>NC_050097.1:146973981-148223981 GCF_902167145.1 Zea mays
CACCGACGCCCGCCCCGACCTCGCCGACGCTCGCTTCACCGGCTCAACGTCCGGCTAAGTGAGTAATTTTGTGACTTTTAGTATAATTTTGTATATGCATATAGATTGTTTGTTAGTAGTTATGTTTGGTTTGTTATGTCCGACGGCATGAGTTAATTATGTAATTAAATTAGCTTGTTTTAATTTATTTAGTGGTGCCAATACTTTTAATTTCCGAGGGTAATTATTAAGCCCTCGGAAATAAGGTTATTTTATATGATTTAGGGTCCCATGAAATGATTTTTCTATAGTGATATTGTATTAATGTGGTTCATTAGTAATCATAACTAATTAAGTTAATGTCTCATATCTAGTATGGAGGAGGATCGTTGATGGATGTATGAAGGTTGGAAGAAAAGAAGTGCTCTATCAAGTGAGTGGGTTGCCAAGACTGACGCGTTTCTCGACCATGCTTTTGCTCGGTCAGAGACTGGAACCGATGTTAGGTACCCTTGTAGCAAGTGTCTGTAGAACGTTTGGCAATACACAGACACTAATTTGGGATGCATTTTGGGTATGAATTGTTTTTACTAATTTAGTTATCCCATATATGGTTGCTTGTATGATAACGCTATTTTTTGCAGAAACGGTACAAGTTGCCAGAAGATGGATCATATGATATGAACGCTCGTTACGTGTTTAAGTATAACGCGAACGATGTCATTGCAGATGCAATGTACTATGCACGAATTTAGGCTATAAAGGCATGGTACAAAGCAAGTGTTGATGGTCGACCGATGCCGAATACCAAGGCAGAGTGGTCATCAATTTACCTTACGGAGGAGCAATACCATTAGGTAAACAAGTTGTTGTATCTCATATCTCAAGTTGCTAATTCTTGTTTTGGGTACATGTTAATCCATGTATTTGCTTGATTGAAAAAATTTCATGTAGGTGTCGGTGCCGTGGATGGCCACCCGATCATAGGGTTATTGGGCCTTGTGCAGGTGGTGGGCTTCCCCTGAGTTTCGTGCCATTTCCGAAAGGAACAGGGGAAATTGTGGGACTGAGTCGTTCCACGACTACGACGGCGATGGACATGTGCGCTTGGCTAAGCGAATGGTATGTCACGGTATGTTGTAACTTCGAATTACATAGAAATGTGTCATTCTAACTTGTATGTACAGGAAGTCAAATCTGGTCGTACGCCCACGAATGTGGAGGTGTATATGCAAGGGCATAGGGGTTCTGATCCTTAGAATCCTGATGTTTAATGCACTCAGACGGCCACCGACTGTCTAGTGAGTTTTTGGTACTTGTTTGTGCATCTACTTGGTGATGCACTTATATTTGGTATGTTTGCCTCCAGGCTTCATATGGGCAGGAGATGGTTCAACGCCATGGATAGGAGTACGATTGGAGGAGCCAGCCAATCGACCCTCAGGCAGCATTTGCTAGCGTAGGAGGAGAAGCCCATGGATGGTGGGAGTATTTGATCTGGTTTTCAAAATTATCCTCATATGCTTGCGATTGAACTGAGTCCATGATTTACTGTACTAATGCATGGTTCACTCTTGTAGGTTGGGTATTTTTGATTCTACTATTGATTCTAGGGAGCTGAGACGCCGTGGACGATAGTCCACATCCTTGTCTTCGCAGTCGTCCCGTTCTCGATCATCCGCCCAAGAGATAGAGCTTGTAGTGTTGCGTCAGCAGGCAGAGTATCGTCAATCAGTTTTCAGGGAACAAATGGAGTACCAGAGACAACAAGCTGAGTACTTGAAGAAGTAGGACAAGTATTATTCAAACCTCTAGGCCCATAATCAAGCTCTTCTCTGGGTAAGTTGAAGTAACATTTTGTTCATAACAACTAAAAACACATGATGTATACCTTATTTTCTCAATAATAGCTTGTATATAATTTGTAGCAACTGGCACAACAAGCGGGCGTCCCGATGCCGACATATGGGATGCCGCCTCCGGACTTTGCACTGCCGATGCCAATGCTATCGCCTCCACCTCCACCTCCGTCACAATTCCCTATGGTATGTATACATATGCGTGTGTGGCATGTTCATAGATGCCTTATGTGTTAAAATGAAAAACTTAGTGGTTAATATTTCATGTGCATGTGTTATAGGGATTTCAGACACCACCCGCTTTAGTTGCCACACCTGGAGATGGGTCTGGTCAAGATGACACATCACATTCTTGGGTGAACAACCTTTTCAACACCCAGAGTCCAGCCGGAGGAAGTGGCTATAACTTGAACCAACCAGGTGATGAGTATGAATGATAGTTCATCAAATGCGTTTGATTTGGATCTATGTCATTGGATTTATGTCACTGTTCATGTCAAAGACTATGTGTCGAACTATGTCAGTTTTTAATTTGGAACTATATGTGTTGATGTAAAAGACTTATTGCAACTATTTGGGACTATATGTTTGTGAATGTGAGGTGATGTTAAATTTGTGAATGTGAATACTTATGTGAATTGATGTTTGTGAATGTGAATATGTGGTTGTATATGCAATCTGTGTACATGTGTATGCAATCTATGATTTTTTCTATAAATGTCAGAAATTTATAAAAACAACTTTTTTGCAATTGCTAAAATTCGTTATGTCTGACAGCTTAGTTTAGGCCGTCAGACATAAGACCCTGTGTTATGCCCGACAGCCTACGCTAAGCCGTCGGACATAAGACCCTGCTATGTCCGACGGCTTAGCTTAGGCCGTCGGACATAAAGGTTGTGGGCCCCGTCCGTGGTCGTTAAAACGGTTACCGAACAATCTCCAACGGCCTGACGATGCTATGTCTGACCTGTTATATCCTACGGCTAAGGACCGTCGGAGATAACACAAAACCGTCGAAAATAATCTATTTCTCACGGTTTCGAGCTTATGTCTGATGGCTTTGGCCGTCGGAGATTTTATGTTTTACTGTAGTGATGACCTTCTGCATATGCTTGTCGAGAATAACTAAGAAGCTGCCTGGCACTTTTAGTTTAATATCTTCTGGCCAGGCCGGCTGGGGGAGTGTGGGGGGCTAGGCTGGGCGCTCGCCAGGGGGGCGACCAGGGGAGTATGGCCATGGCTGGCTGTGCGTGCAGGGAGGGAGGTGCTGGCCGAACTTCGGCCATGGGGGCGTACTTGCAGGGAAGAAGGGCAGGGAGGGATCAACCGTGTGGAGGGGATGGGCTCGCAAGGTCGGGACTAGGGAGGGGCTTCGTCGGGCAGGGTGGACGCTCGTGCATGAGAAACAGCAAAGTGCTAAACATGGAAGAAGAAGCTCACCAGGGATAGCATGCCCGCCAGAGGAAGAGGAGTGTGGACGACGAGGCGCAGCGCGACGTTTGCTACTTGCTCTGAGGTTGAGGGAGGGGCGAGGTCGACGACTACGTGGGGTAGTTGCTATGGGGTTGAGGTCTTGAGGATTTGAAGGAGGGACGATTATCAAAGCCGTGGGCGTGTCAAACAGCACCAGAAATGGAGGAGGCGGTTTTTGGAAGGAATGTATATGACAAGGCGGGCCCATGCTATTACCAAGTTCTATTTCTTTGTTATTGTCGTTGATTTACAACACCTTATTGAGTCGCCATATGGTAGATGTTGGTGTTTTTTTGCTGCAAATTGGCTGCTACTGGAAATACCTATGATTTCATAGTTACGCTGCTTATATGCAAAATTGAAAACACTGATGGACCGTGAGGCCTGCATTTTTTTGTAAAAAAAGATACTAAATTCATGGATGAAACTATAGTTATGTGTTGATTTGGGCTAGGTGTTTTGTTGGACCCAGTGAAGCCATACTGATAGGAGTGCCTAACACTACAGTAAACGAATCAACTTCCGACGGCCAAAGCCATCGGACATAAGCTTTAAACCATTGGACGTAGCTTATGTCTGACGACATCTTGTTATCTCCGACGGTCTCTAGCAGTTGGACATTAGGGTCCGAAATAGTGTTATGTCCGACGGCAGCCGTCAGACATAAGCAATCTCTGACGGCCAAACCCGTCCGTCGGACATAAGAAATGTCAACCGTTTTACCGGTCGACTAGTGGGGCCCACATCTGTAATGTCCGACGGTCTGGCGTTAGCCGTCGGACATAACCAGCCCTTATGTCCGATAGCTTACGCCAGGCCGTCGGACATAAACGGCCCTTATGTCCGACGGCTTACGCCTGGCCGTCGGACATAACAAATTCCAGAAATTACACAAAATTCTGTTTTTTAAAAAATCTGTCATTTACAAAAAAACAGATTTCATGCAGATATACACATTCACAATCACAAATATACACATTCACATAAGTATTCACATTCACAATCACAAATATACTCACATAAATATTCACATTCACAAATTTAACATAACGACATATAGTTCCAAATGGTTGCAAACAAGTGTTTTACATCAACATATAGGTCCAAAATAAAAACTGACATTGTTCGACAGATAGTCTTTCACATGAACAGTAATAGTTCCAATTTAAACACATTTGATGAACTATCACTCATATCCATCACCTGGATGGTTCGAGTTATAGCCCCTTCCTCCGGCTGGACTATGCGTGTTGAAAAGGTTGTTCACCCAAGATTGCGATGCGTCGTCTTGACCAGACCCATCTCTTGGTGCGGCAACTGAAGCGGGTGGTGTCTGAAATCCCTATAACACACGCACATGAAATAGTAACCACTCAGTTTTTCATTTAAACACATAAGACATTTATGAACATGTCACACACACATATGTGTACATACCGTAGGGAATTGTGACAGAGGCGGAGGTGGAGGCGCCAGCATTGGCATCGGCTGTGCAAAGTCCGGAGGCGGCATCCCTTATGTGGGCATCGGGACGACCACTTGTTGGGCTAGTTGCTAAAAATTATATACAAGTAATTGTTGAGCAAATAAGATACACATCATGTGTTTTGCAAAATAAGGTACAAAATGTTACTTCAACTTACCGAGAGAAGAGCTTGATTTTGGGCCTAGAGGTTTGCATAATACTCGTCCCTCTTCTTCTGGTACTCAGCTTATTGTCTTTGGTACTCAGATTGTTGCCTCTGGTACTCCAATTGTTCCCTCAAAACTGATTTATGGTACTCTGCCTGTTGATGCAACACTGTAAGCTCTATCTCCTAGGCGGATGATCGTGAACGGGATGACTGTGAAGACGAAGATATGGACTGTCGTCCACGGTGTCTCAGCTCCCTAGAATCAATTGTAGAATCAAAAATACCCAACCTACAAGAGTGAACCATGCACTTAGTATAGAAAATCATGGACTTGTATCGCAAGCATATGAGGATAATTTTGAAATCCAAATCAAATAATCCCACCGTCCATGGGCTTGTCCTCCTGCGCTAGCATATGCTACCTGAGGGTCGATTGGCTGGCTCCTCCAATCGTACTCATGTCCATGGCGTTGAACCATCTCCTGCCCATACGAAGCCTAGAGGCAAACAATATCAAATATAACTGCATAACCCCTATGCCCTTGCAAACAATATCAAACACATAATAGAGTACCAAAAACTCACTAGACGGTCGGTGGTCGTCTGAGTGCATAAAACATCAGGATTCTGAGGATCAGAACCCCTATGCCCTTGCATATACACCTCCACATCCGTGGGCGTACGGCCGGATTTGACTTCCTGTACATACAAGTTAGAATGACACATTTCTATGTAATTCAAAGTTACAACATACTGTGACTTACCATTCGCTTAGCCAAGCGTACATGACCATCGCTGCCCTAGTTGTGAACGACTCAGTCCCACATTTTCCCCTGTTCCTTTCAGAAATGGCACGAAACTCAGGGGAAGCCCACCATCTGCACAAGGCCCGATAACCGTCTGATCGGGTGGCCATCCACGACACCGACACCTACATGAAATTTTTTCAATAAAGCATATACATGGATTCGTGCGATATGAGATGCAACAACCTGTTTACCTCTAGGTATTGCTCCTCCGTCAGGTAAATTGATGACCACTCGGCTTGGTATTTGGCATCGATCGATCATCAGCATTTGCTCTGTACCATGCCTTTATAGCCTGAATTCGTGCATAGTACATTGCATCTGCAACGACATCGTTCGCGTTATACTCAAACACATAACGAGTGTTCATATCATATGATCCATCGTCCGTCAACTTGTACCATTTCTGCCAGCGCTCTCCGTCTGCTCATGGTAGAACCTGTGCCCTGAAAAACTAAATCCTCACCCCTCGAGCTGCTCCTCGAGCTACTCCTCGTCCCAAGCAAACTACGATCAAAAGACCTCATTTTCTTTGACATCCTATTTTAACAAAAACAAGTTAGTACATAAATCGACAATAAAATAATAAAATATTCAATAAAATCATGATCCATACTCGTCAATCGTAATCGTAATCAAAATTAGGATCTAGTTGCTTTCGTCGATTTAATGGACGCCAAGTAGCTTTCTTCTTTCTCGTCACTCATTTTCTTTTTGGAGGAACCTCTACATCATTTTGATCGCCTAATAAAGATTCTTCCAACATTTTAGTTTGTACATTAAACGTGCTGGTAAGTTCTTTGTCTTGGAAAATCTCAGCAGCCCCCACTTCCTGCTCGATTTGACTTTCAACATAACCAACATCACCAGGAGCATATAGTCGTTCACGAGGATTAACTTTGTACACTACCCTCCAATCAACCAAACCCTTTTTCTTACATGGATATGTCCTATAATACACCTGCTCGCATTGGTGGGCAAGGATTATAGTGTCATGGCCTTTTAATCTATCGTTGTGTTTGACTTCCACCATGTCATATTGGTTTTCTCGCGTTGTATTTGGAGAAAACCAATCACAATCGAAGAACACCACTTTGAGTTGTTTATCTCCAAAAACCTTGTACTCGAGTATATCATTAATGACTCCATAATAATTAGTCACCTTCCCTTCATCATCGATAGCTCTAGTTACAACTCCGGAATTTGTCATGGCTGCTAGAGGATGATCATCTTCGAACCTTGTAGAACGGAATCTAAAACCATTGACACATACCGACCATAACGTCTGGCAGTTACTTCTCCTAGGGATAATTGTCGAAGGTCCGGGTGTATATTGTCATTTTTATCTACATAATCTCGAAACCAACACAAGAAATTAGGTCCCCCATCTTTTCCCTCTCGACGAATCTGGTCACGTTCACAGCCAGAGATGCAATTTTGAGAATCAAATTCACTGTTAGTACAAGGAAACAAATCTTTTAGTATAACAACAAAAATTGTAGCGGCAATGACTAAATTAAAGTTTACACTTACAGGAGAAACTGACTCATCTCTTCCATATTGTTATACATGTAGAGTAAAGCAGTCTTCCATTCGTCATTGGTGAAACAGTATGTTGTGCTGGGTCCTATAGTTTTGCCCCTTCATTGAAAAATTTCAATATCACTGATAGGGGGCTCGTCGACATGATACCACAACATAGGGGCATTGACATTGTGTTCCTCTGCAAAGTACAGGCCCGTGAACGATGCTATCTCTTTGTATTTGAATTCTTCAGCGATGCACCCTTCAACTCGTCTCTTATTATCAACCATTGCATGTAGCTTCTTTAGTGTCCTTTCGATGTGATACATCCATCTATATTGCACAGGACCTCATATCTTAGCTTCGTATGGTAGGTGAACAATTAGATGTTGCATCGGATTGAAGAAACGTGGTGGAAATATTTTTTCAAGCTTGCATACCAAAATCGGTATTTGTTGCTCAAGCTTCTCCATCATCTCTTTATTTATTTCTTTAGCACAAAGATGTCTATAAAAGTAGCTTAGCTCCGCAAATGCTTTCCAGACATCATTTTTTTACAAAACCACGAAACATAACAGGAAGGAGTCTTTCCATTATTATGTGGTAGTCATGACTCTTCAACCCAGAAAACTTGCCCGTCTTCAAATTCACAGACCTTCTAAAGCCCGCGGCGTAACCATCTAGGAACTTTAAGTTTTTCAACCATTTCATCAATTGTTTCTTCCTTTTAGGTTTAATACTGAAAGGAGCACGTGGCTTCTTCTAGTTCTCTCCTATCTCCATAGTTGGTCTTCTACAGATTAAGGCCAAGTCTTTTCTAGCCTTAGGGTTGTCTTTTGTTTTGTCAGTGATATTCATGCAAGTGTTGATAATGCTTTCACCCATATTTCGTTCCTGGTGCATCACATCAGTGTTATGCATTAGAATCAAGGCTTTCATATAAGGGAGTTCCCATAGACCACATTTGTGAGTCCAATTATGCTCAGTTCCATAACCTTCAAAACGATTTCCATGTTCGTTTAGTTTCAAATCATTAAGTCTCGCGAGAATCTCTGCACCACTAAGACGCTTGGGTGGTCCCCTCATCACAATCGTGTCCTTTTTAAAAGCGTTCCTATCAAACCTGAACGGGTGATCCTCTGGCAAAAAACATCTATGGCAATCGAAGTAACATATCTTTCCACCAAACTTTAGTCGAAAGCATAAAGTGTCCTCAACGCATATTGGACATGTCAAAATCTCATGACAACTCCATCCAGCAAAGATACCATAAGTGTAACGCCCCGAATTTTGCAGTTGAATTTTTTCTTTTCTTTACTCGCCAAAATTCGGGCGTTACCTTTCTTTTTCTTTTTCCCTCGCTAAACCTTGACCTTTTCCAAAGTTCTAGCGGGATTCGGTTTGGAATTCCCGTACGTATAAAAACCCTAAATACTTTATGTTGTTTGATGCACCATGCCGAACCTTGCATTTCTTTTGATTGCTTTGAAAGTGCAAATGCATTCATGTAGAAAGATCGGATTTCGAAAATGTTTTCTTTCTCTTTTCTTTCTCTTTTCTCTCTCTCTTTCTCTCTCCTTTTTTTTTCTCTCTCTCCCGCGCCGTGGGCCGACCCCGGCCGGCCCAGCCGCCCCCTGGCGCCCCCCTCTTGGGCCTAGTAGGCCCAGCCGCCCCCCCCTCTTTCCCTTATCCCCTAACCCTCTCCCTCTCCCCCCTCATTTTCTCCCTCCCCACCCAAGCCGCCGCCCCCTACCCGCCCCCTGCCCTAGCCGCCGCCCCTGCCTAGGCCGCCGCCCCTCCCCGTCGCCGATCGGCCGCCCCGCTCGGCCGCCCCGTCCCCGTCACCGGTGAGCCCCCCCCCCTCCTCCCTCTCCTCCCTCCCCCCCTCCTCCCTCCCCTTCCCCTCGCCGCTCGGCCCCATGGCCGGTTCGGCCGCCCGCCCCACCCCTCGCCGCTCGGCCCCATGGCCGGTTCGGCCGCCCGCCCCACCCCCCCCCGCGCGCGCCCCCGGCTTGGCCGGCTCGGCCGCTCGGCCGCCCCCGCGCCCTGCCCCGCGCCCCTGCGCGCCCAGCGGCTCGGCCGCCCCGCCCCTGCGCCGCCCCCTGCCCGGCCGGTTCAACCGCCTAGGGCCGGTTCAACCGCCCTAGGGCCGGTTCAACCGCCCCCCCCCCTCTGTTTTTTATTTTTTTTTATTTTATTTTATTTACTTTCTGTGATCATAATTACTGTATTTTAAATAGGCTAATCACTGTTCATGCTATGGGAAAATAGGAAGTTTAATTTAAAATTCCGTTATGTTATTGATTCACGTAGTTAATTGTTTACCCTGTGCAATGTTGATCAACTAAAAGTGATTAGGTTTCCATTAGTAGATATAAATATGTATAACAGAATTATTTTGTTAAGAACCAATTGTGTCATTAGTGCATAAGATTTAACCCCCCCTGCGAGACCTTTCCCGTTTCTTTCTAACCATAACAAATGCATTATCGAATGTCATACTTGATGCATATTCGCTTTATTTGTTATCTTGTATGGTGTACTGTTCTTTTGTATTAAATATGTGGATGTATGTATGTATGTTTGCGCTCGCATAGAGAACGATCCGGTCGAAGAGCCCGAGGAATTCGCAGGAGAAGCCCCTGAGCAGCAGTCGTTTGGTGGAGGCAAGTGTCCTTTGACCTATCTATGTCCTATTCATTCTTTAATTCACCTCCCGCTTTACACATTTATACCTAAGGATTGACTAGCTTTTGTTATCCATGTCCTTGTTTACCTATTTGGGTCGGATTATTACTACTTAGTCTGATGCTATTGCTCAACTCTAATCAATGAACATGATGTGATTATCTATGATACGCTGTTTTCCCGCTCTTCTTTATGATTATACTTGTGGTTTTCAAGGGGACTCGAGCGGTTTCTCGAGTGCCTCTCCGTAAGGACCTGTTCTATGGATGACCGCCCGGGAAAACAGTGCAACCATGAGGGTGGAATGGGGTGCCCTTAGCTGAATAATTAGAGGATCCGGGGTGTAGTTCACTTAGCCGTCGTGCCGTCAATGGGGCTCGGT
Organism: Zea mays; assembly: GCF_902167145.1. NCBI lineage: Eukaryota > Viridiplantae > Streptophyta > Magnoliopsida > Poales > Poaceae > Zea > Zea mays. The sequence goes on from NC_050097.1 coordinate 146,984,327, forward strand.
GTATGCGGCTCGCTCTGCCAAGTTTGGGTTCGCCCCTTGGGGAGGAGTGCGGTGCATTTAGGAAACCTAACGGGTGGCTACAGCCCCGGGGAATCTTTGTAAAGGCTTCGTAGTGATGCCCTGCTGGATCACCTTGGTAGTGATCAATGGAGAGTCATGATCTCCGGGCAGAATGGGAATCACGGCTTGTGGGTAAAGTGCACAACCTCTGCAGAGTGTTATGAAACTGATATATCAGCCGTGCTCGCGGTTATGAGCGGCCAAGGGAGCTCCAATGATTAGTGGTACTTGATCAGAGACATTGTGGTACAGGTGGTTATGAGATTGATGGTTCTGGTTATGATTATGGTGCTGGTAAGTGGTATTCCTTCCGTTTGGAAAGGATACATTGGGTTAATAACTTGGGTTAATGTTAAAACCTGGCTTTCTACTAGTAAGTAATAACCTGACCAACTAAAAGCAACTGCTTGACTTATCCCCACATAAAGCTAGTCCACTACAGCCAAACAGGATACTTGCTGAGTATGTTGATGTGTACTCACCCTTGCTCTACACACCAAACCCCCCCCCCCCAGGTTGTCAGCATTGCAACCACTGCTCAGGCGAAGATGAAGCTGTGGAAGGAGACTTCCAGGAGTTCCAAGATTACGACGAGTTCTAGGTGTGGGTTAGCGGCAACCCCCAGTCGGCTGCCTGTGAAGGCCGCGTTATCTACGTTTCTTTTCCGCACTTTGATTTATTGTAAGAACTATATGGACGTCTCAGACGTATGATGTAATCGATTATTTCCCCTTATTAATACTATTTTGAGCACTGTGTGATGATGTCCATATTATGTAACTGCTGTGTACGTGAATAACTGATCCTGGCACGTACATGGTTCGCATTCGGTTTGCCTTCTAAAAACCGGGTGTGACATAAGTGGTATCAAAGCCGTGCTGACTGTAGGACCGCTAACCTAGAGTAGAATGGTCGTTCTAAGGACTATAGACCTCTGTCTCTTCCTTGACTTTGATATCTCTTCAAAAGTTGGTCCTACTGACCAAACCTATGTTCTACTACATATTATACCTTGCTGAAAATCATGTTTTATTCCAATCCTTCATTTACTTATGATTCATTACTTGCTGGTCATATTAATTCTGTTCTCACCCTTTTGCTTGCGATGTCTTTTGTAGATGGCTCGACTTAGACACACTGCACGAAAGTCAGTCATCCCCTTCTTACCCTCCCGCCTTGCTGAGCGTCCGCTTCGCCGTCCCGTGGCCGGACAGTCCAGCCACTTGGAGAGACTACACCACCGCCTGCGTGAGGAGCAGGAGCGTCGACGACAGGAGCAGCGGAGCTCTTCCCTCTCGCTCCACCAGGAGATAGAGTCTGTGAGGAGCTGCTCCCCTGTGCTTTCTCTGGAGCCGCCCCCTGCACCACCACTGGGCGCCCCAGCTTCTGGAGTAGCTGCTGGAGGAGACCCAGACGACGGAGGAGGCGACGACAGCTCGAGCCACGACACCGACTTCTCTGCTAATCCTGAGCCGGAAGGATGGGTTGCTCGACCCATCACTCGCGACGCTGCTCGCGGGTGTCACTTCCACGATGCGCTCGACACCCTGCTACGTCGGGCATTTGACCGGCATACTTGGTCCGTCGAGTATCGCTGTGTGGTCTACCAGCATAGTCGCGGGGTCTACCCGGACCGCTGGGAGGCGACTTGCTTGGTGCGCTGCCCGGAGGACAGTCTCCAGGGTGCAGAGGCCTGTTCAGAGCACTATTCTATCTCTGAGCGGGACTCAGCTGAGGCAGCCATGCAAGATGCTGCACGGCGTGCGCTTTCGCACTACTGCTCGGTTTTCGGTGGGGCAGCTGACGGTCTTGACCTGAAGTATTACCCCCGCCGTTCATCTGGCAGCACAGGAGGCGTGATTGTCTCACCTGTCGGTGAGGGCAATCCTAGGTTGAGCAGCACAGTCAACCTAGCCGCCGTGCTAAACACGGAGCTGGACCATGCATTAGACGAGCTGAGTAGGGCTCGTGCTGAGATCGCCCTGCTGCGGGCTGAGCACGCGGAACGTCGTTTTCTGGATGGTGGTTCCCCCGCTCCCGTTGGGACTCAGCACCCGTACCGCTCACCTCAGCGTGGACACCAGTCTTATGGCAATCCCGCCTGCAAGACCAAGATCAACCTAGAACCATAGATCGTTAGAGTTGGATCTTGTAATTAATACGAAATAAATATATACATGGAAGCTTCAGTCTTAGCGTTAGTCTCGATCTTAGTTAGTTTTAGTTAGACAGGGTAGTTTGCTATATCCTGTGCATCTATGTTTGTCATGATGAACTATGTTTGGTTTGGATCTTTGTAATGATTGTCACCAGAGTGTGGGTATCCCCTGCATTTTGGTTTACATACTATGTCAATAAAGTTAGTTATATAGTTGGGAAACCCACTATTCTCCTTTCCTCTTTATCTGAGAAGCTGTGTGGTCTGTGTTGGAGATCAGTGAAGATGCTCATCTGTTCAGTGCTGTTGGAGAATTCTATACTCTTTTCTTATGCTGCAAGCTTTGCCAGATCAGTTCTGATGTGTGGTTGCGTTCTGCAGATGTCAGAGAACAGGCGTAGAGGAGGAAGGCGTGCTCAGCAGGAGCGAGCCGCTCCGCAGGATGAGGTGCCCCAGCAGCAGCACCTGCCGCCCCCGCCCCCGATGTCCATCGAGCAGATGTTTCTGATGCAGACTCAGGCAGTTCAAGCCATCGGTCAGACTTTGGCCGCCATTCAGCAGCAGCAGCAGCAGCAACAGCAGCAAGCACCACCCCAGCCTCAGATGCCTCAGATGCCTAGAGATAAGCGTGCTGAATTCATGAGAGGTCATCCACCAACGTTCGCTCACTCTTCTGACCCCATGGATGCTGAAGATTGGCTGCGCACTGTGGAGCGGGAGTTGCATACCGCTCAGTGCGATGACAGGGAGAAAGTTCTGTATGGTCCCCGTCTGTTGAGAGGAGCAGCCCAGTCATGGTGGGAGTCTTACCTCGCCACCCATGCCAACCCCGACACCATCACCTGGGAAGAATTCCGAGGTAGCTTTCGTCAGTACCATGTGCCTGCAGGTCTGATGACAGTGAAGAAGGAGGAGTTCCTGGCCCTTAAGCAAGGGTCATCGTCTGTCAGTGAGTATCGAGACAGGTTTCTGCAATTGTCTCGCTATGCTCCTGAAGATGTCAACACCGACGCCAAGCGACAGTACCGTTTCCTGAGAGGCTTGGTTGACCCTCTGCAGTACCAGCTGATGAATCACACCTTCCCGACATTCCAGCACCTGATTGACAGAGCAATCATGACAGAAAGGAAGCGCAAGGAGATGGAAGATCGTAAGCGCAAGATCAGTGGACCCCAGCCTGGAAGCAGCAGCCGTCCCCGTTTCTCAGGCAATCAACCTCAGCAGTTCAGGCAGAACCGGCGTCCACCTCAGCAGCATCAGCAGCGTCAGCAGTATCAGCAGTTCCAAAGGCAGTACCCTCAGAATCAGTACCAGAACCGTCAGAGCAATCAGTCAGGAGGTCAGTTTCAGAAGCAGAATCAGCAAGCACCTCGTCTTCCTGCCCCAGCAAATCAGCAGAACAGTCAGGCAGCACCAGCTCAGGTTGGAAACAGGGCATGTTTCCACTGTGGAGAGCAAGGCCATTGGGTGATGCAATGTCCAAAGAAGGCAGCCCAGCAGCAGTCAGGCCCCAATGCCCCAGCAAAGCAGAATGTGTCTCAGCCTGGAGCAGGCAATCGCTCTCAGCAGCGCTATAATCATGGAAGATTGAATCACTTGGAAGCTGAAGCAGTTCAGGAGACCCCCGGCATGACAGTAGGTATGTTCCCAGTCGATTCCCATATTGCAGAAGTGTTATTTGATACTGGAGCAACACATTCTTTCATTACTGCATCATGGGTAGAAGCACATAATCTTCCAACTACTACCATGTTAACCCCCATTCAAATTGACTCAGCCGGTGGTAGAATTCGAGCCGATAGCATTTGTTTGAATATAAGTGTGAAAATAAGGGGGATAGCGTTTCCCGCCAACCTTATAGTAATGGGTACTCAGGGAATAGATGTCATCCTAGGGATGAATTGGTTAGATAAGTATCAGGCAGTTATCAGTTGTGATAAAAGGACAATCAAGTTAGTGTCCCCACTAGGAGAGGAAGTGGTGACCGAGTTAGTCCCGCCTGAGCCAAAGAAAGGAAGTTGTTATCAGATGACTGTCGATAGCAGTGAAGCAGACCCGATTGAGAGTATCAAGGTTGTGTCCGAATTCCCAGATGTGTTTCCAAAGGATTTACCGGGTATGCCACCAGAGCGGAAAGTTGAATTTGCCATAGAGCTTCTTCCTGGAACCGCCCCTATCTTCAAGAGAGCTTACAGAATATCTGGACCAGAATTGGATGAACTTAAGAAGCAGATTGATGAGCTGTCAGAGAAAGGTTACATCCGGCCAAGCACCTCGCCTTGGGCCGCTCCTGTCTTGTTCGTAGAAAAGAAAGATGGCACCAAGAGGATGTGTATCGACTATCGAGCTTTGAATGAAGTCACGATCAAGAACAAGTATCCTTTGCCCAGAATTGAAGATCTGTTCGACCAGTTGAGAGGAGCCAGTGTGTTCTCCAAGATCGATCTGAGGTCAGGTTATCATCAGCTCAGGATCCGACCTTCGGACATTCCGAAGACGGCATTCATTACCAAGTATGGTTTATATGAGTTCACAGTGATGTCTTTTGGTTTGACCAATGCGCCAGCGTTCTTTATGAACTTGATGAACAGTGTATTCATGGATTATCTTGATAAGTTCGTGGTGGTATTCATTGATGACATTCTGATTTATTCTCAAAGTGAAGAAGAGCATGCAGATCATTTGAGGATGGTATTGCAGAGATTGCGAGAGCACCAGTTGTATGCAAAGTTGAGCAAGTGTGAGTTCTGGATCAGTGAAGTCCTGTTCTTGGGTCACATAATCAACAAAGAAGGATTGGCTGTGGATCCGAAGAAAGTGGCAGACATTCTGAACTGGAAAGCGCCAACAGATGCTCGAGGAATCAAGAGCTTCATTGGAATGGCCGGATATTATCGGCGATTCATTGAAGGGTTTTCGAAGATTGCGAAGCCAATGACAGCGTTGCTAGGCAACAAGGTTGAGTTCAAGTGGACCCAGAAATGCCAAGAGGCCTTTGAAGCGCTGAAAGAGAAGTTGACTACAGCGCCTGTCCTAGTCTTGCCTGATGTGCACAAGCCCTTCTCGGTGTATTGTGATGCTTGTTACACAGGTTTGGGATGTGTGTTGATGCAAGAGGGAAGAGTTGTGGCTTACTCGTCCCGACAGCTGAAGGTTCATGAGAAGAACTACCCAATCCATGATCTAGAGTTGGCAGCAGTGGTTCACGCACTGAAGACATGGAGGCACTATCTGTATGGACAGAAATGCGATGTTTACACAGACCACAAGAGTCTGAAGTACATATTCACTCAGTCAGAATTGAACATGAGGCAACGAAGATGGTTAGAATTGATCAAAGACTATGAGTTGGAGATTCATTACCATCCAGGCAAAGCAAACGTAGTGGCAGATGCTTTGAGCAGAAAGAGTCAAGTCAATCTGATGGTCGCTCGTCCGATGCCTTATGAGTTGGCCAAGGAGTTTGACAGGTTGAGTCTCGGATTTCTGAACAATTCTCGAGGAGTCACAGTTGAATTGGAACCTACTTTGGAGCGCGAAATCAAAGACGCGCAGAAGAATGATGAGAAGATCAGTGAGATTCGGCGATTGATTCTAGATGGCAAAGGCAAAGACTTTCGAGAAGATGCAGAAGGCGTGATATGGTTCAAAGACCGCTTGTGTGTTCCCAATGTCCAGTCTATTCGGGAGTTGATTCTTAAGGAAGCTCATGAGACAGCTTATTCGATTCACCCTGGCAGTGAGAAGATGTATCAGGATCTGAAGAAGAAATTCTGGTGGTACGGAATGAAAAGAGAAATCGCAGAGCATGTGGCTATGTGCGATAGTTGTCGAAGAATTAAGGCAGAACACCAGAGACCTGCTGGATTGTTGCAACCGTTGCAGATCCCTCAGTGGAAATGGGATGAAATTGGTATGGATTTCATAGTCGGATTGCCTCGCACTCGAGCCGGCTACGATTCCATTTGGGTAGTAGTGGACCGCTTGACCAAGTCAGCCCACTTCATACCTGTCAAGACCAACTACAACAGTGCAGTATTGGCAGAATTGTATATGTCTCGGATCGTTTGTCTTCATGGTGTGCCAAAGAAGATAGTGTCAGACAGAGGAACGCAGTTCACCTCTCATTTCTGGCAGCAGTTGCATGAAGCCTTGGGCACGCATCTGAATTTCAGTTCAGCTTATCACCCGCAGACAGATGGTCAGACTGAAAGAACCAATCAAATTCTTGAAGATATGTTGAGAGCCTGTGCGTTGCAAGATCAGTCCGGATGGGACAAGCGATTGCCTTATGCAGAGTTTTCCTATAACAACAGTTACCAGGCCAGTTTGAAGATGTCACCATTTCAGGCGCTCTATGGAAGGAGTTGTAGAACTCCGTTGCAATGGGATCAGCCTGGAGAGAAGCAAGTGTTTGGGCCAGACATTTTGCTTGAAGCCGAAGAGAACATCAAGATGGTCCGAGAGAATCTGAAGATAGCGCAATCAAGGCAGCGAAGCTATGCAGACACAAGAAGAAGAGAGCTGAGTTTCGAAGTCGGAGACTTTGTTTATCTGAAAGTGTCACCGATCAGAGGAGTCAGAAGATTCGGAGTGAAAGGCAAGCTGGCACCCCGCTACATTGGTCCGTATCAGGTTCTTGCAAGACGAGGAGAAGTGGCTTATCAGCTCAGTTTGCCAGAGAATGTGTCTGCTGTGCATGATGTCTTTCATGTGTCTCAGTTGAAGAAGTGCTTGCGTATGCCAGAAGAGCAGTTGCCAGTGGAAGGTCTTGAAGTCCAGGAGGACTTGACCTACGTTGAGAAGCCAGCTCAGATCCTTGAGATTGCAGATAGAGTCACCCGAAGGAAGACCGTCAGAATGTGCAAAGTCAGATGGAGTCACCACTCTGAGGAAGAAGCAACCTGGGAGCGTGAAGATGATCTGATGGCCAAGTACCCGGAGCTCTTTGCTAGCCAGCCCTGAATCTCGAGGGCGAGATTCTTTTAAGGGGGATAGGTTTGTAACGCCCCGAATTTTGCAGTTGAATTTTTTCTTTTCTTTACTCGCCAAAATTCGGGCGTTACCTTTCTTTTTCTTTTTCCCTCGCTAAACCTTGACCTTTTCCAAAGTTCTAGCGGGATTCGGTTTGGAATTCCCGTACGTATAAAAACCCTAAATACTTTATGTTGTTTGATGCACCATGCCGAACCTTGCATTTCTTTTGATTGCTTTGAAAGTGCAAATGCATTCATGTAGAAAGATCGGATTTCGAAAATGTTTTCTTTCTCTTTTCTTTCTCTTTTCTCTCTCTCTTTCTCTCTCCTTTTTTTTTCTCTCTCTCCCGCGCCGTGGGCCGACCCCGGCCGGCCCAGCCGCCCCCTGGCGCCCCCCTCTTGGGCCTAGTAGGCCCAGCCGCCCCCCCCTCTTTCCCTTATCCCCTAACCCTCTCCCTCTCCCCCCTCATTTTCTCCCTCCCCACCCAAGCCGCCGCCCCCTACCCGCCCCCTGCCCTAGCCGCCGCCCCTGCCTAGGCCGCCGCCCCTCCCCGTCGCCGATCGGCCGCCCCGCTCGGCCGCCCCGTCCCCGTCACCGGTGAGCCCCCCCCCCCTCCTCCCTCTCCTCCCTCCCCCCCTCCTCCCTCCCCTTCCCCTCGCCGCTCGGCCCCATGGCCGGTTCGGCCGCCCGCCCCACCCCTCGCCGCTCGGCCCCATGGCCGGTTCGGCCGCCCGCCCCACCCCCCCCCCGCGCGCGCCCCCGGCTTGGCCGGCTCGGCCGCTCGGCCGCCCCCGCGCCCTGCCCCGCGCCCCTGCGCGCCCAGCGGCTCGGCCGCCCCGCCCCTGCGCCGCCCCCTGCCCGGCCGGTTCAACCGCCTAGGGCCGGTTCAACCGCCCTAGGGCCGGTTCAACCGCCCCCCCCCCCCCTCTGTTTTTTATTTTTTTTTATTTTATTTTATTTACTTTCTGTGATCATAATTACTGTATTTTAAATAGGCTAATCACTGTTCATGCTATGGGAAAATAGGAAGTTTAATTTAAAATTCCGTTATGTTATTGATTCACGTAGTTAATTGTTTACCCTGTGCAATGTTGATCAACTAAAAGTGATTAGGTTTCCATTAGTAGATATAAATATGTATAACAGAATTATTTTGTTAAGAACCAATTGTGTCATTAGTGCATAAGATTTAACCCCCCCTGCGAGACCTTTCCCGTTTCTTTCTAACCATAACAAATGCGTTATCGAATGTCATACTTGATGCATATTCGCTTTATTTGTTATCTTGTATGGTGTACTGTTCTTTTGTATTAAATATGTGGATGTATGTATGTATGTTTGCGCTCGCATAGAGAACGATCCGGTCGAAGAGCCCGAGGAATTCGCAGGAGAAGCCCCTGAGCAGCAGTCGTTTGGTGGAGGCAAGTGTCCTTTGACCTATCTATGTCCTATTCATTCTTTAATTCACCTCCCGCTTTACACATTTATACCTAAGGATTGACTAGCTTTTGTTATCCATGTCCTTGTTTACCTATTTGGGTCGGATTATTACTACTTAGTCTGATGCTATTGCTCAACTCTAATCAATGAACATGATGTGATTATCTATGATACGCTGTTTTCCCGCTCTTCTTTATGATTATACTTGTGGTTTTCAAGGGGACTCGAGCGGTTTCTCGAGTGCCTCTCCGTAAGGACCTGTTCTATGGATGACCGCCCGGGAAAACAGTGCAACCATGAGGGTGGAATGGGGTGCCCTTAGCTGAATAATTAGAGGATCCGGGGTGTAGTTCACTTAGCCGTCGTGCCGTCAATGGGGCTCGGTGTATGCGGCTCGCTCTGCCAAGTTTGGGTTCGCCCCTTGGGGAGGAGTGCGGTGCATTTAGGAAACCTAACGGGTGGCTACAGCCCCGGGGAATCTTTGTAAAGGCTTCGTAGTGATGCCCTGCTGGATCACCTTGGTAGTGATCAATGGAGAGTCATGATCTCCGGGCAGAATGGGAATCACGGCTTGTGGGTAAAGTGCACAACCTCTGCAGAGTGTTATGAAACTGATATATCAGCCGTGCTCGCGGTTATGAGCGGCCAAGGGAGCTCCAATGATTAGTGGTACTTGATCAGAGACATTGTGGTACAGGTGGTTATGAGATTGATGGTTCTGGTTATGATTATGGTGCTGGTAAGTGGTATTCCTTCCGTTTGGAAAGGATACATTGGGTTAATAACTTGGGTTAATGTTAAAACCTGGCTTTCTACTAGTAAGTAATAACCTGACCAACTAAAAGCAACTGCTTGACTTATCCCCACATAAAGCTAGTCCACTACAGCCAAACAGGATACTTGCTGAGTATGTTGATGTGTACTCACCCTTGCTCTACACACCAAACCCCCCCCCCCAGGTTGTCAGCATTGCAACCACTGCTCAGGCGAAGATGAAGCTGTGGAAGGAGACTTCCAGGAGTTCCAAGATTACGACGAGTTCTAGGTGTGGGTTAGCGGCAACCCCCAGTCGGCTGCCTGTGAAGGCCGCGTTATCTACGTTTCTTTTCCGCACTTTGATTTATTGTAAGAACTATATGGACGTCTCAGACGTATGATGTAATCGATTATTTCCCCTTATTAATACTATTTTGAGCACTGTGTGATGATGTCCATATTATGTAACTGCTGTGTACGTGAATAACTGATCCTGGCACGTACATGGTTCGCATTCGGTTTGCCTTCTAAAAACCGGGTGTGACAATAAGCCATAAAATCGTGAATAGACCAAAAAAACGTGGCTCTCAGGTTGAACTTCTGTTCCTTGTAACAATCGTACGCCTCGACTCCGTCCCACAAAATTTTCAATTCTTCAATGAGGGGTCTCATTATCACATCGATCTTTGTTCCAGGATGATCCGGACCAGGTATTACAAGACACAAGAAAATAAATTCATATTTCATGCAAAGAGCTAGTGGAAGGTTGTATGGAACAGCAAAGACGGGCCAACATGAGTAGGACATTGCAGTTAGATTGAAAGGCGAGAAACTATCTGTTGCTAAACCGAAGCGGACATTCCGCACTTCATCAGCAAAGCTAGAATCAAAAGCATCTAGTGTCTTCCATGCATCTGTATCAGCTGGGTGTGCCATGACATTTGGATTCTCATGTACCCTTTCTTTGTGCCACCTCATCTGTCTGGCTGTATTTTTGGAGATGAACAAACGTTTCCATCGAGGTATAAGAGGCATGTAACGAAGCTGCTTATGTGCAATCTTCGTCGTCATGGTCAAATCATCGTCGTTTTCAACCTCAACGAATCTACGCTCACCACATACAGTACACTTCTTCTCACTTGCGGTCTCCTTCTAGAAAAGCATATAGTTATTGTCACAGACATCGATTTTTTCGTAGTCCATACCGAGCCCAGAGAGCAACTTTTTGGACTGATACATGTCCTTTGGCATCTTGTGATTCTCCGGAAGTACATCACTGATCAAGTTCAAAAGCTCCTTGTAGTAGTTGTTTGAGAATGCAAACTTAGACTTAATAGCCATAAGTCGAGTCACAAATACAAGGACGGTCACTTTCGTGTGCTCATGCAACGGCTCTTCGGCAGCTTTAAGGAGCTCGAAGAACTTCTGAACCTCAGGTGTAGCTAGATCCTCATAATCGATGGGTTGACCGGGGTTCTCCGAATCGACGGTTAGAATCTCATGGCGTACATCGTCAAGCATCTCTTCCATCCTATCGTAGTCCCCCTCTTCATTTGACTGAAATTCCGATACAATACGAGGAGGTGGGTCCTCACCGTGATGCACCCACACCTCATAGCCTGGCACATAACCGTTCTTGCAAATATCTATCGACATAGTCCTCCTGTCAAGGAAATTAATGTTCCGACACTTTCTACAAGGGCACCTAACATCGGTTCCAGTCTCTGACCGAGCAAAAGCACGGTCGAGAAAAGTATCAGTCTTGGCAACCCACTCACTTGATAGAGCACCTCTTTTCTTCCAACCTTCATACATCCATCGACGATCCTCCTCCATACTAGATACGAGATGTTAACTTAATTAGTTATGATTACTAATTAACCACACTAATACAATAGCACTACAGAAAAATCATTTCATGGGACCCTAAATCAAATAAAACAATCTTATTTCCGAGGGCTTAATAATTACCCTCAGAAATTAAAAGTTTAAATTATATAGCCACTAATAAATAAATTAAAACAAGCTAATTTAATTGCATAATTAAATTAAGCCGTCGGACATAACAAAACTAAACATTACTACTAGCAAACAATATAGCAAACAATATATATGCATATACAAAATTATACTAAACATTATAAAATTGCTCACTTTGCCAGACGATGAGCCGGTGAAGCGAGCGCCGGCGGGGTCGGGGCGGGCGTCGGTGGCGTCCGGGACGGGGGCAGAGGCTCCGGTGGCGTCGAGATGGTCACGGAGGCGGCCACGGGCTCGTGCTCAGGTGCAGGCTGCGCGACGGGACGGGAGGTCGCCGGGCGCGAGCTGTTCTTGGGCGTCGGTGGAGAAACCTTGTGGCGGCGGCTCTACTATGGCGGCGGCGGTGGCTTGGCATCGACCGGGAGAGAGACAGAGAGGCGCGCAGTAGAATGAAATGATGCGGGCTCGGGCCTCTGTTAAAATTCCTTATTTTTGACGGTGCCCTAGGCCGTCGGAGATAAGCTTATGTCCGACGGCCCATCTGACAGCCATCGGACATAAGCTTATGTCCGACGGCCCATCTGACAGCCATCGTCTGTTCATTCTTATTTCCGACGGCGGCCCGTGGCCGTCGGACATAAGCTTATGTCCGACAGTCTCCTAGGGGGCCGTCGGACATAATGTGGCCGTCGGACTTTTGCCCGTTTACTGTAGTGTAACGACTCCTTGTATATTACCGGATTCTGATAATATTGTTTGTGTATCTGCGAAGAAACTAAAGAAAGCTAATTTTGTCTTAGTTTCGGTGCAGCAAATACAAAAAAAATCCCTAGCAAACCAAACACGACCTTAATTTGGTTGGTACCGTGTGTTTATTGGAGTTCTATAGCAATCCGATTCTAAATATACTTAGCAAACCAAACGCGGCCTTATTTTACGTGTGCTGCTATTGGTTGGTTTTTCCTCTTGTATATTTCTGTATGGACTAGAATTTATTCTAGTACCACTGGAAACAGCTTTTTTGCCGAGTGTCTGAAACACTCGATAAAGCTTGTAAAACACTCGGCGAAGGCTTTGTCGAGTGTGACACTTGGCAAAGAAAGCTCGGCGAACTGTACATCGGCAACGACTTTTTTGCCGAGTACTTTTTATCGGACACTCGACAAAGACTTTGTCGAGTGTCAACCGGTACCCGGCAAAAAAATCGCTGTCACGGTGACTGGTAACGACAACGGAGCCTGCGCCGAATAACACTCGACAAAGAGTTCCCCTTTGCCGAGTGTCTACTGTACTGACACTCGGCAAAGAGTTTCCCTCTTTGCCGAGTGTCCGCGGGACTAGCACTCGGCAAAAAGATCGCCAGCGGGCCCCTTTGTCAGTATCTTTGCCGACTGTACTACGAGGTACTCGGCAAAGGTTGCTTCTTTGCCGAGTGTCAAGGCCACAACACTCGGCAAAGAGGCTTTACCGGTGCCCAGGTGTGCCTTCTTTGCTGAGTGCTATGACCTTGACACTCGGCAAAGTACCTCTTTGCCGAGTGTTAAACTCGACAAAGTGAACAATATACACATTTCTTATTTGTTTTTGCTATTCCATCCAAACAAACAAAAGATATCACATAATCACCACATATATCACATAATCATCACAGATATCACATATACATCACATATCTCACAAAGACCATAAATCAAACAAGTTCCCACAAAGCATTACCAACATGTTCGAACACAAATATAAGTATCCAACACTCAAGAACATAAGTCTCAATTTTCTCACAAAGCATTACCAACATCAACAAGTTCAGACCAAGTTACCTCACAAAGTATTAACAACACTAACAAAGATAATATCTTGTGCACAAAGTATCTCATCGAGGAGGGCGGCTGGAGTGGTGAGGCAATGGGCTAGGCGATCCATGAGAGTTGTTGGATGCCGTGCCAGATTGTCCCTGCACAAAGAAGAGATTGCATGTGTTATACCAGATGAATATATATCATGAAGAACTAGAATTTTGATACTCAAAGGAGTATGAAACTGAGTAGAGTCAACTGGAGGGACAATGAAGGTGGTGGAGCAAAACCATGTGCGGCGCCAAGGCTCTGCATGTACTAGAATATCTCTGCCATCCTCTGCTGATCTGCCAAGCGGGCCTCCCGCTTTGCTGTCATCCTCACTCCATCTCCTGTCGTTCCCTCCTCTTTTCTTCTAGCTGGGCTGTAGTATTCTAACCCAATGTTATAATAACTCAAAGAGAAAATATATAACTCAAGGAATGACGAGTTACAGAAGCACTAACATAGAGTTGTTGTATGTGATGATGTGAGCTGTCCTGCCAGGGTCGTATGGCTGGGCTCGAGCTTGTGCTCCTTGCTCGCACTTGAGACAGAGTGGGAGTGGACCATGAGTCGATTGCCTCATCGGCAATCTAGTACCGCCCATGCCTCTTGCCTCCTTCGACCCTCATGAGGACATCTCCGTCGATGTCCTCAATCCTTGGATCGTAATCTTGTCCATGGACCTCATGTGCCATGGCAGTGTACTCACTTAGGCGGCTATAGACGGTGTGGTTGCTATACGCCTCGGGCCCGCCATCTGGGTTGTAGGTGACGTCGGACATCGCCTTGCCCTTGTGGGCCATAGCATAAGCCGAGAAGATGGAGCAAGGCTAGCCACCATGTGACGTCAACTGTAAGAAAACCAAGATAGTTAGAAATCATATCTAATCTAGTGTTATGTACCTAAATAAAAAAGAGGGTGTACCCATGCTTCTCCATATTTGCTGAGGCTGCAGCTGCCTTAATGGTGGGAGGGACCTTGCATCATCAGACATTGTTCCCGGCTAGCATTGTACGCCTCATCCCACTTAGGCGAGCACCACCTATCCACCATCTACTCCCAGCATTGAGGATGCGCGGCGCACCAATAAGGAATTATCTACAAAGTAAAACAAGTACACTGCATATGAGAAGATAAAATTAAGGAAAAATTTTGTCACGAATATTAAAGTGTTGTATTTACCTACAAGTATTGGTCCCTAGTCAACAACATGGTTCGGGCATCCTGCTTGGTCACCTTCTCCCCAAGGACGGAGTCATGGTAGCTGACGATGGCCTGGATTCAAGCCTCATAGTGCATGTCCACGACGAGCTTCTTACAGCTCGTGGTGGCCACCACATCCGCCCTGGCCTTCTATCCAACATCGCATCTAAAGAAATCCTACATACAAAGACTTATTTCAAGAATGTGCAACGAATGCGACATATTTTACAATATAGTAAGACTTACCCACAACTCTTGTTTCACCCGCTCTGCCTTGTTGTTGAATTCCCTGCCATCCCGGTCTACTGCATCAGGGGTGACGTCATAGTGGTCAAAGGTGTAGGCTGAGCCCATCACTCTAGTGTACTCAACCAGTCTAGGGAAGTGTTCCCTACACAGAAGACCGAGGACGCCATTAGGGTTGCGGTCGTGACCCCCTGCATTCTCCATAACCTTCCAAGACATGCCCAAGTGATAAATAAAAAGTATTAGTTTATATTATGAATTTGAACACAGAATATGAACAAGTAGCGAGAATATCTAAAGTTAAATGCCTCTCACCGTCGGGTCGAATCAGTGGCCGCCTGTCACGAAGTATGGGACGCTGAGGGAGACTCGTGGGACCTCGCAGGTAGACGTTCCTAGAATCTGAGGCCCCCAGAACCTAAGTGTCCTGTTGAGCGTCGTCATCATCCTGCTGCGCCGCATCGACAGCGGTCTGATGCTCCACCTGCTGCTAGACATCGTCGTCCTGCTCCTCATCCTCATCCCACCACCCACCAATATTTGGCTATGGATGGCTGGGAGACTCACCCTTGTCAACTCCACCTTTTCAGTGATGCCTATCTTCGCTATGTGCACCCTTAAGCCTTCGTCTTTGGACATGCAACAATGAATATGCTCATCAGAACCCCCTTATTGCATGGGAGAAGGTAACTTGTCTGAAGAACAAGGGTGGTCTCGGGGTTCTCAACTTGAAGATCCAGAACACATCTTTGCTTCTTAAGTTTTTGTATAACTTCTATGGCAGGCATAACATCCCTAGGGTTGATCTTGTCTGGAACTCATATATGCCTTAGGTTGGATTCCTCATGATTCTTAGGATAAGGGTTCCTTCTAGTGGAAAGACGTGATAAGATTGGTTGATTATTATAGAGGTCACTCTATGCCCTGGGTTGGTGATGGTAGGACCATCCTCCTAAGGCACGATGTTTGGACCAACATCTCCCTCAAATCGTCATTCCCCAGCCTATTCTCTTTTGCAGGAGACAAAGCTGCGCTATGCAAGATTTTCTCGGGAGTATGTCTTTGGAAGATAATTTTCACACTCCCATCTCCCCTCAGGCTACTCAGGAATACCACTTGTTCTACAGGATTTTTATCAGATTCAAGCTATCAGAGCTGGCATGGACATTTGGATTTATCCGTGGGGAAATGAGTACTTTAGCTCCTCCAAGTTCTACAAGTTAACTTTTAGATCCATCCAACCCCTAGCTCCTTTCATCTGGATATGGCAGTCCAAGGTATGGAAGAAAGCAAAAGTTTTCGTTTGGTTGGTTTTCTGGGATATAATCTACTAAAAAACATCTTAAGGTGAAAAGGCTTTCTGAGTGAGGGTGGCGATCTCAACTCTGTTCTATGTGATCAAGGCTATAAATAAACAACTTATCACCTTCTTTTTGGTTGTCCCTTCAATACAAATTGCCGGAATTATGTTGGAAATCATTGGTGCCACAACCTGGATTTTTCCCTATGATTGAGGCTGCAAATGGTGTCTTTGGGCACAACTTCTTCATGGATGTTCTAGTAGTAGTAGTCTGGTGCATTGGAAGCAAAGGAATGACTTCATCTTCAGGAATATGGCCCCTTCTTTGCTTTCTTGAAAGGGCAATTTCAATGACATGCTGAAACTGCAAATGCTTAGGTTTAATAGCGTTTGGAGGCTTAGGGTTTCTTTGTGGCTAAATTCTCAATAGTTAGTTGTTTCGTGTTTCTTCTTCTCTTGGTCCATTTCTTGTTCCCTTCTTCTCGTTATTTAATAAAATTGTGTTGCAGGGGCTTTCCCGACAACCTTTCCCCTAAAAACTAATAAATATATTTTATGTTGTCTCATCTAAGTCATAGAAAGCGCATTTTTGCTACCTTGCCAATTACATCTATGTAGATTATCTTTTGTTAGAACCACACCTTTAATTAAATACCACATAAAAATTTATCTTGAGGGGAACTCTCAGATTTCATAAAGGTTTATTGTAGAACACATTAACATTATTAACAAGTGCTCTATACATCGACTTAACAATGAACTGACCTAACATAGTTAAATTCCATTTGAACATATCATTCTCCTCATTTAACTCCACATTAGCAATCTGGGTTACCAAACTATGCTGCCACAACAGGTTATCACCAACCAAAGATCTGAGGAAAGAGACGTTTAGCGGAACTCTTCCGAAAATAGATGCCACCGTAGCACTCTTATTACGCAATATATTATACATCGAAGGATATTGTACATAAAATATTGGTTCCCTAACGAGCGGTCCTCCTAGAATCTAATATGAGTCCCATTTTTCAACTTTCAAGATAAAGGAACCTAGGTTCAGATAGGTGTCCTTTACTTTCATTAACTTGGTCTAGAAGTGAGATTCCTTTGGTATTTTTGTTACTTTTGACAACATATACCTGCCTTGGTATTTTTTTCTATAGCGTATTTTTATGGTTATTGAATTATCTTCTATAATATATTATATTGGTAAGACAAACATTTATGGTATGTTTAGTTAATTGCGTAGGTGCATAAGGAAGACACAAATCTATTGCACTTACATTGTCTAGATATGTGTAAACTAAGAAGCACATTTAGTGTTGCTTTGCAATACCTTTGATAATGGCATGTTTCAGTAATTAAATACAGTTTAGGAAGCTTTTTAGATTTATCTTTTATAACAACCGACGTGGGGATTTAAAATACAACTTTAGGGAATATCTTACCTATTTTTCATAATGGATGCATGAGATGGGTAGGTGAATTTTTTTGAAAAGTAGAATATATTGAATGTGTACTACTAACCACGATGATTGAAGTCTATTCTATAACCCTATATAACCCACTTGTTTCAATTTTACAAAAGGGAAATTCTCTAAAAGGTTTTGGATTAGAATATCTTTTAATAACATTTTTTACCTTTGAAGTTACTTTTCCTAAAATAAATATCTTTTCTAATTGGAGAAGCGAGGTTACGGGGTTACGAGGAACCTGAAGATCCAATTGGAGAAGTATCTAGAGTTGCACAAAAAAGGCAAGTTGTATGATTAATCACATTGTTGACCAAATAATATTAAATTTTATGTTCTCACCATGCAAGCATGGTTAGGTTAAATTGATTGGACCTAATAGGTTACCTAGCCTTATTTACCCTATACCTTGCATATAAATATATTATTGGGTAGTCTTGCTAGTGTTCTACCTGGTTTTGTGATTAATTATACATATGAATTATGATCATGTTTTATTGTTATTGTAGCTTTATTATTATACATGATAAGATCGTTTTGTCTAATTGGAACATGGAGCGCCAACCTGAGATAATAGTGCTACCACATGGGTAGAATTGGACGCTCTTGGCCAATTAATTAGGAAAGCTAGTGTGTGAGTATCCTTTCCTGAAAGGGGCAAGCAGGTAGTGAATCGCGCAAGCACGTTGCTGGCTATAATTATTGTGATGAGGTTATAGACCATGGAAAAGATTTATGCTTCCTTTTGCCTGAATCCGTAGCGGGTTTTCTCATGCTCGTAGAACTTTGTAAAGCCTCTTAGTGGATCTCTAGCCATTCACTTCAGAAGTGTCTAAGGTCCTTGCAAACTTGGCTAGACAGGATACACAACTTGTGGGTAAAGATGTGTAACCTCTGTAGAGTGTAAAACTGGTATATCAGCCGTACTCACAGTCATGAGCGGCTCGGCCCTCTCGCATGATTAAATGATGGAACTAAACTTAACCTATCATGCATTGCATTGTGGAAATTATTATTTTGATCTTTTATTTAATTGAGATGGTATTTACTTATACTTTGTAATTGCTAATAAAATTCAATAAAGTTAAAAGATATGCTCAGCCTCAGCCATTTTTCTTGGTAAGCCTTACACTACACTTCTTGAGCCCCAACCATAAGTGAGGTCATACAGAATTTTTCCCACACTTATTGAACGATGACTGTATGGGAGCTCATCCTTGCTATAATTGCACCAGGTTAAGAGCAGGTACAGCTGGAGGAAGATTGTTATGATGAGTTCGGAGAGGTCTAGGCCTTCGTGTCCCAGTCAAATATGGTTGTGGAGGATCGTCGTCGTTATATGGTGTAATTTAATTAGTTATTTTGTACATAAATTATATTAAGTAATAAAAATATGACATTATTTTCTATACACTGAGTCTCCATATGTGTGAAACTTGATCCTGTCACACATGTGAGATGCATCTGGATTTGTCTTTAAATCCGGGGTGACACAACCAAATCATCCCTACCCCTAAAACCTTCTCTAAATCCACCAAACAAATTGCACCACACATAATATACCCTGAAAACCAACGGGTTGGATCGTTGGATAACTCTCCTCTCTTTTACTCACACAAATCCAATAGTCAATGTTATTTGGAACATCATTTCCCCTC
Organism: Zea mays; assembly: GCF_902167145.1. NCBI lineage: Eukaryota > Viridiplantae > Streptophyta > Magnoliopsida > Poales > Poaceae > Zea > Zea mays. Next base: position 147,003,416 of record NC_050097.1, read on the forward strand.
CCTCTTTTACTCACATAAATCCAATAGTCAATGTTATTTGGAACATCATTTCCCCTCCCTCCCTCACACGCACAATAACTCCATGCCTTCTTCTCCCCACACGACCCACTATAGCACGGGCATTAGACTATTATCCCTATATAACCTATCAGTTTTAACTTTGCAAACTCCACCTAACCAAATCATTCCACACCCATAACCTTCCATAAATCCACCAAATTAATTGCACCTGCCCATAACACACACTCAAAACTAACATTTCATATCGCTGGATAACTATCTTCTCTCTTACTCAATCAAATCCAATGACCAATGTTATTTAGATCAATCTAATGTCTAATGTTATTTTGATCATCATTTATTTCCCATCCCTCAACCACACAGTAACCCTCTGGCTCCCCCTTCCCCTCCCCTCCCCTCCCTCACACTCACCACACCGTCGCTGTCAACCTCTTCCCTCCCCTCCTTAGGACAGTAGCGTTAGCACATGCAATATTTACTAGTAGAGTTAAAGGCTAGACGTTTCTGATTTTTTTTTGGTAAAAATGTATATGAATGATTTATCTCCTTTCCTACCGCATCTCATGAGCATTAACGTTGATACTCTTCACAACACCTCCAATTAGAATATTAAGATAATCAGGACAAGGTATCTTGTCGTCTTTTCGAGAAGGAAACTTGTGCCAAATTTCTTGTCTTTTTTCTGCTCTTAGTGGTGCCAATTACGGTCACAAGCGGCATCCACGCCACTGGCCTGAGAGAGGCAAAGAGCCAAATAAAGAGCAAGCAGATGCAGACGCAGACGAAGCCGAACGCAGACGAAGCCCAAAACTGAAATGAATATCTTTTCCTTTGTCCTCGCTTGTTCGCTCTTAAATCTGAACTTGTCCTTTCACAAACGACGAGCTCAACTGCTTGTGCTCGAGAGAGACGGCGGACGCGGCGTCTTACTGCAGCCTCGACGGCTTACGACGGCAGAGCTTGTGCGGCGTAGATTGCAGGAGGAACGGGACGATAGAGGAGTCTTCACTGACCGAGCAGGACCACCGCCTCGGATCCTGGATTGTGCACGAGCTAGCGAGCGAGTCCGGCCGGGACACGGGAGATGGCGAGTCGATGGGTTCAATCGAGGATTCAGGGTCGGACAGACGACGCCGAGCGCATCCACGCCATGGTGGGTGGCTGGGTGCGCCCTAGATACAAAAACCGTGATCTGCTGACGTTGAAGGCGCTGGGCTCCTTGCCATGACTCTCGCGCTCTCCTCCGGCTTCGAGTAGGTCTGCTCCAAAATTCTACCTGTTTGAAAGTAAAATATTTTTTTTATAGTTTATAGATAATATTATGGTTTTTAGTAGTACCACAAGGGCATTTGCATGATTGACCCTGCTTATGACTAACTTTATCTTTATCCTGGTTTTCGAGCTTTGCATTGTTGTCCCTCTTTTTTTTTGAAACGAAGCATCTCTTTGTCCTAGTTTCATTATCATTATAAGCATATAACGGTGTAAACTTGATCCATAAAAAGACATTTATATCCTTGCAGCATTGCCCCAATTATCATCATCTGTTTGTAAATTTGCTCCCACTTTAATACAAAATTGTAGAGTATAAGTATGTCATAAATCCAACCATAAATTTTAAAATCAGTCATTTCAAATTTTCAAATACTTCAAATTAAATTTGTGGTTTAATTCAAATTTTCAAAATTTGAATTTTGTCAAAAATAAGTTTTAAATTTTCAAAATTTAAAATTTTTAACTACCCAAAAAACTCAATTTTATTTCAAAGAAAAATTTTAAAATCTAATTTAAATTTTTTGAAGTAAATCTGATTTTTTTAAAAAAATAATATTTGAATTAAATTCAAATTGAAATAAAATTTGAAATTCTAAACTTTACTTTTAAAGTAATTCAAATTTTGAAATTTTGAATAAACCATAAATGTAATTTAAAGTATTTGAAAATTTGAATTTTAAATAATTGATTTGCATTTGTGTCATACTTATACTCTAACATTTAATATCAAAGTGGTGACAAATTTGCAAAAAGTTGATAATAAGAGGGGAAATGGTGCAAGGGTATCACACAACTTTTATAGGTTGAGTTAACACTGTTATCTGATTATAACGAAATAGGCGCAAATGGGGGTTTCGTACTTTCCTTTCAAAAAAATGAGGGGGCAACAATGAAAAGTTCGAAAAATAGGGGTAAAATGGAGTTAGAGTCGTGAGCAGGGGCAATCGTGCAATTGTCCCTATTTTATATCATAAGGTGTTTGGTGGCATTCCTGAAAACTATGTTTTTAAGACCATGACATTCTAGATATCAAAGTATTCTTGGAGCATTAGAAACTTCACTCCAGCCCAAAGTTTTCATGTCATGGCTAGCTTTTGCCTAATACCATGGTTTATAATGTTGTATCCAAACAATGTTTCTCAAAATGATGGGATTTTTGGAGCTGGCCAAAACTACATTATCGTCACGACAATGGCCAAAACTACATTATCGTCACGAAAATGATGTTTGGGTAGAAAATGATTCCTGTCTCTAGGAACAAGCTTTTTACAAGTGAATGTACATAATTCCCTATGTTTGCCACTGAAGGGAGGTGGCACGACGACCATTAGAGGGAGGAGGAGGAGGCGTGGTGGCCGGTAGAGAAGGCACGATGGGTGGTGGAGGGTGAGGAGGCACAACGGCTGGCGAACGTGGGAGGAGGAAGCAGTGGTTGGTAGAGGGAGGATGAGGCGCGATACCCAACCGACACAGCGGGAGGAAAAGGTGCGATGTAGGAACCGAATGGACACAAACCAAGAAGGTGTGGGGAGGAGAAGAGAAAGCTGCGGGATACAGAAAAATGAATCATTTTTGTATAACGAGTGACAGGGGCAGATAAATACTTGTAAACTCCATGTTTAGGTTTGTTTTAGTTGTTTTTGGAGTAGGGAAGGAGGTACTCCATTTTTTGTAATACAACTCCAAAAACTCCATGGATTTTTTTCTCTAGACTTGTGGTGTTTGGGTAGAAAATTTTTATTCTAGCTTGGTGTTCTACTCTAGAGCTATGACAAGCAGGCTCACACACACATCAAGAAGGTCAGTGGTGCACTCCATTCCACTGTCTATGCCCCAACATTCTCCATCCTTCACTAATTTCACTAACATATCTCGTTAATAACTCCTTAATTGAATATACGTCAAGAGACGATCATAATATACAAAAACTTCTAATGTCTTTAGAGTAAAAGTCCATTAGTAATATATATATATATATATATATATATATATATATATATATATATATATATATATATATATATATATATATATATATATATAAGAAGTGGCCAACGTGTTTGATAGAATCATCTTAGTCATCACCGTCACATTTCTCTATAGGTAGATGCCCAATACACTGTCATTGTTTCTCTTGTTGTGCATACAATACTTGCACATCGACTTCATGACATTTTATATCTCCACATTTGGATACCGTGGAGACGTTGTTTCTCTTGATGTTGTGTTGATTAGCGACAAACTTGAGGAGCACGGGTGAACATGTTGCTGCTAGTACGTGGTACTCGAGAACGTACAACTACTTTTATTATATTAACCCACTTGTTCGGGTGCACCTTTACCAAAGGTCTTCAAACTAATCATCCACTTACCTTCAATCTTGTTTTAGGGTTAGCTAAATGAGCTTCGGTGCTATAGCTTTTTCATCACATCCGACTAGAGAAGCAACAACCTTTTAATTGCTACTGAACCGAGGAACACTTGCAACCATGGAAACAAATAAGGGTAGGAGGACGTGCACGACACATTTCATAGGAGAAAAGACGAGGAAGCCCTCGGCGAGTTATGTAGATTGTGTATATAGGAAGCGAGGGTAGTTGTGTAATACTATGTGAAGTTGTATGGCTCCATGCCTCTATAAATAGATGCACAGTGCCCATGCAGTAGGGAGGAGGGGAGAAAGATTCATGTACTCTCGATCGACTCAGAACGCTTTGCCGCTAAAGCTTCTTGAGTGTAAATACCTTCGAGCAACATCCATGCATCCCAAAGGTAACAATGTAACAATTTGTAATGGAGAAACGATGGTAAAGAACTATGAATACATCTTATGACCCACCCGCCTCCTTTACATTTTTCTATGTGTTATTCACGTTTATTTAGCCTTCTCCCTATGTTTCTTCAGCTCTTTATGAGTGGAGATAGGTAAAAGGTATAATGAACTTAATTGTGTTGCCCTATTTTGGTTTCATACAGGAATCCAAACAGGTGACCAACACCGCTCTTTTTCTGCTATATTGTTGTAAGGGCAATCAACCCTGACTAAGGGTTTTGGTGATTAAATGACAAAACAAATAGAGTTTCTAACAAGTTTGCTCCTATCATGTATACAATTATCTTAAAGATAGGAGGAGCACAGTTTCCATATGTATACAAAGTGTAAAGCACTAAGGATTAAAAATATACGTCATACGGAGTAATTCAAGTGCTTATGAATGACGACAATTCAAATTTTACAATTCTTGAGTCGTAGGATTCACCATTCAATTAAGAGGGATCCGCAAAATTTGAGTAAGTTGTTGTGATGAGCTCAGTCTAATTCTCTTCAAAATCCTCTAAGAAAACCTTGATTTTGATCATGAATGCTCTTGGAAAAACTGCTTTAATTCTCCAGTCAGACTTCCCCGAGTTTTTGTTCAGTTTCCTAAAAACTAGCTCAGCCAGTTTTAAAACTCGCTCAGCCAGTTTTAAAACTAGCTCAACCAGTTTTTGAAAACCAGCTCAACCAGTTTTCCAAACCATCTCAGCCGGTTTTTGGACTGTTCCACTTTTCTGCTCTATCAGAAGGTTTTGACTTCGATCCTTCAACTGAGCGAGTCACTGAACCGAAAAACCTTCTGGCAGAAACCGGCTCAGCCGGTTTTAGGACCGGCTCAACCGATTTTTGGTCAAAAAGGTCCAACGGCCACTAGCTTTTGGGGGCTTCTTTATATACCCCTTTACTCTCTCTCTCTCTTCATTCACTTCTGCCCATCCATGAATTCTTGGCTGACCTACACTCAAACAAGAGCATTCAATTCACCTCTCACACCCCAAATTGCATTCCCTTCAATCATTTGAAGGACCCTTGGTGTGAGGTGAAGTTTGTTTAACTCGTTGGTGATTTCATCTCTATCTCCCTTTCTCTTCATCTCTTGAGCTCATTGCAAACTTGAATCTTGTGCGGATTTGTTACTCTTGGAACCTTGTGTTCCTTGACGAATAGAGGTTGATTGGGAGTCTCCAAATTTGTGGATGACCCCAAAAGTTTGTATCACCCGCTCGTTGAGCTAAGTTAAGAAGAGATTGCCTTGACCTTGGTGGTCGACTTGTGGAGGATTAGAGTTGGAAATGACCCGGCCCTTTGTGGGCTCCTCAACGAGGAGTGGGACACCTTTGTGGTGGTTGCCGAACCTCAAGTTAAATCGTGTGTTCTTGTTGTGTTCTTGAGAAGTGCTTTAAAGTGTTTGTCAGTTCATCTTTGTTTTATCTTGTGTGTGAATCTTATGGAACCGGTCCACATCGATTTGTCACCCATTCGAATGGATCTTCTCTAGGGCAAGACATAAGAAAGAATCTCTCATTAGTTCGTGCTATTTGTGTAATTATTTATCTAATCTAAGTTGAGCAGGCTCAAACTTGTTCAGTTGGGAATAACACCGACTGAACCAGTTTGCACCAGTGCAACTTGAAATTTGACATTATCTCAAAGTTTTTGGTGAGAAGTTTTAGGTGTAGCCTATTCACCCCCTCTAGGCTACTTTCAATTGTGCATCTAGTCTTATCAACCCATGATCCTTGACTCTGATAGCACTATAGGAAAAAATGAATAGCTCCCCTCAAAAAAAGTAAAACTTTACTTTGATGCGCTTTCAATTTTTGCGCCTATAAATTTTGCATCATTATTTGATAGGTCTATAAAAATAGAATGTCATAAATTATTTTAATCTAATAGGGTACATGTCGGGCATCTGAGAGCATAGTGTTGGTTTTCTTAACGAGGCTCTCAAATCGGATTTGGGCATATGATATTGGGAGCTGAGTGTCACACCCGGATTTCGGGGCACCAAGACCCGGGCGCGAACATAATCACCAGGTGTGCTGGGACCAAGTCTCACACATATGATGATTCATGGCACAGGATCGAATGTCACATCTTTACTATATAACAGGAGTTCTATACAAAATAAATAAATAATTTCATTATAAGGAGACAACGGTCCAGCAACCCAAAGTTGACTGGGAGACGATGGCCTAGACCTCTCACGAACTCGCCACAGCATCCTCCATGCGCCTCATCCTGCGGTACCTGTTCTTGACCTGTGGGGGGGGGTGTGAGACAACAAGAGTGAGCTCACATACGTTCATCGCTCAACAAGTTGTGGGGAATAATGTGAATGAACTCGCCAAAGATGGGAGCTCATGTGAAGTGTAAGGCTTACCAAAGAGGATGGTTAGAGCTGAGCATTGCTTTTAAAGTTGGTCAAAGTTTTATTAGCAATTACTAAGTATAAGTAAATACCAACCCAATTAAATAGTAGAACAGAAGTAACATCACCTGCGATGCAATGCATATGACAAATTGAATTTAGTTCCATAAGTTAATCATGTGAGGGTCCGAGCCGCTCATGACCGTGAGCACGGCTAGTATACCAGTTTTACACTCTGCAGAGGTTGCGCATCTTTACCCACAAGTCATGTTACCCATCTGCCAAGGGATCGCGACTTCCCATACACCTCTACCGAGGAGGCGAGGCAGGGTAACACTACGAGGCCTTTACAAAGTTCCACTAGCTTCAGAAAACCCGCTACAGTTTATAGGAAGCTCCAATGCAGGAATCCCTTGCAGGACCGCCATCGCAGCAAAATCCTCCCGAGGGCCTCCCTACACTGACCACTCCCCTACTGCCCTTGCCCCTTTCAGGTAAGGTAGTCTTCCACTAGCTTTCCTAATTAATCAGCCAAGGGCGTCCCATTAAACCCTTGTGGTAGCACTGTTTTCCCGGGTGGTCGCTCCATGTTCCAATTAACATAATGATCCTATCATGAACAGAAATAATAAACTGATAATAAAAGTGTAATCATGAATAATGTATCTTCATACCCAAAACCACATAAAGCACTAGCAAGTACTACCCAAAAAGTTCAGTGGTAAACAAGGTATAAAGATAATCAAACTAGGGTAACCTATTGGGTCCCATCAAAATTAACCTATGCAGATCATTATGATTAATCAGAACATGAGTAGGTAAAAAGAAGTGATCAAGGGCACAACTTGCCTGGGACTTGAGATTCCAGGTACCAACTTGCTCTTCAGCTGACTCGTGACCTCACTGCTAAACGTAGCAATACAGACAAACATTGTATAGGCAAAATTAACATCACACTAAACATAAGAACAAATTGTATAATAATGATCTACGCGTCACTACGAGATCGTGGGATCGAGAACCACTAAATTTGGGGTTACGGTTATGAAGTTATGGCTTTCCGAAGATCCACGTGGTTAAGCACTTAAAACTAGACCTTATGTTTATTTAATAGATCATATGAGAGAATAACCTAAATGAATATTTAATTCAACTTTAAGTTAAATCATAATATAATTAGGGATCATATTTTAGCCAAACTATAATTATAAATAGATTAACTTTGATTTCAGAGAGGTTAATCTAGTAAACATAGGTTAAATGAATATCTAACTATAAGTATCAGATATGGTATAATTAATGTTTTTAGTATGTAGAGAATATTTTTATGAAGCTAACGCAACTGGAACGGAGTAAAACAGATTTAAAACGAGTAAGTTATGCCATAAACAAATTTCTAGGTTTCCTAATTATTTATTTTAACTCTGTAACGGTTTCTAGGGGTATATTTAAAAAGTCCAGGGACCCTATTGTAAGTTTTACCTAATACCGAGGATGGCGGGTTTATTATGTGAAAACCGAGGGGCTCTTTAGAAAGTTTGCCTCGGCGAAGGGGTACGGGGAAACCAGAGTCGTTGGATTATAATCCGAGGGTTCGGATTAGATCTTCATCAGTTATGAAGCGGTATGACACGCGGACCGATGGATCGGTGATCGACGGCCGAGAGTTAAATAAATGGAACTCGATCCCCATCGTCCCACAGAAACATACGGCGCAGATGGATTGATCAGGCTGGTAGGGTAAGATCTGATCAAGACCCTTTGTTGCCAGATCCATGGTCGCGAATTCCCCAGCCAAATAGATAGGCATGGCCTGATCCGAGCCGTTAGCGGCTAGATCAACGGCACATGATCATCTCCCTGCTCCCAGGCGCTCGGACGGGCGGCGCCGCCAAGCATCCGCGGTGAAGTCCATCGCCGCCCCATGCGACACGCCGCCCAGGCGCACAACCCATAAACCTGATGAGGTCTTCGTGAAGCATAAACAATGGCGATTACACAGGAAGTAGTTTTACCGACGGCGGTGGTGAGTGCGGTGCTGCCCACGGCGAGATGCGGGCGTGAATGTCGCTGAGTGGATGAACAGGCGAACAGGTTGGTCCCGTGCGGCAGCGGGAGCGCGCGGAGGCGGGTGCCGACAGGATCTCGGTGGCAGCAGTGCGGGCGAGCACCGATGGAAAGGAGCTTGGGCACCGCTCACCGAAGATCGAAATCCACAGCGCCATGGCGTGGTCGGTCCGGGTTTGTGCGTTATCCTGATGGAGGAAGGGGTCGCGGGGCATTGCTTTATAGCCAGGGGAGCGCGGATTTCGGAGACCCGATCCCGCCGGCAGGTTCGGACTCCATTTGCGGTGTGCCGGTGACCACGCGATATTGGCGGATTCTGTTGAAACGAGTCCTAAGCAAGGAGATGGTTATGACAGCCTGGCCCCACCTGCCGGTGTCTCGTGATAACACAGGCACACGCAGACGCCGGATGGAGCCGCCGAATTGCGGGCCCCACGCCACAGTGAGCAGGGCCGAGCGCGCCTGGTGGGCTGGTTAGTGGCCGGAAGAGATGGGGTGGTGGGCCGGAATGTGAGGGTGTGGCCCATGAGCTGGTTTTCTCTTTTTTTCTTTTCCAATTCCATTTCTATTTTCTATTTCTTCTCATTTTCATATTTAGGTTTTGAATTTGAATTCAACTACGAATATGAATTTTGTACTCAAACAGATTTTAATCTTACTAGTATGGATAGAGTTTTATTATGAATTTTATAATATTTCTTTTCTTCCTTTCTCCACATCTTAATTTCCAAATTTAGATTTAAATACCTATTTCACCATTTGTATATTCCTATTATTATTATTTTTAAATGCACAATCAAATAAATGCCAACATGATGCATGTTGTATAAATATTTATTATTATCTCATTTAAGTATCATGTTTTTAAATATGCAAATTCTCATAAACAAAAATAGTTGTTTTTATGAGGAGCAAATTTCTAGTGTACAACCTTTACTAGGAGGTGCTTTATCTAAATTTTATAGTTCAAATAAAAGAGGGAACCTAATTCATATAGATGTCCTTTATTAGAAAACATGTTTATTTTATAAAAGAGGAGATTCTTTTCTAGGGGATTTACTCAAAAAAAACTTTTGGAGAATTTTACTAAATTCTTAAGAGAAGATTTTGAGGTCTTACAAATCCTACCCCCTTAACAGAAATCTCGTCCTCGAGATTTGTAAGAAAGGGATACAATAAGTTTGGCTTGTAGTCTAGATTTTAATTTCTAATTAGTTCTAGTACCAAAAGGTTTTTTTTATCAATTTATCAGGTGATTAGGAAGGCATATGTATGGCAACCCCATTATGTAAGATAAAATATGTCCTAGAAGTATGAGTAGGCTTGGGTAAGAAAGAGTAGGGTAAAGAAAGACTCCATCCAAGATTGTGGATCTTGATTCCCTTAAGGATCCAACTTGATCCTTGAAGGCTTGAGTTGATGCTTATCCTTCTTTTGATGTGGTTGGTCTTCTTTGGCCTTTATTCTTGGAGTTGTCATCCGAGTTAAGGACATATGGCTAAGGACATATAGTTAGGATAGCCGAGGTACACGAGGTAGGTAGGTTTGAACAGAGTTTTACTTTGCTTTTGGAATAGATGAGCTAGGCAACCTATGGTTAGGTTGTTGTTCACGAACGAGTTGGTATAAGTCATTAATTTAGGTTAAGATACGTTTGTATAAGCAGTGTCTAATTGATATTACCAGATTAACCAGCCGGTTAAATAATTCATTTAGACTGGATCATATTAGATTAGGTAGAATCTAAATTTGGTTGGATATAACTAGATTAGACTAGTTTAAGTTAATTAGACCTACCAGGGTAGAATATATATTATTAGGATATGTTAGAATCTTTTGAGGTTAGTTAGATCTATTAGGATGAGATAAAATCTTTTCAAGATAAGATGAGTCTACTAGGGTAATAGAGTATCTTTAAGATAAGATGGATCTATTAAGGTAAGAGAAAGTCTTTTAAGATAAGCTGGATCTATCAAAATAAGAGAGTATCTTTTAAGGTAAGATGGATCTATTTGACATATTCTAGTGGGGGAATATTCTTAGTTGTTCTAGTTTATCTTATAAATATATCTAGTTTAATAGATCCATTTTTTTTAATAGGAAATATTTTGTATTGTCTATTTTGTAAATATTTTCCCTTATGTCTAGGTGTATATGTAGATGTTATTGTGGACATTACTCCACAACCCATCACAATCAATCAAAGATCCAAATCAGACAAGTATCATAAGAACAAACATTCAAGCACATAGAAAAAAATAGTTTTGTTTTTGTTCCTAAGAATAGGTCTCCTATTCCTAAAGATCACTTTAGGCACGGGATTTCAAAGTGTGAAATCCACATTTGTCTTTGGAAGCAGAAAGGTAAGAGTAATCAGAGTAAAGCGGAAATAGATGAGAAAAGATTAAGAGAAGTTTAGAAAGAATCAGAGTAGCAAGGTAAGTAGGTAAGGGTTGTCCAGTTCTATCTAGGTTTCGTCCTACAGTCAACATTCCTCTGATACCACTTCTGTCACACCCGGATTTCGGGGCACCAAGACCCGGGCGCGAACATAATCACCAGGTGTGCTGGGACCAAGTCTCACACATATGATGATTCATGGCACAGGATCGAATGTCACATCTTTACTATATAACAGGAGTTCTATACAAAATAAATAAATAATTTCATTATAAGGAGACAACGGTCCAGCAACCCAAAGTTGACTGGGAGACGACGGCCTAGACCTCTCACGAACTCGCCACAGCATCCTCCATGCGCCTCATCCTGCGGTACCTGTTCTTGACCTGTGGGGGGGTGTGAGACAGCAAGAGTGAGCTCACATACGTTCATCGCTCAACAAGTTGTGGGGAATAATGTGAATGAACTCGCCAAAGATGGGAGCTCATGTGAAGTGTAAGGCTTACCAAAGAGGATGGTTAGAGCTGAGCATTGCTTTTAAAGTTGGTCAAAGTTTTATTAGCAATTACTAAGTATAAGTAAATACCAACCCAATTAAATAGTAGAACAGAAGTAACATCACCTGCGATGCAATGCATATGACAAATTGAATTTAGTTCCATAAGTTAATCATGTGAGGGTCCGAGCCGCTCATGACCGTGAGCACAGCTAGTATACCAGTTTTACACTCTGCAGAGGTTGCGCATCTTTACCCACAAGTCATGTTACCCATCTGCCAAGGGATCGCGACTTCCCATACACCTCTACCGAGGAGGCGAGGCAGGGTAACACTACGAGGCCTTTACAAAGTTCCACTAGCTTCAGAAAACCCGCTACAGTTTATAGGAAGCTCCAATGCAGGAATCCCTTGCAGGACCGCCATCGCAGCAAAATCCTCCCGAGGGCCTCCCTACACTGACCACTCCCCTACTGCCCTTGCCCCTTTCAGGTAAGGTAGTCTTCCACTAGCTTTCCTAATTAATCAGCCAAGGGCGTCCCATTAAACCCTTGTGGTAGCACTGTTTTCCCAGGTGGTCGCTCCATGTTCCAATTAACATAATGATCTTATCATGAACAGAAATAATAAACTGATAATAAAAGTGTAATCATGAATAATGTATCTTCATACCCAAAACCACATAAAGCACTAGCAAGTACTACCCAAAAAGTTCAGTGGTAAACAAGGTATAAAGATAATCAAACTAGGGTAACCTATTGGGTCCCATCAAAATTAACCTATGCAGATCATTATGATTAATCAGAACATGAGTAGGTAAAAAGAAGTGATCAAGGGCACAACTTGCCTGGGACTTGAGATTCCAGGTACCAACTTGCTCTTCAGCTGACTCGTGACCTCACTGCTAAACGTAGCAATACAGACAAACATTGTATAGGCAAAATTAACATCACACTAAACATAAGAACAAATTGTATAATAATGATCTACGCGTCACTACGAGATCGTGGGATCGAGAACCACTAAATTTGGGGTTACGGTTATGAAGTTATGGCTTTCCGAAGATCCACGTGGTTAAGCACTTAAAACTAGACCTTATGTTTATTTAATAGATCATATGAGAGAATAACCTAAATGAATATTTAATTCAACTTTAAGTTAAATCATAATATAATTAGGGATCATATTTTAGCCAAACTATAATTATAAATAGATTAACTTTGATTTCAGAGAGGTTAATCTAGTAAACATAGGTTAAATGAATATCTAACTATAAGTATCAGATATGGTATAATTAATGTTTTTAGTATGTAGAGAATATTTTTATGAAGCTAACGCAACTGGAACGGAGTAAAACAGATTTAAAACGAGTAAGTTATGCCATAAACAAATTTCTAGGTTTCCTAATTATTTATTTTAACTCTGTAACGGTTTCTAGGGGTATATTTAAAAAGTCCAGGGACCCTATTGTAAGTTTTACCTAATACCGAGGATGGCGGGTTTATTATGTGAAAACCGAGGGGCTCTTTAGAAAGTTTGCCTCGGCGAAGGGGTACGGGGAAACCAGAGTCGTTGGATTATAATCCGAGGGTTCGGATTAGATCTTCATCAGTTATGAAGCGGTATGACACGCGGACCGATGGATCGGTGATCGACGGCCGAGAGTTAAATAAATGGAACTCGATCCCCATCGTCCCACAGAAACATACGGCGCAGATGGATTGATCAGGCTGGTAGGGTAAGATCTGATCAAGACCCTTTGTTGCCAGATCCATGGTCGCGAATTCCCCAGCCAAATAGATAGGCATGGCCTGATCCGAGCCGTTAGCGGCTAGATCAACGGCACATGATCATCTCCCTGCTCCCAGGCGCTCGGACGGGCGGCGCCGCCAAGCATCCGCGGTGAAGTCCATCGCCGCCCCATGCGACACGCCGCCCAGGCGCACAACCCATAAACCTGATGAGGTCTTCGTGAAGCATAAACAATGGCGATTACACAGGAAGTAGTTTTACCGACGGCGGTGGTGAGTGCGGTGCTGCCCACGGCGAGATGCGGGCGTGAATGTCGCTGAGTGGATGAACAGGCGAACAGGTTGGTCCCGTGCGGCAGCGGGAGCGCGCGGAGGCGGGTGCCGACAGGATCTCGGTGGCAGCAGTGCGGGCGAGCACCGATGGAAAGGAGCTTGGGCACCGCTCACCGAAGATCGAAATCCACAGCGCCATGGCGTGGTCGGTCCGGGTTTGTGCGTTATCCTGATGGAGGAAGGGGTCGCGGGGCATTGCTTTATAGCCAGGGGAGCGCGGATTTCGGAGACCCGATCCCGCCGGCAGGTTCGGACTCCATTTGCGGTGTGCCGGTGACCACGCGATATTGGCGGATTCTGTTGAAACGAGTCCTAAGCAAGGAGATGGTTATGACAGCCTGGCCCCACCTGCCGGTGTCTCGTGATAACACAGGCACACGCAGACGCCGGATGGAGCCGCCGACTTGTGGGCCCCACGCCACAGTGAGCAGGGCCGAGCGCGCCTGGTGGGCTGGTTAGTGGCCGGAAGAGATGGGGTGGTGGGCCGGAATGTGAGGGTGTGGCCCATGAGCTGGTTTTCTCTCTTTTTTCTTTTCCAATTCCATTTCTATTTTCTATTTCTTCTCATTTTCATATTTAGGTTTTGAATTTGAATTCAACTACGAATATGAATTTTGTACTCAAACAGATTTTAATCTTACTAGTATGGATAGAGTTTTATTATGAATTTTATAATATTTCTTTTCTTCCTTTCTCCACATCTTAATTTCCAAATTTAGATTTAAATACCTATTTCACCATTTGTATATTCCTATTATTATTATTTTTAAATGCACAATCAAATAAATTCCAACATGATGCATGGTGTATAAATATTTATTATTATCTCATTTAAGTATCATGTTTTTAAATATGCAAATTCTCATAAACAAAAATAGTTGTTTTTATGAGGAGCAAATTTCTAGTGTACAACCTTTACTAGGAGGTGCTTTATCTAAATTTTATAGTTCAAATAAAAGAGGGAACCTAATTCATATAGATGTCCTTTATTAGAAAACATGTTTATTTTATAAAAGAGGAGATTCTTTTCTAGGGGATTTACTCAAAAAAAACTTTTGGAGAATTTTACTAAATTCTTAAGAGAAGATTTTGAGGTCTTACACTGAGGCATTGTATGGAAATGAACAAAAGAGAGTCATATATGATGTGATTAGCAAATATTGCTTACCTATGTTATTATGTTTCTAGCCATGATGTTAAAGCTCAATATAACTTAGTGAACATGCATCTTGGCCACTATATTGTTAGAGGAAAGGCGATTACAAAAATCTAGTGGAAGAATTTTTTGTTAAATTGTATAGTAAAAGATTAACGTAAATATAATGCCAAACTTTGCCTTTTATTTTGCTTTAGTGATGGCACCTAATGCTCATACCTTAATTTGTGATCGGTTCTTGATAAAGAAATCTCATTGGAATGGACTTTATTAATTGGTATCGTATCCAACATGCCACACTCCTATCTGAGTACCCTATCTAGTGCCATATCAAGTGCTTCAACGAACATGTCCGTTGTCTAGGATCCAATGCACTCTGTAGTAGTTGCCCTTGTTTGACACAGTGCTCTCATATCTAATGCATTATCATGCGTGTCTGGTGCTGCTAAGTAGCAGATGTTCTTCTTTGTTTCTTCGTTTGTCTTTGTTCGAGCTTCTTCCATCTTGTATCTTAAACACTTACATGTACTAGTGTATTCAACAATGCCTTTTAATATCTTGCAAGTCCATTTATACATCTATTAAACCATATTCAAAATTAACATATGCTTTCTTTTTTTGGACGTAATGGCAGGAGCTCTGCCTCTCAATTAAGAAGAAAGAAATTGACCTAGTTTTAAGAGAAAATGGGCCCAAAACCTACACGGGCGCACAAACAACCCAGACATCAGCAATCCCACACACAATGTCCATCCTGAGTCATCATTGTGAGCTCAACACAAGTGATGAGCAACTCTGACTCCCTAAGACGGGCAACACAAGACCAAAAGAAACATGACAATGACCACCAACACCGGCACGGGAGGAGGAAGACTGTGGCGCGCTGTCGTTGCCAAGCCACGAGGCACCCCACTCGAGACAGCTTGATTCTTCACTAGCGAGATTTCCAAACCTTGATCCTCTGCCCCGCCCCCACAAAATGCCTCACCTTCAAAGGAATCTAGCCCATGAAGAAGGGGGGATTCGCCCCACGTCATTGTTGTTGAGCCACATCCCCTGACATAGCAGCTTTGACTTCACGATGCAAGCCCCCACCACCACATGCAAACTAGGTCCCGAAATACGAAAGCAACCACCGAAGGCAATGATGTAGCTGAGACAAACTTCAGTAGCGATGCCTTCAAGAAGGGAGTGACGTCGAGGATTTAAAGGCAAACCCACAGAAACAGGCGAGCCAAGGTCGTCGCTGTCACACCCGAATTTAAAGGCAAATCTAGATCCATCTCATATGTGCACCAAATAAAGAACCACACATACAATGACTTAGTGTATAGAGATGAATGCCATCAACTTTATTACTTAACGATAATGTCTTACAAAATAACTGATAGTAGAATAAAACAAACTATGATAACTATCTCCAAGATGCCATAGTTGACTGGGAGACAGAGCCTAATCTCATCGAACTCGTCGTAATAGTTCTCCTCTGGTGTTACCTGCTCTTCACCTGGTGTGATTATAGCAAGGGTGAGCTCTCATACGGTCATCGCTCAACAAGTGTGGGGAAATGTGTAGTGTAAGACTTAGCAAGGAAAACAGTTAAGGCTGAGCATAGCGTTTAATAAATTAGTCAAAATTTTATTAGCAATTACTAAGTATAAGTAAATATCATCCCAATTATATAACTGATCATAATGAATAATAAATCCCACTATGCAATGCATGATAGGTTAAATTTAGTTCTATAATTTAATCATGCGAGAGTCATTAGCCGCTCATGACTGTGAGTATGGCTGATATACCAATTTTACGCTCTGCATAGGTTGTGCATCTTTACCCACAAGTCGTGTTCCCTTTTCGTCCGGGGTTGTACGGACCCTTAAACACTTCCAAGGTGAGTTGTGCATCTTTATCCACAAGTCGTGTTCCACTAGTATGAGAAAACCCGCTACTGATTCAGGCAGAGGTGGTATATGAATCCCTCGTCTGAAAAGCTATCACAGATAGTTCGGCCCGAGAACCTCCCTTTACTTGCGCAACTCCCCTTTTGGGTAAGGCTCTCACATACCACCTTTCCTAATTAATTGGCTAAGGGTGTCCTATACCACCCTTGTGGTAGCACTGTTGTCTCAGGTTAAGCTCCATGTTCCAATTAACACAATAATCTTATCATAAACAATAAAGAATCCATTATCAATAATAATATAGCATGGTCATAATTAATATATAACATTACTCCCAAAATCAGGTAGAGCAATAGCAAGACTACCCAATAATTCATTTGTCTGCAAGGTGTAGGGTAAACAAAACTAGGTAACTTATTAGGTCCCATCAGCTTAACCTAACTGTGCCACGGTGATTAATAGAATCATGAACAATATTAGACCAAAGAATGTGATCAAGGACACAACTTGCCTTCAATTGCGAGCTCCTGCTCAGAATCTTCAACTTGCGGAGCCTCAGGTTCCTCGGTCGCTTGTTCCTTTATTCACAGCAATACAAACAAACTACCCATCGTTGTCCGCACGAGCAGGCCACAACTCGCTACACCTTCCTCCGCTCCACACCGTCGCATCACCATAGAGAGCTCACCTGCTAGTGCTCCAGAACTGGCACCGACCTTAGGGACGGCAAATCTGACCATCAGACCTCCAGATCTATCTGTTGCCCCAAGGCCAGCCTGTTACGGACACCAACCACCCCGAGCCAGGCCACCAACCAAGGTCTTCTCCATGCTACACCACACCCTCCAAATAGAGGCAGCTCCACCACGCGGTAGAACTCCCACGCAAGCGTGGCCCGTAGCAGAGCCACGGAGATCGTGCTGCCACCAGAGAACCCAATCGCGCGACCATGGGCTGAGGGATGGCCAGCAATGACCTCTAGCCCACCGGATCGACACATTTCTATGGCAGATCTGGTTCCAAGCGCGTCGCTGCCTCCATAGTCGCCACCGGTGGCCAAGCCAAGCAGGGGACGCAGGAGGCGAGGTCCCGTGGCCGTGGCCTCGCCACCGCCATCCTTGCATCCGCGTGGTCTTCCAGCATTCTGCTCTGGCGGTGGCGAGGCGAGAGGAAGGAAGGAGAAAGTGGCGGGTGTGGTGGCGGTCGCGGTGTCGCCGCCCGTGGAGTGATCGACGTGGGGGCCAATGTGTGTGCATGAAGATTTTAAACTTTTTTTAACAAATGCCTTCTAATATCTTGCTTTAGATGTTGATCATCTGGATGACCTCTTTGTTTTATTTCAAGTCCACTTGTGCATCTTTTAAACCATATTCCAATAACTAGCTAGTAAATAATATTAGTCCAAATAGTTATGTTGATCATCGAACATCAAAATCTAACTGTAAATGGATCTCAAACTATTTTTACACTGTTTTTTTACGATGCTCACTACACCAAAAATATAAACTTCCTACGATTTCTTAACTCCCTACAGTTTTTATAACAAACCGTAGAAAATTACCAACTTGCGAGAGGCTACTGGTAACTCTAGAAAATAACCATAACTTTCTACGGTTTGTTATAAAATCTATTGTAAGTTAGATTTCAGCTGTTTGACACAAGTTGTATATTTTACATTGTCTAGATACATGTAATCTAAACCATAGAAAACCGTTGGAAATTACTAACTTCCGAGAGGCTATTGGTAGCGCTATACTCTCTCTTGTTGAACTGTTTAGGTGCATAAGTAAGACACAAGTTGTGTATTTTACATTGTGTAGATACATGCATGTAATCAAAAAGGCACACTTCGTGTAATTTTGCAGTATCTTTCGAAGTGGCATATATTGGGTATCCAATGCAATTTTAGGAGGCCTTCCACATAATTTACCTTTCTTTCACAACGATAGACATGGGAAATTTAAATGCAACTTTTCACGAATATAGTCTATATGTATCTTTTTCATAATAATGCCTGAGGCGGCGGCACTATAGTAAACGAAACCATTTCCGGTGGCCCAAGCCGTCGGACATAAGTCTTAAATCGTCCGAGATAGCTTATGTTCGACGGCATTTAGTTATCTCCGATGGTCTCTAGCCGTCATAGATAAGGGGTCGGAAATAGGGTTATGTCCGACGGCAGCCGTCGGACATAAGCTATCTCCGACGGCCGCATCCACCCGTCGGAGATAGTAAATGTCAACCGTTTTACCGGTCGGGTGGTGGGGCCCAGAGACTTTATGTCCGACGGCCTGGCGTCAGCCGTCGGACATAAGGGTCTGCTATCTCCAACGGCTTATATTAAGCCGTCGGACATAACGAGCCCTTATGTCCGCCGGCCGACGCCAGGCCGTCGGACATAACAAATTTCAGAAAATACACAAAATTCTATTTTTTAAAAAAACTGACATTTACAAAACAAAAACAGATTTCATGCAAATATACACAGAGTTCATATACAACCACATATTCACAATCACAAATATACTCACATAAGTATTCACATTCACAAATTTAACATAATGACATATAGTTCCAAATAGTCTCAACAAGTCTTTTACATCAACATATAGGTCCAAAATAAAAACTGACATTGTTCGACGGATACTCTTTGACATGAACAGTCATAGTTCCAAATTAAACACATTTGATGAACTATCACTCATATCCATCGCCTGGTTGGTTCGAGTTGTAGCCACTTCCTCCGGCTGGACTCTGCGTGTTGAAAAGGTTGTTCACCCAAGAATGCAATGTGTCGTCTTGACTAGACCCATCTCCAGGTGCGGCAACTGAAGTGGGTGGTGTCTGAAATCCCTATAACACATGCACATGAAATAGTAACCAGTCAGTTTTTCATTTAAACACATAAGACATCTATGAACATGTCACACACGCATATGTGTACATACCGTAGGGAATTGTGACGGAGGCGGAGGTGGAGGCGCCAGCATTGGCATCAGCAGTGCAAAGTCCGGAGGCGGCATCCCATATGTCGGCATCGGGACGCCCGCTTGTTGGGCTAGTTGCTAAAAATTATATACAAGCCATTGTTGAGCAAATAAGATACATATCATGTGTTTTGCAAAATAAGGTACAAAATGTTACTTCAACTTATCGAGAGAAGAGCTTGATTTTGGGTCTGGAGGTTTGCATAATACTCGTCCTTCTTATTCTGGTACTCAGCTTGTTGCCTCTGGTACTCCAATTGTTCCCTCAAAACTGATTGATGATACTCTGCCTATTGACGCAACACTGCAAGCTCTATCTCCTAGGCGGATGATCGTGAACGGGACGACTGTGAAGACGATGATGTGGACTGTCATCCACGGCGTCTCAACTCCGTAGAATCAATCATAGAATCAAAAATACCCAACCTACAAGAGTGAACCATGCACTTAGTATAGTAAATCATGGGCTCAGTTGAATCGCAAGCATATGAGGATAATTTTGAAATCCAAATCAAATAATCCCACCGTCCATGGGCTTGTCCTCCTGCGCTAGCATATGCTGCCTGAGAGTCGATTGGCTGGCTCCTCCAATCGTACTCCTGTCGATGGCGTTGAACCATCTCCTGCCCATACGAAGCCTAGAGGCAAACAATATCAAATATAAGGGCATCACCAAATTGATGGACAAACACATAATAGAGTACCAAAAACTCACTAGACGGTCGGTGGCCGTCTGAGTGCCTAAAACATCAGGATTCTGAGGATCAGAACCCCTATGCCCTTGCATATACACCTCCACATCCATGGGCGTACAACCGAATTTGACTTCCTGTACATACAAGTTAGAATGACACATTTCTATGTAATTCGAAGTTACAACATACTGTGACATACCATTCGCTTAGCCAAGCGCACATGTCCATCGCCGCCGTAGTTGTGGAACGACTCAGTCCCACGGTTCCTTTCGGAAATGGCACAAAACTCAGGGAAAGCCCACCATCTGCACAAGGCCCGATAACCCTCTGATCAGGTGGCCATCCACGGCACCGACACCTACATGATTTTTTTTTCAATAAAGCAAATACATGGATTCACTACTACAGCAAACCTCTGTACAGGCGATTTGGTTCGCCTCTACACAGGCGGTTCCAGGAACCGCTTGTGGTGCACCGCCTGTGATGTAAAACAACATCACAGGCGGTCAATAAAAAACAGCTTGTGAAAACACAGATTACAGGCGGTCCAGTTCAAAGGAACCGCCTGTGATAGACACACATCACAGGCGGTTTCTTATCCTAGCCACTTGTGTTAGCCACACATCACAGGCGATTTTTTATATAAGTCCGACTGCATACAATATAAATCA
This sequence comes from Zea mays, assembly GCF_902167145.1. NCBI lineage: Eukaryota > Viridiplantae > Streptophyta > Magnoliopsida > Poales > Poaceae > Zea > Zea mays. The sequence goes on from NC_050097.1 coordinate 147,024,361, forward strand.
CAGACGGTTTTCAATATACAGATTCATATATACAAAATTTTCAAACACAGAATATACACAGATTTCATACACAGATTATACACAGATTCACACAGATTGCATATACAGATTTATACATATCAAGTTCCATAACAGGTTCCATACACAGATTCATCCACATATCAAGTTCCATCATCATGCACAGATTTATACACATATCAAGTTCCATAGACAACTAAACATCTCAAAGTTCCATAGACAACTAAACACCTAAAGTTCCTAACTAAAGACCTAAACACTGTGTGATATCGTGTACAAACTTAGTTCTGGGAATTTTTGCAAATTTCCATTTGTATTGTAGAATAGCCCTTGTTGATGAAGAACTTCACGGCGCATAAAGTAAAGCAAGTCTCTTACAACCTTAGCAACACCGATGGAAACCATATCTCTTTCTAACCATTCAGCATTGATCTTGGATTTAGGAACCTGCAATGAAAGCAAAAAGCAAGTGGTGCTAAGAGTAATGTGATGAGCAACAATATAACATAAAAATTGCAACATAGACAATGATAGCGAACTTACATCCTCACGATTGACCATGTAATGGAAGGTGACACGACACCATTCGCATACATAATAACCGCACAGGACAGTACCCGGAGGTTGTTTGTCACCATATGGAAATAATGATATTGACAAATTAGGCTTGTCCTCTGGATGTTCGCCGCCAAGATCTTTCCAATAAAAACGGTATGCACTGCATATAAGAATAGCATTGTGAGATTAAGAATACATTTGTTAAGTTGTAATAAGTATAAGTGTGCAATAATAATCATACTTCTCTAAAATCTTCAAGAAGTCATTATACGTAGCCTTTTCCATTCTCAGTGAGTCGAAGACCACGACTTTACCATCCTTTGGAAAGATCATGATACAAATGTAGTGGTCACTATATAGACATAAACGAAAACACATGTTAAGATCACGATTGCCATAATTTATAGTTCAAAATTAAACCATGTCGATAACTTACTTAAAGTGGTGCGGAGCTATTATTAAGTCCTTGCCATGTTGTACATGATTATACATGGCTCGTCCAATGTATGCCGCCATTACCTTCATTTTCTTTCTCTGATTCTGTTTGACGGCTTTCTCAAATTCAGCATCGTCCAAGTCTTTGTATTCTTCTCCATGCCTCCGAGCAACTACTTTGTAGCGAGCTTGGGATATCATCAACGGGTCAAGAAACCCTGTCTTAAGTTGTTTCTTCTTATCATCCATGTATTGCATCCTACGTGTAATAGTGTTAATCATTAGACTCTCGTTTATGTGTGCGTGTACAAAACTAACAAATATGAAAGTTTAGAGGTACTTACAAGAAAAAGAGGGTTAAGTAGTTGGTTTCCATCCTTTGTCGGTGGTACAACGACCAGAGATCGTCAAAGAATAAATGTCGCACAGGATCTATATGATCATTGCTCCAAAATGCATCTTCTGGCACAACAAATGTGAAGTCCTCGAGTTTGTATTTGTTGCTAGCCACCATGTACCACTCATGCATTCTAATCTCCGGAGTCGACAACTTAGAAAGTTGCACCGTCGTCAAGAACGGCCTCCCATTCACAAATTTTGGAGGAACATCCTCCTTCTTGTATACCGAGATATTGGTTTTAAGACGTAATGATTCTCGAGTATGAATCATTCCATCTTCTTCCCATACTTCAAAATTGTCTATTTGGGACCGTGTGCCTACTCCATGAGATGCTGATTCCGCTTTTGATTGATTTGTCATAACTCTCTGCAATTTATGCAGGTAGCGTGCCACTGATTCTGACGGTTTCTTGACATCGTCAGTGGCGATTCGCTTATGAATTTTCTTTGAAATAGTTGGCCCTTCAACATTGGTGCCAACCTTTGGTTCCTTTTTGATGTTGACGTCGACATTCTGAGGAACAATTTTGTCTACGTCCCCCTCGTCGAGTTCCTTCGCAAGAGGCGATATGATTGTTTCAACGATTTTTTGGAGGTTGGTGTCATATTTTCCTGCACCATGGGGTGTGGAATGATCGAACTATCTTTTTGTTGCATTGATGTTGAATTCGGCTCATCACCCAACTTGATGTCGCGTCGATGCCAAAGGACCAACTCGTTCATTGCCTCCTGCAAAGTTATGATCCCCTCAACTGGAAAATCTATCTCCCAATCTTCACAACCACTGTCTGTGATTTCTAGAACTTGGACCACAACATAGTGTGGCGGGACAGGATTATCCTTGTAGTTAACAAGTCCTGGTTTTACCAAACCAGTAGCAGCTTGCTTTGTTTTTGTCCCAGATCGATTGATTGGAATATGAAGAAAGCAAGGCTTGTCCTCAACAATATCGTCTACAGGGTACTTGGTCAAGTCTTGCACAGATCCTACGCTGCTAGGGACTATAGGTGGACTCATGTGGCTTGGCTTGAGTTCAAATGATATGCATTCTGTTTTCTTCATTTTGTTCATCACGTCATTAATAGCCTTTTGTACCCTTTCATCAATAGTCTCTTCAAGGGTCCTTTTCGACTTCTCGTGTTTCCTATATGACGACGCATACTCTGGAAACGCCTCTCTCCAGGAAATCTTAGAAGAGATTCCCCGAGCCCGTCCAGTGTGTTCAGGATTGCCTAGTGCTGCAGTTAGTATGTCATTCTCCCTCCGAGGCTTAAATTCTCCTTTTTTTCTCTTATCTGCATATTCTTAAATTTTTGTCGAAACTTCGCCTACCAATTCTGGATGCAAAAGTTTGCCGTCCTCACTCAAACCTGCCCGACCTAAGATCCAACGAATAGCTCGCTCATCGATATCTTTTAATATTGGGTCCAAAGTGCCATTAGCTATAGCTTCCTCGATTATCCTGTTCCACTGCACAACTTTATGGTGATATCCGGTTGACCCCAGGCGATGGGGGTGTTTGTTCATCTTCGCTCTCTGAGAATTAGTTTCGCCCAGTTCTTTGGCCTTCAGTTCGGTCTTCTGACGAACAAATTCCTCCCACTGAGCTTGAGTGATTTTCCCCATTTTCTTGGGCGGAGGAACCTTATTCTTCTTAACAAATTCCCTATTCATCTCGGCCTTCCACCCACGAAACATCTTGGCCATAGCAGAGAGCATCGACTTCCTTACTGCATCCTCTGTGCCTTTTGGGAACTTGAATGACTCAAACAACTTAGCCCATAGCTTATTGCGGGTGTCTTCATCTAAATCCTTCCATTTTTGAAGTGTGATTGGCACTATATCTCTAACAGTAGACCCGCAGGAATTTCGAAACTTTGTAACCACGTCAAGTGGTTCTTCAGGAAACCCCTCTGCATTTAGTTTTGTTACGTACATAACTGCACCTTCTTTCATCTGATTCGGACCTCGTCGCCCTCGTTTCCGCTTATGTGAAACGAATGATTCAGGCATCGGAGCATCCTCCGTGTTTCGTGTAGAACATGCATCCTCTTTCTTCTCTTCATTTGAAATCTATATAGTGAAACAATTAATGACCTTTCATATATGAACATTATTTTAGAATATAGTCGGCATATTTCTATTTACCTCTTCATCGTTGGGAATATAGTCGGCATCAAGCTCATCTGATGTTTTTTTCTTCCTTGGAGGTATAGGAGTACAAGGATTGTCGTCACTAGAACTATCCTCCCCGCTCCCTTCACCGGAGCTGCTCGTTGTCTGCCATTCAAGTTTGGTCACGTCTTCATCAACTTTGTTAGACGCACCGGTGCAGACCACATCCATACTAGGCTACTCGTTGTCTGCCATTCAAGCTGGTTCCATCGATAAAGGGATATACTGTTAGTCTGATATACTGGTTCCATCAATAAGGGAACTTGGAGAAAAGGTGATTCAAAAGAAATCGAGCCCAAACCCGCCTCCGGGGCAGGATCGGGCCGGGAAGCACGGAGCAGATAGAAGTGCACTTCCCAATGTAGTAGACAGAGAAGGCATGGCTGTGATGTTATAATGCTGAAGGACCCCAAGATGAGATTATGCCCTGTAGTCTACCACTTCCCGTTATTTGTGGGCTTCACCGAGGGCGGGAAACATTTGGTGACATCAAACGACCTTCGGGATGGGGACGTCTGCGAGCTTGTTAAGGGGACAGACGATGGTGAGCCGGTGTACTCTATCCGGATGTGTGGTCACAAAATTTAAAGTCGCCCCGGCTTCATCTGTGCGCTTCTCTTCTCTTATGTCGGCTACTAAGATCACTTAGCACCCCACCTAAGAGAAGAGAAGCACACACATGCAGCCGGGGCGGCTTTAAATTTTGTGACCACACATCCGGACATAGTACACCGGCTCACCATCGTCTGGCCCTTAACAAGCTCACAGACGTCTTCAGCCCGAAGGTCTTTTGCTATCACCAAATGTTTCCAGCCATCGGTGAAGCCCACAAATAACGGGAAGTGGTAGACTACAGGGCTTAATCTCTTCTTGGGGTCCTTCAGCATTATAACATCACAGCCATGCCTTCTCTGTCTAACTGCATTGGAAAGTGCACTTCTATCTGCGAGCTTGCTTCCCGACCCGATTCAGGCATTCCGCCGATGCCATTCTCCATATAAGTCCCAAACAGAGAATAGGGATGAGGTAGTCAAGATTGTAGGCGCTAGTGCTCAACTACTAGCATCTATAGATATGGACACAAGTCCAAATTTGGTGCTACTCGGCACCATCGATATCACTAGAAAAAAATACATCAAAGAGATCCACTTCCCAATAGTACTCGAAGATAGTTCATTGACTTGACACTCTCTAAGAGGTTCATACAAAATACATTATCTCCAAGAGTGAAACCTACGATACTCATATCGTGTTGTTTAGGACTAAACATCAACAACCCCTTGACTGGTCGCTATCATACTCAATTCCAAAATATTTTTCCAATATGTCGGCTTGAGTAAGGAGATCTGGGCTTGGGAGTTCCTCCAAATCATCTGCAGCTTCATCATCTTCAGCATATTTTAGCCCTCTAGGAGTCAGCATACTTTTTGATGGACAGAGCACACTTCTCAAGCATGTCGCATACATCTCCAATTTGAAACAAAGTGGTCTTAAGTGTGTACACTGATTCCGGTTCACTAGTATCCACAACCCCATCAGTCACTAGACTGCGAATGATGTCAACATGTGTCTCGATGACTCGAACTGAGCTCTCAACCATGTCAAGTGGCTCTTTTTCCATCTCTAAAACTGAAAATGGCCAAGTCTCACAATCAAAATTGAGATCGCAACAAAGGCATGGATCAGAGGGAAAACAAGGATGTGGCTTATAGGGCAAAAAGAGGGGTCCAAATAACATTGTCATGGCTATGAACAAGTCAAAGATGGGAGATAAGAACAAGTCTTATAACATAGGGTTGGGAAGCAAAGATAGGTAGTCAAAAAACTAAGAAGGGAGATAAGAACAAGTCTTATAACATAGGGAGATAATAACATTGTCATGGCTATGTACTTCCATGATGTATGTGGCCATAAGCACATTTGCCCTAATGATTATCAAACAAAGATAGGTAGTCAAAAAACACTAAAAATAGACTTGTTGCCCCAATCACTATGGAGATTTTCTTATAACTGAATATGTAAGTGAAAAAACATTTAATCAGAAGGGATAAAAATAGATCCCAATCGATGGAGGGACACAAAATTCTTCATTTGAAGGATACTAACACCTTAATGGTATACAAACATTTAATCAGAAGGGATAAAAGAAATAAAAAAAATTGATACATGAGAAGTAATTGACAACCAAGCAATAAGCATATGATTCAGGGATAGCCAAACAAGTAATTGACAACCAAGCAATAAGCAATAAGCATATTGACAACCAAACAAAATATGTAAGTGAAAACACCAACAGTAATTAATCTAAGCACTGATAATCAGGGATAGCCATTGATTAACACCTTAATGTGTTTGAACCATTGATTAACCTAAGCATTTGATTAACCTAACCATTTGATTAACCTAAGCTATGATTCAAACACATATATATCCAGTTGTGTATTCAAACACATATATGATTCAAACACAAGTAATCTGCCATCAATTAACATATATGATTCAAACACATATATGATTCAAACACATATAGGAAATTCGAGCCATGAACTTAGAAGAAATGAACCTGAACTTTGACCTTACTACGAGAGGAAGAAGAAAGAGCTTGGGGACGACGGCACTTCGGGCTCGGGGACCGTGACGGCGGCCCTTGGGCTCAGGGACGGCGACGCACTCGGCGCTCGGGCTCGGGGACGGCGGGCGCTCGGGCTCGGTGAAGGGGACGGCGGCGCTCGGGCTCGGTCTCGGGGACAGCGGCGCTCGGGCTCGGGGACGAGGACGGCGGGGCTCGAGCTCGGGCTCGGGGACGGCGGGCGCTCGGGCTCGGTGAAGGGGACGGTGGCGCTTGGGCTCGGTCTCGGGGACGGCATTGCTCGGGCGCTCGGGGACGGCGGCGCTCGGGCTCGGGGACGAGGACAGCGGGGCTCGAGCTCGGTGAAGGGGACGGCGGCGCTCGGGCTCGGTGAAGGGGACGGCGTTGCTCGGGCGCTCGGGGACGACGGCGCTCGGGCTCGGGGACGGGGACGGCGGCGCTCGGGCTCGGGGACGGGGACGACGGCGCTCGAGCTCGGGGACGGGGACGGCGGCGCTCGGGTTCGTGCTCGAGGACGGGGACACGGCGGCAGCCTGGCGGCGCACTGTGTCAGCTCGGGCAGGAAGAGTTAGGGTTCCTGCCGACCAACGAGCCTTTTATATTGTAAAGAATCCCAGGCGGATATTTAGCAAAACCGCCTGTGATAGACAACATCACAGGCGGTTGGTAATTCCGACCGCCTGTGATAAATTAACTTCACAGACGGTCGACGTAAAAGACCGCCTGTGATGTTATCTATCACAAGCGGTTTTGTAAATATCCGCCTGTGATGTGTGTACACTATAAAAGGGCTAGCCCCCGACGGGTTCCAGAACCCTAACTCGCAGAACCCTAATTCACAGCACTGTAGCGGCGGCGGGTTTTTTTTAGATCTACAGGGAGAAGGTTTTGTTTTTGAGTTTATTGATTGATTTCAATAGTTTATGCATATATATGATCTCCATTTGTTTTCTTTCTCATTTTGATGCGATTTTTTGCCTCAATTTTGTAATATAGAACGGATTTGAAGAAAAGCTTTGGAATTCAAGATTTGGACTTATAATAGTTGATCTAGTTTAAAGATTCTTTAAAAACACAATTGTCTCACCTCAAGGTATCTATTGTTGCAATGTTTGTTTTATTTTCATACATATCAATTTGTTTCATGTTTTATGGATGAATTCAATTAATTAATGATTTTATTGATGTTAATCAATATAAGGATAGGTAATGGACCGAGGTTGGATGTACAATGTGTCAAGACCACATCCGTTGTATATTCGAAATTTGAGAAGTTTTATTGAAGCGGCCAAAAAGCACGCGAATTTGCGAAAGGGCAAGGAGATATTATGCCCGTGCATCGACTGTGATAATAAGATAGCTTGGAGAGATACAGGAGTAATCCAATCACATCTGCTAAAAAGAGGGTTTAAAAACAATTACACGATATGGTCAGAACATGGTGAGTTGGATCTGTGTGAAGTGCTTGGTAATGACGAGAGAGTTGTCGGAATTTTAGATCTTAAAGTTGATGGTAAAGTGGATAATGTGGATGCTAATCAAGATTTTGAAGAATTTGATTGCGAAGAGATGTTGCGCCATATGGAACCAAAAATGTTGAGTTCTGTGGGATCGCAGAAAGGGCTATCTAAAATGGAGGGACTGGAAAGTGCTTCAAAAGAACCTTTATATGATGAATCAAAGGGTTGTGACAAAGAGTTTACTACACTGCGTACAGTTCTAGAACTTTTGAAGTTGAAGGCTAGCGCCGGATGGTCTGATACTAGCTTCACAGATCTTTTGAATTTTCTGTCCCAATTACTACCAAAACCCAACAAACTACCAACAAGCACTTATAAAGCGAAGAAGCTTATATCTCCCATAGCTCTGGGTGTGCAAAAAATTCATGCATGTCCGAACCATTGTATTCTGTATCGTGGCTATTTTGAGAACGCATCAAGATGCCCAGATTGCAATGTCAGTCGATACAAGAAGAGCTACAATCAAGACTGTGTAAAAAAATTCCCGAAGAAAAATAAAAACAAGAAATCCACTATTGGACCTGAAAGTGACGATGACACTTTTGATGACATGGATGGGAAAAAGAAGTCAAAGAACCCAGCTTTGGTGATGTGGTATCTTCCAGTAATTGATCGCTTAAAACGTTTGTTCTCAAATCCTAGGGAGGCTGAGCTTATGCGTTGGCATGCTGAAAATCGCAAGCAGAATAACAAACAGATTCGACACCCTGTTGATGCATCACAATGGAAAAATTTCGATCTTATGTATCCTGAGTTTGCCAAAGAAACCAGAAATGTAAGATTTGCTTTGGGTACAGACGGAATGAATCCATTTGGTGAAAAAAGAAGTGTACATAGCACCTGGCCCGTGACTTTAACGATGTACAACCTTCCATCATGGCTGTGTCACAAAAGAAAGTACATTATGTTGACTATTCTTATTCAAGGTCCGAAATCAGCTGGTGTTGATATTGATGTGTTGCTAGAACCTCTTATGGAAGATATGACAAAGCTCTGGAATGAAGGAGTTAGAATATGGGATGAGTATTGCCATGAGTATTTCAACTTAAGAGCAATTATATTTGTTACCATCCATGATTCTCCCGGTGGCGCCACACTATCAGGGCAAAAGACTAAAGGAAAGAATGGTTGTGTAGTGTGCGTCGATGGAACTGCTTCCATGTACCTTAAATCATCCAAGAAGTTGGTGTTCATGGGACACAAACGGTTCTTGATGAAGCAGCATAAGTACTGAAAGATGAAAGCGGAATTTAACAATCAACTGGAAAGTGAAGGTGCACCAAAGCCTTATAGTGGGAAACTTGTTTTTGAAATTGTAAAGAACATTCATGTTGTATTCGGAAAGGGAAAAAACAAAGGAGAAAAGAGAAAGAGAACTGACCCTTCAACTTACACAACTTTCAAGAAGCAATCAATTTTTTTCAAGTACCTCCCATACTGGAAGGATATGGAAATTTGCCACAGCATTGATTTGATGCATGTAACAAAAAATGTTTTTGACAGCATCATTGGAACCTTGCTGGGCATGCCGAGTAAGACAAAAGACGGACTCAAATCACGCAATGATCTAGTAGATCTTCAAATCAGACTGGAACTTCATCCAGTGGATAGTGGCAAAGGGAAGCCTTACCTCCCCCTAGCTAGCTACAACTTGTCAGTTGAGGAGAGAACAAAGATTTGCAAATGTTTGCGTGGGGTCAAAGTGCCCACAGGTTTCTCATCCAATATCAGCAGACTAGTCAGGATGAAGGACTTGTCTCTATTTGGCTACAACTCTCATGACTGCCATGTGATGATGACGGTGTTCCTCCCAATTGCGGTAAGAGCCCTCGAAACAGAGCATGTCAAAGTTGTCATCACACGCTTGTGTTACTTTTTCAATGCGGTTTCACAAAAAGTAATAGCTTTAGAAGACTTGGACTATCTAAAGGCATACATCATCGAGACTATGTGCAAGCTTGAAATGTGTTTTCCTCCATCATTTTTTGATATGCAAGTACACCTAATCATACATCTCGTGGATCAGATAAAAATATTAGGGCCACTATATTTACATCATATGTTTCAGTTGGAGCGATACCTGGGAGTATTAAAAGGTTATGTGCGAAATCGCGCTCACCCAGAGGGTTCAATCATGGAGGGATACACTACAGAAGAAGTGATTGAGAGCTGTATAGATTACATCAGTGACGGAACAATGATAGGTGTGCCTGTACCTAAACATGAGGGTAAACTATGTGGGAGAGGGAGAATGGGCAAGAAAACTTTTCGCGTTGAGGATTACAAGCTAGTACATTATGCTCATGGTAGTGTACTACACCATCTCACGATAGCCGAGCCTTACATAGAGGAACACCTGGATGAGCTTCGTAAAGAAAATCAGAACCGCACAGAGGACTGGATCATGAGGGAGCACAAACATCGTTTCAGCGAATGGTTAATGGACAAAAACATCCCATTCGGAGACTCTTTGGAAGAGAAAACAATGAAGAATTGGGCTTCAGGGCCATCGTGTTTTGTGACATCATGGCAAGCATATGACATCAATGGGTACACATTCTACACTAAATCAAAAGACATGAAAAGTGTTGCACAAAATAGCGGTGTTCGTATCGATGCTTTTGACCTACATGGACAGAAGACCACATATTTTGGATTCATAGAGGAAATATGGGAACTTGATTATGGCCCAAGCATGAAAATACCCTTATTTAAGTGCCAATGGGTACAACATCCCGTGGGGGTGATAGTGGATAACTACGGACTCACACTGGTAGACTTAAAGAAAGTAGGATATAAAGATGACCCGTGGGTTCTCGCCGAATGTGTTGCACAAGTGTTCTATGTACTCGATCCAGCAGATGAGAAGATGCATGTAGTTATTTTGGGAAAGCAAAAAATTGTTGGAGTTGAGAATGTGGGAGACCAAGATGAGGAATACAATAAGTATGAAGAGATGTTCGTCTTTAACGGTCCAGAGAGAATCAAGCGTGTGGAAAAGAAAATTGATAAGAACTTAAAGCCATACATGCGGAAAAATGGTAGTTCATGAAAAATTGTATGAATCAAATTGTATTTGTTATCATGTATGATCGACTATGAATTGTGGTTGCCAATTAATTTAAAATCTCTCTAGTTATCTATGTGTGTGCTATTATAATTCATTTAAATTGTATTTGCATATTATTGTTAAAAATTAAATATTAATTCATTTAAATTGTATTGCATATTTCTGTTAAAAATTAAATATTAATTCATTTAAATTGTATTTGCATATTCTGTTAAAAATTAAAATTATTTTCATATTTAAATTGTATTTTCATATTTTTACAATCACAGGCGGTTTTTTCTTAGGGTCCGTTTGTGAAAAGGATAGAGCACCACAGGCGGTCCTAAACAAAAACCGCTTGTGATACTATTACATCACAGGCGTACTGAACCGCCTGGGACATCACAGGCGGTTTTCTAACCGAACCGCCTGTGATGTAAAAAGCCTACCGCTTGTATAGAGCCAAATTGTACTAGTGATTCGTGCGATATGAGATGCAACAACTTGTTTACCTCAAGGTATTGCTCCTCTGTAAGGTAAATTGATGACCACTCGGCCTTGGTATTTGGCATCGGTAGATCATCCGCACTTGCTCTGTACCATGCTTTTATAGCCTGAATTCGTGCATAGTACATTGCATCTGCAACGACATCGTTCGCGTTATACTCAAACACGTAACGAGTGTTCATATCGTATGATCCATCGTCCGACAACTTGTACCGCTTCTGCAAAAAAATAGTGTTATCATAAAAGCAACCATATATGGGATAACTAAATTAGTATAAACAATTCATACCCAGAATGCATCCCAAACTAGTGCCTGTGTGTTGCCAAACGTTCTACAGACACCATAGCAATAATGCTCCCAAGTGGTGGCGGGGACAGATTCGCCACTAGGCAAAGTCACAAGACCAGGCCAGTGCAGACGAACAAGATTACCAAGGACCATGTTCACCTGCCTGTAGTGTCCTGTGCCTGTGAACGAGTCGTCGATCCAAGTCCTGCAAACAGAAAACAATGTAGAAATGAAAACATAACTTTCAAATACAATTAAGCAAAGATATGTCACTCACTTTCCACTAGGCTTTATCAAAACCCGAGATTCGGGTGGAAGCTCTGGAGGTGGTCCAACAAAATGCAGCTTCCTCGTTCTCCTAACTTGAGAAGTTCCAGACCCAGCTGCAGAATCTCCACTAGCCCCAGAATCCACGCCTGCAGAATACCCACCAGCATCGTCTCCAGCATCATCTCCCACATCATCTCCACCATCATCTTCATCATCATCTCTCGCGTGATCCTCTACCACTGGTTCCTCGATTTCAGCATCCTATGAAACAAGTAACTTACATCAAACAATATTAAGTAACTCAAATAATGTAATTTAACAAGTCACAAATACAAGGACGGTCACAAATACAAGGACGGTCACTTTCGTGTGCTCATGCAACGGCTCTTCGACAGCTTTAAGTAGCTCAAAGAACTTCTGAACCTCAGGTGTAGCTGGATCCTCATAATTGGTGGGTTGACCGAGGTTCTCCGAATCGACAGTTAGAATCTCATGGCGTACATCGTCAAGCATCTCTTCCATCCTATCGTAGTCCCCCTCTTCATGTGACTGAACTTCCGATACAATACAAGGATGTGGGTCCTCACCGTGGTGCACTCACACCTCATAGCCTGGCATATAACTGTTCTTGCAAAGATCTATCGACATAGTCCTCCTGTCAAGGAAATAAATGTTCCGACACTTGCTACAAGGGCACCTAACATCGGTTCCAGTCTCTGACCGAGCAAACGGATGGTCGAGAAAAGCATCCGTCTTGGCAACCCACTCACTTGATGGAGCACCTCGTTTCTTCCAACCTTCATACATCCATCGACGATCCTCCTCCATACTAGATACGAGACGTTCACTTAATTAGTTACGATTACTAATGAACCATACTAATACAATATCACTACAGAAAAATCATTTCACGGGACCCTAAATCAAATAAAATAACCTTATTTCCGAGGGCTTAATAGTTACCCTCGGAAATTAAAAGTTTAAATTATATAGCCACTAATAAATAAATTAAAACAAGCTAATTTAATTGCATAATTAAATCAAGCCGTCGGACAAAACAAAACTAAACATGACTACTAGCAAACAATATATATGTATACACAAAATTATACTAAAAATTATGAAATCGTACTCACTTTGCCGGACGATGAACCGGTGAAGCGAGCGCCGGTGGGGTTAGGGACGGGGGCAGACGCTTGGGCAGGTGTGCGCTGTGTCGGTGCGGCTCCGGTGGCATCGGGGTGGTTATGGAGGCGGCCATGGGCTCATGCTCGGGCGGCTGAGCATCGGGGCGGGGCTGGAGGTCGCTAGGAGCCGCTTAGACGGCGGCAGAGAGAGCTTGCGGCGGTGGCGGTGGCGGCGGCTGGTCGGTGGTGGCGGTGGTTTCTTTGCGGCGGCAGCGACTGCTGAACATGTGAGCGGAGAAGAAGAATGAAACGATTCGGGCCGTGGGGCACCGGTTAAAATCCTTTAGTTCCGACGGCCCACTAGAAGACCGTCGGACATAAGCTTATGTCCGACGGCCTACCTGACAGCCGTCGAACATAAGCTTATGTCCAACGGCCGCTCTGACAGCCCTTGGAGATACCACTTTACATCAAACGGCTGCCCAGGGCTGTCGGACATAAGCTTATGTCCGACGGTCTCTTAGGGGGCTATCGGACATAAGAAAGCTCATGCGAGAGTCCTTAGTCGCTCATGACTGTGAGTATGGCTGATATACCAGTTTTACACTCTGCATACGTTGTGCATCTTTACCCATAAGTCGTGTTCCCTTTTCGTCCGGGGTTGTACGGACCCTTAAACACTTCCAAGGTGAGTTGTGCATCTTTACCCACAAGTCGTGTTCCACTAGTATGAGAAAACCCGCTACGGATTCAGGCAGAGGTGGTATAGGAATCCCTCGTCTGAAAAGCTATCACAGATAGTTCGACCCGAGAACCTCCCTTTACTTGCGCAACTCCCCTTTCGGGTAAGGCTCTCACATACCACCTTTCCTAATTAATTGGCTAAGGGTGTCCTATACCACCCTTGTGGTAGCACTGTTGTCTCAGGTTAAGCTCCATGTTCCAATTAACACAATAATCTTATCATAAACAATAAAGAATCCATTATCAATAATAATATAGCATGGTCATAATTAATATATAACATTACTCCCAAAATCAGGTAGAGCAATAGCAAGACTACCCAATAATTCATTTGTCTACAAGGTGTAGGGTAAACAAAACTAGGTAACCTATTAGGTCCCATCAGCTTAACCTAACTGTTCCACGGTGATTAACAGAATCATGAACAATATTAGACCAAAGAATGTGATCAAGGACACAACTTGCCTTCAATTGCGAGCTCCTGCTCAGAATCTTCAACTTGCGGAGCCTCAGGTTCCTCGGTCGCTTGTTCCTTTATTCGCAGCAATACAAACAAACTACGCATCGTCGTCCGCACGAGCAGGCCACAACTCGCTGCACCTTCCTCCACTCCACACCGTCGCATCACCATAGGGAGCTCACCCGCTAGTGCTCCACAACTGGCATCGGCCTTAGGGATGGGAAATCCGACCACCAGATCTCCAGATCTATCTGTTGCCCCAACGCCAGCGTGTTACGGACACCAACCGCCCCGAGCCAGGCCACCGACCATGGTCTTCTCCATGCTACACCACACCCTCCAAATAGAGGCAGCTCCACCACGCGGTAGAACTCCCACGCAAGCGTGGCCCGTAGCAGAGCCACGGAGCTCATGCTGCCACCAGAGCACCCAACCGCGCGACCATGGGCTGAGGGATGGCCAGCTATGACCTCTAGCCCACCGGATCGACACATTTCTGTGGCGGATCTGGTTCCAAGCGTGTCGCTGCCTCCATAGTCGTTGCCTCCATAGCCGCTGCCTGTGGCCAAGCCAAGCAGGGGACGCAAGAGGCGAGGTCCCGTGGCCGTGGCCCCGCCACCGCCATCCTTGCATCCGCGCGGTCTTTCGGCGGTCTGCTCTGGCGGTGGCGAGGCGGGAGGAAGGAAGGAGAAAGTGGCGGGTGTGGTGGCGATCGCGGTGTTGCTGCCCGTGGAGTGAGCGACGTGGGGGCCAATGTGTGTGCATGAAGATTTTAAACATTTTTAACAAATGCCTTCTAATATCTTGCTTTAGGTGTTGATCATCTGGATGACCTCTTTGTTTTATTTCAAGTCCACTTGTGCATCTTTTAAACCATATTCCAAATACTAGCTGGTAAATAATATTAGTCCAAATAGTTATGTTGATGATCGAACATCAAAATCTAACTGTAAATGGATCTCAAACTATTTTTACACTGTTTTTTTTACGATGCTCACTACACCAAAAATATAAACTTCCTACGGCTTCTTAACTTCCTACAGTTTTTATAACAAACCGTAGAAAATTACCAACTTGCGAGAGACTACTGGTAACTCTAGAAAATAACCATAACTTTCTACGGTTTGTTATAAAAGTTATTGTAAGTTAGATTTCAGTTGTTTGACACAAGTTGTATATTTTACATTGTCTAGATACATGTAATCTAAACCGTAGAAAACCGTAGAAAATTACTAACTTCCGAGAGGCTGATGTTAGCGCTATACTCTGTCTTGTTGAACTGTTTAGGTGCATAAGTAAGACACAAGTTGTGTATTTTACATTGTCTAGATACATGCATGTAATCTAAAAGGCACACTTCGTGTTATTTTGCAGTATCTTTCGAAGTGGCATATATTGGGTATCCAATGCAATTTTAGGAGGCCTTCCACATAATTTACCTTTCTTTCACAACGATAGACAGGGGAAATTTAAATGCAACTTTTCATGAATATAATCTATATATATGTATCTTTTTCATAATAATGGCTGAGGCGGCGGGCCTGCAATTTGTTAGCAAAACGGAATAGGTCGAAAGTGTATTACTAGCAGGGTTTACAATTTCGGACAGAAATTTCTGAAATTTCGGCGGGTCCGAAAAATATATATTTCAGAAATTGACATTTTTTATATAAATTATATCATTTTTTGTTTTAAAAAATTAAATCTATTTTATTTTTGAACTAGAATTTCCGAAATTTCTTGTTTTTCGCTCGGGGGCAATTTTTTTTTTTCGTAAACCCTGATTACTAGTGCGACGATGTTTGAAGGGCAACTATATTTTATTTTATTTTTGTAGATATTAGTTCAGCCCAACTCTATACGTACATACATCCAAACACGCCCTCAGTACGTGCCTCAGGTGGTGCGGACCAGCCGGGTAGAATGTGGTAGAACGGCCAACAGGTGAGTGAGAGAGAGACCAGGGCCATCAGCAGCAGAGGCTATGAGCAAACAGACGCAGAGACGAGGTCGAAAACCAAGAAGTGTTTTGTCCTTGCCTAGTTTCCATTGTCGTACGTTCTTAATAAACCGCGAGCTGAACTGCTTGTGTTCGAGAGAGACAGCGGATTGAGATTGCAGGATGCCAGGAAGGGGACGACCGACTCGACCGTATAGTCCATCCGTGGCGTGGCTCCATGTGGCGCGGACGGACGATAAGGCGACAAGTGGTGGCGGACGCGCGCGTGCGATCAGGATAGGCCAGGCTGGCCGGGTGCGGCCACGGGAGAACGGTGGCCACTCGTCCCACATCCGCTTCGTCACGCCCCAACGAGAGGCGGACGCGGATCCAGCGACATGGACATGGCTCTATATATGCCGTCGGTGGGGGAGCCCCTACAGGACGACCCAAGCAAGCAAGCTCGATCTACTACTACTACTAGCTGGTACACATACTAGCCAGCCTGCCAGCCAGCTTGCCATGGCGCCCACCGTGATGATGGCCTCGTCGGCAACCGCCGTCGCCCCGTTCCAGGGTCTCAAGTCCGCCGCCAGCCTCCCCGTCGCCCGCCGCAGCACCAGGAGCCTCGGCAACGTCAGCAACGGCGGAAGGATCCGGTGCATGCAGGTAATAATAACTCCTCCATCACATGCATCTTCTTTGCAGGCTGCAGCTAGCCAGTGAGCCAGCCAGCAATCGAGCTAGGAACTGGTCGATGATGTACCATGTGTGTGCGCGCATGCAGGTGTGGCCGGCCTACGGCAACAAGAAGTTCGAGACGCTGTCGTACCTGCCGCCGCTGTCGACGGACGACCTGCTGAAGCAGGTGGACTACCTGCTGCGCAACGGCTGGATACCCTGCCTCGAGTTCAGCAAGCTCGGGTTCGTGTACCGCGAGAACTCCACCTCCCCGTGCTACTACGACGGCCGCTACTGGACCATGTGGAAGCTGCCCATGTTCGGCTGCACCGACGCCACGCAGGTGTACAAGGAGCTGCAGGAGGCCATCGCCGCGTACCCGGACGCCTTCCACCGCGTCATCGGCTTCGACAACGTCAGGCAGACGCAGTGCGTCAGCTTCATCGCCTACAAGCCCCCCGGCAGCGAGTAGAGACCGTGGCTAGATCGACCCATGGCCATGCCTCTGCCTGTTGATCGGATCACCTTCTTGCATTGGTTCCTCTCTCTCTCTCCCTCCTTTTTTTTCCCTTTATCTCATCATTTCTTTTCTCCTGCATGCAATGGTTCCTTTTGCTTCCAACAATTCTCCTGCTGATGTATCCAGCATGGCATCATCCATCTACAATTACGTACGTAGTGCAACGACTGTCGATTCGTTGGGTGAGGAACATATATGTGAATGCAAGCTCCGGCTACCATACATGTGTAATGTGTAATAGATATATATACAAAACTGCCGAGGCGCCGACAATACTTTAATAACTGGTCCTTTTATATATCGTCATCTGTCTATCATAACTTGTTCAGCTCACATCTACAGAAAACATGTGTTCCATTGTTATTAGATGAACAGATTCTGATTCCACTAGTAGAAAAGAGCTCTAATCTGGCGGCACGCAGAAATTTATACTTGCGGTTTTAGTTACCGCGCACCAGTGGAAATAATCAGGTGAGTCCGTCTTAAGAAACCGCCACTGACGGTTGTTTTAAGTGAACCGCCAGTGGAAATATCATTTATACTGGCGGTTCACTTAACACAACCGTCGGTGGAAAAGAGTTATTTACACTGGCGGTTGTTTTAAGTGAACCGCCAGTGGTCGTTCTTTTAAGTGAACCATCAGTGGAAAGGAGCTATTTACACTGTCGGTAGTGTTAAGTGAACCGCAAGTGGAATGTTATTTCCACAGGTTGTGCCCTTAGCCAACCGCCAGTAGAATGGGCTACTTCCACCTCGGTTTTGTTAACACAACCGCCAATGAATCGCCAGTGCACCAATTTGTCTTAAAAAGTTTTATAAAAGTATAAAGGTATTAACATTCACCCAATACATTGCATGATTATTCGGTACCAGAGAGTACTCAGTACCCCAATACATTGCATGATTACTCAGTACCCGAGAGTACTCAGTACCACAATATGTACAATACAACACAATGATACTATCCAATAATCTGAAATACACTACATAAATATATTACTACTTCATTACATATAACTACTTCATTACATACACTACATCAATGATACTCCAACATCAATCTAATCTCTCACTAATGTCATTTCTTGACTTGTATTAACATTCACCCAATCTGACACATCGTAATCAGCTTGGCCATCGGAACTACTCCTTGATCCTCCTATGTGGCCTCGGTCCAACAAATAGTTATGCAAAGCAAAACAAGCAATTATAATCTTCACTTGCATGCTTCTGTCGTAAATTGGAAGTCCTCGTAGCACATGCCACCTTGATTTGAGAAGTCCAAAAGCCCGTTTAACTACATTTCACAGACTCGAGTGGTAGAAATTAAACTTTTCCTGCACGGTCTCTACTCATGTTCGATTAAAATCTTCTAAGTGATGTCTCTGATTTAGATATGGTGGCAAGTAACCATCGCGAATTGAGTAACCAGCATCCACTAGATAATACCTCCCTGTACATAAACAAATAAACTCAGAAAAAAGATTTACTAGATCGTAATGAATACAATGTATGCAATGCCAACATAACATACCACCATACCTGCTGGTGGATGTGGATAGTTCGCTTCTCCTATGCACCCATCAAAGGAAGGGTCATAAGGTCTAAGCTTGTTATGCACTTTAGAAAATGTTGGATCCTTTGGACATATAATGGTTTGTGCAAAACCATACATAGCATCTGCCACCATAGCCATTTTTCTACTAATTGTATCCAAAGACCTTTTGAATATGTCTCTAATTTGGCGTGTCGCTTGTTGTGTCCCACATGCCCATAAGAACATCCCTAATGCCTCACATGACTCCACCTCCTGTGTTGACCTTAATCCGTGATACCTCACTAAACTATCATGCAATTCTATAAAAGAATCTGGAGTCATACAAAAATTGTCATGACACTCCCTAAAGTCCCTCATATTATGTTTCACCCATTACCGTCCTGTCACGTGCGGCAATGGAGGAGTAAGATTAATCATAGGAGCAACAGTACACGAACGAGAAGCGAAAGTAGCTAGAACTGCTGCTACACCAGCTTGCTGGAATATGATGGAGCTATCATCACTTGTCGTGGCAATGTGGTCGGAGTCTTTTGCGCTACTCATCTCGGAGTTGCCTACATTTAACAGAAATGCAATACTCATCTCGAATTTGATTATAAATCTTTCAAAACATAAATGCAATACTTAACACAAATGTTATAAAACTAAAGTGCACAAGCACATAAATAAAACTGAATTGCAATATGTCCACAATCATCAAAGCGACCCAGAGTTATTACAACACACATTCAAAACTAGACTGGAAAACTTAACAGTGTATGTCAAAGCATTATAACAAGACCACACAGACAAGATACTTCGAAATATGATCCAAGCTGAAGCTAATCCAATGAAGGCGTCCCTCTTTAGTATTCATATTAAGAAAAAACCTCCTATCTATTTCGTTTTTGCATAGAATAGTTGTCATGCAGTACAAATCAGAGTCTTCTTCAAGTCCATCTTGCTTTAAGAGTTGCATAACTTCGTCAGCTTCTTCTTGTCCACGACTATTAGTTCTCCGGTTTTTATGCAAATGGACTCAGAAATATTAGCAATGTGCTCTTCCAAACTCATCTTTTTCTTAGGAGGGCTATCCACTGTGGCTTCCCTGATTGGCCTTTTGGACGATGATCTAATATTGGAGCAACCCACACCGTCGTAAGGAGTATGCTGGCCGCAATAGCTTCGTGGGGGCTCCGGACACCTCCAGCACTAATCAAATTGCTCCTATCGTGTGTGGTTCGACCAAACAAAGTGTAAAGCTCATCAAGCAATGGTGGTGTTTTTCCTCAACTGTCCTGAGTACTAGGATCATGTGTTTGAACATAATGCAGATTAAGTATTGGTCCATAAAATAAAAAAATTTGTAATCAATTCATGAGCAATGTACCCCTTCCTGGTTCCCCTAGTACGAATCATCAACCGTTATACCACCCGTCCTTGAGTCACGACCAAGCCCAGTATGGTTTTGTAAGTATTGCCAATGCTGGAAAGACCTTCAGAACATGTTAAATTTGTTTTGCAGTTTTTTGTTTTCGTAATCAAGACCAGTCTACACTTTAAAGCTACGATACACTTGTTGCCATCCATGTTTAGTTAAGCCCAAGCTATTGAAGTTATTAAGGCTCTTCTGAATGATGCATAAGTAAATGAATATTTTAGTTGTCATCACATCCCAGCTGGCACGGTCCGAATTCATCTGTGGGCAAGTTACACATGCACGTAACTATTTGGAACATATACAAAGGCGCATTTAATAATTTCTGAAATAGAGGACATGTAGTAAAAGAAACAACATAGATAAGTTATGCACATAAGAAGAACTTGTTGTGGCAGTTGTCTTGGCACGTGTAATACCCAATTTGTAAGAAATATAAAAGGAGAAATTATTTTCCTTTACATATATGTGTCATCTCTGTTTACCATCACACGTGAGTACCTCAAAAAAACAACTAATTAATAAAGGACATACCACTAAATTTTGCATCATATTGGAGTTTTGTTTGTGCATTTAATAAAAAAAGATGGTGACAGTAATAAAATATGGTGGTAATTTGAGAGTTTGAATTTAACCCAAAGGTGCACTTTAAGAATAGGAAACAATATAAAGAAAGTAAGAGGGATAGATTAAACAACACAAAATAAATTTATAAATAAATAAATTCAACCCACTGGTGGAGATTCAAGTTGAATATTTAACTTGAGTGCAAATTTTGATGTGGAATTGGAATTCAAATTCTAGATTTGAAAACAAAAAGAAAACAAAAGAAAATAAAACAGCAAAGAAAATAAAAAGGGAAAGAAAAGGGGCAACTAGGCTCCTTCCATCAATTCAGCCCACTATAGACTCCCTACCGTGCAGGCCCGGTTCTCTCTCGCGCTCGTGCTTCCCTGGTGCCGACAACACGGGCCCACCGGTCATCTTCACTCGCTCGCGCTCGTTTCTATGTGTCGCTACCGGCTCGGACCCACTGACCAGGACTTCAACCGTGCACGGGCTCCGCCTTGTCATCTCTGGCCTTCCTATGTCCAAACGTCTGCCGCCGCTGACGACTGGGGTCGGTTCGTCAGCCTTATTAGCCGCGCCGCGCACTGCACCCCTCACAACCATGTGGGCCCTGGTCGTCGGATTTCTTCCTCGTTAGGCGGATCCGCCGCACCAAATCGCGCCGCATAGCTCGGTGATCCGCAACCGATTGCATGGCGGGGGCGCGCTCATGCACCGAGCCCACTCATCCCCTTTTTCCTCGCGTCGGTGAACATGCTCGCCGCAGACCCCGCTTGGTAGCAAAAAACCACTCGCTCGTGTCGTGGCTACCATGGCTGTTCACCAGAGATCTCGCGGGTGTGGGCTGACCCGGCCGTCCTCCTGGACGGCTGGACTGGGTACATATGGGGTCCATGCACACCTTTCTTTCCCTTTCCCCCTTATTCCCCAATCTCTCGCCCACCGCCATTGCGCAGCCACGTACCACACGGGGGACATCACCGCCACCGCAGATACCTAGCTAAAGTGCGATTATGGCTCCAGCGTGACCATCCGGGGCATGCTCGGGTCGCTTTGACGACATGCGTGGGAGTAATCAAGGAGGGGCTCGCTGAAGTCGTGGTAATCCCTCGCCGGAACCCATCGTCCGCGCGCACCATATAGTCGACCAAATCAGGCGCTCGCATAATTGGTATGTAACCTCGGATTAAGCTCGTTACCCACTTCTCGTTGCGTAGTACCCATTGCGTGGAGTGAGCGGCGCCGTCGCGTCTGTTCACGGATGAGGAAGCCTGCGCCCAGTCGTTGGATCGTGGATGTAGGGTTCTATTAGATCTGGATGCAGGGTAATATGTGAAAGGGAAATGTGTCCTTGGGCCATTTCTATGTATTTTGGTGATTTAGTGTCCAACACAAGTGCCTAAGTGAAAAATGGTGGACAAAGTACGAATCAAGGATAAAGGTATGTTTCTCAGACTTAGTACATTGTTTTATGGACTAATGTATTGTGTCTAAGTGCTGGAAACAGGAAAAATCCAATTGGAAATGTCTTGGCTCGAGCAGCCAAGACTCTGCTCAGTCTGGGAGCACCGGACTGTCCGGTGGTGCACCGGACAGTGTCCGGTGCGCCAGGCTGGCTCGAGCGAACTGGACGCTCTCGGGAATTCATCGACGACGTACGGCTATAATTCACCGGACTGTCCGGTGTGCACCGGACTGTCCGGTGAGCCAACGGTTGGCCGGGCCAACGGTCGGCCGCGCGATCTACGCGGGACACATGGCCGAGCCAACGGCTAGAAAGGGGCACCGGACTGTCCGGTGTGCACCGGACATGTCCGGTGTGCCAACGGCTCTCAGGCTGGCAACGGTCGACTGCGCCACTTTTGGAAGGAAATCGGGCACCGGACAGTGTCCGGTGTGCACCGGACTGTCCGATGCGCCAGTCGACAGAAGGCAAGATCAGCCTTCCTAGAATGCTCTCAACGGCTCCTAGCTGCCTTGGGGCTATAAAAGGGACCCCTAGGCGCATGGAGGAAGAGACCAAGCATCCTTTGAGCATTGTTGATCACTCACACATCATTCTTGCGCACTTGTTCGACATTCTAGTGATTTGAGCTCCGTTCTAGTGTGATAGTCATTTGAGCTTAGGTCTGGGTCTTGTGTGTGCGTATTTGCTGTGATCTTAGTGTCTTGTGTGAGTTGCTAATCCCTCCCTTGCTCTGTGCGTCTTTGTGATATTAAAGTGTAAGGGCGAGAGGCTCCAAGTTGTGGAGATTCCTCGCAAACGGGATTAAGAAAAGCAAGCAAAACACCGTGGTATTCAAGTGGGTCTTTGGACCGCTTGAGAGGGGTTGATTGCAACCCTCGTCCGTTGGGACGCCACAACGTGGAGTAGGCAAGCGTTGGTCTTGGCCGAACCACGGGATAACCACCGTGCCATCTCTGTGATTGATCTCTTGTGGTTATTGTGTTTTGTTGAGACTCCTCTCTAGCCACTTGGCAATTATTGTGCTAACGATTAACCAAGTTTTGTGGCTTATGTTTCAAGTTTCACAGGATCACCTATTCACCCCCCCTCTAGGTGCTCTCAATTGGTATCGGAGCCGTTCTCTTCAAGAAGGGACTAATCGCCCGAAGAGATGGATCCTAAGGGAAAGGGGATGGTGGTCAACAACAACGAGAAGGAGTCGATCTTCAACGAGCCGAAAGATGACAAGCCTACAGACTCGGGCTCGAGCCACAAGAGAAGAGACGGGAAGAAGAAGACAAGGCGCATCAAGGAGATAGTCTACTACGACAGCGACGAATCTTCCTCTTCCCAAAAGGACGACGACGACTACGAGAAAAAGAAAACGGTCAATTCGAACTTTTCTTTTGATTACTCTCGTATTCCTCAAAGTACAAATGCTCATTTATTATCTATTCCACTTGGTAAACCTCCTCATTTTGATGGAGAGGACTACAGATTTTGGAGTCACAAAATGCGTAGTCACTTGTTCTCTCTCCATCCTAGTATATGGGAGATTGTAGAGAGTGGAATGCACTTTGATAGTACGGATAGTCCCATGTTCATTAATGAGCAAATTCATAAAAATGCACAAGCTACTACTGTTCTTCTAGCTTCACTGTGCAGGGATGAATACCACAAAGTGAGTGGCTTGGATAACGCCAAGCAAATTTGGGACACTCTTAAGATCTCTCATGAGGGGAACGACGTCACAATGCTCACCAAGATGGAGTTGGTGGAGGGCGAACTCGGGAGATTCGCAATGATAAGGGGAGAAGAGCCAACCCAAACGTACAACCGGCTCAAGACCCTTGTCAACAAGATAAGAAGCTATGGAAGCACACGATGGACGGACCACGACGTCGTCCGCCTAATGCTAAGGTCTTTTACTGTCCTTGATCCTCATCTTGTGAACAATATTCGTGAGAATCCTAGGTACACCAAGATGACGCCCGAGGAGATACTTGGAAAGTTCGTGAGCGGGTGAATGATGATCAAGGAAGCAATATACGTGGACGACGCATTGAATGGTCCAATCAATGAGCCTCAACCTCTTGCTCTCAAGGCAACAAGAGGCAAGGAGACGCTACCTAGCAAGGTGGCACAAATTGAGGCGGCCGGACTTACTGATGAAGAGATGGCCCTCATCATCAAGAGATTCAAGACGACGCTAAAAGGTCGCAAGGAGCACCCCCAACAAGAACAAGATGAAGGGGAAGCGCTCCTGCTTCAAATGTGGTAAGATTGGTCATTTTATAGCTAATTGTCCCGACAATGATAGTGACCAGGAAAAGAAGAATGGAAAGTGGGAAAAGAAGAAAAACTACAAGAAGGCGAAGGGCGAGGCACATCTTGGAAAGGAGTGGGATTCGGATTGCTCCTCGTCCGACTCCGACAATGAAGGACTCGCCGCCACCGCCTTCAACAAATCATCCCTCTTCCCCAACGAGCGTCACACATGCCTTATGGCAAGGGAGAAGAAGGTATGTACTCGAAACTCTACTTATGCTTCTTCAAGTGAGGACGAATCTAGTGATGAGGATGAAATAGATTATTCATGTCTATTTAAGGGCCTAGATAGAACCAAGGTAGATAAAATTAATGAATTGATTGATGCCTTGAATGATAAGAATAGGCTTTTAGAAAAACAAGAGGATTTGTTGTATGAAGAACATAACAAATTTGTAGAAGCACAAAAATCTCATGCGTTAGAAGTTAAAAGAAATGAAATGCTTTCTTGTGAATTATCCTCTTGCTAGGAGACAATTTCTAGCTTAAGGAGCATTCATGATGATCTAAATGCTAAGTTAGAAAAAGCTAGTAAATCAACAACTTGTGTAGAAAATGTTGTTATTTGCAATAGATGTAAAGATATTGATATTGATGCTTGTAGTGAACACATAGCTTCTATTGTTAAATTAAGTGACGAAGTGGCTAGTCTTAATGCCCAACTTAAGACTAGCAAGAGTGATTTTGACAAACTAAAATTTGCTAGGGATGCCTACACGGTTGGTAGACACCCCTCAATTAAGGATGGGCTTGGTTTCAAGAGGGAAGCCAAGAACTTGACAAGCCATAAGGCTCCCATCTCCGCCAAGGAGAAAGGGAAGGCCCCTATGGCAAGGAGTACTAAAAAGAACCATGCTTTTATGTACAATGATAGAAGACAGTCTCATAGGAGTTGTAATGCTTTTGATTCACATGCCTATGATTCTTATGCTATGTTTGCTACTAGTTCTTCCTATATGCATGGTAGAGATATGCCTAAGAAAAATATTCATCATGTGCCTAGAAAGAATATTGTTCATGTTCCTAGGAAAGTTATGAATGGACCCTCTACAATTTATCATGCTTTAAATGCTTCATTTGCTATTTGTAGAAAGGATAGGAAGATAGTTGCTAGGAAATTAGGGGAAAAATGCAAGGGTGATAAAACTTGCATTTGGGTCCCTAAGACAATTGTGACTAACCTTGTAGGACCCAACAAGAGTTGGGTACCTAAGACCCAAGCCTAAATTTGCCTTGCAGGTTTATGCATCCGGGGGTTCAAGCTGGATCATCGACAGCGGATGCACAAACCATATGACGGGGGAGAAGAAGATGTTCACCTCCTACGTCAAGAATAAGGATTCCCAAGATTCAATCATATTCGGTGATGGGAACCAAGGCAAGGTGAAAGGTTTAGGCAAGATTGCAATATCAAATGAGCACTCTATCTCTAATGTGTTTTTAGTTGAGTCTCTTGGATATAATTTACTATCTGTTAGTCAATTATGTAATATGGGATATAATTGTCTATTTACAAATATAGATGTGTCTGTCTTTAGAAGAAGTGATGGTTCATTAGCTTTTAAGGGTGTATTAGACGGCAAACTTTATTTAGTTGATTTTGCAAAAGAGGAGGCCGGTCTAGATGCATGCTTAATTGCTAAGACTAGCATGGGCTGGTTGTGGCATCGCCGCTTAGCACATGTGGGGATGAAGAACCTTCACAAGCTTCTAAAGGGAGAACACGTGATAGGTTTGACTAACGTGCAATTCGAAAAAGATAGACCTTGTGTAGCTTGTCAAGCAGGTAAACAAGTGGGAGGAGCGCATCACAGCAAGAATGTGATGACCACATCAAGACCCCTGGAGCTGCTACATATGGACCTCTTCGGACCCGTCGCCTATCTAAGCATAGGAGGAAGTAAGTATGGACTAGTTATTGTTGATGACTTTTCTCGCTTCACTTGGGTATTCTTTTTGCAGGATAAGTCTGAAACCCAAGGGACCCTCAAGCGCTTCCTAAGGAGAGCTCAAAATGAGTTTGAGCTCAAGGTGAAGAAGATAAGGAGCGACAACGGGTCCGAATTCAAGAATCTTCAAGTGGAGGAGTTCCTTGAGGAGGAGGGGATCAAGCACGAGTTCTCCGCTCCCTACACACCTTAGCAAAATGGTGTGGTAGAGAGGAAGAACAGGACGCTCATCGATATGGCGAGGACTATGCTTGGAGAGTTCATGACCCCCGAGTGCTTTTGGTCGGAAGCCGTGAACACGGCTTGCCACGCCATCAATAGGGTCTACCTTCATCGCCTCCTCAAGAAGACGTCGTATGAGCTATTAACCGGTAACAAACCAAATGTTTCGTATTTTCGAGTTTTTGGGAGTAAATGCTACATTCTAGTGAAGAAGGGTAGGAATTCCAAATTTGCTCCCAAAGTCGTAGAAGGGTTTTTGTTAGGTTATGACTCAAATACAAAGGCATATAGGATCTTCAACAAATCATCAGGTTTGATTGAAGTCTCTAGCGACGTTGTATTTGATGAGACTAATGGCTCTCCAAGAGAGCAAGTTGTTGATCTTGATGATATAGATGAAGAAGACGTTCCAATGGCCGCAATGCGCACCATGGCGATTGGAGATGAGAGGCCACTGGAACAAAAGGAGCAAGATCAACCGTCTTCCTCAACGATGGTGCATCCCCCAACTCAAGATGATGAACAAGTTCATCAAAAGGAGGCGTGTGATCAAGGGGGAGCACAAGATGATCATGTGATGGAGGAAGAAGTGCAACCGGCACCTCCAACTCAAGTTCGAGCGACGATTCAAAGGGATCATCCCGTCGACCAAATTCTGGGTGATATCAGCAAGGGAGTAACTACTCGATCTCGATTAGTTAATTTTTGTGAGCATTACTCTTTTGTCTCGTCTATTGAGCCTTTCAGGGTAGAAGAGGCCTTGCTAGATCCGGACTGGGTGTTGGCCATGCAGGAGGAGCTCAACAACTTCAAGAGGAATGAAGTTTGGACGTTGGTGCCTCGTCCTAAGCAAAATATTGTGGGAACCAAGTGGGTGTTCCGCAACAAACAAGACGAGCACGGGGTGGTGACAAGAAACAAGGCTCGACTTGTGGCAAAAGGTTATGCCCAAGTCGCAGGTTTGGACTTTGAGGAGACTTTTGCTCCTGTGGCTAGGCTAGAGTCCATTCGTATCTTGCTAGCATATGCCGCTCACCATTCTTTCAGGTTGTTCCAAATGGATGTGAAGAGCGCCTTCCTTAACGGACCAATCAAGGAGGAGGTGTACGTTGAGCAACCCCCTGGCTTCGAGGATGAACGGTACCCCGACCACGTGTGTAAGCTCTCTAAGGCGCTCTATGGACTTAAGCAAGCCCCGAGAGCATGGTATGAATGCCTTAGAGATTTTTTAATTGATAATGCTTTCAAGGTTGGGAAAGCCGATCCAACTCTTTTCACTAAGACTTGCGATGGTGATTTGTTTGTGTGCCAAATTTATGTCGATGACATAATATTTGGTTCTACTAACCAAAAGTCTTGTGAAGAGTTTAGTAGGGTGATGACGCAGAAATTCGAGATGTCGATGATGGGCGAGTTGAACTACTTCCTTGCGTTCCAAGTGAAGCAACTCAAGGACGGCATCTTCATCTCCCAAACGAAGTACACGCAAGACTTGCTAAAGCGGTTTGGGATGAAGGACGCCAAGCCCGCAAAGACTCCGATGGGGACCGACGGACACACCGACCTCAACAAAGGAGGTAAGTCCGTTGATCAAAAGGCATACCGGTCCATGATAGGGTCTTTACTTTATTTATGTGCTAGTAGACCGGATATTATGCTTAGCGTATGCATGTGTGCTAGATTTCAATCCGATCCTAAGGAATGTCACTTAGTGGCGGTGAAGCGAATTCTTAGATATTTAGTGGCTACGCCTTGCTTCGGGATCTGGTATCCAAAGGGGTCTACCTTTGACCTGATTGGATATTCAGATTCTGACTATGCTGGATGTAAGGTTGATAGGAAGAGTACATCGGGGACGTGCCAATTCTTAGGAAGGTCCCTGGTGTCATGGAATTCTAAGAAACAAACTTCCGTTGCCCTATCCACCGCTGAGGCCGAGTATGTTGCTGCAGGACAGTGTTGCGCGCAACTACTTTGGATGAGGCAAACCCTCAGGGACTTTGGCTACAATCTGAGCAAAGTCCCACTACTATGTGATAATGAGAGTGCTATCCGCATGGCGGAAAATCCTGTTGAGCACAGCCGCACAAAGCACATAGACATCCGGCATCACTTTTTGAGAGACCACCAGCAAAAGGGAGATATCGAAGTGTTTCATGTTATCACCGAGAACCAGCTAGCCAATATCTTTACCAAGCCTCTAGATGAGAAGACCTTTTGCAGGCTGCGTAGTGAGCTAAATGTCTTAGATTCGCGGAACTTGGATTGAATTGTAGCATACATGTGTTTATGCCTTTGATCATGTTCCTTCTGCATTTTGTTGCTTATTGTGGTGCTCAAGTTGTACAAGCACTCCCCGGATCTCACAAGTCCTTGTGCAAATGATGCACATATTTAGGGGGAGGTGTGTTACAACTTGACCCTTTTGAGACTAACCATGTGCTTGAGTTTGTTTTAGCCTCAAAGGAGGATTGAAAGGGAAAAGGTGGACTTGGACCATGCAAGACTTCCACTGCACTCCGATGAAAAGAGTAACTTCTCCAAGTTCATCTTTATACTCTTATTGCCTATTTGCTCTTAGTTGAAGATTTTGGTGAGGCGATGGGGTTAAAGAGCCAAGATTGATCCCATTTTGGTGCTTGATGCCAAAGGGGGAGAAAATAAAGGCCAAAGCGATAAATGGATCAGCTACCACTTGAGAGATTTTGAAAATAGTAGAATAGAGCTTTTGGTTTGTCAAAACTCTTTTATTGTCTCCCTTGTCAAAAGTTGGCTTCTTGTGGGGAGAAATGATGATTATGGGAAAAAGGGGGAGTTTTTGAAATCTTGAATCAATTTCTCTTGTAATGACTCTCTTTATGTTTTAACAAGTATGTTTGACTTAGAGATAGAAATTTGAGTTTGATTTGCAAAAACAAACCAAGTGGTGGAAAAGGATGATCCATATATGTCAAAATTGAATCAAAACAATTTTGAGTTCTTATTTGAATTGATTTTGTACTTGTTCTACTTGCTTTATGTTGTGTTGGCATAAATCACCAAAAAGGGGGAGATTGAAAGGAAAATGTGTCCTTGGGCCATTTCTAAGTATTTTGGTGATTTAGTGTCCAACACAAGTGCCTAAGTGAAAAATGGTGGACAAAGTACGAATCAAGGATAAAGGTATGTTTCTCAGACTTAGTACATTGTTTTATGGACTAATGTATTGTGTCTAAGTGCTGGAAACAGGAAAAATCCAATTGGAAATGTCTTGGCTCGAGCAGCCAAGACTCTGCTCAGTCTGGGAGCACCGGACTGTCCGGTGGTGCACCGGACAGTGTCCGGTGCGCCAGGCTAGCTCGAGCGAACTGGACGCTCTCGAGAATTCATCGGCGACGTACGGCTATAATTCACCGGACTGTCCGGTGTGCACCGGACTGTCCGGTGTGCACCGGACATGTCCGGTGTGCCAACGGCTCTCAGGCTGGCAACGGTCGACTGCGCCACTTTTGGAAGGAAATCGGGCACCGGACAGTGTCCGGTGTGCACAGGACTGTCCGGTGCGCCAGTCGACAGAAGGCAAGATCAGCCTTCCTAGAATGCTCTCAACGGCTCCTAGCTGCCTTGGGGCTATAAAAGGGACCCCTAGGCGCATGGAGGAAGAGACCAAGCATCCTTTGAGCATTGTTGATCACTCACACATCATTCTTGCGCATGTGTTCGACATTCTAGTGATTTGAGCTCCGTTCTAGTGTGATAGTCATTTGAGCTTAAGTCTTGGTCTTGTGTGTGCGTATTTGCTGTGATCTTAGTGTCTTGTGTGAGTTGCTAATCCCTCCCTTGCTCTGTGCGTCTTTGTGATATTAAAGTGTAAGGGCGAGAGGCTCCAAGTTGTGGAGATTCCTCGCAAACGGGATTAAGAAAAGCAAGCAAAACACCGTGGTATTCAAGTGGGTCTTTGGACCGCTTGAGAGGGGTTGATTGCAACCCTCGTCCGTTGGGACGCCACAACGTGGAGTAGGCAAGCGTTGGTCTTGGCCGAACCACGGGATAACCACCGTGCCATCTCTGTGATTGATCTCTTGTGGTTATTGTGTTTTGTTGAGACTCCTCTCTAGCCACTTGGCAATTATTGTGCTAACGATTTACCAAGTTTTGTGGCTTAAGTTTCAAGTTTCATAGGATCACCTATTCACCGCCCCTCTAGGTGCTCTCAATATGGAGCGTTGATCTCAAATCTAAGGGTCAGGGTAAGATATCTGGTACCGTTTCGACCGATTAGGTTAGGCGTTTGGATCTTGTTCCAACGGTCTGTAGATGGCGCTGGTTCATTATGTGGAATAACCTGATCTAGGCGGTCCGTTTTCGATCGGACGGTCAAGATTTTGCGATACCCTTTCTCCGTGGCAATTTTGCATAAGAGCCCCTTGGATTATTCGAAACCAACCCGCAATCCACGCCATGGCGTCCAGAGTCTTAGGAAATATTCTATGTTAGCCCCTGCGCTTTCCAATATTCTGCGCGCAGTCCAGACATCAATAAAATCAGAGAAATTCATTCTAAATTCATTTTTAATACAAAAATAATGGTAGAAACTTGCTTAAATCATAGAAAATGCATATTAAATCCTTTTTAGTCCATTCCAGTTCCTATAATTTTGTAATATTATTGTTCATCATTTAGTACCACTGTTTTGACATGAAAGTCACAATAAAAATTTATATCCTATTTAATCTTGTACAAAACATATAGAATCTCTGGAAATTCATAACTTAAAATCTATAACTCTGATTGGATTCATTCAAGTTGCGTTAGTGTTGGGGACTTGTTCTCAAATACTATGAATCAAGAACAAGGCAACACAAAAGAAGGTTAAATGGTTAATGCCCTTCGTCCTTCGAAACATTATTTCCCTTGGGATATAACGATCTTCGGACGAAGGTCATGAAGGACATACATTCATCATTATGATATATGATAGTGTTAATGGGAAACATATGAAATACAAAAGATAGCACAAACATTTATATATTATTATTAAATCATTTCTATTTTATTAACATGGAAAATAGAAATGACATTAAATTACAAGTGTACCTTCGGCTTGAATGAAAGCAAAAGTACAAGCGTGATGTGTTCGTGATTACCGGATCGCGTGAACAGTACCGGGATACTGTTCACCTATTTATAGGCACAGGATGCAACCTGCGCAAAATTACATTTATGTCCTTTACAATCAACTACAATAATGACACAAAACATCATGGGTCTTTTAAGTCAATTCATCTTTAAGTTGGTTCGATCCTTCATCTTGAGATTTGTCTTTGTGCCGAAGCGGTACAGATAATAGCTTCGGCGCTTGCTTCTGAGAAGACCTTTCGAAGGTGTTCTTTTTAGGATCTTCGGCTACGAAGCATACCCCCAACAGTAGCCCCTTCGCGGTGCTAGATCGTTTTTCGTAACGAGCTTGATCCGTGAAAAAGTCTTCTAAGCTTCGGGACGCCGAAGATCCAGAAAACACCTTCCCTGAGCTCGTTGGCGAGAAACGATTAAAATAATCGTCGCGCGCGCCCCCCATCTTGTACCAATTGCGCGCGCGCCAGCGATCGGCCCACCGTTCAGTGAGTGCGGGCGACTGCTTGTTCGGTGCTGGGGATCTTGCCGATTCACCTTCCCACCTGCGGCACTATATAAACAGACGGGTAGGTGTGAAGTTACCACGGCATTCATTGCTATCGTACTGTTTTGCTGCCAAATTTTTAGTCATAGCCGAAGCTTAATCATCATGCTCAAACAAAACTTCGCTTGTGTTTTTGCTTCGGAACAAGAGTAAGAGCTTCGGAGAAAACAAAAAAGTCAACACAAAAAACTTCAAGTAAGTCATAATCAAAATGGCCAGAGTTCGCTCTACTGCTCGGGTCGATCGTGAGGGAGACGAGGCCGAAGCTGCTGACAATGTTCCTATTTCGGAAGCAATGAAGTGCTCTGGGTTGGTAACACCGGAGGACATGCCTGCTGCCGAAGACATCCCTGCTGCTGCCGAAGACATCCCTGCTGCCGAAACAGAATGGACTGGTGTTGAAGAAACTGATTCCGAAGATGACTACAGTAGCGCAGTGCCGAGCAAACCTAGCCACCTGGACTTCGGAAAGTCCACCATCTCTAAAGCTGATTTTCCTAAGATGGTGAAGTTGGGCTATCTTAGTGAAGCAAAAAAGGAATTGATTCGTTTTGGTGGAGAAGAAACTATCCCGAAGCCGGGAAAAAATGAAGTGGTGGTTTTCAAAAGTCTTTTTAAAGCTGGTTTAAGATTTCCTCTGAACAAGATGATTGCTGGTGTGTTGAAGAAATATGGGATCTACCTTCATCAACTGACGCCTAACACTATCGTTAGGCTGAGTGTTTATATCTGGGCCCTCCGAAGCCAGGGGGTGGAACCATTCTCCGAAGGTTTCTGCCGAGTACACGAACTGCACTACCAAACCAAGGCTAGAGCGGATGGTTTGCATGAAAATTTTGGCTGCTACAACTTTGCTTACCGCAAAACTACAAAGTTCCCAGTGATTAGCTATCGAAGCAAATGGCCAGCAGGGTGGAAATCTGAATGGTTTTATGTCAAAGTTGACGAAGATGAAGATAAATTGGTCTAGAGTCCATTAGAACTGACCTTCGGAGAGATAAGACCCCCATGCAACATGATACAAGGGAGCCCGAGCCAGATTGCTTTGGCCGAATTTCGAGTAATTGCAGATCATATTGGCACTAGAGACTTAGTGCAGGAATTTTTGGCCTTCAGAGTGTTTCCTACTATGAAGTAATGGGAAATGCCGAAACTGGAGGGGGAGAAGAAGAAAGGGGAGCTTATTCGGTTGCCTTACCACTACAAGTTCAAAAAACATTTCAAAGTACCCTGCCAAGAATGGCTGGATACAATTGAAGTAATGTGCAACGAAATTCTTGGAAATTACTCTAAAAAAAGAAGATCAATTGATGACAGCGGCCTTCGGCACCCGTCCAAAACAAAGGCTAAACAGGGTAATGGATGCCATAGGATTTGAATATCCTGATTATGAGCGACTGGACAAGGGTGCCGAAGGGCAAAAAAGAAAAAGAGTGGCCAGCGCTTTGAATAAAGACGACGAAGATCAATCAAAAAAGAAGAAACAAAAATCTGAGGCGAAAGCATTTGCTTCGAAGAAAAGAAAAGACTCGTCCCCAAAGCAAAAATCAGTTGATGAGGAAGAGAAGACTTCTGCGACATCTTCTGCTGCTAAAATAGAGGAAATCCTAAAGGTAATTACTGAAATTTTGCCTGTCAAACTAAGTCCATTGGGGCTTCATCTGACGAAACTTTTTCATAAGGAAAAGGAGCCCACAGAAACAAAGGCACCTAGGCCAAAGAGGCAAAGGATTGTTACTGTGACAAAAGTGATTGAAACAACACCGCCAAAGGCTTCAGCTCCGAAGGCGCCTGCTATTGAAAGTGTAACAGCCACCGAAGCTGCACCTTCGGAGGCCGCAGAAGAAGCTGCTGGAGCCACCAAAGATATCAATTTGGAAAGTGTGGCTCTTGATATAGATAAAATTCTGCTAGACATGGCCACAGAAGAAGCTGCTAGGGCCACCGAAGAGGCTTCGGCCCAGAGGCCGAGAAAAAGAAAGAAA
Organism: Zea mays; assembly: GCF_902167145.1. Classification (NCBI taxonomy): domain Eukaryota; kingdom Viridiplantae; phylum Streptophyta; class Magnoliopsida; order Poales; family Poaceae; genus Zea; species Zea mays. Next base: position 147,058,777 of record NC_050097.1, read on the forward strand.
TTGCCGAAGAAACACTAGAAGATGAAATTTTCAATTTTCAAAACTTGGTTGGTCAAGAATTAACAAAAGCCGAAAAAGTAGAATTGAAAGAATATGCCATTTCCTGCGGCTACCGACCAGGGGCACTTCTCTTCGGAGGTGTTGATGATGAGAAGCTAGGCTGCATCCGAGATCAGACCAGAGCAAAGGTTATCGGTACTCTATCATAGAGTATCGGTTTCCCGAAGCTCGAAGCCGATATTAGCCGCTACCAACGACAACACATCGTCGGTAGTTTGTTTTATTCCAATTTCAAGGTAAACAATCTCCCTCTAACTTTTTATTTTCACAAAAAATGTTTTGTAACGAAGGTTATTCATGTACAGAGTATGCTTTGAGGATGCAACAGGATCTGGAAGACAAAAAGCACGAGGTTATAATTGAAAATTTAGAAAATAAAATAAAAGATCAAACAGCTGCCTTAGAGAAGAAAGAGTTCGAACTCCAGACAACTGAAGGTTTACTATCAGAAGCCGAAGCTAAAATAACAGAATTGAATATGAAGCTTCTCGGTTCCGAACAAGAAAAGCTGAAGCTTAATGGAAAACTTGAGGCTGAAATCCAGAATGGTTTAGCTTTGAAAAAATCATTGATGGACCTTCAAAACAAATGCTTGAGATTCAGCAATCAATGTGTTCAACGGCTGAAGAAGGTGTTTTATTCAGTCGGGGCCAGTAGTGAAGAATTTATTCCTTCGGTTGAAGATCTGTCAGGAGCCTTCGAACACATCGAAGGTGAGATTGATGACCTCGATGATGTTATTGCTGGACACGGCGACTTTTGTGCCCTGGTAGCTTCTCGGGGCACCGCTGCTGCGTTCCTGAAATCTGGCTGTGAGCATGGAAAAATTATCAACAGACCCAATTTCAGCCTATCACCAGCAATTTTAGATGATATTCCTAACCTCGCCCGAAGCATTGCGAATAAATTTATAAAGGTGATATGGACGAAGGGTGGGCGAGAGAAAGCTGGTGACGAAGCCCGAGATCACCTTAAGCTGGTAACAATACTATACCTTATGATTACCTTTTCCTTTGAATTTTGAATTCAGCTAATAATACTTACATACAGGTTGACCAAGCCGAAGCTGAAGCTGCAAAATAGAAGGAAGAAGCTCCAGAGATGCTGTCGAAGCTCGAGTAGTCTGTAGAAATAGTTCAAAAAAACTCCTGTGATAACTTGTATAAAGTATGATGTAATTGAATTTCACTTTGTAATATAATCTTCATTTTCCGTCCATGTATGAAATGCTTTGGTGTGGACGAAATTAATACTTTTGAGCCATATGCGAAAAACACCTTCCCTTCTTTACGTACATAGTGAAGCATAAAACTGCCTTTTTTCCGAAGCCCTCTCTTTCGAGGCCGAAGCAAGTTTGTATGTTATGCTGATGATGATCCTATGTATGTCTAAATGAATGTTTATGAATGCAAATGTATGATGTAATGTATCGTGCAAATGAATGTTTGAAGACACATATGAAATCATAATATCAAGTCTTTGCCGTTTATTTTTCGGCATCACCGCTTATTTTTCGGTGTATCAGCGCTGACTTTTCGCTGTAAGCCTCCCTTAGGAGCTTCTTCGCCTTTTACTTCGGTGGAATCAGCGTTGACTTTTCGCTGTAAGCCTCCCTTAGGAGCTTCTTCGCCTTTTACTTCGGCGGAATCCGCGTTGACTTTTCGCTGTAAGCTCTGCATTCCCTTAGGAACGACTTTTGAGCAGAAAACTTACACTGCGCTCCCTTAGGAATGGCTTTTTTGTAGCTTTGTCGTGCTCTGCATCCCCTTAGGGATGACTTTTGAGCTTCTCCCTGTTTTCTTTTCTTTTTCCTTTGCACTCGATGGTGCATTCTCAGCTTTTACATTTACATCTTTGGGGGATATTGCTCTTATAGAGCTGAAATAAGAAAAAAGAGAAATTACATGCTATAGCCCCATTAAAAACCTTTCTCCCCCTTTGGAAAGAAAAAGGGTGCCATAGGAAAGAATAGAAAAAATTACATCAATCTAGACATAATATCGCCGAAGCTCATCCGCGTTCCATGATCTAGGAATGTCGTTGCCATCCATATCCTTCAATCTGTAGGAACCAGGTCTTGATGAAGATACTACCAGAAAAGGTCCTTCCCATTTCAGCTGTAGCTTGCCTACTGTGTCTGGGTTGGTGACTCTCCGAAGTACCAAGTGTCCTCGCTTAATATTTTTTAACCGAACCTTTCTGTCACGCCATTTTATTGTTTCGGCTTGATATTTGTTGATATTCTCTATAGCTTGAAGCCTGATCCCTTCTATAACATCTTTTGCCACAGAATAATCAGCTTCATCTTCTGTCGAAGCCATTGTTCTTATTGATCCCGCTTTAGCTTCTTCTGGGGTTATTGCTTCGTCACGAAACAACAATTTGAATGGTGTAAAACCTGTTGACCTTGATATTGTTGTGTTGTGACTCCACACCACTTTAATTAATTCATCCAGCCACTTCCCCCTGGGCTGGTTGAAGATTAACTTCATTATTCCTGTCATTATGATGTCATTAGCCCTTTCAACAAGTCCATTTGACTCTGGATGCCGAACTGATGCAAAATGGATCTTCGTGCCAATTTGTTCACAAAATTCTCTAAAAGCTTCGGCATCAAACTGCGTTCCGTTGTCCACGGTAATGGCCTTCGGCACTCCGAAGCGACAAACAATATTTTGCCAGAAAAACTTTTGAACAGTAACCGAAGTTATTGTGGCTAAAGGCTTTGACTCAATCCATTTAGAAAAATATTCCACTGCCACTACAACATATTTCAAATTCCCTTGTGCTGGTGGGAGTGGGCCTAGCAAATCAAGGCCCCATCTTTGCAATGGCCAAGTGGGCTGTATTAATTGAGTTAGAGACGAAGGTTGTTTTTGATCTCTTGCACATTTTTGACAACCTTCGCATTTTTGGACTAATTCTGCTGCATCCGAAGTTGCCTTCGGCCAATAGAATCCTTGACGAAAAATTTTACCCAACAGAGGCCTGGATCCAATGTGAGATCCACACATGCCTGCATGTATTTCTTTCATCAGCTCTATACCTTCAGCTCTGGATAGACATTTGAGTAATGGAGAATAGACTCCTTGTTTGTATAACTCCCCTTCTATTATTACATATGGACGTGCTCTCGCCGCTATTCTCTTTTGATAAGCTTCGTCATCTGAAAGAAAATTTCCCTGGAGAAAAGAAATGATCTCGGTTCTCCAATCTTCGCTATAAACAGGAGATATATTGAGCACTGCTCTTTCAAGAAGGTCAACCGAAGGTGCTTTTATTGTTTCAAAAAAAACTTCCGAAGGTAATGGCAGCCCCTGTGCTGCTGACTTGGCTAGTAGATCAGCATGTTCATTTTCTCCTCGTGGAATATTCTTAACAGAGAACCCTTCGAAGGAGGCTTCAAGTCTTCGAACTGTATCCAGGTATTTTTCAAGCTTCGGATCTCTTGCTTTGCAACTTTTGTCAACATGGCTAGAAATAACTTGGGAATCGGTTTTGAGGACCGCCCTTCTTATCCCCATTGCTTTCAACTTCCGAAGACCCAAAAGCAAAGCCTCGTATTCAGCGATATTATTTGTACAACTAAAATCAAGTTTCACTGCGTAGCATGTTCTAGCTTTTGAAGGTGCAATTAAAACGGTAGCTGCACCTGCCCCGAAGGTTCTCTAAGAACCATCGCAGAATACTGTCCAAGCTTCGACATCTTTACTTGCTTCTTCTTCCTGAGCCCCTGGCGTCCAGTCAGCAATGAAGTCTGCTAACGCCTGGGACTGAATCGAAGATCTATGCACATAATCAATGCAAAACTCATTGAGTTCCGCAGCCCATATTCCAACCCTTCCAGTAGCTTCTATATTTCTCATAATATCCTTCAATGGTTGTGAGGAAGGGACAATTATATTGTATGCTTGAAAGTAATGCCGAAGCTTCATGGAAGCCATCAAAACAGCATACAACACCTTCTCCAATTCTATATAATTTTTCTTTGATAAACTAAGAACTTCAGAGACGAAGTATATTGGGGCTTGCTTTTTGACGTGCCCTTCAAGCTTCTCTTGGACAAATGCCGCACTTACCGCTGAGTGCGAAGCTGCCACATATAACAACAGAGGAGCCCCTGGCATTGGTGGAGTTAATGTCGTTAAGTCTATCAAATACTGCTTCAGCTCGTCGAAGGCTTTCTGCTGAACTGGTCTTCATTGAAAAACTTCAGCTGACTTCAGCACTTCAAAAAATGGTAAATTTCTCTCTGCTGATCTAGATATGAATCGGTTCAGAGATGCAAGTCTTCCCGTTAGTCGCTGAGCCCCCTTCTTTGTGCTTGGTGGTTCCATTCGAAGAATAGCTTCGATTTTATTTGGATTAGCCTCAATCCCTTTTGTTGAAACTAGGCAACCAAGGAATTTCCCCTTCTTTACTCCGAAAACACACTTTTCTGGATTCAGCTTTAGACCGGCCTGTCTAAAATTAGCGAAGGTCTCCTACCTATCAGCAATGTGATTTTCTTGTTTCGTGCTTTTTACAATGATATCATCAACATAAGTTAGCACATTTCTGCCTATTTAAGAATGAAGAACCTTCGTTGTCATTCTGCTGAAGCTTCCTCCAGCATTCTTGAGCCCCTCAGGCATCCAAAGATAACAATATGTTCCACTAGGGGTTATGAAGCTGGTTTTTGGCTCATCCTCCTTCTTCATCCAAATTTGATGATAGCCTGAATAACAATCCAGCAGACTCATAAGCTCTGATGAAGCTGCTGCATCAGCTAGGGAATCTATCCTTGGTAATGGAAACTCATCTTTCGGACAAGCCTTGTTGAGATCGGTAAAATCAATACACATCCTCCATTTGCCATTGGTCTTTTTAACCATAACAGTGTTGGCTAGCCATTCTAGGTACTTCACTTCTCTGATGACCCCGGCGCTAAGGAGTCTTTTTACTTCATTCCGAGCACCTTCGGCCTTGTCATCAGACATCTTCCGAAGCCTCTGCTTTCTGGGTCTGAAGGATGGATCAACATTGAGCGAGTGTTCAATAACATCCCTGTTGACTCCGCAAAGATCATTAGCTGACCATGCAAAAACATCTTTGTTGTTGAACAAAAACCTTATCAAGGTTTTCTCCTGTTCCTCAGACAGTTGAGATCCCAATAGCACCTTCTGCTCTGCTATGTCATCACATAAGAGCATGGGCTTTGGCTGATCGGCCGAAGCAGCTTTCTCCCTTCTGTACTTGTATTGCTCACAAGCTTCAGCTCCATCTATGTTATGGATTGCTTTTGAGTCTGTCCAGTTTCCTTCGGCCCTTCTGGCAGCTTCCTGACTTCCATGAATAGCAATGGGCCCTTGGTCCGAAGGTATCTTCATGCAAAGATATGCTGGATGAAGAATTGCTTCAAAAGCATTGAGAGTACCACGACCAATGATTGCATTGTAAGGGTATTCCATGTCAACGATATCAAACACAACTTGTTCAGTCCTTGTGTTGTTGATAAATCCGAAGGTTACTGGCATTGTGATCTTGCCAAGTGCTACAATCTGCCTTCCTCCGAAGCCACAAAGGGGATGTGTGGCATCATGGATCTTGTCTTCGGGCTCTTGCATCTGTCTGAAGGCCTTAGCAAATATAATATCCGCTGCACTGCCTATATCAACCAAAACATTATGGACCAGAAATCCTTTGATCACACAAGAGATAACCATAGCATCATTGTGTGGGTAATCCTTGAGCTGAAGATCCTCTTGAGAGAAGGTAATCGGGATGTGAGACCATCTTGACTTGATGAAGGGTCCTTGTACCCCTACATGTTGTACTCTTCTCTGTGCCTCCTTCTTCTGTTTCTTGTTAGCCGGCTCTGAGCATGAACCGTCTATTATCGGGAGCACAAGCTTCGGAGCCAAAGCAACTCCAGCTTTGAACGAAGCCATCAGCTCAGCAAGTGGATGTGAGTTCACCGGAGGTGGGCGCCAATGTTGGGGACTTGTTCTCAAATACTATGAATCAAGAACAAGGCAACACAAAAGAAGGTTAAATGGTTAATGCCCTTCGTCCTTCGAAACATTATTTCCCTTGGGATATAACGATCTTCGGACGAAGGTCATGAAGGACATACCTTCATCATTATGATATATGATAGTGTTAATGGGAAACATATGAAATACAAAAGATAGCACAAACATTTATATATTATTATTAAATCATTTCTATTTTATTAACACGGAAAATAGAAATGACATTAAATTACAAGTGTACCTTCGACTTGAATGAAAGCAAAAGTACAAGCGTGATGTGTCCGTGATTACCGGATCGCGTGAACAGTACCGGGATACTGTTCACCTATTTATAGGCACAGGATGCAACCTGTGCAAAATTACATTTATGTCCTTTACAATCAACTACAATAATGACACAAAACATCATGGGTCTTTTAAGTCAATTCATCTTTAAGTCGGTTCGATCCTTCATCTTGAGATTTGTCTTTGTGTCGAAGCTGTACAGATAATAGCTTCGGCGCTTGCTTCTGAGAAGACCTTTCGAAGGTGTTCTTTTTAGGATCTTCGGCTACGAAGCATACCCCCAACAGTTAGTCTTGTACAAGTATTTACTATGCAGCAACAACATTTATTATACCATGTCTCACTCTTTTATAATTAAATCTTTATTTTACTTATGTTGGTTAGTTTTGTTAATCTGCTTATTAATGTAATAGAAGATGATCTATGATCAATTTATGACTTATATTAAAGTTGAGATAATTATTTATAGAATAACCTCTCATATGATTTATATTAACCAATTTATAATATAGTTTAACAATTTAATCACATAAATCCTCCATGAAATCATAACTCCTTAACCGTAACTCTGATTTTAGTGGTTCTCGTTCCCACGATCTCGTAGCTTCGCGTAGATCGTTATTATTCAGTTTGTACTTATGTTTGGTGTGATGTTAATTTTATCTATACCATGTTTGTTTGTATTGCTACGACTAGCAGTGAGGTCACGAGGATATGAAGAATCACCCTGGTAACTGGAATCTCAAGTGCCAGGCAAGTTGTGCCCTTGACCACTTTTATACCTAATAATGTTCTTTAATGTCACTTATTCATGCATAGGTTTAATTTTGATGGGACCCAATAGGTCATCCTAGTCTGTTTATCCATGTTACCTTGTTTACCCCTGATATACTTGGGTAGTTTTGCTATTGCTTTACATGGTTTTGAGTTAATATTTCATTATATCCATGTTCCAATTGTTTTGTTATTCTATTTATGTTCATGTCAAGATCACTAATGTTAATTGGAACATGGAGCTTAACTTGAGAAACACGTGCCACCACAAGGGTGGAATGGGACGCCCTTGGCTAACTAATTAGCAAAGCTAGTGGAAGACTACGTTACCCGAAAGGGGCAAGGGCAGTAGGGGAGTTGCATGCAAGGAGGTTCTCGGGTTGATTTTGCTGCGATGGCGGTCAGACGGGGGATTCTTGCAAGTGCTCTTCCCATAAACTGTAGCGGGTTTTCGGAAGCTAGTGGAACTTTGTAAAGGCCTCGTAGTGGATCCCTAGCCATTCACCTCGGTAGTGTCTAAGGGCCTTGCAAACCCTGGCGATATGGGATACACGACTTGTGGGTACATGGTACAACTTCTGCAGAGTGTAAAACTGGTATACTAGCCGTGCTCAGGACTCTCGCATGATTAATTTATGGAACTTAAATTCAATTTGTCATTTGCATTGCATGGGTTTATTATTAATTTTGTTCTATTTTTATTATGGTTTGGTATTTACTTACATTTAGTAACTGCTAATAAAATTTTGACCAACTTATAAAAGCAATGCTCAGTTCAACCTTCATTTTGTTGATCAGCCTTACACTTCACATGAACTCCCACCTTTGGTGAGTTCATGCCACATTATTCCCCACAACTTGTTGAGCGATGAACATGTGTGAGCTCACCCTTGCTGTCTCACACCCCCCATAGTAGAAGTACAGGTGGTTCAAGAGGAGCCGCTTAATGAGGAGTTCGATTCGATCTAGGTGGCTTCTCCCATTTGACTTTCTAGCGCCAAGGATGGATTTTAGATCCTTTTATATTTATCTTTTATTTTGTAAGACTTCCGCTATGTAATAAATACTCTGATTATTGTGACATTTATCTCTATACACTCTGCTATTATATATGTTGTCTTCTTTGGCGCATGTATGAGATGCACTCGGCTTTGTCTATTAAAGCCCGAGTGTGACAGAAGTGGTATCAGAGGAATGTTGACTGTACGACGAAACCTAGATAGAAATGGACATAACCATTACCCACTTACCTTACTCAGATTCTTTCTATACTTACCTTGGTCTTGTTTCACCTTCGACTGGTCTAGTCTGATTAGCCTTACCTTTGCTACTCTGATTCTTTTCTAAACTTATCTTAATATTTTCTCATCTATTTCTGCTTTACTCTGATTATCCTTACCTTTTCCTTCTAAAGACAAATGTGGATTTCACACTTTTTGAAATCCTGTGCTTAAAGTGATCTTTAGGAATAAGAGACCTACTCTTAGGAACAAAAACAAAACTATTTTTATAGGTATCTATATGCTTGAGTGTTTGTTCTTATGATATTTGTATGATTTGGATCTTTGATTGAGTGTGATGAGTTGTGGAGTAATGTCCACAATTACATCTGCATATACATATAGGCATAAATATAAATAAATAAAATTCATGAGATAACTAAACAACTTAGATTATCCTTCATTAAAGTGTGTCTATTTCATATAGATTCCTCTTATCTTAAAAGACTCTCTCTTATCTTAATAGATCCATCTTATTTTAAAATATTCTTTCTTACCTTAATAGATTCATCTTATCTTGAAAAGATTTTATCTTATTCTTAGAGACTCATCTTGTCCTAACAAGCATACTTATCCCCACCGTTTTGCTTATCTCATAATAGTGTACCACACATGATCTATTCCAAAATAAATTAAGTAGATCTTATCTAGTCTAATCTGATTGCACCAATTTAATTCTGATCCCGTCTAATCTGGTCAGAACTAATCTAATGGACAACCATGTTAGATAATAATGGTAAAATAAGATTGGATCCTGCTCTTATAAATATGTTTTAACCTAAATCGGAGTCTTAGTCCAACCTGGCCTTATGCAACTACCTCAACCATTTGATGGTTGCATAACTCCTCTGTTTTAATTTAAACAGAAATTCTGATCTACCTACCCATATAATCCATCCCATCTCAAAGGATTCTAACGCATATTAATAATACATATTCTACCCTGGTAGATTTATCTAACCTAAACTAAGTTTAATCCAGTTATATCCAATCTAATCTAGACCCCACCTAATCTAATATGGTCTAATCTATGTTTTAAGTATTAACTAAACCATATTCTTATAAATGGGTTTTAAACCTAAACGGGTGTCTTAGACCAACTCGTCCGTGAAATGACAACCTAGCCTATGTTATAGGTTGCCCAACTCATTTATCCCAAAAGTGAAGTAAAACTCAGTTCAATCTACCTACCCCATGTAATTGCAATTGTTATCCCAACTCAGATGATGACATTTAACACCACAACCAATGGTCCCTAATTCATACCTCCAAAGGAAGCTCAATTATGCCATAAGTACACTTATTCTATGTCAACACTCACCTATTAGTTAAAACATGATGTACCCTTGTTTCTATACCACACCAGTTAATCGCATGAAAATTTTAGGTGTATAAAAAATATATTGGAAGTTCTACTTAGATAAAAATAATAATACTAGAACTTCGTAAAGATAAAGTCAGCTTAATATGCTCAACTAAATGGTATTCTAAAATAGTATTATAGAATCTAGTGTGATCTAATCCAATGTAGTCTGCTTAAACAAAATAGTGGTACTTGGACCCTTCTAGCAAGGTGTTAGCTTAACTTAGCACATTAGATCAACTGAACCATGAGCTAACCCAATCCATAGTGTCATGATGAATTGATTAATTATCTGTCCCCATCTAACATCAAACAAATTTTTGACCTACATCATGTAGTCTATCTCGTCCGGACCTATCTTAACCATATTCTCTAACCACAATGATATACACTAACCTCGAATCAATGAGACCAAGACCGGAGAAGAAAAGGTCAACATCAACAAGGAAGGATATAACATTCAAATCGAATCTCGAGATGAATCAAGACTTAAACCTTTCGGATGAAGTCTTTCCTTACCGTGCTCTTTCTTACCCAAACCTATCTATGCTTGAAAGACATCTTCTACCCTACACAATAAAGTGAATGTACATACCCATGCTTCCTAATCACCTGCCAATTGGTGTCATAGACTTGAAAAAAATCTTCTGATACTAAAACCACTTAGAAACTGAAACATAGATTGCACACCAATCCTTATGTGTCCCTTTTCTTACAAATCTCGAGGACAAGATTCTTTGCAAGGGGGGTAGGATTTATAATACCCAATTTGTAAGAAATATAAAAGGAGAAATTATTTTCCTTTACATATATGTGTCATCTCTGTTTACCATCACACGTGAGTACCTCAAAAAACAACTAATTAATAAAGGACATACCACTAAATTTTGCATCATATTGGAGTTTTGTTTGTGCATTTAATAAAAAAAGATGGTGACATTAATAAAATATGGTGGTAATTTGAGAGTTTGAATTTAACCCAAAGGTGCACTTTAAGAATAGGAAATAATATAAAGAAAGTAAGAGGGAGAGATTAAACAACACAAAATAAATTTATAAATAAATAAATTCATCCCACTGGTGGGGATTCAAGTTGAATATTTAACTTGAGTGCAAATTTTGATGTGGAATTGGAATTCAAATTCTAGATTTGAAAACAAAAAGAAAACAAAAGAAAATAAAACAGCAAAGAAAATAAAAAGAGAAAGAAAAGGGGCAACTAGGCTCCTTCCATCAATTCAGCCCACTATAGACTCCCTACCACGCAGGCCCGGTTCTCTCTCGCGCTCGCGCATCCCTGGCGCCGACAACACGGGCCCACCGGTCATCTTCATGCGCTCGTGCTCGTATCTGTGTGTCGCTGCCGGCTCGGACCCACTGACCAGGACTTCAATCGCGCACGGGCGCCGCCTTGTCATCTCTGGCCTTCCTATGTCCAAATGTCTGCCGCCACTGACGACTGGGGCCGGTTCGTCAGCCTTATTAGCCGTGTCGCGCACTACACCCCTCACAACCATGTGGGCCCTGGTCGTCGAATTTCTTCCTCGTTGGGCGGATCTGCCGCACCAAATCGCGCCGCGCAGCTCGGTGATCCGCAACCGAATGCATGGTGGGGGCGCGCGCATGCACCGACCCCACTCATCCCCTTTTTCCTCGCGTCGGTGAACATGCTCGCCGCAGACCACGCTTGGCAGCACAAAACCACTCGCTCGCGTCGTGTCTACCATGGCTGTTCACCGAAGATCTCGTGGGTGTGGGCTGACCCGGCCATCCTCCTGGACGGCTGGACTGGGTACATATGGGGTACGTGCACAACTTTCTTTCCCTTTCCCCCCTTATTCCCCAATCTCTCGCCCTCCGCCATTGCGCAGCCACGTACCGCGAGGGGGACATCACCGCCACCGCAGATACCCAGCTAAAGTGTGATTCTGGCTCTAGCGTGACCATCTGGGGCATGCTCGGGTCGCTTTGACGATGTGCGTGGGAGTAATCGAGGAGAGGCTCGCTGAAGTCATGGTAATCCCTCGCCGGAACCCGTCGTTCGCGCGCACCGTGTAGTCGGCCAAATCAGACGCTCGCATAATTGGTATGTAACCTCAGACTAAGCTCGTTACCCACTTCTCGTTGCGTAGTACCCATTGCGGTGAGGGATCGTGCGCTGGGGGCGAGGATTGTGCGCTCGCCGGCGATGGCGCGGCGTGGAGTGAGCGGCGCCGCCGCATCTGTTCGTGGATGAGGAAGCCTGCGCCCAGTCGTTGGATCGAGGATGTAGGGTAAGATGGAGCGTTGATCTCAAATCTAAGGGTCAGGGTTAGATATCTGGTACCGTTTCGACCAATTAGGTTGGGCGTTTGGATCTTGATCCAACGGTCTGTAGATGGCGCGGGTTCATTATGTGGAATAACCTGATCTGGGAGGTCCGTTTTCGATCGGACAGTCAAGATTTCGTGATACCCTTTCGCCGTGGCGATTTTGCATAAGAGCCCCTTGGATTATTCAAAACCAACCCGCAGTCCACTCCATGGCGTCTAGAGTCTTAGTAAATATTCTATGTTAGCCCCTGCGCTTTCCAATATTCTGTGCGCAGTCCAGAGAGCAATAAAATCAGAGAAATTCATTCTAAATTCATTTTTAATACAAAAATAATGGTAGAAAGTTGTATAAATCATAGAAAATGCATATTAAATCCTTTTTAGTCCATTCCAATTCCTATAATTTTGTAATATTATTGTTCATCATTTAGTACCACTGTTTTGACATGAAAGTCATAATAAAAATTTATATCCTATTTAATCTTGTATAAAACATATAGAATCTCTAGAAATTAATAACTTAAAATCTATAACTCTGATTGGATTCATTCAAGTTGCGATAGTCTTGTACAAGTATTTACTACGCAGTAACAACATTTATTATACCATGTCTCACTCTTTTATAATTAGATCTTTATTTAACTTATGTTGGTTAGTTTTGTTAATCTTCTTATTAATGTAACAGAAGATGATCTATGATCAATTTATGACTTATATTAAAGTTGAGATAATTATTTATGGAATAACCTCTCATATGATTTATATTAACCAATTTATAATATAGTTTACCAATTTAATCACATAAATCCTCCATGAAATCATAACTCCTTAACCGTAACTCCGATTTTAGTGGTTCTCGTTCCCACGATCTTGTAGCTTCGCGTAGATCATTATTATTCAGTTTGTACTTATGTTTGGTATGATGTTAATTTTATCTATACCATGTTTGTTTGTATTGCTACAACTAGCAGTGAGGTCACGAGGATATGAAGAATCACCCTGGTAACTGGAATCTCAAGTGCTAGGCAAGTTGTGCCCTTGACCACTTTTATACCTAATAATGTTCTTTAATGTCACTTATTCATGCATAGGTTTAATTTTGATGGGACCCAATAGGTCATCCTAGTCTGTTTATCCATGTTACCTTGTTTACCCCTGAATTACTTGGCTAGTTTTGCTATTGCTTTACATGGTTTTGGGTTAATATTTCATTATATCCATGTTCCAATTGTTTTGTTATTCTATTTATGTTCATGTCAAGATCACTAATGTTAATTGGAACATGGAGCTTAACTTGAGAAACACGTGCCACCACAAGGGTGGAATGGGACGCCCTTGGCTAACTAATTAGCAAAGCTAGTGGAAGACTACCTTACCCGAAAGGGGCAAGGGCAGTAGGGGAGTTGCATGCAAGGAGGTTCTCGGGTTGATTTTGCTGCGATGGCGGTCAGCTAGGGGATTCTTGCAAGTGCTCTTCCCATAAACTGTAGTGGGTTTTCGGAAGCTAGTGGAACTTTGTAAAGGCCTCGTAGTGGATCTGTTGGGGACTTGTTCTCAAATGCTATGAATTAAGAACAAGGCAACATAAAATGTTAAATGTTAACGTCCTTCGTTCATGAAACATTATTCCCTTGGGGATAATGGGCCTTGAACGAAGGTTGATAAGAGTAAAATTACGAAGCTTAAATCTTCGTAATAAAATGCCAAGAGACATAAGATAAGAGGTATAAAAAAGGGGTAAATAAATCATAGATGAATTATATTATATTTACTTAATATGTTAAAACAATGAACACAATAATACCTCTGCCTTGACAAAGGTTGAATTTCAGGTTATGCGATTGCAATTACTAGAATGCGTGAACAGCAACGGAATACTGTTCACTATTTATAGGCACAGGACGCAGCCTGTGAGAAATTACAAGTATGCCCCTTATAAAAGCTTACAACATTGACTCAGACCTTTATGGACTAAAAAGTCATTCTATCTTTAAGTCGGTTTATACTGTCGAAGCTTCATGGAGAGGAACCTTCGGCTATCTCATACAAACAGCTTCAGCCGAAAGCCGCTTCTCCCTTGAAGACCTTCGGCGACGAAGCATAGACCCAACAGTAGCCCCTTTCGCGGTGCTAGATCGTTTTTCGTAACGAGCTTGATCCGTGAAAAAAGTCTCTTAAGCTTCGGAGAGCCGAAGGTCCAAAAAACACCTTCCCTGAGCTCGTTGCCGAGAAACAATTTAATTTCCCAGCACGTAGCGGTCCCACCTTGCAGAGTTACTGTTTGTCCCTGCGGTCCACCGCGCAGCGAGCGCAAGCGGGTGTCCGCCTGGTGTAAAAATTCTGGCGCTTCGCCTTCTTACCTGCAGCACTATATAAACAGACGAGTAGGTGTGAAGTTACCACAACATTCATTGCTATTTGCACTGTTTTCCTGTCAAAATTTTTAACCATCGCCGAAGCTTGTCTGTCAGAATCGAACGAAGCTCCAGTTTGAAAGCTGCTTCGGAAGAAGAAAATATTAAAGTTTCTCAAGCTCATAATTAAATGGCCAGAGTCCGCTCTACCGCCAGGGTTGAGCGCGAGGGGGACGAAACTGAAGCTTCGGAGACTCTCCCTATCTCCGAAGCCATGCAACGATCCGGGCTGGTGACTTCGGAAAAGATCCCTCATGATGATGCAGAACAAGCAATCGCTGAAGCAGAGGAAGAAGATATTGAGGAAACTGATTCTGAAGATGATTATCGCATTGCCATGCCAAGCAAGCCGAGCCACTTGGACTTCGGGAAATCTACTGTTTCGAAGGCTGATCTGTCCAAGATGGTAAAATCGGGCTTTTTCACTGAAAATCAGAAGAAGCTTTTGCGCTTCGGGGGAGAAGAGACTACCCCAAAACCGGAGAAAGATGAAATTGTTATTTTCAAAAGCTTTCTAAAGGTTGGATTAAGGTTCCCTCTACATGGGATTATTGCAGAGGTGCTGAAGAGGTTCGGTATTTATTTTCACCAGCTGACCCCCAACGCTATTGTTAGACTTATTGTTTATATCTGGGCACTCCGAAGCCAAGCAGTGGAATCATTTGCGGACAGCTTTTGCCGGGTCCACGAGTTGCATTATCAAACGAAGGCTAGAAAGGATGGATTGCACGAAAATTTTGGTTGTTATAACTTCGCCTATCGGAAAACTACTAAGTTTCCTGTAATTAGTTACCGAAGCAAATGGGCAGCAGGCTGGAAATCTGAGTGGTTCTATGTCAAAGTTGATGACGACAAGGAAAAGCTTGTACAAAGCCCGCTGGAATTAATCTTCGGAGAAACCCGACCCCGTTGCAACATGACACCGGAAGGTCCAACACAACAAGCAATGAGTGAATTCAGAATTATTGCAGAGCATATCAGCACAAGGGACCTGGTTCAAGAGTTTTTAGCATTCAAAGTTTTTCCCAGTTTGAAAGAATGGGAAATGCCGAAGCTACAGGAGGAAAAGAAAGAAGGTGAACTCGTACGTTTACCTTACTATTTCAAGTTTAAAAAGTACTTTAAAGCACCTTGCCAAGAGTGGCTAGATACGATTGAAGCAATGTGCAATGAAATTCTTGGCAATTATTCCAAAAAGGAAGATCAATTGATGACCGCAGCCTTCGGCACCCGTCCGAAGCGAAGGCTAAATCGAGTGTTGGACGCCTTGGGCTTCGATTATCCTGATTATGAAAATCTGAACAAAGGTGCTGGGGGCCAAAAAAGAAAAAGGATAACTGAGGCCATAAGGGAAGAAAAAGAACCATTAAAGAAGAAAATTCCGAAGAAGAGGAAAACTTCTTCTCCGAAGCACCAAATATCCGAAGCAGAAGAAACCCCCGCATCACCTTCTGCTGCTGTCGTTGAGGAAATTCTGAAGGTAATGACTGAAACCTTACCTGCGAAGCTAAGTCCACTGGACCCTCAACTGACAAAGTTTTTTCAGAAGGACAAGGAGCCCGAAAAATCGAAGAAAACAATCAAGGCAAAGAAACAAAGAATTATCACTGTGACAGAAGTAATTGACAAGACGCCGCCAAGAGCTTCGGTCCAGAAAACACCAGCGGCTGCAGAGAAGATAGATATTGAAATTGCTCCTTCGGAGGCCACAGCTGCCGAAGCTTCCTCAGCTGAAGATTTGAACCTGGAGAGCACAATTGAACACATTGACCAAATACTGTTAGACATGGCTGCAGAAGAAGGTACTACCGCCGCCGAAGAGGCCGTAACCGCAGCTTCGGGAAAAGGAAAAGAAATTGCTGACGAAGCTTTAGAAAACGAAGCCTTCATGTTCCAAAATTTAGTTGGAGAACAACTATCAAAAGCTGAAATAGAAGAGCTTAGAGAGTATGCCAAATCCTGTGGATACAAACCTGGGGCACTCCTCTTCGGAGGTGTTGACGACGAAAAATTAGATTGCATTCGAGATCAAACTGGGGCCAAAATTATCGGTACTCTGTCAAAGAGTATCGGCTTCCCGAAGCTGGAAACAGACATCAGTCGCTACCGACGACAACATGTCGTTGGTAGTTTATTTTATTCCAACTTCAAGGTGATACTTGTCTCTTAACTCTATTGTTTCTAAGAATAAAAACATGTCTGACGAAGGTTATTTTCGTGCAGAGTATGCTGTTGAGTAAAGCCTTGCAAATGCAGCAAGATTTTGAAGATAAAAAACATGAAGTTATAATTGAAAATCTGGAAAACAGAATAAAGGAGCAATCGGATGTTATTGAGAAAAAGAACTTTGAGCTCCAGGCAGCCGAAGGTTCGTTGGCGGAAGCTGAAGCAAAAATAACAGAACTGAACACGAAGCTTCTCCGCCAGTCTGAACAGTTCGAGCGTGAAAAGCTAGAGCTTACTGCAAAACTTGAAGCCGAAGCTCAACAAAATTCAGATTTGAGAAAACTACTGACAAGTCTTCAAGAAAAATGCTTGGAATTTAGCAATAAATGCATTCAACGATTAAGAAAGATTTTTTACTCAGTTGGAGCCAGTAGTGAAAAATTCACCCCCTCAGCTGAAGATCTACCGAAAACCTTCGAACATATTGAGGGGGAGATTGACGAGCTCGACGAAGTCATAGCTGGGCATGGTGACTTCTGTGCCTGGGTGGCTTCTCGAGGCACTGCTGCAGCTTTCCTAAAGGCTGGCTGCGATCATGCAAAGATTGTTAACAGGCCAAATTTCACCTTATCACCATCAATCCTGGATGATATTCCTGATCTCGCCCGGAGTATCTCGAATAGATTTGTAAAAATGATATGGACAAAAGGTGGGCGGGAAAAGGCTGGAGACGAAGCTCGTAGCCACCTTGAACCAGTAAGAAACCATACCTTATGCTTACCTTTTCCTGAAAGCTTGGTTTTGACTTACAATGACCTTAATCATATAGGATACGAAGCCGAAGCCGAAGCTCAAGAATGACGCCGAAATCGAAGCTCCTTGGAGATTAGATAGTATACTGTAGACAGTACTTGAGGAACTTTTGAGATAACTTTTGTAACTAAAACTTTTGAGATGACTGCTGTTCATACCTTGTTATATATCCTTATCCTTCCATTGATGTATGAGAAATGCTTTGATGTGGACGAAATTTTCTTTTGAGCCGAAGGCGAAAAAACACCTTCCCTTCTTTTCGTACGCCGCAAAGCATAAAAAACAATATTTTTCCTTTTTTCCGAAGCTTTTCTTTTTGTACACGAAGCTATTTCTTCCCCTTCTTTTTCTTCTTTTTTGCCGAAACAACCATTTATGCCATGAAGATGATTATCCTGCAGATGCCTAGATGAATGTTTATGAATGCAAATGTTATGATGTAATGTGATGTGCAAATGAATGGCCAAACACGTATCCGAAGCCATATTCATAGCCATTATTTTCTTAAAAACAATCACACCTCAGCTCTGCATTCCTTTAGGAACGACTTTGGAGCTTCTTCGCCTTTACTTTTGGCGGAATCAGCGTTGACTTTTCGCTGTAAGCTCTGCATTCCCTTAGGAACGACTTTGGAGCTTCTTCGCCTTTACTTTTGGCGGAATCAGCGTTGACTTTTCGCTGTAAGCTCTGCATTCCCTTAGGAACGACTTTGGAGCTTCTTCGCCTTTACTTTTTGGCACTCGATGGTGCGTTCTCAGCTTTTACATTTACATTCCTTGGGGGATTTTGCTCTTATAGAACTAAAAAAGGAAATTACATATGCTGGCCCCATTAAAAACCTTTCTCCCCCTTTGGAAAGGAAAAGGGTGCCATAAAAGAAAAAATAAAAAATATGAAAAATTACATCGAGTTATACATAATATCGCCGAAGCTCATCCGCATTCCAAGACCTAGGAATGTTATTGCCGTCCATATCCTTCAATCTGTATGAACCGGGTCTTGACGAAGATGCTACTAAGAAAGGTCCGTCCCATTTTAACTGCAATTTGCCCACTGTTTCTGGGTTGGCCACTCTCCGAAGCACCAAGTGCCCTGGCTCAATATTTTTTAGCCGAACCTTTCTATCCCGCCATTTGACTGTTTCGGCTTGATATTTATTGATATTCTCCACGGCTTGCAGTCTGATCCCTTCTAAAGCATCTTTTTCTATGGAATAAGTGGCTTCGGAATCTGCTTCTACCGAAGCTAATACCCTTATTGATCCGGTTTTAGCTTCCTCCGGAGTTATTGCTTCGTCACCGAATAACAACTTAAATGGAGTAAAACCTGTAGACCTTGATGTTGTTGTGTTGTGGCCCCACACTACTTTGGTTAACTGATCTGGCCATTTTCCCCTGGGTTGGTTGAAGATTAACTTCATTATTCCTGTCATTATAATGTCGTTGGCTCTTTCGACGAGTCCATTTGACTCCGGGTGCCTAACTGATGCAAAATGGATCTTCGTACCAATTTGGTCACAGAAATCCCTGAAAGCTTCGGAGTCAAACTGTGTCCCATTATCCACAGTTATAGCCTTTGGCACCCCGAAACGACAAACAATATTCTGCCAGAAAAACTTTTGGACGGTGGCCGAAGTTACTGTGGCCAAAGGCTTCGCCTCAATCCATTTAGAAAAATATTCCACGGCTACTATAACATATCTCAGGTTCCCTTGGGCCGGTGGTAACGGACCTAACAAGTCAAGGCCCCACCTTTGCAATGGCCAAGAGGGTTGTATGAGCTGTGTTAAAGACGAAGGTTGTTTTTGATCTTTTGCACATTTCTGACAACCTTCGCACTTTTGAACCAATTCTGCTGCATCCGAAGCTGCCTTCGGCCAATAAAATCCTTGGCGGAAAATTTTTCCAAGTAACGGCCTAGATCCGATGTGAGATCCACACAGGCCTGCATGTATTTCTTTCATTAACTCTATACCTTCGGCTCTGGATAAACATTTGAGTAGCGGAGCACAAACTCCATGCTTGTACAACTCCCCTTCTATTATGACATATGGACGAGCTCTTGCCTCTATCCTTTTGTTATAAGCTTCGTCATCTGAAAGGAATTTGCCCTGAAGGTAAGAGATGATCTCAGTTCTCCAATCTTCGCTAAAAACAGGAGATATATTAAGGACTGCTCTTTCGAGAAGTTCCACCGAGGGTGCTTTTATTGTTTCGAAGAACACATCCGAAGGTAAAGGCAGCCCCTGTGCTGCTGACTTAGCTAGCAAATCAGCATGCTCATTTTGTCCTCGAGGGATATTTTTGACAGAAAACCCTTCGAAGGAGGCTTCAACTCTTCGAATCATATCCAGATATTTTTCAAGCTTCGGATCCTTAGCCTTGCAACTCTTGTCAATATGACCCGAAACAACCTGGGAATCAATTTTAAGTATGGCCCTTCTGATTCCCATTGCTTTTAACTTCCGAAGGCCTAGAATCAATGCTTCGTACTCAGCAATGTTATTTGTGCAACTAAAATCAAGCTTCGCCGCATAACAAGTTTTGACTTTGGAAGGTGAAACCAACACAGCAGCCGCTCCTGCTCCGAAGGTTCCCCAAGATCCATCACAAAACACTGTCCAGGCTTCGTTGTCTTTATTCGTTTCCTCCTCCTGAGCCCCTGGCGTCCAGTCAGCAATGAAGTCTGCCAACGCCTGGGACTGAATCGAAGATCTATGAACATATTCAATACAAAATTCATTGAGCTCTGCAGCCCATTTTCCAATCCTTCCAGTAGCTTCTCGGTTCCTCATAATATCCTTCAGAGGTTGTGAAGAAGGAACAATTATGTTGTAAGCTTGGAAATAGTGCCGAAGCTTCCTGGAGGCCATCAAGACAGCATACAGTACCTTCTCCAACTCTGTATAATTTTTCTTTGATAAACTAAGAACCTCGGAAACAAAATATATTGGGGCCTGCCTCTTGACTTGACCATCAATCTTCTCCTGGACAAGCGCTGCACTTACCGCTGAGTACGAAGCTGCCACATATAATAATAAAGGAGCCCCTGGCATTGGTGGAGTCAATGTTGTTAGATCTATCAAATACTGTTTCAGTTCTTCGAAAGCCTTCTGCTGGATTGGTCCCCATTGAAAGGCTTCGGCTGACTTCAGCACTTCGAAGAATGGTAAATTTCTCTCTGCTGATCTAGATATGAATCTATTGAGAGATGCCAACCTTCCTGTCAATCTTTGAGCCCCCTTCTTTGTAGTTGGTGGCTCCATCCGAAGTATAGCTTCAATTTTACTTGGATTAGCTTCAATTCCCTTTGTTGAAACCAAGCATCCAAGAAATTTCCCCTTCTTCACTCCGAAGACGCATTTTTCTGGATTTAACTTTAAGCCAGCTTGCCTGAAACTGGCGAAGGTCTCCTGCAAATCAGCAATATGATTCTCCTGCTTTGTGCTTTTAACAATGATGTCATCAACATAAGTTAGCACATTTCTGCCTATTTGAGATTGGAGAACCTTCGCAGTCATTCGGCTGAAACTTCCTCCAGCGTTTTTGAGCCCCTCAGGCATCCGAAGATAGCAATATGTGCCACTTGGAGTTATGAAGCTAGTCTTCGGCTCATCTTCCTTCTTCATCCAAATTTGGTGATAGCCTGAATAACAATCTAACAGACTCATGAGCTCTGAAGAAGCTGCTGCATCAACCAAAGAGTCTATCCTTGGTAGTGGGAATTCATCCTTCGGACAAGCCTTGTTAAGATCTGTAAAATCGATGCACATTCGCCACTTGCCATTGGCCTTTTTTACCATAACAGTGTTAGCTAACCATTCTGGGTACTTCACTTCTCTGATAACTCCTGCACTGAGGAGTCTTTTGACTTCGTTGCGAGCTCCTTCGGCCTTATCATCTGACATTTTCCGAAGCCTTTGCTTTCTGGGTCTGAAGGATGGATCGACATTGAGCGAGTGCTCAATAACATCTCTATTAACTCCACAGAGATCATTGGCTGACCATGCAAAAACATCTTTGTTATTGAACAAAAACCTTATCAAGGTTTTCTCCTGCTCTTCGGATAATTGAGAGCCTAACAGCACCTTCTGCTCTGCTATGTCCTCACATAAGAGCTTAGGCTTCGGCTGATCTGCTGAAGCTACTTTCTCCCTTCTGAATTTGTACTGTTCACAAGCTTCGGCTCCATCTATGTTATGGATTGCTTTTGAGTCAGTCCAATTGCCTTCGGCCCTTCTTGCAGCTTCCTGACTTCCATGGATAGCAATGGGTCCCTGATCCGAAGGTATCTTCATGCAAAGATAAGCAGGATGAAGGATTGCTTCGAAGGCATTGAGGGTACCACGACCAATGATTGCATTGTAAGGGTATTCCATATCAACAATGTCAAACACAACTTGCTCAGTTCTAGTGTTGTTGATGAACCCGAAGGTCACTGACATGGTGATCTTGCCCAATGCTACAATCTGTCTTCCTCCGAAGCCACAGAGAGGATGTGTAGCATCATGAATCTTATCTTCTGGCTCTTGCATTTGTCTGAAGGCCTTAGCAAATATGATGTCAGCTGCACTGCCTGTGTCAACCAAGACATTGTGGACCAGAAATCCTTTGATAACACAGGAGATAACCATGGCATCATTGTGTGGGTAATCTTTGAGCTGAAGGTCCTCTTGGGAGAAGGTAATAGGAATGTGAGACCATCTTGACTTGATGAAGGGTCCTTGCACCCCAACATGTTGTACCCTTCTCTGTGCTTCCTTCTTTTGTTTCTTGTTAGCTGGCTCTGAGGACGAGCCACCTGTGATCGGGAGCACCAGCTTCGGGTCCGAAGCAGCGCCAGCTTGGTCGTTGAACGAAGCCATCAGCTCAAAAAGTGGGAGTGAGTTCACCGGAGGTGGGCGCCAATGTTGGGGACTTGTTCTCAAATGCTATGAATTAAGAACAAGGCAACATAAAATGTTAAATGTTAATGTCCTTCGTTCATGAAACATTATTCCCTTGGGGATAATGGGCCTTGAACGAAGGTTGATAAGAGTAAAATTACGAAGCTTAAATCTTTGTAATAAAATGCCAAGAGACATAAGATAAGAGGTATAAAAAAGGGGTAAATAAATCATAGATGAATTATATTATATTTACTTAATATGTTAAAACAATGAACACAATAATACCTCTGCCTTGACAAAGGTTGAATTTCAGGTTATGCGATTGCAATTACTAGAATGTGTGAACAGCAACGGAATACTGTTCACTATTTATAGGCACAGGACGCAGCCTGTGAGAAATTACAAGTATGCCCCTTATAAAAGCTTACAACATTGACTCAGACCTTTATGGACTAAAAAGTCATTCTATCTTTAAGTCGGTTTATACTGTCGAAGCTTCATGGAGAGGAACCTTCGGCTATCTCATACAAACAGCTTCAGCCGAAAGCCGCTTCTCCCTTGAAGACCTTCGGCGACGAAGCATAGACCCAACATAACTCTATTGTTTTCAAAATTCACAAGTGGTAGCTGATCCATTTGCTTTGGCCTTAATTTCACCTCCTTTGGCATTAAGCACCAAAACGGCATAATTCTTAGCCCCTTAACCCCATTGCCTCACCAAAATTTCAATTAAGAGCAAAAAGGCAATGAGAGCATAAGTATGAACTTGGAAGTGAGTACACTAATACCAGAGTGCAGTGGAAGTCTTTGCATCGTCCAAGTTCACCTTTCCCTTTCAATGCACCTTTGAGACTACATCAAGTATACTCAAACAAACATATTAGTCTCAAAGGGTCAAGTTGTAGCACATCTCCCCCTAAATATGTGCACCATTCACACATGGACTTGTGAGGTCCGGGGATCCCTTGCACAACTTGAGCACCATAAATAAGCAACAAATCACATAAATGCATAAAGTAACATGATCAAAGGCATAGAACACATGTATGCTATAGATCAATCCAAGTTACGCGAATCTAAGACATTTAGCTCACTACACAACCTGCAAAAGGTTTTCTCATCCAACGGCTTGGTAAATGTCACACCCGGTTTTAGAAGGCAAACCGAATGCGAACCATGTACGTGCCAGGATCAGTTATTCATGTACACAGCAGTTACATAACATGGACATCATCACACAGTGCTCAAATAGTATTTAAAAGGAAAATAATAGTCGATTACATCATACGTCTGAGACGTCCATCTAGTCCTTACAATAAATCAAAGTGCGGAAAAGAAACATAGATAAACGTGGCCTTCACAGGCAGCCGACTGGGGGTTGCCACTAACCCACGCCTAGAACTCGTCGTAGTCTTGGAACTCCTGAAGGTCTCCTTCCACAGCTTCATCTTCTCCTGAGCAGTGGTTGCAATGCTGACAACCTGGGGATGGGGGGTTTGGTGTGTAGAGCAAGGGTGAGTACACATCAACATAATCAGCAAGTATCCTGTTTGGCTGTAGTGGACTAGCTTTATGTGGGGATAAGTCAAGCAGTTGCTTTTAGTTGGTCAGATTATTATTTACTAATAGAAAGCCAGGTTTTAGCATTAACCCAAGTTATTAGCCCGATGTACCCTTTCCAAACGGAAAGAATACCACTTACCAGCACCATAGTCATAACCAGAACCATCGATCTCATAGCCACCTGTACCATAATGTCTCTGATCAAGTACCACTAATCACTGGAGCTCCCTTGGCCGCTCATAACCGCGAGCACGGCTGATATATCAGTTTTCAAACACTCTGCAGAGGTTGTGCACTTTACCCACAAGCCGTGATTCCCTTTCTGCCCGGAGAGAGCTACTCCCCATTGACCACTACCTAGGTGGCCTAGCAGGGCATCACTACGTAGCCTTTACAAAGATTCCCCAGGGCTGTAGCCACCCATTAGGTTTCCTAAATGTTCCGCACTCCTCCCCAAGGGACAAATCAACCTTGGCAGAGCGAGCCGCATACACCGAGCCCCATTGACGGCACGACGGTGAAGAGAACTACACCCCAGATCCTCTAATTATTCAGCTAAGGGCATCCCATTCCACCCTCATGGTTGCACTGTTTTCCCGGGCGGTCATCCATAGAATAGGTCCTTACGGAGAGGCACTCGAGAAACCGCTCGAGCCCCCTTGAAGACCACAAGTATAACATCATCATAAGAGAGGGGAAAACAGCGTATCATAGATAATCTCATCATGTTCATTGATTAGAGTTAAGCAATAGCATAAAGCTAGACAATAATAATCCAACCCAAATAGGTAAACAAGGACATGGATAACAAAGCTAGTCAATCCTTAGGCATAAATGTGTAAAGCGGGAGGTGAATTAAAGAATGAATAGGACAGAGATAGGTCAAGGGACACTTGCCTCCACCAACCGACTGTTGCTCAGGGGCTTCTCCTGCGAGTTCCTCGGGCTCTTCAACCGGATCGTTCTCTATGCGATTGCAAGCATACATACATCCATCCATTCAAATTAGGAAACAAACAGTACACCATACAAGAGAACAAATAAAGTAAATATGCATAGAATATCACATACGATAATGAATTCACCATGGTTAGAAAGAAATGAGAAAAGGTCTCGCGAGAGTTAAAGCTTATGCCCGAGACGCACTATGGGTAAACAAATGATTAAACGTCACATGCTCTAGTTCCAATTGGTTCTAACAAAAGAATTAGCTACATGCACTAATGTAAACGTGACCACTTTTAGTAGATTATCATTGAATGAGATAGATGATTAGCTATACAAATTAACTATCGTAACCAATTTCCAAATTGAAACTCCTATCTTATTAATATAAACACGTGATTAGAGCACATAGGACCCGGGGGGTAGACGGGGCGTCTGGGGGTAGACGGGGCACGACGGGTCGTGCCAAGGCACGCGCACCACGCGAGCACGCGCGCGAGGCCGCACGCACACGCCACGAACTAGCCGTGCGCACGTCGGGGCCGAGCGCTAGCCGAGCTCAAAGCCGCATGCTAAAGGCACGCTGGGCCGAGCTCGAGGCCACGCCGGGGCCGTCACGACGCGAGCAAGGCACGACGGGGCAAGCGGGCAAGCGCGCCGGGGCAAGCGAGCATGGGCGAGCGAGGACGCGGCCGGGCGAGGACACGGCCGGGCGAGGCCGGGCGAGGCCGGGCGCGGGGGCGGGTGGCCGAGCCGGGGCACGGGGCGGCCGAGCTCGCCGGGAGGCGGCCGAGTTCGCCGGGAGGCGGGCGGTCGAGGGCGGGGCGGACGGGCCCGCCGGGGGGGGGGGGGGGCGGCCGAGCCGGGGCCGAGTGGGGCGTGAGGGGCCGAGGGCGGTTGGGCGCGGGCGGCCGAGCGGGCTGCCGGGCGCGGGGCGGCCGAGGGCGGCCGAGCCGGGGGCGGTCGGGGCCGGGGCCGAGCTCGCTGGAGGCGGCCGAGCTCGCCGAGCCGGGGGCGGTCGGGCCGGGCTTGCCGGAGAGCAGCGCGGGGTGGGCGGGCGCGGGGCCGAGCGGGGTCGGGGGCGGGGGACGCCGGCGCGGGACGGGGGCGCCGGGGCGGCCGAGCCGAGCAGCCGGGCGGGCGAGGTCGGGGCCGGGGCCGAGCTCGCCGGGGCCGGGGCCGGGCGCGACGGGGCGCGGGGAGGGCGCCAGAGGGAGGGGAGGGAGGGCCTCACCGGAGGGGAGGACGACGGCGGCGGCGCCGGGGAGGGGCGACGGCGGCGCGGGGGAAGGGGCGGCGGCGGCTAGGGTTAGGGTTAGGGTGAGGGAGAGAGGGATGACGGGCGGGGCCCGCGGGGAGGATTTTTGGAAAAAAGAAAAGGGGAGGGGGGCGGTTGGGCCGGCTGGGCCCAAAGGGGGGGAGGGGGCGCGCGGATGGGCCGCCAGGCCGGCCCACGGCGGGGGAGGGCGGCTGGGCCGCATGGGCCAAGGGGAAGGGAGCGGCTGGGCCAAAAGGGGAGAAGGGGGGAGAGAGAAAAAGAAAAGGCTTTTCTTTTTCTAATTTCCACAATTTCTTATATGCCTAATTCTCCACTTCACTCAACCACAAACAAAAGAGTGCATAATCCGGCATGATGCAACAAATAAAATTAGTTCTAGGTTTTGCTTACACAAGATGTCGAGCTAATTCTCACTGTAACTTTTGAAAAAAAAACAAGGCTTAGCGAGAAGAAAAGGGAAAAAGGAAAGAGTAACGCCTGAATTTGGTGAGAGAAAAGAAGAAAAAATTCTACCCCCAAATTCAGGGCGTTACAAACCTATCCCCCTTAAAAGAATCTCGCCCTCGAGATTCAGGGTTGGCTAGCAAAGAGCTCAGGGTATTTAGCCATCAGATCATCTTCACGCTCCCAGGTTGCTTCTTCCTCAGAATGGTGATTCCATCTGACTTTGCACATTCGGATGGTCTTCCTTCGGGTGACTCTATCTGCAACCTCAAGGATCTGCACTGGCTTCTCAACGTAGGTCAAGTCCTCCTGGACTTCGAGACCTTCCACTGGCAACTGCTCTTCTGGCACACGCAAGCACTTCTTCAACTGAGACACATGAAAAACATCATGCACTGCGGACAGATTCTCTGGCAGACTGAGTTCATAGGCCACTTCTCCACGCCTTGAGAGAATTTGGTACGGACCAATGTAGCGGGGTGCTAGCTTGCCTTTGACTCCGAACCTTCTGACTCCTCTGATCGGTGACACTTTCAGATAGACAAAGTCTCCGACCTCGAAACTCAGCTCTCTTCTTCTTGTGTCTGCATAGCTTCGCTGCCTTGATTGCGCTATCTTCAGATTCTCTCGGACCATCTTGATGTTCTCTTCGGCTTCAAGCAAAATGTCTGGCCCAAACACCTGCTTTTCTCCAGGCTGATCCCATGCAACGGAGTTCTACAACTCCTTCCATAGAGCGCCTGAAATGGTGACATCTTCAAACTGGCCTGGTAACTGTTGTTATAGGAAAACTCTGCGTAAGGCAATCTCTTGTCCCATCCGGACTGATCTTGCAACACACAGGCTCTCAGCATATCTTCAAGAATTTGATTGGTCCTTTCGGTCTGGCCATCTATCTGCGGATGATAAGCTGAACTGAAATTCAGATGTGTGCCCAAGGCTTCATGCAACTGTTGCCAGAAATGAGAGGTGAACTGCGTTCCTCGGTCTGACACTATCTTCTTTGGCACACCATGAAGACAAACGATTCGAGACATATACAATTCTGCCAATACTGCACTGCTGTAGTTGGTCTTGACATGTATGAAGT
Source organism: Zea mays (assembly GCF_902167145.1). NCBI lineage: Eukaryota > Viridiplantae > Streptophyta > Magnoliopsida > Poales > Poaceae > Zea > Zea mays. The sequence continues at coordinate 147,086,467 of NC_050097.1, forward strand.
GGGCTGACTTGGTTAAGCGGTCCACTACTACCCAGATGGAATCGTAGCTGGCTCGAGTGCGAGGCAATCCGACTATGAAGTCCATACCAATTTCATCCCATTTCCACCGAGGGATCTGCAACGGTTGCAACAATCCCGCAGGTCTCTGGTGCTCTGCCTTAATTCTTCGGCAACTATCGCACATAGCCACATGCTCTGCGATTTCCCTCTTCATTCCGTACCACCAGAATTTCTTCTTCAGATCCTGATACATCTTCTCACTACCAGGGTGAATCGAATAAGCTGTCTCATGAGCTTCCTTAAGGATCAACTCCCGAATAGACTGGACATTAGGAACGCACAAGCGGTCTTTGAACCATATCACACCTTCTACATCTTCTCGAAAATCTTTGCCTCTGCCATCTAGAATCAGTCGCCGGATCTCACTGATCTTCTCATCATTCTTCTGCGCTTCTTTGATTTCGCGCTCCAAGGTAGGTTCCAACTCAACTGTGACTCCTCGCGAATTGTTCAGAAATCCGAGGCTCAACCTGTCAAACTCTTTGGCCAACTCTTAAGGCATCGGACAAGCGACCATCAGATTGACTTGACTCTTCCTGCTCAAAGCATCTGCCACTACATTCGCTTTGCCCGGATGGTAATGAATCTCCAACTCATAATCTTTGATCAACTCTAACCATATTTGCTGCCTCATATTCAACTTTGACTGAGTGAATATGTACTTCAGACTCTTGTGGTCTGTGTAAACATCGCATTTCTGTCCATACAGATAGTGCCTCCATGTCTTCAGTGCGTGAACCACTGCTGCCAACTCTAGGTCATGGATTGGGTAATTCTTCTCATGAACCTTCAACTGTCGGGACGAGTAAGCCACAACTCTTCCCTCTTGCATCAACACACATCCCAAACCTGTGTAACAAGCATCACAATACACCGAGAAGGGCTTGTGCACATCAGGCAAGACTAGGACAGGCGCTGTTGTCAACTTCTCTTTCAGCGCTTCGAATGCCTCTTGACATTTCTGGGTCCACTTGAACTCAACCTTGTTGCCTAGCAACGCTGTCATTGGTTTCGCAATCTTCGAAAACCCCTCAATGAATCGCCGATAATATCCGGCCATTCCAATGAAACTCTTGATTCCTCGAGCATCCGTTGGCGCTTTCCAGTTCAGAATATCTGCCACTTTCTTCGGATCCACGGCCAATCCTTCTTTGTTGATTATGTGACCCAAGAACAGGACTTCATTGATCCAGAATTCACATTTGCTCAACTTTGCATACAACTGGTGCTCTCGCAATCTCTGCAATACCATCTTCAAATGACCTGCATGCTCTTCTTCGCTTTGAGAATAAACCAGAATGTCATCAATGAATACCACCACAAACTTGTCAAGATAATCCATGAATATACTGTTCATCAAGTTCATGAAGAACGCTGGTGCATTGGTTAGGCCAAAAGACATCACAGTGAACTCATACAACCCATACTTGGTAATGAATGCCGTCTTCGGAATGTCCGAAGGTCGGATCCTGAGCTGATGATAACCTGACCTCAAATCAATCTTGGAGAACACACTGGCTCCTCTCAACTGGTCGAACAGATCTTCTATTCTGGGCAAAGGGTACTTGTTCTTGATCGTGACTTCATTCAGAGCTCGATAATCGATACATAGTTCATCGATGTACATCCTTTTGGTGCCATCTTTCTTTTCCACAAACAAGACAGGAGCGGCCCAAGGCGAGGTGCTTGGCCAAATGTAACCTTTCTCTGACAGCTCATCAATCTGCTCCTTAAGTTCAACCAACTCTGGTCCAGATATTCTTTAAGCCCTCTTAAAGATAGGGGCGGTTCCAGGAAGAAGCTCTATGGCAAACTCAACTTTCCGCTCTGGTGGCATACCCGGTAAGTCCTTTGGAAACACATCTGGGAACTCGGACACAACCTTGATCCTCTCAATTGGGTCTGCTTCACTGCTATCGACAGCCATCTGATAACAACTTCCTTTCTTTGGCTCAGGCGGGACTAACTCGGTCACCACTTCCTCTCCTAGTGGGGACACCAACTTGATTGTCCTTTTATCACAACTGATAACTGCCTGATACTTATTTAGCCAATTCATCCCTAGGATGACATCTATTCCCTGAGTACCCATTACTATAAGGTTAGCGGGAAACACTATCCCCCTTATTTCCACACTTACATTCAAACAAATGCTATCGGCTCGAATTCTACCACCGGCTGAGTCAATTTGAATGGGGGTTGACATGGTAGTAATTGGAAGATTATGTGCTTCTACCCATGATGCAGTAATGAAAGAATGCATTGCTCCATTATCAAATAACACTTCTGCAATATGGGAGTCGACTGGGAACATACCTACTATCATGCCGGGGGTCTCCTGAATTGCTTCAGCCTCCAAGTGGTTCAGTCTTCCGTGATTATAACGCGGCTGAGAGCGGTTCCCGCTCCAGGCTGACACGTTCTGCTTTGCTGGGGCATTGGGGCCTGATTGCTGCTGGGCTGCCTTCTTTGGACATTGCATCACCCAGTGGCATTGCTCTCCACAGTGGAAACATGCTCTGTTTCCGACCTGAGCTGGTGCTGCCTGACTGTTCTGCTGGGCTGGGGCAGGAAGACGAGGTGCCTGCTGATTCTGCCTCTGAAACTGACCTCCTGACTGATTGCTCTGACGGTTCTGGTACTGATGCTGAGGATACTACCTTTGGAACTGCTGATGTTGCTGAGGTGGACGCTGGTTCTGCCTGAACTGCTGAGGTTGATTGCCTGAGAAACGAGGACGATTGCTGCTTCCAGGCTGGGGTCCACTGATCTTGCGCTTACGATCCTCCATCTCCTTACGCTTCCTCTCTGTCATGATTGCTCTGTCAATCAGGTGCTGGAATGTCGGGAAGGTATGATTCATCAGTTGGTACTGCAGAGGGTCAACCAAGCCTCTCAGGAAACGGTACTGTCGCTTGGCGTCGGTGTTGACATCTTCAGGAGCATAGCAAGACAACTGTAGAAACCTGTCTCGATACTCACTGACTGACATCGACCCTTGCTTAAGGGCCAGGAACTCCTCCTTCTTCACCGTCATCAGACCTGCAGGGATATGGTACTGACGAAAGCTACCTCTGAACTCTTCCCAGGTGATGGTGTCGGGGTGGGCATGGGTGGCGAGGTAAGACTCCCACCATGACTGAGCTGCTCCTCTCAACAGACGGGGACCATACAGGACTTTCTCCCTGTCATCGCACTGAGCGGTGTGCAACTCCCGCTCCACAGTGCGCAGCCAGTCTTCAGCATCCATGGGGTCAGAAGAATGAGCGAATGTTGGTGATTGACCTCTCATGAATTCAGCACGCTTACCTCTGGGCATCTGAGGCATCTGAGGCTGAGGTGGGGCCTGCTGCTGTTGCTGCTGCTGCTGCTGAATGGCGGCCAGAGTCTGACCAATGGCTTGAACTGCCTGAGTCTGCATCAGAAACATCTGCTCGAACGACATCGGGGGCGGGGGCGGCAGGTGCTGTTGCTGGGGCACCTCCTCCTGTTGAGCGGCTCGCTCCTGCTGAGCACGCCTTCCTCCTCTGCGCCTGTTCTCTAACATCTACAGAATGCAACCACACATCAGAACTGATCTGGCAAATCTTGCAGCATAAGAAAAGAGTATAGAATTCTTCAACAGCACTGAACAGATGAGCATCTTCACTGATCTCCAACACAGACCACACAGCTTCTCAGATAAAGAGGAAAGTGGAATAAAAGGTTTTCCAGCTATATAACTAACTCCATTAACATAATAGGTAAACCAAAATGCAGGGGATACCCACAGTCTGGTGACAGTCATTACAAAGATCCAAACCAAACATAGTTCATCATGACAAACATAAATGCACAGGATATAGCAAACTACCCTGTCTAACTAAGACTTAACTAAGGGCGAGACTAACGCTAAGACCGTAGCTTCTACGTATATATTTCGTATTAATTACAAGATCCAACTCTAACAATCTATAGTTCTAGATTTATCTTGGTCTTGCAGTCGGGATTGCCATAAGGCTGGCGTCCACGCCGAGGTGAGCGGTACGGGTGCTGAGTCCCGACGGGAGCGAGGGAACCATCATCCAGGTGACGACGTTCCGCGCGCTCAGCCCGCAGCAGGGCGATCTCAGCATGAGCCCTAGTCAGCTCGTCTAATGCATGGTCCAGCTCCGTGTTTAGCACGGCGGCTAGGTTGACTGTGCTGCTCAACCTAGGATTGTTCTCACCAACAGGTGAAACAATCATGCCTTCTATGCTGCCAGATGGACGGCGGGGGTAATACTTCAGGTCAAGACCGTCAGCTACCCCACCGAGAACCGAGCAGTAGTGCGAAAGCGCACGCCGTGCAGCATCTTGCATGGCCGCCTCAGCTGAGTCCCGCTCAGAGATAGAATAGTGCTCTGAGCAAGCCTCTGCACCCTGGAGACTGTTCTCCGGGCGGCGCACCAAGCAGGTCGCCTCCCAGCGGTCCGGGTAGACCCCGCGACTATGCTGGTAGACCACACAGCGATACTCGATGGACCAAGTACGCCGGTTAAGTGCCCGACGTAACAGGGTGTCGAGCGCATCATGGAAGTGACACCCGCGAGCAGCGTCGCGAGTGATGGGTCGAGCAACCCATCCTTCCGGCTCCTGGTCAGCAGAAAAGTCGGTGTCGTGGCTCGAGCTGTCGTCGCCACCTCCGTCGTCTGGGTCTCCTCCAGCAGCTACTCCAGAGGCTGGGGCGCCCAGTGGTGGTGCAGGGGGCGCCTCTAGAGGAAGCACAGGGGAGCAGCTCCTCACAGACTCTATCTCCTGTTGGAGCGAGAAAGAAGAGCCCTGCTGCTCCTGTCGTCGACGCTCCTACTCATGCAGGCGGTGGTGCAGTCTCTCCAAGTGGCTGGACTGTCCGGCCACGGGATGGCGAAGCGGACGCTCAGCAAGGCGGGAGGGTAAGAAGGGGATGACAGACTTTCGTGCAGTGTGTCTAAGTCGAGCCATCTACAAAAGAAACCACAAGCAAAAGAGTGAATAGAATCAATATGACCAGCAAGTAATGAACCATAAATAAATGAAGGATTAGAATAAAACATAATTTTCAGCAAGGTGTAATATATAGTAGAACATAGGTTTGGTCGGTATGACCAACTTTTGAAGGGATATCAAAGTCAAGGCAGGGACAGAGGTCTATAATCCTTAGAACAACCATTCTATTCTAGGTTAGCGGTCCTACAGTCAGCACGGCTTTGATACCACTTATGTCACAACCGGTTTTAGAAGGCAAACCGAATGCGAACCATGTACGTGCCAGGATCAGTTATTCACGTACACAGTAGTTACATAACATGGACATCATCACACAGTGCTCAAATAGTATTAGAAAGGGAAATAATAGTCGATTACATCATACGTCTGAGACGTCCATATAGTCCTTACAATAAATCAAAGTGCGGAAAAGAAACGTAGATAAACGCGGCCTTCACAGGCAGCCGACTGGGGGTTGCCGCTAACCCACGCCTAGAACTCGTCGTAGTCTTGGAACTCCTGAAGGTCTCCTTCCACAGCTTCATCTTCTCCTGAGCAGTGGTTGCAATGCTGACAACCTGTGGATGGGGGGGTTTGGTGTGTAGAGCAAGGGTGAGTACACATCAACATACTCAGCAAGTATCCTGTTTGGCTGTAGTGGACTAGCTTTATGTGGGGATAAGTCAAGCAGTTGCTTTTAGTTGGTCAGATTATTATTTACTAATAGAAAGCCAGGTTTTAGCATTAACCCAAGTTATTAGCCCGATGTACCCTTTCCAAACGGAAAGAATACCACTTACCAGCACCATAGTCATAACCAGAACCATCGATCTCATAGCCACCTGTACCATAATGTCTCTAATCAACTACCACTAATCACTGGAGCTCCTAGGCCGCTCATAACCGCGAGCACGGCTGATATATCAGTTTTCAAAAACTCTGCAGAGGTTGTGCACTTTACCCACAAGCCGTGATTCCCTTTCTGCCCGGAGAGAGCTACTCCCCATTGACCACTACGTAGGTGGCCTAACAGGGCATCACTACGTAGCCTTTACAAAGATTCCCCGGGGCTGTAGCCACCCGTTAGGTTTCCTAAATGTACCGCACTCCTCCCCAAGGGACAAATCAACCTTGGCAGAGAGAGCCGCATACACCGAGCCCCATTGACGGCACGACGGCGAAGCGAACTACACCTCGGATCCTCTAATTATTCAGCTAAGGGCATCCCATTCCACCCTCATGGTTGCACTGTTTTCCCGGGCGGTCATCCATAGAACAGGTCCTTACGGAGAGGCACTCGAGAAACCGCTCGAGCCCCCTTGAAGACCACACGTATAACATCATCATAAGAGAGGGGAAAACAGCGTATCATAGATAATCTCATCATGTTCATTGATTAGAGTTAAGCAATAGCATAAAGCTAGACAATAATAATCCAACCCAAATAGGTAAACAAGGACATGGATAACAAAGCTAGTCAATCCTTAGGCATAAATGTGTAAAGCGAGAGGTGAGTTAAAGAATGAATAGGACAGAGATAGGTCAAGGGACACTTGCCTCCACCAACCGACTGCTGCTCAGGGGCTTCTCCTGCGAGTTCCTCGGGCTCTTCAACCGGATCGTTCTCTATGCGATTGCAAGCATACATACATCCATCCATTCAAATTAGGAAACAAACAGTACACCATACAAGAGAACAAATAAAGTAAATATGCATAGAATATCACATACGATAATGAATTCACCATGGTTAGAAAGAAATGAGAAAAGGTCTCGCGAGAGTTAAAGCTTATGCCCGAGACGCACTATGGGTAAACAAATGATTAAACGTCACATGCTCTAGTTCTAATTGGTTCTAACAAAAGAATTAGCTACATGCACTAATGTAAACGTGACCACTTTTAGTAGATTATCATTGAATGAGATAGATGATTAGCTATACAAATTAACTATTGTAACCAATTTCCAAATTGAGACTCCTATCTTATTAATATAAACACGTGATTAGCGCACATAGGACACGGGGGGGGGGGGGGGGGGTAGACGGGGCGTCTGGGGGTAGACGGGGCACGACGGGTCGTGCCAAGGCACGCGCACTACGCGAGCACGCGCGCGAGGCCGCACGCACATGCCACGAACTAGCCGTGCGCACGTCGGGGCCGAGCGCTAGCCGAGCTCAAAGCCGCGCGCTAAAGGCACGCTGGGCCGAGCTCGAGGCCACGCCGGGGCCGTCACGACGCGAGCAAGGCACGGCGGGGCGAGCGGGCAAGCGCACCGGGGCAAGCGAGCATGGGCGAGCGAGGACGCGGCCGGGCGAGGACACGGCCGGGCGAGGCCGGGCGCGGGAGCGGGTGGCCGAGCCGGGGCGCGACGGGAGCGGCCGAGCCGGGGCACGGGGCGGCCGAGCTCGCCGGAGAGGGCGGCCGAGCTCGCCGGGAGGCGGCCGTGCTCGCCAGGAGGCGGGCGGCCGAGGGCGGGGTGGACGGGGGCGGGGCTCACAGGAGCGGCCGAGGGCGGGGCGGACGGGCCCGCCGGGGTGGGGGGCGGCCGAGCCGGGGCCAAGCGGGGCGCGAGGGGCCGAGGGCGGTTGGGCGCGGGGCGGCCGGGGCCGGGGCCGAGCTCACCGGAGGCGGCCGAGCTCGCCGAGCCGGGGGCTCGCCGGAGAGCGGCGCGGGGTGGGCGGGCGCGGGGAGGGCGAGCGCGGCCGGGCGCGGGGCCGAGCGGGGTCGGGGGCGGGGGATGCCGGCGCGGGACGGGGGCGCCGGGGCGGCCGAGCCGAGCGGCCGGGCGGGCGAGGTCGAGGCCGGGGCCGAGCTCGCCGTGGCCGGGCGCGACGGGGCGTGGGGAGGGCGCCGGAGGGAGGGGAGGGAGGAGGGAGGGCCTCGCCGGAGGGGAGGACGGCGGCGGCGGCGCCGGGGAGGGGAGGCGGCGGCGCGGGGGAAGGGGCGGCGACGGCTAGGGTTAGGGTTAGGGTGAGGGAGAGAGAGGGATGACGGGCGGGGCCCACAGGGAGGATTTTTGGAAAAAAGAAAAGGGGAGGGGGCGGTTGGGCCGGCTGGGCCCAAAGGGGGGGAGGGGGCGCACGGCTGGGCCGCCAGGCCGGCCCACGGCGGGGGAGGGCGGCTGGGCCGCATGGGCCAAGGGGAAGGGGGCGGCTGGGCCAAAAGGGGAGAAGGGGGGGAGAGAGAAAAAGAAAAGGCTTTTCTTTTTCTAATTTCCACAATTTCTTATATGCCTAATTCTCCACTTCACTCAACCACAAACAAAAGAGTGCATAATCCAGCATGATGCAACAAATAAAAATAGTTCTAGGTTTTGCTTACACAAGATGTCGAGCTAATTCTCGCTATAACTTTTGAAAAAAAAACAAGGCTTAGCGAGAAGAAAAGGGAAAAAGGAAAGAGTAACGCCTGAATTTGGTGAGAGAAAAGAAGAAAAAATTCTACCCCCAAATTTAGGGCGTTACAATAAAGATATCGACTAGCTGGTTCTCGGTGCTAATATGGTACACCTCGATATCTCCCTTTTGCTGGTGGTCTCTCAGAAAGTGATGCCGGATGTCTATGTGCTTAGTGCGGCTGTGTTCAATAAGATTATCCGCCATGCGGATTGCACTCTCATTGTCACATAGGAGTGGGACTTTGCTCAAATTGTAGCCAAAGTCCCGGAGGGTTTGCCTCATCCAAAGTAGTTGCGCGCAACACTGTCCAGCGGCAACATACTCGGCCTCAGCGATGGATAGGGCAACGGATGTTTGTTTCTTTGAACTCCAAGACACCAGGGACCTTCATAGGAATTGGCACGTCCCTGATGTACTCTTCCTATCAACCTTGCATCCAGCATAATCGGAGTCTGAATATCCAATCAAGTTAAAGGTAGACCCCTTTGGATACCAGATCCCGAAGCAAGGCGTAGAAACTAAATATCTAAGAATTCGCTTAACGACCACAAGGTGACATTTCTTGGGGTCAGATTGATATCTAGCACACATGCATACACTTAGCATAATGTCCGGTCTACTAGCACATAAATAAAGCAATGAACCTATCATGGACCGGTATGCCTTTTGATCAACGAACTTACCTCCTTTGTTGAAGTCAACATGCCCGTCGGTTCCCATCGGTGTCTTCGCGGGCTTGGCGTCCTTCATCCCAAACCTCTTGAAAAGGTCTTGAGTATACTTCGTTTGGGAGAGAAAGGTGTCGTCCTTGAGTTGCTTCACTTGGAACCCAATGAAGTAGTTCAACTCGCCCATCATCGACATCTCAAATTTTTGAGTCATCACCCTGCTAAACTCCTCACAAGACTTTTGGTTAGTAGAACCAAATATTATGTCATCGACATAAATTTGGCACACAAAAAGATCACCATCACAAGTTTTAGTGAAAATAATGGGATCGACTTTCCCAACCTTGAAAGCATTAGCAATTAAGAAATCTCTAAGGCATTCATACCATGCTCTTGGGGCTTGCTTAAGTCCATAGAGCGCCTTAGAGAGCTTAAACACATGGTCGGGGTACCTGTCATCCTCAAAGCCAAGGGGTTGTTCCATGTATACCTCCTCCTTGATTGGCCCATTGAGGAAAGCGCTCTTCACATCCATTTGAAACAACCTGAAAGAGTGGTGAGCGGCATAGGCTAATAATATTAAGATATACTCTAGCCTAGCCACAGGAGCAAAAGTCTCCTCGAAATCCAAACCTGCGACCTGGGCATAACCTTTTGCCACACGTCGAGCCTTGTTTCTTGTCACCACCCCGTGCTCGTCTTGCTTGTTGCGGAACACCCACTTGGTTCCCACAACATTTTGCTTTGGACGTGGCACCAGGCTCCAAACTTCGTTCCTCTTGAAGTTGTTGAGCTCTTCCTGCATGGCCAACACCCAGTCCAGATCCTGCAAGGCCTCTTCTACCCTGAAAGGCTCAATAGAAGAGACAAACGAGTAATGTTCACAAAAATTAGCTAAACGTGAGTGAGTTGTTACTCCCTTGCTTATGTCACCCAGAATCTGATCGACGGGGTGATTTCTTTGGATCGTCGCTCAGACTTGAGTTGGAGGGGCCAGTGGTGCTTCTTCCTCCATAACTTGTTCTTCTTGTGCTCCCCCTTGATCACGCGCCTCTTCTTGAGGAACCTGTCCATCATCTTGAGTTGGGGGATGCACCATTGTAGAGGAAGATGGTTGATCTTGCTCCTATTGTTCCTGTGGCCGCACCTCTCCTATCGCCATCGTGCGCATTACGGCCGTCGAAACATCATCTTCATCTATGTCATCAAGATCAACTTGCTCTCTTGGAGAGCCATTAGTCTCATCAAATACAACGTCGCTAGAGACTTCAACCAAACCAGATGATTTGTTGAAGACCCTATACGCCTTTGTATTTGAGTCATACCCTAGTAAAAACCCTTCTACTGCCTTGGGAGCAAATTTGGAATGTCTACCTTTCTTCACCAGAATGTAACATTTGCTCCAAATACACGAAAGTAAGAAACATTGGGTTTGTTACTGGTAAGAAGTTCGTACGAGGTCTTCTTGAGGAGGTGATGCAGATAGAGCCGGTTTATGGCGTGGCAAGCTGTGTTCACAGCTTCCGACCAAAACCGCTCGGGCATCTTGAACTTTCCAAGCATCGTCCTCGCCATGTCGATAAGCGTCATGTTCTTCCTCTCTACCACACCATTTTGCTATGGTGTGTAGGGACCAGAGAACTCGTGCTTGACGCCTTCCTCCTCAAGATACTCCTCAACTTGTAGGTTCTTGAACTCGGACCCATTGTCGCTCCTTATCTTTTTCACCTTTAGCTCAAATTCGTTTTGAGCCCTCCTTAGAAAGCGCTTTAGGGTCCCTTGGTTTTCTGATTTATCCTGCAAAAATAACACCCAATTGAAGCGGGAAAAGTCATCAACAATTACAAGACCATACTTACTTCCCCTGATGTTAAGGTAGGAGACGGGTCCGAAGAGGTCCATGTGAAGAAGCTCCAGTGGTATTGATGTTGTCATCACATTCTTGCTGTGATGAGTGCTTCCCACCTGTTTCCCTGCCTGACAAGCTACACAAGGTCTATCTTTTTCGAAACATACATTGGTTAGTCCTAACACATGTTCTCCCTTTAGAAGTTTATGAAGGTTCTTCATCCCAACATGTGCTAGATGGTGATGCCACAGCCAACCCATACTAGTCTTAGCTATTAAGCATGCATCTAGATCGGCCTCCTCTTTCGAAAAATCAACTAAGTAGAGTTTGTCGTCTAGTACACCCTTAAAAGCTAATGAACCATCACTCCTTCTAAAGACAGATACATCTATATTGGTAAATAGACAATTATAACCCATGTGACATAATTGACTCACAGACAGTAAGTTGTACCCGAGCGATTCAACTAAGAACACATTGGAGATAGAATGCTCAGATGAAATGGCTATCTTTCCCAATGCTTTAACCTTGCCTTGGTTCCCATCTCCAAAGATGATCGAATCCTGGGAATCCTTGTTCTTGATGTAGGAGGTGAACATCTTCTTCTCCCCCGTCATGTGGTTTGTGCATCCGCTGTTGATAATCCAGCTTAAGCCCCCGGATGCATAAACCTGCAAGGCAATTTACACTTGGGTTTTAGATACCCAACTCTTGTTGGGTCCTACAAGGTTAGTCACAATAGCCATTGGAACCCAAATACAAGTCTTGTCTCCCTTGCATTTGGATCCCAACTTTCTAGCAACTACTTTTTCATTCTTACAAAAAAGCGCAAATGACGTATTGCATTGCAAGCATGGTAAATGGTAGAAGGTTCATTGCACATTCTCCTAGGCACATGAGGTACAACATTACTTCTCCTAGGCCTACTTCTACCATGCACAAAAGTAGAACTAGAGGCAAACATAGCATGTGAATCAAAAGAATCATGATCATAACTCCTATTATAATTGGAATTACTAGCAACTTTCCTATTATAAATGAAAGCATGATCCTTTTGAGTACTATTAGCCATAGGGGCCTTCCCTTTCTCCTTGTTGGGAATGGGAGCCCTTTGGCTTGTTAAGTTCTTGGCTTCCTTTCGAAAACCAAGCCCATCCTTAATTGAGGGATGTCTACCAACGGTGTAGGCATTCCTAGCAAATTTTAACTTATCAAAATCAATTTTGCAAGTCTTAAGTTGAGCATTAAGACTTGCCACCTCATCATTTAGTTTAGCAATAGAAATAAGGTGTTCATCACAAGAATTAACATCAAAGTCCTTGCATCTATTGCAAATAACAGCATTCTCTACACATGAACTAGATTTATTAACTCCCTCTAGCTTAGTAGTTAATTCATCATTTAAACTCTTTAAACTAGACATAGTTTCATGGCAAGCAGATAATTCAGAGGATAACATTTCATTTCTCTTAATTTCTAGAGCAAGAGATTTTTGAACACTAACAAATTTATCATGTTCTTCATACAAAATATCCTCTTGCTTTTCTAAAAGTTTATCATTTTCATTTAGAGCATCAATTAATTCATTAATGTTTTCTATCTTAGCTCTATCTAAACCTTTAAATAAACTAGAGTAATCTACTTCATCATCAGAAGATTCCTCATCACTAGAAGAGCAGTACTTAGGTGTATCTCGAATACTTACTTTCTTCTCCTTGGCCATGAGACACGTATAGCGTTCGTTGGGGAAGAGTGAAGACTTGTCGAAGGCTGAGGTCGCCAGTCCCTCATCGTCGGAGTCAGATGAAGAGCAGTCAGAGTCCCACTCCTTTCCAAGGTGCGCCTCGCCCTTCACCTTCTTATAGTTCTTTTTCTTCTCCTTCTTGTTGTGTCTTTCTAGTGCCTAGTCATTCTCATTATCGGGACATTGAGCAATAAAGTGACAAGTCTTACCGCATTTGAAGAAGGAGCGCTTTCCCCTTGTTTTGTTCTTGTTGGGGGTACTCCTTGCGTTTTTTAAGTGCGGTCTTGAAGCGCTTGATGATAAGCACCATCTCATCCTCATTGAGGCTAGCAACCTCCACTTGTGCCACCTTACTTGGAAGCGCCTCCCTGCTACTAGTTACCTTAAGAGCAACAGGTTGAGGCTCGTAGACGGGTAGTGGACCGTTTAGAGCATCGTCCACATATCGAGCCTCCTTCACCATCATACGGCCGCTCACGAATTTTCCAAGAATCTCCTCGGGCGTCATCTTGGTGTACCTGGAATTTTCACGAATAAGATTGACAAGATGGGGGGTCAATTACCGTGAATGACCTTAGCATGAGTCGGACAACATCGTGGTCCGTCCATCTTGTGCTTCCATAGCTTCTAATCTTGTTGATGAGGGTCTTGAGCCTGTTGTAGGTCTGAGTTGGCTCCTCTCCCCTGATCATCGCAAATCTTCCCAACTCGCCTTCCACCAACTCCATTTTGGTGATCATGGTGGCGTCGTTTTCCTCATGTGATATCTTGAGGGTATCCCAAATTTGCTTGGCATTGTCCAAGCCACTCACCTTATTGTACTCATCCCTGCAAAGAGATGCTAGCAACACAGTAGTAGCTTGGGCATTCTTATGAATTTGCTCATTTATAATAACGACATTGTCAGTACTATCAAAGTGCATTCCGTTTTCGATAATTTCCAAAATACTAGGATGGAGAGAAAATAAATGACTATGCATTTTATGACTCCAGAAAGAATAATCTTCTCCATCAAAGTGGGAGAGTTTCCCAAGTGGAATTGATAGCAAATGAGCATTAGAATTGTACGGCATGCGAGAATAGTCAAAAGAGTAGTTCTAATTAACCGTCTTTTTCTTTGACGAAGAATCATCGTCGTCGTTGTCTCTTGGTGAAGAAGAAGATGCATCACTGTCGTAGTAGATGATCTTCTTGATGTGCCTCTTATTCTTCCCGTCCTTCTTCTTGTGACTCGAGCCAGAGTTAGTGGGCTTGTCATCTCTTGGCTCGTTGAAGATGGACTCCTTCTCCTTATCGTTGACCACCATCCCCTTTCCCTTAGGATCCATCTCTTCGGACGATTAGTCCCTTACGTGAACAGTACGACTCCGATACCAATTGAGAGCACTTAGAGGGGGGGTGAATAGGTGATCCTGTAAAATTCAAACACTAATAGCCACAAAACTTAGTTATGAGTGTTAGTATGGCTAAATAACTTGAAGCGAGGTCTTGTGAACACAAATAATCACAAAGAGATCAACACAAGACACACGATTTATATCCCATGGTTCGGCCAAGTAACACTTGCCTACTTCCACGTTGTGGCGTCCCAATGGACGAGGGTTGCGCTCAACCCCTTTCAAGTGATCCGATGATCAACTTAAATACCACGATTTTTCCTTTAGATGATTATTCCCATTTGCGAGGAATCTCCACAAGATTGGAGTCTCTCGTCCTTATAACAAAGATCACAGTGAAAGCACGGAGTAAGGTTGGGATGAGCAACACACACAAGACACAAATCGCAGCACACCCACGCACATAAGAGAAGACTTGAGCTGAAATGACAACACAGGGTGTCCTCGGCTCGAATAGAGCTCAAATCTCTAACACAGCGAAACGAATGCGCGAGAACAGAGTCTGGGTGCCTTAGGATGCTTAGTGAATGCTTTGGTATCTTCTCCATGCGCCTAGGGGTCCCTTTTATAGCCCTAAGGCAGCTAGGAGCCGTTGAAGGCCAACTTGGAAGGCCAAACTTGCCTTCTGTCGGGTGGTGCACCGAACAGTCCGGTGCACCACCGGACAGTCACTGTAGTTGTCCGGTGCGTGATTGCCTTTCAAAAAGGGTGCAGTCGACCGTTGCAGCATTGGGCCCGATGGCGCACCTGACACTGTCCAGTGCACACCGGACAGTCCGGTGCCCCTTGCCGACCGTTAGTGTGGGCCACGCGTCGCCCGCAGATTGCGCGGCTGACCGTTGCGCTTGTGATCGTTGGCTCATCGGACAGTCCGATGCACCACCGGACAGTCTAGTGAATTATAGCCTTATGCCACTGAACTTGTCGCCCGCAGATTGAGCGGCCTTTTCACCGGAGACCAGCCTGGCACACCGGACAGTTCGGTGTGCCAGACTGAGCTGAGTTTTGGCTGTACCGAGCCAAGTCTTTTTCCAATTCTTTTCTCCCTGTTTCTAGCACTTAGACAAAATATGTTAGTACTCAAAACAATGTACTAAGTCTAGAAACGTACCTTGTTACATGATTTGCACTTCTTGCTTGTTTGGCACATAGCTACTCACTTACTATGTGTTGGACACTTAATCACCAAAACATTATAGAAATGGCCCAAGGGCACATTTCCCTTTCACCTGTACCCACAAGTCGTGTATCCCATGTCGCCAGGGTTTGCAAGGCCCTTAGACACTACCGAGGTGAATGGCTAGGGATCCTGTTGGGTCTATGCTTCGTCGCCGAAGGTCTTCAAGGGAGAAGCGGCTTTCGGCTGAAGCTGTTTGTATGAGATAGCCGAAGGTTCCTCTCCATGAAGCTTCGACAGTATAAACCGACTTAAAGATAGAATGACTTTTTAGTCCATAAAGGTCTGAGTCAATGTTGTAAGCTTTTATAAGGGGCATACTTGTAATTTCTCACAGGCTGCGTCCTGTGCCTATAAATAGTGAACAGTATTCCGTTGCTGTTCACGCATTCTAGTAATTGCAATCGCATAACCTGAAATTCAACCTTTGTCAAGGCAGAGGTATTATTGTGTTCATTGTTTTAACATATTAAGTAAATATAATATAATTCATCTATGATTTATTTACCCCTTTTTTATACCTCTTATCTTATGTCTCTTAGCATTTTATTACGAAGATTTAAGCTTCGTAATTTTACTCTTATCAACCTTCGTTCAAGGCCCATTATCCCCAAGGGAATAATGTTTCATGAACGAAGGACGTTAACATTTAACATTTTATGTTGCCTTGTTCTTAATTCATAGCATTTGAGAACAAGTCCCCAACATTGGCGCCCACCTCCGGTGAACTCACTCCCACTTTTTGAGCTGATGGCTTCGTTCAACGACCAAGCTGGCGCTGCTTCGGACCCGAAGCTGGTGCTCCCGATCACAGGTGGCTCGTCCTCAGAGCCAGCTAACAAGAAACAAAAGAAGGAAGCACAGAGAAGGGTACAGCATGTTGGGGTGCAAGGACCCTTCATCAAGTCAAGATGGTCTCACATTCCTATTACCTTCTCCCAAGAGGACCTTCAGCTCAAAGATTACCCACACAATGATGCCATGGTTATCTCCTGTGTTACCAAAGGATTTCTGGTCCACAATGTCTTGGTTGACACAGGCAGTGCAGCTGACATCATATTTGCTAAGGCCTTCAGACAAATGCAAGAGCCAGAAGATAAGATTCATGATGCTACACATCCTCTCTGTGGCTTCGGAGGAAGACAGATTGTAGCATTGGGCAAGATCACCATGTCAGTGACCTTCGGGTTCATCAACAACACTAGAACTGAGCAAGTTGTGTTTGACATTGTTGATATGGAATACCCTTACAATGCAATCATTGGTCGTGGTACCCTCAATGCCTTCGAAGCAATCCTTCATCCTGCTTATCTTTGCATGAAGATACCTTCGGATCAGGGACCCATTGCTATCCATGGAAGTCAGGAAGCTGCAAGAAGGGCCGAAGGCAATTGGACTGACTCAAAAGCAATCCATAACATAGATGGAGCCGAAGCTTGTGAACAGTACAAATTCAGAAGGGAGAAAGTAGCTTCAGCAGATCAGCCGAAGCCTAAGCTCTTATGTGAGGACATAGCAGAGTAGAAGGTGCTGTTAGGCTCTCAATTATCCGAAGAGCAGGAGAAAACCTTGATAAGGTTTTTGTTCAATAACAAAGATGTTTTTGCATGGTCAGCCAATGATCTTTGTGGAGTTAATAGAGATGTTATTGAGCACTCGCTCAATGTCGATCCATCCTTCAGACCCAGAAAGCAAAGGCTTCGGAAAATGTCAGATGATAAGGCCGAAGGAGCTCGCAACGAAGTCAAAAGACTCCTCAGTGCAGGAGTTATCAGAGAAGTGAAGTACCCAGAATGGTTAGCTAACACTGTTATGGTAAAAAAGGCCAATGGCAAGTGGCGAATGTGCATCGATTTTACAGATCTTAACAAGGCTTGTCCGAAGGATGAATTCCCACTACCAAGGATAGACTCTTTGGTTGATGCAGCAGCTTCTTCAGAGCTCATGAGTCTGTTAGATTGTTATTCAGGCTATCACCAAATTTGGATGAAGAAGGAAGATGAGCCGAAGACTAGCTTCATAACTCCAAGTGGCACATATTGCTATCTTCGGATGCCTGAGGGGCTCAAAAACGCTGGAGGAAGTTTCAGCCGAATGACTGCGAAGGTTCTCCAATCTCAAATAGGCAGAAATGTGCTAACTTATGTTGATGACATCATTGTTAAAAGCACAAAGCAGGAGAATCATATTGCTGATTTGCAGGAGACCTTCGCCAGTTTCAGGCAAGCTGGCTTAAAGTTAAATCCAGAAAAATGCGTCTTCGGAGTGAAGAAGGGGAAATTTCTTAGATGCTTGGTTTCAACAAAGGGAATTGAAGCTAATCCAAGTAAAATTGAAGCTATACTTCGGATGGAGCCACCAACTACAAAGAAGGGGGCTCAAAGATTGACAGGAAGGTTGGCATCTCTCAATAGATTCATATCTAGATCAGCAGAGAGAAATTTACCATTCTTCGAAGTGCTGAAGTCAGCCGAAGTCTTTCAATGGGGACCAATCCAGCAGAAGGCTTTCGAAGAACTGAAACAGTATTTGATAGATCTAACAACATTGACTCCACCAATGCCAGGGGCTCCTTTATTATTATATGTGGCAGCTTCGTACTCAGCGGTAAGTGCAGCGCTTGTCCAGGAGAAGATTGATGGTCAAGTCAAGAGGCAGGCCCCAATATATTTTGTTTCCGAGGTTCTTAGTTTATCAAAGAAAAATTATACAGAGTTGGAGAAGGTACTGTATGCTGTCTTGATGGCCTCCAGGAAGCTTCGGCACTATTTCCAAGCTTACAACATAATTGTTCCTTCTTCACAACCTCTGAAGGATATTATGAGGAACCGAGAAGCTACTGGAAGGATTGGAAAATGGGCTACAGAGCTCAATGAATTTTGTATTGAATATGTTCATAGATCTTCGATTCAGTCCCAGGCGTTGGCAGACTTCATTGCTGACTGGACGCCAGGGGCTCAGGAGGAGGAAACGAATAAAGACAACGAAGCCTGGACAGTGTTTTGTGATGGATCTTGGGGAACCTTCGGAGCAGGAGCGGCTGCTGTGTTGGTATCACCTTCCAAAGTCAAAACTTGTTATGCGGCGAAGCTTGATTTTAGTTGCACAAATAACATTGCTGAGTACGAAGCATTGATTCTAGGCCTTCGGAAGTTAAAAGCAATGGGAATCAGAAGGGCCATACTTAAAACTGATTCCCAGGTTGTTTCGGGTCATATTGACAAGAGTTGCAAGGCTAAGGATCCGAAGCTTGAAAAATATCTGGATATGATTCGAAGAGTTGAAGCCTCCTTCGAAGGGTTTTCTGTCAAAAATATCCCTCGAGGACAAAATGAGCATGCTGATTTGCTAGCTAAGTCAGCAGCACAGGGGCTGCCTTTACCTTCGGATGTGTTCTTCGAAACAATAAAAGCACCCTCGGTGGAACTTCTCGAAAGAGCAGTCCTTAATATATCTCCTGTTTTTAGCGAAGATTGGAGAACTGAGATCATCTCTTACCTTCAGGGCAAATTCCTTTCAGATGACGAAGCTTATAACAAAAGGATAGAGGCAAGAGCTCGTCCATATGTCATAATAGAAGGGGAGTTGTACAAGCATGGAGTTTGTGCTCCGCTACTCAAATGTTTATCCAGAGCCGAAGGTATAGAGTTAATGAAAGAAATACATGCAGGCCTGTGTGGATCTCACATCGGATCTAGGCCGTTACTTGGAAAAATTTTCCGCCAAGGATTTTATTGGCCGAAGGCAGCTTCGGATGCAGCAGAATTGGTTCAAAAGTGCGAAGGTTGTCAGAAATGTGCAAAAGATCAAAAACAACCTTCGTCTTTAACACAGCTCATACAACCCTCTTGGCCATTGCAAAGGTGGGGCCTTGACTTGTTAGGTCCGTTACCACCGGCCCAAGGGAACCTGAGATATGTTATAGTAGCCGTGGAATATTTTTCTAAATGGATTGAGGCGAAGCCATTGGCCACAGTAACTTCGGCCACCGTCCAAAAGTTTTTCTGGCAGAATATTGTTTGTCGTTTCAGGGTGCCAAAGGCTATAACTGTGGATAATGGGACACAGTTTGACTCCGAAGCTTTCAGGGATTTCTGTGACCAAATTGGTACGAAGATCCATTTTGCATCAGTTAGGCACCCGGAGTCAAATGGACTCGTCGAAAGAGCCAACGGCATTATAATGACAGGAATAATGAAGTTAATCTTCAACCAACCAAGGGGAAAATGGCCAGATCAGTTAACCAAAGTAGTGTGGGGCCACAACACAACAACATCAAGGTCTACAGGTTTTACTCCATTTAAGTTGTTATTCGGTGACGAAGCAATAACTCCGGAGGAAGCTAAAACCGGATCAATAAGGGTATTAGCTTCGGCAGAAGCAGATTCCGAAGCCACTTATTCCATAGAAAAAGATGCTTTAGAAGGGATCAGACTGCAAGCCGTGGAGAATATCAATAAATATCAAGCCGAAACAGTCAAATGGCGGGATAGAAAGGTTCGGCTAAAAAATATTGAGCCAGGGCACTTGGTGCTTCGGAGAGTGGCCAACCCAGAAACAGTGGGCAAATTGCAGTTAAAATGGGACGGACCTTTCTTAGTAGCATCTTCGTCAAGACCCGGTTCATACAGATTGAAGGATATGGACGGCAATAACATTCCTAGGTCTTGGAATGCGGATGAGCTTCGGCGATATTATGTATAACTCGATGTAATTTTTCATATTTTTTATTTTTTCTTTTATGGCACCCTTTTCCTTTCCAAAGGGGGAGAAAGGTTTTTAATGGGGCCAGCATATGTAATTTCCTTTTTTAGTTCTATAAGAGCAAAATCCCCCAAGGAATGTAAATGTAAAAGCTGAGAACGCACCATCGAGTGCCAAAAAGTAAAGGCGAAGAAGCTCCAAAGTCGTTCCTAAGGGAATGCAGAGCTTACAGCGAAAAGTCAACGCTGATTCCGCCAAAAGTAAAGGCGAAGAAGCTCCAAAGTCGTTCCTAAGGGAATGCAGAGCTTACAGCGAAAAGTCAACGCTGATTCCGCCAAAAGTAAAGGCGAAGAAGCTCCAAAGTCGTTCCTAAAGGAATGCAGAGCTGAGGTGTGATTGTTTTTAAGAAAATAATGGCTATGAATATGGCTTCGGATACGTGTTTGGCCATTCATTTGCACATCACATTACATCATAACATTTGCATTCATAAACATTCATCTAGGCATCTGCAGGATAATCATCTTCATGGCATAAATGGTTGTTTCGGCAAAAAAGAAGAAAAAGAAGGGGAAGAAATAGCTTCGTGTACAAAAAGAAAAGCTTCGGAAAAAAGGAAAAATATTGTTTTTTATGCTTTGCGGCGTACGAAAAGAAGGGAAGGTGTTTTTTCGCCTTCGGCTCAAAAGAAAATTTCGTCCACATCAAAGCATTTCTCATACATCAATGGAAGGATAAGGATATATAACAAGGTATGAACAGCAGTCATCTCAAAAGTTTTAGTTACAAAAGTTATCTCAAAAGTTCCTCAAGTACTGTCTACAGTATACTATCTAATCTCCAAGGAGCTTCGGTTTCGGCGTCATTCTTGAGCTTCGGCTTCGGCTTCGTCATCCTATATGATTAAGGTCATTGTAAGTCAAAACCAAGCTTTCAGGAAAAGGTAAGCATAAGGTATGGTTTCTTACTGGTTCAAGGTGGCTACGAGCTTCGTCTCCAGCCTTTTCCCGCCCACCTTTTGTCCATATCATTTTTACAAATCTATTCGAGATACTCCGGGCGAGATCAGGAATATCATCCAGGATTGATGGTGATAAGGTGAAATTTGGCCTGTTAACAATCTTTGCATGATCGCAGCCAGCCTTCAGGAAAGCTGCAGCAGTGCCTCGAGAAGCCACCCAGGCACAGAAGTCACCATGCCCAGCTATGACTTCGTCGAGCTCGTCAATCTCCCCCTCAATATGTTCGAAGGTTTTCGGTAGATCTTCAGCTGAGGGGGTGAATTTTTCACTGCTGGCTCCAACTGAGTAAAAAATCTTTCTTAATCGTTGAATGCATTTATTGCTAAATTCCAAGCATTTTTCTTGAAGACTTGTCAGTAGTTTTCTCAAATCTGAATTTTGTTGAGCTTCGGCTTCAAGTTTTGCAGTAAGCTCTAGCTTTTCTCGCTCGAACTGTTCAGACTGGCGGAGAAGCTTCGTGTTCAGTTCTGTTATTTTTGCTTCAGCTTCCGCCAACGAACCTTCGGCTGCCTGGAGCTCAAAGTTCTTTTTCTCAATAACATCCGATTGCTCCTTTATTCTGTTTTCCAGATTTTCAATTATAACTTCATGTTTTTTATCTTCAAAATCTTGCTGCATTTGCAAGGCTTTACTCAACAGCATACTCTGCACGAAAATAACCTTCGTCAGAAATGTTTTTATTCTTAGAAACAATAGAGTTAAGGGACAAGTATCACCTTGAAGTTGGAATAAAATAAACTACCAACGACATGTTGTCGTCGGTAGCGACTGATGTCTGTTTCCAGCTTCGGGAAGCCGATACTCTTTGACAGAGTACCGATAATTTTGGCCCCAGTTTGATCTCGAATGCAATCTAATTTTTCGTCGTCAACACCTCCGAAGAGGAGTGCCCCAGGTTTGTATCCACAGGATTTGGCATACTCTCTAAGCTCTTCTATTTCAGCTTTTGATAGTTGTTCTCCAACTAAATTTTGGAACATGAAGGCTTCGTTTTCTAAAGCTTCGTCAGCAATTTCTTTTCCTTTTCCCGAAGCTGCGGTTACGGCCTCTTCGGCGGCGGTAGTACCTTCTTCTGCAGCCATGTCTAACAGTATTTGGTCAATGTGTTCAATTGTGCTCTCCAGGTTCAAATCTTCAGCTGAGGAAGCTTCGGCAGCTGTGGCCTCCGAAGGAGCAATTTCAATATCTATCTTCTCTGCAGCCGCTGGTGTTTTCTGGACCGAAGCTCTTGGCGGCGTCTTGTCAATTACTTCTGTCACAGTGATAATTCTTTGTTTCTTTGCCTTGATTGTTTTCTTCGATTTTTCGGGCTCCTTGTCCTTCTGAAAAAACTTTGTCAGTTGAGGGTCCAGTGGACTTAGCTTCGCAGGTAAGGTTTCAGTCATTACCTTCAGAATTTCCTCAACGACAGCAGCAGAAGGTGATGCGGGGGTTTCTTCTGCTTCGGATATTTGGTGCTTCGGAGAAGAAGTTTTCCTCTTCTTCGGAATTTTCTTCTTTAATGGTTCTTTTTCTTCACTTATGGCCTCAGTTATCCTTTTTCTTTTTTGGCCCCCAGCACCTTTGTTCAGATTTTCATAATCAGGATAATCGAAGCCCAAGGCGTCCAACACTCGATTTAGCCTTCGCTTCGGACGGGTGCCGAAGGCTGCGGTCATCAATTGATCTTCCTTTTTGGAATAATTGCCAAGAATTTCATTGCACATTGCTTCAATCGTATCTAGCCACTCTTGGCAAGGTGCTTTAAAGTACTTTTTAAACTTGAAATAGTAAGGTAAACGTACGAGTTCACCTTCTTTCTTTTCCTCCTGTAGCTTCGGCATTTCCCATTCTTTCAAACTGGGAAAAACTTTGAATGCTAAAAACTCTTGAACCAGGTCCCTTGTGCTGATATGCTCTGCAATAATTCTGAATTCACTCATTGCTTGTTGTGTTGGACCTTCCGGTGTCATGTTGCAACGGGGTCGGGTTTCTCCGAAGATTAATTCCAGCGGGCTTTGTACAAGCTTTTCCTTGTCGTCATCAACTTTGACATAGAACCACTCAGATTTCCAGCCTGCTGCCCATTTGCTTCGGTAACTAATTACAGGAAACTTAGTAGTTTTCCGATAGGCGAAGTTATAACAACCAAAATTTTCGTGCAATCCATCCTTTCTAGCCTTCGTTTGATAATGCAACTCGTGGACCCGGCAAAAGCTGTCCGCAAATGGTTCCACTGCTTGGCTTCGGAGTGCCCAGATATAAACAATAAGTCTAACAATAGCGTTGGGGGTCAGCTGGTGAAAATAAATACCGAACCTCTTCAGCACCTCTGCAATAATCCCATGTAGAGGGAACCTTAATCCAGCCTTTAGAAAGCTTTCGAAAATAACAATTTCATCTTTCTCCGGTTTTGGGGTAGTCTCTTCTCCCCCGAAGCGCAAAAGCTTCTTCTGATTTTCAGTGAAAAAGCCCGATTTTACCATCTTGGACAGATCAGCCTTCGAAACAGTAGATTTCCCGAAGTCCAAGTGGCTCGGCTTGCTTGGCATGGCAATGCGATAATCATCTTCAGAATCAGTTTCCTCAATATCTTCTTCCTCTGCTTCAGCGATTGCTTGTTCTGCATCATCATGAGGGATCTTTTCCGAAGTCACCAGCCCGGATCGTTGCATGGCTTCGGAGATAGGGAGAGTCTCCGAAGCTTCAGTTTCGTCCCCCTCGCGCTCAACCCTGGCGGTAGAGCGGACTCTGGCCATTTAATTATGAGCTTGAGAAACTTTAATATTTTCTTCTTCCGAAGCAGCTTTCAAACTGGAGCTTCGTTCGATTCTGACAGACAAGCTTCGGCGATGGTTAAAAATTTTGACAGGAAAACAGTGCAAATAGCAATGAATGCTGTGGTAACTTCACACCTACTCGTCTGTTTATATAGTGCTGCAGGTAAGAAGGCGAAGCGCCAGAATTTTTACACCAGGCGGACACCCGCTTGCGCTCGCTGCGCGGTGGACCGCAGGGACAAACAGTAACTCTGCAAGGTGGGACCGCTACGTGCTGGGAAATTAAATCGTTTCTCGGCAACGAGCTCAGGGAAGGTGTTTTTTGGACCTTCGGCTCTCCGAAGCTTAAGAGACTTTTTTCACGGATCAAGCTCGTTACGAAAAACGATCTAGCACCGCGAAAGGGGCTACTGTTGGGTCTATGCTTCGTCGCCGAAGGTCTTCAAGGGAGAAGCGGCTTTCGGCTGAAGCTGTTTGTATGAGATAGCCGAAGGTTCCTCTCCATGAAGCTTCGACAGTATAAACCGACTTAAAGATAGAATGACTTTTTAGTCCATAAAGGTCTGAGTCAATGTTGTAAGCTTTTATAAGGGGCATACTTGTAATTTCTCACAGGCTGTGTCCTGTGCCTATAAATAGTGAACAGTATTCCGTTGCTGTTCACGCATTCTAGTAATTGCAATCGCATAACCTGAAATTCAACCTTTGTCAAGGCAGAGGTATTATTGTGTTCATTGTTTTAACATATTAAGTAAATATAATATAATTCATCTATGATTTATTTACCCCTTTTTTATACCTCTTATCTTATGTCTCTTGGCATTTTATTACGAAGATTTAAGCTTCGTAATTTTACTCTTATCAACCTTCGTTCAAGGCCCATTATCCCCAAGGGAATAATGTTTCATGAACGAAGGACGTTAACATTTAACATTTTATGTTGCCTTGTTCTTAATTCATAGCATTTGAGAACAAGTCCCCAACAAGTTAGAACTTTTGATTTGTCCAAAATACTCTTATTGAAAATTTTGTCTCTTGTGGGGGAGAATTCTGATTATGGGAAAAGGGGGAGTTTTGGCACTTGATCAATTTTTCTCTTGGAATATCTCTCCTTGTGCCCAAACAAGTGTGTTTGACTTAGAGGTAGGAAAAAGAATTTGATTTGCAAAAACAAACTAAGTGGTGGCAAAGAATGACCCAAATATGCCAAATTAGAGTAAAAAACAATTTGGTCCTCATTTGCATTGATATTGCACTTATTTTGGTTGCTTTTTGATGTGTTGGCATAAATCACCAAAAAGGGGGAGATTGAAAGGGAAATATGCCCTTGGGCCATTTCTATAATGTTTTGGTGATTAAGTGTCCAACACATAGTAAGTGAGTAGCTATGTGCCAAACAAGCAAGAAGTGCAAATCATGTAACAAGGTACGTTTCTAGACTTAGTACATTGTTTTGAGTACTAACATATTTTGTCTAAGTGCTAGAAACAGGGAGAAAAGAATTGGAAAAAGACTTGGCTCGGTGCAGCCAAAACTCAGCTCAGTCTGGCACACCGGACTGTCCGGTGGTGCACCGGATAGTGTCCGGTGCGCCAGGCTGGTCTCCGGTGAAAAGGCCGCTCTCGGGAAAAGTTCAGCGGCGTACGGCTATAATTCACCAGACTGTCCGGTGGTGCATCGGACTGTCCGGTGAGCCAACGGTCGCCAGCGCAACGGTCGTTCGCGCAATCCGCGGGTGACGCGTGGCCCGAACTAACGGTCGGCAGGGGGCACCGGACTATCTGGTGTGCACCAGACTATCCGGTGTGCACCGAACAGTGTTTGGTGCGCCATCGGGCCCGAAGCTGCAACGGTCGACTGCGCCCTTTTTGGAAGGCAATCACGCACCGGACAGCTACAGTGACTGTCCAGTGCACCACCCGACAGAAGGCAAGTTTGGCCTCCAACGTCTCCTAGCTGCCTTGGGGCTATAAAAGGGACCCCTAGGCGCATGGAGAAGATACCCAAGCATTCACTAAGCATTCTAAGGCACCCAGACTCTGTTCCCGCGCATTCGTTTCGTTGTGTTAGAGATTTGAGCTCTATTCGAGTCAAGGACTCCCTGTGTTGTCATTTGAGCTCAAGTCTTCTCTTGTGTGCGTGGGTGTGCTGCGACTTGTGTCTTGTGTGTGTTGCTCATCCCAACCTTACTCCGTGCTTTCACTGTGATCTTTGTTGTAAGGGCGAGAGACTCCAACCTTGTGGAGATTCCTCGCAAATGGGAATAATCATCTAAAGGAAAAACGATTTCTACTGGTGGTTCTTACAAAGAACCGCCCGTAGAAATGATTTCCACAAGCGGTTCCTTAAGCCAGCCGCTAATGTTAATTGAGTGTTTTCACTTGTGGTTCCTTAAGCCAGCCACCAATGTTAATTGACCGTTTTCACTGGTGGATCTTTAAGAGGAATGCCAGTGGAAAGTATTTTCGGATGCTAAATCACTTTGACTAGTTATCAGATTTCATCATAAAAGTACTAGTTAACAAGAACTAGGCTATGTTCATTAAAAAGGATGGTTTTTACAAACTACCATGACTATTTATCCAAATAAAAGGATGGTTTCATCCTAATACAAGCTACTACTTTTCCTAACAGAATAAGCTACCATGTAGCTGATGATGCTTGTTGGGAGGCATCTCATCGCATATTTGGCTTGCCCCGCCATCATCATCACCGTCATCGTCGCCACTGTCGTCGCTGTCGTCGTCACTGCAGCAGTCGTCACTGCTGCCGTCGTCGTTCTCGTCATCGTCGTCCTCTTCGTCCGAGGAGCAGATGCCCATCCAATGTCCAGACATCAGGTCGCCGTCATTGTAAGGACTCCACATCCGATGATTCTCCGTCGATCGTCCAAGACCGGTCAATGCTGGTGTCGAAGTCCAGTTCCCTGTCAAGGAGGAACTGGAGGCCATCCTCCCCCTCGGTGTGGTCGCCATCAGAATCTGATGCAGCCTCAAAGTCCCATCCATCTGCATCCTAGTGCAAAGGGGCCTATTTTCCATATGCTTGTATAGGATCCCACTCTGGGGTTGGTTCACGGCTAGAGGAATGGGAGACAAAAGAAGTAGAGCAATCACTCGGTGAGGTCGCCATGGGTGGAAGGAAGCCAGAGGGTTTTTTCTGAGTTTGTAGGCGATCAATAGTGGAAATGTGTTCGATGATCAGTTAAATAGATTAAAATCGAGAAGTGGATCGACATTTACGCGAACTTCGAGGAGCAAAGAGGCGTTCAAAGTCACTGCTTCGTGTTCGGTGAGCATAATTGTCGTTTCAATTCTACAGGGGCAGTTGAAAAGACACGACTGTTCAAATAGAAAGTGATTTCCACTGGCGATTCCTTAAGCCAACCGCTAGTGTTAATATAATGTTTTCACTGGCAGTTGCTTTAAGAGAACCCCCAGTGGAAATAGGTTTCCAGTGGCGGTTTCTTAAGCAACCCGCTAGTGAACTTTGTATTATAAATACCCCTTCTTCTCCGCCGATTGGAATTGTGTATCTCGCAGCCAACTTCCATTGGAGGCGATTTTGGAGGTCTAGATTACACAAAATACAAGGGGCGAGGTTTTGATCTTCATTTTTTGGAGGAAGGTGTTGGCCACTTGTTCTCAATTGCTGTGAATCAAGAGCAAGGCAACACATTTGTTATACGTTAAAGACCTTTGTTCTTCGAAATATTATTCCCTCTCGGGTATAATGAATCTTAGACAAAGCTTATAAAGGACAAGACCTCATTATCCACAGATATAAAAACATAATTACAAGTGCTATATAATGTCACATATTTACTTCATAATAAATGTATTGATGTTATCAAAATTCGTATTACATTGATACCTTCGGCTTGCTTGAAGGTAATGACACGAGTATGATTACAATCCAGCGTGAACAATATGGGGGTATTGTTCATCTATTTATAGACAATCGTACAACTTCGTACGTTATTACATTTATACCCTTAACAATTACATACAAGGTTTACAAATGTCACAGGGATAGTGTCGTCATTTATATTCAATAACTTGAACAACACCTTCTCCCTTCGTTGCCTTCTTGCTTCATCGTGACGAAGCTTGCTTCGTCGTACTTCCCTCGAGTTATGTTGAAGCTTTCCTGGTAACGAAGCCCATGTAATACTTAATAGTATGCTAAAAACAAATAGTTAGTCATGTTTTTGAGGACCTTCGGAAGACGAATGCCCCAACAGTAGCCCCTCGTCGTATTAGTTTTTTCCTTTTAACAAATTTAGACTGTGAAATGAACGAAGGCCTTTAGCCGAAGGTTCGAAAAAACACCTTCCCTTCGCTAGAATAGCGAGCCATTCTGAAAAACCAAGTCTAATTTTCATTGGTCTCTAAGTCCAAAACACCTATAGCAACTGGATACATCCTGTTATGGCCATCCATTGCACAAGCTACACATAAATAGCCCCTAAACTTTCCTATTACAAATGTGTTGTCCATATCTAAATAAGGCCTACATCCTTGCAAAAATCCAAGAATGCATGGTTTCATTGCAAAAAGAGCCTCTAGAACCTTATCTTGTTATTGATTGTGTGATGATCAATGACAACTGAACTACGAGGAGATGATTCTTCTATTTGTTTCTTGAACCTATATAGGTTATCAAAAGTCTTATCGCAATCACCAAACAACTGAGTCATGGCTACTTCTTTCCCATGGTAAACCCTATTGTAGGGCACTAGTACCTTGAATTTATCCTTTAACTTCCCTTGTAAAGCCTGTGGTCCTAACTTTGGATTGTCTATTAACCAATCTTTCACCTTATCTGCAACCCAGTGCTTGGTAACACGCTTCACCTTCTCATTTCTCCTAGTGCTTTTATAGTCATGACCGTATGGGTTCCTCTTCACCTACACTTACAACATATACAACCAGTAAACTTCAAAAAAATCTACAACTACAAAAAGGATACATAATACACAACTTACCTTCACTATAACATTATCACCCATTGTAGAAGCATGAATCCTCCACTTACACCCGTCAATCCTCCCACTACAATAGGCCTGGTACCTCCATGGTTCACTCTTCTCAATGTTATACTCAAACTCTTTTTTGATTGAATGAGTAATTAAAGCTGACATAAATGCATTCATGTTTTCATATATGCTGCCTACTTCCATATGTGGGTCAGACTTGTCATACACTACTTCTGGCATGTGAGGAGGAACACTATCTTTCACCATTTCATCCTCATCATATACACTAGATCCATTAGATTCATCATCAGAATCAGTTCTAGGTACATAGTCCTCATCTTAGTCTGCTTTTGACTGATGCATTTGTCCAAGATCAATAACAAACCCCCTTCATCAACACCTACATGCTCATTTTTTGGTTTAGGGTTTTGTAGGTATTTCTCATCAAAGTCAGTGGATACCTTTGGTTGAGTGGAAGCATCAGACTGTTGGGTATAATCACTAGCATAGTGGTATGTCTGGAGGGTTAGCACTAGGATGATGACGAGCAATGGACATATAACAGGTCTTACTAAATGCATGTTTCTGGAACATTTTAAGTAGGTTTTGGTCATTGACACCTCAATGTTTGCTTCGATTGAACAGAGTAGTAATATAGTTTGGCTACTTCTCCATAAGAACATGGGTACTTCCTCAACATTTCGTCCAAATATCTTCGAAATTGGTAGTATCAAAGTCAACAACCTAAGTATGCAGAAACATGCAAATCGTGCATTTGTGGCAATTATCCTAAATTCTAGTTTGAAGGAACTTTCCGGGTCCATCCTATAGATAAACACAAAGTAATTTGGGTCACCAACAACGCAGGCTACAGCTAAATGGTGTGTCCTTCTCTAGTGTGTCCTTCTCCAACATGTCCTTCCCGAAAAACAGCAAAATGGTAGAGACAAGAGCAGGAACAAGAGTTGGAGAACATACCCATC
Source organism: Zea mays (assembly GCF_902167145.1). Taxonomy (NCBI): domain Eukaryota; kingdom Viridiplantae; phylum Streptophyta; class Magnoliopsida; order Poales; family Poaceae; genus Zea; species Zea mays. The sequence continues at coordinate 147,116,194 of NC_050097.1, forward strand.
GGGAAGCCATGAAGGACGCTTGTCTACCTTCGCCGGTGTCGTTCTCCCTCGCCATTCCGGCCTCCATTCCTCTTCCATGGATCCATGTCCAAGATCTAATCGCACATGGTCTAGGGATTGAGTGTGGAGTGGGCGCCGCCGTGGTCTAGGATTTCAGAAGGGAAAGCTGTGTTCGGGGGAGAGGAGGGGGGAGAACTGAGGGGAGGAGAGAATTGAGTTGTGTTTAAGTCGCAAGGGCAAAATCGCCATTTAGGCACACTTAACAGGACATAACGACACCTTTGGGTAACAAAGCTAACAACAGCGGCGCTTAAGGATAAAAAATTGCTTTCTAATGGCACCGAAGCAGTGACAAATTTTTGAGTGGTTCGTCTCATATCTTTTATAATGGCTTCAAAGGAATTGTCTCTTAATAGAAACGTGTCACGCACGTTAAAAAATGGCGCTGCATGCTTGGAGACACGCGCAAGTTGAAGCTGCTGACTAGCTATATTTGTAAATAAAAAAAAACTCTTGATATAAGATGTCACACACTGACGTACCACAATAAAAACTTTTACTGATGACAGAACTCTCCTGGTAAGAAAGACCTTTAGCTAAATGACACGGCATCCCTATAATTAATGATACTTTTTACTGATAACAAACCACTAGTAGTAATATTGAATGACCATGCATGCATGCATGGCATCAGTCTCATCACCAGCCACAAAGGCAAAGCATCAGATGGAGGGTTTCCTCCTTCTGGATGCCGTAGTCCGCCAGGGTGCGTCTGCCCTCAAGACGCCTGCCGCGAAAGATGATGCGCTGTTCTAGGGGTGGGATGCCCTCCATTTCATAGATCTTCACCGTGATACTGTTGACGGTATCTGAGCTGTCGACCCTAACAGTGGTGGTCTTTCCGTTTTGCATCTTCACAAAGATCTGCATTGCGTCACTTGTACTTGTACATGGGTGGATGACAAGGAGAAGCGTGGACTCGTTGCAAATGTTGTAGTCCGCCAAGGTGTACTTGCCCTCTAGCTGTTCGTCGCCAAAGATGAGGCATTGCCGACCCTTGGGAAATCCCTCGTTGTATTCAATCTTGTCCTTTATGATGTCAATAGTATCTAAGCTATCAACATCAAGAGTGATGGTTAGGCCTTTTAGCGTCTCCTTCACATAGATTTGCATCTTTTCTTGGAGGTCAAGCGTGGATTGATGCTGGATGTTATAATCAGCCAGTGTGAGGTTATCCTCCATCTGCACTCCTTCAAAGACAAGGTGGTATTTTTCTAAAATCTTTTTCTTAACTGTATGCAAGGTATCGTCAGGTTGGACCCTGAGGCAAATCATCTTGCCGCTGGGGCTCCTCACGAAGATCTGCATTCTGAATGAGCACACCCACCAAACATCATCAGTTGTTTTAATGTAGACAAAAAGAATGCTTTGATACAACTTTTAATTATTTGAGCTATACAACAATGCACAAAAAGCGCCAACATTTCCAATAGGCACCACCTTAAAAATAACATGGCTCACATTGAAGAGAGAAACTGAATGTGTTAGTTCACATTTTTGCTGAATACACTTTCTACTTGCCAGCCAGAATGCATCGATCTAATTGGAAAACAAAATTTGCAGCAATGCAGCCCTTCGTATGAACCAGCAACTGAATTCAACAGAAGACCCTTTCATCTTTCTTCTGTTTAGGCTATAGAACAATTAATATCCAAAAAAACAACAACTCAAACAGGTTGTAGAAGAAGATAAATTGAGAGTCCTCACAACGAATCATTTGAGACGAGACACAGATTCCAGCCAATACTCCAGTAATCCTACTACCTGACACAGTGACACTGACACTACGCTTGCTATATATAGAGAGATCACCGGACACCGGTACCACAAATACGAATAAGACTGCTAGTATAGAGATTAGAGCTACCTCGTATACCTAAAGCCCACAAAGACGGCTTGTTCCTCGGATCCGTGGGCGTTCTTCGTTCCGCCGGAGTGCCCAGAGAGATGGAAATTGAAGTGGACGGGCGATGACTTAGCTAGGGTTGGTGATAAGATGCATTTTATAGTCGATCGTGCTGGGCTGCTGGCTGTTTGGATATGGGCCAGGCCGGGGCGGCGTCTCTCCATACACATATTTTCATGTACGTAATATCCAAAAGGAAAACTAGCACTCACATTTAATATATAGTCCATCGTGCTGGGCTGCTGGCTGACTTCGACGCTCATTATTTAATTGGATATGGGCCAGGCCGGGGTGGCGTCTCTCCATACACATATTCTCAAATACTCCGTTACATAATAGAGTTCGTTTTACCATTTGCTTTTTTTATCTACTATATTTAAATAAATGATAATAAATCTAGACATATTTATAAAACAGATACACTTGTTATTGTATAGATCCAATAAAAGACTAAAACGAATTTTAATTTGGAATAAAGAGAGTACGTAATATCCAAAAGGAAAACTCCAACCCGCACGCCACGTGTTAAGATGAGCGCGCGACCGAGCCTGGTCTACCTTTGGCCTGCTAGTCGTGGCCCACTCCACTTCGTATTCCTCTTCCAGCCCTCATTGTCGTCGCCGAGGAGCCGAGCCTAGAGAGCAGGCGGAATGTGGGGGAGCAGCCGATGGCAAAGTCGCCTCCAGGCGGGGTGGTGGTTGATGCCGGCGGGGCATAAGGTTAGGATTTCGGGTTGGGTTCCATTATTCACTAGCTTAGAGGGAGGGTTTTAAGGCGGCGATGGTTTGGCGGTGGAGTCGGTTTGGTCGCCGGTCAGGCAGGTTCGGACAACTAGTGGGCGGTTGTGGGCAAAATTGCTTATTTGGGTTCTTATATGTTGCTTCTCAATAAAATACCCCACTAACATTGTCAATAGCTAAAATACCCCACAAATACGAGTGCCTCTCGCCGAATTACGCCACCATTAGCCTGGCCTTGGTACATTACAATTATACCCCTGTTAATCACCCTATTAACGCAATATCTCTCGTCCTCACCTTCTTGTTGGTGCCGATCCGCGCGCCAATCACATCGATGAATATCAGTTGCGGTGCCCTCTACGAAGGTGCAGACGGTCCGAGGCCGAGGGCCGGACGGTCCGCGACCTGGCGCCAGAGCTAGGGTTTCTGTCTGACGAGCCGGACGGTCCGCGCATGCATAGGGGCGGCGGAGTTCACCGAACAGCGCTAGGATCTCGCTCCCTGGAGGGATCCCATTGTGGAGGAGAGATCCTAGGGTTTGTCTTGGGATCGGCAGGCCACCCAAGACGCCTCTAAACGACGTAGAGCCGGAGAGAGGTGAAGATTAGAGAGAGGAATCTAAGTTATTGTATACTCTTAGGGCAAAAAGTAAAGAACGGAAGATAATTTTATTGTTTGATCTATTGTTGGTTGTTCAATTGGCCATACCGCTTCAAATATATAAGGGGGGAGGTCTAAACCCGTTCCTAGGAGTTCTCCAACAACTCACGTGGGATTAGAGGGCTAAACACGCGAGGAGATTGGAGTTTTAACCGCCTGATTCAATCTATTCGGACCGTTCGCACCTATGGGCGGACCGTCCAGCCCTGTCCACTGCCACAAATGGTGCTCAACACATGCCTCCCTGCCTTTTGGAGAAGTTGAGCGAACCAAAAGCACTAACATAGGCTGGAACTAACTCGATGTGATCACATCGGTTCTCTTAGGCATCTTGCCACACACTAGGATGGTATTGCTTTAGGAAACACCTGGTTAGTGCCTTGGGCAAGCCTTCGCCTTGTAATGTTTGCAACAAGTAGGTGTTACAAGACATTACTGTTGGGGCCATGCTTCGTCGCCGAAGGTCCTGCAGGAAGAAACACCTTCGACAAATTCGTTTAAACATAGTGTCGAAGCTACCACTCATGAAGCTTCGGTACTATAACGTATCTGAAGACGAAGGTTCGAACCGACTTAAAAATGAAATGACTTCTTAGTCCATAAGGGTGCATGATTGTAATTTCTCACAGGCTGCGTCATATGCCTATAAATAGATGAACAGTACTCCTTTACTGTTCACGCAATCCTATAATCATTGACGCATCACACTGGAATTATTGTTCTTTGTCAAGGCAAATGTATAAATGTACTTGAATATTATGTTTTAATATTTAAGTTTGTATAATAAAATATATGTTTAATAATATCTGTCATTGGTATAAATTTCTTTAATTTTTCATATTCTAGCATTGTTTATATTGTTCTATAGAGCTAATCACGAAGGTAAGACCTTCGTGATATTTTGCTTACGGTCTTCGTCCGAAGTTCATTATATCCAAAGGGAGATAATGCTTCAGCGGACGAAGGGCATTAACGTTTAACATTTTATGTTGCCTTGTTCTTAATTCATAGCATTTGAGAACAAGTCCCCAACATTGGCGCCCACCTCTGGTGAACTCACTTTCACTTGTTTGAGCTGATGGCTTCGTTCCACAACCAAGCTGGAGCTGCTTCGGCTCCGAAGCTGGTGCTCCCGATAACAGGCGGTTCATGTTCAGAGCCAGCTAACAAGAAGCAGAAGAAGGAGGCACAGAGAAGGGTACAACATGTCGGGGTGCAAGGACCCTTTATCAAGTCAAGATGGTCCCACATCCCAATTACCTTCTCTCAAGAGGACCTTCAGCTCAAGGATTACCCTCACAATGATGCTATGGTTATTTCTTGTGTTATCAAAGGATTTCTGGTTCACAATGTTCTAGTTGACATAGGCAGTGCAGCGGATATTATATTTGCTAAGGCCTTCAGACAAATGCAAGAGCTCGAAGATAAGATCCATGATGCTACACATCCCCTTTGTGGCTTCAGAGGAAGGCAGATTGTAGCACTCGGCAAGATTACCATGCCAGTGACCTTCGGATTTGTCAACAATACAAGGACTGAGCAAGTTGTGTTTGACATTGTCGACATGGAATACCCTTACAATGCAATCATTGGTCGCGGAACACTCAATGCTTTCGAAGCAGTTCTTCATCCAGCATATCTTTATATGAAGATACCTTCGGATCAAGGACCTATTGCTATTTATGGGAGTTAGGAAGCTGCCAGAAAGGCTGAGGGGAACTGGACATATTCAAAGGCAATCCATAATATAGATGAAGCCGAAGCTTGTGAACAATACAAGTACAGAAGGGAGAAGGTTGCTTCAGCCGATCAGCCGAAACCCATGCTTTTATGCGAAGATATCGCAGAGCAGAAGGTGCTATTGGGATCTCAATTGTCTGAGGAATAGGAGAAAACCTTGATAAGGTTTCTGTTCAACAACAAAGATGTCTTTGCGTGGTCAGCTAATGATCTCTGTGGTGTTAACAGGGATGTCATTGAACACTCGCTCAATGTTGACCCATCCTTCAGACCTAGAAAGTAGAGGCTTTGGAAAATGTGTGACGACAAAGCTGAAGGTGCTCGGAATGAAGTAAAAAGACTTCTTAGCGCTGGGGTCATCAGAGAAGTGAAATACCCAGAGTGGCTAGCCAACACTGTTATGGTGAAGAAGGCCAATGGTAAATGGAGAATGTGTATTGATTTTACTGATCTCAACAAGGCTTGTCCAAAGGATGAATTTCCATTACCAAGGATAGATTCTCTGGTAGACGCAGCAGCTTCGTCAGAGCTTATGAGTCTGCTAGAATGTTACTCAGGCTATCATCAAATTTGGATGAAGAAGGAGGATGAGGCAAAAACCAGCTTCATAACCCCTAGTGGAACATATTGTTATCTTCGGATGCCTGAGGGGCTCAAGAATGCTGGAGGAAGCTTCAGCAGAATGACAGCGAAGGTTCTCCATTCTCAGATAGGCAGAAATGTGCTAACCTATGTTGATGATATTATAGTAAAAAGCACCAAGCAAGAAAATCACATTGCTGATCTGCAGGAGACATTCGCTAATTTCAGACAAGCTGGTCTGAAGCTGAATCCAGAGAAGTGTGTCTTCGGAGTAAAGAAGGGGAAATTCCTTGGTTATCTGGTCTCAACAAAAGGAATCGAAGCTAATCCAAATAAGATCGAAGCTATTCTTCGGATGGAGCCGCCAAGCACGAAGAAGGGGGCTCAACGACTGACAGGAATACTGGCATCTCTCAATCGATTCATATCTAGATCAGCAGAGAGAAATTTACCATTCTTCGAAGTGCTGAAGTCAGCCGAAGTCTTTCAATGGGGATCAGCTCAGCATAGAGCCTTCGAAGAGCTGAAGCAGTATTTGATAGACTTAACGACGTTAACTCCACCAGCGCCAGGGGCTCCTCTGTTGTTGTACGTGGCAGCTTCACACTCTACAGTGAGTGCGGCACTTGTTCAAGAAAAACTTGAGGGACAAACCAAAAAGCAAGCCCCAATATACTTCGTCTCCGAAGTTCTTAGTCTATCAATGAAGAATTATACAGAACTGAAGAAGGTCTTATATGCCGTCTTAATGGCATCCAGGAAACTTCGACATTATTTTCAAGCATATCATATAATTATTCCTTCGTCACAACCTTTGAAGGATGTCATGAGGAACAGAGAGGCTACTGGAAGAATTGGAAAGTGGGCTGCGGAGCTCAATGAGTTCAGCATTGATTATGTGCACAGATCCTCAATACAGTCCCAGGCGTTAGCAGACTTCATTGCCGATTGGACGCCAGGGGTTCAAGGAGAAGAAACAACTAAGGATACCGAAGTATGGCCGGTATTTTGTGACGGTTCTTGGGGAACCTTCGGGGCAGGAGTAACTGCTGTGTTAGTTGCACCCTCCAAAGTTAGAACTTGCTACGCAACAAGACTTGATTTTAGCTGCACAAATAATATTGCTGAGTATGAAGCTTTGCTTTTGGGACTTCGGAAGTTAAAGTCAATGGGGTTTAGAAGGGCGGTTCTTAAAACCGATTCCCAGGTTATTTCTGGCCATATTGACAAGAGTTGTAAAGCAAGAGACCTGAAACTTGAGAATTATTTAGGCACGGTCCGAAGAATTGAAGCTTCCTTTGAAGGGTTTTCTGTCAAAAACATTCCTCGAGGAGAAAATGAACATGTTGATTTGCTAGCCAAGTCAGCAGCACAGGGGCTGCCCTTACCTTCGGAAGCATTTTTTGAAACAATAAAAGCACCTTCGGTTGAACTTCATGAAAGAGCAGTCCTCAATATATCACCTGTTCACAGTGAAGACTGGAGAACTGAGATCATTTCTTTCCTTCAGGGTAATTTCCTTTCAGATGACGAAGCTTATAACAAGAGAATAGAGGCAAGAGCTTGACCATATGTTATAATAGAAGGGGAGTTGTACAAGCATGGAGTCTGTTCTCCACTACTCAAATGTTTATCCAGAGCCGAAGGTATAGAATTGATGAAGGAAATACACGCCGGTCTGTGTGGATCTCATATTGGATCTAGGCCTTTGCTGGGAAAAGTTTTTCGTCAAGGATTTTATTGGCCAAAGGCAGCTTCTGATGCAGCGGAATTAGTCCAAAAGTGCGAAGGCTGTCAGAAATGCGCAAGAGATCAAAAACAGCCTTCGTCTCTGACTCAGTTAATACAACCCACTTGGCCATTGCAAAGGTGGGGCCTTGATTTGTTAGGCCCGCTACCACCAGCGCAAGGAAATTTAAAATATGTTGTGGTCGCAGTAGAATATTTTTCCAAGTGGATTGAGGCGAAGCCTTTAGCCACAATAACTTCGGTTACCATTCAGAAATTTTTCTAGCAGAATATCGTTTGTCGCTTCGGAGTGTCGAAGGCCATTACTATGGATAACGGAACAAAGTTTGATGCCCAAGCTTTTAAAGAGTTCTATGGACAAATTGGCACGAAGATCCATTTTGCATCGGTTAGGCATCCAGAGTCAAATGGACTTGTCGAAAGAGCTAATGGCATCATAATGATGGGAATAATGAAATTAATCTTCAATCAGCCCAGAGGAAAATGGCCAGATGAATTAATTAAAGTGGTGTGGAGCCACAATACAACGACATCAAGGTCAACAGGCTTTACACCATTCAAGTTATTATTTGGTGACGAAGCAATAACTCTGGAAGAAGCAAAAGCAGGATCAATAAGAACAGTGGCTTCGGTAGAAGACGAAGCTGATTATTCTGTGGACAAAGATGCTATAGAAGGGATCAGGCTTCAGGCTGTGGAAAACATCAATAAATATCAAGCCGAAACAATAAAATGGCGTGATAGAAAGGTTCGGCTAAAGAATATTAAGCCAGGACATTTGGTGCTTCAGAGAGTGGCCAACCCAGACACAGTAGGCAAGCTACAGCTGAAATGGGAAGGACCTTTTCTAGTAGTATCTTCATCAAGACCCGGTTCCTACAGATTGAAGGATATGGACGGCAACGACATCCCTAGATCATGGAATGCGGATGAGCTTCGGCGATATTATGTCTAGCTTGATGTAATTTTTTTCTATTCTTTCTTATGGCACCCTTTTCCTTTCCAAAGGGGGAGAAAGGTTTTTAATGGGGCCACAGCATGTAATTTTTCTTTTTCTTATTTCAACTCTATAAGAGCAATATCCCCCAAAGATGTAAATGTAAAAGCTGAGAACGCACCATCGAGTGCAAAGGAAAAAGAAAAGAAAACTGGGAGAAGCTCAAAAGTCGTTCCTAAGGGAATGCAGAGCTTACAGCGAAAAATAAACGTTGATTCCGCCGAAGTAAAAGGCGAAGAAGCTCCTAAGGGAGGCTTACAGCGAAAAATAAACGCTGATTCCGCCGAAGTAAAAGGCGAAGAAGCTCCTAAGGGAGGCTTACAGCGAAAAATAAACGCTGATTCCGTCGAAGTAAAAGGCGAAGAAGCTCCTAAGGGAGGCTTACAGCGAAAAGTCAGCGCTGATACACCGAAAAATAAACGGTGAAGCCGAAAAATAAGTGGCAAAAAGATTTGAGTCATTCCTAAGGGAATGAAGGCTATGATTATGGCTTCGAATATATATTTGGACATTCATTTGCACGATACATTACATCATGACATTTGCATTCATAAACATTCATTTAGACATACATAAGATCATTATCATCATATAGAAAAGGCAGATGCTTCGGCTATGAGGATAAAGCTTTGGAGAAAAACAGAAAGAAGAATTTTTCATGCTTCGTTGTGTACGAAAAGAAGGGAAGGTGTTTTTCGCCTTCGTCTCAAAAAGAAAATTTCGTCCACAGCAAAGCAGATCGTACACGGACAAAGGGGAAAAGATATATTACAAGCCAGTCTTCAATAAAGCAGTAGCTGTGCCCCGAGAAGCTAAGAGGGCACAGAAATCGGCATGCCCAGCGATAACTTCGTCAAGCGCATCAACTTCGCCCTCAATATATTCAAAGGTTTTTGGCAGGTCTTCAACTTAAGGTGTAACCTTCTCAGAGCTGGCTCCAATTGAGTAAAAGACACCCTTCAGCCGCTGCACGCAACGGTTGCCGAAGTCTAAACATTTATCCTGAAGCTCCTTCAATGATTTCTGCAAATTTGAACTCTTATCAATTTCGGTTTTGAGATTCGTTTCAAGATTTTTCTTTTCTTGCTCAGATTTTTCTGATTTATGAGTAATTCGCTGTTTAATCTGTCAATTTGGGCTTGATCTTCTACTAGCGAACCCTCCATAGAGTGGATGACGAAGTCCTTTTTCTCCAAAGCAGCTTCGTGATCTTTGACTTTACTTTCTAGATCTTTAATTGTAGCTTCGTTTTCTCGTCTTCGAGATCTTGTTGCATCCTCAGCACTTTACTTAGTAATATACTCTGGCAAAACAACCTTCGTCAGAAAACATCTTAATTCAAAAAATAATAAAAAGTTAAGAGTTTTACCTTAAAATTAGCATAGAACAAGCTACCGGCGACATGTTGTCGCCGGTACCTGCAGAGGTCTGCCTCAATCTTTGGCAGGCCAACACTCTTCGAGAAAGTCTTAACGACCTTTGCCTCGGTTCGATTCTGAAGGCATCTCAATTTCCCTTCATTAACTCTGCCAAACAGCAAAGCCCCTGGGTTGTACCCACAGGATACAGCATATTTCTTCAGTTCTTCTTTTTCAGTTTCTGATAACTCTTGCCCTAGTATATCTTGAAAATTGAAGTTTTCTTCTTCCAAAGTATTTCAATTGGATCTTTTCCTTTCTCAATTGTTGTGTCCACCGCGGCCGCAGTAGCTTCTTCCTCAGCCATTTTTAGAAGCATGTTATCAATATCACCAAGTGTGGTTTCTAGATCAGAATCTTCGGCGGTTTCGGCTTTGGCACCTTCGGCTTCGGTGGCTTCAGCTTCGGCAGCGCCAGCGTCTTCAGTAATTGGTATTTTTGACGCTGATGCCGGTGGCGGTGTCTGATGAATAACATCGGCCACATGGATAATTCTCCGTTTTTTCAGCTTAGCAGGACTTTCCGTTGCCGAAGGCTCCTTTTCCTTCTGAAAAAGCTTCGTCAGTTGTGGCGCCAGCGGACTTAGCTTGATAGGCAAAGGTTCAGTCATTACCTTTAGAATTTCTTCAACATCGGCAGCAGAAGGCGTTGCAGGAGCTTCTCCTTCTTGGCCCGACGTTTTTGGTTTCGGGGCTGTAGCTTTCCTTTTCTTTGAAGTAGCTATCTTCGGCTCAGGGCTCAGCTTTCTTTTCTCAAAAATTTCTTTGTCCTTTTTAGCCAATTTAGTAGCTTCTTTGTCAAGGACGCTGGCAACTCTTTTTCTCTTCTGGCCTTCGGCACCTCTGCCCAATTGCTCATAGTCAGGATAATCAAAATTCAAGGCATCCATCACCCGATTCATTCTTCGCTTCGGACGAGTACCGAAAGCTGCATTCATTAACTGATCTTCTTTCTTAGAATAGTTGCCAAGGATCTCGTTGCACATAACCTCAATTGTGTCCAACCACTCTTGGCAAGGTGCTTTAAAATGTTTTTTAAACTTGTAATAATAAGGTAGCCGAACAAGCTCTTCTTCTCCCCTTTCAACTTCGGCATTTCCCATTCCTTCAAAGTTGGGAATACTCTGAAGGCTAAGAATTCTTGGACCAGATCCCTGGTGCCAATGTGCTCTACAACAACCCGAAATTCGCTCAGTGCAATCTGGCATGGACTATCTGGATACATGACGCATTGGGGCCTAGTTTCTCCGAAGGTTAAACTCAAAGGGCTCTGAACTAGCTTCTCCTTCTTCTCATCCACTTTGACATAAAACCATTCACTCTTCTAGCCAGCTGGCCATTTTGTACGATAGCTGATAACCGGATACTTGGCATCTTTCCGATATGCAAAATTGTAGCAGCCGAAATTATCATGTAGCCCATCTTCTCTAGCTTTTGTCTGGTAATGAAGCTCGTGTGCCCGGCAAAAACCTTCGGCAAGAGGATCTACCTCCTGGCTTTGGAGTGCCCAGATGTAAACACTAAGCCTAACAATGGCGTTAGGAGTTAACTGATGAAGGTGAATCCCAAATCTCTCTAAAACATCTGCAATCATCCCATGCAGGGGAAATCTTAACCCTGCTTTGAAGAAGCTATTAAAAACCACCACCTCATCTTTTTCTGGCTTCGGGGTAACTTCCTCTCCGCCGAAGCGGATCAACCCCCTTTTGTCTTCACTAAAATAGCCTAGCTTCAGTAGCTTAGCCATATCACCTTCGGTAATAGTAGACTTCCCAAACTCTAAGTGGCTGGGTTTAGATGGCGTTGCACCGTACTCATCTTCAAATTCATCTTCTTGAACATCAGCTTGTTTTGCTTGGGCGACAGATGTACCCCCTGATGTTGCCAGTCCAGACCGCCTCATTGCTTCGGAAATTGGGACCGTTTCAGTGGCTTCGGTCTCATCTCCCTCACGTTCAACCCTGGCAGTGGAACGCACTCTAGCCATTTGATTATGAACTTCTAGAAGTTTTTTGAAATTAATGACCTTTTTTCTGAAGCTCTTCTTGTGACAAAGCAGAATCCGAGGTGGTGCTTCGTTTGAGCGCAAGGGTCAAGCTTCGACTATGGTTAAATTCCTGGCAGCAAAACAGTGCAATAGCAATGAATGCTGTGGTAACTTCACACCTACTCGTCTGTTTATATAGTGCTACAGGTAAGAAGGTGAATCGTCAAGTCTCCTACACCGGACGAACAGTCGCTCGCACCCACTGTACGGTGGGGCCACAAAACCCAAGAAGGTGAATCCGCATGGTGGGACCACTCCGCGCTCGGAAATTTTATCGTTTCCCGGCAATGAGCTCAGGGAAGGTGTTTTTCGGACCTTCGGCTTCCCAAAGCCTAAGAGACTTTTTCATGGATCAAGCTCGTTACGAAAAATGATCTAGCACCGCGAAGGGGCTACTGTTGGGGCCATGCTTCGTCGCTGAAGGTCCTGCACGAAGAAACACCTTCGGCAAATTTGTTTAAACGTAGTGCCGAAGCTACCACTCATGAAGCTTCGGTACTATAACGTATCTGAAGACGAAGGTTCGAACCAACTTAAAAATGAAATGACTTCTTAGTCCATAAGGGTCTGAGTCATAATTGTAATGTTTTGTAAGGGGCATGATTGTAATTTCTCACAGGCTGCGTCCTGTGCCTATAAATAGATGAACAGTACTCCTTTACTGTTCACGCAATCCTGTAATCATTGGCGCATCACACTGGAATTATTGTTCTTCGTCAAGGCAAAGGTATAAATGTACTTGAATATTATGTTTTAATATTTAAGTTTGTATAATAAAATATATGTTTAATAATATCTGTCTTTGGTATAAATTTCTTTAATTTTTCATATTCTAGCATTGTTTACATTGTTCTATAGAGCTAATCACGAAGGTAAGACCTTCGTGATATTTTGCTTACGGTCTTCGTCCGAAGTTCATTATATCCTAAGGGAGATAATGCTTCAGCGGACGAAGGGCATTAACGTTTAACATTTTATGTCGCCTTGTTCTTAATTCATAGCATTTGAGAACAAGTCCCCAACAATTACCTTTGTGATTTTGTAAGGGTCTTACTAGCTTGGCGACCACTTTTCAAACTTTTGGTCTCTGCTCCATAGTGGCAAGATGGTCTTCCATACCAGGTCTCCTACCTGGAATGACTTAGCCTTAACTTCTTGTTGTAAGCTTTGGCGACCATGATTTTCTCCTTCTCTATTTCTCCTAGAGTTATCACTCTCTTGTCCGTCACTTCATCAATATTGTCCATCATTGAATTATAATAATCACTGATAGTTAGATCATTTTGCCTGGCGAACATGACAACATTTAAGCTTACCTCTACATGCAACACTGCTTCCTGCCCATAAACAAGCTCAAATGGAGATACTTCAGTAGCACGGTTGAAAGGGAAATAGGGTTTAACCATTTCCTATAAATAATTTTGGTGGTTGAAATGCCCAACACAAATAATTGGACTAACTAGTTTGCTCTAGACTATATATTCCACAGGTGCATAAAGGTTTAACACAAACCAATAAAAGATCAAAGTTAGGGTTCAAAAAGCAAAGGAGCAAAGGAACTGAAGGGTGCCCTGGTCTGGCGCACCGGACTGTGTCCGTTGCACCAAGACCGTACAACTCCAAACTCGCCACCCTCGGGTTTCTCAGGGCTTGGTCCACTATAATTCACCGGACTGTCCGGTGTGCCACCGGACTGTCCGGTGCACCAGCGGAGCAACGACTACCAGCGCAACGGTCGACTGCAACGGACACCTGCGAACGCTACAGTGTGCGCATAAGTCAGAGCAGCCATCAGAGGCGCACCGGTCAGTGAATAGTACCTGTCTGGTGCCGCACCGGACTGTCCGGTGCCACTAGAACACAATGGCTTCAACGGTCGACTGTGCCTGAACCCTAACGGTTGGGTGACGTGGCTAGCGCACCGGACATTGTCCGGTGGCGCACCGGACTGTCCGGTGCGCCCATCGACAACAGCCCCTCCCCACGGTTGGTTGGTGGTTGAGGGCTATAAATACCCCTCAACCATCCCCACTCCAACCATCCAAGCATTCCACACATTACATTCAATACAAGAGCAATAGACTTCACTCCAAGACACAAATCAAGCGATCGATCCACTCAAAGTCACGAATTCAACTCTAGCGCATTAGGGCTTGTGAGAGGATCACTTGTGTTTCTTGTTGCTCTTGTTTGCTTGGTTGGCTTTCTTTTCTTTTCTTGTTACTCTCAAGTGCTTTGTAAGTAAGGCAAGAGACACCAATTGTATGGTGGTCCTTGCGGGGTCTAAGTGACCCATGAGAAGCAAAGAAGAAAGCTCACTCGGTTTAAGTGACCGTTTGAGAGGGGGAAAGGGTTGAAAGAGACCTGGTATTTGTGACCACCTCAACGGGGACTAGGTTCTTTAGAACCGAACCTCGGTAAAACAAATCACCGTGTCCATCCGCTTTATTTCTTGGTTGATTTGTTTTTCCCTCTCTCTCGGACTTGACATTTGTTCTAACGCTAACCCCGGCTTGTAGTGTGTTTAAAATTGTAAATTTTAGTTTCCGCCTATCCACCCCCCTCTCTAGGCAACTTTCAATTGGTATCGGAGTTCGGTATTTCATTTAGAGTCTAACCACTCGAACTGATGTCGGGAGGATCCGCCAAAAGGGAGATGGAAACCGGCGAGAAGGCCACAAGCCCCGGAAAGGCTCCATCAAGGGAGTCCGGCGCCAAAGGAAGGGAGGAATCACCTCCCCGCATCAAGTCGCATCGGAGTGGCGACAAGAAGAAAAAGATGAAGAAAGTGGTCTACTACGAGACCGACTCTGCATCGCCCTCCACCTCCGGCTCCGACGCCGTGTCCGTCACTTCTAGGCGCCATAAGCGCAAGAAGTTTAGTAAGATCCCCCTACGCTATCCCCGCATTTCTAAACGTGCTCCTTTACTTTCCGTTCCATTAGGCAAACCACCATATTTTGATGGTGAGGATTATTGCATGTGGAGTGATAAAATGAGGCATCACCTAACCTCACTCCACGCAAGCATATGGGACATTGTTGAGTTTGGAGCGCAGGTACCTACCGTAGGGGACGAGGGCTACGACTCGGACGAGGTCGCCCAAGTCCGACACTTTAACTCCCAAGCCACTACTATACTCCTCGCCTCTCTATGTCGGGAGGAGTATAATAAAGTGCAAGGATTAAAGAGCGCCAAAGAGATTTGGGATGTCCTAAAGACCACGCACAAAGGAGATGAGGTGACCAAGATCACCAAGAGGGAGATGATCGAGGGGGAGCTCGGTCGATTCGTTCTTCACCAAAGAGAGGAGCCACAAGCGATGTACAACCGGCTCAAGACCTTAGTCAACCAAGTGCGCAACCTCGGGAGCACAAAATGGGATGACCATTAAATGGTCAAGGTTATTCTTAGATCCCTCATATTTCGTAATCCTACTCAAGTTCAATTAATATGTGGTGATCCTAGATATAAGCTAATGTCTCCCGAGGAGGTAATTGGGAAGTTTGTGAGCTTTGAGTTGATGATCAAAGGCTCCAAACACATCATCGACTTGGAGCAAGGCGGTACCTCCACACCCGAGGTACAACCCGTCGCATTCAAAGCGACGAAAGAAAAGAAAGAAGAGTCTACATCAAGTAGGCTCCCCATCGACCCCTCCAAGCTCGACAATGAGGAGATGGCGCTCATCATCAAGAGCTTTCGTCAAATCCTCAAGCAAAGGAGGGGAAGGACTACAAACCCCGCTCCAAGAGGGTGTGCTACAAATGTGGTAAGCTCGGTCATTTTATCGCTAAATGCCCTATGTCTAGTGATAGTGACAGGGACAACGACAAGAGGGGGAAGAAGAAGGAGAAGAAGAGGTACTACAAGAAGAAGGGCGGCGATGCCCATGTGTGTCGGGAATGAGACTCCGATGAGAGCTCCATCGACTCCTCCTCCGACGAGGATGCTGCCAACATCGCCATCAACAAGGGTCTTCTCTTCCCCAACGTCGGCCACAAGTGCCTTATGGCAAAAGACGGCTAAAAGAAGAAGGTACAATCTAGAACCACCCCCAAGTATACTACATCTAGTGATGAGGGTAGTTCTAGTGATGATGAAGATGATCTACTTACCCTTTTTGCCAACCTTAACATGCAACAAAAAGAAAAAATAAATGAATTGATAGGAGCTATTCATGAGAAGGATGAACTCTTGGATAGCCAAGAGGAATTCCTTATTAAGGAAAATAAAAAGCATGTTAAAGTGAAAAATGCTTATGCTCAGGAAGTAGAGAAGAATGAAAACTTGACTAAGGAGCTTAGCATTTGCCATGATTCAATTACCAATCTTAGAAATGAAAATGCTAGTTTAATTGCTAAGATTGATAAATTGAATGAAACAATTTCTAGCCTTAAAACTGAAAATGCTAGTTTTATTTCCAAGGCTAAAGATTTAAATGTTTGCAATGATTCCATTTCCTATCTTAAAGATGAAAATGCAATTATAAGTGCTAAGATAGAGGAATTAAAATCTTGCAAACCCTCTACATCTACTGTTGAACATGTTGCTATTTGTACTAGATGTAGAGATATTAATGTTGATGCTATAAATGATCACCTTGCTTTAATTAAACAACAAAATGATCATATAGCTCAATTATCTGCAAAAATCAATGAGCATGAAATTGAAAATGAGAAGTTTAAATTTGCCAGAAGCATGCTCCATAGTGGGAGACGCCCTGGTATTAAGGTAGGCATTGGTTTCCAACAGGGAAGCAATGTCAAGCTTAATGCCCCTAAAAGATTATCTAATTTTGTTAAGGGCAAGGCTCCCATGGCTCATGATAACGAGGGCTATATTTTATATCCTGTTGGTTATTCCGAACACAAAATTAGGAGAATTCATGCTAAGAAATCTCATTCTGTTTCTCACCATGCTTTTATGTATAAGAATGAGGCTTCTAGCTCTAGGCAATCAACCCATGTTAAATTGCTTAAAAAGAAAACTCCTACTGCATCAAATGATCATAATATTTCATTCAAGACTTTTGATGCTTCTTATGTGCTTACTAACAAATCAGGCAAAATAGTTGCCAAATATGTTGGGGGCAAAAACAAGGGCTCCAAGACTTGTGTTTGGGTACCCAAGGTGCTTGTTTCTAATGTGAAAGGACCCAAGACCGTTTGGGTACCTAAGAACAGGGCCTAAATTATTTTGCAGGTTTATGCATCTGGGGGCTGAAGTTGGATAATTGATAGCGGATGCACGAACCACATGACAGGGGAGAAAAAGATGTTCTCCTCCTATGAAAAAAATGAAGATCCCCAACGAGCTATCATATTCGGGGATGGAAATCAAGGTTTGGTCAAAGGACTTGGTAAAATTGCTATATCACCTGACCATTCCATTTCCAATATTTTTCTTGTAGATTCTTTAGATTACAATTTGCTTTCTGTATCTCAATTATGTAAGATGGGCTACAACTGTCTATTTACGGATATAGGTGTTACAGTCTTTAGAAGAAGTGATGATTCAGTAGCATTTAAGGGAGTATTAGAGGGTCAGCTATACTTAGTTGATTTTAACAAAGCTAAACTCGATACTTGCTTAATTGCTAAGACTAATATGGGTTGGCTCTCGCATCGCCGACTAGCCCATGTTGGAATGAAGAATCTTCACAAACTTCTAAAGGGAGAACACATTTTGGGACTAACCAATGTTTTTTTGAGAAAGACAGGGTTCGTAGCGCATGCCAAGCAGGAAAGAAAGTTGGTGCCCACCATCCACACAAGAACATCATGACAACAGACAGACCACTAGAATTACTCCACATGGATCTATTTTCCCCGATTGCTTACATAAGCATCGGCAGGAGTAAGTACTGTCTAGTAATTGTGGATGATTATTCTCGCTTCACTTGGGTATTCTTTTACAGGAAAAATCTCAAACCCAAGAGACTTTAAAGGGATTCTTGAGACGGGCTCAAAATAAGTCCGGATTAAGGATCAAGAAAATAAGAAGCGATAACGGGATGGAGTTCAAGAACTCTCAAATAGAAGGCTTTCTTGAGGAGGAGGGCATCAAACATGAGTTCTCTTCTCCCTACACCCCTCAACAAAATGGTGTAGTGGAGAGGAAGAATAGAACTCTATTGGACATGGTGAGGACCATGCTTGATGAGTACAAGACTCCGGACCAGTTTTGGGCTGAGGCGATTAACACCTCCTGCTACTCCATCAACTGGCTCTACCTCCACTGAATCCTCAAGAAGACATCATACGAACTCCTTACCGGTAAAAAGCCCAATGTTTCATATTTTAGAGTCTTTGGTAGCAAATTCTTTATTCTTGTTAAAAGAGGTAGAAAATCCAAATTTGCTCCTAAGGCTGTAGAAGGCTTTTTACTTGGTTATGACTCAAACGCAATGGCATATAGAGTCTTCAACAAATCCACTGGATTAGTTGAGGTTTCTTGTGACATTGTGTTTGATGAGACTAATGGCTCTCAAGTAGAGCAAGTTGATCTTGATGAACTAGATGATGAAGAGGCTCCATGCGTCGCGCTAAGGAACATGTCCATTGGGGATGTGTGCCCTAAGGAATCCAAAGAGCCTTCACAAGCACAAGATCAACCATCATCTTCCATGCAAGCATCTCCACCAACTCAAGATGAGGAACAGGCTCAAGATGATGAGGATCAAGAGGATGAGCCACCTCAAGAGGAGGACAATGATCAAGGGGAAGATGAAGACAAGGAAGATGAGCAAGAACTTCAGAGTCAAAGACCGCCACACCCAAGAGTCCACCAAGCAATTCAAAGAGATCACCCCGTCAACTCCATCCTCGGTGACATTCATAAGGGGGTAACCACTAGATATCGAGTTGCTCATTTTTGTGAACATTACTCTTTTGTGTCCTCTATTGAGCCATATAGGGTGCAGGATGCACTAAAAGATTCGGATTGGGTGCTGGCTATGCAAGAGGAGCTCAACAACTTCACGAAGAATGAGGTATGGCATTTAGTTCCACGTCCTAACCATAATATTGTAGGAACCAAGTGCGTATTCCGCAACAAGAAAGATGAGCATGGTGTGGTGACAAGGAACAAAGCCCGACTTGTGGCCAAGGGTTATTCACAAGTCGAAGGTTTGGATTTTGGTGAAACTTATGCACCCGTAGCTAGGCTTGAGCCAATTCGTATATTACTTGCCTATGCTACTTACCATGGCTTTAAGCTTTATCAAATGGACGTGAAAAGTACCTTCCTCAATGGACCAATCAAGGAAGAGGTCTATGTTGAGCAACCTCTCGACTTTGAAGATAGTGAGTACCCTAACCATGTTTATAGACTCTCAAAGGCGCTTTATGGGCTCAAGCAAGCCCCAAGAGCATGGTATGAATGCCTATGAGATTTTCTTATCACTAATGTCTTCAAAGTCGGTAAAGCCGATCCTACTCTCTTTACTAAAACCATTGCAAAAGATTTGTTTGTATGCCAAATTTATGTCGATGATATCATATTTGGGTCTACTAACATATCCACTTGTGAAGAGTTTAGTAGGATCATGATTCAAAAATTCGAGATGTCTATGATGGGGGAGTTGAAGTATTTCCTAGGATTTCAAGTCAAGCAACTCCAAGATGGCACCTTCATCAGCCAAACAAAGTACATTCAAGACATACTTACCAAGTATGGAATGAAGGATGTCAAGCCCATCAAGACACCTATGGGAACAAATGGGCATCTCGACCTCGACACGGGAGGTAAGTCCGTAGATCAAAAGGTTTACCGGTCGATGATAGGATCTTTACTCTATTTATGTGCATCTCGACTGGATATTATGCTTTCCGTATGCATGTGTGCAAGGTTCCAAGTCGATCCTAAGGAAGTTCACCTTAGGGCCGTGAAAAGAATCATGAGATATTTAGTTTATACTCCTAAGTTTGGTTTTTGGTACCCCATGGGATCCACTTTTAATTTGATAGGTTATTCAGATGTTGATTGGGCAGGGTGTAAAATTGATAGGAAGAGCACATCAGGGACTTGTCAGTTTCTGGGGAGATCCCTAGTGTCTTGGGCTTCAAAGAAACAAAACTCAGTAGCTCTTTCTATCGCCGAAGCCAAGTATATTGCCGAAGGCCATTGCTGTGCGCAATTACTTTGGATGAGGCAAACCCTCAGGGACTATGGCTACAAATTGAGCAAAGTCCCTCTCCTATGTGACAATGAGAGTGCAATCCGCATGGCGGATAATCCTGTTGAACACAGCCGCACTAAGCACATAGACATTCGGTATCACTTTTTGAGGGATCACCAACAAGGGGGGGGGGATATCGAGATTGCTTATATTTCACAGGTGCATAAAGGTTCAACACAAACCAATAAAA
The DNA here is from genome assembly GCF_902167145.1 of Zea mays. Classification (NCBI taxonomy): domain Eukaryota; kingdom Viridiplantae; phylum Streptophyta; class Magnoliopsida; order Poales; family Poaceae; genus Zea; species Zea mays. The sequence goes on from NC_050097.1 coordinate 147,136,464, forward strand.
GATCAAAGTTAGGGTTCAAAAAGAAAAGGAGCAAAGGAACCGAAGGGTGCCCTGGTCTGGCGCACCGGACTGTCCAGTGTGCCACCGGACAGTGTCCGGTGCACCAGGACCGTACAACTCCAAACTCGCCACCCTCGGGTTTCTCAGGGCGTGGTCCGCTATAATTCACCGGACTGTCCGGTGTGCCACCGGACTGTCCGGTGCACCAGCGGAGCAACGACTACCAGCGCAACGATTGACTACAACAGACACCTGCGAACGCTACAGTGCGCGAACAGTGCGCGTAGAAGTCAAAGCAGCCGTCAGAGGCGCACCGGATAGTGAACAGTACCTGTCCGGTGCCGCACTGGACTTTCCGGTGCCACTAGAAGACAAAGGCTCCAACGGTCGACTGCGCTCGAACCCTAACGGTTGGGTGACATGGCTGGCGCACTGGACAGTGTCCGGTGGCGCCCATCGACAGCAGCCCCTCCCCAACGGTTGGTTGGTGGTTGAGGGCTATAAATACCCCTCAACCACCCCCACTCCAACCATCCAAGCATTCCACACATTGCATTCAATACAAGAGCAATAGACTTCACTCCAAGACACAAATCAAGCGATCGATCCACTCAAAGTCCCGAATTCAACTCTCAAGTGCTCTTGTTTGCTCTTGTTGCTCTTGTTTGCGTGGTTGGCTTTCTTTTCTTGTTACTCTCAAGTGCTTTGTAAGCAAGGCAAGAGACACCAATTGTGTGGTGGTCCTTGCGGGGTCTAAGTGACCCGTGAGAAGCAAAGAAGAAAGCTCACTCGGTCTAAGTGACTGTTTGAGAGAGGGAAAGGGTTGAAAGAGACCCGGTCTTTGTGACCACCTCAACGGGGACTAGGTTCTTTAAAACTGAACCTCGGTAAAACAAATCAATGTGTCCATCCGCTTTATTTCTTGGTTGATTTGTTTTTCTCTCTCTCCCGGACTTGACATTTGTTCTAACGCTAACCCCGGCTTGCAGTGTGTTTAAAGTTGTAAATTTCAGTTTCCGCCTATCCACCCCCCCTCTAGGCGACTTTCAACGTTGTTTAGAGATTCTATGAGCCCACAAGGCTTCAGATAAGACCTTATACCAATGCTTAGGATGATTAGATATCTTCTTTTTTCCTATTGCTATACTCGGTGTAGCACCTCAAAAAACCATCAACTAAAGATAATATATTTAGAATATTAGTGGCAATAATAGTAAAGAATTTTTCTTCAAGTGTTTGGTTTTATTTACCTTTAGAATAATTTTGTTTGCTCATATTTGATTTATGGTTGTTTTGTAGAATTTATTTTATATTGAAAACCCCAATTAATTAATATAGCAACATGAGTCAAAAAATAAATAAATAAATATTTTAGTGTACATAAGTTTAGTATAATTATTATGATTTTTTTGAAACATTTAAAAATATATTTATTTATATTTTTAATTGGAAAAAAAGAAAAAAAAGGAAAAAAGGACAATTCCGAAACCCTAGTCGCATGTCCGTTTCGGCCCACTAGGGCCCAACCAGCCGCTGCGCCACCCCTTCCTCCCTCCATCTCTCACCGCCAGACGGGGCCCACCCGTCAGGCCACTTCTTCCTCCTCCCAGCCGTGCCACCGCCGCCTCGTGCCCGTGTCGCGCCTCGCGTGCCACCACGACCCGCCCGGACGTCGACCCGCGCCCCTGCCCGAACCATCCCGCATCCCCTTGGCTTCCCCTACACCCGAAACCGCCGCCACCTCTGTGACGGAACCTCCCAAGTTATTAGGCCCACCTACAGTTGTCCTTGTCCAATGGACCTTGGACAACCATGTAGATGCACATAATTACTCGACAAGTTCGATATATGTATCCTTATTTCCTCGCCCAAGAGTGTTTCACCCGTCACGCAGATATTACATCACATTGGAGGAACGAATAAGTGGAAGCGAATTACAATAACTTAATTTACATTCATCAAAATATAAAGAGAGTGTTATAGTTATTACAAAACCAGGGTATATGAGTGCATAAGTATTATTATTACAAACTTGGGAGGCAAAAACCCCTCCTACATAAAAGTATATTGTTTTCCAAATGGGAGACCAACATCCTCCCGCGACTTCACTGTTGAGGTTCTTCTTTGGGCACCACCTTAGAGCAAAAACAACAAAAGTCTGCTGTTTCCGCACCTACAACAACATGGGTTCGAAAACCCTGAGTACGGAGTCTACTTTCGCAAGTCTTACCCGTCAAAAGAAAGACTCTCAAGGATATGCTGGCTTAAGGGAGTCAAGGTGAGGCTTAACCAAGAATCAAGACTCTGTTTACAAAAATGCTTACTAATAGTGGATCCTTAAAAATCCAGTTTATTAGCAAGTTAAGTCATTACCTATCACTAGAGTTCTTTCTACCCTAGTTCAAGCACTTGGCCTATACTAGCTATCCTTTTATCAACCCCTTTCTGTTCACTGGAATGCTACGTGTAGGGCAGTGAGCAAGTGTTCATATCCGAGAAGTAACGGCGATCCGAATCGATTCATACCCAGTTGGGGATCTCCAATCACACGACATATGTAGCACTTAACCCTTGCATATGTCAACTCGCCATCGGGTTTCTTAAGACCAGACTGGGTTCACGCCAATCGAGAGCACAGATACACCACCGTCCAGCCTCTTGCCACGGAGGGTACACGCTACTCTCACCATCTCTCCACTCCCATTGTGTGTTGGCCTTTCTAGTATTAGTCTGCCCGAGGCAAAGCTTACCCATGATGAGGCATGTGACCAGTTAAAAGGTCCTCAATCAGCAAGCCTACATCGAGACGGTCCTTAATCGACTCAGACAGAGACACTACACCGAGACTCTCTTCTCATGCAAGTCACCCGTCCGGTCTCAGCTTTCTCATTTCAAACCCAAAGTTTGGTACCTGGCAGAGGTACATGTTTTACGATGTTGAACCCATCACGGCCATGATGGATCCACCATCAAGTTTTATTTTTGAAAACATCCCATCCACTGTGAAGCATCACCTTTTGTTTTAAAACAAAACATTTGTTTTTCTAAAGCAGGACTAAGCATCAGAAAACCTTTTAATAAAACAGGTAATCAAGGAATGGTAAATAGTTCCAAGGAAGGAAATGCAGCAATTGGTTTAACACACAACCCCTATCACCTAATGCATCATTCAAGTGATAAAGAGTGTAAAACAGCAAGGAGGTGGCAAATGCACCAGGGCTTGCCTTGTGTTGTAGGAGAGTCGGGCTCTGTTCCACAGATGTCAAAGTAAAAACAGTTCCCGGCAGGTGGATTTTCTGTTGAAGGAGCAGTCTCCTCTTCTTCAACAGTTATTTCTTCCTCATTCTCTATACATAACCATATATAACCATGAATGCTCATGTAATGCTTATGAAAATGCAACAATAGAAAAGATACATCAATTTGTATCTTGAATACAACATTCCTTCACGGTGCATCAGGGAAACTATGGTCTTCTAGATCAATACCCTAGTAGGGTTAGACAGTTTCACCCTAAGGAGCTAGGGTTTTTGGTTTAGGCATCAAACAATGTGCAAAGCAAGTCAAACTTCACTCATGGGATTTAAATATCATATTAGGCTTATAAAAAAAGTTTGGTGATTTTTGGAGTTATTAAATAATTTCTAAAATTCCAAGAGACTAGGTTTTTGCCTTCTTAAATACTAAATAATTCCTGGTTTGGGCTAAAAATCATGGAACTATTTTTATTAAATACTGGAGGAATTTAGGAATCTAGAAAAATTGGTCTTATATTTTTAGCATTTTTTTAGAATTTTCTATGATTTCTCTAATCCTGGTAGAAAAAGCAAAAGAGAAATAGTGAACAGTGGTGGGCTGAAACTGGCCCGAGTCGGCCCACACACAAGTGAAAGTGCGCCCGTGGGCACCTGCGGTGTTTATTTTGCGCAAAGGACCTTGGCTTTTTAAACAAACAGTAAAGAATCTGGGGCACTATTTCCTTGTCTCACGGACATTCGCACATAAGTCCCTGCACTTTTGTTTCTTCGCAGACCCAAGTCCCCGATGCTAAACACCGGTGAACATGCCCTCCGGCGATCCTATACCGGCCAAAATAAGCAACGACTGGACCCCTAGCTCGGCTGACATCTAATTCAACCCCTAACGATCATTACCCCTCAATCAATTGCACAATTCTGGGTTGGGAATTCACTGTCCACGACAACGGCGGAAACTAAGAACACACCGACGTGTTCTTGGTTCCCCAGGGCGATCTAGTTTAATTCAAAGGGTATATGAGTATCAGGGGACTTTAGAGAGGCTAGAACATCACGCAGAAGAGCATGAGCTAATAGGTAGACATCTGGCCACGGCGAGGTGTTCACGGGTGCGGACAAACTGATTTGGGCAGAGAAGGAAATTGGAGCTCTCTGGTGGCTAATCGGAGGCAGTAGCGGGTGCTCTGGCTTCGTGATGACTTAACGGAGCTAGAGGTGTGCTCAATTTATAGTATCCCAGAGCGGTGGCTCCTAATTTGGGCATGGCGTGCTGGCGGCCGGAGAGGAAGAAGGTCACTGGTGGCTTAGTCATGGCGTTCACCGGTGCAGCGGTTCTGAGATGGTAAGCCTAGACGTACCACGGTTACTACTGCGCAGTAAAGAGCCACGACGTGGCATAATTGAGGTCACCAAAGTTTCCACGACGACACCGGCGGTCCGGCCACGTCGCACGGCTACAGGCGCGGTTGATAAGCTTCACCTCGTGACCAAATCCGCTCCCACTCCGATCTTTTCAACCGGAGTCTTCCTTTCGCTCGTGGCCATATAAACCGAAGTTTTCCCCTCATCCAATCGGGCAACCCAACGGGCGTCGAGCACCGCGAGCATACATATGAGTCGAGAGGAGCGCAGAAAGAGAGGGAGAGAGAAGGTCACGCGGGCACCCTGCCTGTATCTCCCCAGTCCCCACCGCACTGGGGGTATGGTCTGGGTGAGAAGCCATGGCACACCGACGATGAACATGCCCTCACCGAGGGGATCTGGTGGCGGGGCCGTGTGAAATTGCTTGAAGGAATCGCCGAGCTACCATCATGCCGCATCTCGTCGTGGTCAGGCACATGCACGGCTCCAAATCATCAGTAACACACCTTGAGATTGTTCGCCTGGGCCTCAACATGATGTAGCAGTAGGCCTTGGGGCAGAGAGTGCACCCTGGCATGGTAACACATTGCGTCGGTGAGATCACCTCCGTGGCGCTGCGAAACGTCGTAGTCAGCCCGGTCGGGGTATCCATCGCCAGCTGGTGGTCTTCCTGGGAGGTCGCCCAATCATACTCATGGTTTTGTGGTGATGAGATCGAGCTTTGGGCAGGGGGGTTCGGTTCTGCGCTGCTCTGGTGGCCTCACCGGTGCTTGGGCTTGGCGTCGTTGTGGCCGAGTACTTGGGGAAGAAGATGGTCCCCTGGGACATTGGATCGGACGATAGCAGTCTAGATTAGGAACACGAATGCCTCTTTGCGTTATATAATCCTGGCCACTGGATTTTGATCAACGGCTCGGGATGCGAACTACTTCGGGCCCTTGATCTCTGATCAAACGGTCCGCACGTATCAAGTAATCTGCCTGCAGCAACCTTGCAAAAGAGCCCCTGCGCTTTTTCGTATTTAACCTGCCGTCCAACACAAGGCGTTCTAGTCTAGGCGAGTTTTATAATTTAGCCCCCGTGCTTCTCTGTATTGTGCGCGCAGTCTGTGTTTATTGGATTAGCTTTTCTAATGTTAATATAGCATTCTGATCTTATGGTTATAATTTGACTTGATGATCTTTAATCAAATAATGACTTAGATTAAAGTTGAGATAGTTATTTATAGAATAATATCTCATATGATTTACACTAATCAATTTACAATATAGTTTAATATTTAAATCACATAGATCTTCCATAACACCTTCACCGTAACTTTGATCTTAGTAGTACTCGAACCCACGATCTCGTTACGATGTGTAGATTATTATTATGCAGTATGTTCTTATGCTTGGTGTGATATTAATTTTGCCTATACCATGTTTGTTTGTATTGCTACGACTAGCAGTGAGGTCACGAGAATCTAAAGATCATTCTGGTACCTGGAATCTCAAGTCCCAGGCAAGTTGTGCCCTTGATCACTTCTTTTTACCCAGTCATGTTCTGACTAATCATAATGATCTGCATAGGTTAATTTTGATGGGACCCAATAGGCCACCCTAGTTTGACTATCTTTATACCTTGTTTACCACTGAATTTTTGGGTAGTACCTACTATTGCTTTACGTGGTTTTGGGTATAGAGATACACACTATTCATGATTATACTTTATTATCAGTTGTTATTTACTGTTCATGTTAAGATTATTATGTTAATTGGAACATGGAGATCCACTCGGGAAAATAGTGCTACCACACGGGTGTATGGGACGCCCTTGGCTGACTAATTAGGAAAGCTAGTGGAGGACTACCTTACCCGAAAGGGGCAAGGGCAGTAGGGGAGTGGTCAGTGTAGGGAGGTCCTTAGGTTGATTTTGCTACGATGGCGGTTAGGCGAGGAGTCCCTGCATTGGAGCTTCCTATAAACTGTAGCGGGTTTTCTGAAGCTAGTGGAACTTTGTAAATGCCTCGTAGTGTTACCCTGTCTTGCCTCCTCGGTAGAGGTGTATGGGATTGGCCGTCTCTTGGCAGATGGGTAACATGACTTGTGGGTAAAGATGTGCAACCTCTATAGAGTGTCAAACTGGTATTGTCGGCGTTTCGGACCCGCGAGGACCGTCAACCGACCAGTAAATTTGTTGCTGCGTGTCCCTGCCCAGATGGGTTGATGCAAGATGGAACACAAGAGGGAAATGTGGCTTATGTTATCTCGCACTGGGGTGCTTGTAGTAGGGGTTACAAGCGTCGTGCGAGGGAGCTAGGGCGAGAGCGACCAACGTTGTCAGTGTTGCCGCGTCTGCCCACGGCGTCCAACGTGTGTCCGCGACGTGCCTTAGGAAGGCCTTGGGCATCCCCTTTTATAGACACAAGGAGATGCCCAGCTGTACAAGGGGGTGTAGTTATGTGCTATCGTGGCCGTTGGTGAAGTGCCTTGAGCCCTGTAGACGGGCTAACGTGGCTGTCGGAGAAGCACCTTGAGCCCTGTAGAAGCACAGTTGTCAGTGCGGCATGGATCCTGCTGACGTTGTCTTGCTTCCGTAGGAGGTTGAGAGCAATCCGACGTCATGGGCGCACGCGGGGAACCATCATTACCTGTTGCCGGAGTAACCTTAGATGGGACACCGGTCTTGTTCCTTTGTAGCCTGAGGCAGCTAGCTAGGAGTAGGGTAATGATGTATCCCCTGTAGCGCAGTCGGTCTGAGGCCCAGGTCGGGCGAGGCGGAGACTTCTCCTGAGGCCGAGGCTGGGCTCGAGCGAGGTTGTGACTCCTCCCGAGGCCGAGGCCGAGGCTGAGGCCTTGGGTCGGGCCAGGCGGAGATCTTCTTCCGAGGCTGTGGCCGAGGCTGAGGCCTGAGGTCGGGTGAGGCGGAGCTCCCTGTTGCATCCAAGGCCGAACTCGTGGGAGATCGTGACTCTGTTTTGTCTTGGTGGTTCGCACAGTAGCCGGAGCGGGGCGAACGGCGCTGTTTTCCTGTCAGATCGATCAGTAAAGGGGCGAAGTGACTGCGGTCACTTTGACCTTGCCGACTAAGGCACGTGTGTCAGGATAAGGTGTCAGGCGATCCCCGCATTAAATGTGCATGCGATACGGTCGGCTGGTAAGGCGATTTGGCCAAGGTCGCTGCACGACAAAGTCTGCCCAAGCTAGGCTTCAGGTGAGCCAAGGGTGCGCTCATTTCCTGAGGGGACCCTCAGGCGAGGCGTGAATCCATCCGGCACTACTGTTCCCACTCGAGGCTGGGCTCAGATGAGGTCGCGTCCCTTGGTAGGCGTGGCTTTGACTTGAACTGCGCTTTACCAGCCGCGTATGGTTTGTTCTGAAGATGCTTTTCGGCCGTGTTTAGGGGCATTGGGGGTACTCCTAATTACGGTACCTGACAGTAGCCCCCGAGCCTCAAAGGGAGTGCGGGCACTCGCTTGGAGGTTCTGCCGGATTTTTGCAAGGGGACCGGCCCTTCTCGGTTATATTTTGTTCCGGTGGGTGCGCGCGAGCGCACCCGCCGGGTGTAGCCCCTGAGGCCTCGGAGGAGTGGTTTGATTTGACTCCTCTGAGGTCTTAATTTTTTGCGATACCTCGGATGGCCTTGTTGTTCCCTCATGCGGCCTGGTCGTAGCCCGGGTGCACGGTCAGGCTTAGAGTTTGCACGTAGGTTTGTTGACGTGGTCAACAGTTCGACGGTAGCCTGGTGCGAGAGCAGCCCCCGAGCCTCTGCACGGAGCGAGAGGACGATCAAGGACTGTCTCGACTTTTATTGTACGCCCCTTTGTCGCCTTTCCGTAAGGAGGAAGGAGGGAAAGCGCCATGTTACCCTCGGGGGGCATCGAACATGGTGTTTCCAGTGAGTTGCTAGCGGGTGATCCGAGTGGACGCCCGAGCCCCGTTCGATAAGGGTCGGCTAGTGGCCCAGAGGCGCGCTCCAAAAGTACATGTAGGTGATTTGCCGGACCTGGACCCATTCGATAGGGTCCGAGGGCTCGATGCCTCCCTCCGGTGGGATTCCATTACAAAATCGTTCCCACTGGTCTTGGAAATGTCCTAGGGTACCTCGGGAGCATAACCCGAGCCTCGGCCATGTAACAGACGTACCCAGGGTCATCCCTGACTCTGCGTGCTCTGGGGCGGCTGTCGAACCCTTCCGAGGGGCCAGCCTTCGAACCCCTGATCAGTAAAGGGCATGGAGCCCGAGTGCTCTGGGGCGGTTGCCGAACCCCGGAGGGCGCAACCTTCGAACCCCTGATCAGTAGGAGGGCTCGAGGCCCGTTTCCTTCGCTGGGAAGGGTCCTTTTTCGAAATACCCCCTTTCCGGGTCCCTGTGGCAAGAGAGAGAGAGGGAAAGAAAAATGACATGAATTTAAATGAAGTGGCACACCTTTTTTGACGCGGTCATTATGACGGAGACAAAACGGCGCCCGCTTCTTCTGCCGGAGGCGTCGCTTGCCCTGCCAAGGAGTTAATGCGACTGGATGGGCGATTCGCAGGGCGTCTGTTGCGCGTGCGCGAGCCGTTTGAGGAACAGAAAGACCGTTTCACCTTCGAGTTTGAATTCCACGGCGGGTTCGGGCGAAGCCTTGGGTGGATCTTGCCCGGGCCTTTATATACCCGGAAGAGGGGCCGGTGTTGTTTCTTTACCCTGCCATTTGCGCTTGCCCTCTTCTTTGGTTTTCGCAACCTGAGAGAGCAGATAGAAAAAAGGAAACCACCCACCTCATCCCTTTCGCCTCCACCACCTCCGTTCGGCGATGGCTGACAAGGTGATCGTCATTCCGCCGCGCGACCCGTGGCCTTTCTCCACCGTCGCTATGGAGGATCTGGAGACCCTCGTTGCCGATGGTCTACTCCGTCCCCTCTCCGATGGGCTGCAGCCGGAGTGGATGGCCCCCTCGAGCGAGGCTGACCCGACTCCGCCGCCGGGGTATGTGCTCAGTTTCATCCCCTTCCACGAGCGGGGGTTTGGAGTGCCAGCGAGCCGCTTCATGCGGGCGCTCCTGTACCACTAAAGAGTGGAGCTGCATAACCTCAACCCCAACTCTATCGCGCAAGCGGCCATCTTCGTGGCAGTTTGCGAGGGTTTTTTGGGGATTGACCCTCACTGGGTTCTCTGGACCCATCTCTTTTCCGCGAAGTTCTTCGCCGCAACGACGGAGGCGAAGAAGGTCCGTATGGCGATGCGGGTCGGTGGCTGCACCCTCCAGCTGAGGCCGAGACGCGCGCAGCAGTACATCCCTGCCACCCTTGCATCTTCGAACAAGGGGTGGCAGAACCGATGGTTTTATCTCCGGAACGATGGTGGGATGCTTCCGTCGTTTTCTCAACGAGTGGTGACCGCCGCCGGCACTAACTGGCGCTGGGGGCCACGCGCGAGAAACAGGAGAATCTCCAGCCTATCCTGCTGGCCCTGCAGAAGTTACGAGATGCGGGCCTTACCGCTTCGGGGGTCGTCACCGCTATCCATCGTTGGAGGGTGCTCCCTTTGGCCGAGCGGCAGTTGTGGCTCATGGAGATGAGGCCGAGGGTCGATTCGGAGGACTCGCGGATGTCCTCGACCTCCATCTCCGCCGACGACCTCCTCAAGCGGGTAACAAATACGGTAGGGAAGCCGGATGCCGGCGCCCTTAGCCAGCCTGCGATGCGTCCCGACCGTGGGTATGTGTCCCTGGTATGTGTCTGATCCTCCTTCTGTTTTGCGCCGAGTCCTCTACGCCTTTGATTCTTACTGTTGGGATTTTTGTTCGTCCCCAGGGGTTGAGGATTTATAAACCCGTCCGGCCACCGGTCCTGGAGGATGCGGCGGACCGAGCCGCGTGGAGGCTTGCCGCGGAGAAGGAGAAGGAGAAGAAGGACGCGAAAAAGGCCCGAGCTCGCGAGAGGATGCTAGCTCTGGAAGCTTTGGAGAAGCGTCGTCGGAGGCAGGCGAGGGATGGGCTCCCGAGGGGCCGTCGCCGGAGACGCCTGACGACGACGATGATGATGATGACGACGACGATGAAGACGACGATGTGGCAGCCCGACTGGGCCTCAGCCCGGACCCGAGGCTAGGCCAGGGGTCGCCGAGCCAGCCTCCAAGTGGGCTGGCACCATCAGTGCCTGGGGCTGGGACACCAAGGTCCCAATCCGAGGAGCGGAGGCAGGCCGAGGGGGTACTTGACCCCTTGGCCGAGGTAGTTGTTGTGACTCCGGGGGGTCAGGCTGACCCGCCTGCCCCCCAAGAGTAGGTGCCCGTGCTGGTCGTGCAGGAGGCAGGTCCCTCGACCGTCGTGACAATGCCTGGGCAGGCCGCTCCCTCGGCACCTCGGGCGTCTGAGGCAGAAACGGTGTCGAAGCCGGCGGCGGGGCAACCCTTGGCAGCGCCTATGGGGATAGGGGCCCGAGGGGCCTCCCCACAGGCACGATTGGCCTTGGTCCGGAGGAGGATACCTCTGTTTCGCTCTTTTCACTATGTGTATTGAACTTGCCATCTCTCCCTTTCAGCAAGCGGGAGCAGGGCTTGGCTGGTTTGGCCCCAACGAAGGCCCTCAAGATGAAGCCGACTTCGGTGGCCAGTGCTGCGGCGCGCCACACCGGTTGGTTAGCCTCCGCACAAGGTGCTCTCCAGCGGGGGAGCCCACGCAGCACGAGTTTCCATGGGGCAAGCCTCCCAGGCCGACCCCCATGTTGGAGCGGCCATCATGCCGGGGGAGGCTGCTGAAGCGGCCGCGGCCCCGGGCCCGACTGACTTGTTGCTGCTGTCGGCGTCGACTCCTGCAGGGGTCATCGCTGATTCGCCCGTGGAGCCGCCCGTCGCCGCCGGCGTCAGGGCGGTTGAGGCACCGCCGCCCGTGGTCATCCCCGACCTCTCCGTTCTTGGCCAAGAGGAGGGGGCGGTCGTCGTTGCCGAGGTCGGTGGTTAGGGGCTTGCCACCTTAGCCGAGGAGGGGCCCAGTACGTCAACGGCGGTGGCGCCCGATGCATCGGCTGCAGGGGGACCCGACGCCTTGGTCGAGGGGCGTGCAGAGCCGTGGCCCGTCTTGGGGAGCAGCGGTCTTATCCCCGCGTAGCTCGACCTCAGTGAGTGGGGTGGGCGGCCGCTCCTGTTCTGGAGCCGCGGCACCTCAGATTCGGAACCCCTCCTCTCCCTTAACGATGAGCTGGAGGAGAGGTCCCGGGATAGTTTCCGTGAGTATACCGAGGCGGCGATGAGGTCGCTTCGGTCGACCATGGAGATCCTTTCCAGAGATGTTCCCAGGGTCTTCTAGGTAAGGATTTAGATGTATACCTTGCGTGACCAGGGCATTCTTTGTAATATCCTGTTTTCCTTCCTTAGGAACTTGCGGACGTGAGCACCGCCAAGTCGCTGTTCCTCCGCCGTGAGAGCGACGTCTGGGATTCGCTGCGGTCCCAGCGAGCCATGCTTACCGAGGCCAATGAGCGCCTCGCCCAATGGAGCGTCGAGGTGGCGGACCTTCGGCTGCTCTGTGATGAGCTAAAGTCGGAGGCGGTGTCGGCACGAGCAGAGGCTTTGTCGGCCCGGGAGCAGGTGGCTTCCCAGGCTGAGGAGATGCGGCAGCGGCAGCTGGAGCTTGGTGTAACACCCAAAATCCTATTTTTTAAAAAACTAAGAAAATTTCTCCAAAGATTTTTGAATTATGATATCATTTAATGATACTTATCTTATTCTTGATACTAACATCTCCTAAAACACAAAAAAATAGTTTCTAATAAAGAGTACCCTATATGGTTCTAGCAATCCCTTGTTAAAATATATATATTTATAATATTTTCTAAAGAATTTCATAAACGAGAGATTATATTTCTTAAAATACCTATTCTTTATTTTAGTGTGTACGAGTTTTATATTTGAAAGCATTTGCCTAAATAGGGTAATAAATAAATTAATACAATATTGTTGCATTGGAGTTTTGATCTGTGCATTTGAACTTAAGTTTGCAAAATCAATACATAATTGAAATTGTGATTGAAATCCAAAAGGAATTGATAAGAAAATAAAAAAATAAAAAAGGAGAAAGCTTCCCATGGGCAGATTTCCCCACCGCTCGACCCAGCCTCACACCTCTGCCCTGGGTCAAATATACAACCGCGCGACCCACTTAAGCCACTCGCATGGCTGAGCTTCAAACGACTGTAGTGGTGTGTCACCGCCAGGCAGGACCCACCCGTCAGACCGCCCTCACACGCGTCACCCAAGCCTCTGTTATTGGGCCCCACCCGCCGGGGCCTTCCTCTACCTGAAGCCGATCTTCGACCGAATCGCACCTAACCCGTCCTTAATCGTCGGCGATCGACCACCAGTTAAATCCTTATCCGTCGGGATCTAATGGGCCACGTCCTATGTCCCTGCCCCGCGCTTATATAAATCGACCATGGTGCCCTTCCCTAATCATCTATTCCATGCCTACCAAGACTCGTCACGGAGGAAGCAAAGAGACCGCCGGCGGAAAAGTTGTAGCCACCATCATCCACCAGCGAGGTAAGAGCGGCTTCCAAGGTTTTGACGTGATCTCCGCCCTCATAACAGTGTTTTGGTTGGAGTTGGCTCCCCTGGGCGTGGTCACGGATCCCATCCATGGCGCCCTCGGATGCTGGGCTTTGTCGCGGCTGGGTATCTGTGGGAAGAAGACGGTGCCGTGGACGCCAGGAAAGAGAGAGCATCAAACTGCCTGTGTTGCCGCCATGCCACGAGGTCGGCCTTCGTCGCTTCAACCCGAGGACCAATCGCCACCGTGGCGGGGTGGCTACTTTGTCAGGCTCCATCTTTTGCCGCCATGGGCCGCCGTGGGGAAAACCCAATGTGCGCCACCGTTCGAGGTCCGACCCGTGCGGGGCTGCTTCAAGGTGATGTAAGGAAGAAGAGCGATAGAAACTACTGGTGTTGGGTCATGTGATCGACGCGAATTTGCCGCCGTCGTATCAGCTCCGCCGCGGATCCGCCTTGATGCGTGGTCTGCTTCGTCGGTATACTAAGCCTCGATAAGGTGTGTCTTACCATGATCTCCTCACCGCCTAGCGTCGTTCGGGGTATTGGTTGATGGGCAGAATCACGGAGTCGTCTCACGCCGGTGAAGTTGCCGCTGTGAGGGCTTGGCGGCGGCGCCTGGGCAGTGTCAAGGGAAGTGGATGAGAGCTGGAGCGTTGATCGGGGAACGAGCGGCTTAGATCTAGTGGCTAACTAATAGATCGGCTAGGGTGCTTCTCTGCCGTAGATCATAGATCGGAGGAGTGAGAACAGTTCAGACTTCATAAAATCCGAGCAGTCGGATATTGATCCAGTGGTCACCATCCATTACCGGTTCGGGTTATGGAGGATCTAATCCCGACCGTTGCAATCAATCTGACGGTCGAGATTAGAGCGTACCCCCTTCGGCTGTGTGATTTTGCATAAGAGTCCCTAGATTTATAGGATATCAACTCGCGCTCCACTACTGTGTAAAAGTAATTTAACTTAGGTCCTGCAATTTGCAAAACAGACCCTGTGCTATTGGAAAATCCTAGCCGCAGCCCAGAAAGTGAATAAATGGAATAAAATAATTCAGAAAATATTTTCTAGTCTAGAAATAAACCTAGAATCTTATTTAATTCATATTTAGTTCATCTTAGCTCCGAATTAATTTATTCCAGTTGCTATAAGTTCATAATAATATTGTTTATCATCTGGTAACCTTATTTTATTATGAAACATGGGTATAATTTATGCACTTAATTTCTTTTGTGTTCAACACTTAAATCTTTATAAAATCATAACTTTATAACCGTAACTCCTTTCTGATCCATTCTGGTTGCATTAGTCTCACAATAATATTTATTATCATCTGGTAACTTTGTTTTTATCATGAAATATAGGTTAAAACGTTACACTTAGTCTATTCTATATTTAACCACGTGGATCTTCGGAAAACCATAACTTCATATCTATAACTCCGAATTTAGCGATTCTTGTACACGCGATCTCGTAGCGACACATAGATTATTATTATTCAGTTTGTTATTATGTTTGGTGTGATGTTAATTTTGCCTATGCACTGCTTGATTGTATTGCTACGACTAGCGTGAGGTCACGAGTCATCTGGAGATCATCCTGGTACCTGGAATCTCAAGTCCCAGGCAAGTTGTGCCCTTGATCACTTCTTTTTACCCACTCATGTTCTAATTAATCATAATGATCTACATAGGTTAATTTTTATGGGACCCAATAGGATACCCTAGTTTGTCTATCTTTATACCTTGTTTACCACTGAACTTTCTGGGTAGTACTTGCTAGTGCTATATGTGGTTTTGGGTATGGAGATACATTTTATTCATGATTATATCTTTGTTATCAGTTGTTATTTACTGTTCATGATAAGATCATTATGTTAATTGGAACATGGAGAACCACCCGGGAAAACAGTGCTACCACAAGGGTTTATGGACGCCCTTGGCTGATTAATTAGGAAAGCTAGTGGATGACTACCTTACCCGAAAGGGGCAAGGGCAGTAGGGGAGTGGTCAGTGTAGGGAGGCCCTTGGGATGATTTTGCTGCGATGGTGGTCATGCGAGGGATTCCAGCATTGGAGCTTCCTATAAACTATAGCGGGTTTTCTGAAGCTAGTGGAACTTTGTAAAGGCCTCGTAGTGTTACCCTGCCTCGCCTCCTCGGTAGAGGTGTATGGGATTGGCCGTCTCTTGGCAGATGGGTAACATGACTTGTGGGTAAAGATGTGCAACCTCTGCAGAGTGTAAAACTGGTATACTAGCCGTGCTCACGGTCATGAGCAGCTCGGACACTCACATGATTAAATTATGGAACCTAAACTCAATTTGTCATATGCATTGCATCGCAGGTGAGGTTGTTTTGTTCTACTACTTAATTGGGTTGGTATTTACTTATACTTAGTAATTGCTAATAAAATTTTGACCAACTTTAAAAGCAATGCTCAGCTCTAACCATCCTCTTTGGTAAGCCTTACACTTCACATGAGCTCCCACCTTTGGCGAGTTCATGCACATTATTCCCCACAACTTGTTGAGCGATGAACGTATGTGAGCTCACTCTTGTTGTCTCACACCCCCACAGGTCAAGAACAGGTACCACAGGATGAGGCGCATGGAGGATGCTCTGACGAGTTCGTGAGAGGTTTAGGTCGTCGTCTCCCAGTCAACTTTGGATTGCTGGACCGTTGTCTCCGTATAATGTAATTATTTATTTATTTTGTATAGAACTCCTGTTATGTAGTAAAGATGTGACATTCGATCTTGTGCCATGATTCATCATATGTGTGAGACTTGGTCCCAGCACACCTGATGATTATGTTCGCGCCCGGGTCTTGGTGCCCCGAAACCCGGGTGTGACAGAAGTGGTAACAGAGGAATGTTGACTGTAGGACGAAACCTAGATAGAACTGGACAACCATTGTTTACTTACCTTTGCTACTCTGATTCTTTCTAAACTTCTCTTAATCTTTTCTCATCTATTTCCGCTATACTCTGATTATTCTTACCTTTTCTCTCTAAAGACAAATGTGGATTTCAAACTTGAAATCTTGTACCTAAAGTGACTTTTAGGAATAGGAGACCTGATCTTAAGAACAAAAACAAAACTATTTTTTATATCTATGCACTTGAATGTTTGTTCTTATGAAATTTGTCTGATTTGGATCTTTTGTGATGAGTTGTGGAGTAATGTCCACAATTACATCTGCATATACTTATATGCATAAATATAAATAAATAAAATTGATAAGATAACTACACAACCTAAATTATCTTCCATCAAAATATCTAGCTTAATAGATCCATCTTATCTTAAAATATTCTATCTTATCTTTATGGGTCCATCTTATCCTAATAAGCATACTTATCCATCCTAGTTTAACAACCAGAATCTAATCCAAATTAATTAGATCTTATCTAGTATAATCTAGTCATACCAATCTAATCTAGATCCCATCTAATCTAATATGATCTAATCTAATGTGAGTTACTCAAACTTGTTAGTTGGTGCAAAAAAAAGAAAAGATTAGACCCTACTCCTATAAACATGTTTAACCTAAATTGGTACCTTAAGAACAACTCGATCATTCACAACTACCTAACCTACCTGATATATTGCTTTATCTACCTATCCCACCCTAAAAGCACATGTAAACCCCGTTGGACCCATCTTATAATTCTCGACCATCTACCTGTCTAAACCGTCTAAATCCTAGTGGAGACACCAAGATCGAAGATGATCGACCTCATCAAATCGAGGAAGGATAAGATTCAAGCCAGATCTTCAAAAGGAATCAAGATCCACAATCTTGGATAGAACCTTTCCTCACCCTACCCTTTCTTAACCAAACCTATCTATGCTCTAAAGACATCTTCTACCCTACATAATAAAGTGGACATACATATATATACCCATGCTCTCCTAATCACTCACTAATGAAAAAAGAGAGACTCTTGATTTTTGAACTAATTAGAAACTAAAATCTAAATTTTAAATCACTCTTCCTATATCCTCTTTCTTACAAATCTCGAGGACGAGATTTCTGTTAAGGGGGTAGGATTTGTAACACCCAAAATCCTATTTTTTAAAAAACTAAGAAAATTTCTCCAAAGATTTTTGAATTATGATATCATTTAATGATACTTATCTTATTCTTGAAACTAACATCTCCTAAAACACAAAAAATAGTTTCTAATAAAGAGTACCCTATATGGTTCTAGCAATCCCTTGTTAAAATATATATATTTATAATTATTTTCTAAAGAATTTCATAAACGAGAGATTATATTTCTTAAAATACCTATTCTTTATTTTAGTGTGTACGAGTTTTATATTTGAAAGCATTTGCCTAAATAGGATAATAAATAAATTAATACAATATTGTTGCATTGGAGTTTTGATCTGTGCATTTGAACTTAAGTTTGCAAAATCAATACATAATTGAAATTGTGATTGAAATCCAAAAGGAATTGATAAGAAAATAAAAAAATAAAAAAAGGAGAAAGCTTCCCATGGGCAGATTTCCCCACCGCTCGACCCAGCCTCCCACCTCTGCCCTGGGCCTAATGGGCCAAATATACAACCGCGCGACCCACTTAAGCCACTCGCCTGGCTGAGCTTCAGACGACTGTAGTGGTGTGTCACCGCCAGGCGGGACCCACCCGTCAGACCGCCCTCACACGCGTCACCCAAGCCTCTGTTATTGGGCCCCACCCGCCGGGACCTTCCTCTACCTGAAGCCGATCTCCGACCGAATCGCACCTAACCCGTCCTTAATCGTCGGTGATCGACCACCAGTTAAATCCTTATCCGTCGGGATCTGGTGGGCCCCGTCCTATGTCCCTGCCCCGCGCTAATATAAATCGACCATGGTGCCCTTCCCTAATCATCTATTCCATGCCTACCAAGACTCCTCACGGAGGAAGCAAAGAGACCGCCGGCGGAAAAGCTGTAGCCACCATCATCCACCAGCGAGGTAAGAGCCGCTTCCAAGGTTTTGACGTGATCCCCGCCCTCATAACAGTGTTTTGGTTGGAGTTGGCTCCCCTGGGCGTGGTCACAGATCCCATCCATGGCGCCCTCAGATGCTGGGCTTTGTCGCGGCTGGGTATCTATGGGAAGAAGACAGTGCTGTGGACGCCAGGAAAGAGAGAGCATCAAACTGCCTGTGTTGCCGCCATGCCACGAGGTCGGCCTTCGTCGCTTCAACCCGAGGACCAATCGCCACCGCGGTGGGGTGGCTACTTTGTCAGGCTCCATCTTTTGCCGCCATGGGCCGCCGTGGGGAAAACCCAATGTGCGCCACTGTTCGAGGTCCGATCCGTGCGGGGGTGCTTCAAGGTGATGTAAGGAAGAAGAGCGATAGAAACTACTGGTGCTGGGTCATGTGATCGACGCGAATTTGCTGCCGTCGTATCAGCTCCGCTGCGGATCCGCCTTGATGCGTGGTCTGCTTCGTCGGTATACTAAGCATCGGTAAGGTGTGTCTTACCATGATCTCCTCACCGCCTTGCGCCGTTCGGGGTATTGGTTGGGGGCAGAATCATGGAGTCGTCTCACGCCGGCGAAGTTGCCGTCGTGAGGGCTTGGCGGCGCCGCCTGGGCAGTGTCAAAAGAAGTGGATGAGAGCTGGAGCGTTGATCGGGGAACGAGCGGCTTAGATCTGGTGGCTAACTAACAGATCGGCCAGGGTGCTTCTCTGCCGTAGATCATAGATCGGAGGGGTGAGAACAGTTCAGACTTCATAAAATCCAGGCAGTCGGATATTGATCCAGTGGTCACCATCCATTACCGGTTCGGGTTATGGAGGATCTAATCCCGACCGTTGGAATCAATCTGACTGTCGAGATTAGAGCGTACCCCCTTCGGCTGTGTGATTTTGCATAAGAGTCCCTGGATTTATAGGATATCAACCCACGCTCCACTACTGTGTAAAAGTAATTTAACTTAGGTCCTGCAATTCGCAAAACAGACCCTGTGCTATTGGAAAATCCTAGCCGCAGCCCAGAAAGTGAATAAATGGAATAAAATAATTCAGAAAATATTTTCTAGTATAGAAATAAACCTAGAATCTTATTTAATTCATATTTAGTTCATCTTAGCTCCGAATTAATTTATTCCAGTTGCTATAAATTCATAATAATATTTTTTATCATCTGGTAACCATATTTTATTATGAAACATGGGTATAATTCATGCACTTAATTTCTTTTGTGTTCAACACTTAAATCTTTATAAAATCATAACTTTATAACCGTAACTCCTTTCTGATCCATTCTGGTTGCATTAGTCTCACAATAATATTTATTATCATCTGGTAACTTTGTTTTTATCATGAAATATAGGTTAAAATGTTACACTTAGTCTATTCTATATTTAACCACGTGGATCTTCGGAAAACCATAACTTCATATCTATAACTCCGAATTTAGCGATTCTTGTACACGCGATCTCGTAGCGACACATAGATTATTATTATTCAGTTTGTTATTATGTTTGGTGTGATGTTAATTTTGCCTATGCACTGCTTGATTGTATTGCTACGACTAGCGTGAGGTCACGAGTCATCTGGAGATCATCCTGGTACCTGGAATCTCAAGTCCCAGGCAAGTTGTGCCCTTGATCACTTCTTTTTACCCACTCATGTTCTAATTAATCATAATGATCTGCATAGGTTAATTTTGATGGGACCCAATAGGATACCCTAGTTTATCTATCTTTATACCTTGTTTACCACTGAACTTTCTGGGTAGTACTTGCTAGTGCTATATGTGGTTTTGGGTATGGAGATACATTTTATTCATGATTATATCTTTGTTATCAGTTGTTATTTACTGTTCATGATAAGATCATTATGTTAATTGGAACATGGAGTACCACCCGGGAAAACAGTGCTACCACAAGGGTTTATGGACGCCCTTGGCTGATTAATTAGGAAAGCTAGTGGATGACTACCTTACCCGAAAGGGGTAAGGGCAGTAGGGGAGTGGTCAGTGTAGGGAGGCCCTTGGGATGATTTTGCTGCGATGGCGGTCATGCGAGGGATTCCTGCATTGGAGCTTCCTATAAACTGTAGCGGGTTTTCTGAAGCTAGTGGAACTTTGTAAAGGCCTCGTAGTGTTACCCTACCTCGCCTCCTCGGTAGAGGTGTATGGGATTGGCCGTCTCTTGGCAGATGGGTAACATGACTTGTGGGTAAAGATGCGCAACCTCTGCAGAGTGTAAAACTGGTATACTAGCCATGCTCACGGTCATGAGCAGCTTGGACACTCACATGATTAAATTATGGAACCTAAACTCAATTTGTCATATGCATTGCATCGCAGGTGAGGTTGTTACTTTTGTTCTACTACTTAATTGGGTTGGTATTTACTTATACTTAGTAATTGCTAATAAAATTTTGACCAACTTTAAAAGCAATGCTCAGCTCTAACCATCCTCTTTGGTAAGCCTTACACTTCACATGAGCTCCCACCTTTGGCGAGTTCATGCACATTATTCCCCACAACTTGTTGAGCGATGAACGTATGTGAGCTCACTCTTGCTGTCTCACACCCCCCATAGGTCAAGAACAGGTACCACAGGATGAGGCACATGGAGGATGCTCTGACGAGTTCGTGAGAGGTTTAGGTCGTCGTCTCCCAGTCAACTTTGGGTTGCTGGACAGTTGTCTCCGTATGTTGTAATTATTTATTTATTTTGTATAGAACTCTTGTTAAGCAATAAAGATGTGACATTCGATCATGTGCCATGATTCATCATATGTGTGAGACTTGGTCCCAGCACACCTGATGATTATGTTCACGCCCGGGTCTTGGTGCCCCGAAACCCGGGTGTGACACTTGGCCAGGCTATCGGTGAGCGGGACCGATCTCGTAGCCAAGCTGCCGAGGACGTGAGCCGGGCTGAGGCCCTTTGGGGTCAGCTGGCTGATGCTACGGAGCAGTTAGCCGAGGCCCTTAGGTCTGCCCAGTCCGCCCAAGCCGAGGCCTCGCGGCAGCGCGCCCGGGCCGAAGGTATGCCTTGCCCGCTTTGCGACTTGGTTTTTGTCTCCATTCTTCACCTTGCGTCTGAAAAAAGTTGTCCTGCCATCTGCAAGGTTCGAGACGGCTCTTGATGAGGCCGTCAAGAACTGCAAGGCGCTTGCCGAGGCGGCTGAGCAGAAGGAGGCCGAGCGTGTGGCCATGTCCGAGGCCATCTCGGCTTTCTGTCAGGCCTTTGGCCTCGACGGCGTCCCCTCGGGTAGCACCCCCCAGAGTCATCTGCGGGCCTTGGGCGGCCATGTGCGCAACAGACTCCGCGGGGTGCTGCACCATGGTGTTAGGCGGGCCTTCGTCGTGCTTGCTTCCCACTACGACGTGGATCTGGAGTGGGTTAGCAAGGGGTACTGCTTACCCGACGATGAGGAGGCTGCCTTAGCTGAGCTCCAGAGGCTTGACGCGGCTGTCGAGGGTCCAAGTGCGGCGCTGGCTTCCTCCTTCGAGGTGGAGGTCCTTCCGCCCGTGTCGCCGCCTAGGGCCGGGCCAGATTCTGCCGAGGGTGGAAACGACGCAGAGGGTGCCGCTCCTCCCCCTACCACTGTCTGAGCCTGCAAGAACAGTTTGCTTGAAGTATGCGTATGTTTTTTGCGGCCACCGAGGCCTAAACATTTTAATCGTGGGATTATAAAGTTGTGTTTTCTTTCCTCTCGTTTTGTGTGTTAAGACCTGTTCGGTAGCAGAATCCCTCGTCCGAGCGTGAGTCACTTTTCGCGGAAGGTGATGAGTGAGGTATCTGTATCCCGGAGGCGTAGGAGTCCCTCGGCTCGGTCGGCCTTGCCGCTTACGTGGTCCCTCGTCGTTTTTAGGATTCTATTATCGATGCAGTCGAAATGGCACGAAAGTCGTTCTGGCAGAAAAGTTTTCGAGCGTTAGGACCTGTTCGGTAGCAGAATCGCTTATCCGAGCATGAGTTACTTTTCGCGGAAGGTGATGAGTGAGGTATCCGTATCCCGGAGGCGTAGGAGTCCCTCGGCTCGATCGGCCTTGCCGTTGAAGGTCTCTCTCGCTTGTCTTTAGGATTCTGTTATCGAAGCAGTCGAAAAGCGCGAAAGACGTTCTGGCAAAAGACCTTTCCGAGAAAAATTTTGACGCAGAGGGGGTTCCCCCCTTCTAGCCCCTGAGGGAGGGTCGGGCTTTGCCGAGGCAAGCCTGATCCTTCCTTGATGGTTAGACTTTATTTAAGTAAAGAAAACGAGGTACATAAACGACTTGAAACATTTTAAGGGTAAAAGCGACGTAGTTGTTGGATGTTCCAAGCGTTGTTGTAGACCTCGCCTTGATCGTTGGCCAGCTTGTATGTTCTGGGCTTCAAAATCTTGGCGATGATGAAGGGCCCTTCTCAGGGAGGAGTAAGCTTGTGGCGCCCTCGGGCGTCTTGTCGCAGCCGAAGTACCAAGTCTCCCACTTGGAAGCCTCGGGGCCGAACTCTTCGGGTGTGGTAGCGTCGCAGGGACTGCTGATACCGCGCCGAGTGTAGTAAGGCCACGTCCTGAGCCTCTTCCAGCTGGTCCAACGAATCTTCTCGGTTGATCTGGTTGCTTTGGTCGTCGTAAGCCTTTGTCCTCGGGGAACCGTATTCTAAGTCCGTGGGTAGGATGGCCTCGGCCCCATAGACTAGAAAGAACGGTGAGAAACCCGTGGCTTGGCTCGGCGTCGTCCTCAGACTTCAAACCACCGAGGGTAGTTCCTTTATCCACCGCTTACCGAACTTATTGAGGTCGTTGTATATCCTCGGCTTTAGTCCCTGGAAAATCATACCGTTGGCGCGCTCCACCTGCCCATTGGTCATTGGGTGAGCTACGGCGGCCCAGTCCACACGGATGTGGTGGTCTTCACAGAAGTCCAGGAACTTCTTCCTAGTGAACTGCGTGCCATTGTCGGTGATGATGGAGTTCGGGACCCCAAAGCGATGGATAACATTTGTGAAGAACGCCACCGCCTGCTCGGACCTGATGCTGGTTAAGGGTCGGACCTCGATCCACTTGGAGAATTTGTCGATGGCGACTAGCAGGTGCTTGAAGCCCCCAGGTGCCTTCTGCAAGGGACCGACGAGGTCCAGACCCCATATGGCAAACGGCCAAGTGATGGGTATCGTTTGCAGGGTCTGAGCGGGCAGGTGCGTCTGTCTTGTGTAGAATTGACACCCTCTGCAGGAGCGTACAATCCTAGTGGCGCCGGCCACTGCGGTCGGCCAGTAGAAACCTTGCCGGAAAGCGTTTCCGACGAGGTTCTGAGGTGCTGCATGGTGACCGCAAGCCCCCGAGTGTATTTCTTGTAACAGCTCTTGTCCTTGGGCGACGGATATGCACCGTTGGAGAATGCCTGAGGGGCTGCGGTGGTACAACTCTTTCTCATCACCCAGTAAAACGAACGACTTGGCGCACCGAGCCAGTCGCCGAGCTTCGGCCTTGTCGAGGGGCAGCTCTCCTCGGAGGAGATATTGCAGGTACGGGGTCTGCCAGTTTTTGTTTGGCGCAACCCTGTTCCTCTCTCCCTCGATGCGCAAGGCCTCACCCTCGGCAGCCGAGGGTACCACGGGCTGGGCCGAGGTCTCATCGGGTTCGGGCGTCGTCGAGTTTCACGGATGGTTGATATATGTCCCTGGAGAAGACGTCCGGGGGAACCGTCGTTCGCCCCGAGGCTATTTTAGCCAGCTCATCCACAGTCTCGTTGTACCACCAAGCGACATGGTTGAGTTCCAGCCCGTGGAACTTATCTTCCAAGCGCCAAACTTCGTCGCAATAGGCCTCAATTTTTTTATCGTGGCAGTGGGAGTTCTTCATGACTTGGTCAATGACGAGCTGCGAGTCACCCCGAGCGTCGAGGCGCCGAACCCC
This sequence comes from Zea mays, assembly GCF_902167145.1. Classification (NCBI taxonomy): domain Eukaryota; kingdom Viridiplantae; phylum Streptophyta; class Magnoliopsida; order Poales; family Poaceae; genus Zea; species Zea mays. The sequence goes on from NC_050097.1 coordinate 147,160,465, forward strand.
TAGCTCGATGGCGATGCGCAACCCATTAACCAGAGCCTCGTACTCGGCCATGTTGTTTGACGCTGGAAAATGGAGGCGCAGCACGTAGCGCACATGTTTCCCGAGGGGCGAGATGAAGAGCAGGCCAGCACCTGCTCTTGTTTTCATCAGCGACCCATCGAAGTACATGGTCCAAAGTTTAGGCTGGATTGGAGCTGTCGGCAATTGGGTGTCGACCCATTCCGCCAGGAAGTTCGCCAAGACTTGGGATTTTATGGCCTTCCGAGGGGCAAATGAAATTGTTTCGCCCATGAGTTCCACTGCCCATTTTGCTATCCTAAACGAGGCCTCTCGGCACTGGATGATCTCTCCCAGGGGGAAGGATGACACCACAGTCACCGGATGAGACTCGAAGTAGTGTCACAACTTTCGTCGCGTCAGAATTACTGCGTACAGTAGCTTCTGGATTTGTGGGTAGCGGATCTTGGTCTCGGATAGTACCTCACTGATGAAGTAGACCGGCCTCTGGACGAGCAGTGCATGCCCCTCTTCTCGTCTCTCGACCATGATCGCGGCGCTGACCACCTGAGTGGTTGCGGCTACGTAGATCAAGAGGGCTTCTCCCGCAGTGGGGGCACCAAGATGGGTGTGTTTGTAAGGAGTGCCTTTAAGTTCCTGAGGGCTTCCTCGGCCTCGGGGGTCCAAGTGAAGCGCTCGACCTTCCTTAAGAGGCAGTACAAGGGCAATCCTCTCTCGCCGAGGCGCGAGATGAAGCGGCTCAGAGCCGCAAGGCATCCCATGACCCTTTGTACTCCTTTTAGATCCTTGATGGGTCCCATGTTGGTGATGGCTGTGATTTTCTCCGGGTTGGCCTCGATGCCTCTTTTGGAGACGATGAACCCCAGGAGCATGCCTCGGGGGACTCCGAAGACACACTTCTCGGGATTGAGTTTTACGCCCTTCGCACGCAGGCACCCGAAAGTCACTTCGAGGTCGGAGAGGAGGTCAGAGGCCTTTCTTGTCTTGACAATGATGTCATCGACGTAAGCCTCAACCGTTCGGCCGATGTGCTCCCCAAACACATGGTTCATGCACCTTTGGTAGGTTGCACCTGCATTCCTCAAGCCAAATGGCATAGTAATATAACAATACATGCCAAAGGGTGTGATGAAAGAAGTCGCGAGCTGGTCGGATTCTTTCATCTTGATTCGGTGATAACCTGAATAGGCGTCGAGGAATGACAGGGTTTCGCACCCAGCAGTGGAGCCCACAATTTGATCGATGTGAGGCAGAGGGTAGGGAACCTTCGGACATGCTTTGTACAGACCAGTGTAGTCTACGCACATCCTCCATTTCCCACCTTTTTTCTTTACAAGCACAGGGTTAGCTAACCATTCGGGATGGAATACCTCTTTGATGAACCCTGCAGCCATCAACTTGTGGACCTCCTCGCCTATGGCTCTGCGCTTATCTTCGTCAAAGCGGCACAGGTGCTGCTTCACGGGTCAGGCTCCAGCTCGGATATCCAGCGAGTGCTCGGCGACATCCCTTGGTATGCCTGGCATGTACGAGGGACTCCACGCAAAAATTTTTGCATTTGCACGGAGAAAGTCGATGAGCACTGCTTCCTATTTGGGGTCGAGCTTGGAGCCGATCCTGACTTGCTTGCAGGCGTCGTTGCTGGGGTCGAGGGCGACGGTCTTAACCGCCTCAACTGCTTCGAAGTTGCCGGTGTGGCGCTTCGTGTCAGGCGCCTCCTTGGAGAGGCATTCCAGGTCGGCGATGAGGGCCTCGGACTCGGCGATGGCCTCAGCGTACTCCACGCATTCCACGTCGCACTCGTAAGCATGGCGGTACGTGGAATCGACGGTGATGATTCCGTTGGGGCCCGACATCTTGAGCTTCAGGTACGTGTAGTTGGGGACGGCCATGAACTTGGTGTAGCACGGTCTCCCCAGCACCGCATGATAGGTCCCTCGGAACCCGACCACCTCGAACGTGAGGGTTTCCCTGCGGAAGTTGGAGGGAGTTCCGAAGAAGACGGGCAAATCAAGTTGCCCAAGGGGCAAGACGCGCTTACCAGGGATGATCCCGTGAAAGGGTGCTGCACCGGCCCGGATCGTGGATAGATCTATCCCCAAGAGCCCTAGGGTCTCGGCGTAGATGATGTTGAGGCTGCTACCTCCGTCCATGAGGACCTTGGTGAGCCTAGCTTTGCCGATGACGGGGTCGACGACAAGCGGGTACCTTCCTGGGCTCGGCACATAGTCGGGGTGGTCGCCTTGGTCGAAGGTGATGGGCTTGTCGAACCAGTCTAGGTAGACCGGCGCCACTACCTTCACCGAGCAGACCTCCCGGTGCTCTTGCTTGCGGTGTCGAGTCGAGGCGTTCGCCACCTGTTCGCCGTAGATCATGAAGCAGTCGCGGACCTCCGGGAACTCCTCCTTGTCGCCCCCCTTCTTGTTCTTGCCTTGGTCCTTGCCACCTTCTGTCGAGGGTCCCGCCTTGATGAAGTAACGCCGGAGCATGTCGCACTCCTCAAGGGTGTCCTTGACGGGACCCCTGTGATAGGGGCACGACTCCTTGAGCATTTTGTCAAACGTGTTGACTCCTCCGGGGGGCTTCCGAGGATTCCTGTGCTCAGCAGTAGCGATGAGATCCGCGTCAATGGCGTCGCGCTTTGCTTGCGCCTTCTACTTGGCCTTCTTTTTCGAGCCACGCTGGACGGACGCCTTGGGGGCGTCTTCCTTCTGTGTTCCTTGAGACTGCTTGTCCTTCTGGAAGATGGCTTCGACCGCCTCCTGACCAGAGGCAAACTTGGTGGCAATGTCCATCAATTCGCTCGCCTTGGTGGGAGTCTTGCGCCCTAGTTTGCTCACTAGGTCCCGGCACGTGGTGCCGACGAGGAATGCCCTGATGACGTCCGAGTCGGTGATGTTGGGCAGCTCGGTGCACTGCTTCGAAAACCGCCGGATGTACTCTCGCAGGGATTCCCCTGACTGCTGGCGGCAGCTTCGGAGGTCCCATGAGTTCCCAGGGCGCACGTACGTACCTTGGAAGTTTCCCGTGAAGGCCTTGACCAGGTCGTCCCAGTCGGAGATCTGCGCAGGAGGCAGATGCTCCAGCCATGCTTGGGCAGCGTCGGAGAGGAAAAGGGGGAGGTTGCGGAAGATGAGGTTGTCGTCATTCGTCCCTCCCAACTGGCATGCCAGTCGGTAATCCGCGAGCCACAACTCCGGCCTTGTCTCCCCTGAGTACTTGGTGATGGTAGTTGGGGCTCGGAACCGGGCTGGGAACAGCGCCCGTCGTATGGCCCGGCTGAAGACCCTCAGTCCTGGCGGTTCGGGCGAGGGGCTCCGGTCCTCCTCACTGTCGTAGCGTCCTCTGCGCCTGGGGTGGTAGCCTCAGTGCACCTTCTCGTCGAGGCGGGCTCGACGGTCGCGGCGGTGGTGCTCGTCGCCGAGGCGATCCGGGGCTACAGGCGTCCCGTCCCGCGTGCGCCCGGTGCGGACCGAGGCCTCCCACATAAGTCAGGAGGACGTTGCACGATGCTCCGAGGGGCACGCTTGCCTTCGGGAGGCAGAGCTCTTGGCTCGTCGGACCACTGTGTTTTCCAGGAGACCCTTGAGTTCGCCCTAGATACGCCGCCCCTCGGTGGTGGATGGCTCCGGCATCGCTCGGAGTAGCATCGCCGCTGCAGCTAGATTCTGACCGACCTCGCTGAAGGTCGGGGGCAGCCTTGCCCTGGCATTGTCAAGAATTCGGTGCTGGACGTCTTGGGCCTGATGAGGCGCTCCTCTGGCAAGTGCTTGGCCCGCCCACTCCTGCTCGATGTTTTATCGGAGCTGCACAAGCCGCCCCGCTTCTTCATCGAGCTTGGCCTGCATCTCGAGGAATTGCTTGAGCTGTGTGTCCTGACCCCCCGCAGGGACTGGGACCACAGCTAGCTCCCGCGGGATGTCAACGTGAGACGCAGGCCCAGGGGCGTCGTCATCTTGCGGCATGCCGAGGTGGTTGTCCTCGTCGTGATCTTCCTGATCGATGTGGAAACACTCGCGGCTTGGGTCGTAACCCTCGTCGCCGAGGCTATGGCCATCGTCACAGCAGCCGGAGAGGCAGTAGTCACATGCGGACATGAAGTCTCGCATGGCACTGGGGTCACTGAGTCCGGAGAAATCTCAACCGAAGCCGGAGTCGTCGTCTTCCTCGGAACCCACAGGTCCGAAGGTTGAGACGGCCGTTAGTCGGTCCCAAGATGACCGCATAGGATACCTTGGAAGGTCAGGGTATGCCCTTGCGGAAGCGCTCATCGAAGCGGGGTCGCTTGGTGGATCGAGGCTGAATCTAAAAGGGACAGGGTGGAAAACGGACGGTACCTCTTGGTCGATGGACGATGGCGAAGTCGCGTCGGGGACGGACTGCACCGTTATCTCAGGTACGAGGCTAATGCCCAGCAAGTCCTTTGCGAGGGTGCTGGCGTCATCAGTCCACCTGGGGTTGGCACGTAGCGGGGAAGCGATACCCGTCGTTGTCTCAGGTGCGAGGACAACACACGACATGGCCCCGCAGGGGTGCCGGTGTCGTCGACTCGCTCTGGCCCGACAGCCGATGAGGTGCCGCCTCCTGCATGGCCACGGTTGCCCCGTCTCCTCCTCCTCCAGCGAGGAGGGTGGCAGGGCAAACCCGGGTGTTCCTCTTCTGCCACGGTGGGAAGTCGTCGTCGAGTTCGCCGCTGCCGGGTGAGCCGACTGTCGTTGTTGCTGTCGCGCTGCGGGGGGAGGAGTACCATGTCATAGCTGCCGTCAAGGGACATGAACTCAAGACTCCCGAAGCGGAGCAGCGTCCCCGGCTGAAGAGGCTGCTGGAGGCTACCCATCTCGAACTCAACAGGAAAGTGTTCGTTAACATGCAGCGAGCCCCTACCTGGCGCGCCAACTGTCGACGTTTCAGACACGCGAGGACCGTCAACCGACCAGTAAATTTGTTGTTGTGTGTCCCTGCCCAGATGGGTTGATGCAAGATGGAACACAAGAGGGAAATGTGGCTTATGTTATCTCGCACCGGGGTGCTTGTAGTAGGGGTTACAAGCGTTGCGCGAGGGAGCAAGGGCGAGAGCGACCAACGTTGTTAGTGTTGTCGCGTCTGCCCACGGCGTCCAACGTGTGTCTAAGACGTGCCTAAGGAAGGCCCTGGGCATCCCCTTTTATAGACACAAGGAGATGCCCAGCTGTACAAGGGGGTGTAGCTATGTGCTATCGTGGTCGTTGGTGAAGTGCCTTGAGCCCTGTAGATGGGCTAACGTGGCTGTTGGAGAAGCACCTTGAGCCCTGTAGAAGCACAGCTGTCGGCGCAGCATGGATCCTGCTGACGTTGTCTTGCTTCCGTAGGAGGTTGAGAGCAATCCGGCGTCATGGGCGCACGCGGGGAACCATCATTACCTGTTGCCGGAGTAACCTTAGATGGGACACTGGTCTTGTTCCTTCGTAGCCTGAGGCAGCTAGCTAGGAGTAGGGTAATGATGTATCCCCTGTAGCGCAGTCGGTCCGAGGCCCAGGTCGGGCGAGGCAGAGACTTCTCCTGAGGCCGAGGCTGGGCTCGGGCGAGGTTGTGACTCCTCTCGAGGCCGAGGCTCAGGCCGAGGCCTGGGGTCGGGCGAGGCGAAGATCTTCTTCCGAGGCTATGGCCGAGGCCGAGGCCTGAGGTCGGGCGAGGCAGAGCTCCCTGTTGCATTCGAGGTCGAACTCGTGGGAGATCGTGACTCCGTTTTGTCTTGGTGGTTGGCACAGTAGCCGGAGCGGGGTGAACGGCGCTATTTTCCTATCAGATCGGTCAGTAAAGGGGCGAAGTGACTACGGTCACTTCGACCTTGCCGACTGAGGCACGTGTGTCAGGATAAGGTGTCAGGCGATCCCCGCATTAAATGCGCATGCGATACGGTCGCATTAAATGAGCAGCTTGGACACTCACATGATTAATTTATGGAACTAAATTCAATTTGTCATGTGCATTGCATTGAGGGTGTTGTTATTACTTTTGTTCTACTACTTAATTGAATTGGTATTTACTTATACTTAGTAATTGCTAATAAAATTTTGACCAACTTTAAAAGCAATGCCCAGCTTCAACCATCCTCTTTGGTAAGCCTTACACTTCACATGAGCTCCCACCGTTGGCGAGTTCATGCACATTATTCCCCACAACTTGTTGAGCTATGAACGTATGTGAGCTCACTCTTGCTGTCTCACACCCCCCACAGGTCAAGAACAGGTACCGCAGGATGTGGCGCATGGCGGATGCTGTGACGAGTTCGTGAGAGGTCTAGGCCGTCGTCTCCTAGTCAACTTTGGGTTGCTAGATCGTTGTCTTCATATGATGTCATTATTGATTTATTTTGTATAGAACTCCTGTTATGTAGTAAAGATGTGACATTCGATCATGTGCCATGATTCATCATATGTGTGAGACTTGGTCCCAGCACACCTAGTGATTATTTCGGGCCCGGGTTTTGGACCCCTAAAACTCGAGAGTGACACTTTGCTGTCCAGATTCGGACAGATTCAGTCTTCACACTTTAAACACCTATAACTTAACCTTCAGACCACCAAAAAGAGTGATCCAAAACTTTTTGGAAAGCTTAGCAAAAGTACTACACAAGATACTTAAGCACCAAGAATTGGTTCCAAATTTAATCAACCCAAACAATACATTTTTCGAAATCTGTCCTGACACTAAACATAACACAATAATCATTTTATAAAATTCATAACTCTCAAACTATCAGGTTTATAGTTATGAAATTTTAACACAAGAAAGATAATAAAGTTATCTATAACTTTAGTATGACCATCATGAACTGATTTTAATATTAACTTAAGCAAACATTGCTATCTCTAAAATCTGTACAGAATTTGGATAGATTCAGGTACTGAACTTGTGAAAAGCATAATTTCTAAACAATCAGACTTATGACTGTCAAATTTTAACACAAGCAAGATAATAAAGTTGTCTACAACTTTTATATGTGATCTTTCTACAGGAAACATAATTTAGTTTATTAAACAGACGGCACAATGAAAACAGTGCGTGCAGGAATTTCAGTTTGCTAGCACAAGAGCACTTAACTATCACCAAGCAAAATCATAGAGATACTACCACCAATTTCTCAAGTTTAAATCATTGTGACTTAGTTATCAAGTTTCAATTTATATCAAGACACTAAATCATTTCAAGGAACATGCGCTTTTGTTTACTTCTATTTTTTCACTAACTCCTTATAATTATAAAATGGGTGTTATTTTAGCACCATATGAAACTATCTGATTTGGGACTGTAATTTTTATGAGACATAGGTAATAACAAATCATGACCAATGTATAAATTTCACATGCGCAGGTTTTATATTTTATTTATTACAAAAATAACAAATTATTAATGCGATAGAGCATGTGAGGGCAAGTGAAATCTAAAACTAATTATTATCTGTGGATGCATGACCATATTACGTTTGCTTAGGCTACTGTAATATCATGCAAGGACAGTGGAACACCATTTTTCATTTTTACATCTATATATTATTTGTAAATCATTTAAAACTACTTAATGTGCATCAAGCAAGTTAAATTACTAACTCACTGATACATCAACCATAAATCTTGAAATTTTTACCAGTCTCACTAAGCATCACACATAGGGTCTACTATACAAATTTCAATCCGTTTGGAGTACGAGAGCTACAGATCCAAAAATAACAAGCAAATCAATCTTCTTTTCCCTATTTAACATGTTTTAATTAACACACCAAGAAAACAGTGAACAACATATAAGTTTTATATTTTTTTAGCTAGAGTATGACAACATCTAACTAACGAAACAAGTTTCATCATTTTTGGATTTTTATAATTAAAACTATGGAGAAAAACACGTTCAATTATTTTGTAAACCAGTTTTATTTCTACAGAAAAACTTTTCCACTAAAACATGCCAACTTATAGATCTAACAGATAGATAATTTCATAAGGAAGGCAACAAAACAAGTTTCACAATTTTAAGAGCTACCAAACTCAATATATGAATTTTGGAAGATATTACGAGATCTGGAATTTGAAGCACCATTACCCTTGGCCTTGGACCCACACGTCATAGGCACATGGGAGGTCTTCTTCCTCCTTGCTTCCTGCACGCACGCAGGGAGGAGATGGGGAGCTGGCCGACGACCTTGGACATGGCCATGGAGAAGTGGTCGGGGCGAGCGGCGACAAGGGCGTCCCGACAGCGAGCTTGAGAGAACACTTGGCATGGTGGAGGCTTGCTGTTTTGGTGGGGAAGAGAGGAGCAGAGCACATGGGGAGAATCGACCATGGATGGAGCTTGCTGCCAAGAGCCCTGGGAGGAAGACGCAGGGAACCAAGACGCCACGACCAGCCACCAGAGCAGGGGGAGCAAATGTCATGAATCCATGGGGACCAGGACGCCGAGCTGGAGAGGGGCCGGTCCAGCCGTGGAATGGCTCCTGCCAGCCACCCCGTGCACGAGCAGAGAGGGCCGTGGCGCGCTGCTGAGGGAGGGGCAGGGCGCACCGACCAGCCAGCTAAGGGAGGGCACCGGCGTTGGGGAAGAGGGTGCCGTGGAGGAGCCCTGCTCCAATGCGTCCAAGCCAGAGAAGAGGGCATCCATGGCGTGCTGCGGCTTAGGGCTCCCTGGTGCTTGTCGTGGGGGTGGGAGAGCAAGGGAGCAGAGGTGGTCGCCAGCCATGGATGGAGCTCGGATGGGGGAGGAAGAGGGCCAGGGAGATGGAGCCGCTGCCTGCAGCCGTGCGCCTGTGAACAGAGAGGAGGGAGGTAGCTTGGGGGAGAAGGAGAAGTCGGTTGCTGCTTGATTTAAAGAGACGCCACAGGCAGCCATTGGTGGCGTGGGCAGTGGCCTGCAGAGCACCAGTTTGCTTAAGGGCGAAGCAACCAACGGCAGAGCAACTTTGGGCGGATGTTTTTGCCTTTTTCTATTTGGTATCGGACCTTGATCACTATAGAAGATATGTTCCTTGATCTATACTCTACAAACCTTATACATGGCTTAAGGTGATTCGGGCACTGGTTAGAGATACTTAGAGATTGAATCAAGGCTAGGTGTAATTATAAAATTTGTTGTATAACATAGGTTCTACAACTTTTATTAAAGGTCAAACCTCGTCTCTTGAATATAAAATGAGGTTTCACTTTGGTCAAAGTAGTATCGTTATAAAGCTTCAATTTATATTTTTAAGGCAATCGAAGTATTTTCTCGACATTTTCTTGGCATGGACCCTTAATAACTTTTGTTGTAGAGTTCATATAGAATTGTTTGAGCAAGATGACAAGGTTTGGTTGAATTTCAAAATTTGCATTTGTTCAAACGAGTTGTTTCAAGCAAGCACGGGATTTATCTTTTCATGTGAGTATTTGCTTGAAACTTCTAGAAATCTTTAGAATACACTTGATAGATAGAGATGAATGATGATATAGAAATAATAAGTCGATTTACATAAGAATTAATTAGGGGTTGACACAACAGAGATTCTGCTAGAGAATACAGATTCAAATTAAATGTTTGGACGTTGATCGAATATCGAGAAATCAAATTTAGACATAGCTCGGATAACAATTGTTGAGAGTTCGAATAAATGAACTTTAGACGAGATCGGCAAGACAAGTTTGATGTTCGAATTTACATTTGTTTCAAGAAATAAAAGTTTTAACAGGCTCCAAATTTGGCTCTTCTGGAGATCGAATAATCCCAAATTTGATGAAACTTTCAAGAAAAATCTTGATAAACAGAGATAGATAGGATCGAGAAATAGAATTTTTCACTGAGCATTCGAGCTTAGGACAAAACTCACGGCATAACATGAAATAGACACCTAGGGTGTCACAATCAGCCACTACATTAGCCACTCAATTTAGAGTTAAATCAAAGAAGTTATGAATTTATGAAGTTTTAGGATTTCATTTCTATATTAAAATTCATTTTTCGGTTTATTCTATCAACTTGAGGTTTTATTTGGATGGTGGATGATGTTTTGAGGAAACCCAGGGTGCTATGTGTAAATTTCAGGGCCTAACTCGAATTATTTCCTATCGGACCCGGACTACAGGTTAGTTTTAGGTTCCTCTAAGGGCTCTTTTGCAACTGCACCGCAATGAAAGGGTACTGATCAATCCCACCCGATCCGCATCAACGACCTAGATTAGATTTCTCCTAACACGAACCGGTAAGCCCTCCTGGCCAAAGGATCCTCGATCGACGATCGAGGATGTGCCATGCCACGATCCAGCCAGAACCGCCCATATCCGATCGAACGGTTGTGGTTTATTGAGTGAAGGGGTACTTCCCTGTTTTAATTAGAGCCACCCAGGAGAGGATCAACGGCTCTGCTAGCTTCTCCCTACCCGAACCCGGACAGCGGCTGTGCCGCCCCTCCCCACAGCGGAGGATGGTCGACGACCATGAATTCCCTCCTCTGAAGCTCCAAACCTCAACGCGAAGAGTGCTACACGTTCCAGGAACAACGGTGAATCTAAAGGAAGAGTTCTCACCGAAATCTGAGGTAGTGACACAGTCGATCGTCGATGCCAAGAAATTCCACACCAGAGCTCGACTTAGGCGAGAACTCGCAGGTACATTAGCCAATTCCCCCACCCGGACAGACTACCAACACGTGCGGGTAGCACCTGCCGATCTTCCCCGGCCTGAAATCCAATGAACGATGGCGCCACTCCAGGTTCCGCGCGCGGCGGCACCCACTCTCTCTCTCTCTCTACACTAGCTGGCGACTCGGTGTTATGGTGGTGCTCGACTCCTAGTGTGGTTCATGGCAAGGCGGCCCGATGCGGGTCTTTATACCCTAGATAAGGGAGATAATTGGATTTTTGCCACTCACAATATTGTCTTCTTGTTATAATTACCACTGTATTTATGAATTGTGGGTCCAGCTGGGTCTATGAAATGTGGGCCTGATGGCAATTTTACAAACATGTTTCTTGCTGATGGCAAATATCAGAATCTCTCTAGATAAGGTGACAACGAACCGCCCGATGTTTATGGCGCCGTCGACCGTCTTCGATTGGTTCAGCAGGTGTGGTCCGACTTTCGTGGTGAGGGTGATGACCCCCGACCAGTGGGGCCCATGTGTCCGCGAGAGATGCGCAGAGCACAGTTGCTATGTGTGGATGACTCAGTGGGGCCCACTAGTCGGTGCGGTGGATTGCAAGTGATGTTGCTGGGGTAGGAGCGTCAGGGGGGCTAGCCAGGAGGTAATTGGGTTGCGGCGCGAGTTTTGGCCCGAGAGCCAAGGAATGGTTCTTTTTTATTCTTTTCTAGTTTCTTTTGTATTTTGGTTTTCAGTTAAAATATCAAGTTTCTCCTCTTTTCGAATTTGATTGGGAGTTTCAAACCACATCAAATGCACAAGAATAACTATAATGTGATGCATAGTTTCACATATTTATTTAATACGTATTTAAAAGGAGATATGCTTTATAGATAAACAATTGATTAACATAACTTTTCATTTATTTCCCCATGGACTAACTAATACAATAACACTATGCATAAATATATTTAGGGGTTTACAAAATCCATGTCCTAACTTGTCAAGATTTCTAAATTCCTCTATTGCGCTTCCTTCAGTCTCAAGGGCCGGACCGTCCGTGACCTGGGTGAGCCCTGCAAATCTCCTTGCCTTTCCTTGGATCGTCCGGCCTCGGGGGCCAGACTGTCTGTGACCTAGGATATATTCCTTTTGGGTGTACTCATTATTTAAACTTTACTTGGGATTGAGCCGATTCTCCATCGGCTCTAGCATTACACGTAGCGGTCTCATAGGTCCAAAGCACCGAGGCATCGGCCACAACAATACAGGTCGATGCATTAGCATGTACTTGTTCTACATCATCACCTACCCATTGTAACAACATTTGATGTAAAGTAGAATGTACACATTGATTAACATGAATCCAATCTCTGCCTAAGATTAGACTATAATTTCTTTCTACATCAGCGACAAAGAATGCAGCAGCAAGGGTCTTGGTCCCGATGGTTAACTCAACGGACGTGACTCCCTTTGCTTTGATCGAACTGTTGGTCCCAACACCGCTGAGCATCATATTGGTCTTGACTAGTTCGTCACCTTGCTTTCCTAATTTTATGTACAATGAGTAAGGCATTAAATTCATGGCTGCCCCTCCATCAACCAGCATATTAGCAATCGGTACTCCATCGATATGCCCGCGCACGAAGAGCGACTTTAAATGGTTGACCGATTATTTTGGCTTAGTGAAGGCGACCTCTTTAGGACCAAAATCGAATTCAGTAATGACAGATTTATCGTCATTGATAATAGTACAATTGGTTGAGAACATAATAACATTTACGTCCATACCTAAGTGTTCTAGCGTGGCTCCGTAGTCGACCAAGTTCTCTCCCAGTAGGTCGTCCTCCTCCATAGGTGTTGGTGCGTCATCAAAGGTGTTCTAGCACAGAGCGAACTGTATGGACTCGAGGGTCGGACGGTCCACAACATCTGCGGACAGTTTACCTTTTATAGCTGGACTGTCTGTCGTACCTACAGAGAGTTGTGTAGTTGTTGTCTCATTTTCTGTCTTTGTGTCCGTTTGGTTTGCTTCAACGACCTTTGGCCTCCACCTCTTTTACGGTGGTGGGTATTGTAGATGCGTACCATCAAATATTTTTTTGCTTATTTTTCCTTGCTCTCCTTTGCTCTCAAGTGCTGCAATTTTCGCTTTTCAGACCGTGTCAGTCCCAATGGTCACCATCAGAGCATGGAGTATCTTGGGTCGGCTGTTTTGCTAGCAGTCGTGTGTTCTTCCTTGCTTGTGTTGGTCGATCTACCAAAAATCATCGACCCTTCATTATTTCCCTGTATGACGACATCTGTTGTGCCTATTTTGATGATGTCCCCAATTGTTGTTCTCTTGGCGGCTGTAGATATATGCCCCTTGTCGGATTGGTCGGCCTTTGCGGCCGAGTAGTCCGGCAATCTTGCTGGACATGTGCCTGGTGACCGGATTGAGGGGCACTAAATCGGTCTTGTACTGGAGGTGCCATCCTTTCAAACACAGATGTTTGGGGTGCCCCCAAGCGGGATATTGTGGCATCCCATATAGATATCGGGGCATACTCCACATTTGATTGGGGACATAAGGCGGTGGTACGTATGCATATCGATATGGCACAAATGGATATGGCGATGCAGGTGTCCATGCAAGCACATTAGGTCTTAATTGGACATTATGACCTGCTGACCTTTCTGATTGGTGAGATGGTCCAATCGGTCTTACCTGCTGTCGCTCCTGAGTAGGTGAGTGAGGTCGCTTTGTTGGCAGCCCCTAGCACTGTCGCCTTCTTCGACGGCATGACAAAGGCGAATGCTTGCCGAAGGTTGTGGAAGTGAGTTCACCGGAGGTGGGCACCAATGTTGGTCACTTGTTATCAAATGTTGTGAGTCAAGAACAAGGCAACACAATCGTTGAGTATTAACGACCTTCGTCCTCCGAAGCATTATATCCCCATGGACATAATGATCATCAGATGAAGGTCATGAAGGACATGCCTTCATCATCTTATGGATAAATCAGAATACAAAGAGATAGAAATGACGAGTATAACTCATCGATTCATTCATATTTGCATTCTGTAAAATATGCATAAGTATTAACAGAATATGTATTACATTAATACCTTCGGCTTGCTCGAAGGTGTTAACATGAGAGTGATTACAATCCAGCGTGAACAGTGCGGTGCTACTGTTCATCTATTTATAGGCACGGGTCGCAGCCCGGGTAAAAGTACATTTATGTCCCTGACATTTACTTATGATCATAACATAAAACATTAAGGACTAGCTGGTCTTTTTCCCCTTTCTGTCGGCATCATGTTCAGTCTTCATCACCATTATAAGCCGAAGTTGTTATTCTCTGGTCATAGCTTCGACATTCATTCTTATAACCTTCGGATCATATCTTCACCTCGTATGACTTTATTATGGGGAGAGACTCCCATCCTGAATCCAAAGCTCCCTTTAATAATCTATACCATGCTGAAAACAAATGGTTAATCAAATTTTTGAGGACCTTCGGAAGAGGAAGGCCCCCAACAATAGACCCTCGCAGTATTAATTTGTTCCTTTGTAACAAATTCAGACTGCGACGTGAACGAAGGCCTTTAGCCGAAGGTCCGAAAAAACACCTTCCCTTTGCTAGAATAGCTAATCATTCTGAACCGTGGGACCCACCGAGCTGTGGGGCTCTGAGTATATATATAGAAGGTTGTGTCGCAAATATTTTTCGTGCAATCTAGCTGTTTGCGCTATGTTTGCCATTTTAGCCTTCTTCTCTTTCGCGAGCTCGATTGACTTTTGAGCTTCGGCATCTGCTCAACCATCACCTGACTGGCTAAGGAGAAGAAGATCACAGACCCCGCATTGTCTGGGTTTTACGAAGCTATGGAGAAGACCAACATAGAGAAGATCACCAATGAGATGTTGGCTGGGTTGTCTAAGGACTCCAGCGATAGTGATAGTTTTGATGTGGAGAGTGGGAATGAAGATGTCGAAGATCAGCCGTGGAGGCTGAGCCATGTTGTTTTTGGGAAATCAACTGTCAAACAAGGACAAATTGAAACGATGAAAGGCAAATATTTTCATGCTGTTTCCATAGTGAGGGCTGAGGGAGAAAGCATTGTTCCCCTTCCCGAAGCTAATGAGGTAGTGGTTTTCAAGAGCTTCATGAAAGCTGGGCTTCGCTTTCCGTTCCACAAGATGTTGGTTGAGGTTTTGAAGACATTTGAGATATTCCTTCATCAACTTACCCCCGAAGCTCTTATCAAAGTGGGGGTTTTATATGGGCCATGAGGAGTTAGGGACTAGAGCCGGATGCTAAGTGCTTCTGCAACATTCACGAGTTATCTTACCAGACGAACGCGATCGGAAAAGAACAATATCATAACAACTTCGACTGTTACATCTTCGTGCTCCGCTCCGAGGAAAATTACCTTGTGCCTACATTTCAGAAGAAGGGGTCGGGCTCCTGGATGAAGCAATGGTTTTACGTGAAGAATGACTTGGATCAGAGGGAGGATGTGAGGGGCGTCATTCAACGTCCTATATGGTCACGCTTCGGCATTAGAAGGCCATCAATCGCACTTGGGAATGAAGTGCAAGCATGCCAAATGGCCTTCAATACCATATGCACCTATATTGGCACGAGAGATTTAGTTCAAGAGCATATTGCTTAGAAAGTTTGGCCTCTTGCAAATGGATGGGAAATGCCGAAGGAAGCTGCCGCTGGCTCCAGCCAAAGTGGCTTGGTTTATCTCAAGTATACGTTCCGATACAGAAGTCAATTTGATGAGCAAAATGATGACTGGCTAGACACTATAGAGGCAACGAGTGATGAGCTACTCGGAGCCTACTCGAGGACAGAAGACGGAGCCATGACAGTTGCCTTCGGTGCTCGAGGGAAAAAGAGGCTGAATAGGGTTTTCGATGTTATTGGGTTTGTTTACCCTGATTACTGTTTTCCTGTCCGAAGGCAAGGGGGAAAATGAAAGTTGCTGCTTCGATATCTTCTGGTGTGCCAAAGGCGAAGAGAGTCAAGGTCTTGACACATAGGCCGAAGCCTATTGGAACGGTCGAAGTGCCGAAGCTTATTGAAAGTGCACAGACTGGTCTACTACAGAAACAGCTCCTGTGATGTCAAATGAAGCTAGTGCGGGCTCGGTAAAAGAGCCGAGACCAAAGAAAACAGCAGAAGATCAGCCAAAATTGCTGAGTTGCCCAACTGTGACAGAATTGTCGAAGGTATCGGCTACTGCAACAACGACTCCGAGGAAGAGGAGGATGGCTAGTGTCGTGGATGCTGTTTTGGAATCCGTGAAAACGCCAACTCCTGCTTCTGCCGAAGCTTCTGGCGAGAAAATTGAAGATGCAAGAGAAGCGGTCACTGCAAGCGCTTCTTCTGTTCATGCTGAAACGGGATCTTCAGAAGCTGCTCCAGTAAAGTTGGTGGGAGAAAGTCTTCCAGAAAAGCCCACGACATCTGTTCCCGAAGCACCTCCCAGGGCGATTTGACCTATATTGTTCGACATGCTTCGGGAAAACAGCTATCAGCAGAGCAACTTGCCGAAACAAAACATTATGCTAAGGAGCTGAAATACCCCCAGGGGTCCTTGGTATACGGAGGAGATAACAAAGATGACTTCCTCTACTGCCTACCAGAGAGTAAGGAGATCAATGTTTGCCATGAAATGATGGACAACATGGGGTATCCAGAGCTTGAGCTTGGCTTGTCTGCAATGACGAAGGATCAGCTTGCAGATAGCCTTGCCTACAACAGCTTGAAGGTTTGTATACTTTGGCTTGTCATTTTGTAATTTTTGTTATGGTGAACTATTTTGTGGTAATTCTTATCGTTATTATTTGTTCACTCTTTGTTTGCCAGGGCTTGATTCTAAGCAAGACTCTGAAGGCTCAAAAGGATGCAGAAGACGAGAGCTGTAAGATAGCACTTGGAGACCTTTGATCGAAGGATATAAACTTGAGAATGAAGCTCGCACGAAAGACAAGATTTTGCTATCTTTGGTCGAGAGACTGAAGTCCAACGAAGCCAAGATATCTGCTCAAGCAGAAGCCCACAAAGCCGAAGTGCAAGAGCTAGAAAAGAAAGTTGCTGAAGCAACTAAATATTTTAACGTAGAGCTGACGAAACATGAAATTTTTGAGATCGAACGATCAAGGGCACAAATAAATGCTGATGAGCTTTAGACAACTAAAGAAAAATGCTATGATACGGCTATGGAATGCGCTAAGAATCTGAAGAACAACTTTTCAAAAGTTGGTGCATTTTCTTCAGAGAAAAAATTCATCTATGGTGACCCTGAAGGAGTTATCCAATGGATTAAAGGCGAAGCCGAAGCCTTCGAGGAAATTCTTAATGACAGAGAGGATTTTTGTGCTTTTGCCAGTGCCCGTGGGGCCATGTCTGTTTTGGAGAAGGTTGTTTGTGATCATGCTAAGGTTGTAGCTCAACCAGTTTTTGCCTTCTCAGCTGATGACGTTAGAAACCCTTCAGCTGAAGCTACTACCCTAGGTGGGAAGTTTTATTCCGAAGTATGGTTGAAGGGCGGACGAGAAATAGCTGATGAGGCCATTAGAAAAAATGAGAAAGAATCTCATGACGCCTTAGAAGGGGCTAAAAGAGTTGAAGAGGCTGCTGAACGAGCCAGACTTGGTATATTATTTATAGCTTAGCTTCATAATTTTTTTGTAGCTTCGTTACTAACACATATTTGTGTTTTAATGCAGCTGAGCTTTCTCCCCCTCCTGAGCCATATGATCTTAAAACTGATCCATCTTTGAAGGAGACGCTCGATATGATTAAGATTGCTAATGAGGCTATTGACGAAGTTATCGACAAAGTCCTAAAAGAAGACTGAAGTTGTATATATTTGATAGTTTAGTGTCCTTGTACATAGCTTTTGTTTTTGTGAGAAACAATTATCAATAATTTGCATGTATGTGTAACACCCTGAATTTGGGGGTATAAAATTTTTTTTCTAATATCCACCAAATTCAGGTGTTACTCTCTCAGTTCTTCGCTTTCCTTTCTCTTTTCACTAAAAATGGAGAATCATTTTGTTTTATATTAGCGTAAACCTAGTGGAATGAGCCCTAGAGGCACTTTGGTTGTTGCATTCATGCTGTTGCATAGTGTTTCTAAGTGCAAAATGTGTTTGAAATATGTTAACATATCTTATAGAAGCGCTCGGTAAATTTTCATATTTTTCGGAATATTTTTCTATTTTCCGGAAACCAAAATCTATTTATTTGTGGAACCTAAAAATGTTTTTAGAAATTCTAATTAT
Source organism: Zea mays (assembly GCF_902167145.1). Lineage (NCBI taxonomy): Eukaryota > Viridiplantae > Streptophyta > Magnoliopsida > Poales > Poaceae > Zea > Zea mays. The sequence continues at coordinate 147,178,357 of NC_050097.1, forward strand.
GTTTTTTGAGTTCATTAGGTGCCAAAACATTTATAGGAATGTTTCTGGAATTTTTGAAAGTATCTATAATATTTTGAGCACAAAATATGGATTTCTAGGCTTTTTCGAATTTTAAAAATAGTAAAATCCGAATTTTAACCGAATTTTTATCTCGTCCAAACCCTAGGTATATATACATGTCCGGCTTCATCTCGTCGAGCCCGTTCCAGAACACAAAACGTTTCCCCCAAATCCAATCCCTAGCTCCCGGTATTGCTCGCCGAAGTTCGGGGCGGTTCCAACTCCGGCGACAACTCCGGCGAGCAATTACTCTCAATCCGTGCATCGTCTGCGGAATCCGAGGGTACCGCTGCGTTCGTCTCGTCGAAGGCTTCATCGCAGCGCGTTCGGTTCATCGATTGGATCCCCGAATCTCCGGCAATCGACGGATTTCTCCTCGGCTCCGGCGAGGGTCTTCTTCCCCGGTGAGAAACCTCAATTGTTGCACCTAGGGTTTCTTCGTTTCTTCGTTTTCCCGTCCGTGCAGAGCCTCTCCCACTCTCCCCTCACCTTCCCCGGTGGCGGCGCCCCTCCCCCTCCGTTTCCCCTCCTCGACGGTGCCCCTTTCTCCCTCCCCGGCGGCGGCGGCGGTGGCCGGCGGTGGCGCCCACGTTCCCATGCTCGCGCGCACCCCTCTCCAGCAGCGGTGGCCGCGCCCCTCACGCCCCGTGCGGCCGCGCTCACCCCCGGCCGGCCCAACCTCGTCCTCCCCTGCGCAGCCCGCTCCCCTTCCTCTCCTCTCTCTTACATGGATGGGACGAAGAAGATGAAGAGAGGAAGAAGATGACAATTCTGTAAATTTAGTCCGCGCGAATTACAGTATGGTTTAAAACATTCATAACTTTTGCGTTTTAAACCCGATTCAATCCATTCAAGTTGCGTTAGATTCGTATTAAAATTATCTTAATTTAGAAATATTTATCCCAATTTTTTCACATTTTATTTAATTTAGTTAAACGTTTGTTTAACCAGTGGCTACTAAAACGACATTTCAATTTAAAAATCTAATTTAGGAATTCGATTCGCGCATTTATAATTAGTCACCAATATGATTAACCTTAACTGAAATGTTACTTATTAATAATTGTTTAGTGTAATCACGTTGTCATTTATTTATTAGTTTCGCATGTCGGTCCGCACGTACCGTGCGCGTGCCGCGGTGCTGTTTCACGCATGTCGTTTGCAAGTGTCGCGCATGTTGTTCGTACGCGTTGTCGCGTGCCGTTCGCGTGTGTCGCGCGCTTTGCCGCGTGCCGTTCGCGCGTATCGCGCGTTGTCCGCGTGCTAAGTCGTTTGTGTCCACGCGTTGCGCACATCGTGTTTGCACTTCGTGCGTCGTTAATTCGTCTCGCTTAGAATCACTCATATTCATTAAGTTACTTGCTTAATTGTCAACTATTAAAATAGTAAGTTAGTCAAAACTAAGTAGTAGTATTAATTTACATTTGATTAATATCAATTAATATAATTATGTTGAATTAGATGTTCTAATTAGTACTTGTTTAACGTAAACGTGCTAACCACTCGACCATAGCTTCGTCTATCATGGTTCTTTTTCTCGCGTAACCGTAGAAGCGCTCTCTATTTTTTATTGCTCGCTTTTATAACATTTTATCTTGTATGGTGTAATGTTCTTATGCATATGTATATGTTTGTTTGCTTGTGCCTGTTCGTCTTCGCTTCGCGTTGCGATTAGATCGCGATTCGTTTCTGAGCTTCGAGGAATCGACGGACAAGCTTCGGCGACCAAATGACCCAGCTCTTCAAGTTCTACGAAGCTGAAGACCCTGAGCATCTGTTTGGTGAAGGCAAGTGTCCTCTGACCTATTATGTCCAATTTACTTTATAATTCATCAACCCGCATACCATGATCAACCTAAGGATTGACTAGTCTTGTATTTACCTTGTCCTTCATTACCTTTTGGGTTATTATTGTTTAGCTTTATGCTATTGCTCAACTCTAATCAATGAACATGATGAGAATTATCAATGATACGTTGTTTCCCTCCTTTATTATGATGTTGTATCTGTGGTATTCAAGGGGGCTCGAGCGGTTTCTCGAGTGCCTCTCCGTAAGGACCTGTTCGTTGGATGACCGCCCGGGAAAACAGTGCTGTTGGTGACTTGTTCTCAAATGCTAAGAGTTAAGAACAAGGCAACATGAAAAATGTTAAGTGTTAAAGTCCTTCGTCCTTCGAAGCATTATGTCCCTTCGGGAAATAATGAGTTTCGGACGAAGGTCATAAGAGACATACCTTCGTAAATATAATAGATAATAACGAAAGACTCATATAAAGCATGAGATATAATATAAGCATCATCATGGAATCATTTCTATTTTATTAACATGGGAAAATAGAAATGATTTCAAATTACAAATGTACCTTCGGTCTTGAGAGAAGGTAAAAAGTACAGGCGTGACGCAAAAGCAAATGTAAAGTCAGCGTGAACAGTACGGGAGTACTGTTCATCTATTTATAGACGCGGGACGCAGCCCACGTAAAATTACATCCATGCCCATTACATTTGCTAACGGCTTATGGAAATCTGTCGAGGCCCCCGAAGTCTTTTCATCTTTAAGTCGGTTCCCCCTTCTGCCATCGCGCCGAAGCTTCCCTGCGCACAGCTTCGGCTACACTCGACCTTCGTCTGGTTCAGGCTTCGTCCTGGCCGTGCTCCATATTCATAATTATGGATCCGAAAATACCTGTTCACATAATCCACTCGGAAAATATTGTCAAATTATGTTTTTGAGGACCTTCGGAGGACGAAGGCCCCCAACAGTAGCCCCTCGCAATATTAATTTGTAAATAATAAATTCAGATTGCGATATGGACGAAGGCCTTGAGCCGAAGGTCCGAAAAAACACCTTCCCTTTGCTAGAATAGCAACATTCACTGACAAGCGGGGCCTTTTAACTTTCAACGCCCTAGGCGTATAAATAAGAACACATCGTGAATTCATTTGGTACACACGCTTGCCTTTTGCTTCGGCCCACTAAAATTTTTAGCTCTTGTTCATTAAGATTTGCTGGTCTTTTTGATTTCGAAGCTTCGGCCTCGGGAACAATTTTTAGTGTTTCCGAAGATGTCTGAAGACAAGAAGATCCCTGCTGAGACGAAGCTGAGTCTCGAGGAGGAGAAGAATCTGGGGTTCCTGATAGCGATGGCAGAGACTAATACAGAGAAAATCACGAAGGAGATTCTCGAAGGTTTGTCCGAAGATACTGATGACAGCGACAGCTATGATGTGGAAAGCAGTGGGGAAGAGGCCGAAGATCGACCGTGGCGACCAAGTCACTCAGTTTTTGGGAAAACAACCATCAAGCAGAGTCACATTGATAATATGAGGGGGCGATACTTCCGAGACATATCTATTGTGAGAGCTGATGCCGGGGAAAAGACTTCTCCCACCCCTGAAGAAGATGAAGTTGTGATTTTCCGAAGCCTCCTCAAGGCTGGGCTTCGATTCCCCCTGAGCAATTTTGTTGTTGAGGTACTGAAAACATTCCAAATCTACCTTCATCAACTCACTCCCGAAGCTATTATAAGAATGGGGATTTTTGTCTGGGCTGCGAGAAGCCAAGGTTTGGAACCAAACGCTAAAAGCTTCTGCAACATACACGAGTTATTGTACGAGACGAAGCCCTGGGGAAAGGAGCAATACCACAACAACTTTGGGTGCTACAGCTTCGGCGCCCGCTCCGGGTCAAGCTACCCTGTGCCAACCTTTCGGAAGAGGTGGCCCGGAGCCTGGATGTCTGAATGGTTTTATGTGAAAAATGATCTAACAGCGCAAAATAATGTCAAAAGTATCATTATGTACCCAATTTGGCAACGCTTCGGGCTTCGAAGGCCGAAGGTTGAAATGGATGAGGCAGCCGAAGAATGCCAAAGAGCCTTCGGCGCAGTCTGCTCTTTCATTGGGACAAGGGACTTGGTCCAGGAGCATATTGCCTTCAGGATATGGCCACTTGCAGAAAAGTGGGAAATGCCGAAAGAAACCATCAAAGAGTCCGACGAAGGCGGACTAGTCAGATTAAAATACACATTCAAATATGCAGATAAATTTATTGAACCTGATGATGACTGGCTGAAAAGCATTGAAATATTAAGTGATGAATTACTTGGGGCATTCTCGAAGGCTGAGAATACTGCACTATCAGCAGCCTTCGGAGGCCGAAAAAAGAAGAGACTGAACCGAGTGTTTGATGCAATCGGGTTCTTCTACCCTGATTATTGTTATCCCATCCGAAGGCAAAAAAGGAAAAACATAACCTCTGAAAAAGAAGAAGCTGGAACCGCTCCTAGCGAGCCAGAACCAAAAGGAAAAAGGTTGAAGGTCTTCACACACCGACCACGCCATATTGAACCAGCTTCGGTGCCGGAGTTTACCGGGAAAACTTCTTCAGCCACCGAAGCTGAAAAACCAATCGAGCCGGCCTTGTTGCCAGAGATCGCAGAAACGGCCGAAGTGCAACCAAAGATAGAATCAGAACAATCAAACATTTTGTTGTCAGAAACAAAAGAGAAAACCGAAGCGCCGCTCACAGAAAAAATTGAGAAAGTAAGAGAAGCAACTGAGGGCTTCAAAACATCAGAAGTTTTGAGTCCTACAGCAATCATTGGGACAGCAAAAAATGAAAAAGTGCCAGCTGCAACTCCGAAGAGAAAGAGAATGGCTAATGTGCTAGACGTATTGGAAACGATCAAATCTTCGAGCACACCTCCGAAGAAAGCTGCTGTTACTCCTGAAACAAAAGCTGAAATCTCTGGTTCTACAGCTCCAGAGCAAGAGATTGAAGCCGAAGCTGGACCCTCAGAGTCCGCAAAAACTTTGAAAAGTGAGGCAGAGAAAATAACAAAGCTAACTATTGAAGAATCTAGTGTTGCTGCCCCGAAGCATCCCCCAAAATTCGTGATTATATTTTTCGTCATGCTTCGGGGAAAAAATTATCAGAAAAAGAAGAACAAGAGGCCCAGCATTATGCCCAAAAACTGAAATATCCGAAGGGGGCGTTAATATTTAATGGCAGTGGAGAAGAAGACTTCTTGTACTGCCTCCCCGACAACAAGGAAATTTCTGTCTGTCGGGAGATGAGTAGAAGCTTCGGATTCCCAACTTTAGAAGACGGACTTTCGGTGCTGTCAAAGAACGATCTGGCTGACAGCCTGGCTTACAACAGTTTAAAGGTGCGACAAGTGGAACTCTTGTATTTTTCGTCGAGTTCAAAATTTTTCATTTGTTTAAAACTATTGACACAGACATGTTCCTATTTGCAGGGCCTGATACTCAGCAATGCCCTCAGGGCACAAAAAGATGCTGAAGACGAAAGTTGTACAATAGCCCTGAGCAACCTTCGTTCCGAAGTAATTGAACTGAGGAACGAAGGTCTCGAAAAAGACAAAATATTGTACTCATTGATAGATAAAATAAAGGAGGACGAAGCTGCTTTCAAAAGTCAAGCTGAAGCTCAAAAACGCGAAATTGAAGACCTTCGGAAACAACTGGCCAGAGCCAAAGAAGAACGTATACTTGAAGAAACAAAGCGTGAACTCAGCGATCAATGGGCAGATCATCTGGAAGTGACTGTTGAAGAGCTTCGTTCGTCCAAAAAGAAATGCTACAATAGATCTGTAGATTGTGTTAAAAAATTAAAGGCTAGCTTCGCCAAGGTCGGCGCGTTCTCAAGTGAAGAAAATTTTTTGAGGGGCAATCCCGAAAGTGTCATTGAATGGATTGACCACGAAGCTGAAGCCTTCGAAGAAATTTTAAATAGCCGAGGAGATATATGTGCCTTCTCTGGCGCCAGAGGGATTGCCTCCATTTTAGAGAAGAAAGGCTGTGAACATGTGAAAATTTTAGCACAGTCCGAAGCCACCTTGTCGACTGAAGATATAAAAGATCCTTCAGCCGAAGCTAGCGCGGTTGGGGGAAAATTTTTCACCAACATCTGGGACCACGGTGGCCGAGAAATGGCAAGAGAAATTATTCAGAGAAGTGAAAAGGGCATCCATGATGCTAGAGAAGTGGCTAAGGCTGCTGAAAAGAGCACAGAGCCCGAAGGTCAATTAGGTACTAAATAATAGCTTCTATCGTGTTGTAATCTTTAGGCTTTTAAGATCTGTTTGCGATTTGTAATAGTAATGTAGTCGTGTCCTGCTTCAGATCCGACTAAAGCGCCTTCGGGCCCTCAGCCGAAGGGGGACGACGAAATTAAAAAGATGGCCGAAGATATTATGGACGAAGTCGTCAATCGGCTTCTGAATGAATATGCAGAGGTGGTACTTAGGGAAGACTAGATGCTATTTGTAAAAACATTTTAAATGTACCATGTGTAATATCTTGTAATCCTGTATGTAATATATTTGTTTTATTTCCCTTTATGGTTCAATTCTTTACGATGGATGAAACCTTACATACGTACCTTTTTTTTTTGAGTCTTTGACGAAAAAACACCTTCCCTTCTTTTCATGCTTCGTAAAAAATATCCAAGCTTCGTGAAAAAATTATCCGAAGCTATACTTCGAAGATGAAGATTGTGTCTCGTGACCACGATTTTTACTCTTTCAAATCATACTTCCGAAGATCAGTATTGTTTCTCCCTGTAACTTGGCATGATTTGCCCTTTTTCAAAGTATTTTCCGAAGATCGATAACATGTCCCCTTCTTGTGCCTCATGCAGCATGATGTATGATGATTATGCTATGCAGAATGATGTGATGATGTTATGTTATGCAAAATGACATTTTGTGCCGAAGATACACACATTCCTGCGATGGAGCATAATCTTTTGTATCAATACTGACTTTTTCATCATAAGCCTCCCTTAGGAGCTTCTTCGCCTTTTACTTCAGCGGAATCAGCGTTTATTTTTCGCTGTAAGTTCTGCATCCCCTTAGGAACGTCTTTGGAACTTCTTCGCCTTTTACTTAGGCGGTATAAGCTCTGCATTCCCTTAGGAACGTCTTTGGAGCTTCTTCGCCTTTTACTTAGGCGGTATAAGCTCTGCATTCCCTTAGGAACGACTTTGGAGCTTCTTCGCCTTTTACTTAGGCGGTATAAGCTCTGCATTCCCTTAGGAACGACTTTGGAGCAGAAAACTTACACTGCGCTCCTTGGAACGACTTTTTGTGACTTCGTCAAACTTACTCTGCGTTCCTTAGAACGACTTTTTATTGTTTCGAAGGATTTTGGATAGTCCGAAGACCCTTTTTATCGTCACAAACCTGTGAAGAAAACATATTTTTCTTTGTAGAAATCAACGAAACTAATTACATGAAACCTAAACAATGTCCTTTATTACAGAGAATAAAACTGAATGAAAAAGATTGCTATTAAGGTAGGATATTTGTCAATAGATGTGCTTTGACTCTGGCACGGTGCTGTTGACCGTGCGAGCTTCGGACTGTTCTCTGAAGTCCCTTTGATGTGGAGTATATTGGCTCCCTTCTGGCTGCTGGCCTTGTTGCAACGGTGGTGGAGGCGGAGGTTGTTGCCAGGAAGCCTGAGGCTGACTCGCCGAAGCAACAGAAGCTGCAGGGTGATTTCCTACATATTCTGGGATGTAGGGCGAATGATACGAAGCAGTGTGCATCACCTGCTTCGGCTGAGCCTGTTGCGCGGCAGCTTCGGCTATCTCTTTTTGCTTCTGAATGGTAACATGGCACATCCTGGTAGTATGACCTTTGTTTTCACCACAGAATAAGCAAAATATTCTTCTGGGTTGATCCCCGAATCTTCCGCCGAAGCCCCTGGCGCCTCTGCCTCTTGGAGCTGGTGGTCGGAAGGAGCTTTGCTGTTGCCCCGAAGCCTGTGAGGAGTACTGTGGCCTTTGCTGCTGGCTCCCTTTATCATCATTTTGATTGGAATTATGAATTGATCTGACATGCCTCGGATAGAATCTTCCTCCGAAGCCCCTGGTCATCTCAGAAAATCTGAAGGCCTCCTCCCTTCTTTGGCGAAAATCATTGTCAGCTCGAATATATTCATCCATCTTCTGGAGCAGCTTCTCCAGCGTTTGCGGAGGCTTCCTGGCGAAGTACTGAGCTGACGGACCTGGCCGAAGCCCCTTGATCATGGCCTCAATGACAATTTCATTGGGCACCGTTGGTGCCTGTGCCCTCAAACGCAAAAACCTTCGGACATATGCCTGAAGGTATTCTTCGGGGTCCTGAGTGCACTGGAACAGAGCCTGAGCAGTGACCGGCTTCGTCTGAAATCCTTGAAAGCTGGTTAACAACAAGTCCTTCAGCTTCTGCCATGAAGTGATCGTTCCTGGTCGAAGGGAGGAATACCAGGTTTGAGCAACACTTCTGACAGCCATAACGAAAGATTTGGCCATGACTGAAGCATTGCCACCGTACGAAGACACTGTTGCTTCGTAGCTCATCAAAAACTGCTTCGGATCAGAATGGCCATCAAATACGGGGAGCTGAGGCGGCTTGTAGGACGGAGGCCAAGGCGTAGCCTGCAACTCAGCGGACAAGGGAGAAGCATCATCAAAAACAAAATTCCCATGATGGAAATTGTCATACCAGTCATCTTCGTTGTGAAAGCCCTCCTGATGAAGGTCTTGATGCTGAGGCCTTCGGAGTTGCTCATCCTGAGCAAGATGACGAACTTCTTCAGAGGCTTCATCTATCTGCCTCTGCAGTTCAGCTAGCCTGGCCATCTTCTCCTTCCTGCGTTGAACCTGTTGCTGAAGGATTTCCAGATTCTGAATTTCCTGATCTAGATCATCCTCCGGATGTGTTGGACTGGTAGCCTTCCTCTTCTGGCTTCGTGCCTCTCTGAGAGAAAGGACATCTTGATTGGGGTCCAGCGGCTGCAGCGTGCCAGCCCCTGGTGCTGGAGCCTTCTTCGGCGGCATGTCGAAGCTGATGCCTTCCGAAGGTGCCGAAAAACTCAAGAAGTGGAAGTGAGTTCACCGGAGGTGGGCGCCAATGTTGGTGACTTGTTCTCAAATGCTAAGAGTTAAGAACAAGGCAACATGAAAAATGTTAAGTGTTAAAGTCCTTCGTCCTTCGAAGCATTATGTCCCTTCGGGAAATAATGAGTTTCGGACGAAGGTCATAAGAGACATACCTTCGTAAATATAATAGATAATAACGAAAGACTCATATAAAGCATGAGATATAATATAAGCATCATCATGGAATCATTTCTATTTTATTAACATGGGAAAATAGAAATGATTTCAAATTACAAATGTACCTTCGGTCTTGAGAGAAGGTAAAAAGTACAGGCGTGACGCAAAAGCAAATGTAAAGTCAGCGTGAACAGTACGGGAGTACTGTTCATCTATTTATAGACGCGGGACGCAGCCCACGTAAAATTACATCCATGCCCATTACATTTGCTAACGGCTTATGGAAATCTGTCGAGGCCCCCGAAGTCTTTTCATCTTTAAGTCGGTTCCCCCTTCTGCCATCGCGCCGAAGCTTCCCTGCGCACAGCTTCGGCTACACTCGACCTTCGTCTGGTTCAGGCTTCGTCCTGGCCGTGCTCCATATTCATAATTATGGATCCGAAAATACCTGTTCACATAATCCACTCGGAAAATATTGTCAAATTATGTTTTTGAGGACCTTCGGAGGACGAAGGCCCCCAACAAGTGCAACCATGAGGGTGGAATGGGATGCCCTTAGCTGAATAATTAGAGGATCCGGGGTGTAGTTCACTTAGCCGTCGTGCCGTCAATGGGGCTCGGTGTATGCGGCTCGCTCTGCCAAGTTTGGGTTCGCCCCTTGGGGAGGAGTGCGGTGCATTTAGGAAACCTAACGGGTGGCTACAGCCCCGGGGAATCTTTGTAAAGGCTACGTAGTGATGCCCTGCTAGGCCACCTAGGTAGTGGTCAATGGGGAGTAGCTCTCTCCGGGCAGAAAGGGAATCACGGCTTGTGGGTAAAGTGCACAACCTCTGCAGAGTGTTATGAAACTGATATATCAGCCGTGCTCGCGGTTATGAGCGGCCAAGGGAGCTCCATTGATTAGTGATACTTGATCAGAGATGGTTGGTTTACAGATGATGATGAGGATGGTTATGATCATGCTTATGGTAATGGTAAGTGGTATTCTTTCCATTTGGAAAGAGTACTTTGGGTTAAGAACTTGGGTTAATGCTAAAACCTGGCTTTCTACTAGTAATAATAACCTGACCAACTAAAAGCAACTGCTTGACTTAACCTCACATAAAGCTAGTCCACTACAGCCAAACGGGACATTTGCTGAGTACGTTGATGTGTACTCACCCTTGCTTTCACAAAACACCAGGTTGCCTTTGGTGCAATCTATGCTCAGGTAAAGAAGGCGTCGAGGCGGATCTCCAGGAGTTCCAGGACGTCGACAAGTTCGAGGATTAGGCTAGCGACCTCCCCCAGTCAGCTGCCTGTGGTGGGTTGTTTACGTTGGCTACGTTTCGATTCTGTGTACTTTGATTTATATTATGTAATGGCTCTAGTCTGTAATATTATTACTTACTCTTTATTGTAATTCGAAGCATTGTGCTATGATGAGTCATTTATGTAATCGCTGTGTACGTGAATAACTGATCCTGGCACGTACATGGTTCGCATTCGGTTTACCTTCTAAAACCGGGTGTGACATAAGTGGTATCAAAGTCGTGCTGACTGTAGGACCGCTGACCTAGAGTAGCATTGGTCGTTTTAAGGACTTATTGATTATTACTTCATCTCATCCTTGATTATGCTTCAAAATATTAGTCACCTCGACTAATTCTATGTTGTGCTCCTATATGCCCCCTTGCCAAAAAGTATTTTATTCTAGTATGGTCTATACTTCTCTCAATCTATTAGATCTGATCTTATCTTGTGCTTGCGACATCTTTGTAGATGCCCCCTGACCATAGCCTTTAGTCTTTTGGGACTCTTTCCTCATCCATTATTAAATTGCTACTATTTGACCATCTCTATTCCATTTTGTTATTGACATGCTCGTATCCTTGCATTTTTAATACCTTTATCCCTTAATCTAAAGCACTTACCCTTGTACCTCTACTACCTATTTAAACATTTCAGTTTATATGTCCATGATCTTACTGTCTTTTGAGACCCTTTCCTATTCTATTGATAAGTCGCTATCTTTTTGGCAATTTGTACTTTCTTGGTCTTGGTATGCTCGTACCATTGGAATCTTGCATACTCTTATTTTTTTATATGTGCTTACCTTTATATCCCAATATATGTTTAAGACATTTCAGTTAACGTGCCCTTGACCACCCTTGTTTCTTAATGATCCATGAGCGGTCATTCTACTTTGCATATCCTTGGTGATCCCGTTGTCTCCTTGTAACTCCACTCGGTAATGAATCTTTACTTCAACCCTTCTATTGGAACCTTACCGATCTTACCCTTGATTGTTTTCTCCACTTTGTCGTTTCGCGAGTCTTGTCTTAACTATATCCTTTCTTATGCTTTTTAATTATTATCATATGCACCCTTGACACCTCTATATCCTACATTGATGTTTGTCTCATACATGCCCTTTAAAATCGCCCCTCTTTCGTCTCATACCTTCTTTCTCTTGGTCGTATCCTCTTCTTTGGCTCGCGAGTTTGTAACCTCATCCTTTGTTGTGCTTTTGTTTCTTATTGCCTTTACCCTTCTCATTCTCTCAATCTTACCTTGGTGATTACGCTATGTTCGTTATCTAAAACCTCCAATCTCCCACCTTATTTTAAGTGTGGTCTCTTACTTATCTCACCCATGGTTATATCCTATACTTTACCTCTTGCAAGACTTATCTTATCTCTATTCTTGATTGTATCTAGATTCCTGGTTTTTTATGCACATTTACCTCTTCCTTTATATCCTTGCCTATCATCACCTTTGACCCTTGATCTCTCTCCATATTTACCATGATGCTTTCCTATTTCTTAGCCTCACTTATTCCATTTCAATCCGAGAGTGTTATTTTCCCTATCCTGCTCTTGTTCGTTTCCTTTCCCTTTGTCGCTTTGCAAGTCTTGTCTTACCTTAACTTCATCCTTTGTGTAGCTTTTGTTTGATATCATCCTTACCTTTGTAATCTGTAGATCTTGCCTTGATACTTATCTTAGGTCTGCTTGTTGAAATCCCCTCTTTTCTATCTCAATTCGAGAGATATGTTTTACTTATCTCACCCTTGACTATATCCTCTTCTTTACCGCGTGTAGGCCTAGACTTAACTCCATTCGTTATTGTATTTGTACCACTTGCTCTTCTATGCCTTTATCTTTTCTCTTACACCCTTGTCCGTTATCGCCTTTGGCCCTTGCGATATTTATGTCTTCTACCTAAATGCTTACCTTAAACTTATCCTTTAAATCCTCCCCTTTCTTTCAACCCAGTTTGAGAGTTGCGAGTTACCTACCTCTCCCTTGATTTCTTTTCACTTCTTGTCGCCTTACAAGTTTTGTTTCAATTCCATCCTTTGCTATGTGTTTTATTTGCTATCACCACCTCCTTGTCATCCATCGATCTTGCCTTGATACTCATCTTCTGGCTCTTTAAAATCTCCTCTCTTCCACCTCAATTGGAGAGTGGTTGTTTACCTATCTGGCCATTGGACGTACCTCCTTCTTTTTCATCTGCAGGTCTTGTCTTAACTCCATCCTTTGTGGTAATTATATCCTTGGTTATCATGCGCATTTATCTCCTCTCCTACATCCTTGTCCGTTATCACCTTTAAACCCTCGTGATATCTATGCCCTTGCCCTCATGCTTACTTTGAACCTACCCTTTAAAGCCTGCTCTTTTTCATTGCTGTTTGAGGATAATGCCTCACCTACTTCACCATTGATTGCTTCCCCTTCTTTGACGCCTCACAAGTTTTGTCTAAAATACATCCTTGGTTGTGTTTGTCTGTTATCACCTTAACCCTTGTCATCCCTTGATCTTTACCATGATGCTTGTCTTGCACCTGCATTTTAAAGCCTCCTCTCCCATTTCATTTCAAGAGTGATGTCTTGCCTATCCCGCTCTTGTTCATTCCCTTTTTCCTCTGTCGCATTGCAAGTCTTGTCCTAACTCTATCTTTTGGTGTGTTTTTGCCTTTCACCTCCCTTACCTTTGTAATCTCTAGATCTTTCCATGATGTTATCTTATGCCTACCTTTTGAAATATCATCTTTTCCATCTCGATTTGAGAATGGTGTTTTACCTATCCTGACCTTGGTTGCATTCTCTCCCTTGTCGGTTACAATCATTGCTTTAGCTCCATCCTTTATTATGCTCATGCCCCTACCCTCCATGTCTTATTATTCCCCTTGCCTTTTGTTGGCCTTAGAGGAAAGACCACCATTTAATTAAAAGGAACGTATAGAAACGAGATGTTTGTTGATGTGTGCTCATGATGTTTGTCCTTCTGCTATGACTGATTTGCTTCTTTGGAATGAGTGTTGATGTGTTGTGGCCCTTGGACCGCAATGGAATCTGTTTACTAGGTGAGTGCCATAGAGCTAAGTAGTTTGGTTCTCCCCCTGCTCTCTCTAATCCGTCTATACTTACCTTTTCTCGTTATTCTTTCCTCTTACACCTGTTGTTGGGGGCCTTCGTCCTCCGAAGGTCCTCAAAAACATGATTTGACAATGTTTTCCAAGTGGATTATGTGAACAGGTACCTTCGGACTCAGAATTACGAACATGAAGTGCGGTCAGGACGAAGCCTGAACCAGACGAAGGACGGGCTGATTACCAAGCTCCACGAAGGATGGTGCACAGCCGAAGCTGTGCGCAGGGAAGCTTCGTCGCGATAGCAGAGAGGGGAACCGACTTAAAGATGAAAAGACTACGTGGGCCTTGTCAGATTTCCATAAGTCATTGACAAATGTAATGGACATAAATGTAATTTTACGTGGGCTGCGTCCCGCGTCTATAAATAGATGAACAGTACTCCCGTACTGTTCACGCTGACTTGGCATTTGCTTTTGCGTCACGCTTGTACTTTTTACCTTCTCTCAGGACCGAAGGTACATCTGTAATTTGAAATCATTTCTATTTTTCCATGTTAATAAAATAGAAATGATTCTATGATGATGCTTATATTATATTTCATGCTTTATATGAATCCTTCGTCATTACTTGTTATGTTTACGAAGGTATGTCTCTTATGATCTTCGTCCGAAACTCATTATTTCCCGAAGGGACATAATGCTTCGAAGGACGAAGGACTTTAACACTTAACACTTTTTATGTTGCCTTGTTCTTAACTCTTAGCATTTGAGAACAAGTCCCCAACACCTGTCCTTTTGGCAACCTCCAACTCCTCCAAATCAGTCAAGATCAGAGTCGGCAACATCTTCATCAAGTGTGTATCAATGCTCTTGTTAAGGGGGTTAGCCGCTAACCCTGATGAAGACAATGCGATTAACATCAACCAACAAGATCAGAGTGGCGTAGCGAAAGCGTGTGTGGGTCCTTACCCACAGGTCCAGGAGGTCCTCAAGAATTGCATCAATCGATCTCAAGCATCTGATGGTCAAAGCAACCAATTCACAAGTCAAGCCGGCGGAGGCAAAGTTGAGTTAGAAAAAGATATGAAAGACTAATGAACCAATCTCATTTTCTTGCTAGCCTCTTCTTGAATCTCGAGGACGAGATTCTGTTAAGGGGGTTAGATTTGTAACACCCTGAATTTGGGGGTATAAAATTTCTTTTCTAATATCCACCAAATTCAGGTGTTACTCTCTCAGTTCTTCGCTTTCCTATCTCTTTTCACTAAAAATGGAGAATCATTTTGTTTTATATTAGCGTAAACCTAGTGGAATGAGCCCTAGAGGCACTTTGGTTGTTGCATTCATGCTTTTGCATAGTGTTTCTAAGTGCAAAATGTGTTTGAAATATGTTAACATATCTTATAGAAGCGCTCGGTAAATTTTCATATTTTTCAGAATATTTTTCTATTTTCCGGAAACCAAAATCTATTTATTTGTGGAACCTAAAAATGTTTTTAGAAATTCTAATTATGTTTTTTGAGTTCATTAGGTGCCAAAACATTTATAGGAATTTTTCTGGAATTTTTGAAAGTATCTATAATATTTTGAGCACAAAATATGGATTTCTAGGCTTTTTCGAATTTTAAAAATAGTAAAATCCGAATTTTAACCGAATTTTTATCTCATCCAAACCCTAGGTATATATACATGTCCGGCTTCATCTCGTCGAGCCCGTTCCAGAACACAAAACGTTTCCCCCAAATCCAATCCCTAGCTCCCGGTATTGCTCGCCGAAGTTCGGGGCGGTTCCAACTCCGGCGACAACTCCGGCGAGCAATTACTCCCAATCCGTGCATCGTCTGCGGAATCCGAGGGTACCGCTGCGTTCGTCTCGTCGAAGGCTTCGTCGCAGCGCGTTCGGTTCATCGATTGGATCCCCGAATCTCCGGCAATCGACGGATTTCTCCTCGGCTCCGGCGAGGGTCTTCTTCCCCGGTGAGAAACCTCAATTGTTGCACCTAGGGTTTCTTCGTTTCTTCGTTTTCCCGTCCGTGCAGAGCCTCTCCCACTCTCCCCTCACCTTCCCCGGTGGCGGCGCCCCTCCCCCTCCGTTTCCCCTCCTCGACGGCGCCCCTTTCTCCCTCCCCGGCGGCGGCGGCGGTGGCCGGCGGTGGCGCCCGCGTTCCCATGCTCGCGCGCACCCCTCCCCGACAGCGGTGGCCGCGCCCCTCGCACCCCGTGCGGCCGCGCCCACCCCCGGCCGGCCCAACCTCGTCCTCCCCTGCGCAGCCCGCTCCCCTTCCTCTCCTCTCTCTTCCATGGATGGGACGAAGAAGATGAAGAGAGGAAGAAGATGACAATTCTGTAAATTTAGTCCGCGCGAATTACAGTATGATTTAAAACATTCATAACTTTTGCGTTTTAAACCCGATTCAATCCATTCAAGTTGCGTTAGATTCGTATTAAAATTATCTTAATTTAGAAATATTTATCCCAATTTTTTCACATTTTATTTAATTTAGTTAAACGTTTGTTTAACCAGTGGCTACTAAAACGACATTTCAATTTAAAAATCTAATTTAGGAATTCGATTCGCGCATTTATAATTAGTCACCAATATGATTAAACTTAACTGAAATGTTAAGTATTAATAATTGTTTAGTGTAATCACGTTGTCATTTATTTATTAGTTTCGCATGTCGGTCCGCGCGTACCGTACGCGTGCCGCGGTGCTGTTTCACGCATGTCGTTTGCAAGTGTCGCGCATGTTGTTCGTACGCGTTGTCGCGTGCCGTTCGCGTATGTCGCGCGCTTTGCCGCGTGCCGTTCGCGCGTATCACGCGTTGTCCGCGTGCTAAGTCGTTTGTGTCCACGCGTTGCGCACATCGTGTTTGCACTTCGTGCGTCGTTAATTCGTCTCGCTTAGAATCACTCATATTCATTAAGTTACTTGCTTAATTGTCAACTATTAAAATAGTAAGTTAGTCAAAACTAAGTAGTAGTATTAATTTACATTTGATTAATATCAATTAATATAATTATGTTGAATTAGATGTTCTAATTAGTACTTGTTTAACGTAAACGTGCTAACCCCTCGACCATAGCTTCGTCTATCATGGTTCTTTTTCTCGCGTAACCGTAGAAGCGCTCTCTATTTTTTATTGCTCGCTTTTATAACATTTTATCTTGTATGGTGTAATGTTCTTATGCATATGTATATGTTTGTTTGCTTGTGCCTATTCGTCTTCGCTTCGCGTTGTGATTAGATCGCGATTCGTTTCTGAGCTTCGAGGAATCGACGGACAAGCTTCGGCGACCAAATGACCCAGCTCTTCAAGTTCTACGAAGCTGAAGACCCTGAGCATCTGTTTGGTGAAGGCAAGTGTCCTCTGACCTATTATGTCCAATTTACTTTATAATTCATCAACCCGCATACCATGATCAACCTAAGGATTGACTAGCTTTGTATTTACCTTGTCCTTCATTACCTTTTGGGTTATTATTGTTTAGCTTTATGCTATTGCTCAACTCTAATCAATGAACATGATGAGAATTATCAATGATACGTTGTTTCCCTCCTTTATTATGATGTTGTATCTGTGGTATTCAAGGGGGCTCGAGCGGTTTCTCGAGTGCCTCTCCGTAAGGACCTGTTCGTTGGATGACCGCCCGGGAAAACAGTGCAACCATGAGGGTGGAATGGGATGCCCTTAGCTGAATAATTAGAGGATCCGGGGTGTAGTTCACTTAGTCGTCGTGCCGTCAATGGGGTTCGGTCAATGGGGAGTAGCTCTCTCCGGGCAGAAAGGGAATCACGGCTTGTGGGTAAAGTGCACAACCTCTGCAGAGTGTTATGAAACTGATATATCAGCCGTGCTCGCGGTTATGAGCGGCCAAGGGAGCTCCATTGATTAGTGATATTTGATCAGAGATGGTTGGTTTACAGATGATGATGAGGATGGTTATGATCATGCTTATGGTAATGGTAAGTGGTATTCTTTCCATTTGGAAAGAGTACTTTGGGTTAAGAACTTGGGTTAATGCTAAAACCTGGCTTTCTACTAGTAATAATAACCTGACCAACTAAAAGCAACTGCTTGACTTAACCTCACATAAAGCTAGTCCACTACAGCCAAACGGGACATTTGCTGAGTACGTTGATGTGTACTCACCCTTGCTTTCACAAAACACCAGGTTGCCTTTGGTGCAATCTATGCTCAGGTAAAGAAGGCGTCGAGGCGGATCTCCAGGAGTTCCAGGACGTCGACAAGTTCGAGGATTAGGCTAGCGACCTCCCCCAGTCAGCTGCCTGTGGTGGGTTGTTTACGTTGGCTATGTTT
Organism: Zea mays; assembly: GCF_902167145.1. NCBI lineage: Eukaryota > Viridiplantae > Streptophyta > Magnoliopsida > Poales > Poaceae > Zea > Zea mays. Next base: position 147,196,168 of record NC_050097.1, read on the forward strand.
CGATTCTGTGTACTTTGATTTATATTATGTAAATGGCTCTAGTCTGTAATATTATTACTTACTCTTTATTGTAATTCGAAGCATTGTGCTATGATGAGTCATTTATGTAATTGCTGTGTACGTGAATAACTGATCCTGGCACGTACATGGTTCGCATTCGGTTTACCTTCTAAAACCGGGTGTGACAGTATGTTGATGTAATATATTTCTTTGTGATGCGTGAAACCTTCGAACATACCATTTTTGAGACGACGGCGAATAAAACACCTTCCCTTCTTTTTCACGCTTCAGAAAGAAATCCCCCTTCCTTGCCGAAGCGACTGTGTAGTTCTTGCCGTAGACGTTGCATAAGAATACCATTGTCGAAGGCATAAACTCTGTATGACAGTACCACTGTCACAAGCATGGATCATGCCTTAGTAATACGCTCTTCTCGTTAATCTTTGCCAAAGTTGAAGGGGCATTTTTTTCCTTGTTTTTCTGGTGTATGTATCAGTGCAAAGTGATGTATGATGGGATGTCATGCAATATGATGCGATGGTATGATGCAGATGATGTTGATGCACAAAACATAAAAAATAAGACTCTGCATCCCCTTAGGAACGACTTTGGAGTCTCTTCACCTTTTACTTAGGTGGTATCTCAGCTCTGCATTCCCTTAGGAACGACTTTGGAGATAAGATCTGCATCCCCTTAGGAACGACTTTGGAGCTTCTTCACCTTTTACTTAGATGGTATTTTAGCTCTACATCCCCTTAGGAATGACTTTGGAGCTTCTTCACCTTTTACTTAGGTGGTATTTAAGCTCTGCATCTCCTTAGGAACAACTTTGGAGCTTCTTCACCTTTTACTTAGGTGGTATTTTAGCTCTGCATTCCCTTATGAACGACTTTGGAGCTTCTTCTCCTTTCTTGTTACACTCGATGGTGTAACCATAGATTTATTATAACAGGCCGAAGGTTAAACTTCCTTGTATTTGTCTTTTGGAGGAGAAACATAAAGACAGAAAGATAAAACTACATTGAAGTGGAGCCCCTGTGGTGCTTTAGTAAATGTGTCTTGATTCAGGCACAGTGCTATTGATTGTGCGAGCTTCGGACTCCTCCCGAGTGTCGCGCTGTTATTGCGCCTGGAGATGCCCTTTCTGGATGCTGATTATGAACCAAGGTAGGCGCCAGTGGTGGCGGTGGTGGTGGTAGCTGAGCCCAATCAGTTTGAGAATGACTTGCCAAAGCAACCAACGTCATGGGTTGCTGGTTGCCCACATATTCAGGGATATATGGCGAATAGCATGAAGCAGTATGCAAGACCTGCTTCGGCTGATTTTGCCGTGCTTCGGCTTCGGCGATCTCCTTCTGGTTTTGGATCGTGACTTGGCACGTCCTTGTTGTGTGTCCCTTATCCTCCCCACAGAATAAGTAGAACAATCTCTTGGGTCCAGTGCCAAACCTTCCTCCGAAGCTTCTCCCCCCTCTAGCTCTTGGGGCTGGTGGCCTGTAAGAGGTTTGCTGCATTCTCGAAGATTTTGAGCTTTGCTGGCTGCTCTGGGTGTGATTTGCCCTGTCATCATTTGTGCTAGAATTGTGGATTGTTCTGACATGTCTGGGCTGGAGTCTTCCTCTGAAGCTCCTAGTCATCTCAGAATACCTGTAAGCTTTCTCTCTTCTCTGGCGAAAATCATTGTCAGCTCGAATATACTCATCCATCTTCTGGAGGAGCTTCTCCAGGGTTTGCAGTGGCTTCCTTGCAAAATATTGCGGTGTCGGCCCTGGCCGGAGCCCCTTAATAATAGCTTCGATGACGATCTCATTAGGCACCATTGGTGCCTGGGCTCTGAGTCACAAGAATCTTCGGACGTATGCCTACAAGTACTCTTCATGGTCTTGCGTACATTGGAACAATGCTTGGGCAGTAACTGCCTTCGTTTGGAAACCCTGGAAGCTGGTTACCAGCATGTCCTTCAGCTTTTGCCATGACGTGATCGTTCCCAGGCAAAGGGAAAATACCATGTCTGGCTACACTCCTGACCGCCATGACGAAGGATTTTGCCATGACATCCGTGTTGCCCCCATATGAGGATATGGTTGCTTCATAGCTCATGAGAAACTGCTTCAGATCTGAGTGCCCATCATACATGGGAAGCAACGGTGGCTTGTAAGATGGTGGCCATGGGGTAGCCTGTAACTCTGTTGCTAGAGGAGAAGCATCATCGAAAGCAAAGTTACCATGGTAAAAGTCATCATACCATCCATCATCGTTGGTTGGACTTTATTGACGAAGCTCTCTATGTTGAGGCCTTCGTCATTAGTCATCTTGGTTGATGTGGCGCATTTCTTCAGTAGCTTCATCGATCTTCCTCTAAAGTTCGGCTAGCCGAAGCATATTCTCTCTCTTCCTCTGTACTTGTTGATGTATAGCTTCTAGGTCTCTAATTTCCTGGTCCAACTCCTCTTCCTGTGGTGTTGGGCTGGTAGCCTTCCTTTTCTGGCTCCGAGCTTCTCTCAGTGAGAGTGTCTCTTGGTTGGTGTCCAGTGGCTGCAGGGCAGCCCCTAGCACTGTTGCCTTCTTCGAGGCATGACAAAGGCGAATGCTTGCCAAAGGTTGTGGAAGTGAGTTCACCAGAGGTGGGTGCCAATGTTGGTCACTTGTTCTCAAATGTTGTGAGTCAAGAACAAGGCAACGCAATCGTTAAGTATTAAAGACCTTTGTCCTCCGAAGCATTATCTCCCCATGGACATAATGATGATCAGACGAAGGTCATGAAGAACATGCCTTCATCATCTTATGGATAAATCAGAATACAAAGAGATAGAAATGACAAGTATAACTCATCGATTAATTCATATTTGCATTTCGTAAAATATGCATAAGTATTAACAGAATCTGTATTACATTGATACCTTCGGCTTGCTCGAAGGTGTTGATGTGAGAGTGATTACAATCCAGCGTGAACAGTGCGGTGCTACTATCATCTATTTATAGGCACGAGACGAAGCCCGAGTATTATTACATTTATGTCCCTAACATTTACTTATGATCATAACATAAATCATTAAGGACTAGCTGGTCTTAGCATTCATTCTTATAACCTTCAGATCATATCTTCACGTCGTATGCCTTTATTATGGGGAGAGACTTCCATCCTAAATCAGAAGCTCCCAGTAATAATCTATATCATGCAGAAAACAAATGGTTAATCAAGTTTTTGAGGACCTTCGGAAGAGGAAGGTCCCCAACAAATGTGATGGGAGGTTTAGCTAGGACAGATGTGCATTTGGGTAATAATCATCTTCATATGGTTATATGTACTCTACGCCAGACTGTTCGGTTAGATATGTGGACTGTCCGTTTGTGTGCGTGGACCGTCCAGCCATATGGCAGGACCATCCGGTAATGTATTCGGACTGTCCGGCGCTATACGCGAACGGTCTGAATGGGTCATTTAGGGTTTGCGGCAGTACATGACGGCTCAGGTTCAGGTCTCAGTAATTCGGTTCTAGAAACTGGACCGGCCGCCGCTGGCCCGAACGGTTTGCGCTCACGCACGAAAGGTTCGGATGAGCGTAGATCGGCGGATTTACCACCAATTTGCGTAGAAGGCTATGGTTGTCCAGGGTATGTGTCCATCGACATCCCATAAAGGGGTTGTGACTGGTCATGACAATCCGCAACCGATGAATCACGTGTATTCCCCCCCCCCCATTCAACCTCGTGCGAGGGAAAGCTTGCGACAGTAGATTTGTCAAATGCACACACTAGCCTCTTATAATTATTTTGCATACCCCCTATAATCTGTTGCATTTGTTCTCACTACTCATCTATGTAAGCTCTAAGAGATTGGATTTCATTCTTTTCGCTTACCTTGGGGGTAGATGCAGCAGGTCGGAGCGAAGCCAGATCAGTCGTCCGTTGTTGAACGACCTTGTTGTTCTTATCCACTCTGAAGTTGGCAAGGAACTTTGCTTTTGCTTCCTTGATCAGCTGCTCCCGGTGCTCCTCGAACTCCAGTTGTTCTTTAGCCTGCAGGGTCTCCCAAGTCGGCTCGATGATGTTGCTGGGGGAGACGTAAGAGCTATCTTTTGAACCGGCCATTGAGGGCCGATCTGATAGGTTTTCACATGATTTCCCCAGCGGAGTTGCCAAAAAGTGTGTTGTCGCCGATCCGGGCGCTAATCACTGCGATGAATACTGGCGGCGGTGCTCTCTGTCAAGGTGCGGACGGTCCACAGCCGAGGGCCAGACGGTCCGCAACTCGCGCCAGAGCTAGGGTTTCTGCCTGATGAGCCAGATGGTCCGGGCGTACGTAGGGGCGGCGGAGTTCGCCGAACAACGCCTGGATCTCGCTCCCGAGATGGACCCCATTGGGGAGGAGAGATCTTAGGATTTGTCTTTGGATCGGCAGGCCACCCGAGACACCTCTAGATGACGTAGAGCCGGAGAGAGGTGAAGATTAGAGAGAGGAATCTAAGTTACTGTCTACTCCTAAGGAGAAAAGTAAAGAATGGAAGATAATTTGATTGTTTGATCGATTGTTGGTTGTTCAATCGTCGTACCCCTTCAAATATATAAGGGGGAGGTCTAGACCCGTTCCTAGCTCTAACAACTCCTGCGGGATTAATTGGCTAAACACGCGAGGAGATAGGAGTTTTGATCGCCTGATTCGATCTATTCGCGGACCGTCCGCGTCTATGGGCGAACCGTTCGGTCCTCAGGGCCAGACCGTCCGGCCGTGCTCAATGCCACAAATGGTGCTCGACACTTTCCACCACCTTTCTATTCTCTTGTACATGCGCTCCTTTTAGCAGCGGCTCGTCAAGGTAGTCATGTTCGTGCTAGAATCTTGTACACGTACAATGTGATTGGTTGCATGGATTGTTGGGCCCAAGCCTCGTGGGTGCGTTGACCATGATTGGGTATGTGATTAGCTTACTGCATGGCATAAGCTCTGTCTGCATGCGGAGATGCATTCTAAGCGTGTTTTTAGCTGTCCGCCTGCATGCGCTGAGACGCGAGACAGATGCGTTTCTACCAGAACAGGCTGATTGAGGGTAGGCGGGGGTGGGACCAGCAACCAATCAAGCCAATGTTGTTTGAGCAGAATTGGAAAGACTGGATTATTTGATTCTTTACAGCAACATGCTTGCTCTTTCTTTCTTCCTGTGAATATACACCACGTACTACTTGTTGCCTCTTTACTGGAAATGGGTTAGTAGAGCAATTAAAAGACTAGATAGACTTTAGATAGACTTCAGCGGTTTCTACTGCTTCTACACTGTTTCTGTCTCTATGGATTACGGGTGTAGTAGTACAAAGCCGACTTTAATCAATATATGACTAAGACGTGAAAAATAGTTTATTAGATTGTCACGCGTCTCTTGCCCATATCAAGTGCACGGGTCAGGTGTCTAATCACTTGTTCTTCTGATAACAAATTCACAAGCTATGCCTTTCCAATTAGAATGCATGTACAAAGAGAACCAAACAACATTATGCTCCTTGTGCTGGGAAAGTGGGAAAACGTTCATCTAGTTCCAATATATACAAAGAGAACCAAACAACATTATGACCAATACGGGCCATTTTTCTGAAGACAGAAGCCAAGATGGACCAAACGATGCATACAGAAAGAAGGGTAAGAAAATTCAAGATACTCCCTCCATCCTGCTTCCTGAAATACAATATATCCTATGAATTTTACCCCCTTTGTTGGTACAATTATAAGCCATTTTAGTTTTGTCATAAGTTAAACTTTTTTTATTTTCGATCAAGTTAATAGAAAAATGTATTTTGACATTTGTAGGTGCTAATATATTTTTCAATAAGCTTGATTAAAATCGGCAAGTTTGACTTATGATAAAACTGAAACTTGATTTGGTTTCAGCTTGGTATATATGATTACCAAGAGTATAATTGGTATTGTAGCCAGGCTAGGCTAATGGTGGGGTAATCTGGCAAATAAGCAATTTTGATGCGGTGTGTGTGTGGGTGGGGGGTTGAGAAGCTAGGCCGATTTAGCGTGACGGCGGTGGTGGAAGCGACAAAGGCTACCGGAACCGGGGGCAGTAGTGGTGGTGTGGGCGTCGAGGTGGGGAGAGTTAGGGTGGCGGTTGCGGCCGGAGTTGGTAATTAGAAAAGTTCTTCAAAGATTTAGATAAAAAGTGTATTTTAACAAGAAATCTTCTTTCCTTGAAATTAATTTCTAAAAATAATTGAATGGTAATATCAAATGTAGAGTTGAATATTGAAACTGGAATTTGATTTTTTTTGAAAGATTTTCAATTATTTAGTTAAGGGAATTGTTCTCTTATAAAATATGTATTTAGAAGCATTCATTTTGGGCGCGGTGGGGGGGGGGGGGGGGGGGGGGGGGTTGAGAAAAAGCTGCCACTGCGAAGCCGCGCATGCGATGCCAATCGAATGCGTGGAGCCGGCCAGGGAGCTTCACTGCGATTGGTTCCCGTGGCCGCACCTAGGAATAATGGTGATTAGAGGAGCCGGAATTTGTCACCGGTGATAGTGGATCGCCGCCGGCCGCTTCACACCGTGGACATGACTCCACGCGTCGCCATACGTGATAAGAAAACTTCCGTAGTGTTCGCCTTAACCTTCACTATGAGTAGCGCCAGCTGGATCAGAGTTTGAACGCTTGTACACGAGGATGCTGAAGTCCAGCGATGTCACCATCGTGGTCGGAGATTACTCCGTCGCCCGGATGAGCGAAAGAGAGGGTGAGAGGGGGAATTACTCACGCGGCCGTTGGATCGGTCATGAGCGGTGGGGATCATATCATCGTGTCGGTTCAGCCAGATTAGATTTGTGCCGTAGATCGGGGTTTAGGCGGTTGGGGATCAGGCAGGGCGTGGCGGGTCATCGTCTGTTGACCATTAGCAAGCAAGTCGGCGGTCTGATTGAACCCGTACCCCTTCGGCGTGCAATTTTTGCAAGAGAACCCAGTGGTTTTTATAAAACAACCTGCCATACACCCAAGTGCAATATAATTGCAATTAAGTCCCTGGATATTTGCAATTAAGCCCCTAACAACTATTTTAGAATATAAAATAAACATAAAAACACCTAGAAACTTGTAAACATCATAATATACTAATTTTAGCTCCGATTTGGTACGTTCAAGTTGCGTTAATTTTGTATAAATATTTGCTACACTTTAACAAACATTATCTTGTCATATCACATACTTTTATAATTAGATATTTTGTTAATCTATGCTTTGTAGATTAACCTTCCTAATCAAAGATAATCTACCTATAATTATAATTTGACTAAAATATGACATGTAAAATAAAGTTGAATTAGTTATTTATTTCTCACATGATTTATAAAATCAACATAGAAACATAGCTCTCATAATTAATCACCTAAATCTTCTGAAAACTATATCTTTTCAGCTATAACTCTGATTTTAGTAGCTTTCAAACCTACGGTCTCGTAGCGTCGCATAGAATATTATTGTGTAGTTTATTTCCATCTTTAGTGTAATGTTATTTTTACCTATTCTTTGCTCATCTATATGTATTGCTACGATTAGAAGCGAAGTCTTGTGGAACCTCAAGACCAAATTGGAGAAGTACCTAGAATTTGCACCAAAAAGGCAAGTTATGTCCTTGATCACTTTATTTGACCTAATAATGTTCTGTTAATGTGATATCCTGGCCCCTAGGATGGGATATCCTGGCCCAAGGCTTAATAGAATTTATAGAGTAATCATATCAATAAAGTGTATCTTCTTTTTCGGAAGCCTATCACAAAAGAACATTCAAGTTAAGCGTGTTTGGCTTGGAGCAATTTGGGATGGGTGACCGACCGGGAAGTTTTCTTGGGTGTGCATGAGTGAGGACAAAGTGCGCACAAAACACTCGTGTTGGTCTATGGGGACGATATATGATCCTAGAGAGCTACCAGGAGTAAGTACCGCCGGTCCAAGGATTGGACGGGGTGTTACAAGTGGTATCCCCTCGCGGTTTCACGGGCGTGTGTGGGCTAGGGGGTTCGGGTATATGGCAGATGGTGCATGTGGGCCTAGAGTGTTCACATGGGATGGCATATGACGACACTAAACATACAGATGTGGCCAAGAGGGGAGGTTCCTAGATTGGGGTTGACCGACGAGGACATCAGTCTTCTAAGGGGGGTGGATTGTGATATCCTGGCCCCTAGGATGGGATATCCTGGCCCAAGGCTTAATAGAATTAATAGAGTAATCATATCAATAAGGTGCATCTTCTTTTTCGGAAGCCTATCTCAAAATAACATCTAAGTTAAGCGTGCTTGGCTTGGAGCAATTTGGGATGAGTGACTGACCGGGAAGTTTTCTCGGGTGCGCATGAGTGAGGATAAAGTGCGCACAAAAGACTCGTGTTGGTCTGTGGGGACGATATATGATCCTATAGAGCTGCTAGGAGTAAGTACCGCCGGTCCAGGGATTGGATGGGGTGTTACAGTTAATCATTGTGGCATAGTTAGGTTAAGCTAACGGGATCTAATAGGTTATCTAGTTTGGTTACCCTACACCTTGCAAACAAATGAACTATTGGAGGAAAGGGGGAAGAGCTGCCACTGCGAAGTCGTGCATGCGATGCCAATCGAACGTGTGGAGCTGGCCAGGGAGCTTCACTACGCGTCTTGATTGGTTCCCGTGGCCGCACCTGGGAATAAAGGTGATCAGAGGAGCCGAAATTTGTCACTGATGAAGGTGGATCGCCGTCGGCCACTTCACGCCATGGACATGACTCCACACATCGCCATACGTGGTAAGAAAACTTCCATTGTGTTCGCCTTAACCTTCACTACGAGTAGCGCCAGCGGGATCAGAGTTTGAACGCTTGTACACGAGGATGCTGAAGTCCACCGATGTCACCGCCGTGGCTAGAGATTACTCCGTCGACTAGATGAATGGAAGAGAGGGTGAGAGGGGGAATTGCTCACGCGGCCGTTGGATCGGTCATGAGTGGTGGCGATCAGATCATCATGTTGGTTCAGCCAGATTAGATATGAGTTGTAGATCGGGGTTTGGATGGTTGGGAATAAGGCAGGGCATGGCGGGTCATCGTCTGTAGATCTGAGATCCAAGCATCGTCCAGAATGCGTACCGGTTCGAGGAGAAGGCCATTAGCAAGCAAACCGACGGTCCGATTGAACCCGTACCCCTTCGGTGTGCAATTTTTGCAAGAGAACCCCATGGTTTTTATAAAACAACCCGTCGTCCACCCAAGTGCAATATAATTGCAATTAATTCCCTGGATATTTGCAATTAAGCCCCTAACAACTATTTTAGAATATAAAATAAACATAAAAACACCTAGAAACTTGTAAACATCATAATCTACTCATTTTAGCTCTGATTTGGTACGTTCAAGTTGCATTAACTTTGTATAAATATTTACTACGCTGTAACAAACATTATCTTGTCATATAACATACTTTTATAATTAGATATTTAGTTAATATATGTTTAGTAGATTAACCTTCCTAATCAAAGATAATCTACCTATAATTATAATTTGACTAAAATATGACATCTAATCAAGTTATAACTTAAAATAAAGTTGAATTAGTTATTTATTTCTCACATGATTTATAAAATCAACATAGAAACATAGCTCTCATAATTAACCACCTAAATCTTCCAAAAACTATATCTTTTCAACTGTAACTCCGATTTTAGTTGCTTTCGAACATATGGTCTCGTAGCCTCACGTAGAATATTATTGTGTGGTTTGTTTCCATCTTTGGTGTAATGTTATTTTTACCTATTCTTTACGCATCTATATGTATTTCTACGATTAGAAGCGAAGTCTCGTGGAACCTGAAGACCAAATTGGAGAAGTACCAGGAGTTTGCACCAAAAAGGCAAGTTGTGTCCTTGATCACTTTATTTGACCTAATAATGTTATGTTAATCATTGTGGCATAGTTAGGTTAAGCTGACGGGGCCTAATAGGTTACCTAGTTTGGTTACCCTACACCTTGTAAACAAATGAACTATTGTGTAGTCTTGCTATTGCTCTACCTAGTTTTGGGATTAATATTATATCTGAACTAAGGTCATGCTTTATCATTACTTCTGGATTATTTATTGTTCATGAGAAAACAGTGCTACCACAAGGGTGGAATGGGACGCTCTTGGCTCATTAATTAGGAAAGCTAGTGTGAGTTCATCCTTTCCCAAAAGGGGCGAGCGAGGTGGAGAAGTTGTCGCTATAGGGAGGTCCTCGGGTCCATCTGTCTGCGATAGCTTTTCAGATGAGGGATTCATGTATCGCTTTTGGCCCAAAAATTGTAGCGGGTTCTCTCATGCTAGTGGAACTTTTGAAAGGCCTCATATTGCTTCCCTGCCTTGCCTCCTCGGTAGAGGTGTATGGGGTCCGTACAACCCCGTGGCAGATGGGTATCCTGACTTGTGGGTAAAGATGTGCAACCTCTACAGAGTGTAAAACTAGTATATCAACCAAGCTCACGGTCAAGAGTGGCTTAGGACTCTCGCATGATCACTTGAACTTGATGGAATTAAAACTTAACCTGTCATTTGCATTGCATTGTGGGATTTATTATCAATTGCGATCAATTATTTAAATCTCCTTTTAGCACCCGAAGTTTTTGTGCAGGCCATCTGCCTTGGCCTTGGTTTGGTAATGAAGCTCATTGACTCTACAAAATCCTTCGGCATTTGTGCTCATTCCTTGGCTTCAAATATCCCATATGTAAACGTTGAGCCTGTCTATTGCATTTAGGATCAATTGATGAAGATATATCTCAAATCTTTTCAAAACTTCACCAATCATCCCGTATATCGGGAATCAAAGCCCGGCATAGCAGAAGCTTTTAAAAAACCACCACCTCATCATCCTTCGGTTCAGGAATTATTTCATCACCCACAAACCTTATCAATCCATCATCGTTTTTTTCCAAAGTAACCAAGCTTCTTCATCAAAACTAAGTCCTCAGGTTTTACGGTGGATTTAGCAAACTCTATATGGATGTCGGCATCTTCTTTGGCGTCATCCTCATTAGTATAAATTCGTCATTAGAAGTTTTTTGGGAGTGTTTTCCTCTTCCCTATGAGCAACTATCCCAAAATCCTTCATAACTTCTGAGATGGGAGCTATCTCAGTTGCTTCTACTTCCCCACTTTCATTCGTCAGCCTAGCAGTGGATCTAATCCTGGCCATTGAAGCGTCGACTCGAAACTAGACTAAGAGTTTTAAGCGCTAAAGATGAAGCACACTCGAAAGCTAAAAATAATGCAAGCACCTTTGGTTGCAGTAAAAAAAATTTGGCAGCACAATGACGTAAAGTGCAATGAATGCTATAATAACTTGACACCAACCAATCTATTTATATAGTCCTACAGGTGAGGAAGGTGAACCACCGCTTTAGTTACATCGACTAATCGGTGGACCAATGGAGTCTGCGACTATTTTATTCGTTTTTTAATAACAAGCTCAGAGAAGGTGTTTTTGGACCTTCGGCATTCAGAGGCCTTCGTATGTTTCACGGATCGAGCTCGTTATAAAAAATGATCTAGCACCATGAAGGGGCTACTCTATGAGGCAGTGCTTTGCCTTTGAGATGTCTTGCTTCTAGTAGACATTGATGGACTATCAAGTAGTAGTGGAATTTGTCTTTTTTTACTGCCGTTCGACTTTGCCTTCTCCTTTTATTGTGCCTTCCCTTTTGTTTTCACCTTCTTTTTGTTGGTTTGGAGGTTGTAGGTGGTGGTGTGGTTTTAGCTAAGGACAGCAAGGGATACTCAATGGCAAGTTGGTCAGGTTGATTTGAGCCATGTCCAGACCTGCATATCAGAAGTGTATCTGAGAAAAAAGGAGTACTAAATAGTCGAAATAACATGTTACTATTCAAATTGAATTATTTTACCTAAGAGTTTGAACCAAAGATTCCTGAGGCACCTTGGTTGCAATCGAGATACAAAATTACAAAGATAGGAAATATGTCATAAAAATCAAAATGCACATATGGACATATTGAGACATGTTTTAAGTGATTTGTCGAAGTATGCTTACCTAGGAGGAAAACACATTGTCTTGGGTGTTGAGTCAGCACTCACATGATGGCTCTGCATTCTTTTTCCTTTTCTTTGGAGGACCCCTGCAAGGCATGAACAACAATGATAACATGTATAATGGACCCCCTTAATATAGTCATAAAATCAGAAAATGAAATTATATAAGACAACATAGTGCTTACTTCACGGCTACCTCATCAGCATAACACTTTGGGATAGGGACATCATCTGTGGGCTCAGTGTATGTAATGGTCATACACACTACCTTGTTGGCAGCATGTTTGCTAAACATTTTAAGAAGTTCCTGGTCTGTTGTGATATGTGGAAATGTTTTTTTCAACATTATCATAGTAAAAACATGAACTATCTCATTATATCCATGGGGGTACTTATCAACAATTTCTTCGACAAGGTCCTTGAAATTGCAAACATCAGAATCTACAACCTTGGTGATATTAAAGCATGAAAACTCCTTCGGACGCTTTTTAGGATTACCAGTGAGTCTGATTTTCAGCAAGTAACTTGAATTAGGGTCCATCCTGTGAATAGACCCACCATCAAATTTATGCATACTACAAACATCACCAGGTTCTTGGTACTAGATGCTCATGCCCAAAACAATGATGAATGAGAAGAATTTACCCTGCAGGAAGCCAAAAAGGGTGTACTCTTTGCCCTAGTGTCGTCATGCCCTCAATGTTGGGTTGACAATGGAGGGGGCACTCACAAGCGGGCGAGGTTGGCACTTCCTGGTCGTTGGTCGGGGGCGGAACATTTCCTGGTCGTCGGCCAGTGCGGATTATGGAAGGAGTGGGGGCGGAGCACTCCCTCCCGTTGATCCGAGGCGGCCACGGCCACGACCTCTATGATGGATCCCCCGCATGGCCGCCGTCGGGATGGATCCGCCGCCTGGCTGCATGTTGAGGTGGAGCCGCAGCCTAGGCTCCAATCGGGGTGGAGCCACCACCTGGGCTCCAGTCGGGGTGGAGCCGTCTCCAGGCCGCCGATCGGGGTGGAGATGTCACCTGGTCGCCTGGGTCAGGATGGAGCCACCGGGATCGGGATGGAGCCGGTTGGTTTAGGGTTTGGATGTGGAGATCTCTTGGATGTGGGAAATGAAATGGCTCGAACACTAGTTTGACATCGTTTGGCTACAAACCGACGGTGATGGGACACGGATAATGGGAAATCTAAATTTATGGTAATGAGTGGATGACTATTTCCCTAATGGCACACAGATAAGGGCTGTAGATTTTAGTGGCTTGGAAGTAATTTTCTCAACAGATAAGTCACAATGGCCTCAAGTTGAATTGGACCATAAGGTTAGGGCACCTTTAGGAAACAGTGGAGTTGGTATACGAACAAAATTGAACATCAAATGTTGCCTTGAAGGTGGGAGGAAATCAAAATCAACTAGTAAAGAAGGGGATCAACCTGCAAAAACAGTAAAAAGAGGGCCTACAAAATGCAAGAGATGTGGTGAACTTGGACATAGGCAAACTAGCTACAAGTGTTCTTTAAATGGAACAAAAAAGGAAAAGAAAGCCTAGAGCTCGAAGAAATGCCGGAGAAAATAGGCCCTTTAAATAATGGTGCAATGGACGTGTCCCCAAATGAGTCAATGTACTAACTAGTCATTTTTATATGTCAATTCATCATTTTTCTCTACTGACTAAACATTTTTTTGTAGTCAAGTGATGATCGTAGGTTTACAAGATGGACCGACACATCTTGAAGGTGCCACATGTGCACCTGTACCACCTCCAAGTGTTGAAAAAGAAGCAACTCCAAGTGCTCTAATCTCAACCCCAACAAGAAACAATTATACCAAGAAGAAAAAGCTTACTCCCTAAAAGAACAGATGTTGATGAAAATCATTTAGTTTGCTTTTTGTGTGATTGTGTGTGACTATGGACTAGGTGCTAAATTGTGTGACTGTGAATTGTGTGCTATCAAAATTGAGCACTATTTTACTATGTATGGATCCTATCAAAATTAAGACAAAATGATGTCAAGATTATGCATTAGTTGACAACACTGCAGGTTCTTGTATGGTTGTCAGTATTTAGTGTTTTGGTGTTTGAGTAGAGAATGCAGGGCCCAAGAATGAAATGTAGAAACAGTTTTCTAGTTCCTACATGTCTGTCATGACCATATTCATAAATATAGAAACAACATGGAACCAATCATGGTTGGTTTGTCAAAACCTAGACAGTAGCATGCATTGTTCTATCAAAAGAATGGTTAGACATGTTGGGGCGAAGGCACAACGCCCTCTCGCTCGAGCAGCTACAATGTCAAAGAGGATTGAAGAGAAGACTGGAGAGCGTGAAGGCTGAAGAGTGAACTCCTCTACGGAGGAAGTGCACGGAGAAAGCGCGGGCGAAGACTCGGGCGCTCCCTCCGCCTGACGGGCCAGAACGAAGACCATCGAGAATTCCGAAGGCTGAGCATCTGGCATGCGAAGGCCATGTGGTTTAACCTACTACTAATTGTAATAAGGGGCACATGTATAGTCGGCCCATGTTACAGGATCCCACCTGTAGGCCGCTATGCGGGCTAAGTTGTTAGTGTGTCAGCCCATGTTTGTAATTAATTACGTTGTAATGACCAGTCATAAACCCCCAAGGGAGAATATTCCGGGAATAATGTAGGTAACCGAGGGTTTAATCGTCTTTGACGGGGCAGGGCCAACCCTCGGTTACCTATAAATACCCCCGTACAACACCATTGCGGGGGACGGGAAAAAACATTGTTTCCCTAATACATTGTGTAACTTGGCATCAAACCTTTTCCTGTTTTTCCACTGTTTGAGCTTGACTGACCACGAGTTAACGTGTTCCAACATTTGGCGCCCACCATTCGTGCTACAACAAACCATTCCCGCGATGGCCCCCAAGAGAGCAAATTGCAAGGCCGCCACTTCCATCGACGATGCATCGAAGGCGACCCTTTGGTTGAAAAGAAAGACAAGGCTCCCATTGTGGACGACATCCCTCAGGAGGCCTTCGACGATGAGGCAGTCAACAACAAAAGGCAACACCAAGATAATTTGCTTACGCCGGAGGGCACTGCGCGCACCTGCAACTCTGAGGGGGTACCTGAAGCACCCCACCAGGCTTCATCCACCCAGAGGCAGAAGACACCATCGAAGACGACAAAATCATAGGAATTTTAGCCGAAGACCAACTCAAGTTGTGAGCCCTGCGCATCAAGAACAATCATTTACAGAAACAGAAAGAAATACTCGTAGCCAAGCACCACCGCATCAACATGCAGGCCAAAGTCAGGCAGATGATACAAGATGAGGAGCAAAAGGCCAGAGAGCTGGAACAACAAATTGCAGATATGCAAGACGAAGGCTCACACCACAAGCAACGAAGCCCTCTCATCACTACAACCATTTTCCAGGGGATTAATTACCTTGACGAGCGAAGCCCACTTGCACCACTACTCCAGGCATCACCCTGGCCCAACAACTTCAGAGCAGGTGCTTACCCCAAGTACAACGGTAGCACAGACCTAGCACAATATATCATGAGCTACCAGGTTGAGATTGCATCGTCCAGAGGGGACGACGCCACCATGGCCAAATCATTCATCATAGCACTCGAGGGCCTAGCCCTGACATGGTACTCCAGACTACTGCCACTATCCATCGAGTCATGGAAAACACTCCGCGACAAGTTCTTGCTGAATTTCCAAGGATACAGGCCGAACACAGATGCCTTGGCTAAATTATCACTTTGTAGACAACAGGAGACAGAAACCCTCTAGGAGTACTACAAAATGTTCCTCCTCCTGAAATCTCAACTGCCATCTGTCGATGACCACATAGCCATCCACTATGCAATCAGTGGTCTCCGCGCCGGCGTTTTGTACAGCCATTGCATGAGAGATCCACCCAAAAACTTGCAAGAACTATATCAATTATTCGAAAAGTATGCAAAGTGATAATTCACAACGATATGGGTCATACCGCAAGATAGAATCACAACGAAAACCCAAGGACACCCCGCAGTCCAGCAGGATATGGGTCATACCGGCGCAGTCTGAATCCGGCAGGCGAAACCACAACCAGCAGCAAGTGAACACCAACGCCAACCAGCACCCCACTGGATACACAGCTCGCCGCCAAGAGTACCCCACATAACAGGGCCACAGCACCAACCCCAGATGTAGAGGAAGAGGCCGAGCCCCACAACCGTGAAGGTTCTACATCCTTTTTCGCGGCAAAGACTCCGCACATCCCACCAGTTACTGCCCCGAAACCAAGGCCACCAAAGACAGAATGGCCAGAAATCAGTCAGCCAACCACCAACAAGTTGTTGCACACACCTACCATCCCCAACAATACCACCAGCGATAATTCCACAGTGAACCAATCCACCCCAACTAGCCCAACCATATGTACCAGTAGCACCAAGAGATCCAAGTCCTCCTTCCACCTCCACATCACCAAATTCCACCACCCCCACCGGCACCAAAACAAGAGGACTTCACCGAACAACCTTTTCGTGGGGTCATCCACATGATTACCGGAGGATCAAGTGCAGACTTCGACACTAAACAGTAGAAGAATGATCACTACCGCAGAGTCAATCACGTAGCCCTCACTGGGCCGGTGGTTCAAACAAAATGGTCTCACGTACCAATCGCCTTCGACGCAATAGACGTCGATCTACACAGTGCGCCGCACGCAGATGCCATGGTGATCAACTGTCATGTGGTAGGTTCGGATCTACATAAAGTATTGGTCGACAATGGCAGCCAAGCCAATATCAACTTCTTGCACGCTTTTGACCGCATGGGCATCAGCCACAGCCTCCTCAAGCCTGCAGATAATCCTCTATACGGTTATGGAGGCAAAGGAAGCTTTCCCATCGGCAAAATAGAACTGCCTCTGTCCTTTGGCGTGGCAACCAACGCGCGAAGTGAACAAGTCACCTTCCACATCGTCGACATGGTCTACCCATACAACGCCATAATGGGGCGTGGATCCATCAATAAGTTTGAGGCAGCAATACACGGACTCTATCTATGCATGAAAATACTAGCCCCTCAAGGTGTAATTACAGTTTATGGAGACCAACAAGCAGCCAGGAACATAGACAGAGACTTTGTCCCAGAAAAGCGCAACGTGCATTGCCTAACAATAGAACATGAAGACAACAACGGTTCTCGCCCAACTAAACACAAAAAAGTCAATGCACAATGCAGAGTAATGAGGGAACCAAGACAGTCGCCCTTGATCCCGCAACTCCCAAGCAATCAGCAAAGACCTCTCACCAAATGAGGAAGCAAGACTTCTCTCCTGCCTTAACTACATCAAAGACGTCTTTGCATGGTCTGCTTTAGACCTAGTCGGGGTCAGCCGCACAATCATCAAACACAGTCTGGGCATCGACCCCTCTAAGTGCCCAAGGAAGCACCGGTTACGAAAAATGTCAGACGAAAAAACAGAAGCAACGAAAGCTGAAGTGCACTGTTTATTAGAAGTGGAGTTTATCGAGCCAATAGCCTACCCCACCTAGCTTGCCAACATCATCATGGTACAGAAGAAAAATGGGAAATGGAAAATGTGCATTGATTTCACCAACCTCAACAAAGTCAAAAGAGAAATGTGCCCTTGGGCCATTTCTATATTGTTTTGGTGATTAAGTGCCCAACACATATTATCTAAGTGTTAAATTGTGCCAAAGATTGAAGAAGTGAAAATCATGTAACAAGGTACGTTTCTAGACTTAGTACATTGATTTGGGTACTAATGTATTGTGTCTAAGTGCTAGAAACAGGAGAAAATATATTGAGAAAGAGTTGGCTGTGTACAGCCAACTGCTGCTCGGTCTGGGTGCACCGGACTGTCTGGTGGTGCACCGGACCGTGTCCGGTGGTGCATCGGACAGTGCCTGGTGCGCCAGACGAGTCCAAGGTGAACCGGCCGCTCTCGGGACTCGACGGCGACGTACGACTATAATTCACCGGACTATCCGGTGGTGCACCGGACTGTCCGGTGAGTCGTCCGCGGCGAAGTCGTCGCTCTCGGGAAAAGTTCAACGGCGTACGGCTAAAATTCACCGGACTGTCCGGTGGTGCACCGGACTGTCCGGTGAGCCAACGGCCGCCAGCGCAATGGTCGACCGCACAATCCGCAGCCGACGCGTGGCCCGTGTCAACGGTCGGCTGGGGGCACCGGACTATCCGGTATGCACCCGATAGTGTCCGGTGCGCCAACCAGCCCGGAGTTGCAACGGTCGGCTGCGCCAAATTAGGAAGGAGATCCGCACCGGACATGCTATAGTGACTGTCTGGTGGTGCACCGGACTGTCCGGTGCGCCACCCGACAGAAGGCAAGAATTGCCTTCCTTGTTGGTCTCCAACGGCTCCTAGCTGCCTTGGGGCTAAAAAACGGACCCCTAGGCGCATGGAGGAGTCACCCAAGCAATCACTAAGCAATTCTAAGTCTCCACACTCCGTGTCCACGCACTTGATCGATCGTGTTAGTGATTTGAGCTCTGTTCTAGTTGTGAACTCTATGTGCTTCATTTGAGCTCAAGTCTTGGCTTGTGTGCGTGTGTGTGCTGTGGATTTGTGTGTGTTGCTCCTAACCTTACTCTTATGTTTTCATTGTGATCTTTTGTTGTAAGGGCAAGAGGCTCCAACTTGTGGAGATTCCTCGCAAACGGGAAAAGATATAAGCAAGAAAAGCCGTGGTATTCAAGTTGATCTTTGGATCACTTGAAAGGGGTTGAGTACAACCCTCGTCCATTGGAACGCCACAACGTGGAGCTAGGCAAGTGTTATACTTGGCCGAACCATGGGATAAATCACTGTGTCTCTTGTGTTGTCTTTCTTTGTGACTATTGTGATTCGCAAGAGCTCACTCTATAGCCACTTGGTTCTTTTGAGCACTAACATCTTTATTACCAAGTTTTGTGGCTATTAGTTGTTGAATTTTACAGGATCACCTATTCACCCCCCCTCTAGGTGCTCTCAATTGGTATCAGAGCTGTTCTCTTCACGTAAGGGACTAATCGCCCAAAGAGATGGATCCTAAGGGAAAGGGGATGGTGGTCAACGACAAGGAAAAGGAGTCCTTCTTCAACGAGCCTAGAGATGACAAGCCCACTGACTCTGGCTCGAGTCACAAAAAGAAGGACGGGAAGAAGAAGAGGCGCATCAAGAAGATCGTGTACTACGACAACGACGAATCTTCTTCTTCACCAAGAGACGACGACAACGAGAAAAAGAAACCGGTTAATTCAAATTATTCATTTGATTATTCTCGTATTCCTTATAATTGCAATGCTCATTTGCTTTCAATTCCTCTTGGTAAACCACCACACTCTGATGGAGAGGACTACTCTTTTTGGAGTCACAAAATGCGTAGTCATCTATTCTCTCTCCATCCTAGTATTTGGGAGATAGTCAAAAAATGGAATGCAATTTGATAGTACGGATAACCCTGTGTTTATTAATGAGCAAATCCATAAAAATGCACAAGCTACCACTGTTTTGCTAGCATCTTTGTGCAGGGATGAGTACAACAAGGTGAGCGGCTTGGACAACGCCAAGCAGATCTGGGACACCCTCAAAATATCACATGAGGGAAACGACGCCACCATGATCACCAAAATGGAGTTGGTGGAAGGCAAGCTGGGAAGGTTCGCTATGATCAGGGGAGAGGAGCCAACACAGACGTACAACAGGCTGAGCCAACACAGACGTACAACAGGCTCAAGACCCTGGTCAACAAGATTAGGAGCTATGGGAGCACGAGATGGACGGACCACAACGTCATCCGACTTATGCTCAGGTCTTTTACCGTTATCGACCCTCATCTTGTGAACCTCATCCATGAAAATCCCAGGTACACAAAGATGACGCCCGAGGAGATACTCGGAAAGTTTGTGAGCGGGCGCATGATGGTAAAAGAAGCCCGATATGTAGACAACGTGCTTAATGGCCCATTACCCGTCTACAAGCCTCAACCCGTTGCTCTCAAAGCAACAAGTAGCAGGGGGCGCTACCAAGCAAGGTGGCACAAGTTGAGGCGGCCGGGCTAAACGAAGATGAGATGGCTCTCATCATCAAGCGCTTCAAGACCGCGCTAAAAGGACGCAAGGAGTATCCCAACAAGAGCAAAGCAAAGGGAAAGCGCTCCTGATTCAAATGTGGTAAGATAGGTCATTTTATTGCTCAATGTCCCGATAATGAAAATGACCAGGGGGAAGAAAGAAATGGGAAGAAGGAGAAGAAGAAAAGTTGTAGGAAGGCTAAAGGCGAGGCGCATCTTGGCAAGGAATGGGACTCGGACTGCTCATCATCCGACTCCGATGATGAAGGACTGGCAGCCTCGGCCTTCAACAAATCTTCTCTCTTCCCCAACAAACGCCACACTTGCCTCATGGTAAAGGAGAAAAAGGTAAGCGTTCGAGAAACCCCTAAGTATACTACTTCAAGCGATGATGATTCTAGTGATGATGAAGTAGATTATTCTAGCTTATTCAAAGGCTTAGATAGAGCAAAGGTAGAAAAGATCAATGAATTGATTGATGCTTTAAATGAAAAAGATAGACTACTAGAGAGGCAAGAGGACATTTTGTATGAGGAACATGACAAATTTGTTAGTGTTCAAAAGTCTCTTGCCTTAGAAATTAAGAGGAATGAATTACTATCTTCTGAGTTATCTACTTGCAATGAATCTATCTCTAGTTTAAAGACTTTGAATGATGATTTAAGTGCTAAGCTAGAAGTAGCAAATAGATCAAGTTCATGTGTTGAACATGTTGTTATTTGCAATAGATGCAAGGATTTTGATATCAATGCTTGTGATGAACATCTTGCTTCTATTGCTAAATTAAATGATGAGGAGGCAAGTCTTAATGCTCAACTTAAGACTTGCAAGGTTGATTTTGATAAACTAAAATTTGCTAGGGATGCCTACACTATTGGTAGACACCCCTCAGTTAAGGATGGACTTGGATTTCGAAAGAAAGCCAAGAACTTAACAAGCCAAAGGGCTCCCATTTCCAACAAGGAGAAAGGGAAGGCCCCTATGGCTAGTAGCGTTCAAAAGAATCATGCTTTCATGTATAATAGGAAAATTGTTAGTCATAATATGAGATATGATTATGATGCTTATGATTCACATGCTATGTTCGCTTCAAGTTCTAATAGTAGGCCTAGGAGAAATTTTGTGTCTCATGCTCCTAGGAAAATGTGTAATAAACCTACTACTGTCTTTCATGCTTGCAACACTAAGTTTGTGCTTTCATGTAAAAATGAAAAGTGGTTGCTAAAAAATTGGGACCCAAATGCAAAGGAGACAAGGCTGGCATTTGGGTACCAAAAGCTATTGTAACTAACCTTGTAGGACCCAACAAGAGTTGGGTACCTAAAATCCAAGCGTAAATTGTCTTGCAGGTCTATGCATCCGGGGGCTCAAGCTAGATTATCGACAGCGGATGCACAAACCACATGATGGGGGAGAAGAAGATGTTCACCTCCTACGTCAAGAACAAGGATTACCAGGATACGATTATCTTTGGAGATGGGAACCAAGGCAAGGTCAAAGGCTTGGGCAAGATAGCCATCACAAATGAGCACTCTATTTCTAATGTATTTTTAGTAGTCACTAGGCTATAATCTCATGTCTATTAGTCAATTGTGCCACATGGGCTACAATTGTTTATTTACAAATGTTGATGTATCTGTCTTTAGAAGGAGTGATGGTTCATTAGCGTTTAAGGGTGTACTAGATGGCAAACTCTACTTAGTTGATTTTTCGAAAGAGGAGGCCGATCTAGATGCATGCTTAATCGCTAAGACTAGTATGGGCTGGCTGTGGCATCGCCGTCTAGCACATGTTGGGATGAAGAACCTTCACAAACTTCTAAAGGGAGAGCATGTGTTAGGACTAACCAATGTCTGCTTCGAAAAAGATAGACCTTATGCAGCTTGTCAAGCAGGGAAACAGGTGGGAAGCACTCATCACAACAAGAATGTGATGACTACATCAAGACCATTGGAGCTTCTCCATATGGACCTCTTTGGACCCGTCGCATACCTTAGCATTGGAGGAAGTAAGTATGGTCTTGTTATTGTTGATGATTTTTCCCGCTTCACTTGGGTGTTCTTTTTGCAGGATAAATCAGAAACCCAAGGGACCCTTAAGCGCTTTCTAAGGCGGGCTCAAAACGAATTTGAGCTCAAGGTGAAAAAGATTAGAAGCGACAACGGGTCCGAGTTCAAGAATCAGCAGGTGGAGGAGTACCTTGAGGAGGAAGGCATCAAGCATGAGTTCTCCGCTCCCTACACACCACAACAAAATGGTGTGGTAGAGAGAAAGAACAGGACGCTTATCGACATGGCAAGGACGATGCATGGAGAGTTTTTCAAGACGCCTGAGCGGTTTTGGTCGGAAGTTGTGAACACAGCTTGCCACGCCATAAACCGGCTCTACCTTCATCGCCTCCTCAAGAAGACCTTGTATGAACTTCTTACCGGTAACAAACCCAATGTATCATACATTCGTGTATTTGGGAGCAAATGTTACATTCTAGTGAAGAAAGGTAGAAATTCTAAATTTGCTCCCAAAGCTGTAGAAGGGTTTTTACTAGGTTATGTCTCAAATACAAAGGCGTATAGAGTCTTCAACAAATCATCGGGTTTTGTTGAAGTCTCTAGCGACGTTGTATTTGATGAGACTAATGGCTCTCCAAGAGAGCAAATTGATCTTGATGATATAGATGAAGATGATGTTCCGACGGCCGCAATACGCACCATGGCGATTGGAGATGTGCGACCATAGGAACAACAAGAGCAAGATCAACCTTCTTCCTCAACGATGGTGCACCCCCCAACTCAAGAAGATGAACAGGTTCATCAAGAAAAGGCGTGTGATCAAGGGGGAGCACAAGAAGAACAAGTTATGGAGGAAGGATCACAACCAGCCCCTCCAACTCAAGTTCGAGCGACGATCCAATGGAATCACCCCGTTGATCAAATACTGGGTGACATAAGCAAGGGAGTAACTACTCGCTCAAGATTAGCTAACTTTTGTGAGCATTACTCGTTTGTCTCTTCTATTGAGCCTTTTAGGGTAGAAGAGGCCTTGCAAGATCTGGACTGGGTGTTGGCCATGCAGGAAGAGCTCAACAACTTAAAGCAAAATGAAGTTTGGAGCCTGGTGCCACGTCCAAAGCAAAACGTTGTGGGAACCAAGTGGGTGTTCCGCAACAAGCAAGACGAGCACAGGGTGGTGACAAGAAACAAGGCTCGACTTGTGGCAAAAGGTTATGCCCAAGTCGCAGGTTTGGATTTTGAGGAGACTTTTGCTCCTGTGGCTAGGCTAGAGTCTATTCGAATTTTGTTAGCCTATGTCGCTCACCATTCTTCAGGTTGTTTCAAATGGACGTGAAGAGCGCTTTCCTCAATGGGCCAATCAAGGAGGAGGTGTACGTGGAACAACCCCCTGGCTTTGAGGATGACAGGTATCCCGACCACGTCTTTAAGCTCTCTAAGGCGCTCTATGGACTTAAGCAAGCCCCAAGAGCATGGTATGAATACCTTAGAGATTTCTTAATTGCTAATTCTTTCAAGGTTAGGAAAGCCGATCCCACTCTTTTCACTAAGACTTGTGACGGTGACCTTTTTGTGTGCCAAATTTATGTCGATGACATAATATTTGGTTCTACTAATCAAAAGTCTTGTGAGGAGTTTAGCAAGGTGATGACACAGAAATTTGAGATGTCGATGATGGGCGAGTTGAACTACTTCCTTGGGTTCCAAGTGAAGCAACTCAAGGACAGCACCTTCATCTCCCAAACTAAGTACACTCAAGATCTTCTCAAGCGGTTTGGGATGAAGGACGCCAAGCCCGCGAAGACACCGATGGGAACCGATGGACATGTCGACCTCAACAAAGGAGTTGTGCAAGGGATCCCCAGACCTCACAAGTCCATGTGTGAATGATTCACATATTTAGGGGGAGAAGTGCTACAACTTGACCCTTTGAGACTAACATTTGTGCTTGAGTTTACTTAATGTAGTCTCAAAGGTGAATTGAAAGGGAAAGGTGAACTTGGACCATGCAAAGACTTCCACTGCACTCCGGTATTAGTGTACTAACCTCCAAGTTCATTCCTAAGCTCCTATTGCCTTTTTGCTCTTAATTGACATTTTTGGTGAGGCAATGGGGTTAAAGGGCCCAAAATGATTCTGTTTTGGTGCTTAATGCCAAAGGGGGAGAAATTAAGGCCAAAGCAAATGGATCAACTACCACTTGAGAATTTTGAAAAAAGTAGAGTTAGAACTTTTGATTTGTCAAAATACTCTTATTGTCAAAATTTGGTGTCTTGTGGGGAGAATTTATGATTATGGGAAAAAGGGGGATGTTGGGACTATGCTTCGTCGCCGAAGGTCCTGCAAAAAGAAACAGCTTCAGCTGAAGCTGCTTGAACATGATGCCGAAGGTGCCATTCATGAAGCTTCGGAATTACAAACTGACTTAAAGATAGAATGACCTTTTAGTCCATAAGAGTCCGAGTCATTGTTGTAAACTTTTATGAGGGGTATGATAGTAATTCCTCACAGGTTATGTCCTGTGCCTACAAATAGTGAACAGTATTCCTTTACTGTTCACGCATTCCTGTAATCACAAACGCATCACTCGGGAATTATTGTTTGTCAAGGCAAAGGTATAAATATACCTAAATATTATGTCCAAGCATCTTAAATTCATATAATAAAATGTGTGAATGATATCTTTTATTTTCAGTATTTTTACCTTTAGTGTCTCATGTTTTATATTATTTTGTATTTGTGAGCTTAATTACGAAGGTGAAACCTTCGTAATATTACTCTTGAAGCATTCGTCCGAAGTTCATTAAATCCTTGGGGAAATAATGTTTCGGCGGACGAAGGGCATTGACATTTAACATTTTATGTTGCCTTGTTCTTAATTCATAGCATTTGAGAACAAGTCCCCAACATTGGCGCCCACCTCCGGTGAACTCACTTCCACTTTTTTGAGTTGATGGCTTCGTTCAACATTCAAGCTGGAGCTGCTTCGGCTCCGAAGTTGGTACTCCCGATAACAGGCGGTTCATGCTCAGAGCCAGCCAACAAGAAGCAGAAGAAGGAGGCACAAACAAGGGTACAGCATGTCGGGGTGCAAGGACCCTTCATCAAGTCAAGATGGTCTCACATTCCAATTACCTTCTCCCAAGAGGATCTTCAACTCAAGGATTACCCACACAACGATGCTATGGTTATCTCTTGTGTGATCAAAGGATTCCTGGTCCATAATGTTTTGGTTGATACAGGCAGCGCAGCTGATATCATATTTGCTAAGGCCTTCAGACAAATGCAAGAGCCCGAAGACAAAATTCATGGTGCCACGCATTCCCTTTGTGGCTTCGGAGGAAGGCAGATTGTAGCACTCGGCAAAATCACAATGCCAGTGACCTTCGGATTTATCAACAACACAAGGACTGAACAAGTTGTGTTTGATATTGTTGACATGGAATACCCTTACAATGCAATCATTGGTCGAGGCACTCTCAATGCCTTCGAAGCAATTCTTCATCTTGCTTATCTTTGCATGAAGATACCTTCGGACCAAGGGCCGAAGGAAATTGGACAGACTCAAAAGCAATCCATAATATAGATGGAGTTGAAGCTTGTGAGCAATACAAGTTCAGAAGGGAAAAAGCTGCTTCGGCTGATCAGCCGAAGCCCATGCTCTTATGTGAGGACATAGCAGAGCAGAAGGTGCTATTGGGATCTCAACTGTCCGAAGAACAGGAGAAAACCTTGATAAGGTTTTTGTTCAACAATAAAGATGTTTTTGCTTGGTCAGCTAATGATCTTTGCGGAGTTAACAGGGATGTTATTGAGCACTCGCTCAATGTTGATCCATCCTTCAGACCCAGAAAGCAGAGGCTTCGGAAGATGTCTGATGACAAGGCCGAAGGTGCTCGGAACGAAGTGAAAAGACTCCTCAGTGCCGGAGTTATCAGAGAGGTAAAATATCTAGAATGGTTGGCTAACACTGTTATGGTAAAGAAGGCCAATGGTAAATGGAGAATGTGTATCGATTTTACTGATCTCAATAAGGCCTGTCCGAAGGACGAGTTTCCATTGCCAAGGATAGATTCCTTAGTCGATGCAACAGCTTCATCAGAGCTTATGAGTCTGCTGGATTGCTATTCAGGCTATCACCAAATCTGGATGAAGAAGGAGGATGAACCGAAAACCAGCTTCATAACCCCTAGTGGAACATATTGTTACCTTCGGATGCCTGAGGGGCTTAAGAATGCCGGAGGAAGTTTCAGCAGAATGACAACGAAGGTCCTCCATTCTCAGATAGGCAGGAATGTGCTAACTTATGTTGATGATATCATTGTAAAAAGCACGAAGCAAGATAATCACATTGCTGATCTGCAGGAGACCTTCGCTAATTTTAGACAGGCTGGTTTAAAGCTGAATCCAGAAAAATGTGTCTTCGGAGTAAAGAAGGGGAAATTTCTTGTTAGCCTAGTTTCAACAAAGGGAATTGAGGCTAATCCAAGCAAAATCGAAGCTATACTTCGAATGGAACCACCAAGTACAAAGAAGAGGGCTCAAAGATTGACAGGAAGGCTGGCATCTCTCAACAGATTCATATCTAGATCAGCAGAGAGAAATTTACCATTTTTCGAAGTGCTGAAGTCAGCCAAAGTTTTTCAATGGGGACCAGTCCAGTAGAGAGCCTTCGAAGAACTAAAGCAATATTTGAACGCCAGGGGCTCCTTTGTTATTATATGTGGCAGCTTCGCACTCAGCGGTAAGTGCAGCACTTGTCCAGGAGAAGCTTGAAGGCCAAGTCAAGAAGCAGGCCCCAATATATTTTGTATCCGAAGTTCTTAGTTTATCAAAGAAAAAATTATACAGAATTGGAGAAAGTACTGTATGTTGTTTTGATGGCCTCCAGGAAGCTTCGACATTATTTTCAAGCTTACAACATAATTGTTCCTTCTTCACAACCTTTGAAGGATATTATGAGAAACCGAGAAGCTACTGAAAGGATTGGAAAATGGGCTGCAGAGCTCAATGAATTTTGTATTGATTATGTCCATAGATCTTCGATTCAGTCCCAAGCGTTGGCCGACTTTATTGCTGACTGGACGCCAGGGGCTCAGGAGGAAGAAATGAATAAAGATGCCGAAGCATGGACAGTGTTTTGCGATGGGTCTTGGGGAACCTTCGGAGCAGGAGCAGCTCCTGTGTTGGTTTCACCTTCCAAAGTTAAAACTTGTTATGCGGCAAGACTTGATTTCAGTTGTACAAACAATATTGCTGAATACGAAGCTCTGCTCTTGGGTCTTCGGAAGTTAAAGGCAATGGGGATCAGAAGGGCCATTCTTAAAACTGATTCCCAAGTTATTTCTGGTCATGTTGACAAGAGCTATAAAGCAAGAGATCCGAAGCTTGAAAAATATCTAGATACAGTCCGAAGGATCGAGGCTTCCTTTGAAGGATTCTCTGTTAAAAATATTTCTCGTGGAGAAAATGAATATGCAGATCTATTGGCCAAGTCAGCAGCACAGAGGCTGCCTTTACCTTCGGAAGTATTTTTCGAAACAATAAAAGCACCTTCGGTCGAGCTTCTTGAAAGAGCGGTCCTCAATATATCCCCTGTCTATAGTGAAGATTGGAGAACTGAAATCATCTCTTTCCTTCAGGGTAATTTTCTTTCAGACGACGAAGCTTACAACAAAAGAATAGAAGCAAGAGCTAGACCATATGTCATAATAGAAGGGGAGCTGTACAAGCGTGGGGTCTGTTCCCCGTTGCTCAAGTGTTTATCTAGATCCGAAGGTATAGAATTAATGAAGGAAATACACGCAGGCCTGTGTGGATCTCACATTGGATCTAGGCCTTTGCTTGGGAAAGTTTTTCGTCAAGGATTTTATTGGCCAAAGGCAGCTTCGGATGCAGCGGATTTAGTCCAAAAGTGCGAAGGTTGTCAGAAATGTGCAAGAGATCAAAAACAACCTTCGTCTTTAACTCAATTAATACAACCCACTTGGCCATTGCAAAGGTGGGGCCTTAATTTACTAGGTCCATTACCACCAGCACAGAGAAACTTAAGATATGTTGTAGTGGCAGTGGAATATTTTTCCAAGTGGATTGAGGCAAAGCCTCTAGCCACAATAACTTTGGTTACTATTCAAAAGTTTTTCTGTCAAAATATTGTTTGTCGCTTCGGAGTGCCGAAGCCGTTACTGTGGATAATGGGACATAGTTTGATTCTGAAGCTTTCAGAGAATTTTGTGATCAAATTGGCACGAAGATCCATTTTGCATCAGTTCGACATCCGGAGTCAAACGGACTTGTCGAACGAGCTAACGGGATCATAATGACAGGAATAATGAAGTCAATCTTCAATCAGCCTAGGGGAAAGTGGCCAGACGAGTTAATCAAAGTGGTGTGGAGCCATAACACAACCATGTCAAGATCAACAGGCTTTACGCCTTTCAAACTATTGTTTGGAGATGAAGCAATAACCCCGGAAGAGGCCAAAGCAGGATCAATAAGAACGGTAGCTTCGGCAGAAGGTGAAGACGAAGCTGATTGCTCTGTGGAAAAAGATGCTATAGAAGGGATCAGACTTCAGGCTGTGGAAAACATCAATAAATATCAAGCCGAAACAATAAAATGGCGTGACAGAAAGGTTAAGCTGAAGAACATTGAACCAGGACATCTGGTGCTTCGAAGAGTAGCTAACCCTGAGACAGTGGGCAAATTACAGCTGAAGTGGGAAGGACCTTTTTTGGTAGTTTCTTCGTCAAGACCTAGTTCCTATAGATTGAAGGATATGGACAGCAACGACATTCCTAGATCATGGAATGCGGATGAGCTTCGTCGATATTATGTTTAGTTTGATGTAATTTTTTCTATTCTTTTTGTGGCACCCTTTTCCTTTTCAAAGGGGGAGAAAGGTTTTTAATGGGGCCACAACATGTAATTTTCCCTTTTTCCATTCTATAAAAGTGATATCCCCCAAAAAATGTAAATGTAAATGCCAAGGAAAAACAAAAGAAAACAGGGAGAAGCTCAAAAGTCGTTCCTAAGGGAATGCAGAGCTTACAGCGAAAAGTCAACGCTGATTCCGCTGAAAGTAAAAGGCGAAGAAGCTCCTAAGGGAGGCTTACAGCGAAAAGTCAACGCTGATTCCGCTGAAAGTAAAAGGCGAAGAAGCTCCTAAGGGAGGCTTACAGCGAAAAGTCAACGCTGATACACCGAAAAGTAAACGGTGAAGCCGAAAAGTAAACGGCAAAAAGATTTGAATCATTCCCAAGGGGATGAAGGGCTATGATTATGGTTTTTGAACATGTGTCCCAATATTCATTTGCACAATACATTTCACCATGTCATTTGCATTCATAAACATTCATTTAGACATATATAGAATCATCATCATATCACACAAAAAAGATACGCGCTTCGGCAATGAGGAAAGACTTCGAAAAAGGAAAAATTTTTATGCTTCGTTATGTACGAACAGAAGGGAAGGTGTTTTTCGCCTTCGGCTCAAAAAAGAAGTTTCGTCCACAACAAAGCAGATTGTACACAGATAGCGGAAACAAAATATATTACAAGGTATGTACAAATTTACATGAGTTTTTTCATAATAGTATTACAAAAGTCTCTCCAGAATTTTTGCAGGAAAAATATTGTAGCAACTATCAAGCTTCAGCTTCGTTATACTCCAGCTTCGTCATCCTACGAATATTAAAGAACAAAATAAGAAAGGTGCAAATTTCAAGGAGAAGGTAAAAGTAACAAATATAAGCTTCTTACCGGCTTAAGATGACTTCGAGCTTCGTCACCCGCCATTTTCCGCCCGCCATTTACCCAAATCTGGGTCATAAATCTATTCCCGATACTTCGGGCTAGGCTTGGAATATCTATCAGATCTGATGATGATAAGCTGAAGTTGGGCCTACTAATAATTTTTTCATGCGTGCAGCCAGCCTTCAGAAAAGCGGTAGCTGTGCTCCGAGAAGCTACCAGGGCGCAGAAGTCGGCATGTCCACCAATAACTTCATCAAGAGCATCAACCTCGCCTTCAATATATTCTAATGTGTTGGGCAGGTTTTCAGCTGAAGGTGTAAATTTTTCAGAGCTGGCTCCGATAGAATGAAACACATCCTTCAGCCGCTGCACGCATCGGCTGCCGAAGCTTAGGCATTTCTCTTAAAGTTCCTTCAGGGATTTTTGCAAATTTGAATTTTTATTCATCTCAGTTTTAAGACATGCTTCAAGGTGTTTCTTTTCCTGCTCAAATTTTTTTGATTGTTCGAGCAATTCATTTTTAAGCTGTCATTCTCGGTTTGGACCTCAGCCAAGGCGCCTTCCATAGACTGAATAACAAAGTCTTTCTTTTCTAATGCACCTTCGTGTTCTTTAGCCATGATTTCAAGGTCTTAGATGGTGAAGTCCTTCATTTTCAGATCAGCTTCGTAATTTCCAACTTTTTCTTCCAAATCTTTGATGATGGCTTTGTTCTTCTCTTCTTCGAGATCTTGTTGCATTTTTAGAACCTTACTTAATAATATGCTCTGTCAAAACAATCTTCGTTAGAAAATGGCCTAAATAATAATAATAATAATAATAATAATAATAAAATAGCAATAATATTTGTTACCTTAAAATTAGCATAAAGCAAGCTTCCGGCGATATGGTGTCGTTGGTAGCGGCAGAGGTCCGCTTCTAGCTTCGGCAGGCCAATGCTTTTGGAGAGGGTTCTAACAATTTTAGCCTCGCTACGGTTTCGAAGGCATCTCAGCTTCCCTTCATTAACCCCACCAAACAGTGTAGCCCTTGGCTTATATCCGCAGGATATGACATATTTTTTAAGCTCTTCTTTTTCAGCATCTGTCAATTCTTGTCCAAGTAAATCCTGAAAGTTAAAATCTCCTTCTTCCAAAATGTCTTCAACTTGCTTTTTCCCCTTTTCAGTATCTGTGTTCGCTGCAGCCACAATAGCTTCTTCTTCTTCGGCCATTTTCAGGAGTATATTATCAATAACTTCAAGGGTGGTTTCCAGATTCGAACCTTCCGCGGTCCCAGCTTCGGCCCCAGCAGCTTCGGCGTCGCCGGTTTCAGCTTCGGTGGTTTGCACTCTGGAAGCTTCGGCTGCGGCGCCTTCGGCTTCAGCGGTCTCGGCAAAAGCAATTTTTGACACTGTCGCCAGTGGCGGTGTCTGATGAATCACATCTGTTATTTGAATAATTCTTCGTTTTTTCGGCAGTGCAGGACTTTCTTCTGCCGAAGCTGCTTTGTCCTTCTGAAAAAACTTCGTCAGTTCCGACGCCAGCGGACTTAGCTTGACAGGCAAGGGTTCAGTCATTACCTTCATAATCTCTTCTACTTCGGCAGCAGAAGGCGTTGCAGGAGTGTCTTCTTCTCGAACCAACGTTTTTGGTTCTGGAGATGCAGTTTTCCTTTTTCTTGCAGCGACCACCTTCGGCTCAGGGCTCAACTTTTCAGAACTCAGCTTTTCAGAAATCTCCTTTTTCTTTTTGGTCACTTTGGTGCTCTCTTCGTCAACAGCACTGGCAATTCTTTTTCTCTTCGGGCCGCCAGCATCTCCGCCCAATCGCCCATAGTCAGAATATTCAAAGCCTCTAGCATCAAGTACTCTGTTTAGCCTTCGTTTCGGCCGGGTGCCGAAGGCTGCTGTCATCAATTGGTCCTCTTTTTTAGAGTAATTTCCAAGAATTTCAGTACTCATTATTTCGATTGTATCGAGCCATTCTTGGCAGGGTGCCTTAAAATATTTCTTAAATTTATAATGATAGGGTAGTCGGACAAGCTCCCCCTCTTTCTTCTCTCCTTTAAGCTTCGGCATAGCCCACTCCTTCATAGTTGGAAATACTTTGAAAGCCAGAAATTCCTGCACCAAATCCCTAGTGCCAATGTGCTCTGCAATAATTCTGAATTCAGCCAACGCCGTTTGGGTTGGACCTTCTGGTGTCATATTGCACTGGGGTCGGGTTTCTCCGAAGATTAGTCCAAGCGGACTCTGTACAAGCTTCTCCTTGTCGTCATCAACTTTGACGTAGAACCATTCCGATTTCCAGCCTGCCGGCCACTTGCTTCGATAGCTGATCATAGGAAATTTTGTAGTTTTCCGATATGCAAAGTTGTAACAACCAAAAT
Organism: Zea mays; assembly: GCF_902167145.1. NCBI lineage: Eukaryota > Viridiplantae > Streptophyta > Magnoliopsida > Poales > Poaceae > Zea > Zea mays. Next base: position 147,228,421 of record NC_050097.1, read on the forward strand.
TTTCATGTAGCCCATCCTTTCTGGCCTTAGTTTGGTAGTGTAGCTCGTGTACTCGGCAGAAACCTTCGGCAAATGGCTCCACCGCCTGGCTTCGGAGAGCCCAAATATAAACACTAAGCCTAACAATAGTGTTAGGAGTTAGTTGGTGAAAATAGATCCCAAACTTTTCTAGCACATCGGCAATCATCCTATTCAAAGGAAATCTCAAACCAGCTTTGAGGAAACTCTTGAAAATCACTATTTCATCCTTCTCTGGCTTCGGGGTAGTTTCCTCTCCACCGAAGCGAATCAGCTTCTTCTCATCTTCACTGAAGTAGCCCGACTTCACCATCTTGGGAAAATCAGCCTTGGAGATAGTCGACTTTCCGAAGTCCAGATGGCTAGGCTTGCTCCGTACTGCGATATTGTAATCACCGTCAGAATCAGCCTCCTCAATATCTGCTTGTTCTGTTTCAGCAGCGGCTTGTTCTGCTTCAGTAGCGGCTTGTTCTGCTTCGGCAGCGGGGATTTCTTCCGATATCAGCAATCCAGATCGCTTCATTGCTTCCAAGATAGGAACAGTTTCCACACCTTCGGCTTCGTCTCCCTCGCGCTCAACTCTAGCAGTAGAGCACACTCTGGCCATTTAATTTTGAATTTCTTGAAAATTTCTTGGAAATTAATAACCTTTCTTCCGAAGCTCTTCTTCTGACGAAGTAGGCACCAAACTGGAGCTTCGTTTGAATGCGAAAGTCAAGCTTCGACTATGGTTAAAAATTTTGGCAGCAAAACAGTGCAATAGCAATGAATGCTGTGGTAACTCCACACCTACCCGTCTGTTTATATAGTGCTGCAGGTAAGAAGGTGAATCGTCAGGATTTTTACACCAGACAAAGAGTTGCTTGCACCCGCTGAACGGTGGGCCGCAAAAACCAGAACAGTGAACCTGCATGGTGGGACCGCTACACACTCGAAAGCTGTATCGTTTCTCGACAACGAGCTCAGGGAAGGTGTTTTTTGGACCTTCGGCTTCCTGAAGCCTAAGAGACTTTTTTCACGGATCAAGCTCGTTACGAAAAACGATCTAGCACCGCGAAGGGGCTACTGTTGGGACCATGCTTCGTCGCCGAAGGTCCTGCAAAAAGAAACAGCTTCAGCTGAAGCTGCTTGAACATGATGCCGAAGGTGCCATTCATGAAGCTTCGGAATTACAAACCGACTTAAAGATAGAATGACCTTTTAGTCCATAAGAGTCCGAGTCATTGTTGTAAACTTTTATGAGGGGTATGATTGTAATTCCTCACAGGCTGTGTCCTGTGCCTATAAATAGTGAACATTATTCCTTTACTGTTCATGCATTCCTGTAATCACAAACGCATCATTCGGGAATTATTGTTTGTCAAGGCAAAGGTATAAATGTACCTAAATATTATGTCCAAGCATCTTAAATTCATATAATAAAATGTGTGAATAATATCTTTTATTTTCAGTATTTTTACCTTTAGTGTCTCATGTTTTATATTATTTTGTATTTGTGAGCTTAATTACGAAGGTGAAACCTTCGTAATATTACTCTTGAAGCCTTCATTTGAAGTTCATTAAATCCTTGGGGAAATAATGTTTCGGCGGACGAAGGACATTGACATTTAACATTTTATGTTACCTTGTTCTTAATTCATAGCATTTGAGAACAAGTCCCCAACAGGGGAGTTTTTGGATCTTGATCATTTTCACTCTTGGATTACCTCTCTTAATGCCCAAACAAGTGAGTTTAACTTAGAGATAGGAAAATGAATTTGATTTGCAAAAAACAAACCAAGTGGTGGCAAAGAATGATCCAAATATGCCAAATTTGAGTCAAAAACAATTTGGTCTTCAATTTGAATCAATGTTGCATGTTTTGCATTTGCCTTTTGATGTGTTGGCATAAATCACAAAAAAGGGGGAGATTGAAAGGGAAATGTGCCCTTGGGCCATTTCTATATTGTTTTGGTGATTAAGTGCCCAACACATATTCTCTAAGTGTTAAATTGTGCCAAAGATTGAAGAAGTGCAAATCATGTAACAAGGTATGTTTCTAGACTTAGTACATTGATTTGGGTACTAATGTATTGTGTCTAAGTGCTAGAAACAGGAGAAAATAGATTGGGAAAGAGTTGGTTGTGTACAGCCAACTGCTGCTCGGTCTGGGTGCACCGGACAGTGACCGGTGCGCCAGACGAGTCCAAGGTGAACCGGCCGCTCTCGGGACTCGACAGCGGCGTACGGCTATAATTCACTGGACTGTCCGGTGGTGCACCGGACTGTCCGGTGAGTCGTCCGCGGCGAAGTCGTCGCTCTCGGGAAAAGTTCAACGGCGTACGACTAAAATTCACCGGACTGTCCGGTGAGCCAACGACCGCCAGCGCAACGGTCGGCTGCGCAATCTGCGGGCGACGCGTGGCCCGCGCCAACAGTCGGCTAGGGGCACCGGATTGTCCGGTGTGCACTAGACAGTGTCCGGTGCACCAACCAGCCCAGAGTTGCAACGGTCGGCTGCACCAAATTAGGAAGGAGATCCGCACCGGACATGCTACAGTGACTGTCCGGTGGTTCACCAGTTGTCCGGTGCGCCACCTGACAGAAGGCAAGAATTGCCTTCCTTGTTGGTCTCCAACAGCTCCTAGCTGCCTTGGGGCTATAAAAGGGACCCCTAGGAGCATGGAGGAGTCACCCAAGCAGTCACTAACAATTCTAAGTCTCCACACTCCGTCTCCACGCACTTGATCGATCGTGTTAATGATTTGAGCTCCGTTCTAGCTGTGAACTCTCTGTGCTTCATTTGAGCTCAAGTCTTGGCTTGTGTGCGTGTGTGTTCTGTGGATTTGTTTGTGTTGCTCCCAACCTTACTCTTGTGTTTTCATTGTGATCTTTTGTTGTAAGGGCGAGAGGCTCCAACTTGTGGATATAAGCAAGAAAAGTCGTGGTATTCAAGTTGATCTTTGGATCACTTGAAAGGGGTTGAGTACAACCCTCGTCCATTGGGACGCCACAACGTTGAGGTAGGCAAGTGTTATACTTGGCCGAACCACGGGATAAATCACTGTGTCTCTTGTGTTGTCTTTCTTTGTGACTATTGTGATTCGCAAGAGCTCAGTCTATAGCCACTTGGTTCTTTTGAGCACTAACATCTTTATAACCAAGTTTTGTGGCTATTAGTTGTTGAATTTTATAGGATCACCTATTCACCCCCCCTCTAGGTGCTCTCAAAAGCCTGCCCCAAGGATAATTTTCCTCTACCACAAATCGACAAGATAGTTGATTCCACAGCTGGCTGCGAAGTCATGTCTCTCCTAGATTGCTTCACAGGCTATCATCAGATCTACATGAAAGAATAGGACAAGGCTAGCACAAGTTTTATCACACCCTTTGGCACATACTGTTTCATGCGGATGCCCGATGGACTCAAGAACGTCGGCTCAACCTTCTCTCGCCTCACCAAAAAAATTCTTGAGGACCAGATGGGCCGCAATGTGTTCACGTATGTTGATGACATAGTCGTTGCGAGTAAAAACAAAGACGACCACCTTTCAGACCTCGCAGAAACATTAGCCAACATGCGCGAAGTCCGACTCCGGCTGAATCTGGAACAATGCATCTTTGGTGTACGCCAAGGCAAAATACTAGGCTATCTCGTATCGCACAGGGGAATTGAAGCCAACCCCAGCAAAATTCAGGCTATCATGGACATGGCACCGCCACAATCAATAAAAGACATCCAAAGGCTAACAAGCAGATTGGCTGCACTGAACAGATTCATCTCGCGATCCGCTGAGTGAAGCCTTCCCTTCCTCAAAACGTTACGCTGTGCAAAGGACTTCACCTGGGGCCCAGAACAAGCTTTCTCCTTCGAGTCTTTGAATCAATATCTGTCTGACCTAGCAACATTAATAAGCCCAGACCTAGGGTTACCCCTGCTACTCAACATCACAGTTTCGCCCTGCGCGGTCAGCGTAGCCTTGGTCCAAGAAAAGACCAGAGATGGCAAGACCCACCAATGCCCAGTATATTTTGTCACTGGAGTACTTATAAGCTCCAAGTGCAACATGACAGAGCTAGAAAAGATAGCATACGCCGTCATCATGGCTTCATGCAAGCTGAGACATTATTTCGAGGCACACAAAGTACGAGTCACTTCAGATCGGGGTCTCGGAGAGTTGCTCAGGAATCCGGAGGCGTCCGCTAGAATAACCAAATGGGCCGCCAAACTCTCCGGTTACAACTTCACCTTCGAGCCTAGAACAACAATCAAATCCCAGGTTTTCGTCGATTTCATAGTAGACTGGACAGGGCCTTCGGAGCCACCGCAGTGTCATGCAAAAACTGTCTAGACTATCCACTGTGATGGGGCATGGTGTCACGCAGGTGTCGGCGCTGCAGCAATCATCACATCACCCACAGGACTCAAATACAGATACGCTGCGCGTACTCACTTCGCACTAAAATCAGATAAGTGCACAAACAACATCGTTGAATAAGAAGCAGACATCTTAGGACTTCGCAAGCTGCGAGCCCTCGAAGTGACCACCTGCATCGTCAAAACTGATTCTAAGGTCGTCGCTGGCCAGATCGAAAAAGACTACTCCACCAAAGAGCCAGTACTATTGTAGTATCTCACTGCTATCTGAAGCCTAGAAAAACAATTCAAAGTCTTCACATCACAACATATCAAGCGGAACAAGAACGAAGAAGCCGACACACTAGCCAAAGCAGCAGCGAAGTGCGAACCCTTGCCATCCGATGTATTTTTTTCATATAGTCGGCACACTAGCCGTAAGAAACCCCGAGGGTCTACAAATAACACAAGACGCCCATGGGCACCGAAGAGTAAATCTGATAATGACCGAAGACTGGTGGGCACCAATCACCCTTTATCTCCAAGGCCACTACCATCCCTCCGACCAAAGCGAAGCCAAAAGATTAAAACACAGAAGCAGAGACTTCTCCATAGTCGATGGACATCTCTACAAGAAGGGGATAAGCAAACCCATGTTGAAATGCATAACTGAAGCCGAAGGCATAGAGCTTCTCTGTGAAGTCCACAGGGGTATTTGTAGATCACATTTGGGACCAATGGCCCTGGTTGCCAAAGTCATACGTCAAGGTTTCTATTGGTCGGTAATTGTGTGCACGGCCAACCGGGTGACCCGTTCATGTGAAGCATGCCAGAAATTCTCACCTCGAACGGGCGCCCCTTTACAGCTCACAAAGCTTATTGCACATACCTGGCCACTACAACGTTGGGGACTAGACATCATTGGGCCGCTGCCAATAGCACAAGGCAACCTAAAATTCACCTTCGTTACTGTTGAATACTTCACCAAGTGGATTGAAGCCAGAGTTGTATCGACAATAACATCAAAGACTGCACAAAATATCTTCTGGCAAAATATCGTTTGTTGGTTCAGAGTCCCATCATAGCTAACAGTCGACAATGGAAAGCAATTCGACAACCAAGATTTTTGGGAATTTTGCAACTCCATCGGCACAAAGGCATTGTTCGCATCTGTCTACCACCCACAATCCAACGGAGTAGTTGAACGTGCCAACGGCAAGATTTACAGCGCCATCAAGAAAAGGCTACTTGAAGACAAGAACCACAAATGGGCAGACCAGCTTCCGAAGCAATGATGCTGCAAGAACTGAAGCATGGATCTCCACGAGCAAACTCCACAGCTACTCCCGATGTCGATGAATCAACCTCCAAGGACCTTATCGATGGAGACCGTGTTCTTGCCCTAGAAGCATTGAACAAATACCAAGCGCAAACGAAGGCATGGCAGAACAACACTTTCATCCCCAAAGAGTTTGAGGAGGGGGACCTAGTCCTCATCAGAACCACTAGAACAGAGTCTCGAGGCAAACTCGAGCCCAAATGGGAAGGGCCATTCATCGTCAAGACAAAAACGTCTCCCAACGACTACACACTCAAATCACCAACTGGCGAAGACCTAGAGCACTCATGGAATGTAGACAACTTACAAAAAACATTGTCTAGTACTAAGGCCTTCGCGCCTTTGTAATCTTCATAGACACTATTTCAGTCGGGCCCGCACTCTTTTCCCGGTCGGTCACCCATCCCAAATTTTTCCAAGCCAAGCACGCTTAACTTGGAATTTCTTTCGAGATAGGCTTTCGAAAAAGAAGATGCACCTTATTGGTATGGATACTCTATTAATTCTATTAAGCCTTGGGCCAGGATATCACACAGGGGGTGATGTTTTTAACGAGGCGGAGCCATGTAATAAATCGCCGCAAAAATCCCCCAGAAAATGAAAGCGACACCATGACCACGGATGTCATCTCAAGGGCCAGGATATCACATCCCAAGGGCCAAGAAATCACACAGGGGTGAGTTTTCAACGAGGCGGAGACATGTAATAAATCTCTGCAAAAATCCCCCAAAAATGAAAGAGGCACCATGACCACAGAGTCGGTCTTCGGCATTCGACGCCAAAACAGTCACCGCAACGGCAAGCCTCGGCAGCCGTTACGTGCGACAAGCATAGTCCACGCAGAAGTCGTCTAAGGGCGCATCTAGGTTATTATCAGTGCAAAGTCGTCTACAAGACGCAAATTTTCATCCGAGCAAAAAGCCGCATAAGGGTGCAGCCAAATCAGCACAACAAGTGTGTAATAATACCCAAAGGGTGCAAAGTCATCTACGAGGCACATATTTCTACCTATGTAAAAGTCGCCTAAGGGTGCAGCTGGACTCCCACGAAGCGAATCACAAAAAGCGAAGTCGTCACAGAAGACTACCAACAGATCAATATAAACATATTAACGACGCCCCAACGCACAAAGACGCTACCAGGTGCAATTCAGCGCAAACACAACAAAGTAAAGACATGTTATGTTACAATTACAAGGTGTGCACTATGCACAAGATATTCACACCACATAGATATCCCCATAGCCGTCCTTTGGCGAAGGGGGGAGAGGGCAGCATTTTCGCTTATCGTCGCCAAAGAACGGTGATGGCAATACTCATTATTACATTGGTTCTTGTTTCGAGATAAGACTAGCTTCTCGGAAATTAAACAACATCAACATTAACTCTTCCCCATCAAAAAGGCTCTGCGGATCCCCTTCCCCGATACACGACCTGGACGTCGGCGCCAGTAAGTCACGACGGGTCCCCTGATCAAGCCATGGTCCGATCCAAAGACACGATCTCTCCATGTCCATTCGACGATGCCTTCTAACACCACGCGAAGACTCTCCTACACTTTGTTTTGATACCCCCATCTTTTTTTCGCCCCCTCGGGTCACGAGGGACTGCACCGACCGAAGTCACCGGCGCATCACGGGGGGCGACCCTCAACGGAGACTGCGTTGCAGCTAAATCCAACACCGCAAAATAATCTAAATCATCCTCCGAGGATTCGTCATCTATCCAAGAAAAGGGCTCCCCAACTTTCCACCCTCTGAAGTCCACGACCCAACATCAGATTCGCCAGACGCGTCTGTTGGGGGCCTTCCTCTTCCGAAGGTCCTCAAAACATTAACTAACAATGTTTTTCAGTATAACATAGACTGTTACAGGAGGCTTCAGCTTTGAGATGAAGGTGTGCATGGTATGAAGGTGCGGTCTGAAGGAAGGACAAGCTAGCTTCGAAACTGTGGCTGAAGGAGCTTCGGCTTAACACAAGGATGATGGTGAAAGATGAAACCGACCTAAAGGAGAAAAGGCTGCTTAGTCCTCGACAGCTTGCCTTATAGTCAACAGTAAATGTCAGGGACATGAATGTAATTTTGTCCAGACTGCGTCCTGTGCCTATAAATAGATGAACAGTAACACCGTACTGTTCACGTTGAATTGTAATCACTCTTGTGTCACTCCCGCTTTTCCACCTTCTATCAAGCTGAAGGTACAAATGTAATATAAATATTATTGATGTTTATCCATGTTTATAAAATGAGAATATAAATAATCTAATGATTTGGAATGATTGTTTATATTCTTTTTGTGTTTCATATGTTTCTGTTTACATCTTTGCTCACTGAAATGATGAAGGTATGCCCTTCATGACCTTCGTCTGAAGATCATTATATCCCAATGAAGATAATGTTTCGAAGGACGAAGGTTTCTAATCGTTAACAATTGTGTTGCTCAACAACCGATCTTCAGTATCACACACAAAGCAAACATTGTCAGTCTATTCCCTATTGCACTCTCACAAATTGCGCCTGTCGGGGACCATAATTAGGGGTACCCTCAAGGCTCCTAAATCTCAGCTGGTAACCCCCATCAGCACAAAGCTGCAAAGGCCTGATGGGTGCGACTAAGTCAAAGGTCGGTCCATTCGAGGGACGCGATCACGCCTCGCCCGAGCCCAGCCTCGAGCAAGGGCAGCCGACCCCGGAGGATCTACGTCTCGCCCGAAGACCCCCTCCAGCAACGGGCATACCCTCGGCTCGCCCGAGGCCCAGTCTTCACCGAGAAGCAACCTTGGCCAACTCGCCACGCCAACCGACCAAATCGCAGGGGCATTTAATGCAAAGGTGGCCTGACACCTTTATCCTGACGCACGCCCCCCAGTCGACAGAGCCGAAGTGACCGTAGTCACTTCGCCGCTCCACTGACCGGTCTGACAAGAGGACAGCGCCGCCTGCGCCGCTCCGACTGTTGTGCCACTCGGCAGAGTGAGGCTGACAGCAGCCAAGTCCGGCCTCAGGCGCCATAGGAAACTCCGCTTCGCCCGACCCCAGGGCTCGGACTCGGGCTCAGCCCCGGAAGACGGCGAACTCCGCTCCGCCCGACCCCAGGGCTCGGACTCGGGCTCAGTCCCGGAAGACGGCGAACTCCGCTCCGCCCGACCCCAGGGCTCGGACTCGGGCTCAGCCCCGGAAGACGACGAACTCTGCTCCGCCTGACCCCAGGGCTCGGACTTGGGCTCAGCCCCGGAAGACGACGAACTCCGCTCCGCCCGACCCCAGGGCTCGGACTTGGGCTCAGCCCCAGAAGACGACGAACTCCGCCTCGCCCGACCCGAGGGCTCGGACTCGGGCTCAGCCCCGAAGGATGACGAACTCCGCTTCGCCCGACCCCAGGGCTCGGACTCAGCCCTGGCATCAGCCGACGGTCTCCGCCTCGCCCGACCCGGGGGCTCGGACTCGACCTCGACCTTGGGAGACAGACTTGACCTCGACCTCGGAGGAGCCTCCACCTCGCCCAACCTAGGGCACGGACCGACCACGTCAACAGGAGGCGCCATCATTACCCTGCCCCAAGCTGACTCAGGCTACGGGGAACAAGGCCGGCGTCCCATCTGGCTCGCTCCGCCAGACAAGTAATGATGGCGCCCCGCACTCTCTATGACGACGGCGGCTCTCAGCCCCCTTATGGAAGCAAGAGGACGTCAGCAAGGACTCGACAGCCTCGACAGCTGTCCTTCCGCCAGGCTCCAGCGCTCCTCCGATGGCCACGACACCACACGAACCAGGTGCCAAAACCTCTCCGGCTGCCACGATGGCATGTACTTAGGGCGCTAGCTCTCCTCTGCTAGACACGTTAGCACACTGCTACACCCCCCCCCATTGTACACCTAGATCCTCTCCTTACGCCTATAAAAGGAAGGACCAGGGCCCTCTTACAGAGGGTTGGCCGCGCGGGGAAGGACGGGACGGCGCTCGCGTGAGGCTGCTCGCTCCCTCCCGCGTGGACGCTTGTAACCCCCTACTGCAAGCGCACCCGACCTGGGCGTGGGACAAACACGAAGGCCGCGGGATTCCACCTCTCACGCCCGTCTCCCTCCGGCTTCCTCCCCCCTTCGCGATCTGTCTCGCGCTGACCCATCTGGGCTAGGGCACGCGGCGAGAATTTACTCGTCGGTCTAGGGACCCCCCGGGTCTCGAAACGCCGACAGTTGGCGCGCCAGGTAGGGGCCTGCTGCGTGTTGACAAACAGCTTCCCGTCAAGCTCCAAATGGGCAGTCTCCAGCAACCTTTCCAGCCCAGGACGGTACTCCGTTTCGGGAGTCTTGAGTTCATGTCCCTCGACGGCAGCTACGACATGATACTCCTTCCCCCGCCACGTGACAGCGACAATGGCGACCTACAGCCCGCCCGCCGGCGGCGGAATCGACGATGTCTTCCCCGCGTGGTGGAAGAACAACATTCGAGCTCGCCCCATCCCATCCCCCGCCGACGGAGGAGGAGGCGGGGCAACCAAGGCCAAGTAGAAGGTGGCACCTCGTCGGCTGTCGAGCGAGTCGACGGCGCTGGCGCCCCAACGGGGGGCACGTCGGGCATCGACCTCGCGTCTGAGACGAAGACGAGCGCCGTCTCCCCACAACACGCCAATCCCAAGCCAACGGACGACGCCAGCACGCTCGCGAAGGACTTGCTGGGCATCACCCTCGTACCTGAGACGACGGTGCAGTCAGCCCCTGACGTGACTTCATCGCTGCCCGTCGACCAAGAGGTACCAACCGGTTCCCATCTCACGCCTTTTGGATTCAGCCTCGACCCACCAAGCAACTTCGCTTTGGTGGACGCTCTCATAGAGGCAAGTCCCAACCCTCTGGGGTATTGTATGCGGTCACCCTGGGACCGGCTGACGGACGTCTCGACCTACGAGCCCTCAGGGTCCAAGGAAGATGACGAGCCCAACTTCTGTTGGGATTTCTCCGGACTTGGTAACCCCAGTGCCATGCGGGACTTTATGATCGCGTGCGACTACTGCCTTTCCGACTGTTCTGACGGTAGCCGCAGCCTCGGCGACGAGGACTGCGGCCCAAGTTGTGAATGTTTCCACGTCGATCTAGGGGGTCCCAACGAAGGCAACCATCTTGGTATGCCGGAGAACGGTGATCTCCCTAGGCCTGTGCCTCGCGTTGACATCCTACGGGAGCTAGCTGTGGTCCCCGTCCCGGCAGGGGGTCATGACCCACAGCTCAAGCAAATCCGCGAGATGCAGGCCAGGCTCGACAAGGGGGCAGGAACACTTGAGCCGATCCGCCGGGACATCGGGCAGGAATGGGCGGGCCAACCTCCGGCCGAAGAAGTGCGTCACCTACCCCAGGGTATCCAACACCGCATCGCCGACGATGTCAGGGTAAGGCCGCCACCGACTTCCAGTGGAGTCGGCCAGAACCTGGCTGCAGCGGCAATGCTTCTCCGCGCGATGCTGGAGCCATCAACCACCGAGGGGCGGCGTATCCAGGGAGAGCTCAAGAATCTCCTGGAGGACGCCGCGGTCCGACGGGCCGAAAGCTCCGCCTCCCGAAGGCAGGGGCACCCCTCGGAACATCGCGCCGCGACTTCCCGATTCATGCGGGAAGCCTCGGTCCACACCGGGCGCACGCGCAACACAGCGCCTGCGGCCCCGGGTCGCCTCGGCAACGAGCACCACCACCGCAACCGTCGGGCCCACCTCGACGAGAGGGTGCGCCGAGGCTACCACCCTAGGCGTGGGGGCGCTATGACAGCGGGGAGGATCGGAGTCCCTCGCCCGAACCACCCGGTCCGCAGGCTTTCAGCCGCGCCATACGACGGGCGCCGTTCCCGACCCGGTTCCGAACCCCGACTACTATCACAAAGTACTCGGGGGAGACGAGACCGGAACTGTGGCTCGCGGACTACCGGCTGGCCTGCCAACTGGGTGGAACGGATGATGACAACCTCATCATCCGCAACCACCCCCTGTTCCTCTCCGATACTACTCGTGCCTGGCTGGAACACCTGCCTCCGGGGCAGATCTCCAACTGGGACGACCTGGTCCAAGCCTTCGCCGGCAATTTCCAGGGCACATACGTGCGCCCTGGAGACTCCTGGGATCTTCGAAGCTGCCGACAGCAGCCGGGAGAGTCTCTCCGGGACTACATCCGACGATTCTCGAAGCAGCGCACCGAGCTGCCCAACATCACCGATTCAGATGTCATCGGCGCGTTCCTCGCCGGCACCACCTGCCGCGACCTGGTGAGCAAGCTGGGTCGCAAGACCCCCACCAGGGCGAGCGAGCTGATGGACATCGCCACCAAGTTCGCCTCTGGCCAAGAGGCGGTTGAGGCCATCTTCCGGAAGGACAAGCAGCCCCAGAGCCGCCCACCGCAAGATGTCCCCGAGGCGTCAACTCAGCGCGGCGCCAAGAAGAAAGGCAAGAAGAAGTCGCAAGCGAAACGCGATGCCGCCGACGCGGACCTTGTCGCTGCCGCCGAGTACAAGAACCCTCGGAAACCTCCTGGAGGTGCCAACCTCTTCGACAAGATGCTCAAGGAGTCGTGCCCCTATCATCAGGGGCCCGTCAAGCACACCCTTGAGGAGTGCGCCATGCTTTGGCGCCACTTTCACAAGGCCGGACCACCCGCGGAGGGTGGCAGGGCTCGCGACGACGACAAGAAGGAAAATCACCAGGCAGGAGAGTTCCCCGAGGTCCGCGACTGCTTCATGATCTACGGTGGGCAAGTGGCGAATGCCTCGGCTCGGCACCGCAAGCAAGAGCGTTGGGAGGTCTGTTCGGTAAAGGTGGTGGCGCCAGTCTACCTAGACTGGTCCGACAAGCCCATCACCTTCGACCGAGACGACCACCCCGACCGCGTGCCGAGCCCGGGGAAATACCCGCTCGTTGTCGACCCCGTCATCGGCGACGTCAGGCTCACCAAGGTCCTCATGGACGGAGGCAGCAGCCTCAACATCATCTACGCCGAGACCCTCGGGCTCCTGCGGGTCGATCTGTCCTCGGTCCAGGCAGGCGCTGCGCCTTTCCACGGGATCATCCCCAGGAAATGCGTCCAGCCCATCGGGCAACTCGACCTACCCGTCTGCTTTGGGACGCCCTCCAACTTCCGAAAGGAGACCCTCACGTTTGAGGTGGTCGGGTTCCGAGGAACCTACCACGCCGTGCTGGGGAGACCATGCTACGCCAAGTTCATGGCCGTCCCCAACTACACCTACCTCAAGCTCAAGATGCCGGGCCCCAACGGGGTCATCACCGTCGGCCCCACGTACCGACACGCGTACGAATGCGACGTGGAGTGCGTGGAGTACGCCGAGGCCCTCGCCGAATCCGAGGACATCATCGCCAACCTGGAGAGCCTCTCTAAGGAGGCGCCAGACGTGAAGCGCCACGCCGGCAACTTCGAGCCAGCGGAGACGGTTAAATCTGTCCCTCTCGACCCCAGCAGCGACGCCTCCAAGCAGATCCGGATCGGCTACGAGCTCGATCCCAAATAGGAAGCAGTGCTCGTCGACTTTCTCCGCGCAAACGCCGACGTTTTCGTGTGGAGTCCCTCGGACATGCCCGGCATACCGAGGGATGTCGCCGAGCACTCGCTGGATATCCGAGCTGGAGCCCGACCCGTGAAGCAGCCTCTGCGCCGATTCGACGAAGAAAAGCGCAGAGCCATAGGCGAGGAGATCCACAAGCTAACGGTGGCAGGGTTCATCAAAGAGGTATTCCATCCCGAATGGCTTGCCAACCCTGTGCTTGTGAGAAAGAAAGGAGGGAAATGGCGGATGTGTGTAGACTACACTGGTCTAAACAAAGCATGTCCGAAAGTTCCCTACCCTCTGCCTCGCATCGATCAAATCGTGGATTCCACTGCTGGGTGCGAAACCCTGTTTTTCCTCGATGCCTACTCAGGGTATCACCAGATCAGGATGAAAGAGTCTGACCAGCCCGCGACCTCTTTCATCACACCCTTCGGCATGTACTGCTATGTTACCATGTCGTTCGGCTTGAGGAATGCGGGTGCAACGTACCAACGGTGCATGAACCATGTGTTCGGCGAACACATTGGCCGAACGGTCGAGGCCTACGTCGATGACATCGTAGTCAAGACGAGGAAAGCCTCCGACCTCCTTTCCGACCTTGAAGTGACATTCCGATGTCTCAAGGCGAAAGGTGTGAAGCTCAATCCCAAAAAGTGTGTCTTCGGGGTTCCCCGAGGCATGCTCTTGGGGTTCATCGTCTCCGAGCGAGGCATCGAGGCCAACCCGGAGAAGATCGCAGCCATCACCAGCATGGGGCCCATCAAGGACTTGAAAGGCGTATAGAGAGTCATGGGATGCCTTGCGGCTCTGAGCCGCTTCATCTCGCGCCTCGGCGAAAGAGTCGCCTCTGTACCACCTCTTAAGGAAGGTCGAGTGCTTCACTTGGACCCCTGAGGCCGAGGAAGCCCTCAGGAACCTGAAGGCGCTCCTTACAAACGCGCCCATCTTGGTGCCCCCCGCTGCCGGAGAAGCCCTCTTGATCTACGTCGCCGCGACCACTCAGGTGGTTAGCGCCGCGATTGTGGTTGAGAGACGAGAAGAGGGGCATGCATTGCCCGTCCAGAGGCCAGTCTACTTCATCAGCGAGGTACTGTCTGAGACCAAGATCCGCTACCCACAAATTCAGAAGCTGCTGTACGCGGTGATCCTGACGCGGCGGAAGTTGCGACACTACTTCGGGTCTCATCCGGTAACTCTGGTGTCATCCTTCCCCCTGGGGGAGATCATCCAGTGCCGCGAGGCCTTAGGTAGAATCGCAAAGTGGGCGGTGGAAATCATGGGCAAGACGATCTCGTTCGCCCCTCGGAAGGCCATCAAGTCCCAGGTGTTGGCGGACTTCGTGGCTGAATGGGTCGACACCCAGCTCCCAACAGCTCCGATCCAACCGAAACTCTGGACCATGTTCTTCGATGGGTCGCTGATGAAGACAGGTGCAGGCGCAGGCCTGCTCTTCATCTCGCCCCTCGGGAAGCACCTACGCTACGTGCTACGCCTCCACTTCCCGGCGTCCAACAATGTGGCTGAGTACGAGGCTCTGGTCAACGGTTTGCGCATCGCCATCGAGCTAGGGGTCCGACGCCTCGACGCTCGTGGTGACTCGCAGCTCGTCATCGACCAAGTCATGAAGAACTCCCACTGCCACGACCCGAAGATGGAAGCATACTGCGATGAGGTTCGGCGCCTGGAAGACAAGTTCTACGGGCTCGAGCTCAACCACATCGCCCGACGCTACAACGAGACTGCGGACGAGCTGGCTAAAATAGTCTCAGGGCGAACAACGGTTCCCCCGGACGTCTTCTTCCGAGACCTGCATCAACCCTCCGTCAAGACCGATGACACGCCCGAGCCCGAGAAGGCCTCGGCCCAGCCCGAGGCACCCTCGGCTTAGTCCGAGGTACCCTCGGCTCAGTCCGAGGTACCCTCGACTCGGCCCGAGGCACCCTCGGCTCGGCCCGAGGTACCCTTGGCCCCCGAGGGTGAGGCACTGCGCGTCGAGGAGGCGCGAAGCGGGGTCACGCCCAATCGAAACTGGCAGACCCCGTACCTGCAATATCTCCACCGAGGAGAGCTACCCCTCGACCGAGCCGAAGCTCGGTGGTTGGCGCGGCGCGCCAAGTCGTTCGTCTTGCTGGGAGACGGGAAGGAGCTCTACCACCGCAGGCCCTCGGGCATCCTCCAGCGATGCATTTCCATCACCAAAAGTAAGGAGCTCCTACAAGAGATACACTCGGGGGCTTGCGGCCATCACGCAGCACCTTGAACCCTTGTTGGAAACGCCTTCCGACAAGGTTTCTACTGGCCGACGGCGGTGGCCGAAGCCACTAGAATTGTCTGCACCTGCGAAGGGTGTCAGTTCTACGCAAGGCAGACCCACCTGCCTGCTCAGGCCCTACAGACCATGCCCATCACCTAGTCGTTTGCTGTGTGGGGTCTGGACCTAGTCGGGCCCTTGCAGAAGGCACCCGGGGGCTACACGCACCTGCTGGTCGCCATCGACAAATTCTCCAAGTGGATCGAGGTCCGACCCCTAAACAGCATCAGGTCCGAACAGGCGGTGGCGTTCTTCGCCAACATCATCCATCGCTTTGGGGTCCCGAACTCCATCATCACCGACAACAGCACCCAGTTCACCGGCAGAAAGTTCCTGGACTTCTGCGAGGATCACCACATCCGGGTGGACTGGGCCGCCGTGGCCCACCCCATGACAAATGGGCAGGTAGAACGTGCCAACGGCATGATTCTACAAGGACTCAAGCCTCGGATCTACAACGACCTCAACAAGTTCGGCAAGCGGTGGATGAAGGAACTCCCCTCGGTGGTCTGGAGCCTGAGGACAACGCCGAGCCGAGCCACGGGCTTCACACCGTTCTTTCTAGTCTATGGGGCCGAGGCCATCTTGCCCACAGACTTAGAATACGGTTCCCCGAGGACGAGGGCCTACGCCGACCAAAGCAATCAAGCTAATCGAGAAGACTCACTGGACCAGCTGGAAGAGGCTCGGGACATGGCCTTACTACACTCGGCGCGGTACCAGCAGTCCCTGCGACGCTACCACGCCCGAGGGGTTCGATCCCGAGATCTCCAGGTGGGCGACCTGGTGCTTCGGCTGCGACAAGACGCCCGAGGGTGGCATAAGCTCACGCCTCCCTGGGAAGGGCCGTTCGTCATCGCCAAAGTTCTGAAGCCCGGAACGTACAAGCTGGCCAATAGTCAAGGCGAGGTCTACAGCAACGCTTGGAACATCCAACAGCTACGTCGCTTCTACCCTTAAGATGCTTTCAAGTCGTTCGTATGCCTCGTTCCCACGCAAAGTTTAGTCATCAAGGAAGGGTCAGCCTTGCCTCGGCAAAGCCCGACCCTCCCTCGGGGGCTAAAAGGGGGGAACCCCCTCTGCGCCAAAATTTTCCTCGGAAAAAGATCTTTTTCGCCAGAATGTCTTTCGTGCTTTTCGACTACTTTGAAAGTGGATCCTAAAAACGACAGAGTACACATAAGCAGCCAAGGCTGACCGAGCCGAGGGACTCCTACGCCTCCGGGATACGGATACCTCACTCATCACCTTCTGCGATAAGTAACTCATGCTCGGATAAGTGATTCCGCGGACCGAACAAGTCTTCGCGCTCGAAAGTCCTCTGCCGGAACGATTTTTTGGGCCTTCTCGACTGCGTCGGTGACAGAACCCTATGGACGAGTAAGAGTGCGCGTAAGCGGCAAGGCCGACCGAGCCGAGGGATTCCAACGCCTCCGGGATACGGATACCTCACTCATCACCTTCCGTGAAAAGCAACTCTCGCT
Source organism: Zea mays (assembly GCF_902167145.1). Lineage (NCBI taxonomy): Eukaryota > Viridiplantae > Streptophyta > Magnoliopsida > Poales > Poaceae > Zea > Zea mays. Next base: position 147,245,452 of record NC_050097.1, read on the forward strand.
CGCACAAACAATTCTGTTACCGACAAATAAGTCCAGACACTCGAAACAAGAGGAAAAGAAATGCAACTTTACAACACGACGATGGTATGTTTGGGCCTCGGCAGCCGTAGAAAACATACACACACTACAAGATAATCCGAACCTGCAGGCTCGGATCTTGACAGTTGAAGGGAGCAGCAGCACCCTCGGCGTCAACTACACCTTCGGCGAGCTCCGACCTAGCCTCGGACGGCGACGCGATCGGAGGATCTCCACTCTGAAGGACGACATCAGCACCACGCCCAGGCCATCGCCGCCAGGGTCTTTTCCAGGAATCCGGCTCGAGCAGACGGCTCGGCCGGCCACCCCGAGGCCTCGGCCGGCTGTCCCCCGAAGACATAAGCCCGGCCCGTGGCCTCGGCAACTCAACTCCGGCGTCGATCCCGCCAGCGGACGACCCGGCTACGCTCTGGCCGACCAAGTCTTCTTTTCGAAGCCAACTCTGCCTCTGTTCGAGCTGACACCGCTACCCCTGGCTTTGGCTCATCGAAGAGCGGCCGAGGGGTCCCTTTAACTAAGCAAGAGAAGCCTCGGACAGCAAGGCCGACCGAGTCGAGGGACTCCTACGCCTCCGGGATACGGATACCTCACTCGTCACCTTCGCACGAGGCGACTCACGCTTGGTGAAGTGGTTCAGATAACCAATAGGCGAGTCTTAGTGCTCGAAAATGAGGAAAAACACGGCTCCGTGCCAAAGATACATGCATGTTCAGGCCCCGACAGCCACAATGAACAAAAGACCGGCATTCAAGGTGCCATTACAAACGGAACCCCGGTTCCACCTCCGCAGGTACGAACAACCCCACACGATTGGGGGGCCTGCGGAGCAACAGAAGGCCGATGGGTGGCTCGCCGTCGCCCGCTCCGGCAGCAACGACAACGACCCTCGCTCCGGGTGGCCGAACTGCAGCAGCGATGGCCTCAGGGCGGACGCCGCTGCAACCTTGCCCTTGCCCACGCCGACGCTCGAGGGGCGAGGACAAGTACAAAGAGCCGGAGGCCCGGAGCACGGATGGTGGTGGTGATCCCGTCGGCGACGGGGACTTCTCGAGCCGCATCCACCTCGGCACCGATGACAGGAGCCGTCAGCCCATCAGCAGATCCCCACTCGGATCCTCCCGGACGAGCGGGGCACCGACCTCCGCGCGGAGGCGCCGTACCGGTGCAAAGGCAGGACAGCCCCAGAACACAAACGCCGCCCTAGCGGCGCGTGACGTCTTGGGCGGTCCTCCCGTGCGCACGGCGCGACAACCACCCTTGCGGCGGGAGGGGGCACCGGGAGCCAAGCCGGTGAGCCCAACGTGCTGAAGCTGACGACGCCCGCCGTCAACTAGCCCCGCGTTGTCGAAGTCCGCCCCTCTCGCAGGGCCAGTGAGCGCCCTCTCCCTTGAATGCTGAAGGAGAGGCTGACCCACGAACCCGCACGGGAGGTAGAGCTCCGGCTCAGCCCGGCCTCCGCCCCAGCAAGGATGATGAACATCCTTGAAGCTGAGGGCGGGACCAAGATTGCAGCCCAGCTTGCTTCTCCCCACCCAGGGGCTGGTGGTCACCGTCTTGGGTGACCGCCGACGAGGGGGTGCAGCCGGGCTGCCTGATGAGAATCCTCGAAGCCGAACGATGGCTGAGAGGTACCAACTTCCACGAAGTTGCGTTCCTCCAACGGCAAGTCGGGAGGATTGCGGGTGTTCCCCATCCGGGGGCTCGGAAGGTGGAAAGACACGATGCATAAGGGAGCGCGAAGACATGGTCGCCTTCCAAGGGGGTCACCCTCCTTTTAAAGGCGACTCTCCCTACTTGCGTCCCCAGCCATCGCGGGCTGAGTCTTCTCCAACACGCTCTAAGATCCTCCCCCTACGGCGCGGGGGCTGGGTCCCACGCATCATGCAAGCTGGCCCAGAGTAGAAGAAGCCAAACCGCCGCGCGTGGTGCATGCAACCGCCCAGCGGTTACGAGCATTCCTCCACTTTCGCCCAGACCAGCGGGTGAAAGGGCGGGCAGCCATGCAGGCGGCATGCAACCACGCCAAGTGGGCGCACCCCTCTGACTTCCAACGCACCCAGCATGGAGGCCCAGGCCCACGCGTCATGCAACCGGCACGCCGGTTGCTACGTGCGAGCAACTGCACCGCCACTCGCACCACTACCACGCCTCCTCGACTGCGGAACCGGTACCGCGACTCGAGGCAACCATGCGTATGACCCAGCAGTGCCAGCCAGACGCGATGGTCAATACGGCCAAAAATGGGCCGGCAGTAATGGCGATGGCAGGCGGGCAGGAGCAGCGGTCACGTCGTCAGCCAAGCTTACGTCCCATCTAGGGGCAGCGAGAGAACCCTCTCTCACGGCGTGAAGACGGCGCGCCCGTGTTCCGTTCCTCGAACGGCTCGCGCACGCGCAACGGCCACGTCGCGAACCACTTGCCCCGTCGCATTAACTCCGCGGCGGGACAGGCGACGCCTCAGGCCGGAGAAGCAAGCGACGCTTCGCCTTCGCCATAATGACCGCGTCAAAAAAGGTACGCCACGTCATTCGATTTCGTATCCTTTTCCTTTTCCTCTTTCTCTCTCTTACAACAGGGACCGGGAAAGGGGGATACCCCGAAAAGGATCCTTCTCCGTGAAGGAAACAGGCCCCGAGCCTCCCTACTGATCAGAGGTTCAAAGGCTAGCCCCTCGGAGGGGTTCAACAGCCGCCTCAGAGCACTTGGGTTCCGCGCCCACTACTGGTCAGAGGTTCGAAGGCCGGCCCCTCGGAAGGGTTCAACGGCCGCCTCAGGCCACTCCAGCTCCGCGCCCACTACTGATCAGGGGTTCGTAGGCTGGCCCTCGAAGGGTTCACAGCCGCGTCATACACAGAGCGAGGGATGACCCTGGGTACTTTCGATACATAACCAAGGCTCGGGCTACGCTCCCGAGGTACCCTAGGACATTTCCGAGACCAGCGGGAACGATCTTGTAACAGAATCCCATCAGAGGGAGGCATCGAGCCCTCGGACCCCGTCGAAAGGGCACTAGGTCCAGCAGATCACCCGCAGGTACTTTTGGAGCGCGCCTCCGGGCCTCTAGCCGACCCCTAACAAATGGGGCATGGGCGTCCACTCGGATTACCCGCCAGCAGCTCACCGGAGACACCATGTTCGGCGCCCTCCGAGGGCAACATGGCGCTTTCCCCCCCTCATCCTTGCGGAAAGGCGACGCAGGGGCGTATGTAAAAAAGTCGAGTCGATCTGTCCTCGACCGTCCTCTCGCCCTGTGCAGAGGCTCGGGGGCTGCTCTCGTGAACCCGGCTCCGGTCAAACCGTTGACAGCGTCAACATACCAGCCCGAGAACTTGGGACCCGACCGTGCACCCGGGCTATGGCCAGCTCGCATGAGGGAACAACCAGACCAGCCGAAGTGTCGCGAAATGCATTAAGACCTCGAAGGAGTCAAACCACTCCTCCGAGGCCTCGGGGGCTACACCCGGCGGGTGCGCTCGCGCGCACCCACCGGAACAAAACGCAACCGAGAAAGGCTGGTCCCCTTGCAAAAAAGTGCGACAAAAGCCTCCAAGCGAGTATTAACACTCCCTTCGAGGCTCGGGGGCTACTGTCGGGGACCATAATTAGGGGTACCCTGAAGGCTCCTAAATCTCAGCTGGTAACCCCATCAGCACAAAGCTGCAAAGGCATGATGGGTGCGACTAAGTCAAAGGTCGGTCCATTCGAGGGACGCGATCATGCCTCGCCCGAGCCCAGCCTCGGGCAAGGGCAGCCGACCCCGGAGGATCTACGTCTTGCCCGAAGACCCCCTCCAGCAACGGGCATACCCTCGGCTCGCCCGAGGCCCAGTCTTCACCGAGAAGCAACCTTGGCCAACTCGCCACGCCAACCGACCAAATCGCAGGGGCATTTAATGCAAAGGTGGCCTGACACCTTTATCCTGACGCACGCTCCCCAGTCGACAGAGCCAAAGTGACCGTAGTCACTTCGCCGCTACACTGACCGGTCTGACAGGAGGACAGCGTCGCCTGCGCCGCTCCGACTGCTGTGCCACTCGGCAGAGTGAGGCTGACAGCAGCCAAGTCCGGCCTCAGGCGCCATAGGAAACTCCGCTTCGCCCGACCCTAGGGCTTGGACTCAGGCTCAGCCCCGGAAGACGGCGAACTCCGCTCCGCCCGACCCCAGGGCTCGGACTCGGGCTCAGCCCCGGAAGACGGCGAACTCCGCTCCGCCCGACCCCAGGGCTCGGACTCGGGCTCAGCCCCGGAAGACGGCGAACTCCGCTCCGCCCGACCCCGGGGCTCGGACTCGGGCTCAGCCCCGGAAGACGGCGAACTCCACTCCGCCCGACCCCAGGGCTTGGACTCGGGCTCAGCCCCGGAAGACGGCGAACTCCGCTCCGCCCGACCCCAGGGCTCGAACTTGGGCTCAGCCCCGGAAGACGACGAACTCCGCTCCGCCCGACCCCAGGGCTCGGACTTGGGCTCAGCCCCGGAAGACGACGAACTCCGCCTCGCCTGACCCCAGGGCTTGGACTCGGGCTCAGCCCCGAAGGACGACGAACTCCGCTTCACCCGACCCCAGGGCTCGGACTCAGCCCTGGCATCAGCCAACGGTCTCCGCCTCGTCCGACCCGGGGGCTCGGACTCGACCTCAACCTCGGGAGACAGACTCGACCTCGACCTCGGAGGAGCCTCCACCTCGCCCAACCTAGGGCACGGACCGACCACGTCAACAGGAGGCACCATCACTACCCTGCCCCAAGCTGACTCAGGCTACGGGGAACAAGGCCGGCGTCCCATCTGGCTCGCTCCGCCAGACAAGTAATGATGGCGCCCCGCACGCTCTATGACGACGATGGCTCTCAGCCCCCTTACGGAAGCAAGAGGACGTTAGCAAGGACTCGACAGCCCCGACAGTTGTCCTTCCGCCAGGCTCCAGCGCTCCTCCGACGGCCACGACACCACACGAACCGGGTGCCAAAACCTCTCCGGCTGCCACGATGGCATGTACTTAGGGCGCTAGCTCTCCTCCGCTAGACACGTTAGCACACTGCTACACCCCCCCATTGTACACCTGGATCCTCTCCTTACGCCTATAAAAGGAAGGACCAGGGCCCTCTTACAGAGGGTTGGCCGCGCGGGGAAGGACGGGACGGCGCTCGCGTGAGGCCGCTCGCTCCCTCCCGCGTGGACGCTTGTAACCCCCTACTGCAAGCGCACCCGACCTGGGCGCGGGACAAACACGAAGGCCGCGGGATTCCACCTCTCACGCCCGTCTCCCTCCGGCTTCCTCCCCCCTTCGCGCTCCGTCTCGCGCCGACCCATCTGGGCTGGGGCACGCGGCGACAATTTACTCGTCGGTCCAGAGACCCCCCGGGTCTCGAAACGCCGACAGCGCCGAAGCGTCTGTCGTTGCAGGACCCTCAGCGCCACCTCCTTGGAGCAAGGTTTGCTCTTCTGCTCTCGCCTCCACCTCAGCATCCTTCCGGGTCACCGAGATTTCGAGGTTGTCGAGGTCCTCCACATCTTCTTCGTTCATCGCCTACGAAGACATCACAATAATGTTTCAAACAACGAACACACACAACACCCCTCACCAAACCCATAACATATCGGCGCCAGCACTCGGTCTGCCCTCTCCCGGACGACGCCGCGGCTGTGAGGGTCCCACATCCTATTATAAAGTGCCCCAGCAAAGCGCTTCAGCATGTCATCTTCAATCTGGAACACGCCACGATCGAAGTCCTCGTTGGCTCGGTCGAAGGCCTCGAAATGCCTGCATCCCTTGCAAGACAAGGCATTCGCAGCCCCTTCGCAAGTCACGAGAGATGCATAGGACATGATACCCATCACAATAGACAGGAGCGACTTTAGCTCATCTTGCAGCCACCCTAGAAAGCGGGTCCCCACCTCCTCCCCCAATTTGTCGAAGGGGGCGGTTTGCGTGCCAAGGTCACGGTACGCATCCACGAAAAGCGTGTGCGCCCGGTCAACCCTAGCACGGGTGGAAGATTCTGTCCTCTCGCGGTGGCCACGCATATTCTTCAGCTCCAGCTCCAAGTCAGCAACACGCTTGCGGGCAGCCTAAGCCTCCGTGCGGGTGTTCTCCGCATCCTCTTTTTCATCATTAAGTCGGCGGCCGAGGTCCTCCTTTTCCTCCTCCTGCGCTGTCACTTTCTCGAGAAGGTTCTGGCTCTTATTTTTGGCCGCCGACTTATCCCTAATCGCCTTAGTGTGCTGCGTTCGAAGGCGCTCAATCCTACCCTCGAGTTGTTTCCTCTTGAAAACAAACTGTGAGGTCAGCGCCCCCAAAGCAGCCTGCTCGGCGAAGGCCGTCACTTGACATCAAATATCCAAACTCAGTACAACAAAACAAAAATATACATATATATGAATAAATAAATACAAAAACTCACAAATTGCAGCTGTTGTACGGCAGACGCAGCTACGCGAGCAGTGAAGCCACGGCGATGATCTTCCTCCAGCCAAGAATTCCCGAGCCCTTGGTCACTTGTTCCGCATGGCGAGATCGCCACCGTCTTCCTTGTGATCTAGAGGAGCTCCTCGGCTCGACTCTAAGGCCGCAGCAATGATGAGGACACGGGGGCAATGGTGCGGCTTACTTGGTCGTTGTAATGCCCAAAATTGGTAGAAGAAAAAAATGATAATAATGAAATAAAATAAATAAATAAATTTAAGATTGTGCTTTAGGGATTTTAAAAACCTTTTTGGAGTTCCCATGCTTTTGAATGCTCGATTAAAAGGGAAGAAAAGGAAAACAAAATATACACTAGAAATATATATATATATATATATAAATAATAGACATTATCTTCATATTAGGATTCTTGTTTTGGAAAACTTAAGTTCAAACAGAATTTGAATTTGAATTGGAGTTCTTAACTTGGAAAGGAAAATAAAATCAGAAAAGAAAATGAAACAACCACTTGGGCCGAATTTGGTTCCCTAGCCCAACTCCTTGGCTTTGCTCGGCCCATCCAGCCACCCCCCTCCTTCCTCCCTACTCACCCGCGTGGCCGGCCCATTTTCCTTATCTTACCATCACAGCCCATCCCATGCCCGCGCTCCTAGGCTGTGGCTGGCATTGTGGGGCCCGCACGCCAGTCGGCTTTGCCCACGCCAAAAATCACTTAGGACACCGCCGCGTGGGACCATGTTGTCATCAACTACCTCCCGAGCTTCGCGCGTACAACAAAATCCCTAGCATGGTGGAGTTCAGCTCCTCGATCTGCGCCTGGTCGGACTCTATCTGTTCTTGGGGATAAAATCGGCCCCCTTGCAACCCCTGTTTCCCCGTCCCTCCTCGGCGGCAATCATCGCCGCGCCTGTGGCGCTAACGACTTGATGCGAGATGTGCGAGATGTAGATCAGGCCGCCTCCGTGTATCCACGCCACCACCGATTGACCAGCATCGATTGGGCTATCGGGGGCTTCATCGTGGACTGGGGATCCCTCCGTGCTCGGTGGTTGCACGGGTCTAGTCCCGACCATGGCCAATCGTTCACTGGAGTTCCCTCCATACTACAGAGTCGTGCCTCGCCATCGATACACCCTTGCCCGTGCATCGGGGTTTGAGGGCCTGGTGGGGGTTACGGTGGTTCGCCAGCACATGGGTAATCTTCTTGCGCCAATTCTACGCATGGACTTCTGGCGGCTCGTTGATCCTTGCCGGACTTCAAGGACCGCCGTAGAACCGTCTTCTCCGTGGGCATGAGTCTTCGTTGTTCATTCTGCGGTAAGGATTTACCCGAGTAATTCTGTCACACCCGGTTTTAGAAGGCAAACCGAATGCGAACCATGTACGTGCCAGGATCAGTTATTCACGTACATAGCAGTTACATAACATGGACATCATCACACAGTGCTGAAAATAGTATTAAAAGGGAATAATAGTTGATTACATCATACGTCTGAGACGTCCATATAGTTCTTACAATAAATCAAAGTGCGGAAAAGAAACGTAGATAACTGCGGCCTTCACAGGCAGCTGACTGGGGGTTGCCGCTAACCCACTCCTAGAACTCGTTGTAGTCTTGGAACTCCTGGAAGTCTCCTTCCACAGCTTCATCTTCGCCTGAGCAGTGGTTGCAATGCTGACAACCTGGGGATGGGGGGTTTGGTGTGTAGAGCAAGGGTGAGTACACATCAACATACTCAGCAAGTATCCTGTTTGGCTGTAGTGGACTAGCTTTATGTGGGGATAAGTCAAGCAGTTGCTTTTAGTTGGTCAGATTATTACTTACTAGTAGAAAGCCAAGTTTTAGCATTACCCAAGTTATTAACCCGATGTACCCTTTCCAAACGGAAAGAATACCACTTACCAGCACCATAGTCATAACCAAAACCATCAATTCTCATAGCCACCTGTACCACAATGTCTCTGATCAAGTACCACTAATCACTGGAGCTCCCTTGGCCGCTCATAACCGCGAGCACGGCTGATATATCAGTTTTCAAACACTCTGCAGAGGTTGTGCACTTTACCCACAAGCCGTGATTCCCTTTCTGCCCGTAGAGAGCTACTCCCCATTGACCACTACCTAGGTGGCCTAGCAGGGCATCACTATGTAGCCTTTACAAAGATTCCCCGGGGCTGTAGCCACCCGTTAGGTTTCCTAAATGTACCGCACTCCTCCCCAAGGGACAAATCAACCTTGGCAGAGCGAGCCGCATACACCGAGCCCCATTGACGGCACGACGGCTAAGTGAACTACATCCCGGATCCTCTAATTATTCAGCTAAGGGCACCCCATTCTACCCTCATGGTTGCACTATTTTCCCGGGCGGTCATCCATAGAACAGGTCCTTACGGAGAGGCACTCGAGAAACCGTGTAATACCCACTTTGTAAGAAAGATTTAAAGGGAGAAATTATATTCTTTATAGACATGTGTGTTATCTTTATTCAGCATTTCATGTGGACACCTCACTTAAACAAATAAAATAACTAACAAAGGACACCACCAAATTGTGCATCATGATGGAGTTTTGCTTGTATTATGCAATTGATAATAAAATAATAATAATAGAAATACAAAAAAAGAGATGGGGATTTGAATTTAACCCAAAATTGCACTTTAGGGTTTTTAGAAATAATATGTAAGAGAGAAAAGAGAAGGAAGAAATTACTATGTGAATAAAAATAAGTATAATATATATATTATTCTTATACAGATTTGAGTTTGTACATTTGACTCAAAGGTGAAGTTCATAACAGGATTCAAATTCAAATTAGAGATTCAAATGAAAAGAAAATAAATCAAAAAGGGAAAGGAGAATAAAAGAAAAAGGAATAAAACCCTAGCTGGGCCGACTCTATTCATTTCGGCCCACTAAGCATTTCCAGCGCGCGCGCCCTGGGGTTTTTCTGCGGCTGACAGGTGGGTCCCGGAAGCCAGCGTCCCCGCGTGCGCCGACAGCAAGGGCCCACGGGCCAGCCTCCCGTGCTCTCTCGCGCGCGGTCACGAGCTCCCGGTGTCGCTGACTGGCTGGGCCCCCGTGTCAGATCGGTTCTCTTCGCCTTAACAGAATCGCGCGAGATGCTCGCCGCCGTTGCCGTGACTCGTGGATGACCCCCCCTGCCAGCTCGAGCCAAGTCCACGGAGGATAAGTAGGCGGGCCCCCTGCTCCCTCCTTCCCTCCTCATCCGCTTGCGCCGACAGCCCTTACGCCGCCGTGATCCGCACAGAGAAAAGGGGGATTCAAGCGAGTGAGAGAGCCGCCGCTGTGGATTGCCGCCAATGGGGCAATTCGAGCCCTGACCTTACCACCCGTGGCTAGGGCTGCTCACGTGGAAGCTGTTCGTGGGCGTAATTGGTGTATGGTGCCCTAGGATCTTGGCAATTCCTCGCCGGAGCTGGGTGCGCCACCGTGGTCCGCCTCCTTTCGTGGGCAGACCACACCGTCACGCTTCCACCGGTGAGTCTTTAGCCATTCTATCCTCCTCGTTCTGCTCGACGTGTTGAACCGGTCTCTCGTGGGGTTGGGCCTCCCCGGCGTCTGTCACGTGAGCCATCGGAGGGCGCCGCCGCGTGGGGTACCCGCGCCGCCGTAATCTGTCTGGATGTAGACGAAGCGCTCGGGTCCGTTGGATTCGGGCGGAACGGCGTGGATTAGATGCTGTGCATACCGTTTCGGCCGAGCGCGCGCAACCGTAGATCCGGGATCTGAGGGTGGAGCGTTGGTCTCGGTTATGTTGAACGCGGTCCGTTGATCGCAGATCGTAGGGCTGGCGTAGCTTACCCCTTCGCGGTAATGGATAATCTAATCGCAACCGTAGAACTCCGATCTAACGGCCAGAAATGGCCCGTACCCCTTCACTTTGCCAGATTGCAGAAGAGACCCTAGAAAACCTAGGATTGAACCCGCCGACCATTTTTACTGTTCGCTGTGTCTCTGGAATTTTACCCCGTAGCCCCTGTGCTTCTCAATTATTGAGGCGCAGTCCAGGACATAATGAAATCAGAGAAAAGGATTATTAAATAGATTTTTAATAGGAAAATAATTACTAGAACTTTGTAAATTCATAGAAAATTCATACTAACTCCAAATTAGTCCATTCCAGTTCCTAAAATTTTGTAATTTAATTCTCTATCACCTAGAGCCTCTGTTATGTCATGAAAACAGTAAAGAAATTTATTTATCACATAATCCTATTTAAAGCACATAAAACCTTTGAAAATGCATAACTTAAAATCTATAACTCAGAAAATTATGATTCCAGTTCCTAGGTTTTTATTTTAATATGTAGATTATTACTGTGTATTTTATTTATATGTTTGGTGTAATGTTAATTTCTCTATATGCACTGTGCTTGTTTGTATTGTGGCGAGTAGAAGAGCCCGTTGCTGGGGATCCTGGTGAGCAGCAGGTTGAAGTAGCTGAGCAGGAGCTCATTGAAGGCAAGTTGTGCCCTTGACCACTTTTTACCCAATAATGTTCTTTAATATCACTTATCCATGCATAGGTTAATTTTGATGGGACCCAATAGGTCACCCTAGATTGTTTATCTCATTACCTTGTTTACCCCTGAATCACTTGGGTAGTTTGCTATTGCTTTATATGGTTTTGGGATAATCATTTATTACCTCTATGTTCCAATTCTTGTTGTTATTCTGTTTATGTTCATGTTGTTATCATTAATGTTAATTGGAACATAGAGCTTAACTTGAGTAACACGTGCCACCACAAGGGTTTAATGGGACGCCCTTGGCTGACTAATTAGGAAAGCTAGTGGAAGACTACCTTACCCGAAAGGGGCAAGGGCAGTAGGGGAGAGGTCAGTGCGGGGAGGTCCCTGGTTGATTTTGCTGCGATGGCGGTCAGCCAGGAACCCTGTACTGGATCTTCCCATAAACTGTAGCGGGTTTTCGGAAGCTAGTGGAACTTTGTAAAGGCCTCGTAGTGTTGCCCTGCCGCGCTTCCTAGGTAGAGGTGTATGGGATTCATGACCCCTTGGCAGATGGGTAACATGACTTGTGGGTAAAGGGTACAACCTCTGCAGAGTGTAAAACTGGTATACTAGCCGAGCTCACGGTCATGAGCAACTCAGGACTCTCTGATGTTTAAATTATGGAACTTAAATTCAATTTGGTCATTTGCATTGCATGGGCTTATTATTAATTTTGTTCTATTACTTTACTTAAGGTTTGGTATTTACTTACACTTAGTAACTGCTAATAAAATTTTGACCAACTACTTAAAAGCAATGCTCAGCTTTAACCCCTATCATTGATCAGCCTTACACTTCACATGAGCTCCCACCTTTGGTGAGTTCGTGTCACATTATTCCCCACAACTTGTTGAGCGATGATCATGTGTGAGCTCACCCTTGCTGTCTCACACCCCCCCCCCACAGGAGATGATCAGGTGGTTCAGGAGGAGCCGCCTAACACTGAGGAGTTCGATCTGATCTAGGTGGCGTTTCCCAGTCGACATTGGCGCCGACGATCCTTAGTTCGTTTTATATTTATCTCTTATTTTGTAATAAGTCTTCCGCTATGTAATAAATACTCTGATGATTTATGACATTTATCTCTATACACTCTGTTATTATATATGTTGTCTTCTTGGCGCATGTATGAGATGCACCTGGCTTTGTTCCTTAAAACCGGGTGTTACAGAAGTGGTATCAGAGGAAATGTTGACTGTAGGACGAAACCTAGATAGAAATGAACAACCCTTACCTACTTATCTCATTCTGATTCATCCTATACTTACCTTACTCTGACTCTTTCTATACTTACCTTGATCCTATCTCACCTTCTACTGTTCTACTCTAATCATTCTTACCTTTTCTACTCTGAGACAAGATGGATTTCACACCTTGGAATCCTACATTTATGAACTTTTAAGAGATAGGAGACCTAAGACAAAATTAAAACTATTTTCTCTATTCTTAAAAAAATGTTGGTTGATTGTTCTGATGACAAATGCTTGATTTGCTTCTTTGATTGATTGAAATAGTATAGACGGGCATCTTAGCATGTACCAACATAAGGTAATGAATTAGCTTTAGTAGGTGACACACTTAGCTAATAAATCCCCCAAAGTAACATGCTTCGTAATCACTGCCTTGTCTACAATCCTTTCTTTCGTACCCTATGTTTCTAACCCAGATGAGCTACCCCTATAGTGTTAGAAGAGAACACTATAGATGTGATCCTTGGTATGCCGTGGTTAAGAAAGGTAAAGGCAGTATATACACTGTGCTAAAGGAACCATAGAACTCACCAATTCCAAAGGACAAAGATTTGAAGTTGAAGTTGCAGTAGCTACCACCATCAAACTAGTGGCATTCTTAGTAGATGGGAAGTTTGTGGGTGACAACATCCATGTGGTTAGAGATTTTTCCGGATGTCTTTCCAAAGGAGTTACCAGGGATGCCACCAGATAGGAAAGTTGAGTTTGTAATTGATCTTCTACCTGGAACCGCTCCTATATCTAAACGGCCATACAAGATGTCTATAGAAGAATTAAAGGAACTTAAGAAACAATTAACGGAGTTACAAGAGGCTGGGTATACTCGTTCGGATTCTTCACCTTGTGGAGCGCCAGTTCTGTTTGTACAGAAGAAAGATGGATCACAAAGGATGTGTGTGGATTATAGGTCCCCTAACGATGTCACTATGAAGAACAAGTGTCCATTACCCCGCATTGAGGATTTATTTAATCGGATGAGAGGTGCTAGAGTATTCCCGAAGATTGATCTCCGATCCGGTTACCATCAGATGAGGATTAGACCATCGGATATTTCCAAGACGGCTTTCTCGACTCGATATGGATTATATGAGTTTACTGTTATGTCGTTTGGATTAACCAATGCACCAACTTACTTTATGAACTTGATGAATAAGGTGTTTATGGAGTATTTGGACAGATTCGTCGTGGTATTCATCGACGATATTCTTATTTATTCTCAGAGTGATAGCGATCATGAGGAACATCTAAGGATGGTGCTACAGAAGCTACGAGATAACCAGCTATATGCCAAGTTCAGCAAGTGCGAGTTTTGGATTGACGAGGTGCCATTTCTTGGTCATATTATTTCCAATGGAGGAATTTCAGTGGATCCTGCTAAAGTTAAGGAGATAATGGAGTGGAGAGTACCCACTACAGTTACGGAGATTCGGAGTTTCTTGGGATTAGCAGGCTATTATCGGAGATTTATTGAAGGATTTTCTAAAATTGCTAAGCCTATGACTTCGCTTTTGGAGAAAGGAAAAGAATTTAAGTGGGACGAGAAGTGTCAAAACAGCTTTGATCTATTGAAGAAGAAGTTGATGTCGCCACCAGTATTGGTTATGCCAGATCTACAGAAAGGATTTGATATCTATTGTGATGCATGTGGCCAAGGCTTAGGATGTGTGCTTATGCAAGAAGGACATGTGATTGCTTATGCATCTCGTCAGTTGCGGAAACATGAATTGAACTACCCCACTCATGACTTGGAATTGGCAGCAGTTGTGCATGCACTTAAGATTTGGAGACATTACATTATGGGGACCAAGTGCCAAGTATATACGGATCATAAGAGTTTGAAGTATATATTCACTCAGAAGGATCTCAACCTTAGGCAACGTCGTTGGTTGGAGCTTATTAAGGATTATGATTTGGAGATTCACTATCACCCGGGCAAGGCAAATTTGGTTGCAGATGCCTTGAGTCGCAAGGAGCATGTTCATTCAGCTGTTGTTGCCCAGCTACCCAATGAGATTGTTGAGGATTTCAGGAGACTTAACCTGGGGATAGTCGCTCACACTGAAGGAGTTATTATCAATGTGGAACTTACCTTGGAGCAAGAAATCCGCAAAGGTCAACTTGACGATGCTAAAATAAAAGAGATTAAGGATCTGATTACTGAAGGTCGAGTTCCGGAATTCACGGAAGATGAGCAGGGCACTATATGGTTCAAGGACAGGATGTGTGTTCCTGATATTGAAAGCCTTCGAGAGACTATTTTAAAGGAGGCCCATGACTCGGATTATTCTAATCATTCTGGAAGTAGCAAGATGTATTAGGAATTGAAGCGGAAGTATTGGTGGTATGGATTGAAGATAGATGTGGCTACACATGTGGTTATGTGCGATGTATGTCAAAGAGTTAAGGCTGAACACCAGAGGCCAGCTGGACTATTGCATCCACTGAAGATACCCGAGTGGAAATGGGAAGAGATTGGTATGGATTTTATTACTGGATTGCCTCGCACCCAGAAAGGATATGATGCTATATGGGTGATTGTGGATAGATTGACTAAAGTGGCTCACTTTATTCCTGTAAAGACTACTTATAAAGGTTCTCAGCTAGCAGAGTTATATATGGCTCGGATTGTGTGTTTACATGGAGTACCAAAGAAGATCGTTTTGGATAAGAGGATCGCAATTTACCTCAAGATTTTGGAGAAGCTTTCATGAGAATATGAGTACGAAGTTGAATTTTAGTACAACTTATCACCCCCAGACTGATGGACAGACTGAAAGGACAAATCAAGTTTTGGAAGATATGTTGAGAGCATGTGCCCTTCAACATGGAGGAAGTTGGGATAAGAGTCTGCCTTATGCTGAATTCTCATACAACAATAGTCATCAGGCCAGTCTGAAGATGTCACCTTTTGAAGCTTTATATGGGAGGAAGTGCAGGACTCCTTTGTATTGGGATCAGACTGGAGAAAGACAATTCTTTGGGCCTGAACTGATTCAAGAAGCAGAAGAACAAGTTCGTATAATTCGAGAGAATTTGAGAGTGGCTCAAACCAGGCAAAAGAGCTACGCTGATAATAGAAGAAGACCACTGGAATTCGAAGAAGGAGATTATGTGTACCTCAAGGTGTCACCACTGCGTGGAATGAGGAGATTCAAAGTCAAGGGCAAATTGTCCCCACGCTACATTGGACCATTCTTGATCTTTAGGCGAGTTGGGGAGATGGCATACCAACTTGAGTTACCTGCTAGTCTATCGGATGTGCATAATATATTCCACGTATCTCAACTGAAGAAGTGTCTCCGTGTTCCCGAGGAACAGTTACCCATGGATGAACTCAGTGTTCAAGGTGATTTGACTTACACGGAGTACCCGATCAAGATTTTGGATACATTGACTCGAGTTACAAGAAATAAGGTGATAAAGATGTGCAAAGTCCAATGGAGTCACCATGGTGAAGATGAAGCAACTTGGGAAAGAGAAGAAGAGCTTCGTATAGATTTTCCCCACCTTTTCTCTAGTTCTTCTTAAATCTCGAGGACGAGATTATTTTTAAGGGGGGTAGGATTTGTAATACCCACTTTGTAAGAAAGATTTAAAGGGAGAAATTATATTCTTTATAGACATGTGTGTTATCTTTATTCAGCATTTCATGTGGACACCTCACTTAAACAAATAAAATAACTAACAAAGGACACCACCAAATTGTGCATCATGATGGAGTTTTGCTTGTATTATGCAATTGATAATAAAATAATAATAATAGAAATACAAAAAAAGAGATGGGGATTTGAATTTAACCCAAAATTGCACTTTAGGGTTTTTAGAAATAATATGTAAGAGAGAAAAGAGAAGGAAGAAATTACTATGTGAATAAAAATAAGTATAATATATATATTATTCTTATACAGATTTGAGTTTGTACATTTGACTCAAAGGTGAAGTTCATAACAGGATTCAAATTCAAATTAGAGATTCAAATGAAAAGAAAATAAATCAAAAAGGGAAAGGAGAATAAAAGAAAAACGAATAAAACCCTAGCTGGGCCGACTCTATTCATTTCGGCCCACTAAGCATTTCCAGCGCGCGCGCCCTGGGGTTTTTCTGCGGCTGACAGGTGGGTCCCGGAAGCCAGCGTCCCCGCGTGCGCCGACAGCAAGGGCCCACGGGCCAGCCTCCCGTGCTCTCTCGCGCGCGGTCACGAGCTCCCGGTGTCGCTGACTGGCTGGGCCCCCGTGTCAGATCGGTTCTCTTCGCCTTAACAGAATCGCGCGAGATGCTCGCCGCCGTTGCCGTGACTCGTGGATGACCCCCCCTGCCAGCTCGAGCCAAGTCCACGGAGGATAAGTAGGCGGGCCCCCTGCTCCCTCCTTCCCTCCTCATCCGCTTGCGCCGACAGCCCTTACGCCGCCGTGATCCGCACAGAGAAAAGGGGGATTCAAGCGAGTGAGAGAGCCGCCGCTGTGGATTGCCGCCAGTGGGGCAATTCGAGCCCTGACCTTACCACCCGTGGCTAGGGCTGCTCACGTGGAAGCTGTTCGTGGGCGTAATTGGTGTATGGTGCCCTAGGATCTTGGCAATTCCTCGCCGGAGCTGGGTGCGCCACCGTGGTCCGCCTCCTTTCGTGGGCAGACCACACCGTCACGCTTCCACCGGTGAGTCTTTAGCCATTCTATCCTCCTCGTTCTGCTCGACGTGTTGAACCGGTCTCCCGTGGGGTTGGGCCTCCCCGGCGTCTGTCACGTGAGCCATCGGAGGGCGCCGCCGCGTGGGGTACCCGCGCCGCCGTAATCTGTCTGGATGTAGACGAAGCGCTCGGGTCCGTTGGATTCGGGCGGAACGGCGTGGATTAGATGCTGTGCATACCGTTTCGGCCGAGCGCGCGCAACCGTAGATCCGGGATCTGAGGGTGGAGCGTTGGTCTCGGTTATGTTGAACGCGGTCCGTTGATCGCAGATCGTAGGGCTGGCGTAGCTTACCCCTTCGCGGTAATGGATAATCTAATCGCAACCGTAGAACTCCGATCTAACGGCCAGAAATGGCCCGTACCCCTTCACTTTGCCAGATTGCAGAAGAGACCCTAGAAAACCTAGGATTGAACCCGCCGACCATTTTTACTGTTCGATGTGTCTCTGGAATTTTACCCCGTAGCCCCTGTGCTTCTCAATTATTGAGGCGCAGTCCAGGACATAATGAAATCAGAGAAAAGGATTATTAAATAGATTTTTAATAGGAAAATAATTACTAGAACTTTGTAAATTCATAGAAAATTCATACTAACTCCAAATTAGTCCATTCCAGTTCCTAAAATTTTGTAATTTAATTCTCTATCACCTAGAGCCTCTGTTATGTCATGAAAACAGTAAAGAAATTTATTTATCACATAATCCTATTTAAAGCACATAAAACCTTTGAAAATGCATAACTTAAAATCTATAACTCAGAAAATTATGATTCCAGTTCCTAGGTTTTTATTTTAATATGTAGATTATTACTGTGTATTTTATTTATATGTTTGGTGTAATGTTAATTTCTCTATATGCACTGTGCTTGTTTGTATTGTGGCGAGTAGAAGAGCCCGTTGCTGGGGATCCTGGTGAGCAGCAGGTTGAAGTAGCTGAGCAGGAGCTCATTGAAGGCAAGTTGTGCCCTTGACCACTTTTTACCCAATAATGTTCTTTAATATCACTTATCCATGCATAGGTTAATTTTGATGGGACCCAATAGGTCACCCTAGATTGTTTATCTCATTACCTTGTTTACCCCTGAATCACTTGGGTAGTTTGCTATTGCTTTATATGGTTTTGGGATAATCATTTATTACCTCTATGTTCCAATTCTTGTTGTTATTCTGTTTATGTTCATGTTGTTATCATTAATGTTAATTGGAACATAGAGCTTAACTTGAGTAACACGTGCCACCACAAGGGTTTAATGGGACGCCCTTGGCTGACTAATTAGGAAAGCTAGTGGAAGACTACCTTACCCGAAAGGGGCAAGGGCAGTAGGGGAGAGGTCAGTGCGGGGAGGTCCCTGGTTGATTTTGCTGCGATGGCGGTCAGCCAGGAACCCTGTACTGGATCTTCCCATAAACTGTAGCGGGTTTTCGGAAGCTAGTGGAACTTTGTAAAGGCCTCGTAGTGTTGCCCTGCCGCGCTTCCTAGGTAGAGGTGTATGGGATTCATGACCCCTTGGCAGATGGGTAACATGACTTGTGGGTAAAGGGTACAACCTCTGCAGAGTGTAAAACTGGTATACTAGCCGAGCTCACGGTCATGAGCAACTCAGGACTCTCTGATGTTTAAATTATGGAACTTAAATTCAATTTGGTCATTTGCATTGCATGGGCTTATTATTAATTTTGTTCTATTACTTTACTTAAGGTTTGGTATTTACTTACACTTAGTAACTGCTAATAAAATTTTGACCAACTACTTAAAAGCAATGCTCAGCTTTAACCCCTATCATTGATCAGCCTTACACTTCACATGAGCTCCCACCTTTGGTGAGTTCGTGTCACATTATTCCCCACAACTTGTTGAGCGATGATCATGTGTGAGCTCACCCTTGCTGTCTCACACCCCCCCCACAGGAGATGATCAGGTGGTTCAGGAGGAGCCGCCTAACACTGAGGAGTTCGATCTGATCTAGGTGGCGTTTCCCAGTCGACATTGGCGCCGACGATCCTTAGTTCATTTTATATTTATCTCTTATTTTGTAATAAGTCTTCCGCTATGTAATAAATACTCTGATGATTTATGACATTTATCTCTATACACTCTGTTATTATATATGTTGTCTTCTTGGCGCATGTATGAGATGCACCTGGCTTTGTTCCTTAAAACCGGGTGTTACAAACCGCTCGAGCCCCCTTAAAGGCCACAAGTATAACATCATCATAAGAAAGGGGAAAACAGCGTATCATAGATAATCTCATCATGTTCATTGATTATAGTTGAGCAATAGCATAAAGCTAAACAGTAATAATCCAACCCAAATAGGTGAACAAGGACATGGTTAACAAAAGCTAGTCAATCCTTAGGCATAAATGTGTAAAGCGGGAGGTGAATTAAAGAATGAATAGGATAGAGATAGGTCAAGGGACACTTGCCTCCACCAACCGACTGCTGCTCAGGGGCTTCTCCTGCGAGTTCCTCGGGCTCTTCGACCGGATCGTTCTCTATGCGATTGCAAGCATACATACATTCATCCATTCAAATTGGGAAACAAACAGTACATCATACAAGGGAACAAATAAAGTGAATATGCATCAAGTATGACATTCGATATCGCATTCATTATGGTTAGAAAGAAACGGGAAAAGGTCTCGCAGAGGTTAAAGCTTATGCACTAACGATTAGTTATAATTGGTTCTAACAAAAGAATTTAGTTATATGCACTAATGGGAACCTAGTCATTTTTAGTTGATCAATATTGAACTGGATAAACAATTGATTATATGGATCAACTAGCGTAATGGAATTCCAAATTAAATTTCCTGTTTCAATAACATGAACAATGATTAACCTGCCTAAAATAAAACACATACCAGTAATAAAAATAAAATGAAAATAAAAAAAGAGGGGGGCGGTTGAACCGGCCAGGGGGCGGTTGAACCGGCCTAGGGCAGGGGCGGCTGGGCAGGGCGCGGGCGCGGGGCAGGGGGGCGGCCGAGCTGGGGCGCGCAGGGGGCGGCCGGGCTGGGCGGCCGAACCGGCGGGGGGGGGGGGGGGGGGGGGGGCGGGCGGCCGAACCGGCCAGGGGGCGGGGCAGGGCGCGCAGGGGCGGCGGCGGCCGAGCCGGCCAAGGGCGGCCGAGCTGGGCAGCGGTTGGGCCGGGGAGGGGGAGGGAGGAGAGGAGGGGGAGAGGGAAGGGAGGAGAGGGGGAGGGGGACCTCACCGGGGACGGGGACGGGCGGCCGAACGGCGGGGCGGCCGAGCTGCAGGGGCGGCCGAGCTGCAGGGGGCGGCGGCTAGGGCAGGGGGGCGGCGGCTGGGGTGGGGAAGAGAGAGAATGAGAGGGAGGGAGAGGGGTTTTGGGAAAAATAAAGGGAGGGGCGGCATGGGCCAACTGGGCCCAAAGGGGCGCGCGGGGGGCGGCTGGGCCGGCCAGGGCGCGGCCCACGGCGCGGGGGAGAGAAAAGGAAGAGGGAGAGAAAGAAAAAAGAAAAAGAAAAAGAAAAAGAAAAAGAATGGAAAAGGTTTTTCTTCTTTTCGAAATCCGATCTTCTTAGATGAATGCACTTACATTCCTAAGCAATCAAAGAATGCATAGTTCGGCATGGTGCATCAAACAACATAAAGTAATATAGGGTTTTTCTTTACACGGGAAATCCAAACCAAATCCCGCTATAACTTTGGAAAAGATCAAGGTTTAGCGAGGGAACGAGAAAAAGAAAAGGGTAACGCCTGAATTTGGTAAGAGAAAAGAAGAAAAAATTCTACCCCCAAATTCAGGGCGTTACAAACCTATCCCCCTTAAAAGAATCTCGCCCTCGAGATTCAGGGTTGGCTAGCAAAGAGCTCAGGGTATTTAGCCATCAGATCATCTTCACGCTCCCAGGTTGCTTCTTCCTCAGAGTGGTGATTCCATCTGACTTTGCACATTCTGATGGTCTTCCTTCGGGTGACTCTGTCTGCAACCTCAAGGATTTGCACTGGCTTCTCAACGTATGTCAAGTCCTCCTGGACTTCAAGACCTTCCACTGGCAACTGCTCTTCTGGCACACGCAAGCACTTCTTCAACTGAGACACATGAAAGACATCATGCACAGCAGACAAATTCTCTGGCAAACTGAGCTGATAAGCCACTTCTCCACGTCTTGCAAGAATCTGATACGGACCAATGTAGCGGGGTGCTAGCTTGCCTTTCACTCCGAACCTTCTGACTCCTCTGATCGGTGACACTTTCAGATAGACAAAGTCTCCGACTTCGAAACTCAGCTCTCTTCTTCTTGTGTCTGCATAGCTTCGCTGCCTCGATTGCGCTATCTTCAGATTCTCTCGGACCATCTTGATGTTCTCTTCGGCTTCAAGCAAAATTTCTGGCCCAAACACTTGCTTTTCTCCAGGCTGATCCCATTGCAACGGAGTTCTACAACTCCTTCCATAAAGTGCCTAGAATGGTGACATCTTCAAACTGGCCTGGTAACTGTTGTTATAGGAAAACTCTGCATAAGGCAATCTCTTGTCCCTTCCGGACTGATCTTGCAACGCACAGGCTCTCAACATGTCTTCAAGAATTTGGTTGGTCCTTTCGGTCTGGCCATCTATCTGCGGGTGATAAGCTGAACTGAAATTCAGATGCGTGCCCAAGGCTTCATGCAACTGCTGCCAGAAATGAGAGGTGAACTGTGTTCCTCTGTCTGACACTATCTTCTTTGGCACACCATGAAGACAAACGAACCGAGACATATACAATTCTGCCAATACTGCACTGCTGTAGTTGGTCTTGACAGGTATGAAGTGGGCTGACTTGGTCAAGCGGTCCACTACTACCCAAATGGAATCGTAGCCGGCTCGAGTGCGAGGCAATCCGACTATGAAATCCATACCAATTTCATCCCATTTCCACTGAGGGATCTACAACGGTTGCAACAATCCAGCAGGTCTCTGGTGCTCTGCCTTAATTCTTCGACAACTATCGCACATAGCCACATGCTCTGCGATTTCCCTTTTCATTCTGTACCACCAGAATTTCTTTTTCAGATCCTGATACATCTTCTCACTGCCAGGGTGAATAGAATAGGCTGTCTCATGAGCTTCCTTAAGAATCAACTCCCGAATGGACTGGACATTGGGAACACACAAGCGGTCTTTGAACCATATCACGCCTTCTGCATCTTCTCGAAAATCTTTGCCTCTGCCATCTAGAATCAGTCGCCGGATCTCACTGATCCTCTCATCATTCTTCTGCGCTTCTTTAATTTCGCGCTCCAAGGTAGGTTCCAACTCAACTGTGACTCCTCGAGAATTGTTCAGAAATCCGAGACTCAACCTGTCAAACTCTTTGGCCAACTCATAAGGCATCGGACGAGCGACCATCAGATTGACCTGACTCTTTCTGCTCAAAGCATCTGCCACTACGTTTGCTTTGCCTGGGTGGTAATGAATCTCCAACTCATAGTCTTTGATCAACTCTAACCATCTTCGTTGCCTCATGTTCAACTCTGACTGAGTGAATATATACTTCAGACTCTTATGATCTGTGTAAACATCGCATTTCTGTCCATACAGATAGTGCCTCCATGTCTTCAGTGCGTGAACCACTGCTGCCAACTCTAGATCATGGATTGGGTAGTTCTTCTCATGAACCTTCAACTGTCGGGACGAGTAGGCCACAACTCTTCCCTCTTGCATCAACACACATCCCAGACCTGTGTAACAAGCATCACAATACACCGAAAAGGGCTTGTGCACATCAGGCAAGACTAGGACAGGCGCTGTAGTCAACTTCTCTTTCAGCGCTTCAAAGGCCTCTTGGCATTTCTGGGTCCACTTGAACTCAACCTTGTTGCCTAGCAACACTGTCATAGGTTTCGCAATCTTCGAAAACCCTTCAATGAATCGTCGATAATATCCGGCCATTCCAATGAAGCTCTATGGCAAACTCAACTTTCCGCTCTGGTGGCATACCCGGTAAGTCCTTTGGAAACACATCCGGGAACTCAGACACTACCTTGATACTCTCAATTGGGTCTGCTTCACTGCTATCGACGGTCATCTGATAACAACTTCCTTTCTTTGGCTCAGGCGGGACTAGCTCGGTCACCACTTCCTCTCCTAGTGGGGACACCAACTTGATTGTCCTCTTATCACAACTGATAACTGCCTGATACTTATCTAGCCAATTCATCCCTAGGATGACATCTATTCCCTGAGTACCCATTACTATAAGGTTGGCAGGAAACGCTATCCCCCTTATTTCCACACTTATATTCAAACAAATGCTATCGGCTCGAATTCTACCATTGGCTGAGTCAATTTGAATGGGGGTTGACATGGTAGTAATTGGAAGATTATGTGCTTCTACCCATGATGCAGTAATGAAAGAATGTGTTGCTCCGGTATCAAATAACACTTTTGCAATATGGGAGTCGACTGGGAACATACCTACTATCATGTCGGGGGTCTCCTGAACTGCTTCAGCCTCCAAGTGGTTCAGCCTTCCATGATTATAGCGCGGCTGAGAGCGATTGCCTGCTCCAGGTTGAGACATGTTCTGCTTTGATGGGGCATTGGGGCCTGACTGCTGCTGGGCTGCCTTCTTCGGACATTGCATCACCCAATGGTCTTGCTCTCCACAGTGGAAACATGCTCTGTTTCCAACCTGAGCTGGTGCTGCCTGACCGTTCTGCTGGGTTGCTGGGGCAGGAAGACGAGGTGCTTGCTGATTCTGCCTCTGAAACTGACCTCCTGACTGATTGCTCTGACGGTTCTGGTACTGATGCTGAGGGTACTGCCTTTGGAACTGCTGATGCTGCTGAGGTGGACGCTGGTTCTGCCTGAACTGCTGAGGTTGATTGCCTGAGAAACGAGGACGACTGCTGCTTCCAGGCTGGGGTCCACTGATCTTGCGCTTACGATCCTCCATCTCCTTACTCTTTCTTTCTGTCATGATTGCTCTGTCAATCAGGTGCTGGAATGTCGGGAAGGTGTGATTCATCAGTTGGTACTGCAGAGGGTCAACCAAGCCTCTCAGGAAACAGTACTGTCGCTTGGCATCGGTGTTGACATCTTCAGGAGCATAACGAGACAATTGCAGAAACCTGTCTCGATACTCACTGACAGACAACGGCCCTTGCTTGAGAGCCAGGAACTCCTCCTTCTTCACTGTCATCAGACCTGCAGGGACATGGTACTGACGAAAACTACTTCTGAACTCTTCCCAAGTGATGGCGTCAGGGTGGGCATGGGTGGCGAGGTAAGACTCCCACCATGATTGGGCTGCTCCTCTCAACTGACGGGGACCATACAGAACTTTCTCCCTGTCATCGCACTGAGCGGTATGCAACTCCCACTCTACAGTGCGCAGCCAGTCTTCAGCATCCATGGGGTCAGAAGAATGAGCGAACGTTGGTGGATGACCTCTCATGAATTCAGCATGCTTGTCTCTGGGCATCTGAGGCATCTGAGGCTGAGGTGGGGCCTGCTGCTGTTGCTGCTGCTGCTGCTGAATGGCGGCCAAAGTCTGACCGATGGCTTGAACCGCTTGAGTCTGCATCAGAAACATCTGCTCAATGGACATCGGGGGCGGGGGCGGCAGGTGCTGCTGCTGGGGCACCTCCTCCTGTTGAGCGGCTCGCTCCTGCTGAGCACGCCTTCCTCCTCTGCGCCTGTTCTCTGACATCTACAGAATGCAACCACACATCAGAACTGATCTGGCAAGTCTTGCAGCATAAGAAAAGAGTAGAGGATTCTTCAACAGCACTGAACAGATGAGCATCTTCACTGATCTCCAACACAGACCACACAGCTTCTCAGATAAAGAGGAAAGTGGAATAAAAGGTTTCCCAACTATATAACTAACTCCATTAACATAATAGGTAAACCAAAATGCAGGGAATACCCACACTCTGGTGACAGTCATTACAAAGATCCAAACCAAACATAGTTCATCATGACAAACATAAATGCACAGGATATAGCAAACTACCCTGTCTAACTAAGACTAACTAAAACTGAGACTAACGCTAAGACTGAAGCTTCTATGTATATATATATTTCGTATTAATTACAAGATCCAACTCTAACGATCTATGGTTCTAGAGTTATCTTGGTCTTGCAGTCGGGATTGCCATAAGACTGGGATCCACGCCGAGGTGAACGGTACAGGTGCTGAGTCCCGACGGGAGCGGGGGAACCATCCTCCAGGTGACGACGTTCCGCGCGCTCAGTCCGCAGCAGGGCGATCTCAGCACGAGCCCTACTCAGCTCGTCCAATGCATGGTCCAGCTCCGTGTTTAGCACGGCGGCTAGGTTGACTGTGCTGCTCAACCTAGGATTGCCCTCACCGACGGGTGAGACAATCACGTCTCTTGTGCTGCCAGATGAACGGCGGGGGTAATACCTCAGGTCAAGACCATCAGCTACCCCACCGAAAACTGAGCAGTAGTGCGAAAGCGCACGCCGTGCAGCATCTTGCATGGCTGCCTCAGCTGAGTCCCGCTCAGAAATAGAATAGTGCTCTGAGCAGGCCTCTGCACCCTGGAGACTGTTCTCCGGGCGGCGCACCAAGCAAGTTGCCTCCCAGCGGTCTGGGTAGACCCCGCAACAGTGCTGGTAGACCACACAGCGATACTCGATGGACCAAGTATGCCGGTTAAGTGCCCGACGTAGCAGGGTATCGAGCGCATCGTGGAAGTGACACCCGCGAGCAGCGTCGCGAGTGATGGATCGAGTAAACCATCCTTCCAGCTCATGGTTAGCAGAGAAGTCGGTGTCGTGGCTCGAGCTGTCGTCGCCACCTCCGTCGTCTGGATCTCCTCCAGCAGCTGCTCCAGGGGCTGGGGCGCCCTGTGGTGGTGCAGGGGGCGCCTCCAGGGGAAGCACAGGGGAGCAGCTCCTCACAGACTCTATCTCCTGGTGGAGCGAGAAGGAAGAGCCCTGCTGCTCCTGCTCCTGTCGTCGACGTTCCTGCTCCTCATGCAGGCGGTGGTGCAGTCTCTCCAAGTGGCTGGACTGTCCGACCACGGGACGGCGAAGCAGACGCTCAGCAAGGCGGGAGGGTAAGAAGGGGATGACGGACTTACGTGCAGTGTGTCTAAGTCGAGCCATCTACAAAAGACATCGCAAGCAAAAGGGTAAGAACAGAATCAATATGACCAGCAAGTAATGAATCATAAGTAAATGAAGGATTAGAATAAAACATAATTTTCAGCAAGGTATTATATATAGTAGAACATAGGTTTGATCGGTATGACCAACTTTTGAAGGGATATCAAAGTCAAGGAAGGGACAGAGGTCTATAGTCCTTAGAACGACCATTCTACTCTAGGGTAGCGGTCCTACAGTCAGCACGGCTTTGATACCACTTATGTCACACCCGGTTTTAGAAGGCAAACCGAATGCGAACCATGTACGTGCCAGGATCAGTTATTCACGTACACAGCAGTTACATAACATGGACATCATCACACAGTGCTCAAAATAGTATTAAAAGGGAATAATAGTTGATTACATCATACGTCTGAGACGTCCATATAGTTCTTACAATAAATCAAAGTGCGGAAAAGAAACGTAGATAACTGCGGCCTTCACAGGCAGCCGACTGGGGGTTGCCGCTAACCCACTCCTAGAACTCGTCGTAGTCTTGGAACTCCTGGAAGTCTCCTTCCACAGCTTCATCTTCGCCTGAGCAGTGGTTGCAATGCTGACAACCTGGGGATGGGGGGTTTGGTGTGTAGAGCAAGGGTGAGTACACATCAACATACTCAGCAAGTATCCTGTTTGGCTGTAGTGGACTAGCTTTATGTGGGGATAAGTCAAGCAGTTGCTTTTAGTTGGTCAGATTATTACTTACTAGTAGAAAGCCAAGTTTTAGCATTACCCAAGTTATTAACCCGATGTACCCTTTCCAAACGGAAAGAATACCACTTACCAGCACCATAGTCATAACCAAAACCATCGATTCTCATAGCCACCTGTACCACAATGTCTCTGATCAAGTACCACTAATCACTGGAGCTCCCTTGGCCGCTCATAACCGCGAGCACGGCTGATATATCAGTTTTCAAACACTCTGCAGAGGTTGTGCACTTTACCCACAAGCCGTGATTCCCTTTCTGCCCGGAGAGAGCTACTCCCCATTGACCACTACCTAGGTGGCCTAGCAGGGCATCACTACGTAGCCTTTACAAAGATTCCCCGGGGTTGTAGCCACCCGTTAGGTTTCCTAAATGTACCGCACTCCTCCCCAAGGGACAAATCAACCTTGGCAGAGCGAGCCGCATACACCGAGCCCCATTGACGGCACGACGGCTAAGTGAACTACATCCCGGATCCTCTAATTATTCAGCTAAGGGCACCCCATTCTACCCTCATGGTTGCACTGTTTTCCCGGGCGGTCATCCATAGAACAGGTCCTTACGGAGAGGCACTCGAGAAACCGCTCGAGCCCCCTTAAAGGCCACAAGTATAACATCATCATAAGAAAGGGGAAAACAGCGTATCATAGATAATCTCATCATGTTCATTGATTATAGTTGAGCAATAGCATAAAGCTAAACAGTAATAATCCAACCCAAATAGGTGAACAAGGACATGGTTAACAAAAGCTAGTCAATCCTTAGGCATAAATGTGTAAAGCGGGAGGTGAATTAAAGAATGAATAGGACAGAGATAGGTCAAGGGACACTTGCCTCCACCAACCGACTGCTGCTCAGGGGCTTCTCCTGCGAGTTCCTCGGGCTCTTCGACCGGATCGTTCTCTATGCGATTGCAAGCATACATACATTCATCCATTCAAATTGGGAAACAAACAGTACATCATACAAGGGAACAAATAAAGTGAATATGCATCAAGTATGACATTCGATATCGCATTCATTATGGTTAGAAAGAAACGGGAAAAGGTCTCGCAGAGGTTAAAGCTTATGCACTAACGATTAGTTACAATTGGTTCTAACAAAAGAATTTAGTTATATGCACTAATGGGAACCTAGTCATTTTTAGTTGATCAATATTGAACTGGATAAACAATTGATTATATGAATCAACTAGCGTAACGGAATTCCAAATTAAATTTCCTGTTTCAATAACATGAACAATGATTAACCTGCCTAAAATAAAACACATACCAGTAATAAAAATAAAATGAAAATAAAAAAAAGAGGGGGGCGGTTGAACCGGCCAGGGGGCGGTTGAACCGGCCTGGGGCAGGGGCGGCTGGGCAGGGCGCGGGCGCGGGGCAGGGGGGCGGCCGAGCTGGGGCGTGTAGGGGGCGGCCGGGCTGGGCGGCCGAACCGGCGGGGGGGGGGGGGCGGCCGAACCGGGCGGGCGGCCGAACCGGCCAGGTGGCGGGGCAGGGCGCGCAGGGGCGGCGGCGGCCGAGCCGGCCAAGGGCGGCCGAGCTGGGCAGCGGTTGGGCCGGGGAGGGGGAGGGAGGAGAGGAGGGGGAGAGGGAAGGGAGGAGAGGGGGAGGGGGACCTCACCGGGGACGGGGACGGGCGGCCGAACGGCGGGGCGGCCGAGCTGCAGGGGCGGCCGAGCTGCAGGGGGCGGCGGCTAGGGCAGGGGGGGCGGCGGCTGGGGTGGGGAAGAGAGAGAATGAGAGGGAGGGAGAGGGGTTTTGGGAAAAATAAAGGGAGGGGGCGGCATGGGCCAACTGGGCCCAAAGGGGCGCGCGAGGGGCGGCTGGGCCGGCCAGGGCGCGGCCCACGGCGCGGGGGAGAGAAAAGGAAGAGGGAGAGAAAGAAAAAAGAAAAAGAAAAAGAAAAAGAAAGGAAAAGGTTTTTCTTCTTTTCGAAATCTGATCTTCTTAGATGAATGCACTTACATTCCTAAGCAATCAAAGAATGCATAGTTCGGCATGGTGCATCAAACAACATAAAATAATCTAGGGTTTTTCTTTACACGGGAAATCCAAACCAAATCCCGCTATAACTTTGGAAAAGATCAAGGTTTAGCGAGGGAACGAGAAAAAGAAAAGGGTAACGCCTGAATTTGTTAAGAGAAAAGAAGAAAAAATTCTACCCCCAAATTCAGGGCGTTACAAATTCGCTTTGGTGTACTTATCGTTTAAGACCGCTTTAGTTGGGGATTTCAATCTTGTGATCACCAAGATTGGGGGCGCCCCGGCGGGGCTCCGCCGCGGCATTGGGTGGCGCCATCGCGGACCGCTGCTCCTCCAGGTCTGGGTGGCAGATAGGGCAAGTCCGGTCTGGACCGTTGATCCCCGTACGGACGGTTGTGATCAAACGCAGGTAATACCCGTTCGCGCATTCGATCGCAGCCATCGGTCCGAGATCTGACGGTCGATGCTAGGTACCGGTTCAGGCGTATAATTGATTTAATCGTGGCAGCCAGATCTTCATCGGATGGTCCTACCAGTCCTGTACCCCTTCGACAACGTAAACATTGTAAAAGAGCCCCTTGGGTTATGGGGAATCAACCCGCCATCCTGTGCGGAGTTCTCTGTGTCTGGGGGATTTCACGTGTTAGCCCCCGAGTTTTCGAGAAATAATGGCCGCCGTCCAGAGTCTGGGAATTTCAGGAAATAAAATCTAAAATGATTTTCAGGATAAAAATAAATATGATAAACTTAGAAAATTCATAACTTGATGAATTTAGCTCCAAATTGATTCATTCCAGTGGCATTAGTTTTGTTAAAGTATTGTTTATTACCTAGTACCTTTGTCTAACCATGAAACTTGATTTAAAATTATTCACATGAATAACTGTATTCTAGGTATTAAATAACTTCAGAAATTCCTAACTTAATAATCGTAGCTCCGAATTTAGTGATTATCGTTCCTACGATATCGTAGCGACGCATGGAATATTATTTCATAGTTTGTTCCTATGATCGGTGTGATGTTAATTTTATCTATACCATGTTTGTTTGTATTGCTACGACTAGAGCGAGGTCACGAGTCATCTGAAGAGCAAGTTGGTACCTGGAATCTCAAGTGCCAGGCAAGTTGTGCCCTTGATCACTTCTTTTACCCACTCATGTTCTAATTAATCATAATGATCTGCATAGGTTAATTTGATGGGACCTAATAGGTTACCCTAGTTTGTCTATCTTTATGCCTTGTTTACCACTAAACTTTCTGGGTAGTACTTGCTAGTGCTATATGTGGATTTGGGCATTGAGATACATATTATTCATACTTTTGTTATCAGTTGCTATTTACTGTTCATGATAAGATCATTATGTTAATTGGAACATGGAGAACCACCCGGGAAAACAGTGCTACCACAAGGGTTTAATGGGACGCCCTTGGCCGATTAATTAGGAAAGCTAGTGGAAGACTACCTTACCCGAAAGGGGCAAGGGCAGTAGGGGAGTGGTCAGTGTAGGGAGGCCCTCGGGAGGATTTTGCTGCGATGGCGGTCCTGCAAGGGATTCCTGCATTGGAGCTTCCTATAAACTGTAGCGGGTTTTCTGAAGCTAGTGGAACTTTGTAAAGGCCTCGTAGTGTTACCCTGCCTCGCCTCCTCGGTAGAGGTGTATGGGAAGTCGCGATCCCTTGGCAGATGGGTAACATGACTTGTGGGTAAAGATGCACAACCTCTGCAGAGTGTAAAACTGGTATACTAGCCGTGCTCACGGTCATGAGCAGCTCGGACACTCACATGATTAATCTATGGAACTTAAATTCAATTTGTCATATGCATTGCATCGCAGGTGATGTTGTTACTTCTGTTCTACTATTTAATTGGGTTGGTATTTACTTATACTTAGTAACTGCTAATAAAATTTTGACAAACTTTAAAAGCAATGCTCAGCTCTAACCATCCTCTTTGGTAAGCCTTACACTTCACGTGAGCTCCCACCTTTGGCGAGTTCATGCACATTATTCCCCACAACTTGTTGAGCGATGAACGTATGTGAGCTCACTCTTGCTGTCTCACACCCCCCCACAGGTCAAGAACAGGTACCACAGGATGAGGCGCATGGAGGATGCTGCGATGTGTTCGTGAGAGGTCTAGGTCGTCGTCTCCCAGTCAACTTTGGGTTGCTGGATCGTTTCCTCATATGATGTAATTATTTAATTATTTTGTATAGAACTCCTGTTATATAGTAAAAGATGTGACATTCGATCCTGTGCCACTATACATCATATGTGTGAGACTTGGTCCCAGCATATCTGGTGTTTATGTTCGCGCCCGGGTCTTGGTGCCCCTAAAACCCGGGTGTGACAGTCGTGTCTTTCCTAGCGGCTATCACGTATGCGCGAGGTGTATGAGAGCTTCGTTAAATAGGCCCGCGCAGGAAATCTAGTCGGCCCCAGCTGGCCGCTCGGATTGTTACGAGGTTCATGGAACAACCACCCACACCGGATGCGGTGGCGCCGGGTTCGGTCTCTGTTATGCGATGGAGAGGAGAAAATGACAAGTTGGGTCTACAAGGAAGAGGGGGTCGGTCAGTGCAGAATGAGAACTCTGGCTGACAGGAGGGGCCTCCCTGTCGGCACCCAAATCTCGAGCGAGCCACCTGGGCCACGCGTAGGATGCCTAGGTGGGCCGAGGAGGATTCGGTCCATCTGGCCGAGGGGAATTTTCCCTTTTCTTTTCTTTTCTTTTCTTTCTCTTTTTTCTATTCTTCTTTTAATATTTTTCCCCTTTTATTTTAAATTATAATGAAATTTGATCACTGAATTAAGTGCAGAAATCAAACAATATCAGCATGAGTGCATAGTGGTTTTAGTTATTTTTATTTGATAATTGCTTTTACATCAAACCTTATATATTGTTGGGATGCTAAAAAATAATAATAACCAAAATCACTTAAATACTTGGCCTCAAGGATTATTGTATTCCTCCAACTTTTTGGTATTACACAAGTTGGAAGAAAAACAATCATAGAAGTGCACTCATCAATGGTGTTCATAGAACTAGTTTAAGCAAGCAAGTCACACATCTAAAGCACAAAGGACACAACAGATACGAGCACTTCTATTTTTTCTTTTTTTGTTTTGTGCAGCTTTTTTATTGTACTTGCCTTTTGCATTCTCTTTTTAACAAAAGTGCCGCAAAAATAAGATACATCACAAGAGTATCAAAATTTTCTTGCCTGTCTGCTAGAAATTTTTTGCTCGAACTTCAACAAATTGTTTGAAAAATTTAGCGACCTCAAACACAAAAACACACAACATGAAAGTTGTAGGTATTCTTTTTCTCTTGTTTTATATATATGGAACACCTCTTTTGGATTAAGTGGGAGACATTGACCCCAAAATACATATTGGTCCAAAATTTTGGGATCACAAACAAATTTACTTGCAATACAGATAACTTCTAGATTCTAACGTTTTCTAGAAATCTCATAATTGAAACAGTTGTACATAGATTTCCAAGCTTTCCAGAAAGTACAAGAGCACTAAATTCCGAGTTCGTATGCGAGATTTATGCTCAAAGTGCTAAACTAGATAGAAACTAATCTGATAATGATGAGATGAAAAATGATGAGATCTATTATGTAGATGGGATCTATTTTGGGGATTGAATTTGTGGGATGGAAGTAGATCGAAAGAAACAAAAACTGAACCTAAACAAATCTAAACCAACAACCAAACTCAACCTAGGACACAAACTTAGAATTACGGACTCCAAAACTGAATTGTGCAAAGGCTAAGGTGATGGTTGTAGGTCGGGATAACACTGATTGTTTTTTTTGGTTTTTTGTGGACTATGATACGACAAAAATGAATCTAAAGGTAAGATTATACCTCACGGGCAACCTGAATCTTGATACCACTTGATAGAGGGTGAGGCACGATCTTCCATCAGGTACGATAACATGCTTGGGTGGAGATCTCGATGTTGATGATCCAAGGCTCCGAGCAAACGGATCCTCGCAATCACTACACCAATGCTCCATTGGTTATCACTCATAACACACGAGTGACCTAGCCACGAAGGCTTATCCATGCAAGCGCAATCAAGAACATGAAGAACGCAATCAAAACTGTATTGATCACGAGGCGGGGTCTCACAAACCGATGAACGACGACACTATTCAATGATAGAATGAATCTAAGAAAACTCAACCCTAATGATTGTGGTAGCTGCTGATAAAAATAGGGTTTAGGGGTGTGCAAGACTCTTGGATGCACTCCTAATGGGCTCCAGCACGATACATGGGCCAATAACCCAAAAGATGGTGTCGCAGCACCTATACAGAATCTAGACACTGACTTATTTTGACGATTCCTGTTGATTCCGAATGAATTTTAAGTAAGGACCAATTGGGTTTGAAATCTTATCTTTTAGCTTTCCATACATATAAAGCCCGATCTAAACAGAGTTCAGATGCATTCTGGGCATTCGTTTTAGTACAGACTAATCCTAGACTCCGGGTGGAGACGAAGTTGAGTCGGACTTGGCTTCCTCTTGTTGTGAACGTCCTAGCGTCTCCTCCTTGACACCTTGTCCCTTC
Source organism: Zea mays (assembly GCF_902167145.1). Taxonomy (NCBI): domain Eukaryota; kingdom Viridiplantae; phylum Streptophyta; class Magnoliopsida; order Poales; family Poaceae; genus Zea; species Zea mays. The sequence goes on from NC_050097.1 coordinate 147,278,792, forward strand.
CCAAGTCCTTGCTAGTCCTCAACATGGTTCCTAATCATCAAAACATGCATGGCACCAAGCGTAAGCTCTAAAACACAATTGACTAGGTTAGAACAAACCTAGAGATTTAGTTGTCATGCATATGCTCGTGTTATCGGTCCGTGCATTGTATATATAGGAGTGATGTCCTCATCATGGTGCAAGGAACCTATCGATTGGAGCCAGCAAGCATGTGGAGAGCCTTGAACCCATTGAGAAAAGTAAAGAGAAACTCAAGTTTGATCTTGGTGATCACTTGAGTGAGGAAAGGTTTGAGACAGTTGGTCCTTAGTGGACTCCTCAACGGAGACATAGGTTTCTATATTAAACCGAACTCCGGTAAACAAATTATCGTGTCTCTCTTGTGTTCTTGCAATTGCAATTTGTTTTACTCCTTTCCTCCCTAAATTCTCTTGCATTTGACTGTCAATCTATATTCTCTTGTTGCTCTATTTAATACCAGACATTCTAGAGAGCAACTAAGCAAGAAAATTTCCCACTTCGCTCTGATTGTTTTATATCCTGTTAACCTCTAAATTGGGATCACGTTTTGTTTTAAGTGATAAATTTCAGGTTTTACCTATTCACCCCTCTAGTCGACTGTCATGGCCTGTGGCCTGGCACGGTTTAGCCTAGCCCGAGCATAATTTGTCTCGATGTCCACATGGTCGTGCCATGTCTGGGCCTTAGGTGCGGCACATTGGAGGCCCCGATACAGACCAGTTTTATTTTTTCCTATTTTTATAAAATATCAATATTATGCTTGAACATAGAATATATAACACAAAAATATGTGTGTTATGTTAGCTAGTTGGGTGTAAATGTGAAGCTAACAACTAAGGTTGAAACCCCCCACTTGTGCAAAGTTCTACCTTATTTTTGCAGAAAGCGTGAAGGGGAGGAGTGACAAACGGAGAAACTCTTGTATTGTAGGAGTAGAGATTTCTTTGGTAGGGATGGTTTTTGCAGAGAGCGGGAATGGGAGGGTGACACACGAATGGAGAAACTCGTGTATTATAGGAGTAGAGATTCCTTTGGCAGGCAATGTGCATTATAGGAGTAGAGATTTCTTTGGCAGGCGATAGCCTTGGAGCGCTTAGTATTTTGTAGCTAAGAACAATAGACCCAAGACTCGAAACCAAACCAAAATAATCTAGACCAAAATCAAAATAACGGGAACTAACTAAATTAGTTAGCTTGTTCATAATAATCAAAATAAGTCATCTAGACCAAAATCAAAATAACCCGAACTAACTAAATTAGTTACCTTGTTCATAATAATCAAAATAAGTCATGTTATTTCATCTGTCTCAGCCCCAGCTAATCCAAACAAACATAGAAAAATGAGGCTATCCACAATCGTTTCTCTTAAATTTCTCCCCTATACTCCACTTTATCGACATGTTAACAATCTCTCCCCCCATTCTACTACCTAGCGCAATGGTTCTCCCTATCCCATTCCTCTAAATTCTACTATACACATATAAAATGAATCTTCATTCTCACCACCAAAATGTTGAGGATATTTTTTTCAATATTAGCAGCTCTGGAAGTTGTCGTCTCCGTATGCTAATTGGTCATCTTCTCCACTGCACCACCCACGACAACGGTCACGCCAACTCCACCAGACGCTGCATACACAGAATGGTTTCCCTGCCGCGCGGCGAGAAGATGAAGGCCACCGCGCTGCACACTCCAACGGTCACGCCCACGACCGCCATGGCCATGCATGCTCTAGGCTTCCCTTCGCTTCTCCATCGAGGTCGGCAGCTCGCATGCGGCAGTCCCGCGCAGGCGCTGGCAGGCACGGAGAGAGGTTGCCCTGGCTGCACCCATCGAGGAGGCACAACGGCACTTGCGGACGAACCCAACTCCTACGACGAAGTCGCAGGTTGGCGGCGCGTGGATAGCCTGTAGCTCCGCACATACGCCCACTAATAAGTAAGTAGAGCAGCTCAATAGCAATACGAAATGGACGAATTATATAATACTCCGTTTGAAAGTCTATATTGGAGATGATGGAATTGAATTGGGTTGAATACCAAATCAGGCATGGTATTGAAATGATATGTATTTTCAATTCTATTGTTTGGATGTCACTTAATTAGAATTTGAAATTGTGTGGTCTAATTCCACGCAATACCGAGAGGTGAGGCTTTTATTGAGAGAGATTGTTTCTAGTTACAGTCCAATTCTAAAGAATTGAGTATATGATTCTAAATCTCAATTCCGTGTGCAACTAAACAACGGAATTTGGGAAATCTGATTCCAATTCTTAATTATGTGCTCTAATGTCTGCATCCAAACGAAGTATAAGGGTTTGTCTGGTTAGAGGATGATTGGAAGCCCAAACCGTTCATAGGATGAACTACCAGGAGTTGTCGTGTGGGCTGGGCCAAATCAAAGCTGTGGGCCTGACTGAGTGAGGGGGTGTGGCCTTATGAGCAGTGGCTGGGATATATATATATATATATATATATATATATATATATATATATATATATATATATATATATATATATATATATATATATATATATATATTATTTAGAGTCCTGAGCTCTATTTAACTACAGAAAGCCTCGACCAGGTGCGTAGACCGCACCGGACTCTTTTTGGCTTATTGTACCTAACTGTGCTTACGCTAAATTATAATACGAGTTATGCTGATGTGTGTATCAGTTTATGCAAATACAGTCTGCGTATATTACGTGCATCAGGCCCACGATCCGGCCCACGCGTTCACAATTATTCAGTCCCACGCCGACACTATAAAAACACTCCCACGCCGCCAGGGATTAGGTTTTAGCGGCGGCGGCGGTTCCCTCGGGCGTGCGAGCGGCGGTGATCCTGGGGGCCAGCAGCGGTGTCGCCTCGAGGCAGGCGACCGACGGTGGCGCTCCACCAGGAACGAGCAACGGTGGCGCTCCACAGGGAGCTCGCCCGCCTCGCCGCCAGGTCTGCCGCGCGCCTGCCTGCTGGGGCTGGGCTCGGCGGGAGCGGAACCGCCGAGGAGGCCGAGATGGCCACCGCGCTCATGGACGTCGCGGCCGCCAGCGCCGCCACCTCCGCCGCCGTGTTCTCGGCCGTCGCGTCGTCGTGCTCGAATAAGAAGGCCCCGACGGCCTTCGTGGCTGCTGCCTTTGCCAAGAAGCTGGAGACGCCGACGACGGCCGATGTCGCGCAGGAGAAGCACGAGGAGCTTGAGCGATGCATCGACGAGTGCGAGAGCGGCAGCGAGGTGGTGTTCAGGAGCATTGTTCGGAATAGGGTTTCGTTGCTCAACATCCGTAGTCCGGCGATCTAGAGAATCGATCTCTCATATCAGTCGCCATCACAAGTTAGTTAACGACTGTTGTATACTATGCTACATACGTATATATACAGTGTAAATACATGTTGAAACAATAGAGAATAAAAATATATATGTGCAGTTGGAAATAACACAGAAATTCAGTCAGCATGTATAGCCCCAGGGTAAATTATTAAAACTGTACTACTGTAATCATCAGGAGGGCATTATTTAAATGTTGTATGATTTACGCTAAAATTCGTACCCATTTACGTTGTTTTAGCTCACGTTTTACGCTGGAATCCGCCCGAGCAGAACCCGCGAACTGCGGCTATAAATTAAAATTTATTTCCTTCTACTAATGCTCCTCAAACCGTAACTGTCCCTTTATTTACGCGATTATGCAGCACGTCTTTCCTTATATCAAACCGGTCAAGATTTATATAATGCATGGTTTATGCTATCATGTTACACATCGTTATGCAGTCGTAAACGGTTTATTTACGCATCGTTATGCAGTCGTTAACCGCCGCTAATATCACAGATACGAACATGGACGAGCGGCTGTAAATGAGAATTTGTTTCCTCCCGTAACTGTGCCTTTATTTACGCGAACGTGGAGCACGTCTTTCCTTATCTCAAACTGGTGGATATTTAAATGTTGCATGGTTTACGCTATTATGTTACACAGCGTTATACAGTCGTAAACGGTGTACACATGGTAATATTCGTTCCCGTGATTCGTGGTCCAAAAGATTCCTTCTATGCATGATTTATGCACATTTCTACATATATTTATGCGTGCGTATATATGTATGGCTATCATATGCATGGCTGACGCATGCTTGCGTACAGTGGGTCGACCACGATCTGGTTGGCGTCCTGGCTGGGGCTTCCCCCACTAACGGAAGCTCAGGGCTTCCATTACCTCTTCCCTATATATATATTGTTGACGCTTTTTTGGAGCGCCAAATACTCAAGAAGAACCGGCGGCGGTGCTCTCTGGTCAGGCGCGGACGGTCCGCGGCCTGGGGCCGGACGGTCCGCGACCTGGCAAAGGGGCTAGGGTTTCCTGCCTGATGGCCGGACGGTCCGCGCCCTGGGGCCGAACGGTCCGCGCGTGCGCAGGGGCGGCGGAAGATCGCCGGCGGCGCCTGGATCTCGCTCCCGGGAGGGACCCCGTCGGGGAGGAGAGATCCTAGGAGTTGTCTAGGCTCGGGCCGACCGACCTAGACTCCTCTAATCGGCGTAGAGTCGAAGAGAGGCGAAGAATTTGGGGATTGAGAGGCTAAACTAGAACTAGACTAGAACTACTCCTAATTGTACTGGAAATAAATGCGAATAGAAGTTGTATTGATTCGATTGTTGATTACAAATCGGCCGTATACATCTCTATTTATAGAGGAGGGGGGCTGGACCCTTTACAAACTAATTTCCAAGCTTTTCCCGTGATTTTAGCTAACAACCGTAACACAAAACTCGGAACCCTAATCTGCTCTGCGCACGCGCGGACCGTCCGACCCCCAGGTGCGGACTGTCTGGACCGCGGACCGTCCGGCCTCAGGGCCGGACCGTCCGCAAGCTCAATTCGGTGCTCAACATATGCCCCCCTGCCTTTTGGTGGAGCTGAGCGAACCAAAAGCAACTAACTCGATGTGATCACATCAGTTTTCTTAGGCATCTTGACACTTACTAGGATGACACGCAGTGGCCTTAGTCCTGATGGTTGACTCAACGGACTTGACCCCTTTAGCTTTAATCGAACTGTTAGTCCCAATACCGCCGAGCGCCATACTGGTCCTGACCAATTCGTCACCTTGCTTTCCTAATTTTCTAAGTGTTCTGGCGTAGCTTTGTAGTCGACCAGGTCTTCTCCTTGCGGGTCGTCTTCCTCCATGGGTGTTGGTACGTCGTTGCAGGTGTCATGGTGTATTGCGGATAAGTCGGCCTCAAGGGTCGGACGGTCCGCGTCCTGTACAGTTGGTCTGGTCTTTATAGCCGGACTGTCTGCTATACCTGCAAAGAGATGCACAGTTGCTGTTTTATTTTCTGTCTTTATGGCCGTTTGATTTTCCTCAACGGCCTTTGGTCTCCATCTCTTTTGTGGTGGCGGATACGGCGGATGTGTGTCATTGAATATTTTTTCCGCCTCCTTCTCCTGATTCTCCTTTGCTCTAAGGCGTTGTAATTTTCGCTTTTGCGATCGTGTCAATCCCGATGGGCACCATCGGGGCATGGAGTATTTTGGATCGGCTATTTTATTGACAGTCGTACTTTCTTTTTTGTTTGTGTTGGCCGATTCACCAAAAATCATCGGCCCTTCGTTATTTTGTTGTACGACGACATCTGTCGTTCCTATTTTAATGACGCCTCCCTTTTTCGTACTGTTAGAGGTTGTAGCTGTATGCCCCCCTGCCGAATTAGTCAACCTTTGGGGCCGAATTGTTCGGCAATCTTGCTGGGCCTGTGCTTGTGGACCAGATTGAGGGGCTCTCAATCGGTCTTGTACTGGAGGTGTCAACCTATTGAATACAGATGTTTGGGGTGCCCCCCAAGCGGGGTACTGTGGCATCCTAAATGGGTATGGTGGCATGCCCCACATTTGATTTGGGACGTATGGTGGAGGTATGTATGTGTATGAATATGGCATAGGTAGATATGGTGGTGGAGGTGTCCATGCAGGTACGTTAGGTCTTAATTGAACATTATGACCTCCCGTCCTTTCCGATTGGCGTGGTGGTCCAATCGGCCTAACCTGCCGTCGCACCTGGGTGGGTAAGCGAGGTCCCTTTGGTGGCCGGTCGCTGGAGCCAGCCTTCTTTTTCACATATTTAGACAATAATTGATCAAAGGTCGGGCTAGATTTTACCAACCGACCAGTTGCCTTGAACGTGTTAGTTTTCCACGTACCTATTTCTGGTCGTCGTGGTTTGAAGGTACGTGGTCGCCGCGGCTCTTCGACGTTGTCGGACCGTCCGTCGGAACGCTTCGGACCGTCCGGTGATGTTACGGACCGTCCACGCCTAGACACCGGACCGTCCGCGATGCGTAGTATGGGTTCTCGCGCATATCCCCTTGTCTGTGCTTGCCCCCCAGCGCTGGAGTTTGTGATGGTTACCTTCAGTGTCTCCCCTCCATCAGGAGTCTTCTCGGCCATCACTTTCCTGCAAGAAATTTTGTTGTTTCCATCGGCCTCTCGTGCGTTGCCGATGATGACTTCTTTGTCTTTGCCCTTATCAGCTGTGTTGGGCCGAATTAGGACCTTTTTGCCATTAAAGTCGATCACATTCATTGGGAAGGGCTCCGTGTCCTCCTGAAATTTCAATCGTCCCTCATTAATGGCCGATTGAATTTGTCGTCGGAACACATTACAATCATTAGTGGCATGGGAAAATGAGTTGTGCCACTTGCAGTATGCGTGACGCTTTAGTTCGTCGGCAGGTGGAACGATATAATCAATTTTAATGTTACCATTTTTTAGTTATTCATCGAATATCTTATCACATTTGCCGACATTAAATGTAAACTTAACCTTCTCCTGTCGTTCCTTTTGAACTGACTGCAAGGAGGAGCAAGCCGAAGATTTGGCCTGCTCGGGCCAAACTATTTCGGCAGTGTAAACTTTCTTTGGTTCATCGTCCGAACTACTTTGATTGTGTTCTACTATAGGGACATTATGATGAACCGTTCTGACTAGTTCTTTGCTTCGGCTTTCACAAGCCAAAGCTCTCTGATGTAATTGTGCTAGAGTAAAGAACTGGATGCCTTCTAATCTCTCTTTTAAATAATAGCGCAATCCATCAAAGGCTATTCCCGCCAGTTGTTTATCTGTTAAATGAATTTGAAAGCATCGGTTTCTCGTATCTTGGAATCTCCGGATATAATCACTAACCGATTCATCCTTTTCTTGTCGTAGGGTCACTAAGTCTACTAAATCTAGCTCATAATCACCAGAGAAGAAATGTTCATGAAATTTTTGCTCTAAGTCTCCCCATGACAAAATGGAATTAGGAGGGAGCGTGGCATACCATGTGAATGCAGTCCCTGTTAAGGATAATGAAAATAAACGCACACGGAATGCTTCGGTGTCGGCCAATTCTCCTAATTGTGCTAGGAACTGGCCTATGTGCTCACGTGTGCTCTTTCCTTGGTCACCCGAAAACTTTGCAAACTCGGGTATCCTGGTTCCCTGTGGGTATGGGTGGCAATCATATCAAAGTATGTTGACACCTTTTTGGAGGCGCCAATCACTTCAAAAGAACCGGCGGCGGTGCTCTCTGGTCAGGCGCGGACGGTCCGCGGCACAGGGCCGGACGGTCCGCGACCTGGCGTGAGGCGAAGGTGCTCTCTGGTCAAGCACGGACGGTCCGCGGCACAGGGCCGGACGGTCCGCGACCTGGTACAGGAGCCCGGGTTCCCTGCCTGACGGCCGGACGGTCCGCGCCCTGGGGCCGGACGGTCCGCGCGTGCGCAGGGGCGGCGGAAGATCGCCGGCGGTGCCTGGATCTCGCTCCCGGGAGGGACCCCGTCGGGGAGGAGAGATCCTAGGTGGTGTCTAGGCTCGGGCAGGCCGACCTAGACTCCTCTGATCGACATAGAGTCGAGGAGAGGCGGAGAATTTGGGGATTGGAAGACTAAATTAGGGCTAAACTAGAACTAGACTAGAACTACTCCTAATGCATAAGGTAAAAACGAGTAATAGACTTGATTTGATCGATTGTTGGGGGTTCAATCGGCCGTAGCCCTTCATCTATATAAAGGGGGAGGTCTGGATCCGCTTCCAACTGATTTCCGAGTTAATCCCGCGGTTTTAGGTAACAAATCCCGCGAGAAACTAGGAACCCTAACTGACTCTGAGCACGCGCGGACCGTCCGCGCCACCACCGCGGACGGTCCGGACCGCGGACCGTCCGGCCTCCGGGCCGGACCGTCCGCACGGTCATTTTGGGTTCCAACATATGCCCCCCTGCCTTTTGGTGAAGGTTGACGAACCAAAAGCATATGAACTAAACCTGATGTAAGTCACCGGCTTTTCGATATGGAGATTATTCAATAAAGCACCAATATAAAGGCCGTTTCGGATTGTATCTTTCTCGGCCATGACCATTTGATCAATGGATCAAAAGGAATAGAATGGAGGTGCCCCCCAGTCTGGATAGACGAAGGGACTATACATGTACCATGGATTCATCATCGTGCCATTCCATGTTTGAACAGGATAATATACCGACGATGAGTAAATAGGTGGAAAGTACCCTGGTCTCATAGAATGAATAGGCGATGCTTGTTGTGTCGCCTTTCGGGCCGTTTTGTTTAACCGTTTTGTTTTAGCAGGTGGCCGGGGTTTCTTTGTTGACCGATCACGTGGAACAGTCTTTTTGCTAGCATTTTTGGAGAGCAACTGATCAAAAGTAGGATCGGCTTTGATCAGCCGATTATATGTGCTTTGACCTTGTGTCTTTTTCCTTGCTTTGTGTAGAGGTTGACGCCTTTGGTCATAGGGGGACTGTCCGGTTGAGTTAGCCGGACCGTTTGTCTGAGCACCGGATCGTCCGCACGTAGGTGCCGGACCATCTACGATGTTCGGGCTAGGCTGATGTGTTTGGTTCATTAACTGTGCCTGCCCCCCAGTGTCTTCGGACTTTTTAGCCTTCTCGTCCGAAGCCTTTCGAGCAATCTCCTTTTGTGATATATCTGACATGCGGGGATCGCCAATGACGATACCCTTGCCTTTGCCTTTATCGGCCATTTCGGGTCGAACCAAGACCTTTTTGCATGTGAGTTCTATTGTATTAACAGGAAAGGGTTGTGTGTCTACTTGCATCTCCTGAAAAGCCAATCGACCCTCATTTATGGCCGATTGTATCTGTCGACGAAAAACATTACAATCATTGGTGGCATGAGAAAAGGAATTATGCCACTTACAATAAGCACGCCTCTTTAATTCATCAGGAGGAGGAATAGTATGAGTTAATTTAATGTTGTCGTTTTTCAGTAACTCGTCAAATATTTTATCGCATTTGGCAACATTAAACGTAAACTTAACTTCTTCTTGTCGATTCTTTCGAATCGACTGTAAAGCAGAACACGGTGAAGGTTTAGCCTGCCCTGGCCAAACCAGTTCGGCGGTGTATACATCCGTGGATTCATCGTCCGAGTTATCGTATCCCACTAGATGCATCTTATGGCTAGCCGATTTTGATGTTTCCTTACTTCGGCTTTCACATGTCATAGCCCGCTGGTGCAAGTGCACTAGCGAAAAGAATTGGGTGCCATCTAATTTTTCTTTTAAGTAGGGTCGCAACCCATTGAAAGCTAGCCCTGTTAGTTGTTTTTCCGCGACATGAATCTGAAAGCATCGGTTTCTAGTGTCCCGGAATCTCCGGATATAGTCATTAACCGATTCTTCAGGCCCCTGTCGGACTGAGGCTAAGTCAGCCAATTCTAATTCATGTTCTCCTGAGAAGAAGTGTTCATGAAATTTCTGCTCTAATTCTTCCCAAGAGTTAATAGAGTTTGGTGGCAAAGCTGCGTACCATGCAAATGCAGTATCAGTAAGGGACAACGAAAATAAACAAACGCGGTAGGCTTCCCCATCAGCCAATTCTCCTAAGTGTGCTATGAATTGGCTAATATGTTCGTGTGTGCTTTTCCCACCTTCACCAGAAAACTTAGAGAAGTCTGGTAATCTAGTTCCCTGTGGATATGGCACGGTGTCGAATCGGTGGCTATAAGGCTTCCGATACGATTGCCCTGTACCTGACAAACTAACACCGAGTTTGTCCCTGAACATCCCGGCTACCTCGTCTCTGATCCTCTCCGCCATATCTGGCGACCATCTATTGAGTTTGTGGGTGGAAACCTCAGGTTGCCTGACATCACTCTGTCGGCTTTCCTCCCAGGGATGTTTGAGGTGTGCGCTAGGTGTCCTATTAATGTCACCAACTCCTGTCTTATACCTCTCAGGCTCTCTTGTGGCCGAACAGTTTTCAGCCCTATGTCCATGAGGTGGTATGGCATGATTATAATGTGTTACTGGTGGGGCACCATAATGTTGCTGCGATGAATGCGGAAACTGTGCGTATTGCGCAGCTCTCGGCTCTGCGTATGCATATCCGGACGGTCCGGCGTAAGAGGCCAGATGGTCCGCGACCTGGCCAAATGGTCCGAAGGTATATCCGGATTGTCCAGCCGTATATGGTGCTACATGGGTAGTCTCGTACCCAGACCGTCTGTCGTAGAGAACTGGATGGTCCGCGATCGGGCCGAATGGTCCAGGGTTGTACCCGGACGGATCGGTCATATATGGCACGACTTGGGTAGTCTGTGCGTGGACTCGTGTAGAGTCGGATGGTCCAGCGTAATACGTCGACCGGTTCATGCCATATCCGGACGGTCCGGCGTAAGATGGCGGACGGTCCGCAACATATCCGGACGGTCCGGCGTGATGCACCGGACGGTCCGTGATGGGGCCGAAGTGTTTAGGGTTGTACCCTGATGGTCCGGCCATGTACGGTGCGACCTGAGTGTTTTGTGTGCAGGCCTGCATCTGGTCGGACGGCCCGGCGAAATACGCCGGACGGTCCGCGGTATAACCGGACTGTCTGAGATGATGCTCGGACGGTCCGGTCGCGTCCGGTACCTGCCGTGTGCCTAGTGGTTGCGGCTGTGATGGTGACAAGAAAGCGTGCATCGGCATACCATATGATGGTTGGGTCAAGGGTGACCCGTTTATAGCCGATGTGTTTGACGTGGGTGGCACTGTATTAGACTCTCGTGATGGAAAGTTAGGAGCAGCTGATTTCTCGTATGCACGTAAATGCATTTTAATAGATTCATCTACATATTTCTTTAACTGATCTCCTCGTTGATCCATGAAAGTCGTAAGAGATAGGTCTGGAGTACTTACAGCGGGACCCTGAAGTGGAGGTAGGAGAGATTCCATATCGATCTCCCCTTGACGGACGATCTTCTGGTGGCGATCTACCGTGAAGTGTGACAAGTACTTGTCCGCCGCCTCCTTGTGTCTTTCGGAGAGTTTATGCAGCAGTTCCGCCTCTTCCTTGTCGCGTTGTTCGTTCCATTGCCGCATCACCTCCTTCTCATCGCGCATTACGAGGTCTTCAAAAGGCCTTTGGTCATCAGCCGGGAGCGCCTCCATGGCCAGCTTGATGATGTTGGTAGTGGAGATCTTGGTGTGATCCTTAGAACCGGCCATTTATGGGCCGATTTTTAGCAGATCTAGACACCTAGTCCCCAGCGGAGTCGCCAAAAAGTATGTTGACGCTTTTTTGGAGCGCCAAATACTCAAGAAGAACCGGCGGCGGTGCTCTCTGGTCAGGCGCGGACGGTCCGCGGCCTGGGGCCGGACGGTCCGCGACCTAAAGGGGCTAGGGTTTCCTGCCTGACGGCCGGACGGTCCGTGCCCTGGGGCCGGACGGTCCGCGCGTGCGCAGGGGCGGAGGAAGATCGCCGGCGGCGCCTGGATCTCGCTCCCGGGAGGGACCCCGTTGGGGAGGAGAGATCCTAGGAGTTGTCTAGGCTCGGGCCGACCGACCTAGACTCCTCTAATCGGCGTAGAGTCGAAGAGAGGCGAAGAATTTGGGGATTGAGAGGCTAAACTAGAACTAGACTAGAACTACTCCTAATTGTACTGGAAATAAATGCGAATAGAAGTTGTATTGATTCGATTGTTGATTACAAATCGGCCGTATACATCTCTATTTATAGAGGAGGGGGGCTGGACCCTTTACAAACTAATTTCCGAGCTTTTCCCGTGATTTTAGCTAACAACCGTAACACAAAACTCGGAACCCTAATCTGCTCTGCGCACGCGCGGACTGTCCGGCCCCCAGGCGCGGACTGTCTGGACCGCGGACCGTCTGTAGGCTCAATTCGGTGCTCAACATATATATATATATAGTATTTAGAGCCCTGGGCTCTCTCTAACTAATGGAAGCCCCGACCAGGTGCGCTGACCGCACCGTACCGACCAGGCGCGCACGCTTTTTTGGCTGACTGTACCACCTAGTTACGTCAATTATAACTACGCGTTATGCTCAATCTTGTTACGTTTTACACACTTTTGGTGTGCGCATGTTTCGCGGCATCCGGGCCCACGAACAGATCGTGTCCCCGCAATCTGGGCAGCTTACGTCTATCGGGCCCACGAATCAAGGAACCGAGCACTCATTTTTTCAGCTCATCTCTCCCGTAACTCTCGCGGCGGCCGAACCCTAGCGTATGCGTCCTTGCCCAGCCGCCGGCCACCACCTCCATCCTCGCTCAGATCCGTCCGCGTCCTCGCCCCCTCTGAACTCGCCCAGCCGCCGGGCACCGGTGATGCGTCCGCGTCCTTGCCCCCTCCGGGCTTGCCCAGCCGCCGGGCACCGGCAATCCGTTCGTACCCTCGCCCCCTCTGGACTCGCCCAGCCGCCGACAACCAGCGATCCATCCACGCCCTCGCCCGCTCCGGACCACGCCCGCGCCGCCTCCGCGCCCTACGAACTTCCCGTCACGGGCCCGTACACCGTTTCTGTCTTCCTCGAGAAGGGCTTCCTCTCCATCCCCGGGTTCATCCTCGCCGGCGACAACCTCATCGCCAAGTGCCCCTCCTGGTTCTGGTGCATTCTTTACTCATCTCGCCCTGCTCTTGTGATTTTTATTCCTAGATACATCTTTTATGCTAATTTGAATGTGTTATTATGCTCAATTACCAGATCTCGTGTACGCTCCGCATTATAAACACGTAGACCACCAGTTCTATATCATTTTTATGTTCTTTTGGTAAATACGTAGATCCAAGTTATATTTCCCCTAAATAAACTGGACAAACCTAGGAGCAACTACATGATTTATATAAACAAGATATAGGCACCCCAATTCTGTATCGGCTATAACTCTGATTTGGGTAGTCTGTGTGTACATCCACACTTTCAATCAGCTCAGTTGTCGCGACCCTCTATCAGTTATGATAATGTGTTTTGAAGATGCTTGAATGGTTTCTTGGTTTTCTGGAATCGGAATAATTGTTCAAACTTTTATTAGCATGGTGTAACCTAATTTGATCAATTTTGAGGAATTATTGCCTCTCCTAATAGACTTTTGCATCTTTCATGTATGTGTACAGGTTCAATTATCAATACTATTTTTAGTTGTGATCGTCAATGCCGTATGCTATAGTAGATAGACTTTTACCAATTACTACTATTTATGATCACTGCCTGATTCTAATTTTCTAAACATTTCTTTGCTGGAATTTGAGAGGGCCTTCATTGATTTCTATAACTCAATATTGCATAAAAATGAAACCGTTTTTCAAGTAATTGGATGGAGAGGGGCTTATAGACATATGCATCTGTTTGTTTGCATAGTCTAAAACTGAAGTGAACTTAGGTAAGCAGGAGATTCAGTGTAGCATGGCTTTAGATTAAGGATTCAGATGAAAAGAGAGCTGAGTTTTAATGTAGCAGGGTGTGTATATTTGCACCTTTTCGTCGTAATCTGATCTTCTAACTCAAGAGATTTTTCTTTTGGTAATATGATCTTCTAACTCAAGTGTGCATTCAGTTTAGACTGTAGGTTATGTTAGTCATAACAAGCTAGAAAAGATGATCATATTAACAAGGAAAGATCATATTAACAGTTCATGTTACGTTTGCAGATATGGACCTCGATGGTTTTCTCCACATTAGGAAAGCTGGAAGAGCCTTTTGAACTCACTTTTTTTGCTAACAATGGTGTTACGGTGGAACATAGTTTTGCGTGTATGTACCAACAACTAAAATGTAAACACGACATTATCATAGTTGAGTACAGGAATAATTATCTCTTATATCTTATTGTAAAATCTAAAACAGTTCTTCTGTAGATGGTTAGCTTGCATTTTACGCCACAATTACCTCAGATCACTTCTTGTTGTGTTTACTCCAATTTACGATATTTCTTGATGCATTTTATGACAACCTCGTGCGCAGAGAGATATATTCGGTCTACATTCGTTATTATAAAACAGATGAATGATTTACTCTAAAAATCGGTATCATTTACGTTGTTTTGGTTCACGTTTTACGCATAAATCCGTCCGAGCCAAAACTCGCGTACGTCCGGTGACGCGCGATTTTCGCGCCGTAAATTTCGGCTCCATTCGCCATTACGAAACAGATATACGATTTACGTTAATATTCGTACAAATTTACGATATTTAGGTTCACGTTTACGCTAAAATCCATTCGAGCCAGAACCTGCGCACTCGGCCGCACATAATTTTCACGCCGTAATCTCGGGACCTATTTGTTGTTACAAAACAGATAAATGATTTACGCTAAATTTCGTATTAATTTACGTTGTTTTAGCTCACGTTTTACGCTGGAATCCGCCCGAGCCAGAACCCGTGCACGATCGGCTGCACACAATTTTCACGCCGTAATTTTAGGCTTCATTTGCTGTTACAAAACATATATAAGATTTACGCTAAATTTTGTACTCATTTACGCTGTTTTAGCTCACGGTTTACGCTGAATCGGCCCGAGCAAGGACCCGCGCACGATCGGTTGCACGCGATTTTCACGCCGTAATTTTAGGCCCCGTTTGCTGTTACAAAACAGAAATAGGATTTACGCTAAATTTCGAACTCATTTACGCTGTTTTAGCTCACGGTTTACGCTGGAATCCGCCCGAGCCAGAACCAGAACCACATACTGCATGATTTATGCTGTCAAGTACATGTCATTATGCAGTCGTAAACGCTGTCCACAGTGTCATATTCATTCCACGTGTTTCGGGCGTCAAAAGATTCCTTTATGCATGGTTTACGCATCTTTATCTATATATATATATGCATTCGTATATTGCCTTACGCGCTTATCGTCCTGGATTCCTGGCTGTTGACTGCATGGCTGCGCGGGTGCTGGGTTGACCGCGTCCTGACTGGGGCTTCCATTAGTAGGGGAAGCCCAGGGCTTCCATTACCTCTTCCCTATATATATATATATACTAGGAACGTGCCCGTGCGATGCCACGGAACACAAATTAAGAGTTCTTGAAATTTATAACTTCAGGTGTCACTCTCACGCTGATTCCTAGCGGAGCTGACACCACAGCATGGTAAGTACTCCTTGGATTGCCCACATTAGTCATTGTTCGCATCACCAAATAGCTCTGCTTCAGATACGGAATGGTGATCGATGAGTAGTTCAGAGCAGGGGCAGAAGAGGAGGCTCTGTGGGTGCAGCTACTATTGTCTCCGGTAATTAGATGCACGGAGTGTCGGAGTGGTCATCGCGGCTTATGGCACATAAGAATGACTTGTACTCTTCAGGATGTGTATCGAAGATGATCACTGAGCTAAGAGCTTTGATGAGATCCATAAAACCTGTAGGGGTGGTAATGGATCGTGATCTAAATAGTTCTTCACAAAATGTCAAAGCCCTAAATAAATTATAGTTCAAAAATGACTATAAATAGAGCCTGAACCTAACCCGCTTCGATCCTTAAATCTTATAGTGCAAAATTTATAGCCCATTGTCAGCACTAAAAACCTGAGCCAAAGTCAAACGGCGTTGCAGACCTCCCATTGGGGTCCCTTGCTATGGTTTTCCTTTTGGTGTCCAGTACGGTTGCTGTCATAGTGAAACTTCATAAAGAAAACTCGAATGTCGTAGTGGATTAACTCAGCAAAGGAGACACATGATCATTTTGTAAAAAAATTACTATCCTAGGTTATGTGGTCCGACCTTAAAATCTTAACAAATTATAGTTATGGCACTGATGAATTCGAAGGTTGACTGGTTTGTTGTATGTGGCAGACCAGCGAACTGCTTATTGCAAGTAGAGTTCTAAAACAAAACAACCTTTCACAAGGGGAGCTAGGGTGAGCAAAAAGGGCAGGTAAGATGGAAAACCCGCTTCTTATGTTCCAGATCAGCATACAATACAATTTGCAGAAGTGGTAGCCAGTGAAAACCAAAGCAAATACGATGATCTATCTATGTCTTCTCTATTAGCTGCAAGACATTGGTTTCGGTGGGCAAAGATGGGATTGCACCCTTCTTCGTGGTGGTGATGGCTCCACACGTGTTAGCGAATTTAATAGACTCCACAGGCTTCTTCTCGTGTTGTACAGTCAGACCATATACCAAGTATCAAATCACACGATAAAACGGAAAACCGAAGGACCACCTTGGTATGTAGAACCCAATAGTTTCAGATCAATAAACAAATTTTAGGTGACTTATTTGTAGCGATGACGGATCTTTAACGATCCTTCGAAACATAGCACCAACAAATGCGTCGTCTACGCCAGTCGTATCAAATTGTTGTACTTTGAAGGAAGGGACAGCTCCGTGGAATCCTGCAATCAAGTATAGTAAACTTGTGTAAGTCTCAGCATCATATGAAGTCTTCCACCAAGCCACAATGGGATAGACAGGTCCTATTTAAGTTCAATATAAGCAGCCCATGAATAATTAGCATATATATTTGTATTTCCATAGGACAGCAGCAATCACAAAGGTATAAAGCATACCCTGGCATAGTACTTGCATCCTTGATCTCCAAGAGTGACCAGTCCCAGCTTCATGGTAGGATTGGTGTCCTTAAACCAGTCAATTGCTACGGATTTCACACTGGGACATACCTATGGAACAAATGGAATAAGTTTTAGCCTGTTATTTCAAAAATCATCGTCACCATTGGGAAAATGCTACAATAGTGATCCTTTCTTCAATGAATTTGAGATAAAATAAAGGACAATATTGTAGGACTTGGTCTAGGAATCTGCAAGAGAATGTCTTACAATAAATAGAAATGACGTTTAGAAAAGATATGTGGTAAACAATGCAAATAATTACAATAAGGGAACTGATGTTTATATACCAATTACCAATTATATTATTCTAGCAACTGCTCCTTGCATACATGTAAAAATGGAATTCGACAACAATAGAATCCTTTGTTCGAGTTAATATTATTCATAAACCAGAGGAGAACATTTAATATTTAGCTTTACACACTTGCACTGATGTCATAAGTTCAGAAGCTCAGTCGTTTGAACAAGCTAGATAGTCAAAATTAGTCTATAGCGAATTTAATAGACTCCACAAGCTTCTTCTCGTGTTGTACAGTCAAACCATATACCAAATCTCAAATCACACAATACAACTGAAAACCGAAGGACCACCTTGGCATGTAGAACCCAATAGTTTCAGATCAATAAACAGATTTCAGACGACTTACTTGTAGCGATGACGGATCTTTAACGATCCTTCGGAACAGAGCACCAACAAATGCGTCGTCTGCGCCAGTCGTATCAAATTATTGTACTTTGAAGGAAGGGACAGCTCTGTGGAATCCTGCAATCAAGTATAGTAAACTTGTGTAAGTCTCAACATCATATAAAATCTTCCACCAAGCCACAATGGAACAGACAGGTCCTAGTTATGTTCAATATTCTAAACTGAAGTGTTGGTGATTTTGAAGATGAACGTGCGCATCCACTCCTTGAATCGGAAGGTTACAGGGCATCTGATAAACTCTTCCCAGTAGAAACAGGACAAATTCAAGGACACCAAGAAATCAGCAACAATAATACATCGTCAGTAAATAAATCTCTAGAACAGTGACCTGACATCCATACAATTTGCCAATGCTATAATCATACTGTAATATATGTGTGTTCATGTGTATTCAGACTGAATTGTTTGATATTGAGATGCAATCAAAACAATAGAATTAAATCAATTAAGATAGAGAGTATACCACTTTATAGCCTGATAGTGTATTTGTGTTCCATGCCATCATATATATATCCAAAAAATGTAAAATGTGTGTACGACTATTGGTTGCTACACCCCATTAAAATGTATTTGTGTTCCAGTGCCCCAACGCCTACTGTATTTGCATCTCAATATTTATATGCTGACCAACATCTTCAAAAGGGTGTGTCGATGATATAATCAGACTGTATTTGCATCACACAAGATAGGTCATAATCAGCTTGTATAATCATAATGTTTTTTCACGGTGATTAAATCACATGATAGGTCATAATCAGAAAACAATGAAGACAAAAATCCGATAGTAATTGTGCCATTTCTCAAATTGGTTTACTCTTGAATTGCTACATATTTATCCATTTGGTGAAGTTGAATCTGATTATACATTTAGGACTATAACATGAATCGGAACGGTTGAGGGCAAGTAGCATCAATACACACCTGAAATGAAAAGGTTTTCTTGGGTGGGTTCTCCTTGGCGGGGATTGCTCCTCCTTCCTCGGCTCCTTCCTCAGCTTCTCCTAAATGCTCAAAATCATGTGTAGGTAGACAGTGGGAATTTTCTTTTCTTCATTACTTGACTACTCAATGCATATCCAAAAAGATGCTTAGAACCTTCTAGCTGGTATATTGGACAATGGAGCAAGAATGGAATCTCTACTATCCTAAAGTCAATTAGAGCAGTACTAACCGAGGTTCATGTTGTAGTCCTCAGCAGCCGCGGTTGGAAGAACTTGTGCCGTGGTAGGAACAATTTGTCCTCGGCAACGCCATCCACATAGTTATAGTGCCCGCACAACATTCCTCGCCTCATTCGCGGCTTGCCGCGCATGGAGGGGGTGGTTGTTGGAGATCCGCGGATGTGGATGTTGTGTGCCTGTTGGCGGATCCAGCGGAGGGGATGGGGAGTGTGCCTCGTACGCGTGAAATGCGGCATGGCTGTTGGGCGATAGGGATGAGGACCGGTAGGCGCCGGATCCGGTGGAGGGGAGGATGGCGTGCGGGGATGGGGCATGGTTACTGGCGCGTGGCCGGATCCAGCGGAGGGGAGGATGGCGTGCGGGAATGGGGCATGGTTACTGGTGCGTGGAGGATGAGGAATTGAGGACCATGGCTATTGGGCGATGGGGAGGCGGTAGATCCAGCGGAGGGGAGGATGGCGTGCTGTTGCCGAGGTTGGAGCGGGGGTAGCGGGGCACGGTTGGAGCAGCCGGTGTAGAGGCCACCGGATCCGACGGAGGGGGGATGGCGTGCTGTTGCCGAGGTTGGAGTTGGGAGCGGGAGCGCATGGCCGGGGGTGGCTGCGCGCATGGCGGCGGGCGGGAGCGTATGGCCGGGGCTGCTGCGCGCATGGCGGCGGGTTCGGGTTCGGGTGCGAGAGCGGGAGCGAGGCAATCGGACGGTTGGGATAGAGGCGGGGTTGATCTGGCAATCGGACGGTCGAGATGGAGGCGGGGGCATGGTTGTGCCTAGTCTACACTATTGCCTTAAGGATTAGTAGAGATATATATTGTTTTGTTTGGACATTAGATTGTATCTTGTGCACCAAAAGCAACAGATTCTTGCTGATGAGATGTCCCCGTCCCGTTCGTCCCCATGCAGAAAAGCAAATATAAAAACACATCAAAGAGATCGACGTCATTATCAGCGTGGAAAGAAATACTAGAAAATGCAATCATCTCCGGCTGCTCGCTGCCCATATCGAAGCAGCAGCAGCAGCAACCAGCGCTGAAAGAAATGGCCATCGCTCGTCAGTTACGTGTCACTTGTCACGGCACTAAATGGGACGTTGCCAAACGAAAAAGGCCGCGTGCGTGCTTCGAATCCAAGCCAACTACGGCGTCGCCAGCGCCACTTGCAATAGCGTATGCATTGCTGGTGGTCGTCTGAAAGCCTCACAAACTTTTGTTTACTTGTTGTCAGGTTAAGGGATATGCAATAGCGTATCCTTTTCCAGTTTTGATTTGAATCGAACAGCCCCTCTATTGCTCATATTATTATTATATATATATATATATATATTAATCTAGTCACAATCAGAAACAAAGGGAGGGGTACACATGAGCATCACAAGTGGGCTCTAGAACAATAGCTTGAGGCTGAACTTGAGTAACAATATTATTATAGTACAGGTAGATGAAAATGATAGAATGGTTCCCTTCCTAAAAGAACGCTCGGAGGCGATGTGCAACCGATCGCTCGTTACGCACACGCACCTTCCTGTGTCTGTGAGTGATCGGCCCACGAACATACTAGCTACCCTGTTGGGTTTGAGTTAGATTGAGGGGATTAAGGTCCTGTTTGGGAAGGTTTCACTTTAAAAATTGCAGTTTCGGTTTTTCAGCTTCACCATTAAATAACTTCAACAGATTAAAGGCTTGCACATAGACTATAACTTTTGTAATAAATCCAATTAATTTTTGAAGCACCATTTGAGGAGCTTCGAAAATTTCATGAAACTGTTCTCTAGTTTCAGTTTTTTAATGTAGAGCTCGTGGAGCTAGACCTGTTTGATAGAAGAAGCTGAAATAGACTTGAAATTCTTGAAATAGAGCTCTTCCAAACAGTACCTAAATCCCATCCTATTCAAATTTGAATAGAAGGTGATTTAATCCCCTCCAATCACTCTCAATCCACCTCTAACCGAACAAGCCCTAATATGGCAACCAGCATGTGTGGGTCTCTTCACGACCACGGCGACGACGACGCCATCAAGCGTTTTTGGCGTGTCGCCCTCTCTGGCGATTCTCACATGTGCACACACATAGGCGTCGACATGTATGGTGTGTGCATCCGGTGTCAACCCACCAAGAAGGTAAGTGTTGGGGGCCTTCGTCCTTAGAAGGTCCTCAAAACACTAATTAACCATTGTTTCCTAATACATCTCTAAAAGTATGTGGTGAGTGCGGGCAGGGCCCCGACGAGACGGCCATCTACGTGGAGAGTGCACATGAGAGACAAACGGGAGATTGAACTAGAGGAAATTGTGGCATCGAGCTCGGCGCCGCTTTAGTGCTAGGCCACCGTCACTACCGATGATATGTCAAGCACATATGATGTGAGTCATGACACTAGGACATGTTAACCTAATTGTTAGAGAGATATGGTGTAGAATTAGATGATTGATTGATATGCAAAAGGGGTTACATATATAGGGGCAGCAGCCCCCAGGGAGAAACCTAAGTGTTGGCTAAGAGGGAGATGCGGCAACACTAGGTGCCAGGCGCGACCATAGGACCTTACGCAGAAAGATGTCCCAGCCCACCTTAATACATATACATCAAATTCTAACACCCCTGTAGTCGAAGCTCTAGCCACAACAGATGTTGAGACTGGACTGAAACTCCAAAAACACCGTAGAGGGGAGGCCCTTCATGAAGATGTTCATGAACTGTGATGTCATTGGGATATGGAGGGCATGGACATGACCGATGGCGACCTTCTCTCGAATGAAGTGGAGATCAATCTCCACATGCTTCATTAGCGGATGTTGGATGGGGTTGCTATAGAGGTAGATGGTGCTGATGTTATCGCAGTAGACGAGGGTGCTCCGCATTGAAAGGGAAATATGTTATATAGCCATTTCTACCTATTTTGGTGATTAAGTGTCCAATACACCACGATGGACTAACTAGTTTGATATGAGTATGAGCACAGGTCTACTTGAAGGCAATTTGAAGGTTCTTAAGTCCTAAAGAACTGAACTGGAGGCTAGAAAGTGCTACTTTCGGTAAAAGGGTAAAACCATAAGGTTTGATTGCTTAGATAAGTTGCATATGTGTCATACTATGTTTCTAGCACTTTTGTTTGATCTCTAACTCAATTCTATAGTTTGATCCATAATGCAAATCCTAATGAAACTATGGTGAAAAGGTCAGTTTTCTCTACGAGAGTGGTGCGGTTCCATTTTTTATTTCAAGAGCGCAGTGGCTCCATTTCAGATTTCGAGAGCAGAGTGGAATCCGTCCATTTTCTGTTTAGACCCACCTATTTTTTGGAGCGATCTTGTCATGAATCTGATAGAAATATTCCTAATTTAGGGCTAGTTTGGAAACTTAAATTCCCCTCCAGGATTCCTGGTGATTGAGTGAGAAAATGATCCAGAGGGAATGTAAGTTTCCAAACTAACCTTTAGAGTTGCTTCACTTCGACAGCTCTGTTCGTTCTCTAACCAAACGTAGAATGGAATGAATATATCCCACCTCGCTCCCTAACCAAACTGACTATTGGTCACTTGCTTTTGATTGTTGTATAGAACCAAAAACAAGGCAACACAGTGTTAAACAGTAGGGATCTTCGTCCTTAAAGTATTATCTCTTCGGGATAATAGCTTTAGGACAAAGATGGTGATGGACACTTCGGAATGCCAAAGACATGAGTTAACACATTACATGTTCTTTCCTTCATTTAACTTTGATCTGAAGGTTATATGGAGGAAGGAAATAACAAACAGAAGACTTGTGCATCTTTTAATCGTAATAGAAAGTGTGAATAATAAAAGATAAATTTGACTTATCTGTGTATCCGTCTCAAATATCATTCCTTATAAAATGATAAACGTTTACTAGCATACCTTCGGTTTCACACAAATGAGAGCTCGAAGTAAATCTTAGAAACTGAACAAGGGAGAGTTCTTTTCCTTCTATTTTCTCCAAAAAAAAGGTGCCCTATACATGATACTGTTCATCCATTTATAGGGGAGAGGTACAACTTCGTGTGAAATTACAATTATGTCCACAAAACTTGTATATATGATATACAAACGACACAAGGGTAGTATTGACTTCTATTTTTATCATCTTGACAACAAAATCTTGTGAACACCTTCTTTCAGCCTTGTTTGACTTCTGTCATCGTCTTCATGTATTATCATGACAAAGCTAATGCCTTTATCATTTTCTTAATTTATTCCGAAGGTGGGTACCGCTGAAGATGATACTGCCGAAGCACATGTGATACTTAGAGATGTATCGAAAAATAATGGTTAACTTATGTTTTTTAGACATTCGAAAGACGAAACCCAATACTGACCATAAAAATTGTTCATTAATGGCAGAACGGGGACCAAATAAGCATGTTCATGTACTGCTTTGCTGCTCATAAACACGCACATGCCAAATCCCAAACTCGACCGCGGCAGGTCGGCCGTTCACGGGCGGCGGGTCGGAGCAATCCGATCCCTTCCTTGCCCTGCATCCGCCAATGCACCCTTCTGTAGCAGAGGGCGACGCCCGAGCCGCCCGCAATGGCTGCGTGCACCTACAAGCTTTTGCCTTTCTGTTCTCATGTTACGTTAGGAGTACGTGACGGGCAGACCGGAGACCACCGGCCACCGCGCGCACGGTTGGTTGGTTGGTTCACTGCACGACGTGGTACCACTAGTAGGCTAGGCAGGCAGGCAGGAAGGAAGGAAGGCTTCGTCATCCACCTCAGCCGGTCAGCCCTCAACCCCAATTTACACGTCGGCCGGTCAAAGGCGCGCGCCGTACATTGGCCGCGGTCGACGCTCGCCGTGGCCCACGCGCCCGCGACAACGACGACGGGCGCGGTGAGATGGTGGGCGGGAGCCGTCGCTGTCGCCATCGTCAGACAAGAGAAGCTTCAGTTCGTCCTGTGTCATAAACAAAACGGAAAGAAAACCCGTCGTAGCGGACTTTTCGCGGAGCTTGCTTTCCTGGAACGCAAAGGCCACCGCGAGAGCGAGAGCGAGCTACTAGACGCCTGCCTTCACCTGCACGATGCACTGCGCCGTGGCTTCTCGTCAGCTCTCTCTGCCGCGTCCCCATGCAGCTGCTACCGGTGGGTCGAGGCATGCACTCACATCACAGGGCACAGGCACAGAAACACCTCGCTTTCTCGCCCTCCCCCTAGATACCCATTTATAAACCAACGAACAAGCCAGTAGCTAGCCAAATCCTTGCTGCCCTCCCTCCTCCGACGCCGGAGGCCATCAGAAACGCGCGTGCGCGCCCGCGCAACCACCACCACAACCCCTTTCCTATCCACGTTCTCCGGCCTCGCTCCTACTGTCTCCCGGTCGGCCGCCCACCGGCCATCGTTCGTCTCATCCCATGGGTGTTGGGGCGATGGAAGCCTCTTCTCCGGCCGGCGACGACGTCGGCGGCACGGGCATCGAGGACCTCCCGGCGGACGTCCTCGCCCTCGTGCTCCGCCGCCTGGATGGCGCGTCGCTGGCGGCGGTCGGCTGCGCGAGCTCCGGCCTCCGCAGCCTCGCCACCGACCCGGCCACGTGGCGGGCGCTCTGCTTCGCCATGTGGCCCTCCGTCCGCGACCTGCCCTGCACAGGCCGCGTCGACGGCGGTCACCGGGCGCTCTTCGCCGACGCCTTCCCCTTCCCGTGCTCGGTCTCCCCTCCCACGCCGCCGCAGCCCCTGCCCGCGCGCCTCGTGTCGGCCGTCGACCTGCGCCACGCGGGGGTCTGCGTCCTGTCGCGCGTCGTGGAGACGGACGCCGCCTCCGACTGGTTCCTGGGCGCGCCGTTCCGCGTCGACGCGCTGCTGCAGGAGGGCTTCACGTCGCCGGCCGCCGCGGCGATCGCGCCGGCCGACCTCGAGCTCAGCTGGGTCCTCTTCGACCCGGCCACCGGCCGCGCGCTCAACGCGTCCAGCCGCCGCGCCGTGGCCGTCGACCGCAAGTGGCTCACGGGGGACACCGTGGCGCGCTTCGCCGTCGTGCTCGGCGGCGGCGTCGCGCTCGACGCCGCCGTCACGTGCGACGAGCGCCGCGGCCACGTCCGGGAGGTCAGCCTGCGCGTCGAGGACGCCGACGGCGCCGGCGTCAGCGGCAGGGACGGGCTGGCCGCCGTCGCCGCCGCCATGGCCGCGCCCAGGCGGGGGTGCCGCGGCGCGGCGGAGGACGTGGCCAGGCTCAGGTACGAGGAGTTCGTCAGGGGGAAAAGGGCGCGCAAGGAGTCGAAGGCCAGGCGCGAGGGCATCCTTGATCTCTGCTGCTCTGGCGTCGGCGCCGCCGCCTTCCTCGGCTTCCTGGTCATGCTCACGTTCCGGTGAACTCGTCCGATTCGGCCCGCCCGGGCATTCGGGCATCGCGAACACCACAACCACTAGAGAGTGCCGTTGACATGTACAGTGTAGTTCAGGGAATGTGAATATGATTGGGTTGTAGGTTATACGGTCGCCTGTCAAACAACAGGGAAAGTCAGCATCATATCTCTCTTTTTTTCTCCTTTTCCAGAAAGCGAAGTTAATAAGAATTAAAAAAAAACTTCTAGAATCTCAGTGCTGTAATTTGTCCACGCCAAAGCACATCAAATTCCAACGTTCTTGAACAGGCTAGTTTTACTTCCGCTTCTCACACTGCCAACACGGATATTTGGAACCAAGGGACCCCACAGATACTACCAACCATTCCTATAGTACTCTACACCAATACACTAACACAAACCTATACAATAGTACGGGAAGGGAAGCATGCAAAAAAGTCAAAGGAAAATTACAGGCACATTCTTGCCACGAGCCAGAAAACTCCCGACAAGACTAAGCAAGCAGCCTATACAAGTGATCTCTGCAATTCCCGGCACACCAGATCAACGAACTCGTCGCTCTGTCAGGCATTTGGTGAGAGTTAGAGAAAATGATGATACCGATCCAAAACAGTTGTACCCTGTATGTTTTCAGTGTGGACAATTTTTACCTGAACAAGTCTCTGTAGAGCGTCTTTGACTCTATCCCTTGTAACAGTAAGTCTATCACTGTGTGAGGGGTTAAGGGAAGGAGGTGGAGTGGGCGGTGGAAAGGGCTGGAGCAGTGGGGTGCCATACTGAGAACGTTGAATAGATGCCGCCGAAGTGGGATGAAGAGGTGGCGCAGTAGGAACCACAGATGCACCCGGCGGAGCCAGTGGAGCTGAAGAGGATGGTGGAGGCGCAAAGAAATCTGGTGTCACAAGATTTGTTGGCCGGCTAGTGTGGGCATTAGTTCCATGGACGGGCAATGGTGAAGCTGTTGAAGCTACTGAAGGGGGCAGTTGATGTGTTGAAGCAGCAGATGGAACGATCAATGGCACATGGGAAGATGGGATGCTCTCAGTAGATGGGTGCACTCTTCCAGACGGTTGTGCGTTTGATACACTTCCAATGCTAGCAGCGCCCTGCAGATATGTTGGAAAAGCAATCTCAGCGTAGTTAGACACAACAGATATTATGTGATGCAGCATATATCCAACCATGAATGCAGCGAACTTATGTGCATACATCAACCGAGAAGCTAAAATGGTCATTGAGTACAGAATGCAGATAAATGGGGATATACCATTCAATCAAAATGAAAGTAAAATGGGATGAAATAGCTGGTAGTTGACAGTTGAGCATACACTGAAGTAACTGATTAATGATTCATCAGGGGTATCAAGGACTACAGCGGCAGACGCTGGCGGAGGTTCAAGGGGGCCGTCTATAGCAGCAGATGTAGGAACAGCCTCCAGTTCCTCAAACTCACTGTGGCCATGAAAGAAACTTCAGCACAATTGATAATATATAATTCAAAGGAAAGAATGGAGGTGTTTGAATCCAAGAGACTAGAAACGAGTAATAGACCTTTTTGTGGAAGGCACTTTAGGTTTTGGAGGTACTTTGGCGTAAGCATTCAGTATCCTGCGAATACAATTGAGCAGCAAACTGTAAACAACCTGCCCACATAATTCTAATCAAGAAGTTCACGCTGCATCCTTAGATACAATTGTTCTTTTCAAAAAAAGGAACAAGTGTGCCAAAGGTTATGCCAAAATGGTCATAATGCCCTGTCCCACGATTTTTAAGTAGTGCATGATACTGGTCGTTTTGTAGAAGTATGAGGGGAACATGACATCACCATGACATCCTGAGGTACATTTTTTAGCAAAGGCATCCTGAGATGCAAATTTTTTTTAAAAAAAAAGGGGGGCAGATGTGAAAATGATTATGCTAAAATAATCACAATCCCATATATGCATACATTTTAAGTAGAGCACGATACTAGCTATTTGTAGGAACATCAGGGAAACATGACATGACAATCTCCAAGAGCATCAAAAGTTTGTAAGCACACTGCACATCCTTGCTCTATACCTAATTTGGGATTTCACTTGCTAGGATGCAAAGCTGTGGTTAGTCAGGAAACCAACTCTTTTCTGGGCACCAATATGTAGTAGAGTAGTCGTTACTTCTTATTACAAACTAGAAAAAATCATCTGACTATTTCTGTCGATTATTTTGAATCTCACCAGCACTTAAGTAGTAGTTGACAAATGCAGTAAATCAATAATACAAGCGTCTCTCCAATGTTTTCAAGTCGTCTAGTCGAACCTAGTCGTATAGCTACTGACCAGTCGACTAGTAGCGATTAGTCGTCGATCAGACCGACTAATCGAGCCCAATGGAAGAAAGCAGAGCAGCAAGAAGCGCACTCACCATCTCAAAATGAGATAATCTTTTCAGTGCTTGATGCAGGCGAATACACAAGAGCTAGGCCTAGGCGACGAAAAGACGATGCTTCAACCTTTAAGATGACAGGCATCGTCGGCAGCAAGGCAATCGCCTGGAACTGGATCTTGTGGGCAGCAGCGGCATTGCAGCAGCATGGGTGGCCGCCTAGAACTTACGGGCGGCTCTCTGCGGACTGTAGCTGGCTGCATAGTTTGGCAACCATAAAAGGACACAATAGCAGCCCATGAGCCGATAGAAGTAGCTGCAATGGCAGCCTAGACCCCACAACTACAGCACCCATTAATCTCAAAAGCCCATCTAAAAACACATGTTCAATCTGGTCGTCTCACACCAAATCGGACGATTAATCGTGATTAGTCATCAACTACTCGGATGACTAGAATTCTGGTCGGTCTAATCGCTTCGGTGGGTCTAGTCAGGTTTAGGTTAGCGATTAGTCCGACTAATCAAAGATTAGTCGGACGACTTGAAAACACTGCATCTCTCACACTTGAGGCTAACAAGGCAAGTTACTTCATGCCCTAAAAGAGAGAACTAAGATTAGCAGGCCAGTACTTAGCTAGAACTTTCAAGATTTCGTCATCACAAGTCCTGCCACATTTCCCGTTTAGAGAATGTGATCCCAGCTAACAATGCTCACGTTTAGTAAGACTACGCATTTCTCATTCATCCACAACTAGCTGGAATGCTGGATCTTGAAAAATACATAACCCTACATATTTCAGATCAGAACTACTAAATATGGTAAAGTAATGTTAATAATCTACATAAATTCAGACAAAGACTCCTCCGACATGGGGAGATGAGAATACATGAAGACCTTTACCTTCCAAATAGACTTGCAACAGCTTCACAGTCCTGTTGGTTGTAAAACCAAATTCCATTGACTTCTTGTGAAGCGTTCCGGTACAACAAATATGGAGGTTGAAGCTCGTATTCAAAATCACTTAAGAGATCCTCCACCAGATTATCTGTTGAGAACAACATCATCGGACCCCTCGTGAAGGATTCACCACATGAAGCATCTAATTTTGTGCACATATTATAAACTTAAAGGTACTAAAGTTCCATCAACTTATTTCACATGCCTTGGAGTCTTGGAAAATATAATTGTGCCTTCAGTGTAAGTCCTAATTTAGACCAAGGCCCACCCATCATATTCCCCAAGTAGGTTCATAAGAAAAGCTGGAGTTCTGCTAAAATTTCCATAAATTCTCTACAGTTTCCACAACTATCTTTGAAAAGAAATGCCTCTTTTTATACAGTATTATTCCAATTAGACCTCATATGAACCTACTAATCCAATATGGTATTTGGAAATACTGAGACTCTAGTACTCTGTATCTAGTCATCGCCTTTTCAGCTTTGACCCAAAGACATGACGCTACAAAAACCCATCGGTTGGCTGGTCACTCGAAGCATCAAAGACTGGGGAACAATAGTGCAGGTCTCATGCCAAGCAATATGCTCTTCGAAAGTCAACCTCAAATGCTATTAGAACGTCTGATCCACATGACGCAACCAGGGCAGAGCATGACACTGTCATTGGTATTCAAATGAATGAACAAATGAATGAATGCACGATAATAGACACCAGTACTTATGCAAAAATTATTGAGATACCTAATCGAGATGAAGCAGCAGGCAGCAATATATGGTTACCCAGGCTACAATGATTCACTATCAATTGAGAATAGATCAATAGATAGATGTCGCCTTGACAGTAACCCAGGGCACACAAGTGTTACCTAAATTTATCAGCGACCTAGGCATTGCAGTGCACTAGTTAACCTTTAGATATCACAAGGTGATCTCCATTTAACAAGAACTAAAAGGAATTATTTTTACATCGCAATTGCTACCGTTGGTACAGCTCCTAGGCAGTAGGCACCACAGGTGGGTCATCATAAAAACAAACCAACGACCCAAGACGCAAGCCAGGAAGTCGTCCGTACCAGTGTTGCGCCGGTTCATGACGATGAACTGGAATCGGGGCTGAGAGTTCCTGGACCAATCGAGCACAGTCAGGACAGAACCAGACCGCGTAGGAGCACAAGCAAAACCCCCAACCCAGACCCTCACCTCTTGACGACAAACAGCGACCCCTCGACGTCCTTCCGGCTCTGCGCAGCACAAACCAATCACCAGAGAATCCGCCGTGAGATCATGCCGGATCGGATCGGGGTCCGGTAAATGGAGCGCGGGGGAAGGGGGAATATGTGGCTCACCCACTGGTTGAGGTCGATGTTGAAATCGTAGAGTGTGACGTGCGCGGCGGTGATAAGGATGTCCTCGACGGCGGGGTCCAAGCGCTGGAGCACCGTGAGGTTGAGCAGGCGCGTGGCCTCCGCGTCCATCGCCAGGTTCGGGGTCACCTTGCCCCCGTTCGGCTGCGGCGGCATCGGTGGCGCTGGATCTGATGGCCGCGAGCCGCAGAAGCAGCAGGCAAGCAGCAATCGTGTTCGTGGAGTGGGGGTGGAGACTGGAGAGGATGTCTCCGGAACAACCACAAGTCCACAACTCACTCCACGTTTCACGTCGGACGCGGTGGAGGACCGGGATGGGCAGGTGGGCCGGCCCACGGTAAATGCGTTTGGGCGCAAATACATACGCCCTGCTGAGGCCAAGGTGATCACAATCGACGGCAGCACAGCTGGCGTAGCGTTGATCGTGGGCTGTGGTCTGGCTGATCTGGAACGTTGGCGCCCGTTCCGGTGAAGGAGCATTAGCAAAACCTTCTATATAGACCGCTCATGTCGTTTTCTGGCCGTCATCGTAGAATCGAACGGCTGAAAAATAAAAGGGTGACGTGGATAGCCTCGGAGCTCGCCTTTGCTCCCGACTCTATTATACAGAAAAGAGAAAATGAACTACTGCTATAGTCTATAACAACTTTATTTATCTTTATCTCATATTTTAAACTTTACTCAATTTCTATATAATAGAGCCGGGAGCAAAGGCAAGCTCTCAGGCTATCCACGTCACTCTTTTAATATTCAGCCGTTCGATTATGCGATGACGGCCAGGAAACGACATGAGCGGCCCATATAGAAGGTTTTGCTAATGCTCCTTCACCGGAGCGGGCGCGAACGTTCCAGATCAGCCAGACCACAGGCCCACGGTCAACGCGAACGTTCCAGATCATCCAGACCACAGGCCCATGGTCAACGAATGAGGAAAAAAGATAGTTCATGTCTCTGCAAGCCATCGCCAAGGTCTCAGACGGCGGAGGAGGAAGAGGATGAGGAGGTGAAGATGAGTGGCAAGAATGGTCTCGCGGAGGCAGAGCTGATGGGTCTCGGGGGTTGTTGTGCTGGAGTCCAAGTATAAAGAGGAGGAAGAAGAGGTGCTCTGCCCGATCTACCTCGAGCTCGTGGAGGCAGAGGTGATGCGTCTCGGGGAGGCATTGCATGAGCTGGGACTCCGGGAGTCGGGGACACGAGCAGCGCGTGCGCGTGCACGGCGACGGCGCACGTGAGGTAGAGATGGTGCGACAGCGCGGTGGGCTTGCTTGCTTGGCGGCCTTCGCTTTGCACGTTGGTCCATCATCACCTCTCCTATTTTGGCTCTTGCCTGCCTGTCACACCCGTTTTAGAAGGCAAACCGAATGCGAACCATATACGTGACATGATCATAAACTCACGTACACAGTGATTACATAGTTGGACATCATCACACATTGCTCAAAGTAAATAGTGGAAAGGTACTTTTATTTACAATAAGATGTCCAAGACATCCATAGAGTCTAATACATAGCATAGTCATTAATATCATCATAGTGCGGAAATACAAAACGTAGAAGATAAGGCCTACAAAGGCAGCTGACTGGGGGTTTGCCACTAAGAAAAATTAGAACTCGTCGTAGTCCTGAAACTCCTCAAAGTCCTCCATGTTGCCAGCATATCCTCCTGAGTACTGAACACAGTGGGGACAACCTGGGGTGGGGTGGTTTGTAAAGCAAGGGTGAGTACACATCAACGTACTCAGCAAATGTCCCGTTTGGCTAAAGTGGACTAGTTGTATGTGGAGTTAAGGTTAAGCAGTTGCTTTTAGTTGGTCAAGTATTTATTACTATTATTAGAGCCAAGTTTTAGTAATAACCCAGTTAATACCCAATTGTACTCCTTACAAGAAGAAATACCAGAGATCAAAATTATACCCATCATTATTAATCATCATCATAAAAGTAACCAAAGTTCTAATCAAAGAGGATCCCAAGGCCGCTCTTAACCATGAGCTCGGCTGATATACCAGTTTTTAACACTCTGCAGAGGTTGCACACTTTAGCCACGAGTCGTGATCCCTTTCCAGCCTGGGTTGTTCAGACCCAATCTTCACTACCAAGGTGAATGACCAGGGATACACTACGCAGCCTTTAGAAAGACTCCCCTGGTGCATAGCTGCTCGTTAGGTTTCGCCAGTCGTACAAACGCAGTACACCTCCCTAAGGTGAATGACTAACAAAACCAAGTCGAATGAACCTCTGCACCCTCCTTGGCAGAGCGAGCACTACGCCCCGGCCCCCATTGACGGTCCTCAGGCAAAGCCAACTACACCCCTAGGTTTATCTAATTAATCAGCTAAGGGTGTCCCATTCCACCCTCATGGTTGCACTGTTATAACGGGTGGTCACTCCACGAACAGGTCCTTACGGAGAGGTACTTAGGAAAATGGCCTGAGTCCCCTAAAGTATCACAATATCATCATCGGGGTAACATCATCGTATCATAAATGTTCACATCATGTTCATTGATTACGTTGAAGCAATAGCATAAGCTAATCATGATTAACCCAAAAGGTAAACAAGGATAAGTAAATACAGACTAGTCAATCCTTAGGATTCAATAATGTAATGCGGGACAGTAAATTATAGAGTAAGTCTATACTATACTTAAAGCACCAGTTTCAACGGTCGTCCCACGTCATTTTTTTACAAATAACCCCTCACAACTATTTCAAATTAACCCGATGCACGCCTATAGATGGCCAAACAACGGCCTGACACGGGCCAGACGCCCGCGGGCCACAACTCTGGCCCAGGCACGTCATGCCGACCTGCTTATTGTGTCGGGCCAGCCCGTTAGCCTGTCAGCCTATTTGATTAAATCAGCGTAAAATGTTAAAAAATGGTGGAGGAAGTGGGGTTTGAACCCATGCTCTGATGGAAAAAGGACAAGAGACACTGAGTGAAGCTATCTAACCAGTAGAACATCGTGCTCAAATGTTTTTAATATTGAATATAAATTGTATATATGTATATACGTTTTTTTTGTAAAATAAAAAATATAATCATGTCGGGTCGGGCCAACACTACAGGCCGAGGTTACAGCCCAAGCACAGCACGACGTTCTTGACTCTTGCAAGCATTAGGTCGTTTCTGAGACCACATTGGCGCAATGGACTCAATGGTGTTTGAGGTTGCTGAATTGGATGGAGCAACAATAATTTGTCACACTAACAGTAAAATGAAATGTTATTTATTGGTTTTAAACGTTAGTAATTGCTACGAAGTAGCATAATTTATATGGAGCGCATCCATCTTTTATTGATGCCTAACTTTAGCAATCACTCCATATTTTGATCTATTTTTTTATAAGTTTGAGTTCATGTGACTTATTTTAGAAACTTGAGCTCACAAACTTTCTCTTATTTGGTCTCTGTATTGTGGAATTATATCATTTTATAATCTATGTTCGTTTAGTCAGTCGTTATGAACTCTCTTCTAATCGCTCACTTCATTGGTCGTGTTGTAGTAAGACATATTGGATGGAGTAACAATAACATCAGTTAGCCAAATCAAAAAAATATTATACAGAGGGCGGAGACAATCAATAAAAAACTTTAATTTTTTTGGTGAATGGTTTACATGGATATTGTTGTAAGCCGTTGCAACGCACGGGCAACCAACTAGTAGGACATAATAGGTCAGAGGACACTTCCCTTCACCAAGTTGTTGCTCAGGGAGATCTTCGGCAACATACTCAAGAACCACGGGCTGCTCGTTGTCTAAATAAAGCGATCATACATTCAATACATTTGGTAAATGACAAATAAACAACACATCAATCATGTACACACATTGGAACACATCTCAAAAGGAAAAGTATAAACTCAAAAGGGAGTTTAAATTATAGGGTGAACTAATCTCATTTAGCAGTTGATTATTCTTTAAGTGTTGTCTATCTCCATGGTTACATAACCTAATTCTACTTATTTTAATGAGATATCCAATTCAAACCAGAGATAAGTTCATACATCACATATTATTATCTTCACAATATTAAACATCTATTTACCACTAGGGTTTCCTTTTTATTTATTTTATTAAGTGAATAAATCAACACATACACTAACCTATAGTTAGACACAAAATTAGAGTGTACAGACTGTAAATGAACATAATTTATTTGAACAAAGAATATTCCTACGAACATTTTTCAATTTGAAACACTAAATCTGGAGTTCATATGAAAAAGATATGAAATAAACAAGTTTTGAAGTTTGAAATGTGAAAATAGGTCCATTTCTGTAATTATTTAAAAGTGCAGGGGTCTATTTATAAGAGTTCAGGGGCCTGCGCGTAAAGTCTAAGGACGACGGGTTCTATTACCTGACAACTTAGGGTCTCTTTAGCAAAAATCACATGTGAAGGGGTATGGGTTGTTCTTGGCCATCGGATCAGCGAGCAAAGGCCTAGATTAGATCTGGTCGAGCAGACGCGCGCGCGAACGAGAGCGCGGGCTGACCAGTGGGGCAGGGGTGTCAGCGGCCTGGGGCGAGACGGCCTGACCGGCCGGCCCCAGTTGCAGGGCGCGGGTGAGAGAGAGTGAGAGGAGAGCGGTCAGATCTGTTTCGATCGGTCGGGATTAGATCTGGCTTAATTGAAATCGGGCCGTCCGATTAGGGTTGGGCGGACAGGATGCGCACCAGGGGACTTTATCTCTGCCGGGAAGCCATGGGTGGCGCTCCCCGTGGGCACGGCGGCGCCGTCACCGAAGGCGAGGCAGACTAGGACTCCTAGTGCGCGAGAGGTCGGTCCGGGTAGCTGGAGAGGTTGGGGAGGACCTGGCGAACACTATGGCAGGGTCGGGTTTGTGTGGATGGGACTGAGGCGACCGAGCGGTGGAGGGGAGTCCTCGACGACCGGGGAATACTCCAACGAGCAATCACGGGCAAGTAAATATGAGACAGGGGGAAATAAGGGCGGGGCTAGGACGTTTACCTTGAGGGAAGTCTCAGGAGTGCACGAACGGTGGCCAGGGCGCGGTGAGGGCACGGGTCGACGGTGGTGGAGCTGCGGCAGTGAACCGATGAGTGTGGACCAGGCGAACCAGAGGTGGAAAGGACGAACCGAGCGGTGTCCCGAGTTGCGGGTGATGTGGTGAAGCTTACTGAAAGGGAATTAGGCTTACACCTAGTTCCTAAGTAATTTTGGTGGTTGAATTGCCCAACACAAATAATTGGACTAACTAGTTTGCTCTAGTGTATAAGTTATACAGGTGTCAAAGGTTTACAACAAGCCAATTAATAAGACCAATGTTGGGTTCAAAATAGAGAGCTAAAGGCATCCTGAAAGGCTCCCTGGTCTGGCGCACCGGACTGTCCGGTGGCGCACCAGACAGTGTCCGGTGCACCAGGGGACTTCGCGCTGAACTCTTCAGCCTCGGGAATTTTTCAGAGCCGGCGCGCTATAATTCACTGGATTGTCCGGTGTACACCGGACAGTGTCCGGTGCTCCAAAAAGACGCGGCTCTGGAACTTGGCAGCCTCGAGAATTTCTAACGGCTGCTCCGCTATAATTCACCGGACATGTCCGGTGTACACCGGACTGTCCGGTGTAACTGCGGGGCAACGGCTACTTCGCGCCAACGGTCACCTGCAACAGCAATTAATGCGCGCCAGAGCGCGCAGAAGTCATGCACGCGCGTAGTGGCGCACCGGACACTCTACAGTACATGTCCGGTGCGCCACCGGACATCTAGGCGGGCCCAGAAGTCAGAGCTCCAACAGTCGAATCCCAACGGCTTTGGTGACGTGGCTGGCGCACCGGACATGTCCGGTGTACACCGGACTGTCCGGTGCACCATACGACAGACAGCCCCACCAAACGGCTAGTTTGGTGGTTGGGCTATAAATACCCCCAACCACCCACCATTCATTGCATCCAAGTTTTCCACTTCTCAACCACTTACAAGAGCTAGGCATTCAATTCTAGACACACCAAAGAGATCAAATCCTCTCCAATTCCACTCAAGGCTTTAGTGTTTAGCGAGAGAGATTTGCCGTGTTCTTTTGAGCTCTTGCGCTTGGATTGCTTCTTTTCTTTCTCACTTGTTCTTGTGATCAAAACTCCATTGTAATCAAGGCAAGAGGCACCAATTGTGTGGTGGCCCTTGCGGGGAAGTTTTGTTCCCGGTTTTGATTTGAGAAGAGAAGCTCACTCGGTCGGAAGGACCGTTTGAGAGAGGGAAAGGGTTGAAAGAGACCCGGTCTTTGTGACCACCTCAACAGGGAGTAGGTTTGCAAGAACCAAACCTCGGTAAAACAAATCCGCGTGTCACACTTCTCATTTGTTTGCGATTTGTTCTCACCCTATCTCTTGCGGACTCAATTATATTACTAACACTAACCCGGCTTGAGTTGTGTTTATATTTGTGAATTTCAGTTTCGCCCTATTCACCCCCCCCCCCTCTAGGCGACTATCAATTGGTATCGGAGCTCGGTGCTTCATTAGAGCCTAACCGCTCGAAGTGATGTCGGGAGATCACGCCAAGAAGGAGATGGAGACCGGCGAAAAGCCCACTACAAGCCACGGGAAGACTTCATCGGAAGAGTCCCGCAACAAGAGGAAGGAGAAGAAAGACTCCTCCAAATGGAAGGAGAAGAAATCTTCTTCACACAAAGAGAAGAAGGAGAAATCCTCTTCCCACAAGCCGCATCGGAGTGGGGACAAGAAAAATAGGATGAGGAAAGTGGTCTACTACGAGACCGATTCTTCTTCAACATCCATCTCCGGCTCCGACGCGGCGTCCGTCACTTCTAAGCGCCAAGAGCGTAAGAAGTATAGTAAGATTCCCCTACGCTACCCTCGCATTTCTAAACATACACCTTTGCTTTCCGTCCCATTAGGCAAACCACCAACATTTGATGGTGAAGATTACGCTAGGTGGAGTGATTTAATGCGATTTCATCTAACCTCACTCCACAAAAGTATATGGGATGTTGTTGAGTTTGGTGCACAGGTACCATCCGTAGGGGATGAAGACTATGATGTGGATGAAGTGGCCCAAATCGAGCACTTCAACTCCCAAGCCACAACCATACTCCTTGCCTCTCTAAGTAGAGAGGAATATAACAAGGTGCAAGGGTTGAAAAGTGCAAAGGAGATTTGGGACTTACTCAAGACCGCGCACGAGGGTGATGAACTCACCAAGATCACCAAGCGGGAAACGATCGAGGGGGAGCTCGGTCGCTTCCGTCTTCGCCAAGGGGAGGAGCCACAAGACATGTACAACCGGCTCAAAACCTTGGTGAACCAAGTGCGCAACCTCGGGAGCAAAAAGTGGGATGACCACGAGGTGGTTAAGGTTATTCTAAGATCTCTTATTTTCCTTAACCCTACTCAAGTTCAATTAATTCGTGGCAACCCAAGATATACACTAATGACTCCCGAGGAAGTAATCGGGAATTTTGTGAGCTTTGAGTATATGATCAAGGGCTCGAAGAAGATCAACGAGCTAGATGATCCCTCCACATCCGCGGCACAACCGATCGCATTTAAGGCGACGGAGGAGAAGGAGGAGGAGTCTACACCGAGTAGACAACCAATCGACGCCTCAAAGCTCGACAATGAGGAAATGGCGCTCGTCATCAAGAGCTTCCGCCAAATCCTCAAACAAAGGAAGGGGAAGGACTACAAACCCCGCTCCAAGAAAGTGTGCTACAAATGTGGTAAGCCCGGTCATTTTATTGCAAAATGTCCTATATCTAGTGACAGTGACAGGGGCGACGACAAGAAGGGAAAGAGAAGAGAAAAGAAGAGGTACTACAAGAAGAAGGGCGGCGATGCCCATGTTTGCCGTGAGTGGGACTCCGACGAGAGCTCCACCGAGTCCTCCTCCGACGAGGACGCCGCCAACATCGCCGTCACCAAGGGACTTCTCTTCCCCAACGTCGGCCACAAGTGCCTAATGGCAAAGGACGGCAAAAAGAAGAAGGTTAAATCTAAATCCTCCACTAAATATGAATCCTCTAGTGATGATAATGCTAGTGATGAGGAGAACAATTTGCATAACCTTTTTGCCAACCTTAACATGGAACAAAAAGAAAAATTAAATGAATTAATTAGTGCTATTCGTGAAAAGGATGACCTTTTGGATTCCCAAGAGGACTTCCTAATCAAGGAAAACAAGAAACATGTTAAGGTTAAAAATGCTTATGCTCTAGAAATAGAAAAATGTCAAAAACTATCTAGTGAGCTAAGCACTTGCCAAGACACTATTGCCAACCTTAGAAATGAAAATGCTAAATTAATTGCTAAGGTTGATTCAAATGTTTGTAATGTTTCAATTCCCAATCTTAGAGATAATAATGATGATTTACTTGCTAAGATTGAAGAATTGAATGTATCTCTTGCTAGCCTTAGAAATGAAAATGAAAAATTGCTTGCTAAGGCTAAAGATTTTGATGTTTGCAATGTTACTATTTCTAACCTTAGAAGTGAAAACGATATATTACATGCTAAGGTTGTAGAATTAAAATCTTGCAAACCCTCTACATCTATCGTTGAGCATGTATCTATTTGTTCTAGATGTAGAGATGTTGATATTAATGCTATTCATGATCACATGTCTTTAATTAAACAACAAAATGATCATATAGCAAAATTAGATGCTAAAATTGCCGAGCATAACTTAGAAAATGAAAAATTTAAATTTGCTCGTAGTATGCTTTATAATGGGAGACGCCCTGGCATCAAGGATGGCATTGGCTTCCAAAGGGGGGACAATGTCAAAATTAGTGCCCCTCCTAAAAGATTGTCCAACTTTGTTAAGGGCAAGGCTCCCATGCCTCAGGATAATGAGGGTTACATTTTATACCCTGCCGGTTATCCCGAGGACAAAATTAGGAGAATTCATTCTAGGAAGTCTCACTCTGGCCCTAACCATGCTTTTATGTATAAGGGTGAGACATCTAGTTCTAGGCAACCAACACATGCTAAGTTGCCTAAGAAGAGAACTCCTAATGCATCAAATGGACATAACTTTTCATTTAAAACTTTTGATGCATCTTATGTTTTGACTAACAACTCCGGCAAGGTAGTTGCCAAATATGTTGGGGGCAAGCACAAGGGGTCAAAGACTTGTGTTTGGGTACCCAAAGTTCTTGTTTCTAATGCCAAAGGACCCAAAACCATTTGGGTACCTAAAGTCAAGAACTAAACTTGTTTTGTAGGTTTATGCATCCGGGGGCTCAAGTTGGATAATCGACAGCGGGTGCACAAACCACATGACAGGGGAGAAAAAGATGTTCTCCTCATATGAGAAAAATCAAGATCCTCAACGAGCTATCACATTCAGGGATGGAAATCAAGGTTTGGTCAAAGGGTTGGGTAAAATTGCTATATCTCCTGACCATTCTATTTCCAATGTTTTTCTTGTAGATTCATTAGATTACAATTTGCTTTCTGTATCTCAATTATGCAAAATGGGCTACAACTGTCTCTTTACTGATATAGGTGTCACTGTCTTTAGAAGAAGTGATGATTCAATAGCATTTAAGGGAGTGTTAGAGGGTCAGCTATACTTAGTAGATTTTGATAGAGATGAACTCGACACTTGCTTAATTGCTAAGACTAACATGGGTTGGCTCTGGCACCGCCGACTAGCCCATGTTGGGATGAAGAATCTTCACAAGCTTCTAAAGGGAGAGCACATTTTAGGATTAACAAATGTTCATTTTGAGAAAGACAGGATTTGTAACGCATGCCAAGCAGGAAAGCAAGTTGGTGCCCATCATCCACACAAGAACATCATGACGACCGACAGGCCACTGGAGCTCCTACACATGGACCTATTCGGCCCGATCGCTTACATAAGCATCGGCGGGAGTAAGTACTATCTAGTTATTGTGGATGATTATTCTCGCTTCACTTGGGTATTCTTTTTACAGGAAAAATCTCAAACCCAAGAGACCTTAAAGGGATTCTTGAGACGGGCTCAAAATGAGTTCGGCTTAAGGATCAAGAAGATTAGAAGCGACAACGGGACGGAGTTCAAGAACTCTCAAATTGAAGGCTTCCTTGAAGAGGAGGGCATCAAGCATGAGTTCTCTTCTCCCTACACTCCACAACAAAATGGTGTAGTGGAGAGGAAGAATAAAACTCTATTGGACATGGCAAGAACCATGCTTGATGAGTACAAGACTTCGGATCGGTTTTGGGCCGAGGCGGTCAACACCGCTTGCTACGCCATCAACCGGTTGTATCTACACCGAATCCTCAAGAAGACATACTATGAACTCCTAACCGGTAAAAAGCCCAACATTTCATATTTTAGAGTCTTTGGTAGCAAATGCTTTATTCTTGTTGAAAGAGGCAGAAAATCTAAATTTGCTCCTAAGACTGTAGAAGGCTTTTTACTAGGATATGATTCAAACACAAGGGCATATAGAGTCTTTAACAAGTCCACTGGACAAGTTGAAGTTTCTTGTGACGTTGTGTTTGATGAGACTAACGGCTCTCAAGTAGAGCAAGTTGATCTTGATGAGATAGGAAATGAAGAGGCTCCATGCATCGCGCTAAGGAACATGTCCATTGGGGATGTGTGCCCTAAGGAATCCGAAGAGCCTCCAAATGCACAAGATCAACCATCCTCCTCCATGCAAGCATCTCCACCGACTCAAAATGAGAATGAAGCTCAAGTTGATGAAGTAGAAGATCAAGCAAATGAGCCTCCTCAAGATGACGGCAATGATCAATGGGGAGATGTAAATGATCAAGACAAGGAGGATGAAGAGCAAAGGCCGCCACACCCAAGAGTCCACCAAGCAATCCAACGAGATCACCCCGTCGACACCATCCTCGGCGACATTCATAAGGGGGTAACTACTAGATCTCGTGTTGCACATTTTTGTGAGCATTACTCTTTTGTTTCCTCTATTGAGCCACACAGGGTAGAGGAAGCACTACAAGATTCGGATTGGGTGGTGGCGATGCAACAGGAGCTCAACAACTTCACTAGAAATGAGGTATGGCATTTAGTTCCACGTCCTAACCAAAATGTTGTAGGAACCAAATGGGTCTTCCGCAACAAGCAAGATGAGCATGGTGTGGTGACAAGGAACAAAGCTCGACTTGTGGCCAAGGGATTCTCCCAAGTCGAAGGTTTGGATTTCGGTGAAACCTATGCACCCGTAGCTAGGCTTGAGTCAATTCGCATATTATTGGCCTATGCTACTTACCATGGCTTTAAGCTTTATCAAATGGACGTGAAAAGTGCCTTCCTCAATGGACCAATCAAGGAAGAGGTCTATGTTGAGCAACCTCCCGGCTTTGAAGATAGTGAGTACCCTAACCATGTTTATAAACTCTCTAAGGCGCTTTATGGGCTCAAGCAAGCCCCAAGAGCATGGTATGAATGCCTTAGGGATTTTCTCATCACTAATGAATTCAAAGTCGGAAAGGCCGATCCTACTCTATTCACTAAAACTATTGAAAATGACTTGTTTGTATGCCAAATTTATGTTGATGATATTATATTTGGGTCTACTAACGAGTCTACATGTGAAGAATTTAGTAGGATCATGACACAAAAATTCGAGATGTCTATGATGGGGGAGTTGAAGTACTTCTTAGGATTTCAAGTGAAGCAACTCCAAGAGGGCACCTTCATCAGCCAAACAAAGTATACTCAAGACATTCTAAACAAGTTTGAGATGAAGGACACCAAACCCATCAAGACACCCATGGGAACCAATGGGCATCTCGACCTCGACACGGGAGGTAAATCCGTAGATCAAAAGGTATACCGGTCGATGATAGGATCTTTACTCTATCTTTGTGCATCTCGACCGGACATTATGCTTTCCGTATGCATGTGTGCAAGATTCCAAGCCGACCCTAAGGAAGCTCACCTTACGGCCGTAAAACGAATCTTGAGATATTTGGTTTATACTCCTAAGTTTGGGCTTTGGTTTCCTAGGGGATCCACATTTGATTTGATTGGTTATTCGGATGTCGATTGGGCAGGGTGTAAAATCAATAGGAAGAGCACATCGGGGACTTGCCAGTTCTTGGGAAGATCCTTGGTGTCTTGGGCTTCAAAGAAGCAAAATTCGGTCGCTCTTTCCACCGCCGAAGCCGAGTACATTGCCGCAGGCCATTGTTGCGCGCAATTGCTTTGGATGAGGCAAACCCTGCGGGACTATGGTTACAAATTAACCAAAGTCCCTTTGCTATGTGATAATGAGAGTGCAATCAAGATGGCGGATAATCCCGTCGAGCATAGCCGCACTAAACACATAGCCATTCGGTATCATTTTCTTAGGGATCACCAACAAAAGGGAGATATCGAGATTTCTTACATTAACACTAAAGATCAATTAGCCGATATCTTTACCAAGCCACTTGGTGAACAAACTTTTAACAAACTTAGGCATGAGCTAAATATTCTTGATTCTAGGAACTTCTTTTGTTGATTTGCACACATATATACCTTTGATCATATCTCTATCATATGCTATGCCTAATGTGTTTTTCAAGTCTATTTCAAA
Organism: Zea mays; assembly: GCF_902167145.1. NCBI lineage: Eukaryota > Viridiplantae > Streptophyta > Magnoliopsida > Poales > Poaceae > Zea > Zea mays. The sequence continues at coordinate 147,321,108 of NC_050097.1, forward strand.
CCAAGTCATAGGTGTATTGAAAGGGAATTGGAGTCTTCGGCGAAGACAAAGGCTTCCACTCCGTAACTCATCCTTCACCGTCGCTCCGCGCCACTCTCCATCTTTGGGGGAGAAAGCAAAAGGACTTCGTCTTTGGTACAATCTTAACTCATTTATTTATGACCAAAGGGGAAGAAAGTACTTCGAGGGCTCTAATGATTCCGTTTTTGGCGATTCATGCCAAAGGGGGAGAAAGTATGAGCCCAAAGCAAAAGGACCGCACCACCACCTAATTTTAAATTTGGAGATTTTCATTTGGTAAATTTCAAATTGGTATCTTATTGTGTTCAAAAGGGGGAGAAAGTAGTATTTCAAAAATTATATATCAAAACCCTCTTGAACACTAAGAGGAGGATCTCATTTAGGGGGAGTTTTGTTTAGTCAAAGGAAAAGCATTTGAAACAGGAGGAGAAAATTTCAAATCTTGAAAATGCTTTGCAAAATCTTATTCATTTACCTTTGACTATTTGCAAAAGAACTTTGAAAAGGATTTACAAAATAGTTTGCAAAAACAAAACATATGGTGCAAGCGTGGTCCAAAATTTTAAAAATGAAAAAACAATCCATGCATATCTTGTAAGTATTTATATTGGCACAATTCCAAGCAACCTTTGCACTTACATTATGCAAACTAGTTCAATTATGCATTTCTATATTTGCTTTGGTTTGTGTTGGCATCAATCACCAAAAGGGGGGAGATTGAAAGGGAATTAGGCTTACACCTAGTTCCTAAGTAATTTTGGTGGTTGAATTGCCCAACACAAATAATTGGACTAACTAGTTTGCTCTAGTGTATAAGTTATATAGGTGTCAAAGGTTCACAACAAGCCAATTAATAAGACCAATGTTGGGTTCAAAATAGAGAGCTAAAGGCATCCCGAAAGGCTCCCTGGTCTGGCGCACCGGACAGTGTCCGGTGCACCAGGGGACTTCGCGCTGAACTCTTCAGCCTCGGGAATTTTTCAGAGCCGGCGCGCTATAATTCACCGGACTGTCCGGTGTGCACCGGACAGTGTCCGGTGCTCCAAAAAGACGCGGCTCTGGAACTTGGCAGCCTCGGGAATTTCCAACAGCTGCTCCGCTATAATTCACCAGACATGTCCGGTGTACACCGGACTGTCCAGTGTAACTGCGGGGCAACGGCTACTTCGTGCCAACGGTCACCTGCAACAGCAATTAATGCGCACCAGAGCGCGCAGAAGTCAGGCACGCGCGTAGTGGCGCACCGGACACTCTACAGTACATGTCCGGTGCGCCACCGGACATCCAGGCGGGCCCAGAAGTCAGAGCTCCAACGGTCGAATCCCAACGACTTTGGTGACGTGGCTGGCGCACCGGACATGTCCGGTGTACACCGGACTGTCCGGTGCACCATACGACAGACAGCCCCACCAAACGGCTAGTTTGGTGGTTGGGGCTATAAATACCCCCAACCACCCACCATTCATTGCATCCAAGTTTTCCACTTCTCAACCACTTACAAGAGCTAGGCATTCAATTCTAGACACACCAAAGAGATCAAATCCTCTCCAATTCCACTCAAGGCTTTAGTGTTTAGCGAGAGAGATTTGTCGTGTTCTTTTGAGCTCTTGCGCTTGGATTGCTTCTTTTCTTTCTCACTTGTTCTTGTGATCAAAACTCCATTGTAATCAAGGCAAGAGGCACCAATTGTGTGGTGGCCCTTGCGGGGAAGTTTTGTTCCCGGTTTTGATTTGAGAAGAGAAGCTCACTCGGTCGGAAGGACCGTTTGAGAGAGGGAAAGGGTTGAAAGAGACCCGGTCTTTGTGACCACCTCAATTGGGAGTAGGTTTGCAAGAACCGAACCTCGGTAAAACAAATCCGCGTGTCACACTTCTCATTTGTTTGCGATTTGTTCTCACCCTATCTCTTGCGGACTCAATTATATTACTAACACTAACCCGACTTGTAGTTGTGTTTATATTTGTGAATTTCAGTTTCGCCCTATTCACCCCCCTCTAGGTGACTATCACTTACCGAGGCAACGGGCGCGACGAGGGTCAACGACGGTCGTGGAACGGGCGGTGGGCTTCGGTGAGCGGCGGCAAAGCTGCCTGGTTGCGCGTGCAGGGCGAGGGAGCTCGACTTAGGGCACAAATGAGCAGGGGGAAGTGGGCAAGCAGGGTGCGGGCTCTAAAGAGGCAAGGGCGTGCGGAGGTGGCCGGGAAATGCGTGGACGTGGGCGCGTCCACGGCGGGGGTGCGCGGGTGCGAGGTTAGGGACGGGGGGTCTAACTGGTGGGGTCCGTGGGCTAGCGAGAGAGGACATGCGTGTGCTCAAAAAAATGGTGCCGACGGGCTTGGCCCACCGGGCAGCGGGAGAGAGAGAGGGAAGGGAGCGTGCGAGCGAAGTAGGCTGACAGGCGAGGGTCGCCTGTCAGCGCGAACGGGCGCTCGGGCGCGGGCGCGCGAGTTGGGCCTACTGGGCTGACCTGAGGTGGCATTGGGCTTGTTCGTGGGGATCCGTTCTTTAACTCTTGCGGTGTCATTGCCTTGGATCCGTACATCAAGCGGAAGGGTGTGAACCCTGTTGCTCTGGACTCTGTCGTGTTCAACGCCCATATGACTTTGGGTAGTTGGTCTGCCCATTTGCCCTTTTTGTCGTCAAGGAGCCTTTTCTTGATGCGCTGAAGATCTTGCCGTTGGCACGTTCGACAACACCGTTGGACTATGGGTGGTAGACGGAGGCAAACACTGCCTTCGTGCTGATGGAGCTGCAGAATTCACGAAAGTCCTGGTTGTCAAACTGCTTGTCGTTGTCGACCGTCGGTTCGGATGGGACTCCGAACCGACATACGATATTCTGCCAGAAAATTTTTGTGCGGTCTTTGATGTTATTGTGGAGACTGCTCTGCCCTCGATCCATTTGGTGAAGTACTCGACGGCAACGAAAGTGAACTTTAGGTTCCGTTGAGCCGTGGGTAATGGTCCGACAATGTCGAGCCCCCACCGCTGAAGCGGCCAAGTGTGGGCGATGAGCTTGGTAAGTTGCGAAGGGGCGCCTGTTTAGGGAGAGAATTTCTGGCATGCTTAGCATGATCTGGTGACTCGGTCAGGGTGGTCGGCTTGGTCGAAGGTGATGGGCTTGTCGGACCAGTCTAGGTAGACTGGCGCCGCCACCTTTACCGAACAGACCTCCCGACGCTCTTGCTTGCGGTGCCGAGCCGAGGCGTTCGCCGCTTGCCCACCGTAGATCATGAAGCAGTCGTGGACCTCGGGGAACTCTCCTGCCTGGTGATCTTCCTTCTCATCGTCGTCGCGAGCCCTGCCACCCTCCGCGGGTGGCCCGGCCTTGTGAAAGTGGCGCCGGAGCATGGCGCACTCCTCAAGGGTGTGCTTGACGGGCCCCTGATGATAGTGGCATGACTCCTTGAGCATCTTGTCGAAGAGGTTGGCACCTCCGGGGGGTTTCCGAGGGTTCTTGTACTCGGCGGCGGCGACAAGGTCCGCGTCAGCGGCGTCGCGTTTCGCTTGCGACTTCTTCTTGCCTTTCTTCTTGGCGCCGCGCTGAGTTGACGCCTCAGGGGCATCTTCCGGTGGGCAGCCCTGGGGCTGCTTGTCCTTCCGGAAGATAGCCTCAACCGCCTCCTGGCCAGAGGCGAACTTGGTGGTGATGTCCATCAGCTCGCTCGCCCTGGTGGGGGTCTTTCGACCCAGCTTGCTCACCAGGTCGCGGCAGGTGGTGCCGGCGAGGAACACACCGATGACATCTAAATCGGTGATGTTGGGCAGCTCGGTGCGCTGCTTCGAGAATCGTCGAATGTAGTCCCGGAGAGACTCTCCCGGCTGCTGTCGGCAGCTCCGGAGATCCCAGGAGTTCCCAGGGCGCACGTACGTGCCCTGGAAATTGTTGGCGAAGGCTTGGACCAGGTCGTCCCAGTTGGAGATTGAGAGCACCTAGAGGGGGGGGGTGAATAGGTGATCCTGTAAAAAAACTTAACTTATAGCCACAAAAACTTGTTAAGGGTTAGCACAATAATTGCCAAGTGGCTAAAGAGGAGATCTTGCACAATACGACTATCACAGAGAATTCAACACAGAGGAGACACGGTGATTTATCCCGTGGTTCGGCCAAGTACAAAACTTGCCTACTCCACGTTGTGGCGTCCCAACGGACGAGGGTTGCAATCAACCCCTCTCAAGCGGTCCAAAGACCCACTTGAATACCACGGTGTTATGCCTTGCTTATCTTTATCCCACTCGCGAGGAATCTCCACAAATTGGAGTCTCTCGCCCTTACACTTAAGATTCACAAAGAAACACGGAGTAAGGGAGGGAAGCAACACACACAAATCCACAGCGAAATGCGCACACACGCGGCCAAGACTCGAGCTCAAGGACTATCTCACAGTTTCTCACAAGAACGGAGCTCGAATCACTTAGAATCACAAACGGATGCGCAAAGACTTAGTGTGGATGATCAAGAATGCTCAAGAGTTGCTTGGTTGCTCCCTCCATGCGCCTAGGGGTCCCTTTTATAGCCCCAAGGCAGCTAGGAGCCGTTGAGAACAAAACTGGAAGGCCATCCTTGCCTTCTGTCATCGGGCGCACCGGACAGTCCGGTGCACACCGGACAGTGTCCGGTGCCCGATTCCTTTCCTTAAATGGCGAAGCCGACCGTTGTAGATGCGAGAGCCGTTGGCGCACCAGACATGTCCGGTGCACACCGGATAGTCCGGTGCCCCCTTCCGACCGTTGGCTCGGCCACGTGTCCCGCGCTGATCGCGCGGCCGACCGTTGGCCCTGGCCGACCGTTGGCTCACCGGACAGTCCGGTGCACACCGGACAGTCCGGTGAATTTTAGCCGTACGCCGTCAGCAAATTCCCGAGAGCGGCCTCTTCGGCCGAGGGAGCCTGGCGCACCGGACACTGTCCGGTGCACCACCGGACAGTCCGGTGCCCCAGACCGAAACAGCCCCTTGGCTGTACACAGCCAAGTCTTCTCTTCTCTTCTTCTTTCTGTTTCTAACACTTAGACAAATATATTAGTACACAAAACCAATGTACTAAGACTTAGAAACATACCTTTGTTGACGATTTGCAGTTTGTTCATCCATGGGCATTGATTCACATTTAAGCACTTGTGTTGACACTCAATCACCAAAATACTTAGAAATGGCCCAAGGGCACATTTCCCTTTCAATCTCCCCCTTTTTGGTGATTTATGCCAACACAATATAAAGCAGATAGAACAAGTGCAAAATCACTTCAAATAAAAACCCAAATTGGTTTTGATTCAATTTGGACATATATGGATCATCCTTTGCCACCACTTGGTTTGTTTTTGCAAATCAAACTCAAATCTCTATTTCTATGTCAAACACACATGTTGAGGCATAAAGAGAGTCATTCCAAAAGAGTTCAAAAACTCCCCCTATTTCCCATAATCAACACTTCTCCCCACAAGAAGCCAACTTTTGACAATAGAGACAATAAAAGACAATAAAAGCTTTTGACAAAACAAAAACTCTATTCTACTATTTTCAAAATCTCTCAAGTGGTAGCTGATCCATTTATCACTTTGGCCTTTATTTTCTCCCCCTTTGGCATCAAGCACCAAAACAGGATCAATCTTGGCCTCTTTAACCCCATTGCCTCACCAAAGTCTTCAATTAAGAGCAAATAGGCAATAAGAGTCTAAAGATGAACTTGGAATAAGTTACCCTCTCATCGGAGTGCAGTGGAAGTCTTTCATGGTCCAAGTCCACCTTTTCCCTTTTAATCCTTCTTCGAGACTAAATCATCAAACTCAAGCACATGGTTAGTCTCAAAGGGTCAAGTTGTAACACATCTCCCCCTAAACATGTGCATCATTTTGCAACGGACTTGTGAGGTCCAGGGAGTGTTTGTACAACTTGAGCACCATAATAAGCAACAAAATGCAAAAGGAACATGATCAAAAGCATGAATACATGTATGCTACAATTCAATCCAGGTTCCGCGAATCTAAGACATTTAGCTCACTACGCAACCTGCAAAAGGTCTTCTCATCTAGAGGCTTGGTGAAGATATCGGCTAGCTGGTTCTCGGTGCTAACATGAAACACTTCGATATCCCCCTTTTGCTGGTGGTCTCTCAAAAAGTGATGCCGGATGTCTATGTGCTTTGTGCGGCTGTGCTCAACAGGATTCTCCGCCATGCGGATAGCACTCTCATTGTCACATAGGAGTGGGACTTTGCTCAGATTGTAGCCAAAGTCCCGGAGGGTTTGCCTCATCCAAAGCAGTTGCGCGCAACACTGACCTGCGGCAACGTACTCGGCCTCAGCGGTGGATAGGGCAACGGAGGTTTGTTTCTTAGAGTTCCATGACACCAGGGACCTTCCTAAGAATTGGCACGTCCCCGATGTACTCTTCCTATCGACCTTACATCCAGCATAGTCGGAGTCTGAGTATCCAACTAAGTCAAAGGTAGACCCCTTTGGATACCAGAGCCCGAAGCAAGGCGTAGCAACCAAATATCTAAGAATTCGCTTTACCGCCACTAAGTGACACTCCTTAGGATCGGATTGAAATCTAGCACACATGCATACGCTAAGCATAATATCCGGTCTACTAGCACATAAGTAAAGCAAAGAACCTATCATTGACCGGTATGCTTTTTGATCAACGGACTTACCTCCTTTGTTGAGGTCGGTGTGTCCGTCTGTCCCCATCGGAGTCTTTGCGGGCTTGGCGTCCTTCATCCCAAACCGCTTTAGCAGATCTTGCGTGTACTTCGTTTGGGAGATGAAGGTGCCGTCCTTGAGTTGCTTCACTTGGAACCCAAGGAAGTAGTTCAACTCGCCCATCATCGACATCTCGAATTTCTGCGTCATCACCCTGCTAAACTCTTCACAAGACTTTTGGTTAGTAGAACCAAATATTATGTCATCGACATAAATTTGGCACACAAACAAATCACCATCACATGTCTTTGTAAAAAGAGTTGGATCGGCTTTCCCAACCTTGAAAGCATTAGCAATTAAAAAGTCTCTAAGGCATTCATACCATGCTCTTGGGGCTTGCTTAAGTCCATAGAGCGCCTTAGAGAGCTTACACACATGGTCGGGGTACCGATCATCCTCGAAGCCATGGGGTTGCTCCACGTACACCTCCTCCTTGATTGGCCCGTTGAGGAAAGCGCTCTTCACATCCATTTGGTACAACCTGAAAGAATGGTGAGCGGCATATGCTAGCAAGATACGAATTGACTCTAGCCTAGCCACAGGAGCAAAAGTCTCCTCAAAGTCCAAACCTGCGACTTGGGCATAACCTTTTGCCACAAGTCGAGCCTTGTTCCTTGTCACCACCCCGTGCTCGTCCTGTTTGTTGCGGAACACCCACTTGGTTCCCACAACATTTTGCTTCGGACGAGGCACCAGTGTCCAAACTTCATTGCGCTTGAAGTTGTTGAGCTCCTCCTGCATGGCCAATACCCAATCCGGATCTAGCAAGGCCTCCTCTACCCTGAAAGGCTCAATAGAAGAGACAAAGGAGTAATGCTCACAAAAGTTAGCTAATCGAGATCGAGTAGTTACTCCCTTGCTAATGTCACCCAGAATTTGATCGACGGGATGATCCCTTTGAATCATCGCTCGAACTTGGGTTGGAGGTGTCGGTTGCGCTTCTTCCTCCATCACTTGATCATCTTGTGCTCCCCCTTGATCAAGCGCCTCCACTTGAGGTACCTGTTCGTCATCTTCGGTTGGGGGACGCACCATGGTCGAGGAAGAAGGTTGATCTCGTTCATCTTGTTCCTGTGGCCGTACTTCTCCAATCGCCATGGTTCGTATAGCGGCCGTCGGAACATCTTCTTCATCTACATCATCACAACCAACAACTTGCTCTCTTGGAGAGCCATTAGTCTCATCAAATACAACGTCGCTAGAGACTTCAACCAAACCTGATGATTTGTTGAAGACTCTATACGCCTTTGTATTTGAGTCATAACCTAATAAAAACCCTTCTACAGCTTTGGGAGCAAACTTAGAATTTCTACCTTTCTTCACTAGAATGTAGCACTTGCTCCCAAAAACACGAAAGTAAGATACATTGGGTTTGTTACCGGTTAGTAGCTCATACGAAGTTTTCTTGAGGAGGCGATGAAGGTAGACTCTGTTGATGGCGTGGCAAGCCGTGTTCACGGCTTCCGACCAGAAACACTCGGGGGTCTCGAATTCTCCAAGCATAGTCCTCGCCATGTCGATTAGCGTCCTGTTCTTCCTCTCTACCACACCATTTTGCTGTGGTGTATAGGGAGCGGAGAACTCGTGCTTGATCCCTTCCTCCTCAAGGAACTCCTCCACTTGAAGGTTCTTGAACTCGGACCCGTTGTCGCTCCTTATCTTCTTCACCTTAAGCTCAAACTCATTTTGAGCTCTCCTGAGGAAGCGCTTGAGGGTCCCTTGGGTTTCAGACTTATCCTGCAAAAAGAACACCCAAGTGAAGCGGGAAAAGTCATCAACAATAACTAGACCATACTTACTTCCTCCTATACTCAAATAGGCGACGGGTCCGAAGAGGTCCATATGCAGCAGCTCCAGGGGTCTTGAAGTGGTCATCACATTCTTGCTGTGATGTGCTCCTCCCACTTGTTTACCTGCTTGACAAGCTGCACAAGTTCTATCTTTTTCGAATTGCACGTTAGTCAAACCTATCATGTGTTCTCCCTTTAGAAGCTTGTGAAGGTTCTTCATCCCCACATGTGCTAAGCGGCGATGCCACAGCCAGCCCATGCTAGTCTTAGCTATTAAGCATGCATCTAGACCGGCCTCTTCTTTTGCAAAATCAACTAAATAAAGTTTGTCGTCTAATACACCCTTAAAAGCTAGTGAACCATCACTTCTTCTAAAGACAGACACATCTACATTTGTAAATAGACAGTTATACCCCATGTTGCATAATTGACTAACAGATAGCAAATTATATCCCAAGGACTCAACTAAAAACACATTAGAAATTGAGTGCTCATTTGAGATTGCAATTTTACCTAATCCTTTTACCTTGCCTTGATTCCCATCACCGAATATAATTGAATCTTGGGAATCCTTATTCTTGACGTAGGAGGTGAACATCTTCTTCTCCCCCGTCATATGGTTTGTGCATCCGCTATCAATAATCCAGCTTGAACCCCCGGATGCATAAACCTGCAAGGCAAATTTAGGCTTGGGACTTAGGTACCCAACTCTTGTTGGGTCCTACAAGGTTAGTCACAATTTCCTTAGGGACCCAAATGCAAGTTTTGTCTCCCTTGCATTTTGCCCCTAACTTCCTAGCAACTATCTTCCTATCCTTTCTACAAATAGCAAAGGAAGCATTTAAAGCACAATAAATTGTAGAAGGTTCATTTACTACTTTCCTAGGAGCATGAATAGTATTCTTTCTAGGCACATGATGAATAACATTTCTCCTAGTCATATCTCTACCATGCATATAGGAAGAACTAGAAGCAGTCATGGCATAAGAATCATAAGCATGTGAATCAAAAGCATTATAAGCATTTCTAGCATGTCTCCTATCATGGTACAAGAAAGCATGGTTCCTTTTAGCACTACTAGCCATAGGGGCCTTCCCTTTCTCCTTGACGAAGATGGGAGCCTTATGGCTTGTTAAGTTCTTGGCCTCTCTCTTGAAGCCAAGACCATCCTTAATTGAGGGGTGTCTACCAACCGTGTAGGCATCCCTTGCAAATTTTATTTTATCAACTTCACTCTTGCTAGTCTTAAGTTGAGCATTAAGACTAGCCACCTCATCATTTAGTTTTGAAATTGAAACTAAGTGTTCACTACAAGCATTAACATCAAAATCCTTACACCTAGTGCAAATTGTAATATTTTCAACACACGAGTTACTTGCTACTTCTAGTTTAGCAGTTAAAACATTAATTTCACCTTTTAAAGAAGAAATGGTTTCATTACAAGTAGAAAGTTCACAAGAAAGTATTCCATTTCTTTTAACTTCTAGAGCAAGAGAATTTTGTGCACTAACAAATTTATCATGTTCTTCATATAAAAGGTCTTCTTGTTTCTCTAAGATTCTATCCTTTTCATTTAAGGCATCAATCAACTCATTAATCTTAGCTATCTTAGTTCTATCCAATCCTTTGAATAAACTAGAGTAATCAATTTCATCCTCACTAGATTCATCATCACTAGAAGAATCATAAGTATTAGCATTACGAGTGATTACCTTCTTTTCCCTTGCCATGAGGCAAGTGTGATGCTCGTTGGGGAAGAGAGCCGATTTGTTGAAGGCAGTGGCGGCGAGTCCTTCGTCGTCGGAGTCGGACGAAGAGCAATCCGAATCCCACTCCTTTCCAAGGTGTGCTTCGCCTTTGGCCTTCTTGTAAACCTTCTTGTTCTCTCTCTTCCCATTTTTTCCTTGCTCCTGGTCACTATCATTTTCGGGACAGTTAGCAATAAAATGACCAAGCTTACCGCATTTGAAGCATGATCGCTTTCCCTTGGTCTTGGCCTTGCTTGGCTGTCCCTTTCGACCTTTTAGCGCCGTCTTGAATCTCTTGATGATGAGAGCCATCTCTTCATCATTGAGCCCGGCCGCCTCAACTTGCGCCACCTTGCTAGGTAGCGACTCCTTGCTCCTTGTTGCCTTTAGAGCAATGGGTTGAGGCTCGTGGAGTGGACCGTTCAACGCGTCGTCGACGTACCTTGCCTCCTTGATCATCATCCGCCCGCTCACGAATTTTCCAAGTACTTCCTCGGGCGTCATCATCGTGTACCTGGGATTCTCACGAATATTGTTCACGAGATGAGGATCAAGAACGGTAAAGGACCTGAGCAGTAGGCGGACGACGTCGTGGTCCGTCCAACGCGTGCTTCCGTAGCTCCTTATTTTGTTGATAAGGGTCTTGAGCCGGTTGTAAGTTTGAGTTGGCTCCTCTCCCCTTATCATGGCGAATCGTCCAAGCTCGCCCTCCACCAACTCCATCTTGGTGAGCATGGTGATGTCGTTCCCCTCGTGAGAGATCTTGAGGGTGTCCCATATCTGCTTGGCATTGTCCAAGCCGCTCACCTTATTGTACTCTTCCCTGCACAAAGATGCTAAGAGAACAGTGGTAGCTTGTGCATTTCTATGAATTTGTTCATTTATAAGCATAGGACTATCCGAGCTATCAAATTTCATTCCATTCTCCACAATCTCCCATATGCTTGGATGGAGAGAGAATAAGTGACTACGCATTTTGTGACTCCAAAATCCGTAGTCCTCCCCATCGAAGTGTGGAGGTTTGCCAAGAGGAATGGAAAGCAAATGCGAATTCGAACTATGTTGAATACGAGAATAATCAAATGAAAAGTTCGAATTGACCGTCTTTTTGTAGTCGTTGTCATCATCCTTTTGGGAAGAAGTAGACTCATCACTATCGTCGTAGTAGATGATCTCCTTGATGCGCCTTGTCTTCTTCTTCTTCCCTTCCTTCCGTCTATGCCCCGAGCCGGAGTCGGTAGGCTTGTCGTCCTTCGGCTCGTTGACGAAGGATTCCTTCTCTTTGTCGTTGATCACGATTCCCTTCCCCTTAGGATCCATCTCTTCGGGCGGTAAGTCCCTTTGTGAAGAGAACGGCTCTGATACCAATTGAGAGCACCTAGAGGGGGGGTGAATAGGTGATCCTGTAAAAAACTTAACTTATAGCCACAAAAACTTGTTAAGGGTTAGCACAATAATTGCCAAGTGGCTAAAGAGGAGATCTTGCACAATACGACTATCACAGAGAATTCAACACAGAGGAGACACGGTGATTTATCCCGTGGTTCGGCCAAGTACAAAACTTGCCTACTCCACGTTGTGGCGTCCCAACGGACGAGGGTTGCAATCAACCCCTCTCAAGCGGTCCAAAGACCCACTTGAATACCACGGTGTTATGCCTTGCTTATCTTTATCCCACTCGCGAGGAATCTCCACAAATTGGAGTCTCTCGCCCTTACACTTAAGATTCACAAAGAAACACGGAGTAAGGGAGGGAAGCAACACACACAAATCCACAGCGAAATGCGCACACACGCGGCCAAGACTCGAGCTCAAGGACTATCTCACAGTTTCTCACAAGAACGGAGCTCGAATCACTTAGAATCACAAACGGATGCGCAAAGACTTAGTGTGGATGATCAAGAATGCTCAAGAGTTGCTTGGTTGCTCCCTCCATGCGCCTAGGGGTCCCTTTTATAGCCCCAAGGCAGCTAGGAGCCGTTGAGAACAAAACTGGAAGGCCATCCTTGCCTTCTGTCATCGGGCGCACCGGACAGTCCGGTGCACACCGGACAGTGTCCGGTGCCCGATTCCTTTCCTTAAATGGCAAAGCCGACCGTTGTAGATGCGAGAGCCGTTGGCGCACCGGACATGTCCGGTGCACACCGGACAGTCCGGTGCCCCCTTCCGACCGTTGGCTCGGCCACGTGTCCCGCGCTGATCGCGCGGCCGACCGTTGGCCCTGGCCGACCGTTGGCTCACCGGACAGTCCGGTGCACACCGGACAGTCCGGTGAATTTTAGCCGTACGCCGTCAGCAAATTCCCGAGAGCGGCCTCTTCGGCAGAGGGAGCCTGGCGCACCGGACACTGTCCGGTGCACCACCGGACAGTCCGGTGCCCCAGACCGAAACTGCCCCTTGGCTGTACACAGCCAAGTCTTCTCTTCTCTTCTTCTTTCTGTTTCTAACACTTAGACAAATATATTAGTACACAAAACCAATGTACTAAGACTTAGAAACATACCTTTGTTGACGATTTGCACTTTGTTCATCCATGGGCATTGATTCACATTTAAGCACTTGTGTTGACACTCAATCACCAAAATACTTAGAAATGGCCCAAGGGCACATTTCCCTTTCAGAGATCTGCCCCGGAGGCAGGTGCTCCAACCAGGCGCGAGCGATGTCGGAGAGGAACAGGGGGAGGTTGCGGATGATGAGGTTGTCATCGTCCGTTCCACCCAGTTGGCAGGCCAGCCGGTAGTCCACGAGCCACAGTTCCGGTCTCGTCTCCCCCGAATACTTTGTGATAGTAGTCGGGGTTCGGAACCGGGTCGGGAATGGCGCCCGTCGTATGGCGCGGCTGAAAGCCTGCGGACCGGGTGGTTCGGGCGAGGGACTCCGATCCTCCCCACTGTCGTAGCGTTCCCCACGCCTGGGGTGGTAGCCTCGGTGCACCCTCTCGTCGAGGTGGGCCCGACGGTTGCGGTGAGGGTGCTCGTTGCCGAGGCGACCCGGGGCCACAGGCGCTGTGTTGCGCGTGCGCCCGGTGTGGACCGAGGCTTCCCACATGAATCGGGAAGTCGCGGCGCGATGTTCCGAGGGGTACCCCTGCCTTCGGGAGGCGGAGCTTTCGGCCCGTCGGACCGCGGCGTCCTCCAGGAGATTCTTGAGCTCTCCCTGAATTCGCTGCCCCTCGGTGGTTGATGGCTCCGGCATCGCGCGGAGAAGCATTGCTGCTGCAGCCAGGTTCTGGCCGACTCCACTGGAAGTGGGTGGCGGCCTCACCCTGACATCGTCGGCGATGCGGTGCTGGAAGCCTTGGGGGAGATGACGTACTTCTCCGGCCGGAGGTTGGCCCGCCCATTCCTGCCCGACGTCCCGGCGGATCGGCTCAAGTGTTCCTGCTCCCTTGTCGAGCCTGGCCTGCACCCCACGGATTTGCTCGAGCTGTGGGTCATGACCCCCGCCGGAACGGGGACCACAGCTAGCTCTCGTAGGATGTCAACGCGAGGCACAGGCCTAGGGAGGTCACCGTTCTCCGGCATACCAAGATGGTTGCCTTCGTTGGGACCCCCTAGATCGACATGGAAACATTCACGACTTGGGCCGCAGTCCTCGTCGCCGAGGCTGCGGCTACCGTCAGAACAGTCGGAAAGGCAGTAGTCGCATGCGGTCATGAAGTCCCGCATGGCACTGGGGTTACCAAGTCCGGAGAAATCCCAACAGAAGTCGGGCTCGTCATCTTCCTCGGACCCCGAGGGCCCGTACGTCGAGACGTCCGCCAGCTGGTCCCAGGGTGACCGCATACGATACCCCAGAGGGTTTGGACTCGCCTCTACGAGAGCGCCCGCCAAAGCGAAGCCGCTTGGCTGGTCGAGGCTGAATCCAAAAGGCGTGAGATGGGAATCGGTTGGTACCTCTTGGTCGACGGGCGGTGACGAAGTCACGTCAGGGACTGACTGCACCGTCGTCTCAGGTACGAGGGTGACGCCGACCAAGTCCTTCGCGAGCGTGCTGGTGTCGTCCGTTTGCTTGGGATTGGCGTGTCGCGGGGAGACGACACTCGTCTTCGTCTCAGACGCGAGGTCGAGGCCCGACGTGCCCCCCATTGGGGCGCCGGCGCCGTCGACTCGCTCGACAGCCGACGAGGTGCCGCCTCCTGCTTGGCCTTGGTTGCCCCTCATCCTCCTCCGTCGGCGGGGGAGGGGACGGGGTGAGCTCGAATGTTGTTCTTCCACCACGTGGGGAAGACGTCGTCGATTCCGCCGCCGGCGGGCGGGCTGTCGGTCGCCATTGTCGCTGTCGCACGGCGGGGGAAGGAGTATCATGTCGTAGCTGCCGTCGAGGGACATGAACTCAAGACTCCTGAAATGGAGCACCGTCCCGGGCTGGAAAGGTTGCTGGAGTCTGCCCATCTGGAGCTTGACGGGAAGTTGTTCGTCAACACGCAGCAGGCCCCTACCTGGCGCGCCAACTGTCGGCATTTTGAAACCCGGGGGTTCCTGGACCGACGAGTAAACTGTCGCCGTGTGCCCCAGCCCAGATGGGTCGGCGCGAGACGGAGCGCGAAGGGGGGAAGACAGCCGGAGGGAGACGGGCGTGAGAGGTGGAAATCCCGCGGCCTTCGTGTTTGTCCCGCGCCCAGGTCGGGTGCGCTTGCAGTAGGGGGTTACAAGCGTCCACGCGGGAGGGAGCGAGCGGCCTCACGTGAGCGTCGTCCCGTCCTTCCCTGCGCGGCCAACCCTCTGTAAGAGGGCCCTGGTCCTTCCTTTTATAGGCGCAAGGAGAGGATCCAGGTGTACAATGGGGGGTGTAGTAGTGTGCTAACGTGTCTAGCAGAGGAGAGCTAGCGCCCTAAGTACATGCCATCGTGGCAGCCGGAGAGGTTTTGGCACCCGGTTCGTGTGGTGTCGTGGACGTCGGAGGAGCGCTGGAGCCTGGCGGAAGGACACCTGTCGGGGCTGTCGAGTCCTTGCTGACGTCCTCTTGCTTCCGTAAGGGGGCTGAGAGCCGCCGTCGTCATAGAGCGTGCGGGGCGTCATCATTACTTGTCTGGCGGAGCGAGCCAGATGGGACGCCGGTCTTGTTCCCCGTAGCCTGAGTTAGCTTGGGGTAGGGTAATGATGGCGCCTCCTGTTGACGTGGTCGGTCCGTGCCCTGGGTTGGGCGATGTGGAGGCTCCTCCGAGGTCGAGGTCGAGTCTGTCTTCCGAGGCCGAGGTCGAGTCCGAGCCCCTGGGTCGCGCGAGGCGGAGACCATCGACTGAGGCCAGGGCTGAGTCTGAGCCCTGGGGTTGGGCGAAGCGGAGTTTGTCGTCTTCCGGGGCTGAGCCAGAGTCCGAGCCCTAGGGTCGGGCGAAGCGGAGTTCGTCGTCTTCCGGGGCCGAGCCTGAGTCTGAGCCCTGGGGTCGGGCGAGGCGGAGTTCGTCGTCTTCCGGGGCCGAGCCCGAGTTCAAGCCCTGGGGTCGGGCGAGGCGGAGTTCGTCGTCTTCCGGGGCCGAGCCCGAGTCCGAGCCCTGGGGTCGGGCGAAGCGGAGTCCGTCGTCTTTCGGGGCTGAGCCCGAGTCCGAGCCCTGGGGTCGGGCGAAGCGGAGTCCGTCGTCTTCCGGGGCTGAGCCCGAGTCCGAGCCCTGGGGTCGGGCGAGGCGGAGTTTCCTATGGCGCCTGAGGCCGGACCTGGCTGCTGTCAGCCTTACTCTGTCGAGTGGCACAACAGTCGGTGCGGCGCAGGCGGCGCTGTCCTCTTGTCAGACCGGTCAGTGGAGCGTCGAAGTGACTACGGTCACTTCGGCTCTGTCAACTGGAGGGCGTGCGTCAGGATAAAGGTGTCAGGCCACCTTCGCATTAAATGCCCCTGCAATTTGGTCGGTTGGCGTGGCGATTTGGCCAAGGTTGCTTCTTGGTGAAGGTTGGGCCTCGGGCGAGCCGAAAGTATGTCTGTTGCTGGAGGGGGCCTCGGGCGAGACGTAGATCCTCCGGGGTCGGCTGCCTTTGCCCGAGGCTGGGCTCGGGCGAGGCGTGATCGAGTCCCTCGAATGGACCGATCCTTGACTTAGTTGCACCCATCAGGCCTTTGCAGCTTTGTGCTGATGGGGGTTACCAGCTGAGAATTAGGAGCCTTGAGGGTACCCCTAATTATGGTCCCCGACAGTATGCATGATTGGGTTGATGTTGGATTTGCTCATGGTGGTAAGGTTGTTGGTGGTATTGCTGGGGGTGGTAGGTGTGCGCGACGACTCGCTGGTTGTTGGCTGGTTGAGCTCTGACCATTCTGTCCTGTGTGGCCTTGGTCTCCGGACAAACCCTTGTGGGATGCGCGCAGTCTTCGCCATGAAACAAGCAGTAGAATCTTCGCGGCTGCTGGGCTCGTCCTCTGCCCCTGCCTCTTGTATTGTTGTCGTGGCCCTGAGGGGGGTATTCTTGGCGGCAAGCAGGCTCTCCAATGGGATGCTGATTGGCTATGGTGTGCACCTGCGGTTGGTTGCGACTGTCCCTGCCAGAGTCTGACTGCGCTGGCCTAACCCAAGTTCTGCTGGACTGTGGAGGGTCCTTGGGCTTCCTCTGGGATTCGACCTTGCGCTGATGGAGCTCTTCGAACCTGGAATACTTCTTGAACAATTGGTAGAGCTCTTGTAGATGCTTGGGCGGGTCCCTGATACAATGACTGTACAAGACGCTGGCTCGAAGATCGCTGATAGCATAATGAATCACTATGTGATCGTCAACTGATGGCGGTTGCGATTTATGCGTGAGGAATTTTCTGTAGTATTCACGAACGGTTTCCTTCTCTTTCTACTTGCTGAGTGATAACTCGGCCAATGCATCTATGTCTGGCCGATATCCTTGGAAATTGAGCAGGAACTTGTCACGAAGTCCCTTCCATGACTTGATTGAGAGTGGTGGTAACCTGGTGTACCAAGTTAACACTAGGCCTTCAAGTGCGATGATGAAAGACTTGGCCATGGTGGCGTCGTCCCCTCTGGATGACGCAACAGCGACTTGGTATCTCATGATGTAATGAGACAGGTCGGTGTTGTCGTTGTATTTGGGGTAAGTGCCGGCCCTGAAGTTGGCTAACTAGGGTGACGCTTGGAGCTGTAGAGCTAGAGGACTTCGCTCGTCAAGATAGTTGATTCCCTCGAAAGCGGCAGCTAGGGGATGATGGTCCGCTCTGCGGGTGGAAAGGGTCTCCAGCCTGTGCCTTGTGCTGGAAAACCACCGGCGGTGCGAGGGGGCCATGTTATAGGTTGTACGGGCCTTTGCCTTGCATGAGTGCGATTTCTTGTTCTAGCTCCCGAGCCTTCTGCTCTTCATCTAATATCATCTGACGCACTTTGGCTTGCATGGTGACTCATTGGCGCTTGGCTTCGAGTATCTCTTTTTGCTTTTGCAGTGGTTATTCTTGATGCGCAGGGCTCGCAGTTTTAGTTGGTCTTCGGTCGAGATGCCTATGTCCTCTCCATCCTCTATGGTGTCTTCGCCTTCTGGGGGGGCGAAGCCTGGTAGTGGTGCCCGCGGTGCGCCCTCGGAACTGCAGGTGCGCACGGTGCCGTCGGGGGTGGTGGTGTCCTGGCATTGTCTCTTGCTGTTGACGTCGTCATCTTCGAAGGCCTCCTGAAGGGTGTTGTTAGCGAGGGCCTTGCCTTTCTTCTCCGCTAGGAGCGCTGCCTTCGCCGTGTCATCGATGGAAGCAGTGGCCTTCGAGGTTGCTCTCTTGGGGGCCATCGCGGGTAGTTTTCTCGTCGCACGAACGGTGGGCGCCAAATGTTGGAACCTGCCTCTTGGGATAGCAAGATCCAATGGGGAAGTGGAGAAAGAGGATTAACTGCTCTAACACAGGATGTCAAAGTAACAACGTTCCTCTTGCGCCTAGGCACAGTACGGGGGTATTTATAGGTAACCGAGGGACCGCCCGACCCTGTCAAGGACTTTTAGGCCCTCATTTACCTAGTTTATCCCCAGGATATTCCCTCGTAGGGGCGTTATAGTGAGTCATTACATCATACTTTATTACAGACACGGCCCAAAGCACACTGCCCACGCGGCATCCGAGGACGGGGCCCTACAACATGGACCGAATTGCACATGAGCCCCTCCCAGCGCTGAGGGGGACGCGACCTGTGGTCTTCGCGGCCTTGGTCTCTCGACCCTTGTAGTGGTCGTGGGTCTTCGCCTCGGCTTGTCGGAGCGAAGAGCGGCGCTTGGGCCTTCGCATGGATGACGTCTGCGACCTAACCGATGGGGTCTGCCAGCGCAGCCTTCGTTCTGCGGAATGTCGAGATAGATGTTGTCGAACGAAGGGTTGCGTGTTCGCCTTCGCCCCAACAGATCTATGGATCCAAATCTATCTAATTCCTGTAATCAGGGGTACCATAATCAAAGCGACCACAGGGCTGCGAATGGTAAGGGTGCTGAATCCCGACAGGGGCGGGAGAACCACCATCCAAATAGTGGTGCGCTACACAGTCTTCACGTAATTCCGCAACTTTCGTCCGAACCTTGCCCAACTCATCAAGGGCGTGGTCTAGCTCGGTGTTGAGCACGGCGACCAGGTTGACCATGTTGTTCAGCCTGGGATTGCCCTCACCAACAGGCGAGACAATCACATCTCTAGTACTGTCGGTCGAACGGCGAGGGTAGTACTTCAGGTCGAGGTTGTCAGCTACCCCGCTGAACAACAAGCAATACTGAGAAAGCGCACGTCGTGCTGCATCTTGCATTGCGGCCTCGGCAGTATCCCTCTCAGTGATAGAATAGTGCTCTGAGAAGGCCTCTACACCCCAATGATCATTGTCTAGACGGCGCACCAAACAAGTAGCCTCGCACTAGTCCGGGTATAACCCGCGACGATGCTGGTAGACTACACAATAGTACTCGATAGACCAAGTGTGTCGGTCGAATACCCGACACAGCAAGGTGTCGAGAGCGTCGTGGAAGTGACACCCGCGAGCGGCGTCGCGAGTGATGGGTCTAGCGATCCATCCCTCTGGCTCCTGCTCCTCCGAGAGCTCCATGCTGTGGCTCGATGTAATACCCAAAAAGTGTAAAAAAGAAAATATAGTTGATTTACATATATGTGTTTGTCTCCATTTGTTATAACATGTGAACAATCACATCACAAGTTATTAATTAACTAATGACACCTAAAATAATACATGCATCATGCTGGACTTTATTTGTGTGTGCATATGTTAGTAATAAAAATTTATAGAAAGACATTAATGTTCAATTTGGAATTTAGACTTAAATTGGAATTCTAGAAAATGGGAGAAAGCAAGGCACTAGATATCACAAAATAAATACTAAAAATAAATAAATTCACCCATGCCATGTCTAAGATGAACATTGAATGAGAAAAAAAATTTACCAAAGAGTTTGAATTTGAATGGGAATTTAAAATTATGAATTTGAAAATTAAAAGGAAAAGAAAAGGGAAAGGAAAATATAAAAGAAAAGGGAAAAGCAATTCAGTTGGGCCGCCAGATCAATTCGGCCCACTACCACCATTCCTCACTCCGTGCGGCCCATCGTCGTGTCCACACACCCACGCGTGTCATGGCACCGACACGCGGGCCCGACATGTCAGTCTCTCAACCGCGCGCGCCTGCTTAAGCTCGGTCGCTGCTCAGTGCCCCCCTTGACTAGCTCCTCCGCTCAAATGAATTACAATGAGATCCGCCGCAATGACCGGGGTCATGCGATCGGGGGCCGGGATTGACTTCGCCACCATGAACCCCATTTCTTCGCCTCTATATAATCGGTTGTGGGGCCCCTCCTTATCCCCTCAGCCGTGACTCCAAACCCGAGAACCGTTGTCGCCGGGGCGCATCAAGCGCACATTGTGCTCGGGGTGCCACCGTGGGGGGGGGGAATCCTCGCCGTGGCCGTTGTCCGCGCCTTCGGTGGTGTCTTGGGCCTTTCCCAGACCGTGGGGAAGGCGATCGTGTTCATGTTACGTGGGTTCGACCACCGACGTCGCCAGAATTCTTCGCCGCCACCGTGGATCCACCTCGTGCCGCTGTCGGACACCCCTGCAAAGCTAATCACCGGTGAGAACCAATCCCCTGGATTACCCATTTACTACATAGCACTGCGCACCGGTTAGGATCGAGCTCTAGTCGTTGTGGCGTCATGGCGCCACGCACCGGCAATGGCACCACCGTGGGAGGCCCTACGCCGCCGTGTTTCGGCGTCGGGGAGTGTAGGGCGTGCGGGGGGGCGTTGGATGCATCAGGGACGGTCCGGATTCGACTCCGAGCATATCGCTTCGGGCCATGGTCGGGAGCCGTTGATCTGTCAACGCACGCCCAAGATCAGAGGAGGATAACATCATTTCATTTAATTAAATCAGCGCCATTGATTTCAAATCCAACGCATAGCATCGCATACCGATTCGAATGAGAACTTGATTTAATCTGGACGCTCGGTATGGATCCAACGGACTGTGATCGCCGATACCCTTTCAGCCATGACGTTTTCAGAGGAACCCCTAGAGTTATCAGAAATAAACCCACCGTCCATATCAGGGGCGCTCTGTGTCTTAGGAACATTTTCGTAACAGCCCCTGGACTTTGGTTTAATCTTGCGCCCAGTCCAGGAGATAGAAAATCAAGGGGAAAAGTAAATAGAGACTAGTCAATCCTTAGGTTTCAATAATGTAATGCGGGACAATGAATTATAGAGTAAGTAGGACATAATAGGTTAGAGGACACTTGCCTTCACGAGATTGTTGCTCAGGGAGATCTTCGGCAACACACACATGAACCAAGGGCTACTCGTTGTTTAAATAAAGCGATCATACATTCAATACATTTGGTAAATGACAAATAAACAACACATTAATCATGTACAAACATTGGAACACATCTCAAAAGGAAAAGTATGAACTCAAAAGGGAGTTTAAATTATAGGGTGAACTAATCTCATTTAGCAGTTGATTATTCTTTAAGTGTTGTCTATCTCCATGGTTACATAACCTAATTCTACTTGTTTTAATGAGATATCTAATTCAAACCAGAGATAAGTTCATACATCACATATTATTATCATCTTCGCAATATTAAGCATATATTTTACCACTAGGGTTTCCTTTTTATTTATTTTATTAAGTGAATAAATCAACACATACACTAACCTATAGTTAGACACAAAATTAGAGTGTACATACTGTAAATGAACATAATTTATTTGAACAGAGAATATTGCTACGAACATTTTGCAATTTGAATCACTAAATTTGGAGTTCATATGAAAAAGATATGAAATAAACAAGTTTTGAAGTTTGAAATGTGAAAAATAGGTCCAATTATGTAATTATTTAAAAGTGCAGGGCTCTGTTTATAAGAGTTCAGGGGCCTACGCGTAAAGTCTAAGGACGACGGGTTCTATTACCCGAGAACTCAGGGTCTCTTTAGTAAAAATCACACGCGAAGGGGTACGGGTTGTTCTCGGCCATCGGATCAGCGAGCAACGGCCCCGATTAGATCTGGCCGAGCAGACGCGCGCGCGAACGCGAGCGCGGGCTGACCAGCGGGCCAGGGGTGTCAGCTGCCTAGGGCGAGACGGCCTAACCGACAGGCCCCATCTGCAGGGCGCGGGTGAGATAGAGTGAGAGGAGGGCGGTCAGATCTGGATCGGGCGGTCGGGATTAGATCTGGCTTAATTGAAATCGGGTCGTCCGATTAGGGTTGGGCGGACAGGATGCGCCAAAATGCGTAACCGTTAGGAAGGAATATTCGGACCAAGGTCCAAACAGCCACGGCCCGACCCGGCCAGCGGCGCGCGTGTGGCAGTTCTTTATCCTTTTCTCAGTTTTTCGATAGATGCACCAATGATCCACTTATTTAAGTTGAATGAATTGTCTCTTGAACTTCCGGTATGGTACTACAGTACTAGTACACCGTAATATTAAATTGAACCTCTGTCATTGATTATTATTGAATATTAACCTGAGTCAATATTAACCTGAGTCAGGCCCAATAATAATAGACATATAAATATCTAACATGATAGCTACTAAAGTTTAGGCCCTATGATCAAACAACGCGAACGCGGCAGAGCGTTAGTTATCTGCCATGCATGAAATTCTGAGCGCAACATGGATCGCCGGCATGGCGTGATGGCGTATTGGCGTAGCATAGTCGAACTCGTAGCTTGTGCTGGTTGCAGGTACAAGCCGGCTAGTGTATGCCGACTGTGCCTGCCGATTGCCGCCTGAATAGTCATCTCATGCAGTCACGCTCGTATGGCACGCCGGAATATCGACCAGTCAGGCAGTCAGCCCCAGTGCTGCAGAAATCTGGTGTCTGTCTGAACACTGCTTTGCTTGGAAGATGACACGCGACCACAACCCGTGACCATGATTGATGAGTGAGAGTGTCATGATAAAATGAAAAGATACCACCGAAAATTATAGCTGTCCGTTAATGTTACTTGGTCTACATGTCATACACATAAAATTATTCTCTATATATTATTCAGTGCCAGGAGATTTTTCCCAATAAAAGCCTCGCTCGCTTCGCTCGACTCCAATGAGAACCCAGATACGCATGGCGGCATGCATGCAAAACGACGAGTACCCCGCAGCGTGTACTTAGGACCGTGTACAATCTTAGATAGTAAGTTGGGGTTATCTAAATATTAGATACATATAAGAAACTCGTTCATATAAATCAATATATCTAAGCATTATATCTTAATTATTGGAACCTCTCAAGTTATGAGTTTAACTATATCCAGACTTAGATAATCATGCTAGAAACGTTCCTTTGTCAAGAACTCAAGATACATCTCTTATGTTGCTTTACGCTTAAATCCTTAGATATTTCTTAAGATATAGGTTACTTAAATGGGTTGTATATGCCGTTAGCTTCAATATGTGGCGGAAACAAGGCATGTCATGCGTGTATCCTGTTCCTATCCGCGGCACGGGCTTATGCATGCTAGCTCTAGTAGAGACAGCAATGGCCCTGATCCTCGATTCTCCTCGAGGAATTAATTCATTAGAGGATGAGGATGGATTAGGAGATGGGGATAGGGAAGATTCTCCTCATACGGGGATGTAAACGAGAAAAACCCTCCCTGCGATTAAACGGGGACAGAGATGAGGAAGCATTCTTCATTCTCGTTTCTCACGGGAACCCGTTAAACTTAAATATAATTATATTTTCATGTAATGTATAGTGATAAAATAAATAATTATCTTGTCAAGATATCATTCATTATATAAATGTGTTAATTTTATGTACACATAATAATTTGTAACATCTGATAATTTGTATAAGCGATAATGTTATATTAATAATAAAAAAGTATGTCATAATCTCTACAAATATTAAGAGCCATGTGTAGACTGCCCCCGCTCGCCACTGCCTCCCGCGGATCCTGCGCGCGCACGGCTAACTACCCCTCCGAGGATCTAGCCGTCCGGCAAACAACCGCCGTCGCGGATCCCCTACCTCCCTATCGCTACCTCCCGCGGACCGCGCCCGCCCCCACCCAGCCGCGATTCCCCACCCACCTCCCGCGGGTCGCGCACGTCGCGCCCGCCCGGCCTCCCGCCGCGATTCCCCGCCGTGATTGCCGCTCCCTACGCGCGCGGTTGCCGCTCGCACACTGTCATGCCGCTCCCTGCGCGCGCACGGCTAACTACCCCCGCCGAGGATGCAGCCGCCCGGCAAACAACCGCCACCGAGGATCCCCTACCTCCCGCGGACGTCCACCGGCTCGCAGCACAATGCTGGTGTGAGGGCGGATGTGGTCAGGCTTGGGAGCGGAGAAGGAGCCGACTATTGGTCCGTGTCCATGCGTGAGCTCGGCGTATGGTCGGTGGCGCTCGGTGGTGTTCATAGTGCGCCACCGCCATGGGCTGCGTCGCGTCCAAGAACACCGTCTCGGTGACGCCGGCGGCCGACTCATCCGGCGGGCTCAGGGACCGGAGCCAGCCGCGCGCCCAGGGGTCTGTTGCCCCGTTGCCGGTGCCGTGCCTTCCCTGTGCAGCTCGTCGTCCACGGCGAGGAGGCTAGAGAAGGTCAAGGACGAAGCCGAGGAGGCAGGGAAGGCCATCGTCGCCGTGGCGGCCGCGTCCTGGAGCTTCCGGCTGCGGAGCCTGCGGAAGAGCCTCGAGGGCGAGCAGGTGGCTGCCGGGTGGCCGCCGTGGCTCAGCGCCGTCGCCGGGGAGGCCATCCAGGGGTGGATCCCACTCAAGGTCGACTCTTTCGAGAAGCTAGAGAAGGTATTGTGGAGCTTTCGGCTGAGGTTTCCTAGGCCACTCATTTCAGTTGGGTTCCGTGACTGATTCAATTCAATTCAATAGCTCGCGGGTCATTTTCCATGGCAAAATTTTGCTTGCGTGTGGAATTTAGAAGGATGATGGTTGTTGAGAATGTAATTTGGTCTAACTGCTTGGTATCTTTCCGGAGCAAGAAGCCTATCTTTGGTCTGTCTCAGATATGTGATCCCAACTGCTGCTGAACACGGTTGGCTAAAGGAAGAACCAATGAAAGACCTTTCAAACGATTTTTTTCTCACTCTTTTTATTACACAAAGTGACAGCATTGCTGATGCTTGTGCTGGAGTAGCCTGAATATGTCTTTCAGGAAAGCATTTTCAGGAAAGCAGCTCAATGAAGCTTCATTACGTATCTGTTAGAAATCCGTTACTGTTGTACCCTTCGTCGTTCTTCACGTTATGTAATATAGACGAATCGTACTGCAAAAAGCGCAGGTTTTGGAGCAGTTGAAATGATGAACACTTTTTTTGTTTTCCATGTGTATTAGCAGCTGTCGGTGTTTAATTTATTTAAATTAGATGATAGTGGATTTGAGAGCCGGCGGTTGTCGTTCCGAAAGCAGGAAACAACAGGGTTATTAGTAGTAATCAAGCCTGTGTGTACGAGTTGATCCGTCCAATTGGTTGTGCTGAGGTGATCAAGTTCGTCTTGTTCGTTGAGGTGGAGTATTTTTATGCTAATGATGATGACTACCAGGATGTGTACTTTGTTGCTTGCGGACTTTTTTGTTTCAATTATTGGTTTTTACCATGCGTATGAAAAGGAGGACAGTTTTGTATTACTATTCGATGAACTTGTTCATCTGACAAGTGCTGTAATGGCTTGTAGAAAAACAAGATGCTTATCGGTTTTTACTACGTATCTGTTTCCGATGAAATCATAATCTTGACTGGTTGTTATTTAGCTTATGTTCGATTCAACTGCTGATTGTCCTCATCACATTGAGCATGTTATTGTTTCTTCATGTAAATTGATTTCCACACACCAAACTGTTTTGAGTAGCATACATGAGCACTTGTCGCTCAAATGTAGTAGTATGGAACTAATCGTATCTGTATTATTTACTTTTTCTTGTGAACAGGCGGCAGGTCCAGACTACCTCTAGAGCTACCAGATCCCTAAGTACTCTGACAAGGGCCGTTAGACGAGGTTAGCTTGATGCTTTGGCATGTTAGTCTGTAAAAGAATCTTCACTGCGGCTACTAATACTGTCAAACCTTATACAGGTGGAGAGAGCACTGGAATAGATGCCAATGGAAATTCCTATGATCTGAGCACAAAGTTGCTCCATTTGGCCTGACACCTATCTGAAAATCTAATTGCTTGTGCTGCAGCCAATAGCTTGTACATGTACTACGCATAAACAAGTGAAATGAACAGAGCAACAATTTTTTTTGTTGGTTGCTCCCCACAAGTGTAAGATGAACAAGCACAAGCTCCGCAAGTTCGAGAACCAAACACTTCCATCCAAGTATGATCTGATGTGCAAGCAAAGGATCTGAGAGACATGGAACCAAGTTCATACAGCTCGGTACTCAATAAACAGAATCAACTTCTGAACCAACACGGCTTGTGAACAATATACAGGCTTTCTCCCTTCACTGATCCAGTTCTTCTCTAAGCTGGATGGTTTTGCATTAGCTTGCAGGTCATCAATGAATGCTGAAAGTATCTGATAAACAGAAGTCCGAAGAACATCTGCCATAATATAAACTTTCTTGTGCATGCCACTTTTTTGTGTGCTTGCAATTGCAACTCCATTGCCTTTTCGTCCTGTGGAGAGGTTAGTCCACCTAATGTTTTCAGATCCCAGTGAGTGCACAGGATGTGGGTTTGTTTTCTTTCCTAAACATTATAACACATTTGTAACATTTTCCTATAATATTATAACACATTTGTACATGAGTTATCGTGATATTTTTGAAAGAGGTGAATTGGATCAACGCATAACTTGTATTGATCTCAAGTGATCTATTTATACACGTACAGAAGGCGGTGGCCGAACCTAACGGATCACAGCTGATCGGCCATGCACCTAGAGAATCGGCAGAGGCCGTTACATGAATAAGAGACTCGGTCCTAGCTGTTACAACTGGATAGACTCGTTGACACCCCCCTCAATCTCGACGGTGAGGTCTGCTCGACGAGATTGTCCCTGAAGTCCAAAAACAGTGACGAATTCAGCGCCTTTGTAAACACGTCGGCCAGCTGACGTTCGCTAGGAACATGATGAACACGGACCTGCCCGAGCGCCACCTTCTCATGGACAAAATGGATGTCGAGCTCAATGTGTTTCATCCGCCGATGATGCACCGGATTGTGAGACATGTAGACTGCTGAAACATTGTCGCAGAACACCACGGTGGCCTTCGGTAGAGCAAAACGCAGTTCCTGGAGAAGATGGCGGAGCCAGGAACAATCTGCGACCGCGTTAGCGATGGCGCGGTACTCCGCCTCTGCACTCGATCGGGACACCGTCGTCTGTCGCTTGGAGGACCATGAGACCAGCGAGTCACTGAGGACCATGAGACCAGCGAGTCACTGAGGAACCCAGACGTCGAGCGTCGGGTGTCCGGGCATCCCGCCCAGTCCGCATCAGAGTATGCGGTGGCGATGGCGTTGGTGATGGGCGATAGGCGGATGCCGAGGTCCAGTGTGCCTTTGATGTAGCGCAGTATCCGCTTCAGCATGGTGTCGTGGACGTCGCGGGGCGCATGCATGTGGAGACACACCTGTTGAACAGCATACACAATATCTGGTCGTGTCAAAGTCAGATATTGGAGTGCACCAGCGATGCTGCGATACGCCGATGGATTGGAGAGGAGAGTGCCATCAGTCGTCGAAGATTTCGGCTTGCAGTCAGCTGGTGTCGAAACAGGCTTGCAATTTGACATGCCGGCGCGATCGAGAACATCAGCGGCGTACTTGGCTTGGTTGAGGAAGAAGCCAGTACCATCCCGACGGACTTCAGTGCCGAGGAAGTAGCGCAGGGGTCCCATGTCTTTGATGGCAAATGCAGTCCGCAGCTGTCGAATGATGCGTTGAAGCACAACCTGAGACGACGCTGACAAAATCATGTCGTCGACGTACAGAAGTAGATAGGCGGCATCGTTGCCGCGGTGGAGAATGAAGAGCGACGTGTCAGCCTTGGATTGAGTGAAGCCAATACCAGTGACGTGTCTGGTGAAGTGCTCGAACCAGACACGTGGAGCTTTTCGAAGACCGTAGAGCGATCGGGAGAGAAGACAGACGTCGTCAGGCCTGTGTGGATCGACAAAGCCAGTCGGTTGCTGACAATAGACGTTGTCGGTGAGGTGGCCATGAAGAAAGGCATTGGAGACGTCCAATTGGTGCGCAGGCCACCCGTGCGTAGCGACGAGAGTCAAAACGGTGCGGATCGTCGTAGGCTTGACAACGGGGGAGAACGTCTCGCCAAAGTCGACGTCGGCGCGTTGATTGAAGCCGCGCACAACCCATCGCGCTTGTAGCGTTCAAGGGTGCCGTCTGAGTGGAATTTATGTTGGAATACCCATTTACCGGTGATAATGCGAGCACCCGGTGGACGAGGAACAAGAGTCCAGGTTTGATTGTGTTGGAGAGCATCGAATTCAAGCTTCATCGCAGCAAGCCAGTTGCTGTCACGAAGAGCCTTTCGGACTGAGGTGGGCACGGGAGAAACTTGTGGTGCGGATGTGTTGCTGGAGATAGGCATAGCATAATCCGTGAAACGAGCAGGTCGTGAAGGCACAGCACCGGTGCGGGATCTAGTCACCATGGAATGAGGACGTAGCGGTGGATGCAAAGGTGCTGCAGGGTGGGAAAAACCTGGAGAATCAGACGTTTCGTCAGGGATGGGCAGCTGGGTTGCTGGTTGTTGTGCGGGCACAGGATGGGCTGTGCGGGCGCGTGGTGGTTGAGGTGGCAGCGCGCGCGGATAGCAAGGGAGGAGGGCACCTGGAGGAAAATCAGTAGACGAAAGCTGCTGGGAAGGTGCCGAAGAAGGGCACACAATTGCCTCTTTGAACGGAAAGGAGTGTTCATCGAAGAGAACATGGCGTGAAGTGATGACGCGCCCGGATGCGAGATCGTAGCAGCGATAGCCACGATGGTCCGCCGGATATCCGATGAAAGCACAGACGGCGGATCGAGCACTGAGTTTGTGTGCAGCAGTCGCTGTAGTGTTGGGGTAGCAGCGGCACCCGAAGACGCGCAGGTCGTCGTAGGATGGCGGCGTGCCGAAAAGGAGCTGGTGGGGAGTTGTGGAGGCAGTAGCGCGGCATGGACGCCGATTGAGGAGAAACGTGGCAGTGGAGAGTGCCTCGGCCCAAAACGCTAAAGGAGCTGCACAATGAAGAAGGAGGGTACGCAGGCAATTGTTGATAGTGTGTAGTATGCGTTCGGCTTTCCCATTCTGTTGGGATGTGTAGGGACAGGACAGACGAAGTTGTGTGCCATGAGCGGCAAAGAAGGTGCGCATAGCATAGGAGTCGAACTCTTTGCCGTTGTCAGTCTGGACAGCGAGAATAGGCAAGCGGAATTGGGTATGAACGTAGGCAAAGAACGTACGGAGGACGTAGGGGACGTCAGATTTTTGACGCAGCGGGAAGGTCCACACATAGTGAGAAAAATCATCAAGAAGAACGACATAATATTTGAAACCAGTATGACTAAGCACTGGTGAAGTCCAGACATCCGAATGCACTAACTGAAAGGGAAAATGAGTAGTTGTTGCTGAAGCAGAGAATGGCAGCCGAGCGTGTTTGCCAAGGCGACATGCGTGGCAATTGTGATCGGTAGCCTTATTACAATGAAAAGGGAAATTATGAAGAAGCTGAGACAGAGCCGGAGTGCCGGGATGTCCGAGCCTTGCATGCCATAAGGAGACCGACGGGGCTGATGAAGATGTGAGGCTGAGGTGCTGCGGTGGGCGGAGTGGATAAAGATCGCTGGTGCTGTTACATCGGAGAATCTCCACTTTGGTTGGTTGAGCCTTGATAGAAAAACCATCGGAGTCAAATTCAATAGAAACATTGTTATCGCGAGTTAAACGACGAATGGAAAGAAGATTCTTAACCAACGAAGGACAAAGAAGAATGTGATTAAGACGAAGAGGATACTGAGAGGTGGGCAGAGTGGCGGAGGCACGGTTGTGGACAGGCAAAAGGGCACCATTGCCAACCGTGACTGTCGCAGAATGAGGTTCGAAGGAAGACATCGAAGGCATACCAGAGGTGGACGACATGTGACTGGTTGCGCCAGTGTCAAGGTACCAGTCAGAGGCGGATGGAGCAGTGGCGACGCCGGCAGAGTGAAGGGCGGAGTACAGGGCTTGGGGAAGTTCCGGAGTTGACGGCGCATACATCTGAGTCGCAGCCATCGCCTGCTGCGGCTGGACGGGTGGACGAGGTCCGAGGACGCCCGCACCTGGGGCACGGAACGGCATGGGCCACGCCTGGACCATGCCAGTCCAGGGATTGTAACCTGCGGTCCATGGTTGGCCTGCAGGGGCCCGTGGTGCATAGCCGCCGTTGTTGGCGGCTCCAGAGCCGCGCCCGCGACGCCTGTTGCGAGAGCGCACGCGAGGAGCGCCAAAGCTGGCAGATCCAGTGCCTGGTGGAGAGGCGGAGGCGTTAGAGTTGGCGGAGGAGCTCTCCCCGCTCGAGGACTGCTTGGAGTCGGAGCTGTGGCCAGCGGCCAGAGCCTGAGCGGCGTCGTTCTTGGCGTCGTGCTCCTCGCCCAACTCCTCGAGCAAGAGGAACGAGCGAGCGCTCATGAAGGTGTGTGGTGGGAACTTGGCGGTGATGACCGGCTTGACATGGCGAAACCGAGGATTAAGACCGCGTAGGAGGTTGAGCACCTGACTTGGTTCGGAGACGGCGTGGCCGACGTCGCGAAGCTGATCGGCGAGGTGCTTCAGGCGAGCGCAGTACTGGGTGATGGTCATGTCGCCCTGTCGGAGACTGCGGAATTCCGCCTCGAGGTAGACAGCACGCTGGAGCTCGTTGTCACGGAAGAGGTTCTCGACGTCACTCCAGAGGGAGAACGCAGAACGCTTCGGTGTGTGGACGATGTCGAACACCGATTTGGAGATGGTGGTGTAGATCCAGCCGACGATGCAGTGGTCATCCATGTGCCACTCAGCGTCGCGTTCGTCCAGCGGGGGCGGCGAGCGAACATGTTGAGCGAGACCGAACTTGCCGAGGACTTCATCGAAGAAGCACCGCCAGTGGCCGTAATTGGCCTCATCGACGTCAAGGGTGACAGGGACATGAGCACGGATGTTCACTGTTTGGAGAACGGTGGCAGGTGTGGGTTGTTCAGGAACAAAGGTGTCGGAGTCAGAGGAGGAAGAATGGCCGTCCATGGCGTGTGGAAGAGGGGCAGAGGAGTGATCGAGAGGTTGAAGAAAGTGAGAGCAGCGGTGAGCTGAAGTCACTGGGGCCTGGTGAATTGGATCAACGCATAACTTGTATTGATCTCAAGTGATCTATTTATACACGTACAGAAGGCGGTGGCCGAACCTAACGGATCACAGCTGATCGGCCATGCACCTAGAGAATCGGCAGAGGCCGTTACATGAACAAGAGACTCGGTCCTAGCTGTTACAACTGGATAGACTCGTTGACAATTTTATCTTCCCGTTGCAATGCACGGTCATCCACCTAGTTATAATTTAAGTGAGGATAGAGATCTCGATTGGAATTTATCGCTGCTGGGAAGAGAAAGAAATAACGCCACAAAAGTTTGTGGGATCTTTACAGGAATGTTTTTTTTTAGCGTGGACAAGGATGAGGAGCCAAAACCGATGGCTAGTGCCGGCCGACATCAGTCAGCGCGCGCTATGGCCTACGGCCTGTGGCTGTGTGGCAGGCAGTAGCTCCCCGTCCCCGCCTCCCGTTGTCGCCCTGCGCGAGGCACAAGCGGCACGGCGCGAAGGCGGCACAGCCATCTGACCAACGCACGGCGTACGGCGCGGAGACGTGGGCGCTCGCTCGCCACTGCCGCACTACGGGATACCACGATCCGCGAGTACCGAGGCGGTTCGTGAAAAGCCGGGCCGGGCACATCGAGAGCGGACAGATGGAGGTAGCAGCTGGGCAACGGATGTCCCATTGGTCACGATACTCCGTACGCCCACTAAGGATAGTGAGGATTTCATTTCCCTCTTTTTAAAAATGCCACATCAGCTCTATGAATGAATAAAATATCATCTCTCATTAGAGAGTTTCATTTCATTATTTCATATGTCAACATACTTCTTAAATACCGCATATAAATAACCAATAGGATTTACTCAATTATATGAAACAAAACACTCTCCGTGGAGGTTTCACACAGTTTTCAAGACATTAGAAACGAGTTAACATGGTTTCATCTTCATGAAACTTCATAAAACTCTTCTTTCTAAAATGATGTGACATATCTTCCAAATACCTGATGTGGTAGGCTAATTAATACATGAAACGTCTCATAAAACCTTCATTGTGATTAGCCTAATGCACAACAAGCAATCTAAATTCCCAGCCGGTACTCAACGTTCGGGACTAAAAGCCCAACATTTTAGTCTCGGTTGCATCTTGATTGCATGGATCATAATTAAAGATGAGTATTTAGTACCGATTCACGGTATAAACCGGTAATAAAGGGTGTTTAGTTTATAACAAATAATTTTTAATCTCTTTATTTTATTTCATTTTAGTTTCTAAATTACCTAAATTACCAAATATGAAAACTAAAATTCTATTTTAGTTTCCATATTTATTAATTTAAGAACTAAAATAGAATAAGATAGAGTGACTAAAAATTAGTCAATACAAACCAAATACCTTTTAATAGTTAGACCTTCAGAACCGGTTTGTAAAGAACTGATTTTAAAGGTTTAGTTTTTGGTGCCGATTTATTCCAAGGACCGGCACTAAATTTATAAGTCTATGGTTTAGTACCGGTTTTTGAACCGATACTATAATATCGAAGCCGATTTCGATCATTTGTTAATTTACGTTAAATTTAATGTGTACAATAATATATTTATATATAAAGATATGTAAATGTGTACATTTATATACACCTTTTGTTATTCATACATGCAAAATGTGTAGATTCATATATAAAAATGGATATGTACATTAATAGTAACACTACCGGAATCCAAGGCTTTGCCGAGTGTTGTATTCTTTGCCGAGTGCCTTTTGTCGGGCACTCGGCAAAGACGTCTTTGCCGAGTGCCGCACTCGGTGAAGCTAGACTCTCGGCAACGCGGCTCTTTACCGAGTGCGGGACACTCGGCACAGGGCGACACTCGGCAAAGACTAGTTTGCCGAGTGTCAAACACTCGGCAACGGGGGCTCTCGGCAAAGGGCCGTCAACGGCCGTCCCAACGCTGACGGCCATCAGTCTTTGCCGAGAGCCAACGGCTGGCACTCGGCAAAGAGGCTTCTTTGCCGAGTGTCCCACATCTAGCACTCGGCAAAGAACTCTTTACCGAGTGTCATCTCTAGACACTCGGCAAAGTATATTTTTATTTTTTTGATTTTGTCTCCCAAACTTTTTGTGGTATGTTCCTACACTATGTAGACCTACATGTATCATTTGTGGACAATTATAACATAGATTCAATCGTTAGTAGATTTAGTTCGTTTATTTGAATTTCTTCGGAAAATTCAAATTTGAACTGCAGGTCACTCGAAACTTGGAAAACCGTGCATGAAAAAATGATATTCATGGTACTTAGCATAAGTTACGACCGATTTCAGAAGCGTACCGGAAACTTCGAGCAACATGCTCACTAAACATGGCCGTGAACTTGACATCCACATGTTTAAAAATTGTATAAAACACAAACAAAGTCAGAAAATCATGAAACTTGTCCCCGTGTCATGATATCATATGTATAGGCTGTGATAAAAATTTTAGAGTATTTGGAGAAAGTTGTGAGACACTATGTGTAGAAACCTAAGAGATCCACATTGAAACTCTATGATTTCATGTGTAATCCTCTTAGGTTTCTACACATAGTGTCTCACAACTTTCTCCAAATACTCTAAAATTTTTATCATAGCCTATACATATGATATCATGACACAGGGACAAGTTTCATGATTTTCTGACTTTGTTTGTGTTTTATACAAATTTTAAACATGTGGATGCCAAGTTCACGGCCATGTTTAGTGAGCATGTTGCTCGAAGTTTCCGGTACGCTTCTGAAATCGGTCGTAACTTATGCTAAGTACCATGAATATCATTTTTTCATGCACGGTTTTCCAAGTTTCGAGTGACCTGCAGTTCAAATTTGAATTTTCCGAAGAAATTCAAATAAACGAACTAAATCTACTAGATATTGCAAACACTGTTATAATTGTCCCAAAATGATACATGTAGGTCTATATAGTTTAGAAACATACCACAAAAAGTTTGGTGCTGAAAACAAAAAAAATACAAATGTACTTTGCCGAGTGTCGTGTGGTTGACACTCGGCAAAGTAGGCTTTGCCGAGTGTCCCGGGGTGGCACTCGGCAAAGAAGTGAAAAGCAGTCTTTGCCGAGTGCCCCTGGATGGCACTCGGCAAAGAAGACTCCTTTGCCGAGTGCCGCCGATCTGGCACTCGGCAAACCATATTTTAAAAATAAAAAAAAATCTTTGCCGAGTGCCGCATCGCGGGCACTCGGCAAAGAACATAAACTTAGCCAATCCGACGGCTTCTCCTTCTTCTCTCTCTCACTCACGCTCACTCGCTGCACGCCGCCGACGCCCGCGCTCGCTCGCCGCCGACCCCGCGCCCGTGCCCACCCTCGCCGCCGGCCACGCGCCGCCGGCCACGCGCCGCCCCCCGCCAGCGCGCCCGCTCGCCCGCGTCGCCCACGCGCTGCCCACGCGCCCGCCACTCGCCGCGCGCCCGCGCCGCCCGCTCGCCGCGCGCCCGCGCGCCGCCCACGACCGCCGACGACCCCGCGCCGACGACCTCCACGCCGTCGATCGCTCACGACCTCCACGCCGTCGACCGCTCACGACCTCCACGCCGTCACGCCCGTTCGCCGTCGTGCACCGTCCACGCCGAGCAAATAGGTATAAACTAATTTTCACATTTTAGTTGCTAAATATTGTCAAATAAATGTATATGTGTGGTTGTGTATTGTGTATTGTGATTGTGTATTGTGAAATAGAATTAGGTTTTTTGTGTGTGATTGTGTATTGTGAAATAGAGTTAGGTTTTTAGTCCTCACTTTGCATGCATTAGGTAAGTCTTTTAATTGTTTATGTGGTTATTTAGGCATTAATGTATATGTGTGGATATGTATATGTGTGGATGTCAGCCATCGTGCTGCTACTTATATTTACAGGCTTTGAAAACCTCCCCGTGCAGGGGAGGTGCTGCCGGATTTTTTTGTTGATAGGCTTTGGTTAAATATGTTATAGGATGGAGGACCGTGAGTGGATGTACACGGGCCGTAGAGGAAGGAACGATGTCACTACTGAATGGATTAGAAAGACCGATGATTTCATGGAACGGGCATATGGCGAAGCTGCTAAAGGAGCGAGTCTAGTCCCATGCCCGTGCAGCAAATGTGACAACCGGAAAATAAAACCAAAGAAGACCATGGTAGAACATATTTGGAAGAATGGATTTACGCCGGGCTATACTCGGTGGATATTTCATGGTGAAGCGCATCGTACGAGAGAGGAGGTGCTGAGACAACGTGTCGAGGATTATGACGCGGATGCGGGGGTAGCGGATATGTTGAACGACTATCAGGAGGCACAGTACACGGGAGGATGTATGGATGACGAGCCAGAGCCGACTGCAAAGGCGTTCTACGACATGTTCGACGCGGCACAGAAGCCCCTTCACGGCCAGACAAAGGTTTCTCAACTGGATGCCATTGGGCGTGTAATGGCGTTCAAGTCGCAGTACAGCATGAGTAGAGACGCATTCGATGGCTTGTTGACGGTTATTGGGAGTCTGCTTCCGGATAATCACGTTCTGCCAAAGAGCATGTACGAGGCACAGAAACTACTTCGTGCACTCAAGATGACGTATGAGCAGATTCATGCTTGTCCGAAGGGCTGCGTGCTATTTAGGAAAGAATACGCGGAGGCAAAGTACTGTACCAAGTGTAATTCATCTAGGATTATGGAGGTAGACTCTGGTGATGGACAGAAGAGGCAGCTCGACATCCCCTTGACAATCCTACGACACCTTCCGTTCATACCGAGGATCCAGCGTCTGTACATGACAGAGGAATCCGCGAAACAGATGACATGGCACAAAAATGGAAAACGATACAATCCTGACAAGATGGTGCACGCATCAGATGGTGAAGCATGGAAACACTTTGATGACATTCACCGTGAGAAAGCCGAAGAGGCTCGTAATGTACGTGTTGCGTTGGCCACAGATGGGTTCAATCCCTATGGAATGAGCGCTGCCCCATACACATGTTGGCCCGTGTTTGTTATCCCAATCAATCTCCCCCCTGGTGTGTGCTTTCAAAGGCAGAATATATTCGTGTCGTTGATAATTCCCGGACACCCGGGGAACAAAATGGGTGTGTACATGGAGCCTTTGATCGATGAATTGGTACGTGCCTGGGAGGAAGGGGTATGGACGTATGACCGAGCTACGAAGACAAACTTCAGAATGCATGTTTGGTACCAGTACTCCATGCATGACTTACCGGCGTATGGGCTATTCTGTGCCTGGTGTGTTCACGGTAAGTTCCCATGCCCAGTTTGCAAGGAAGCTCTCAGGTTCATTTGGTTGAAAAAGGGTGGCAAATATTCGTCCTTCGATAAACATCGACAATTTCTTCCTGATGACCATCCATTCCGCCTAGACATCAAGAACTTTACGAAAGGTGTCGTAGTGACAGACCGCCCACCTGCAACGATGACTGGTGCCGAAATTCGTCAACAGATAGATGGCCTCGTGGCCAATACAGAAGGTGGTTTTGTGGGATATGGTGAGCAGCATATGTGGACACATAAGTCTGGCTTGACTCGGCTCCCCTATTATGACGACCTGCTCCTTCCACACAACATTGACGTGATGCACACTGAAAAGAATGTTGTTGAGGCACTGTGGGCAACAATTATGGACATTCCTGATAAGTCAAAGGATAATGTGAAGGCAAGAGTGGATCTGGCAGCGTTAGGTGATAGACCAAAACTAGAGATGAAGCCGCCAAGTGGCGGAAAGACGTGGAGAAGGCCTAAGGCCGATTTCGTCCTAAGCAGGGCCCAGAGGAAGGAAGTACTTCAGTGGATCAAGATGTTGATGTTCCCTGATGGGTATGCATCTAACCTGAGTAGGGGGTGAACTTATCTACTATGCGAGTCTTAGGGATGAAGAGTCATGACTTCCACATATGGATTGAACGGATTCTTCCTGCGATGGTTCGAGGCTATGTCCCTGAGCATGTCTGGCTAGCGCTTTCAGAGTTGAGCTATTTCTTCCGTCAACTTTGTGCAAAAGAGTTATCTCGGACCGTTGTTGCAGACTTGGAAAGATTGGCCCCCGTGTTACTGTGTAAGCTTGAGAAGATATTTCCACCCGGCTTCTTCAATCCAATGCAGCATTTGATTCTTCATCTCCCCTATGAGGCACGAATGGGGGGCCCCGTGCAGGGACGTTGGTGCTATCCAATCGAGAGATGTCTAAAGACTATTCGAAAGAAATGTAGAAATAAATGCAAAATCGAGGCTTCTATTGCAGAGGCATACATTCTAGAGGAGGTCTCAAACTTCACAACAACTTATTATGGTGACAAACTGCCGAGCGTGCATAATCCACCCCCTCGTTACAATGATGGCGACAATGAATCGAACCTTAGCATATTTCGAGGCCAACTCGGAAGCGCAAGTGGCTCGACCACCAAGACCTTGACACATGAAGAGTGGCGGCATATCATGCTATACGTATTGACCAACCTTGAAGAGGTGACGCCATACATGGAACAATTTCTTCATGAATTCTGGCGTCGATCAAGGGATCCCACTCCACAGGAATATGACGCCCTTCTTAGAAAGGGTGCGAGAAA
The DNA here is from genome assembly GCF_902167145.1 of Zea mays. Lineage (NCBI taxonomy): Eukaryota > Viridiplantae > Streptophyta > Magnoliopsida > Poales > Poaceae > Zea > Zea mays. Next base: position 147,358,674 of record NC_050097.1, read on the forward strand.
TGGGTTGCCCGATTTCATTTCCTGGTTCAAACGTAAGGTACGTGCTTAGTTTGTAAAAGAGATACGTCTTTGAACTCAATTTAGCGTCTTTTAACTTGCGAATACTTGCAGGGCCAAAGAGATCCGTCTATGAGTGCCGAGTTGAGACAAGTAGCCAACGACTTTGCTTATAGGGTCAAGAAATATTCTGGGTATGACGTCAATGGATACCGTTTTCGCACAACACACTACGACAAAAGTCGGTCCAATCGGAAAACAACATGTTCTGGAGTCTTTACGCCGGGCCTTGACAATGTCGATTATTTTGGACGAATCGAAGAAATATACGAGCTCAATTTTTATGGTTCCAAACCTCTTACTCCAGTGATATTCAAATGTCATTGGTTTGACCCTCAAGTGACGAGACGGACACATTCTAATCTTGGGATAGTCGAAATTCGACAAGATTCCACCTTAGCAGGAGACGATGTCTATATCGTGGCCCAACAGGCCACACAAGTGTATTATCTCCCATATGCGTGTCAAACGAAAGAACATCTTAAGGGTTGGGATGTTGTGTATAAGGTATCGCCGCACGGGAGGTTACCTGTTCCTAACGATGAAGATTACAACTTAGACCCGGACACATATGATGGAGAGTTCTTCCAAGAAGATGGGCTAGAAGGGCGATTTGAGATAGACTTAACTGAAGCTATCAGAATGGACGTAGATATTGAAATGGTTGTTGATGAGGAGGATGATGAGGTGCAAAATGATAATGACTTAGTAATCCTTGAAGGCAATGATGAGGTTGCGTCTTCCGATGGTGTTGAGATTGAAATGCTTGATAGTGATGATGAGAGTTATGATCCGGCTAACCCCGACACATATGAAGATTATTTTTAATCGATGTAATGCTATATGACTTTTTATTTCGCACCTGTTTTTAAATACATCTTTTTATATGTGCTTATTTGTTTACTCTTAATTGCAGGTTGTTGGACAAATATGGTGGGCGGTTTCCTGAGGAGGAGGAGGGGGAGGAGGAGTAGGACGGCGGACGATGCAGAGCAGGCAGCGCAGCAGCACGAGGCAGAGCAGGCAGCGCAGCAGCAGGCGGCGCCTCAGGACGACGACGACCAGCAGCAGGACGACGACGACCAGCAGCAGGACGCCTCAGGTTCAGGCGGCTCTAGTTCGAGGAGCATCTACCTGCGAGGCCCCGCGAGTCTCCCGCCGCGTCCCATACTTCGGGACAGACGGCCGTTGATTCGGCCGGAAGGGGAGAGGTATGTAACTTTATGTTCTTCATTCTTGTTCATATTATGTGTTCAAAATCTTAATATAAACTAATACTTTTTATTTATCACTTGGACAGGTCTTGGACGGTTTTGGATTATGCTGGGGGTCATCGTCGCCCCCCCAACAACATCCTCGGCCTGCTGTGCAGGGAACACTTCCCTGGACTTGTGGAGTACGCCGGAGTGATGGGCCCAGCCTTCACCTTCGACCACTACGCAGTCGCCCCCGATGCAGTAGACCGGGACGGCAGGGAATTCAATAACAAGGCGGAGCGGGTGAAGCAAGAGCTGTGGGTAAGTCTTAGTATAATGTAAAATATGTCGCATTCGTTGCAAATTCTTGAAATAATGTATGGATACATCGTTTTTGTATGCAGGATTTCTTCAGATGCGATGCTGGATACGAGGCTAGGGCGGATGTGGTGGCCACCACGAGCTGTAAGAAGCTCGTTGTGGACATGCACTATGAGGCCCGCATCCAGGCCATCATCACCTACCACGGCTCCGTCCTTGGGGAGAAGGTGACCAAACCTCAAGCCCGAACCATGTCGTTGACCAGGGAGCAGTACCTGCAGGTAAAGTCATGCATGTTTGGTACCAGTACTCAATGCATGAATTTTATTTTATCTTATGATATGCACTTTATGTGTTTACTTTGCAGGTGATTCCACATTGGTGCGCCGCACATCCTTTGTGCTGGGAGCAGATGGTGGATAGGTGGTGTTCGGCTGAGTGGGACGAGGCACACACAGCTAGCCGGGAACGGCGGTTGATGATGCAAGGCCCCTCCCACCACCAAGGCAGCCGGAGCCTGGGCCAATATGCCGAAGCATGGGTACGCCACCTTTTTTATTTAGATATATAACACTAAGTTAGATATTATTTCTAACTATCTCGTTGGTTTTCGTTGCAGTCGGCATCACATGGTGGCAGGCCTTGTTCCACCTTCTCGGCCTATGCTATGGCCCATAAGGGTAAGGCGACGTCCGACGTCACCTACAACCCGGATGACGGGCCCGAGGCCTACACCAACCCCGCCGTCTATAGCCGCCTCCATGACTACACCGCCATGGCGCAGGAGGTCCATGGCCCAGACTATGATCCGAGCACCGAGCCGATCGACCCCGATGTGCTCATGAGGGTCGGAGGAGGCAAGAGACATGGGCGGTACTGGATTGCCGACGGGGCAATCGACTCATCCTCCACTCCCACTCTATCTCAGGTGAGAGCAAGGAGCACGGGCTCGAGTCCAGCCATTCGACCTCGGCACGACAGCTCACAGCATCGCATACAACAACTCGAGGTTAGTGCTTCTGTAACTCGTCCTTCCTTGAGTTATATACCTAGTCTTTGAGTTACTATAACGTTGGCTTGTAATATTACAGACCCAACTAGAAGAAGAGAGGAGGGAACGTCACGAGATGGAAGCGAGGATGATGGCAGAGCGGGAGACAGAGCGCCGGACAGATCATCAGAGGATGGCGGAGATGTTCCAGTACATGCAGAGCCTTGGCGCCGCACAGGGCATCGCTCCACCACCTCCATTGTTCCCTCCAGTTGACCCTGCTATCTTCCACACTCCTGTGAGTATCAAAATTGTAGTTACATGTTTGTAATGAATCTGGTATAACACATGCAATCTCTTCTCTGTGCAGGGCCAATCTGGAGCGGCATCCAACAACCCTCCGGAAGGGTTCAGCCCAACGCAGCCCCGGTCAAACCGCCCACCTCCATGAGTGTTGTGTTTTCATTGTTTTAGACTTCAGAACTTATGTCTGTGTTTGATACTTATGTGAGACCTTGCGACGTTTGAGACTTATGTTTGTGTTTGATACTTGTGTTGAACACTTATGTTTGTGATGGATATTTATGTTTGTGGTGACGGTTTTATGTTTGTGTTGGCTATTTATGTCTGTGATGATATCTGTGATGTATATATGTGATATATATGCGATATCTTATGTTTGTGTGGATGGAATACAAAAAACAAATAAAAAAGGTATATACTGGTCACTTTGCCGAGTGTTACACTCGGCAAAGAGGCGCTTTGCCGAGTGTCCAGGTCATAACACTCGGCAAAGAGCACAGACCTGGGCACCGGCTTAGGTTCTTTGTCGAGTGCTATGTCGCTGGCACTCGGCAAAGAGGTCGGCTTTGCCGAGTGCCACTTGGGACACTCGGCAAAGAGCCTGACATGGGGACCCTCCCTGGCGGGCTCTTTGCCGAGTGTCCCAACTGGCACTCAGCAAAGAAGGCGGCTTTGCCGAGTGCTGCCAGGAAGACACTCGGCAAAGATATCTTCGTTGCCGAGTGTCACCGTTGACACTCGGCAAAGCCGCCGTCTCCGTCACCCGGCGCCGTAACGGTCGCTTTTCTTTGCCGAGTGCTCCCTGGCACTCGGCAAATATCTTTGCCGAGTGCCCGAGAAAAAGTACTCAGCAAAGAAGTCTTTGCCGATGTACTGTTTGCCGAGCCTTCTTTGCCGAGTGTTACACTCGGCAAAGTATTTGCCGAGTGTTTTTAAGGCACTCGGCGAAGAGATTAATTCCGGTAGTGTAATATATATAAAAAATGTGTACGAATTCTCCTAACTTCTAACTATATGCGCTAAAGACTTAATTAGTGCTGGTTTTGAAAAGAACCGGTACTAAATACTTAATTAGTACCAGTTTTTGTAAAGAGCCGATATTAAAGCATTTCATCAGATTTTTGTGCTGGTTTCCAATAACCCCTATTTTTTGAGAACACTCATCTTCAATAAGACAAATTAAAACACAAGATTGCAACAAAGATTCACAGAACTGAACACAAGGATTGGAACACAAGACTAGAACATGTACATATATATAACATCATACTAAGTTCTTACATACAATACATAATAATTTCTACATTTCTATTCCTCGTCCATCAGTGTCGTCCAATCGATCCCGTTTGACTGGCGGAATGGCGACCTCGGCGATGGGAGACGCGGAGATGACGTCGCGTGCAGTCGGGGTCGAGGATCCCACCTCATGGTGAGTAGATAGGCCCGCGGTGGCGACACGATGACGACGGTTAGATAAGACTTTGCAAACATGACGAGCCTCCACCGGCGCCGGTGCTCGAGGTGGTAGTTATCCATGTGCCTTGCCACTGCGAGCCGCTCCTCTAGGGTCCGTGCATTGAGGCGTGCCACTAGGGCATCTGCTAGGGTTGCTTTATCAATACCGGGTTATGGGTTACTAAAGTCCTATGTACTATCTCCAAAATTCATAATGGGTACTGATGTCTTTATCAATACCGGGTTACGGGTTTGAGAGGATCAGAACAAAAGTTGATTAATAAAAGTCTTTTATCAAATTTTTGTAGCGGTTTGTAGGAATTCAGTTCTAAAATTGAGGGACGGAAGCACTCTTCTCGGTAGTGGCCACGAGCTGCATGCGCGCGTGCCGCCTCTACCGCTCCAAGCGGTGCGTAACTCCCAACTTACTTAGGGCTTGTTTGGTTATTCCCAAAACACATGGATTGGATGAGATTGGAAAAAATTGAGAAGAAGTTTAACTTGTTTGGGATTCAAACTCATCTAATCCCGCTTAATCCACATGGATTGAGAGCTAACCGAATCAGGCCTTACATGTCGTGGACGTCGTCGTCGCCGTCCCAGCAACAACAGTGCGAGCGCGCGCTGGTGCTGTGGTGCATGCATCCGTCCGCAGCCGCACTGCACTGCTACTAGCAACCCAAGGCGGCGGCCGGCCGGCCGGATGGAAGAGATATGCTGGTGCACTGTGAGCACCGTACGTGCCTGAACGTCGACTGACTGTGCAGGCGGTGCCCTGCATGGGCATGGCAGTGGCATGGACGAGGACTTGCCACTGCGGCACTGCCTACTGTGTATCGGAAAGTGAGCCTGTGCGGCCGACCTCTGAACTCAAGTGACAGTGACACAGGATCGAAATGCATGCTTGGCTGCATAAGTGCAATTCTCGCTTTTCCCCACCGTCAAGCGATCTGAAGTCTGACGTATATGAACAACAATAAATATAACTTAATTAAGTACAAAATTTATTTTACAATATTCATTATAAATTTAATCAAATGTAAAATAGTTTCGCTCGCAGAGATTTTGTAATTGCAACTTCTCGTAATCATCGGCAGAGTAAGAGTAAGGCCCTGTTCGTTTCTTATGGATCGCATCTCGAAATCTGTCGGCGTTTCGAGACCGGAGGGTCCCTGGGCCGACGAGTGAATGTCGCCGCGTGCCCCAGCCCAGATGGGTCGAGCGCGAGGGCGAGCGCGAAGGGGGGAGAGCGAGGCGGCCGGAGACCGACGTGAGAGAGGTGGGAATCCCGCGGCCTTCGTGTTCGTCCCGCGCCCAGATCGGGTGCGCTTGCAGTAGGGGGTTACAAGCGTCCACGCTGGAGAGGGAGCGAGCGGCTTCAAGCGAGCGCCTGTCTCGTCCTCGTCCCCGCGCGGCCAACCCTCTCTAAGGCCATGTTCGGTTCTACCCCAATCCATATAGATTGAGGGGGATTGAGGAGGATTCAATCCCTAATAAATCAAAATCCCCTCCAATCCGTATCAATCCCCTCCAATCCATATGGATTGAAAATAACCGAACAAGCCCTAAGAGGGCCCTGGTCCTTCCTTTTATAGGCGTAAGGAGAGGATCCAGGTGTACAATGGGGGTGTAGCAGAGTGCTACGTGTCTAGCGGAGGAGAGCTAGCGCCCTAAGTACATGCCGTTGTGGCAGCCGGAGAGATTTTGGCACCCAGCTGGTGTGATGTCGTGGCCGTTGGAGGAGCGATGGAGCCTGGCGGAGGGACAGCTGTCGGAGCGGTCGAGTCCTTGCTGACGTCCTCTTGCTTCCGTAAGGGGGCTGAGAGCCGCCGTCGTCACAGAGTATGCGGGGCGCCATCATTGCCTATCTGGCGGAGCGAGCCAGATGGAACACCGGTCTTGTTCCCTGCGGCCCGAGTCAGCTCGGGGTAGGGTGATGATGGCGCCTCCTGTTGACGTGGCTGGTCTGCGCCCTAGGTTGGGCGATGTGGAAGCTCCTCCGAAGCCGAGGTCGAGTCTGTCTTCCGTGGCCGAGGTCGGGTCCGAGCCCCTGGGTCGGGCGAGGCGGAGTTCGTCGTCTTCTAGGGCTGAGCCCAAGTCCGAGCCCTGGGTCGGGCGGAGCAGAGTTCGTCGTCTTCCGGGGCTGAGCCCAAGTCCGAGCCCTGGGTCGGGCAGAGCGGAGTTCGCCGTCTTCCGGGGCTGAGCCCGAGTCCGAGCCCTGGGTCGGGCGGAGCGGAGTTCGTCGTCTTCTGGGGCTGAGCCCAAGTCCGAGCCCTGGGTCGGGCGGAGCGGTGTTCGCCGTCTTCCGGGACTTAGCCCGAGTCCGAGCCCTGGGTCGGGCGGAGCGGAGTTCGCCGTCTTCCGGGGTTGAGCCCGAGTCCGGGCCCTGGGTCGGGCGAAGCGGAGCTTCCTATGGTGCCTTCGGCAGGGCCTGACTGCCTGTCAGTCTCACTCTGTCAAGTGGCACTTCAGTCGGAGTGGCGCAGGCGGCGCTGTCCTTTTGTCAGGCCGGTCAGTGGAGCGGCGAAGTGACGGCGGTCACTTCGGCTCTGCCGGCCGGGGGGCGCGCGTCAGGATAAAGGTGTCAGGCCACCTTTGCATTAAATGCTCCTGCGATTTGGTCGGTCGGTGCGGCGATTTAGTCAGGGTTGCTTCTTGGCGAAGGCAGGGCCTCGGGCGAGCCGGAAATATGTTCGCTGCTGGAGGGGGTCCTCGGGCGAGACGGAAATCCTCCGGGGTCGGCTGCCCTTGTCCGAGGCTAGGCTCGGACGAGGCGTGATCGAGTCCCTCGAATGGACTCATCCCTAACTTAATCGCGCCCATCAGGCCTTTGCAGCTTCATGCTGATGGGGGTTACCAGCTGAGAATTAGGAGCCTTGAGGGTACCCCTAATTATGGTCCCCGACAGTAGCCCCCGAGCCTCGAAGGGAGTGTTAGCACTCGCTTGGAGGCTTTCGTCGCACTTTTTTGCAAGGGGACCAGCCTTTCTCGGTTGCGTTTTGTTCCGGTGGGTGCGCGCGAGCGCACCCGCCGGGAGTAGCCCCCGAGGCCTCGGAGGAGTGGTTTCACTCCTTCGAGGTCTTAATGCCTCGCGTAATGCTTCGGCTGGTCTGGTTGTTCCCTCATGCGAGCTGGTCGTAGCCCGGGTGTACGGTCGGGTCCCAAGTTCTCGGGCTGGTATGTTGACGCTGTCAACGGTTCGGCCGGAGCCGGGTTTGCGAGAGCAGCCCCCGAGCCTCTGCACAGGGCGAGAGGGTGATCAGGGACAGACTCGGCTTTTTTACATACGCCCCTGCGTCGCCTTTCCGCAAGGAGCAGGGGGGGAAGCGCCATGTTGCCCTCGATGGGCGCCGAACATGGTGTCTCCGGTGAGCTGCAAGCGAGTAATCCGAGTGGACGTCCGTGCCCCATTCGTTAGGGGTCGGCTAGGGGCCCAGAGGCACGCCCAAAAGTACCTGCGGGTGATCTGCCGGACCCGGTCCCCTGGCGACGGGGTCCGAGGGGTCGATGCCTCCCTCCGATGGGATTCTGTTACAAGATCGTTCCCGCTGGTCTCGGAAATGTCCTAGGGTACCTCGGGAGTGCAGCCCGAGCCTTGGTTATGTATCGAACGTACCCATGGTCATCCCTCGCTCGTCGTTTGAGGCGGCTGTGAACCCTTCGGGGGCCAGCCTTCGAACCCCTGATCAGTAATGGGTGCGGAGCCCGAGTAGCCTGAGGCGGCCGTGGAACCCTTCGAGGGGCCGTCCTTCGAACCTCTGACCAGTAGTGGGTGTAGGGCCCACGCGATCTGAGGCGGCTGTCGAACCCTTCCGGGGGGCCAGCCTTCGAACCTCTGATCAGTAGGGAGGCTCGGAGCCTGGTTCCTTCACGGGGAAGGATCCTTTTCGGGGTATCCCCCTTTCCCGGTCCCTGTTGCAAGAGAGAGAAAGAGGAAAAAAGGAAAAGGATACGAAATCGAACGACGCGGTGTACCTTTTTTGACGCGGTTATTATGGCGAAGGTGAAGCGTCGCCTGCTTCTCCTGCCAGAGGCGCCGCCTGTCCCGCCGTGGAGTTAATGCGACGGGGCGAGTGGTTGGTGGGGCGGTCGTTGCGCATGCGCGAGCCGTTCGAGGAACGGAACACGGGCGCGTTGTCTTCACGCCGTGAGAGAGGGTTCTCTCGCTGCCCCCGGATGGGATGTGAGCTTGGCTGACGACGCGACTGCTGCTCCTGCCCGCCTGCCCCCGTCATTACTGCCGGCCCATTTTTGGCCGCACTGACCGCCGCGCCAGGCTGGCGCTGCTGGGCCGTGCGCTGGGTCGCCTCGAGTCGCGGTATTGGTTCCGCAGTCGAGGAGGCGCGGTGGTGGCGCAAGTGGCGGTGCAGTTGCATGCACGAAGCATTCGGCGCGCCGGTTGCATGACGCGTGGGCCTAGGCCTCCATGCTGGGCGTGTTGGGAGTCGGAGAAGCGCGCCCACTTGGCGCGGTTGCATGCCGCCTGCATGGCTGCCCGCCCCTTTCGTCCGTTGGTCTGGGCAAAAGTGGAGGGTCACTTGTAACCGCTGGGCGGTTGGGCGCACCGCGCACGGCGGTTTGGCTTCTTCTGCTCTGAGCCAGTTTGCATGACGTGTGGGACCCAGCCCCCGCGCCGCAGGGGAGGACCTTGGAGTGTGTTGGAAAAGACTCAGCCCGTGACGGTTGGGGGCACAAGTAGGGAGAGTCGCCTTTAAAAGGAGGGTGACCCCCTTTGGAAGGCGACCATGTCTTCGCGCTCCCTTATGCATCGTGTCTTTCCACTTTCCAAGCCCCGGGATGGGGGATACCCGCCGTCTTTCCGCCTCATCGTTGGAGGAACGCAACTCCGTGGGAGTTGGTACCTTTCAGTCATCGTTCGGCTTCAAGGATTTTCATCATGCAGCCCGGCTGCACCCCTCCGCCGGCGGTCACCCAAGATGGTGACCTCCAGTTTGATGGTGGGGGAAAGCGAGCCGGGCTGCGGCCTCTGCCCCTCCCTCAGCCTCAAGGATTTTCATCACCAGGGCTAGGGAGGGGAGTGTGCCGAGTTGGGGTCGGCCCCTGCGTGGGTGGTGGCCCGCTCCTTCCCTCAGTGATCGGAGGGAAGGGCGGTCGTCGTCCGTGGCGCCGGTAGCTGCAGCGTGCCTGGCTCTCGGGTGCGAGTGGCTTCGGAGCCGCTCGCGGCGCCGGCGTCTGCCACGGCAGCTGGAAGAGGTTCTTCCGCCGACGAGATAGCCAGGGCCGCCCACGGACCGACCTCCAACTCTACGGCCTTCTGCCCGTCCTTGCCTCACGAGTTTGGGCATGGGCGGGGGCCTCTTGGCAGCAACATCCGCCCTGAGGTCAGTGCTGCCGCTGTTCGGCCCCCCGGAGCAGAAGTCGTCGTCGTCGCTGCTGCTGGAGCGGGCGACGGCGCGCCGTTCGTCGGTCTTCTGTTGCTCCGCAGGCCCCCCCATCGAGTGGGGTTGTTCGTACCTGCGGAGGTGGAACCGGAGTTCCGTTTGTAATGGCACTTTGAATGCCAGTGTTTTTGTTAATTGTGGCTGTCGAGGCCTGAACATGTATGTAATTTTGGCACGGAGCCGTGTTTTTTCCTCATTTTCGAGCACTAAGACTCGCCTGTTGGTTGTCTGAACTGCTTCACCAAGCGTGAGTCGCCCTGTGTAAAGGTGACGAGTGAGGTATCCGTATCCCGGAGGCGTAGGAATCCCTCGGCTCGGTCGGCCTTGTTGTCCAAGGCTTCTCTAGCTTAGTTAAAGGGACCCCTTGGCCGCTCTTCGATGAGCCGAGGCCAGGGGTAGCGGTATCAGCATGAACAGAGGCAGAGTTGGCTCGAAATGGAAACCTGGTTGGCCGGAGCCTAGCCGGGTCGTCCGTTAGCGGGACCGACGCCGGAGTTGACCAGCCGAGACCTCGGGTCGAGCTGACGTCCTTGGAGGACGGCTGGCCGAGGCCCCGGGGTGACCGGCCGAGCCGCCTGCTCGGGCCGGATTCCCGGAGAAGACCCTGGCAGCGATTGCCCGGGCGTGGCGATGACGTCATCCTTTAGAGTGGAGATCCTCGGACCGTGTCGCCGTCCGAGGCTAGGTCGGACCTCGCCGAAGGTGTCGTCGATGCCGAGGGAGCTGCTGCCCCCTTCCAGCGTCAAGATCCGAGCCTGCAGGATCGGATTGTCTTGTAGCGTGTGTCTCCTGCGGCCGCCGAGGCCAGAACACACCCTCGCTGTGTTGTAAAGCTGCGTCTCTTTTCCTCTTGTTTCGAGTATCTGGACTTTTTTGTCGGTAACAGGGATGTTTGTGCGAGCGAGAGTTGCTTCTCGCGGAAGGTGATGAGTGAGGTATCCGTATCCCGGAGGCGTAGGAGTCCCTCGGCTCGGTCGGCCTTGCCGCTTACGCGCACTCTTACCCGTCCATGGGGCTCTGTCACCGACTCAGTCGAGAAGGCTCGAAGGATCTCTTCGGCAGAAGAACTTCCGAACGTGAAGACTTATTCGGTCCGCGGAATCACTTATCCGAACGTGAGTTACTTATCGCAGAAGGTGATGAGTGAGGTATCCGTATCCCGGAGGCGTAGGAGTCCCTCGGCTTGGTCAGCCTTGGCTGCTTACGTGTACTCCGTCGTTTTCAGGATCCACTTTTCGAAGTAGTCAAAAAGCACGAAAGATATTCTGGCAGAAGAGATCTTTCTTCGAGGAAAATTTCGACGCAGAGGGGGTTCCCCCTCTTTTAGCCCCCGAGGGAGGGTCGGGCTTTGCCGCGGCGAGGCCGACCCTTCCTTGATGACCAAACTTTGCGTGGGTGCGAGGTATATGAACAACTTGAAAACATCTTAAGGGTAGAAGCGACGTAGCTGTTGGATGTTCCAAGCGTTGCCGTAGACCTCGCCTTGACTGTTGGCCAGCTTGTACGTTCCGGGCTTCAGAACCTTGGCGATGACGAACGGTCCCTCCCAGGGGGGCGTGAGCTTGTGCCTCCCTCGGGCGTCTTGTCGCAGCCGAAGCACCAGGTCGCCCACCTGGAGGTCTCGGGACCGGACCCCTCGGGCGTGGTAGCGTCGCAGGGACTGCTGGTATCGCGCCGAGTGTAGTAAGGCCTTGTCCCGAGCCTCCTCCAGCTGGTCCAGCGAGTCTTCTCGGCTAGCTTGGTTGCTTTGATCGCTGTAGGCCCTCGTCCTCGGGGAGCCGTATTCCAGGTCTGTGGGCAAGACGGCCTCGGCCCCGTAGACTAGGAAGAACGGCGTGAAGCCCGTGGCTCGGCTCGGCGTTGTCCTCAGGCTCCAGACCACCGAGGGGAGTTCCTTCATCCATCGCTTGCCGAACTTGTTGAGGTCGTTGTAGATCCGAGGCTTGAGCCTTTGTAGAATCATGCCGTTGGCACGCTCTACTTGCCCATTTGACATGGGATGAGCCACGGCGGCCCAATCCACCCGGATGTGGTGATCCTCGCAGAAGTCCAAGAACTTTCTGCCGGTGAACTGGGTGCCGTTGTCGGTGATGATAGAGTTCGGGACCCCGAAGCGATGGATGATGTTGGTGAAGAACGCCACCGCCTGCTCGGACCTGATGCTGTTCAGAGGTCGAACCTCGATCCACTTGAAGAATTTGTCGATGGCGACCAGCAGGTGCGTGTAGCCCCCGGGTGCCTTCTGCAAGGGGCCGACGAGGTCCAGACCCCACACAGCGAAGGGCCAGGTGATGGGTATCGTCTGTAGAGCCTGAGCGGGCAGGTGGGTCTGCCTCGCATAGAATTGACACCCTTCGCAGGTGCGGACAATTCTAGTGGCGTCGGCCACCGCCGTCGGCCAGTAGAAGCCTTGTCGGAAAGCATTCCCGACAAGGGCTCGAGGCGTTGCGTGATGGCCGCAAGCCCCCGAGTGTATCTCTCGCAGGAGTTCCTGACCTTCGGCGACGGAGATGCATCGCTGTAGGATGCCTGAGGGGCTGCGGTGGTAGAGCTCCTTCTCGTCGCCCAACAAGACGAACGACTTGGCGCGCCGCGCCACCCACCGAGCCTCGGCTCGGTCGAGGGGTAGCTCTCCTCGGTGGAGATATTGCAGGTACGGGGTCTGCCAGTTTTGATCAGGCGTGGCCCCGCTTCGCTCCTCCTCGACGCGCAGTGCCTCACCCTCGGGGGCCGAGGGTACCTCGGGCTGGACCGAGGGCGCCTCGGGCCGAGCTGAGGGTGCCTCAGGCGGTGCCGAGGATACCTCGGGCTGGGCCGAGGGTACCTCGGACTGGGCCGAGGGCGCCTCAGGCTCGGCCATGTCGTCGATCTTGACGGAGGGTTGGTGCAGATCCTGGGAGAAGACGTCCGGGGGAACCGTTGTTCGCCCCGAGGCTATTTTAGCCAGCTCGTCCGCAGTCTCGTTGTAGCGCCGAGCGATGTGGTTAAGCTCGAGCCCGTAGAACTTGTCTTCCAAGCGCCGAACCTCATCGCATTAGGCCTCCATCTTCGGGTCGCGGCAGTGGGAGTTCTTCATGACTTGGTCGATGACGAGCTGCGAGTCACCGCGGGCGTCGAGGCGCCGGACCCCTAGCTCGATGGCGATCCGCAACCCGTTGACCAGAGCCTCATACTCAGCCACATTGTTGGACGCCGGGAAATGGAGGCGTAGCACATAGCGTATGTGTTTCCCGAGGGGCGAGATGAAGAGTAGGCCTGCGCCGGCTCCCGTCTTCATCAACGACCCGTCGAAAAACATGGTCTAGAGCTCCGGTTGGATCGGAGCCGTCGGTAGCTGGGTGTCGACCCATTCAGCTACGAAGTCCGCCAAGACCTGGGACTTGATGGCCTTCTGAGGGGCGAACGAGATTGTCTCGCCCATGATTTCCACCGCCCACTTTGCAATCCTACCCGAGGCTTCTCGGCACTGGATGATCTCCCACAGGGGGAAGGATGACACCACAGTTACCGGATGAGACTCGAAGTAGCGTCGCAACTTCCGCCGCGTCAGGATCACTGCATACAGCAGCTTCTGAACTTGTGGGTAGCGGATCTTGGTTTCGGACAGTACCTCGCTGACGAAGTAAACTGGCCTCTGAACGGGCAATGCATGCCCCTCTTCTTGCCTCTCGACCACAATCGCGGCGCTAACCACCTGAGTGGTCGCGGCGACGTAGGCCAAGAGGGCTTCTCCGTCAGCTGGAGGCACCAAGATAGGCACCTTTGTGAGGAGCGCCTTCAGGTTTTCGAGAGCTTCCTCGGCCTCAGGGGTCCAAGTGAAGCACTCGGCCTTCCTTAAGAGGCGGTACAGAGGTAGACCTCTTTCGCCGAGGCGTGAGATGAAGCGGCTCAGAGCCGCGAGACATCCCATGACCCTCTGTACGCCTTTCAAGTCCTTGATGGGCCCCATGCTGGTGATGGCTGCGATCTTCTCCGGGTTGGCTTCGATGCCCCGCTCGGAGACGATGAACCCCAAGAGCATGCCTCGGGGCACCCCGAAGACACACTTCTCGGGATCGAGCTTGACGCCTTTCGCCTTGAGGCATCGAATGTCACTTCAAGGTCGGTAAGGTGGTCGGAAGCTTTCCTCGTCTTGACTACGATGTCATCGACGTAGGCCTCGACCGTGCGGCCAATGTGTTCGCCGAACACATGGTTCATGTACCGCTGGTACGTCGCGCCCGCATTCCTCAAGCCGAACGGCATGGTGACATAGCAGTACATGCCGAAGGGTGTGATGAAAGAAGTCGCGAGCTGGTCGGACTCTTTCATCCTGATTTGATGATACCCTGAGTAGGCATCGAGGAAAGACAGGGTTTCGCACCCAGCAGTGGAATCCACGATTTGATCGATGCGAGGCAGAGGGTAGGGAACCTTCAGACATGCTTTGTTGAGACCAGTGTAGTCTACACACATCCGCCATTTCCCCCCTTTCTTTCTCACAAGCACAGGGTTGGCAAGCCATTCGGGATGGAATACCTCTTTGATGAACCCTGCCGCCATTAGCTTGTGGATCTCCTCGCCTATGGCTCTGCGCTTCTCCTCGTCGAATCGGCGCAGAGGCTGCTTGACGGGTCGGGCTCCGGCTCGAATGTCCAGCGAGTGCTCGGCGACATCCCTCGGTATGCCGGGCATGTCCGAGGGACTCCACGCGAAGACGTCGGCGTTCGCGCGGAGAAAGTCGACGAGCACTGCTTCCTATTTGGGATCGAGCCCAGAGCCGATCCGGATCTGCCTAGAGGCGTCGCCGCTGGGGTCGAGGGGGACGGCCTTAACCGTCTCCACTGGCTCGAAGTTGCCGGCATGACGTTTCATGTCTGGCACCTCCTTAGAGAGGCTTTCCAGGTCGGCGATGAGGGCCTCGGACTCGGCGAGGGCCTCGGCGTACTCCACGCACTCCACGTCGCATTCGAACGCGTGTTTGTACGTGGGGCCGACGGTGATGACCCCGTTGGGGCCCGACATCTTGAGCTTCAGGTAGGTGTAGTTAGGGACGGCCATGAACTTCGCGTAGCATGGTCTTCCCAGTACCGCGTGGTATGTTCCTCGGAACCCGACCACCTCGAACATTAGGGTCTCCCTTCGGAAGTTGGAGGGTGTTCCGAAGCAGACAGGAAGGTCGAGTTGTCCGAGGGGCTGGACGCGCTTCCCGGGAATGATCCCATGGAAGGGCGCAGCGCCCGCTCGGACGGAGGACAGATCGACACGCAGGAGCCCGAGGGTCTCGGCGTAGATGATGTTGAGGCTGCTGCCTCCGTCCATGAGGACCTTGGTGAGCCTGACGTCGCCGATGACGGGGTCGACGACGAGTGGGTATTTCCCTGGGCTCGGCACGTGGTCGGGGTGGTCGGCTCGGTCGAAGGTGATGGGCTTGTCGGACCAGTCTAGGTAGACTGGCGCCGCCATCTTCACCGAGCAGACCTCCCGGCGCTCTTGCTTGCGGTGCCGAGCCGAGGCATTCGCCGCTTGCCCACCGTAGATCATGAAGGAGTCGCGGACCTCGAAGAACTCTCCTGCTTGGTGATCTTCCTTCTTGCCGTCGTCGCGGGCCCTGCCACCCTCCGCGGGTGGCCCGGCCCTGTGGAAGTGGCGCCGAAGCATGACGCACTCCTCAAGGGTGTGCTTGACGGGCCCCTGGTGATAGGGGCACGGCTCCTTGAGCATCTTGTCGAAGAGGTTGGCACCTCCGAGGGGTTTCCGAGGGTTCTTGTACTCGGCGGCGGCGACAAGGTCCGCGTCGGCGGCGTCGCGTTTCGCTTGCGACTTCTTCTTGCCTTTCTTCTTGGCGCCGCGCTGAGTCGACGCCTCGGGAGCATCTTCCGATGGGCGGCCCTGGGGCTGCTTGTCCTTTCGGAAGATAGCCTCGACCGCCTCCTGGCCGGAGGCGAACTTGGTGGCGATGTCCATCAGCTCGCTCGCCCTGGTGGGGGTCTTGCGACCCAGCTTGCTCACCAGGTCGCGGCAGGTGGTGCCGGCAAGGAACGCGCCGATGACATCCGAGTCGGTGATGTTGGGCAGCTCGGTGCGCTGCTTCGAGAATCGCTGGATGTAGTCCCGGAGAGACTCTCCCGGCTGCTGCCGGCAGCTTCGGAGGTCCCAGGAATTCCCGGGGCGCACGTACGTGCCCTGGAAATTGCCGGCGAAAGCTTGGACTAGGTCGTCCTAGTTGGAGATCTGCCCTGGAGACAGGTGCTCCAACCAGGCGCGAGCGGTGTCGGAGAGGAACAGGGGGAGGTTGCGGATGATGAGGTTGTCATCGTCCGTTCCACCCAGTTGGCAGGCCAGACGGTAGTCCGTGAGCCACAGTTCCGGTCTCGTCTCCCCCGAGTACTTTGTGATAGTAGTCAGGGGTCGGAACCGGGTCGGGAACGGTGCCCGTCGGATGGCCCGGCTGAAGGCCTGCGGACCGGGTGGTTCGGGCGAGGGACTCCGATCCTCCCCGATGTCGTAGCGTCCCCCACGCCTAGGGTGGTAGCCTCGGCGCACCCTCTCGTCGAGGTGGGCCCGACGGTCGCGGTGATGGTGCTCGTTGCCGAGGCGGCCCGGGGCCGCAGGCCCGGTGTTGCGCGTGCGCTCGGTGTAGACCGAGGCTTCCCGCATGAATCGGGAAGTCGCGGCATGAGGTTTCGAGGGGTACCCCTGCCTTCGGGAGGCAGAGCTCTCGGCCCGTCGGACCGCGGCGCCTTCCAGAAGATTCTTGAGCTCCCCCTGGATTCGCCGGCCCTCGGTGGTTGATGGCTCCGGCATCGCGCGGAGAAGCATCGCTGCTGCAGCCAGGTTCTGGCCGACCCCACTAGATGCGGGTGGTGGCCTGACCCTGACGTCGTCTGCGACGCGGTGCTGGAAACCTTGGGGCAGATGACGTATTTCTCCGGCCGGGAGTTGGCCCGCCCATGCCTGCCCGATGTCTCGGTGGATCGGCTCAAGCGCTCCTGCTCCCTCGTCGAGCCTGGCCTGCACCCCGCGGATTTGCTCGAGCTATGGGTCATGGCCCCCCGCCTGAACGGGGACCACAGCTAGCTCCCGCGGGATGTCAACGCGGGGCACCGGCCTAGGGAGATCACCGTCCTCCGGCATGTCGAGATGATTGCCTTCGGAGGGACCCCCTAGATCGACGTGGAAACATTCGCGGCTTGGGCCGCAGTCCTCGTCGCCGAGGCTGTGGCTACCGTCGGAACAGTCGGAGAGGCAGTAGTCACATGCGGTCATGAAGTCCCGCATGGCGCTGGGGTTGCCAAGTCCAGAGAAATCCCAACAGATGCTGGGCTCGTCGTCTTCCTCGGACCCAGAGGGCCCGTAGGTCGAGACGTCCGTCAGCCGGTCCCAAGGCGACCGCATGCGAAACCCCAGAGGGTTTGGACTCGCTTCTACGAGAGCGCCCGCCAAAGTGAGGTCGCTAGGCGGGTTGAGGCTGAATCCAAATGACGTGGGATGGGAATTGGTCGGTACCTCTTGGTCGACGAGTGGCGATAAAGTCACGTCGGGGACTGACTACACCGTCGTCTCAGGTACGAGGGTGACGTCCAGCAAGCTTTTCGCGAGCGCGCTGGCGTCGTCCGCTTGCTCGGGATTGGCGTGTCGCGGGGAGTCGGCGCTCGTCTTCGTCTCAAGCGCGAAGTCGATACCCGGTGCGCCCCCCGTTGGGGTGCCGGCACTGTCGACTCGCTCGACAGCCGACGAGGCGCTGCCTCCTGCTTGGCCTTGGTTGCCCTGCCTTCCCCTCTGTCGGCGGGGAAGAGGGCGGGATGAGCTCGAAGGTTGTTCTTCCACCATGCGGGGAAGACGTCGTCGATTCCGCCGCCGGCAGGCGGGCGGGCTGTCAGCCGCCATTGTCGTTGTCGCGCGGCGGTGGAAGGAGTATCATGTCGTAGCTGCCGTCGAGGGACATGAACTCAAGACTCCCGAAACGGAGCACCGTCCCGGGTTGGAGAGGTTGCTGGAGACTGCCCATCTGGAGCTTGATGGGAAGCTGTTCGTCAACACGCAGCAGGCCCCTACCTGGCGCGCCAACTGTCGGCGTTTCGAGACCGGGGGGTCCCTGGGCCGACGAGTGAATGTCGCCGCGTGCCCCAGCCCAGATGGGTCGAGCGCGAGGGCGAGCGCGAAGGGGGGAGAGCGAGGCGGCCGGAGACCGGTGTGAGAGAGGTGGGAATCCCGCGGCCTTCGTGTTCGTCCCGCGCCCAGGTCGGGTTACAAGCATCCACGCGAGAGAGGGAGCGAGCGGCTTCAAGCGAGCGCCTGTCTCGTCCTCGTCCCCGCGCGACCAACCCTCTCTAAGAGGGCCCTGGTCCTTCCTTTTATAGGCGTAAGGAGAGGATCCAGGTGTACAATGGGGGTGTAGCAGAGTGCTACGTGTCTAGCGGAGGAGAGCTAGCGCCCTAAGTACATGCCGTTGTGGCAGCCGGAGAGATTTTGGCACCCAGCTGGTGTGATGTCGTGGCCATCGGAGGAGCGATGGAGCCCGGCGGAGGGACAGCTGTCGGAGCGGTCGAGTCCTTGCTGACGTCCTCTTGCTTCCGTAAGGGGGCTGAGAGCCGCCGTCGTCACAGAGTATGCGGGGCGCCATCATTGCCTATCTGGCGGAGCGAGCCAGATGGGACACCGGTCTTGTTCCCTGCGGCCCGAGTCAGCTCGGGGTAGGGTGATGATGGCGCCTCCTGTTGACGTGGCTGGTCTGTGCCCTAGGTTGGGCGATGTGGAAGCTCCTCCGAAGCCGAGGTCGAGTCTGTCTTCCGTGGCCGAGGTCGGGTCCGAGCCCCTGGGTCGGGCGAGGCGGAGTTCGTCGTCTTCTAGGGCTGAGCCCAAGTCCGAGCCCTGGGTCGGGCGGAGCGGAGTTCGTCGTCTTCTGGGGCTGAGCCCAAGTCCGAGCCCTGGGTCGGGCAGAGCGGAGTTCGCCATCTTCCGGGGCTGAGCCCGAGTCCGAGCCCTGGGTCGGGCGGAGCGGAGTTCGTCGTCTTCTGGGGCTGAGCCCAAGTCCGAGCCCTGGGTCGGGCGGAGCGGAGTTCGTCGTCTTCTGGGACTTAGCCCAAGTCCGAGCCCTGGGTCGGGCGGAGCGGAGTTCGCCGTCTTCCGGGGCTGAGCCCGAGTCCGGGCCCTGGGTCGGGCGAAGCGGAGCTTCCTATGGTGCCTTCGGCAGGGCCTGACTGTCTGTCAGTCTCACTCTGTCAAGTGGCACCGCAGTCGGAGTGGCGCAGGCGGCGCTGTCCTTCTGTCAGGCCGGTCAGTGGAGCGGCGAAGTGACGGCGGTCACTTCGGCTCTGCCGGCCGGGGGGCGCGCGTCAGGATAAAGGTGTCAGGCCACCTTTGCATTAAATGCTCCTGCGATTTGATCGGTCGGTGCGGCGATTTAGTCAGGGTTGCTTCTTGGCGAAGGCAGGGCCTCGGGCGAGCCGGAAATATGTTCGCTGCTGGAGGGGGGCCTCGGGCGAGACGGAAATCCTCCGGGGTCGGCTGCCCTTGTCCGAGGCTAGGCTCGGACGAGGCGTGATCGAGTCCCTCGAATGGACTGATCCCTGACTTAATCGCGCCCATCAGGCCTTTGCAGCTTCATGCTGATGGGGGTTACCAGCTGAGAATTAGGAGCCTTGAGGGTACCCCTAATTATGGTCCCCGACAAAATCGTTCAACTGATCAAAACTTATACAAATTATGTATGCAATACGGTTGGAAAATCATAGATCTAAAGTAACCAAACGAGTCTAAAATAGAAACGTCTCTTGAAACCCAAGGGGACGAGGTATGAGGGAGCCATTCCAGCCCTTGGTTGAGGCTCACTGCACTAGGGATGTGATGTCAATTTGCGCTCCACCCGTGGACTCGATTGATGGCTACACCGCTCATTGTCATCGATCTTGCTGGGAGTCTGTCGTAGCCAGGCGAAAAAAAGCTCGAGGGCGACTCGGCTCGTAAGTCTCGAGTAAATCGAGCCGAGCCAGTTTATAAACTCATTGGTACATTTAGCCGAGCCAACTCGTTCCGGTTCACGAGTTATGCCAACAACCTAGAGAATAACGATGGATATTGGATAATTTTATAGATATTCGAGTTATTTCTTAGCTTTTCACGATGGATATAATGCCAAATTATAATATAGGTTACTCATATTGTTGAATGATGTTTTTATATTTCATATTTATATACTATCAATTCACTCTATAATGCAATAATATTTATAATTTAGATTCCTTATGTAACCCCCTGAATTTGAGGTATAAAATTTCTTCTATAATATCAACCAAATTCATGTGTTACCTCTTTTCCTCTCTCTATAGATTTCTCCCCTCTTCCTTTTAATAGAGTTTTGTTTTGTCTATTTAATTGGAGATGTATTATTACTTTAGTAGCTGAAACCCTAGAGGAGTCATGGAATGTTGCATCATGTTGAGCCTAAACTTTGTTTTTGGTTGATGCACATGTTTGAAATTATCTAATTTGAATTTGTGGTTTGATTGGATTTAAATTCAATAGAGAAAATAAAAAGAAAAGGAAATAGAAATTCAGATTAAAAGGAAAAAGCTAAAGCAGCCCGAACCCCCTTCCCCTCGGCCTTTTGGCCCAGCCTGCGCGCGCGCCCGCGCCCGCGCCCCTCTCTGCCCAGCGGGCCCGCCCTGTCGGCGTCGATCCCCTCGCGCGCACGCTCGCCCCCCCTTTTTCTCTCTCTACCCGGTGGGTCCACCCTGTCGGCGCTGCCCGCACGCTCGCGCGCCCGCGCCCCTTTCTGCCCAGCGGGCCCGCCCTATCAGCGACGACCCCCTCGCGCGCGCACGCTCGCTCCCCCTTTTCTCTCTCTACCCGGTGGGTCCACCCTGTCGGCGCTGCCCGCGCGCACGTGCCTTTCTCTGCCCGCGCGCCCGTGCCTTTCTCTGCCCAGCCGGCCCGCCCTATCGGCGCCGATCCCCTCGCGCGCGCACGCTCGCTCCCCCTTTTCTCTCTCTACCCTGTGGGTCCACCCTAACGGCGCTGCCCGCGCGCCCCCTCCCCCTGACCCGTGGACCCCGTCTGTCAGTCCCGTTCTCCCCAACCGCCCGCGCGCACACTGTGGACTCCGTGCCCACGACGCACACCGAGGCCGCTACTGTGGGGGACAGATATCCCTCGGGTCCACTAGAAGGAGAAAGGTCCTTACGCAGGGGCCATGGGCCTGTTACCCCGCAAGGCCATCTCTTCATGGGCCGGGCAAAAGCCACTGGTGGAATGGGCCGATCCGAGAAGTCGATGGATCCGAGCCCAGATGGTCCGTCGAATCGCGCGTGAAAGGGAATTAGGCTTACACCTATTTCCTAAATGATTTTGGTGGTTGAATTGCCCAACACAAATAATTGAACTAACTAGTTTGCTCTAGTGTACAAGTTATACAGGTGCCAAAGGTTCACACTTAGCCAATAAAAAGACCAAGTATTGGATTCAACAAAAGAGCAAAGGGATAACCGAAGGCACCTCTGGTCTGGCGCACCGGACTGTCCGGTGCTCCAGAGGACTCCAAGTCAAACTCGTCACCTTCGGGAAAATCCAGAGGCGCTCCGCTATAATTCACCGGACTGTCCGGTGTACACCGGACAGTGTCCGGTGCCCCAAGGATGAGCGGCTCTGGAACTCGCCAGTCTCGGGAATTCGCTCCGCTATAATTCACCGGACTGTCCGGTGTACACCGGACTGTCCGGTGAGCCAGCGGAGCAACGACTACTTCGCGCCAACGGTCACCTGCAGGCGCATTTAATGCGCGCCAGAAGCGCGCAAAAGTCAGGCACGCGCACGATGGTGCACCGGACAATCTACAGTACTTGTCCGGTGTACACCGGACAGCCAGGCGGGCTCAGAAGTCAGAAGCTCCAACGGTCGAAACCCAACGGCCTGGTGACGTGGCTGGTGCACCGGACTGTCCGGTGCACCATACGACAGCCAGCCACCACCAAACGGCTAGTTTGGTGGTTGGGGCTATAAATACCCCCAACCACCCCACATTCAAGTCATCCAAGTTTTCCCACTTCAACTACTTACAAGAGCTCTAGCATTCAATTCTAGACACACCCAAGTAATCAAATCCTCTCCAAACTCCACACAACGCCCTAGTGATTAGTGAGAGAGATTTGCTTGTGTTCTTTCGAGCTCTTGCGCTTGGATTGCTTTCTTCTTTCTTTGATTCCTTATTGCGATCAAACTCACTTGTAATTGAGGCAAGAGACACCAATCTTGTGGTGGTCCTTGTGAGAACTTTGTGTTCCAAGTGATTGAGAAGAAAAGCTCACTCGGTCCGAGGGACTGTTTGAGAGAGGGAAAGGGTTGAAAGAGACCCGGTCTTTGTGACCACCTCAACGGGGAGTAGGTTTGCGAGAACCGATCCTCGATAAAACAAATCCACGTGTCACACTCCTTATTTGCTTGCGATTTGTTTTGCACCCTCTCTCGCGGACTCGATTATATTTCTAACGCTAACCCGGCTTGTAGTTGTGATTATTTTTGAGAATTTCAGTTTCGCCCTATTCACCCCCCCTCTAGGCGACTTTCAATTGGTATCGGAGCCCAGTGCTTCATTAGAGCCTAACCGCTCGAAGTGATGTCGGGAGAACTCGCCAAGAAGGAGATGGAAACCGGCGACAAGCCCGCTACAAGCCACGGGAAGACTTCATCGGAAGAGTCCCGCAACAAGGAGAAGAAGAAGGAGAAGAAGACTTCTTCTCACAAGTCGCATCGGAGTGGCGACAAAATAAAGAAGATGAGGAAGGTGGTCTACTACGAGACCGACACTTCGTCACCTTCTACCTCCGGCTCCGACGCGCCCTCCATAACTTCTAAACGCCATGAGCGCAAGAAGTTTAGTAAGATCCCCTTACATTATCCTCGTACCTCTAGACATACTCCATTACTTTCTGTTCCATTAGGCAAACCACCAACCTTTGACGGTGAAGATTATGCTAGGTGGAGTGATTTAATGAAATTTCATCTAACCTCACTCCACAAAAGTATATGGAATGTTGTTGAGTTTGGAGCACAGGTACCATCCATAGGGGATGAGGATTATGATGAGGACGAGGTGGCCCAAATCGAGCACTTCAACTCCCAAGCCACAACCATACTCCTCGCCTCTCTAAGTAGGGAGGAGTACAACAAGGTGCAAGGACTAAAAAGCGCCAAGGAAGTTTGGGACGTGCTCAAGACGACGCACGAGGGTGATGAACTCACCAAGATCACCAAGCGGGAAACGATCGAGGGGGAGCTCGGTCGCTTCCGTCTTCGCCAAGGGGAGGAGCCACAAGATATGTACAATCGGCTCAAGACCTTGGTGAATCAAGTGCGCGACCTCCGGAGCAAAAAGTGGGATGACCACGAGGTGGTTAAGGTTATTCTCATATCTCTTATTTTCCTTAACCCTACTCAAGTACAATTAATTCGTGGTAATCCAAGATATACACTAATGACTCCCGAGGAAGTAATTGGGAATTTTGTGAGCTTTGAATTTATGATTAAGGGCTCATGGAAGATCAACGAGCTTGACGGTCCTTCTACGTCCGAAGCTCAACCGGTCGCATTCAAAGCGATGGAAGAGAAGAAGGAGGAGTCTACACCAAGTAGAACACCTATCGACGCCTCCAAGCTCGACAACGAGGAGATGGCGCTTGTCATCAAAAGCTTTCGCCAAATCCTCAAGCAAAGGAGGGGGAAGGATTACAAGCCCCGCTCCAAGAAGGTTTGCTACAAGTGTGGTAAGCCCGGTCACTTTATAGCTAAATGTCTTATTTCTAGTGACAGTGACAGGGGCGATGACAAGAAGGGGAGAAGAAAGGAGAAGAAGAGGTACTACAAGAAGAAGGGCGGTGATGCCCATGTTTGTCGCGAGTGGGACTCCGACGAAAGCTCTAGCGACTCCTCCGACGACGAGGACGCCACCAACATCGCCGTCACCAAGGGCCTTCTCTTCCCCAACGTCGGCCACAAGTGCCTCATGGCAAAGGACGGCAAAAAGAAGAAGGTTAAATCCAAATCTTCCACTAGATATGAGTCTTCTAGTGATGAAAATGCTAGTGATGAGGAAGATAACTTACGCACTCTTTTTGCCAACCTCAACGTGCAACAAAAAGAGAAACTTAATGAATTGATTAGTGCCATTCATGAAAAGGATGATCTCTTGGACACCCAAGAGGACTTCCTTATTAAAGAAAATAAGAAGCATGTTAAGGTCAAAAATGCTTACGCTCTAGAAGTAGAAAAATGTGAAAAACTTTCTAGTGAGCTAAGCTCTTGCCATGAAACTATTGACAACCTTAGAAATGAAAATGCTAATTTGTTAGCTAAGGTTGATTCAATTGCTTGTAATGTTTCAATTCCCAATCTTAGAAATGATAATAATGATTTGCTTGCTAAGATTGAAGAATTAAACATGTCTCTTGCTAGCCTTAGGATTGAAAATGAAAAATTGCTTGCTAAGGCTAAAGAATTAGATGTTTGCAATGCTACAATTTCCGACCTTAGAACTAAAAATGATATATTGCATGCTAAGGTTGTAGAATTAAAATCTTGCAAACCCTCTACATCTACTGTTGAGCATACTTCTATTTGTACTAGATGTAGAGATATTGATGTTAATGCTATACATGATCACATGGCTTTAATCAAACAACAAAATGATCATATAGCAAAATTAGATGCTAAGATTGCCGAGCATGACTTAGAAAATGAAAATTTTAAATTTGCTAGAAGCATGCTCTATAGTGGGAGACGCCTTGGCATTAAGGATGACATTGGCTTCCAACAGGGAGGTAATGTCAAACTTAATGCCCCTCCTAAGAAATTGTCCAACTTTGTTAAGGGCAAGGCTCCCATGCCTCAGGATAATGAGGGTTACATTTTATACCCTGCCGGTTATCCCGAGGACAAAATTAGGAAAATTCATTCTAGGAAGTCTCACTCTGGCCCTAACCATGCTTTCATGTATAAGGGTGAGACATCTAGCTCTAGGCAACCAACCCGTGCTAAGTTGCCTAAGAAGAAAACTCCTAGTGCATCAAATGACCATGACATCTCATTTAAAACTTTTGATGCATCTTATGTTTTGACTAACAAATCCGGCAAGGTAGTTGCCAAATATGTTGGGGGCAAGCACAAGGGGTCAAAGACTTGTGTTTGGGTACCCAAAGTTCTTGTATCTAATGCCAAAGGACCCAAAACCATTTGGGTACCTAAAGTGAAGAACTAAACTTGTTTTGTAGGTTTATGCATCCGGGGGCTCAAGCTGGGTAATCGACAGCGGGTGCACAAACCACATGACAAGGGAGAAGAAGATGTTCTCCTCCTACGAGAAAAATCAAGATCCCCAACGAGCTATCACATTCGAGGATGGAAATCAAGGTTTGGTCAAAGGATTGGGTAAAATTGCTATATCACCTGACCATTCTATTTCCAATGTTTTTCTTGTAGATTCATTAGATTACAATTTGCTTTCTGTTTCTCAATTATGCAAAATGGGCTACAACTGTTTATTCACTGATGTAGGTGTCACTGTCTTTAGAAGAAGTGATGATTCAATAGCAGCTATATTTAGTGATTTTTGATAGAGCTGAACTCGACACTTGCTTAATTGCTAAGGCTAACATGGGCTGGCTCTGGCATCGCCGACTAGCACATGTTGGAATGAAGAATCTTCATAAGCTTCTAAAGGGAGAACACATTTTAGAATTAACAAATGTTCATTTTGAGAAAGACAGGATTTGTAGCGCATGCCAAGCAGGAAAGCAAGTTGGTGCTCACCATCCACACAAGAACATCATGACGACCGACAGGCCACTGGAGCTCCTACACATGGATCTATTCGGCCCGATCGCTTACATAAGCATCGGCGGGAGTAAGTACTGTCTAGTAATTGTGGATGATTATTCTCGCTTCACTTGGGTGTTCTTGTTGCAGGAAAAATCTCACACCCAAGAGACCTTAAAGGGATTCTTGAGACGGTCTCAAAATGAGTTCGGCTTGAGGATCAAGAAAATTAGAAGCGACAACGGGACGGAGTTCAAGAACTCTCAAATTGAAGGCTTCCTTGAGGAGGAGGGCATCAAGCATGAGTTCTCTTCTCCCTACACCCCACAACAAAATGGTGTAGTGGAGAGGAAGAATCGAACTCTATTGGACATGGCAAGAACCATGCTTGATGAGTATAAGACTTCGGATCAGTTTTGGGCCGAGGCGGTCAACACCGCCTGCTACGCCATCAACCGGTTATATCTACACCGAATCCTCAAGAAGACATCTTATGAACTCCTAACCGGTAAAAAGCCCAATATTTCATATTTTAGAGTCTTTGGTAGCAAATGCTTTATTCTTATTAAAAGAGGTAGAAAATCTAAATTTGCTCCTAAGACAGTAGAAGGCTTTTTACTAGGATATGATTCAAAATCAAGGGCATATAGAGTCTTTAACAAGTCCTCTGGACAAGTTGAAGTTTCTTGTGACGTTGTGTTTGATGAGACTAACGGCTCTCAAGTAGAGCAAGTTGATCTTGATGAGATAGGTAATGAAGAGGCTCTGTGCATCGCGCTAAGGAACATGTCCATTGGGGATGTGTGTCCTAAAGAATCCGAAGAGCCTCCAAATGCACAAGATCAACTATCCTCCTCCACGCAAGCATCTCCACCAACTCAAAATGAGGATGAAGCTCAAGTTGATGAAGTAGAAGATCAAGCAAATGAGCCACCTCAAGATGACGGCAATGATCAAGGGGGAGATGCAAATGATCAAGACAAGGAGGATGAAGAACAAAGGCCGCCACACCCAAGAGTCCACCAAGCAATCCAACGAGATCACCCCGTCGACACCATCCTCGGTGACATTCATAAGGGGGTAACCACTAGATCTTGGGTTGCACATTTTTGTGAGCATTACTCTTTTGTTTCTTCTATTGAGCCACACAGGATAGAGGAAGCACTTCAAGATTCGAATTGGGTGGTGGCGATGCAAGAGGAGCTCAACAACTTCACTAGGAATGAGGTATGGCATTTGGTCCCACGTCCTAATCAAAATGTTGTAGGAACCAAATGGGTGTTTCGCAACAAGCAAGATGAGCATGGTGTGGTGACAAGGAACAAAGCTCGACTTGTGGCCAAGGGATACTCCCAAGTCGAAGGTTTGGATTTCGGTGAAACCTATGCACCCGTAGCTAGGCTTGAGTCAATTCGAATATTATTAGCCTATGCTACTTACCATGGCTTTAAGCTTTACCAAATGGACGTGAAGAGTGCCTTCCTCAATGGACCAATCAAGGAAGAAGTCTATGTTGAGCAACCTCCCGGCTTTGAAGATAGTGAGTACCCTAACCATGTGTATAAACTCTCTAAGGCGCTTTATGGGCTTAAGCAAGCCCCACGAGCATGGTATGAATGCCTTAGGGATTTTCTTATCACTAATGGATTCAAAGTCGGAAAGGCCGATCCTACTTTATTCACTAAAACTCTTGAAAATGACTTGTTTGTATGCCAAATTTATGTTGATGATATTATATTTGGATCTACTAACGAGTCTACATGTGAAGAATTTAGTAGGATCATGACACAAAAATTCGAGATGCCTATGATGGGGGAGTTGAAGTATTTCTTAGGATTTCAAGTGAAGCAACTCCAAGAAGGCACCTTCCTAAGCCAAACGAAGTATACTCAAGATATTCTAAGCAAGTTTGGGATGAAGGATGCCAAACCCATCAAGACACCCATGGGAACCAATGGACATCTCGACCTCGATGAGGGAGGTAAATCCGTCGATCAAAAGGTATACCGGTCGATGATAGGTTCTCTACTCTATTTATGTGCATCTCGACTGGATATTATGCTTTCCGTATGCATGTGTGCAAGATTCTAAGCCGACCCTAAGGAAGCTCACCTTACGGCCGTAAAACGAATCTTGAGATATTTGGTTTATACTCCTAAGTTTGGGCTTTGGTATCCTAGGGGATCCACTTTTGATTTGATTGGTTATTCGGATGCCGATTGGGCGGGGTGTAAAATCAATAGAAAGAGCACATCGGGGACTTGCCAGTTCTTGGGAAGATCCTTGGTGTCTTGGGCTTCAAAGAAGCAAAATTCCATAGCTCTTTCTACCGCCGAAGCCGAGTATATTGCCGCAGGCCATTGTTGCGCGCAACTACTTTGGATGAGGCAAACCCTTAGGGACTATGGTTACAAATTAACCAAAGTTCCTCTTCTATGTGATAATGAGAGTGCAATCCGCATGGCGGATAATCCCGTTGAGCATAGCCGCACTAAACACATAGCCATTCGGTATCACTTTTTAAGGGATCACCAACAAAAGGGAGATATCGAGATTTCTTACATTAATACTAAAGATCAATTAGCCGATATCTTTACCAAGCCACTTGATGAACAAACTTTTAACAAACTTAGGCATGAGCTAAATATTCTTGATTCTAGGAACTTCTTTTGTTGATTTGCACACATAGCTCATTTATATACCTTTGATCATGTATCTTTCATATGCTATGACTAATGTGTTTTAAAGTCTATTTCAAACCAAGTCATAGGTGTATTGAAACGGAATTGGAGTCTTCGGCGAAGACAAAGGCTTCCACTCCGTAACTCATCCTTCACCATCACTCCGAGCAACTCTCCATCTTTGGGAAGATAAGGACTCCGTTCTTTGGTATAATCTTCACTCATTTATTTATGACCAAAGGGGGAGAGAGTATTTCTAAGGGCTCTAATGACTCCGTTTTTGGCGATTCATGCCAAAGGGGGAGAAAGTTTTAGCCCAAAGCAAAAGGACCGCACCACCACCACCTAATTTTAAAAGAGTTTTTTCAATTGGAATGATTCTCAATTGATAAATTTAAAATTGGGATCTTATTGTGTTCAAAAGGGGAAGAAAGATTGTGTTCAAAAGGGGAAGAAAGTAGCATTTCAAAATTGGTATATCAAAACTCTCTTGAACACTAAGAGGAGAATTTTATTTAGGGGAGTTTTGTTTAGTCAAAGGAAAAGCATTTGAAATAGGGGGGAGAAAATTTCAAATCTTCAAAATGCTTTGCAAAATCTTACTCATTTACCTTTGACTACTTGCAAAAGACTTTGAAAAGGATTTACAAAAACATTTGCAAAGACAAAACATGTGGTGCAAGAGTGGTCCAAAATGTCAAAAATGAAGAAACAATCCATGCATATCTTATAAGTTTTTATATTGGCTCATTTCCAAGCAACCTTTGCACTTACATTATGCAAACTAGTTCAATTATGCACTTCTATATTTGCTTTGGTTTGTGTTGGCATCAATCACCAAAAAGGGGGGAGATTGAAAGGGAATTAGGCTTACACCTATTTCCTAAATGATTTTGGTGGTTGAATTGCCCAACACAAATAATTGGACTAACTAGTTTGCTCTAGTGTACAAGTTATACAGGTGCCAAAGGTTCACACTTAGCCAATAAAAAGACCAAGTATTGGATTCAACAAAAGAGCAAAGGGATAACCGAAGGCACCTCTGGTCTGGCGCACCGGACTGTCCGGTGTGCCACCGGACAGTGTCCGGTGCACCAGAGGACTCCAAGTCAAACTCGTCACCTTCGGGAAAATCCAGAGGCGCTCCGCTATAATTCACCGAACTGTCCGGTGTACACCGGACAGTGTCCGGTGTACACCGGACAGTGTCCGGTGCCCCAAGGATGAGCGGCTCTGGAACTCGCCAGCCTCGGGAATTCGCTCCGCTATAATTCACCGGACTGTCCGGTGTACACCGGACTGTCCAGTGAGCCAGCGGAGCAACGGCTACTTCGCGCCAATGGTCACCTGCAGGCGCATTTAATGCGCGCCAGAAGCGTGCAGAAGTCAGGCACGCGCGCGACGGTGCACCGGACAATCTACAGTACCTGTCCGGTGTACACCGGACAGCCAGGCGGGCCCAGAAGTCAGAAGCTCCAACGGTCGAAACCCAACGGACTGGTGACGTGGCTGGCGCACCGGACTATCCGGTGCACCATACGACAGTCAGCCACCACCAAACGGCTAGTTTGGTGGTTGGGGCTATAAATACCCCCAACCACCCCACATTCAAGTCATCCAAGTTTTCCCACTTCAACTACTTACAAGAGCTCTAGCATTCAATTCTAGACACACCCAAGTAATCAAATCCTCTCCAAACTCCACACAACGCCCTAGTGATTAGTGAGAGAGATTTGCTTGTGTTCTTTCGAGCTCTTGCGCTTGGATTGCTTTCTTCTTTCTTTGATTCCTTATTGCGATCAAACTCACTTGTAATTGAGGCAAGAGACACCAATCTTGTGGTGGTCCTTGTGGGAACTTTGTGTTCCAAGTGATTGAGAAGAAAAGCTCACTCGGTCCGAGGGACCGTTTGAGAGAGGGAAAGGGTTGAAAGAGACCCGGTCTTTGTGACCACCTCAACGGGGAGTAGGTTTGCGAGAACCGAACCTCGGTAAAACAAATCCACGTGTCACACTCCTTATTTGCTTGCGATTTGTTTTGCACCCTCTCTCGCGGACTCGATTATATTTCTAACGCTAACCCGGCTTGTAGTTGTGATTATTTTTGAGAATTTCAGTTTCGCCCTATTCACCCCCCCTCTAGGCGACTTTCAGCGCGCTACCTCAAGAAACCGCCCGACTTTCCCGCGCCTGGCACCCTCTAATGTCGGGCGGATTAGGGATGAGTCGGCGCGATTTTTGGGAGATCAGTTCAGTCGGTTCACTATTAGTTAGGAGACATGTTATCATCATGTACGTATGGAGTGTCCCACGGTCGTGTATATAAGGCCCAGGGGGAACCCCATCATTTTCATTACCATCTACCTATATCATTAGCTTCTCTCCATTCAGGAGACACCGCTTGTAACACACCATATATAGATCCACCCCAGGAAGTAGGGTATTACGCCTCTCCAAGCAGCTCGAACCTGCAGAAAATCGCCTGTCTCTCTCTCGTGCTTCAAGCATAAACCATTGAGCTACAATCAACAGCACCGTCCTACCTAAAAACACCGCAAGGGTAACCCTGGGTGTGCGGTCGGACTCTAAACACCGACAGATGGCGCGCCAGGTAGGGGGTGTGTCGTTGATCCAAGCTAGCTCAATGGCCATCAACTCCAAGTGTAAGATCACCCTTCGCCCCGGAACTATGTTCTGCTTTAGAACCATCTCATCCATAGCAGATGAAGAGGAAACTCTGCACCGCGTGGTGAATCCTGAAAGTCGCCTAGAGGGGGGTGAATAGGGCGAATCTGAAATTTATAAACTTAAGCACAACTATAAGCCGGGTTAGCGTTAGAAATAGAAACGAGTCTGAGAGAGAGGGCACAAAACAAATCGTGAGCAAATAAAGAGCGAGACATGATGATTTGTTTTACCGAGGTTCGGTTCTTGCAAACCTACTCCCCGTTGAGGTGGTCACAAAGACCGGGTCTCTTTCAACCCTTCCCTCTTTCAAACGATCACTTAGACCGAGTGAGCTTCTCTTCTCAATCAAATGGAACACAAAGTTTCCGCAAGGACCACCACACAATTGGTGTCTCTTGCCTTGATTACAATGAGTTTGATCACAAGAAAGAATGAGAAAGAAAAGAAGCAATCCAAGCGCAAGAGCTCAAATGAACACAAGTGTCGCTCTCTCTAGTCACTATTTGATTTGGAGTGATTCCGGACTTGGGAGAGGATTTGATCTCTTTGGTTGTGTCTAGAATTGAATGCTATAGCTCTTGTAATGTGTTGAAGGTGGAAAACTTGGATGCCTTGAATGTGGGGTGGTTGGGGTATTTATAGCCCCAACCACCAAAATATGGCCGTTGGAAGACTGCTGTCGCATGGCGCACCGGACAGTCCGGTGCGCCAGCCACGTCATCCGGCCGTTAGGGTTCGACCGTTGGAGCTCTGACTGGTGGGGCCTCTGGGCTGTCCGGTGGTGCATCGGATAGGTCCTGTAGACTGTCTGGTGCGCCAACTGCGTGTGCTCTGACCTCTGCGTGCGCAGGCGCGCATTAAATGCGTTGCAGTCGACCGTTGCGCGCGAAGTAGTCGTTGCTCCGCTGGTACACCGGACAGTCCGGTGTGACACCGGACACTGTTCGGTGCTTCACCGGACAGTCCGGTGAATTATAGCGGAGTGGCCTCCCATTTTCCCGAAGGTGACACGTTCAGCGTCGAGTTCCCTGGTGCACCGGACACTGTCCGGTGGCACACCGGACAGTCCGGTGCGCCAGACCAGGGTGCCTTTTGGGATGTCTTTTGCTCTCTTTGTTTGAACCCTTTCTTGGTCTTTTTATTGGCTTATTGTGAACCTTTGGCACCTGTAGAACTTATAGACTAGAGCAAACTAGTTAGTCCAATTATTTGTGTTGGGCAATTCAACCACCAAAATCAATTAGGAAAATGGTGTAAGCCTAATTCCCTTTCAATCTCCCCCTTTTTGGTGATTGATGCCAACACAAACCAAAGCAAAATATAGAAGTGCATAATTGAACTAGTTTGCATAATTGTAAGTGCAAAGGTTACTTAGAATTGAACCAATAAATATTTTCATAAGATATGCATGGATTGTTTCTTTATATTTAACATTTTGGACCACGCTTGCGCCACATGTTTTGTTTTTTTGCAAATTCTTTTGTAAGTTCTTTTCAAAGTCCTTTTGCAACTAGTCAAAGGTAAATAAATAAGATTTTGAGAAGCATTTTCAAGATTTGAAATTTTCTCCCCCTGTTTCAAATGCTTTTCCTTTGACTAAACAAAACTCCCCCTCAATAAAATCCTCCTCTTAGTGTTCAAGAGGGTTTTAGATATTAGTTTTTGAAGAGGATGACCCATTTTGAAATTCTATCTAAAATAGGATACCAATTGAAAAATTCATCATTTCAAAACCTTTTCTTAACTCGAATTTTGAAAATAGGTGGTGGTGCGGTCCTTTTGCTTTGGGTTAATACTTTCTCCCCCTTTGCCATGAATCGCCAAAAACGAATACTTGAGTGAAATATAAGCCCTTGTGTCTACTTTCTCCTCTTTGGCAAACAAAATATGAGTGAAGATTATACCAAAGTTGGAGAGTTGCTCGGAGCGACCGCGAAGGATGAGTAATTCGATGGAGTGGAGTGGAAGCCTTTGTCTTCGCCGAAGACTCGAATTCCCTTTTAATCTATGACTTGGTTTGAAATATACTTGAAAACACATTAGTCATAGCATATAAAAGAGACATGATCAAAGGTATATTAATGAGCTATGTATGCAAGACATCAAAAGAAATTCCTAGAATCAAGAATATTTAGCTCATGCCTAAGTTTGTTAAAAGTTTGTTCATCTAGTGGCTTGGTAAAGATATCGGCTAATTGTTCCTTGGTGTTAATATAAGCAATCTCGATATCCCCTTTTTGTTGGTGATCCCTTAGAAAATGATACCGAATGGCTATGTGTTTAGTGCGGCTATGCTCAACGGGATTATCCGCCATGCGGATTGTGTTGGAACTTGCTCTCAGTTGCAAGGGGATCCAACAAGGGTGAACAGTGACGTTAACAGGGTTCTCGCGCAAGATGGCAATAGCTCTGTTAATCTGGCCTCTCACGGGCACTATGCGGGGGTATTTATAGGTATCTGAGCGCCCAGCGCCTTGTGTTAAGGACGCATATGCCCTCAGACACCTAGGTTATCCCCAGAATATTCCCATAAAGCAGGGTTATAGACTGTAATTACAGGAATGCCTTTACAAATTAGGCCCGTAACACGCAGCGGCCGCGCAGGGCCCGTTACAATGGGCCGGATCGCACGTGGGCCTCCGAGCTGGACGAGGCCGCACAGTGGGATGACCTCGTCGCAGGCCTTCATCTGATGTCGTATCGAGCGAAGGGTGTCCCTGCCCGTTTTGTCTCCGTCGGACCAGCGACTGCAGCGAAGGCCTCGAGCGAAGGGTGGCGTCTTTGCCTTCGCCCCAACATTTGCCCTCCGAGGGACCAGTTCGACAAAATCACCTGGTGCCGAAGACGTCGCTAGATGGCGGAGACGCTGCCCTCGCTCGAAGTGGTTCCACGGGGGTTTTTGACATGACCGTTGATTGACACCGTACTGTTGGATTGCGGGTTTCCCGAAGCGCCGCGCCCTGTTGGATTGCGGGTTTCCCGAAGCGCCGCGCCCTGTCTATAAAAGGGGGCGGGGGTCGGCGCCTTTTGAACTTCACTTTCCGCGCTCCGTGAAAACCCTAGCCGCCTTTTCCACCGTCTTGCTGCTCGTCTGCCCTCCTTGCTCTTGTTCGCCGGAGTTCTGGCTCGAGTGAAGCAAACCGCCCGCCGCCGCCGACGGTACGTAGCGATGCCGACATCTTCTTCTTCTGCTGCCGCTACGCCGCCGGCCGACGCCTCGTCTGAGGAGATGATGAGTACTTTGGTGGCGGAGGAGTTGCGCGCCGGCGATACGGTGGATTTTGGTGTATTGCGGATGTCGTCGGTCTGCGTGCAAGATATGCATCGGCTGGGTTACTTTGGCGGCGGAGTTGCTCGTGTCCCGGGGACGGAGGAAGTCCCCGAGCCGGAAGGCGAGTTGGTTGTGTTCGAGGCATTCTTCGCCGCCGGTCTCCGCCTGCCTGCGCATCGATTTGTTGGAGAAGTCCTGCACAGATTTAACGTTCAGATCCATCAGCTAACTCCAAATGCCGTGGTGGCTCTGTCGAAGTATGTCTGGGCGACGACTTCGTACGGCGGACAGCCATCAGTCAAAGTCTTTGCGAAGTACTATTGCCTGCACTGGCAGAAGAGGATGATTGGAGATGAAGTTGCCCAGTTTGGGTCCTGTACGTTTACGCCGAAGACCGGCAAGACCACGATGGAGGTAGTCGAGTTGGTTCCTTGCGCCCGCAACAAGTGGGGCAATTGGAATGAGTTCTGGTTTTATGTCGCGGAGGGTACCGTCGAAGACCATGAGGGGCTCCCCGTGTCCGAGATGTGCTCGCATTTTTACTCAGCGTACCCGCCCTTTGAGGTGGCGGAGGAGGATGCGGACGAAGGGGCCCTTCGGTGCGCCGCCGGCCTGAGCAGTGGACGTGATTTGGTTGAAGAATTTGTGGCGTACGGGGTATGGCCTTTGGCGCATGGTTGGGCGTTGGGCGAAGTGTGCCCTCGCCAGATGCCTTCCCATGGTGGGAAGCTGGTGCGAAGTCCTGCCTTCGCGCTGGATCTGCAAGGTCGCGATCCGGCCGCCTTTGTGCGTGAGGCGGAGGATGGGGCGGTGCGGATCGTTGGTCGGTATGTGCCGAGGACAGAGGGCCAGCGTAGTTGGGATATCCGCGGGTCGAATGACCGTTTGAACAGGGTTTTTGAATTGAATCGACTGCCGTATGACGGCTATCCCGGCCAAGACGATGTGGATCGCCGCGGGAAGAAGCCGGTGGTAGAGTCTGGAGACGACCCTGCGCCGGCGGCCGCCCCATCCTCTAAGAAGAGGAGACTAGGTACTGCTATGGGAGGACTTGGGGTTTCCGATGGTTTTGCTAGAGAATTGATGAGGACATGCGCGGCCCCGGGGGGAAGGATGTCTTCGCCCGAGCTCCGGGAGTCTTCGGCGCGGATGCTGAGGGTTACCGGGGGTTGGTGGCCTAGGAATGTTCCTATCCCCCGCGCGGCCGGCGAGGACTTTTTTACATCTCGCATGGTTCGTAAATGGAAGGTGTTTCCTTACGGGCGGAATATTGCTGCTGTTGTGTCGGCAGTGATGGACAAGGATCGCTAGGGAGCCGCACAGAAGCGCCAGGCGGTTGTCAGGCTTCAAGAAGTCAGGCCGAAGAGGCAGCGAGGGGCTGCGAAGGCTGCTGCCCCCGGTGGAGGCAAGCCGTCGCTGGCGGCAAAGTCGGTCGTCCCTGCGTCTAGCAAGGCACCGGAGGCTGCGGCTGGCGCCGGTGGCTCCAAGTCTCCGAAGGCTGTGTCGGCGCCCAGCAGGGTGCCGGAGGTCGCGAAGGCGGCCCGAGGGTTGTCGTCGCCGGGCAAGCACGTCGCCGACTTCGCCACCGATATTAGTATGGACGACTATCTGGGTGGTAAGCCGTTGGCCCGAGGGTTTTTTTTGATTCGTTGGTATGTCGCAGGGTCAGACGAAGGCCAACTTGTTGTTGTTGCGCCCGCCGCGGCGACCACGGCGGCTGCCGTAGTGCCAAAGGCGAAGGGCGGCGCTCTTAGTGCCGGAGGCGAGATGCCGGCACTCGCTACCGTCAGGGACAAGGCGGGCGCTGTGTCCCGCCGGCTGAAGGAGGTGAAGGAGGCACTAAGTCAGGTACGTTGAGCTAGACTTCGGGGGTTTTTTTGGCTTTGTTGGGGCCGCGGTCTTACGTGTGTTTTGCAGGCGGCTGCCTTCGCAGACCGTGCGGCGTCAGGGGCGCTCACGACAGTTGTGTCTGCCGAAGTCGAGAGACTTCGGATGCAACATGCTGACGCCGTGTGGGAAAAATCGGCCGCCGACAGTAAGTGCCACAAGCTGGCGGACAAGGTGGCCGCACTGGAGGGGGAGAAGACTGACCTCCGGCGCCAACTGGCGGGGGAGAGGAGGGAGGCCAATGAGGCCCTCGCCCAGGCGCAGGCTGCGCTGGCGGAGGAAAATTTGGCGCGGGCGGAGGGCAATCTTGCCAGGGAGCGCGCCGAGCAGTTGGAGGAGCGGCTCAGCGCCCTACAGAGCCGTGTGGAGAGGGCCGAGGCCGCGGCTCGCACGGAGGCTGAGCGGACGCGCAAACAGCTTATGGATTCATACCGTGAGCTGGGCGCGCAGACCGCTGAGTTCGAAGTGCCGGACCGAGAGCCTGGACTTCGCTGCCTGGAGTGGGTACAGGAGGAGTTGCAGGCACTCCCCACTATCGTGGAGGGGTTTATGTCATATGCTTCCCTGGTTACCTGCGAGGGGGTGATGAACGCACTCTCTCGCGAAGGGTGCCGGCACTATGAGGTCTTCGACCAGGCTGATGAGGATTTTGAGCGAGATATCTACAAGGTTGAGGACCCTATAGTGAAGGAATCCGTCGGAGCCATCTACGACCGGATGTGGGGTCCGCACGGTCGAGAGGTGGTCAGGGAGCGGGCCGAGACGGCGAGGGCTCAGGTAACGTTTGGCTTTTGTTTGATATTTGTTGGATGTGGGCTATGTATGGGTTTGCTGAATTTGTGTGCTGTGTCTCAGGCGGCGTGTGGCGAGAGGGTGGATGATTTCGGGGCGTTGAACAGCGCGCTGCCTGACCCGGAGTCGAACCCGGCGGAGGCCGTGCCCGAGGCCGCCCTGGAGCCGCCCTCGGAAGCTGCCGAAGGCGCTCCTGACGTCCCTGCAGCCGCTGCGGCCGGCGGAGGCCCGCCCCCAGAGACAGCCGAAGGCGCTCCTGATGCCTCCACAGCCGCTGCGCCGATGGCTGAGGGTCCTGCGACGGTGGCGGCGGAGGCACCAGCGGAGGCAACAGCGGAGGCTCCCGCGACGGCTGGGTCTTCGCAGGTGGCGTAGTGGGTGTGGGTAGTTAGGGAATTTTGGATATGTTGCTGAATTTTGGTTGCTGCGCAGGTTCAAGAATTTGGGCCTACGCACGCAACCGCCACTACTAACTTTTTGGCGGCTTCGACCGTGGATGATGGTAATAAATTTGATGGGTCTGCATCTGAGTTTTTTGATTTTACTGACTCTGGGAGCTCGGTTGAGTGGACTGAGGAGTCGTCAGAGGAGGACTTGGACTACTTTGCGGCCTTGGATGTGGCAGCGGCGGAGGCTTCACCGCACGCTGCAGACACAGAAGATGTGCCTGGTCCGAGTACCGGGCGCCGGCGGCGAAGGGCGGTTGCGAAGCGTAGAGTGAGTGGGGCGGAGGCCGGTCGGCTTTGTGTGAGTAGGGCTGGCCGGCGGGAACTGTTGTCCTTGCCAGCCGCCGTGAGTACAGGTGAAGGGGAATTGCGAAGTCTTTTTGCGGGTGAGGAGCTTAGGATAATGTTATTTAACTATAGGGAGATGGGAATTATTCCGAAGGTTGAGCCGATGTAGAGTGTGGTGCCCTCGCTTGTACATGTGTAAAGGCTTGTATGATGAAGTTGTGTGCCCCCGCACATTTGGCTATGCTTGTGAAGGCGTTGCGTACTTGGTCAGGTGTATTTGTTATGCTTCATCCGGCTGTGCCCTCGGGCACTGCTGCGCGGATGGTCTTTGCAGTAGACTTCGGTTTTTCGCACTTGCTGTGCTAGTCCGGCTGCACCCTTAGGCGACTTCTGCACGGATAGCCTTCGCGGTAGACTTCGGTTTTTCACACTTATTGTGCTAGTCCGGCTGCACCCTTAGGCGACTTCTGCACGGATAGTCCTCGCGGTGGACTTTGATTTTTCACACTTATTGTTCTAGTCCGGCTACACCCTTAGGCGACTTCTGCACGGTAAGTCCTCGCGGTGGACTTCGATTTTTCGCACTTATTGTGCTAGTCCGGCTGCACCCTTAGGCGACTTCTGCACGGTAAGTCCTCGCGGTGGACTTCGATTTTTCGCACTTATTGTGCTAGTCCGGCTGCACCCTTAGGCGACTTCTGCACGGTAAGTCCTCGTGGTGGACTTCGATTTTTCGCACTTATTGTGCTGGTCCGGCTGCACCCTTGGGCGACTTCTGCACGGAGTTGTCGCACGAGAGGGTGGCTAGCGCTGAGCCTCGCGGTGACTTCGTATTGGTCGAATGTCGAAGACCGTCGTCGCGGTCTTTTTTCGACGCATGTTTTTGCGGGGGATTTTTCACTTGTGTATTGTACTTTTATGTTTACGAGCTAAAGTTCTAGCACATTTACATGGCTCCGCCTTGTTAAAAACCTCACCCCCGGGAGGAAAAGAGTGCGGGCCAGAATAAAATTGTTTTTGCGAATTACAAGGGCGAATCAGCCCTGATGAGTCAAACAAAAAATTTGCGGAGGTTGTCGATGTTCCAGGAGTGCTCCAGGTCTTTGCCGCTTGGCGTTGTGAGCCTGTAAGCGCTGGGGGAAGCTTTCGTCTTGACTATGAAGGGGCCCTCCCACCTGGGTTCCAGCTTGCCCCTGGACTCTGTCCGAGCTGTTCGGACGAGTACGAGGTCCCCTTCGATGAATTCCCTTGGGATGACTGCATGGTCGCGCCATGCTTTTGTCTGGGCTTGGTATTTGTTTAGAGCTTGTAGGGCGAAGACTCGGTCTCCATCGATGAGGTCCTTTGAAGTGGGCTCGTCCACGTCGGGGACGGCTGAAGGAACTGTTCGCGGGGACCCATGCTTTATTTCTTGTGGGGTCATGGCCTCCGATCCGTATAGAAGGCGGAAAGGAGTGAACCCGGTCGCCCTGCACTCAGTCATGTTTAGTGCCCAGACCGCCTCGGGTAACAAATCGGCCCACTTGCCCTTTTTTTCGTCGAGGAGCATCTTTTTGATAGCTGTGAAGATTTTTCCGTTGGCGCGTTCCACAACTCCGTTGGACTGCGGGTGATAGACTGAGGCGAAGGCAAGCTTGGTGCCGATGGAGAAGCAAAAATCCTTGAAGTCTTGGCTATCAAACTGCTTGCCGTTGTCGACTGTTAGTTCGGACGGTACTCCGAAGCGACAAACAATGTTTTGCCAGAAGAATTTTTGGGCAGTCTTTGATGTTATTGTAGAGACAGCCCTTGCATCAATCCATTTGGTGAAGTATTCGACAGCGACGAAGGCGAACTTAAAGTTCCCCTGAGCCGTGGGCAGGGGCCCGACGATGTCTAGGACCCAGCGCTGGAGAGGCCATGTGTGGGCGATCAGCTTTGTAAACTGCGAAGGGCTGCCTGATCGAGGGGAAAACTTCTGGCAGGCTTCGCAGGACTTTGTGACCCGATTTGCGGCGCAGATCATTGCGGGCCAGTAGAAACCTTGGCGGATCACCTTAGCAGCTAGGGCCCTTGGCCCTGCGTGAGAGCCGCAGGTACCACTGTGGACTTCGCGTAGGATCTGGACACCTTCGGTTTCGGTGACGCATTTGAGCATTGGCTGACTGACCCCCTTCTTGTAGAGTTGGCCCTCAATCAGTGCGAAGTCCCGGCTTCGATGCTTGAGGCGCTTGGCCTCGTTGATGTCAGTTGGGTGATAATACCTCTGTAGGAATAGAGTTATTGGTGCCTGCCAGTCTTCGGTCATGATAAGGTTGACTATGCGGTGGCCCTCGCTGTCATTGGTTATTTGGAGCCCTTCGGGGCTCCGGACGGCTGGTGTGCCGATGACATGGTAGAACACGTCGGAGGGCAGGGACTCGCCTCTGGCGGCAGCCTTGGCCAATGCGTCGGCCTCTTCATTCTTGGCCCGGTCCACATGCTGCAAAATGAATCCCTTGAATTGTCTCTCGAGACTTCGGATGGCCGCGAGGTATTGCATGAGTGCGGGGTCCTTTTCAGCATAGTCTTTCTCGGCCTGGCTGGCAACTACCTTGGAGTTTGTTCTGATGATGCAGGTGGTGACCCCAAGGGACCTCAGCTTGCGGAGACCCAGGATGACTGCTTCGTATTCTGTTATGTTATTTGTGCATCTGTCGGATTCCAGAGCGAAGCTGAGGCGAGCCGCATATCTGTGCTTGACTCCGGTTGGCGAGGTGATGACTGCCGCGGCGCCTGCCCCCGCATGGCACCATGCACCGTCGCAGTGGATTTTCCAAACCTTCTCTGCGGACGGGTCCGGCTGTGCTATTGGCCCAGTCCAGTCGACGACGAAGTCTG
Organism: Zea mays; assembly: GCF_902167145.1. Taxonomy (NCBI): domain Eukaryota; kingdom Viridiplantae; phylum Streptophyta; class Magnoliopsida; order Poales; family Poaceae; genus Zea; species Zea mays. Next base: position 147,399,096 of record NC_050097.1, read on the forward strand.
CCAGGATTTGTGACTTGATGGCTGTCCTGGGCTCGAAATTGATGTGGTAGCCGGAGAGTTCGGCCGCCCACTTGGCAATCCTCACTGATGCTTCCGGGTTTCTGAACAATTCGCCGAGTCCCCTATCTGAGGTGACCCGGACCTTGAATGCTTCAAAATAGTGGCGCAATTTGCGCGAAGACATAACGACTGCGTAGGCAATCTTATCCAGCTCTGTCATGTTACATTTGGACGGTGTCAGCACTTCGGAGACATAATAAATTGGGCACTGCCTGACCACGCCCTCAACTGTCTGCTCCTGCACCAGTGCCGCGCTGACCGCATGCGGCGAAGCCGCAACATAAAGCAACAGGGGGAGCGAGGAGTCGGGGCTTGTAAGGACGGCCAACTCCGACAGGTACTGTTTTAAAGAGTCGAAGGCCGCTGCCTGCTCTGGTCCCCAAGCGAAGTCTTTTGCACCACGGAGTGTTTTGAGGAAGGGGAGACTTCGCTCAGCAAACCTGGAGATGAATCTGTTGAGAGCGGCCAATCTGCCTGTCAGGCGCTATACGTCTCTGGCGGACTGCGGAGGCGTCATGTTTATGATGGCCTGAATCTTGGTTGGGTTGGCCTCGATGCCGCGGTGAGATACCAGGTAGCCCAATATTTTGCCCTGGCGAACGCCGAAGACGCACTTTTCCGGGTTTAGGCGGAGTCGTGCGTCTCGCATGTTCGCGAATGTCTCGGCGAGATGGTCCTCCTTGCTCTTGCTGGCGACGACGATGTCGTCCACATATGTGAATATATTTCTGCCAGCTTGCCCTTCGAGCACTGTTTTGGTAAGCCTGGAAAAGGTGGACCCGGCGTTCTTGAGTCCCTCCGGCATTCTGATGAAGCAATAAGTGCCGAAGGGTGTTATAAAGCTGGTGCTGGCCTTGTCTTCCTCCTTCATGTATATCTGGTGGTAACCGGAGAAGCAGTCGAGGAGTGACATGACCTCGCACCCGGCCGCGCTATCGACTATTTTGTCGATCCGCGGCAACGGGAAGTTGTCCTTTGGGCAGGCTTTGTTGAGACTGGTGAAGTCGATGCACATTCGCCACTTCCCGCTCTTTTTCTGTACCATTACAACGTTGGAGAGCCACGTCGGGTAAGCCACCGGCTCGATGAATTTGGCTTCCAGGAGGCGGTGCACCTCCGCCTTGGCGGCCTCTGTCTTCTCGTCGGACATTTTGCGAAGCCGCTGCTTTTTTGGTCTCACCGAAGGGTCAATTCCCAAGCTGTGCTCAATTATGGATCGGCTGACCCCGACCAGGTCAAGGGCAGACCAGGCGAAGACATCTTTATTCTTGGTCAGGCAGCAGAGGAGTTTCTCCTCTTCATGCGAAGTGAGGTCTTCGCTGATAGTGACTGTCTGCTTGGGTGTGGCCTGATCGAGGGGGACAGTCTTGGTCCCGTCGTTGCTCTGCAGCTGTGCTTTGTCATGCTGTTTATCGGTTGGGCTGGCGGGCGCGGGGACCTCGCGCTGGGCCGTGAGGCAGTGCACGTTTCTCTGACCGGGCACGAAGTCCCGCTCTATGTTGCGCGTAGTCTGTTGGTTGTCGTAGACCGTAATGACGCCTAACGGACCTGGTATCTTCATACATAGGTACAGTCCGTGAATGGCTGCTTCAAACTTATTGATGGAGCCCCGGCCCATGATGGCATTGTATGGATATACCATATCCACAATATCAAAGGTTACTTGCTCACTTCGGGCATTGGGTGCTACACCGAAGGAGAGAGGCAACTCTATTTTGCCGACAGGAAAGGTGCCCTTGCCGCTGAAGCCATACAACGGGTTGTCCGAAGGCTTGAGCAGACTGTGGCTTATGCCCATGCGATCGAAGGCGTGGAGGAAGATGATGTACGCCTGACTGCCATTGTCGACTAGGACTTTGTGCAGGTCCCAGCCTGCCACGCTGCAATTGATAACCATGGCGTCGATGTGGGGGGCGCTACGTAGGTCGACGTCTCGTGCGTCGAAGGTTAGCGGTATGTGGGACCACTTTGTCTGCACGACTGGGCCAGTGACGGCGACGTGGTTGATGCTGCAGTAGTGGTCCCGCTTCTGCCACTTTGTGTCGAAGTCAGTGCTGGACCCCCCAGTTATCATGTGAATGACTCCGCGATACGGCTGATCGGCGAAGTCTTCCTGCTTTGGGGCGTGAGGGATGTTTTGATGTTGCTGGTGTGGTGGTGGGGGTGGGGGAGGTACGATTTGTACTTCCTGATGGTGTTGGTAAGCGTGGTGCGGTGGATGCGGGGCGGGGGCATGGATATATGGTGGAGGGGGTTGCTGGTAAGTGTGTGCGCCAACTCTGTGGTTGTCGGCTGGCTGCGCCCGTGCCATCCTGTCTCGGGTGGCCTTCGTTTCTGGGCAGTCTTTGGTTTGGTGGGCGCAGTCTTCGCCATGGAAGAGGCAGTAGAATCGGCGCGGCTGCTGCGCACGCCCCCGACCCCTACCGCGAGTTCCATTTCCGCGGCCCTGGGGGGGATATTCCTGGCGACGAGGGGCGTCGACAGCGGGGTGCTGGTTGGCGATGTTGTGCACTTGTTGTTGATTGCGGCCGTCTCGACCGGAGTCTGGCTGCGGAGTCCTCGTCCACGTGCGGCTGGACTGTGGAGCATCTTTGGGCTTCCTTTGGGACTCAACCTTGCGCTGGTGGAGCTCTTCGGATTTGGCGTATTTTTCAAAGAGCTGATATAATTCCTGGAGGTTCTTGGGCGGATCTCTGATGCAGTGGCTATAGAGGACGCCGACGCGAAGGCCACTGATAGCGTAGTGGATAGCGATCTGGTCATCGACTGAGGACAGCTGTGACTTGAGTGTTAAAAATTTGCGGTAGTACTCCCGCAGAGTCTCCTTTTCCAGCTGCTTACAGAGCGAGAGCTCGGCCAAGGCGTCGGTATCTGGGCGGTACCCTTGGAAGTTGAGCAGGAACTTGTCCCGGAGGCTTCTCTAGGAATCAATGGACAGCGGAGGCAACCTAGTGAACCAGGTGAGAGCCAGGCCCTCGAAGGCGATGATGAAAGACTTGGCCATTGTGGCGTCGTCCCCTCCGGAAGATGCAACGGCGACCTGATAACTCATTATGTATTGTGCCGGGTCGGTGCTGCCGTTGTACTTGGGATAGGTCCCTGCCCGGAAGTTAGCGGGCCAAGGCATCACTTGCAGGTGTGGCGCCAGGGGACTTCGCTCGTCGAGGTAGTTGACCCCTTGGAATGGCGCAGCGTGCGGGAAGGTGTGGTCGCGCTGGGGGAAACGCGAGTCTTCCGGTTGTGCGCGCTGCTGTAGGGGTGGCCCATGCTGCAGGCCGAGGTGGCCTTCGCGCGTGTCTTCGAGTTGTGCGCGCTGCTGCAGGGGTGGCCCATGCTGCAGGCCGAGGTGGCCTTCGCGCGTGTCTTCGAGTTGTGCGCGCTGCTGCAGGGGTGGCCCGTGCTGGAGGCCGAGGTGGCCTTCGCGCTGCATCAGCGCGATCTCCTGCTCGAAGTCCTGGGACCTTCTGCTCTTCGTCGCGTATCATCTGCCGCACTTTGGCTAGTGCGGACACGCGCTGGCGCTTGGCCTCCAGTATCTCTTTCTGCCTCTGGGGATTGCGGTTCTTGAGGCGCAGGGTGTCACACCCGGTTTTAAAGGACAAAGCCGGGTGCATCTCATACATGCGCCAAAGAAGACAACATATATAATAACAGAGTGTATAGAGATAAATGTCACAAAACATCAGAGTACTTATTACATAGCGGAAGACTTATTACAAAATAAAAGAATAATTATAAAACGAACTAAGGATCGTCGGCGCAAATGTCAACTGAGAAACGCCACCTAGATCAGATCATACTCCTCGCCTTGTGGCTCCTCCTGAACCACCTGTTCTTCTCCTGTGGGGGGGGTGTGAGACAGCAAGAGTGAGCTCACATACGTTCATCGCTCAACAAGTTGTGGGGAATAATGTGGCATGAACTCACCAAAGGTGGGAGTTCATGAAGTGTAAGGCTAATCAATGAAGTAAAGGCTGAGGCTGAGCATTGCTTTTATAAGTTGGTCAAAATTTTATTGGCAATTACTAAGTGTAAGTAAATACCAAACCTTAATAATAATAAAGAAAAGTAATAGTAAAATAATCCCAAATGCGATGCAAATGTCAAATTAAATTTAAGTTCCATAATTAATCATGTGAGGGTCCGAGCTGCTCATGACCGTGAGCACGGCTAGTATACCAGTTTTACACTCTGCAGAGGCTGCACATCTTTACCCACAAGTCATGTTACCCATCTGCCAATAGATGGCCAATCCCATACACCTCTACCGAGGAGGCGAGGCAGGGTAACACTACGAGGCCTTTACAAAGTTCCACTAGCTTCAGAAATCCCGCTATAGTTTATAGGAAGCTCCAATGCAGGGTTCTTGCCTGACCGCCATCGCAGCAAAATCAACCCAAGGACCTCCCTACACTGACCACTCCCCTACTGCCCTTGCCCCTTTCGGGTAAGGAAGACCTCCACTAGCTTTCCTAGTTAATCAGCCAAGGGCGTCCCATTATACCCTTGTGGTAGCACTGTTTTCCCGGGTGGTCGCTCCATGTTCCCATTAACATAATGATCTTAACATGAACAGTAATAATAAAAGAGAATAAAAGAGTAATTATGAATAAAGTATCTTCATACCCAAATCCACATAAAGCAATAGCAGGTACTACCCAAAAATATTTCAGGGGTGATCAAGGTATAAAGATAACCAAAACTGGGGTAACATATTGGATCCCATCAAAATTAACCTATGCAGATCATTATAATTAATAAGAACATGGCTGGGAAAAGTAAGTGATCAAGGGCACAACTTGCCTTCAATGAGCTCCTGCTCAGCTACTTCTACTTGCTGAACCTCAGAATCCACAGTGGCTTGCTCGTCTACTCGCATCAACACAATACATACATAGTATAGCAAAAATTAACATTGCACCAAACATGTAAATAAAATACACAGTCAAAATCTATACATTAAAGTGAGATCATAGGAACTGGAACCATTAAATTTGGAGTTATAGATTTCAAGTTATGAATTTTCTAAGATTTAATGTGCTTGAAATAGGATTAAATGATAAATTATTTTTCTTACTGTTTTCATGCCAAAACAGAGGCACTAAATGATAGAGAATATTATTACAAAAGTTTAGAAATTGGAATGGCTCAATTTGGAGTTAGAATGAATTTTCTATGCATTTTACAAGTTTCTGCAATCAAATGTGTGCTAAAAACTAATTTCTAAATAATCTTTCTGATTTTATCAATTATTTGGACCGTGCGCTAAATTCCAGAGACAATAGGGGCCTCAGCGCAAGAAATCCGAAGCACAGAGCACAACAGCGATGGACTGCGGGTTAATTCAAACTTCTGCCAAGGTCTCTTTAGCAATTAACCTGAACGAAGGGGTATGGCTCACTGTGAGCCGCTCGATCAAAAACTAACCGCTAGGATTAAATCCAGTCTAACCGAACCGGTACGCGCTCGCGGCCACAGGATCCATGATCTACGGTCAGTATCTATCAGAACGCGATCCAATATGGTCCATCTGATTCGCCCAACGGCCACGATTCATTGAAGCGAAGGGGGGGGGGGGTAAGGGCGATCCGATTCTAGCCGTTGTTTCGCAGATCAACGGTCAGATGGTCATCACCTTCCCCGAGCTTCAGTACGCCCACGCGCGCTACACCGCGGCGGCGGCCGTCGTCGGACCATCACCCACGCGCGATACGGTGGCCAAAACCCAATCGGCGACAGGTACGCGTAGTACGGAATGCGGCGAACCCGATTCGGAGCTACATACCCGAGGAAGAGCGACGATGATCAGTGCCCACGGAGCAGGGCGGCTACGCGGCGGAAGGTGAAGGCCGATGAGGAATTCACGTCTGCGTGGGGCCTCGCGCCCCCGGATTTCTCCCCGAGCACAACCCACGAGTCCGCCTGAGTGCCCAGAATCGATTCACTAGTGCAAAGCGACGGCGCAGATGAGAGGTCCGCACGGCGGATCCCGTGGCTGGAGATGGATCACGGTGCTGGCGCTAGGTATGTCCAATAAAAGGGGGAGAGGGTCGCAGCAGAGGAAGTAGGATCGACCGAGGACCACGACCCTTCCTATAGGCATGAGGCGGTCGGAGTTTGAACAACGGAATTCCCGAGTCCGCGGGTGACCTCCGCCATTGGTGGCGAGGTAGTCGGAGCGGACGACCAACGGCCTGGTCCCACTAGCAGCGGTCAATAGAGTTTGCGCGGATGGTGTAACGGGTCCCAGCAGGCCGCCCAGGTTGTCGCAGGTCCAGAAATTTTGCCGCCACAATCACCGAGTATGGCGGCATCCGATTCGGTCTTCGGTTGAAGGAGAGGAGGAAAGGGATGACTACTGGGCCCGCCAGGCAGTGAGCGCAAGGCGACGGAGGCGGAATGTAGCGGGTCTGACCCTGGGGCCCCACCGGCCGGTGACAACCGAGGCAGTGCACGTGACAGGGAGGCTGCGAGGCTGACGGAGCGGGCCCGGATGTCAGCGCGCGCGGTGAGGGGGTTTGGGCCGCGCAGCACGCTTCTGCTGGTGGGCCAAATAGATGGTGAGAGGCCCATTTAGCTGAGTTTGTTTTTATTCTTTTTATTTTCTATTCCTTTTCCTTTCTCTCTATTTTCAAACCCAAATTTGAATTCAAACTTAAGCTCATCACTATAATTTATGTTTGTGGAATTAGGGGTACTAATTCTGGATATATTTATTTATATATATTATTTATATTTTTCATATCATTTTTCTTCTTCTCATTTCCAAAACCCTAAATTTTAATTTAGGGGTCAATTCAACCTTTAGAATTATTATTTTATTATTATTATTAACATTATTATTTTATTTAATGCACAAACAATAAAACTCCAACGAGATGCACTTTCTTTTATTTTAGTATCTTTGTTTTGATTTAATCACTTTTCCTTCTATATATGCTCTTTTCATGATGCAAATAAGGCACATAAAATAAGAAAATCACCATGTATTTCTTGTACACAATTTTGAGTATTACAAATCCTACCCCCCTTAAAAATAATCTCGTCCTCGAGATTTAGGAAGATCTAGGGAAAAGGTGGGGAAAATCTATGCGAAGCTCTTCCTCTCTTTCCCAAGTTGCTTCATCTTCACTGTGGTGGCTCCATTGCACTTTGCACATCTTTATAACCTTATTCCTCGTAACTCGAGTCAATGTATCAAGAATCTTGATGGGGTACTCAGCATAAGTCAAATCCTCTTGAACAATAAGGTCTTCCATTGGTAATTGTTCCTCAGGTACCCTGAGACATTTCTTCAGCTGGGATACATGAAAGACGTCATGAACATCCGCAAGATGATCCGGTAACTCCAATTGATATGCAACCTCTCCCACTCGCTTTAAGATTAAAAAGGGTCTAATAAAGCGAGGGGACAACTTTCCTTTGACTTTGAATCTTCTCATACCCCGGAGTGGTGACACCTTCAAATAGACATAATCTCCCTCCTTAAACTCAAGTAGTCTTCTCCGGGTATCAGCATAGCTTTTCTGCCTGGATTGTGCAGTTCTCAAATTCTCCCTTATTTGCTGAACTTGTTCTTCTGCTTCCTGTATAATCTCAGGCCCAAACAGTTGCCTTTCACCAGTTTGATCCCAATATAGTGGAGTCCGGCACTTTCTGCCATACAAAGCCTCAAACGGTGACATCTTCAAACTGGCCTGATAGCTATTATTATAAGAGAACTCAGCGTACGACAAACTCTTATCCCAACTTCCACCATGTTTAAGGGCACAAGCTCTTAACATATCCTCAAGCACTTGGTTGGTCCTCTCAGTCTGCCCTTCAGTCTGTGGATGGTAAGCCGAACTAAAATTCAATCTTGTATCCAAAGTAGGTTCCTCATCAATAGTAACTCCTTCAGTGTGAGCAACTATCCCCAGGCTAAGTCTACTAAAATCCTCAATAATCTCATCGGGTAGCTGGGCAACAACAGCTGAATGAACATGCTCCTTTCGACTCAAGGCATCTGCAACCAAATTTGCCTTGCCCGGGTGATAGTGAAACTCCAAATCATAATCCTTAATAAGCTCCAACCAACGGCGTTGCCTAAGGTTGAGATCCTTCTGAGTGAATATGTACTTCAAACTCTTATGATCCGTGTATACTTGGCACTTAGTTCCCTTAATATAATGTCTCCAAATCTTCAGTGCATGCACAACGGCTGCTAGTTCCAAGTCGTGAGTGGGGTAGTTCAATTCATGTTTCCGCAACTGACGAGACGTGTAGGCAATCACATGTCCTTCTTGCATAAGCACACATCCAAAGCCTTAACCACATGCATCACAATAAATGTCAAATCCCTTTTGTAGATCTGGCATAACCAACACTGGTGGCGACATCAATCTTTTCTTTAATTGATCAAAGTTGTCTTGGCATTTCTCATCCCACTTGAATTCTCTTCCTTTCTCCAAAAGCGAGGTCATAGGCTTGACAATCTTAGAGAATCCTTCAATAAATTTCTGATAATATCCTGCAAGTCCCAAGAAACTCCAAATCTCCATAACTGTAGTGGGTATGCTCCACGCCACTATCTCCTTGACTTTAGCAGGATCCACTGATATTCCTCCGTTAGATATGATATGTCCAAGGAATGGCACCTCGTCAATCCAAAACTCGCATTTGCTAAATTTGGCGTAGAGTTGATTATCTCGTAGCTTCTGTAGCACCAATCTCAGGTGTTCCTCATGATCACTTTCACTCTTAAAATAGATAAGAATATCGTCGATAAATACTACGACGAAACTGTCCAAATACTCCATAAACACCTTATTCATCAAATTCATAAAATAAGCTGGTGCATTGGTTAATCCAAACGACATAACAGTGAACTCATATAAACCATATCGGGTTGAGAAATTCGTCTTGGGAAAATCTGATGGCCTAATCTTCATTTGGTGATAACCCGATCAGAGATCAATCTTCGAGAATACCCTTGCACCTCTCATCTGATCAAATAAATCTTCAATGCGGGGTAATGGTTACTTATTCTTCATAGTGACACCATTAAGGCACCTTTAATCCACGCACATCCCTTGCAATCCATCTTTCTTCTGTACAAACAAAATCGGTGCTCTCCAAGGTGAAGACTCGGACGAATGTACCCAGCCTCTTGCAACTCCGTTAAGTGCTTCTTGAGTTCTTTTAACTCTTCTACAGACATCCTATATGGCCGATTAGAATTTAGGAGTAGTTCCAGGTAAGAGATCTATGACAAACTCAACTTCCCTATCTGGTGGCATCCCTGGTAACTCCTCTGGAAAGACATCCGGAAAATCTCCAACTGCACGGAGGTTGCCACCAACAAACTTCTCATCTACTAAGAATGTTGCTAGTCTGATGGCGGTAGTTACTGCAATTCCAACTTCAAATCTTTCTCCTTTGGAACTGGTGAGTTCTATGGTTCCTTTAGCACAGTGTATAAACTACCTTTACTTTTCTTAATCATGACATACCAAGGATCATGTCTATAGTGCTCTCTTCTAACACTATAGGGGTAGCCCATCTGGGTTAGAAACACAGGGTAAGAAAGGAAGAATTGTAGACAAGACATGTAATTACGAGGCATGTTACTTTGGGGGATTTATTAGCTGAGTGTGTCGCTTATTAAAGCTAATTCATTACCTTATGGTGGTACATGCTAAGATGCCCGTCTATACTATTTCAATCAATCAAAGAAGCAAATCAGGCATTGTTCATCAGAACAATCAACCAACATTTTTAATAGAGAAAATAATTTTAATTTTGTCTTAGGTTCCCTATCTCTGAAAAAGTTCATAGTTGTAGGATTCCAAGGTGTGCAATCCATCTTGTCTCGGAGTAGAAAAGGTAAGAATGATCAGAGTAGAACAGTAGAAGGTGAGACAGGATCAAGATAAGGTAAGTATAGAATGAATCAGAGTAAGGTAAGTAGTGAAGGGTTTGTCCATTTCTATCTAGGTTTCGTCCTACAGTCAACATTTCCTCTGATACCACTTCTGTCACACCCGGTTTTAAAGGACAAAGCCGGGTGCATCTCATACATGCGCCAAAGAAGACAACATATATAATAACAGAGTGTATAGAGATAAATGTCACAAAACATCAGAGTACTTATTACATAGCGGAAGACTTATTACAAAATAAAAGAATAATTATAAAACGAACTAAGGATCGTCGGCGCAAATGTCAACTGAGAAACGCCACCTAGATCAGATCATACTCCTCGCCTTGTGGCTCCTCCTGAACCACCTGTTCTTCTCCTGTGGGGGGGGGTGTGAGACAGCAAGAGTGAGCTCACATATGTTCATCGCTCAACAAGTTGTGGGGAATAATGTGGCATGAACTCACCAAAGGTGGGAGTTCATGAAGTGTAAGGCTAATCAATGAAGTAAAGGCTGAGGCTGAGCATTGCTTTTATAAGTTGGTCAAAATTTTATTAGCAATTACTAAGTGTAAGTAAATACCAAACCTTAATAATAATAAAGAAAAGTAATAGTAAAATAATCCCAAATGCGATGCAAATGTCAAATTAAATTTAAGTTCCACAATTAATCATGTGAGGGTCCGAGCTGCTCATGACCGTGAGCACGGCTAGTATACCAGTTTTACACTCTGCAGAGGCTGCGCATCTTTACCCACAAGTCATGTTACCCATCTGCCAAGAGATGGCCAATCCCATACACCTCTACCGAGGAGGCGAGGCAGGGTAACACTACGAGGCCTTTACAAAGTTCCACTAGCTTCAGAAATCCCGCTACAGTTTATAGAAAGCTCCAATGCAGGGTTCTTGCCTGACCGCCATCGCAGCAAAATCAACCCAAGGACCTCCCTACACTGACCACTCCCCTACTGCCCTTGCCCCTTTCGGGTAAGGAAGACCTCCACTAGCTTTCCTAGTTAATCAGCCAAGGGCGTCCCATTATACCCTTGTGGTAGCACTGTTTTCCCGGGTGGTCGCTCCATGTTCCCATTAACATAATGATCTTAACATGAACAGTAATAATAAAAGAGAATAAAAGAGTAATTATTAATAAAGTATCTTCATACCCAAATCCACATAAAGCAATAGCAGGTACTACCCAAAAATATTTCAGGGGTGATCAAGGTATAAAGATAACCAAAACTGGGGTAACCTATTGGATCCCATCAAAATTAACCTATGCAGATCATTATAATTAATAAGAACATGGCTGGGAAAAGTAAGTGATCAAGGGCACAACTTGCCTTCAATGAGCTCCTGCTCAGCTACTTCTACTTGCTGAACCTCAGAATCCACAGTGGCTTGCTCGTCTACTCGCATCAACACAATACATACATAGTATAGCAAAAATTAACATTGCACCAAACATGTAAATAAAATACACAGTCAAAATCTATACATTAAAGTGAGATCATAGGAACTGGAACCATTAAATTTGGAGTTATAGATTTCAAGTTATGAATTTTCTAAGATTTAATGTGCTTGAAATAGGATTAAATGATAAATTATTTTTCTTACTGTTTTCATGCCAAAACAGAGGCACTAAATGATAGAGAATATTATTACAAAATTTTAGAAATTGGAATGGCTCAATTTGGAGTTAGAATGAATTTTCTATGCATTTTACAAGTTTCTGCAATCAAATGTGTGCTAAAAACTAATTTCTAAATAATCTTTCTGATTTTATCAATTATTTGGACCGTGCGCTAAATTCTAGAGACAACAGGGGCCTCAGCGCAAGAAATCCGAGGCACAGAGCACAGCAGCGATGGACTGCGGGTTAATTCAAACTTCTGCCAAGGTCTCTTTAGCAATTAACCTGAACGAAGGGGTATGGCTCACTGTGAGCCGCTCGATCAAAAACTAACCGATAAGATTAAATCCAGTCTAACCGAACCGGTACGCGCTCGCGGCCACAGGATCCATGATCTACGGTCAGTATCTATCAGAACGCGATCCAATATGGTCCATCCGATTCGCCCAACGGCCACGATTCATTGAAGCGAAGGGGGGGGTAAGGGCGATCCGATTCTAGCCGTTGTTTCGCAGATCAACGGTCAGATGGTCATCACCTTCCCCGAGCTTCAGTACGCCCACGCGCGCTACACCGCGGCGGCGGCCGTCGTCGGACCATCACCCACGCGCGATACGGTGGCCAAAACCCAATCGGCGACAGGTACGCGTAGTACGGAATGCGGCGAACCCGATTCGGAGCTACATACCCGAGGAAGAGCGACGATGATCAGTGCCCACGGAGCAGGGTGGCTACGCGGCGGAAGGTGAAGGCCGATGAGGAATTCACGTCGGCGTGGAGCCTCGCGCCCCCGGATTTCTCCCCGAGCACAACCCACGAGTCCGCCTGAGTGCCCAGAATCGATTCACTGGTGCAAAGCGATGGCGCAGATGAGAGGTCCGCATGGCGGATCCCGTGGCTGGAGATGGATCACGGTGCTGGCGCTAGGTATGTCCAATAAAAGGGGGAGAGGGTCGCAGCAGAGGAAGTAGGATCGACCGAGGACCACGACCCTTCCTATAGGCATGAGGCGGTCGGAGTTTGAACAACGGAATTCCCGAGTCCGCGGGTGACCTCCGCCATTGGTGGCGAGGTAGTTGGAGCGGACGACCAACGGCCTGGTCCCACCAGCAGCGGTCAATAGAGTTTGCGCGGATGGTGTAACGGGTCCCAGCAGGCCGCCCAGGTTGTCGCAGGTCCAGAAATTTTGCCGCCACAATCACCGAGTATGGCGGCATCCGATTCGGTCTTCGGTTGAAGGAGAGGAGGAAAGGGATGACTACTGGGCCCGCCAGGCAGTGAGCGCAAGGCGACGGAGGCGGAATGTAGTGGGTCTGACCCTGGGGCCCCACCGGCCGGTGACAACCGAGGCAGTGCACGTGACAGGGAGGCTGCGAGGCTGACGGAGCGGGCCCGGATGTCAGCGCGCGCGGTGAGGGGGTTTGGGCCGCGCAGCACGCTTCTGCTGGTGGGCCAAATAGATGGTGAGAGGCCCATTTAGCTGAGTTTGTTTTTATTCTTTTTATTTTCTATTCCTTTTCCTTTCTCTCTATTTTCAAACCCAAATTTGAATTCAAACTTAAGCTCATCACTATAATTTATGTTTGTGGAATTAGGGGTATTAATTCTGGATATATTTATTTATATATATTATTTATATTTTTCATATCATTTTTCTTCTTCTCATTTCCAAAACCCTAAATTTTAATTTAGGGGTCAATTCAACCTTTAGAATTATTATTTTATTATTATTATTAACATTATTATTTTATTTAATGCACAAACAATAAAACTCCAACGAGATGCACTTTCTTTTATCTTAGTATCTTTGTTTTGATTTAATCACTTTTCCTTCTATATATGCTCTTTTCATGATGCAAATAAGGCACATAAAATAAGGAAATCACCATGTATTTCTTGTACACAATTTTGAGTATTACACAGGGCGCGCAGTTGTAGCTGTTCTTCCGCTGAGACGCCGAGGACTTCACCGTCCTCGGTGAGGTCCGCACCCCCCAGTGGGGCGAAGCCTGGGGGTGGCTGCGATTGTCCTTCAGGGCCGCAGGTGCGGAGAGTGTCGTCTTCGCAGGTGCGGAGAACGTCGTCTTCAGTGGCCTCTTGGTGGGTGGATTGGGTGAGGGCGAGGGCCTTGCCCTTTCTTGCAGCAAGTAGTGCTGCCTTCGCAGCCTCGTCAGCCTTCGGGTTAGCTTTCTTGGGTGCCATCGCGGGTGGTTTTCTCGTAGCACGAACGGTGGGCGCCAAATGTTGGAACTTGCTCTCAGTTGCAAGGGGATCCAACAAGGGTGAACAGTGACGTTAACAGGGTTCTCGCGCAAGATGGCAATAGCTCTGTTAATATGGCCTCTCACGGGCACTGTGCGGGGGTATTTATAGGTATCTGAGCACCCAACGCCTTGTGTTAAGGACGCATGTGCCCTCAGACACCTAGGTTATCCCCAGAATATTCCCATAAAGCAGGGTTACAGACTGTAATTACATGAATGCCTTTACAAATTAGGCCCGTAACACGCAGCGGCCGCGCAGGGCCCGTTACAATGGGCCGGATCGCACGTGGGCCTCCGAGCTAGACGAGGCCGCACGGTGGGATGACCTCATCGCAGGCCTTTGTCTGATGTCGTATCGAGCGAAGGGTGTCCCTGCTCGTTTTGTCTCCGTCGGACCAGCGACTGCAGCGAAGGCCTCGAGTGAAGGGTGGCGTCTTTGCCTTCGCCCCAACAGATTGCACTCTCATTATCACATAGAAGAGGAACTTTGGTTAATTTGTAACCATAGTCCCTAAGGGTTTGCCTCATCCAAAGTAATTGCGCGCAACAATGGCCTGCGGCAATATACTCGGCTTCGGCGGTAGAAAGAGCTACGAAATTTTGCTTCTTTGAAGCCCAAGACACCAGAGACCTTCCCAAGAACTGGCAAGTCCCCGATGTGCTCTTTCTATTGATTTTACACCCTGCCCAATCGGCATCCGAATAACCAATTAAATCAAATGTGGATCCCCAAGGGTACCAAAGCCCAAACTTAGGAGTATAAACTAAATATCTCAAGATTCGTTTTACGGCCGTAAGGTGAGCTTCCTTAGGGTCGGCTTAGAATCTTGCACACATGCATACGGAAAGCATTATGTCCGGTCAAGATGCACATAAATAGAGTAAAGAGCCTATCATCGACCGGTATACCTTTTGAATAACGGATTTACCTCCTGTGTCGAGGTCGAGATGCCCATTGGTTCCCATGGGTGTCTTGATGGGCTTGGCATCCTTCATCCCAAACTTGTTTAGAATATCTTGAATATACTTTGTTTGGCTAATGAAGGTGCCCTCTTGGAGTTGCTTCACTTGAAATCCTAAGAAGTACTTCAACTCCCCCATCATCGACATCTCGAATTTTTGTGTCATGATCACATGTAGATTTGTTAGTAGACCCAAATATAATATCATCAACATAAATTTGGCATACAAACAAATCATTGTCAAGAGTTTTAGTGAATAGAGTAGGATCGGCCTTTCCGACTTTGAAGCCATTAGTGATAAGAAAATCTCTTAGGCATTCATACCATGCTCTTGGGGCTTGCTTGAGCCCATAAAGCGCCTTAGAGAGTTTATATACATGGTTAGGGTACTCACTATCTTCAAAGCCGGGAGGTTGCTCAACATAGACCTCTTCCTTGATTGGTCCATTGAGGAAGGCACTTTTCACGTCCATTTGATAAAGCTTAAAGCCATGGTAAGTAGCATAGGCAAGTAAAATGCGAATTGACTCAAGCCTAGCTACGGGTGCATAGGTTTCACCGAAATCCAAACCTTCGACTTGTGAATACCCCTTGGCCACAAGTCGGGCTTTGTTCCTTGTCACCACACCATGCTCATTTTGCTTGTTGCGGAAGACCCACTTGGTTCCTACAACATTTTGATTAGGACGTGGAACTAAATGCCATACCTCATTCCTAGTGAAGTTGTTGAGCTCCTCTTGCATCGCCACCACCCAATCCGAATCTTGTAGTGCTTCCTCTACCTTGTGTGGCTCAATAGAGGAAACAAAAGAGTAATGTTCACAAAAATGAGCAACCAGAGATCTAGTAGTTACCCCCTTTTGAGTGTTCACGGGGTGATCTCGTTGAATTGCTTGGTGGACTCTTGGGTGTGGCGGTCTTGGAACTTGTTCATCTTCCTCATCTTGATCATGGGCATCTCCCCCTTGATCATTGCTCTCCTCTTGAGGTGGCTCATCTTCTTGATCTTCTCCTTCATTATTTTGAGCCTTATCCTCATCTTGAGTTGGTGGAGATGCTTGTGTGGAGAAAGATGGTTGATCTTGTGTTTGTGAAGGCTCTTCGGGTTCCTTAGGACACACATCCCTAATGGACATGTTCCTTAGCTCGACGCACGGAGCCTCTTCATCACCTAATTCATCAAGATCAACTTGCTCTACTTGAGAGCCGTTAGTCTCATCAAACACAATGTCACAAGAGACTTCAACTAATCCAGCGGACTTGTTAAAGACTCTGTATGCCCTTGTATTTGAATCATAACCTAGTAAAAAGCCTTCTACTGCCTTAGGAGCAAATTTAGATTTTCTACCTCTTTTAACAAGAATAAAGCATTTGCTACCAAAGACTCTAAAATATGAAACATTTGGCTTTTTACCTGTTAGGAGTTCGTATGATGTCTTCTTGAGGATTCAGTGTAGATATAATCGGTTGATGGCGTAGCAAGCGGTGTTGACCGCCTCGGCCCAAAACCGATCCGAAGTCTTGTACTCATCAAGCATGGTTCTTGCCATGTCCAATAGAGTTCGATTCTTCCTTTCCACTACACCATTTTGTTGTGGGGGTGTAGGGAGAAGAGAACTCATGCTTGATGCCCTCCTCCTCAAGGAAGCCTTCAATTTGAGAGTTCTTGAACTCCGTCCCGTTGTCGCTTCTAATGTTTTTGATCCTTAAGCCGAACTCATTTTGAGCCCTTCTCAAGAATCCCTTTAAGGTCTCTTGGGTATGAGATTTTTCCTGCAAAAAGAACACCCAAGTGAAGCGAGAATAGTCATCCACAATAACTAGACAGTACTTACTCCCGCCGATGCTTATGTAAGCAATCGGGCCGAATAGATCCATGTGTAGGAGCTCGAGTGGTCTGTCAGTCGTCATGATGTTCTTGTGTGCATGATGAACACCAACTTGCTTCCCTTCCTGACATGCGCTACAAACCCTGTCTTTCTCAAAATGAACATCTGTTAGTCCCAAAATGTGTTCTCCCTTTAGAAGCTTGTGAAGATTCTTCATTCCAACATGTGCTAGTCGGCGATGCCAGAGCCAGCCCATGTTAGTCTTAGCAATTAAGCAAGTGTCGAGTTCAGCTCTATCAAAATCTACTAAGTATAGCTGACCCTCTAACACTCCCTTAAATGCTATTGAATCATCACTTCTTCTAAAGACAGTAACACCTGTATCCGTAAAAAGACAGTTGTAGCCCATTTTGCATAATTGCGAAACTGAAAGCAAGTTGTAATCTAAGGAATCTACAAGAAAAACATTTGAAATGGAATGGTCAAGTGATATAGCTATTTTACCCAATCCTTTGACCAAACCTTGATTCCCATCCCCGAATGTGATAGCTCGTTGGGGATCTTGGTTTTTCTCGTAGGAGGAGAACATCTTCTTCTCCCCTGTCATGTGGTTTGTGGACCCGCTATCGATGATCCAACTTGAGCCCCCGGATGCATAAACCTACAAAACAAATTTAGTTCTTGATTTTAGGTACCCAAATAGTTTTGGGTCCTTTGACATTAGATACAAGAACTTTGGGTACCCAAACACAAGTCTTTGACCCCTTGTGCTTGCCCCCAACATACTTGGCAACTACCTTGCCGGATTTGTTGGTTAGAACATAAGATGCATCAAAAGTTTTAAATGAAATTTTAGAATCATTTGATGCAATTGGAGTTTTCTTCTTAGGCAATTTAGCACGGGTTGATTGCCAAGAGCTAGATGTCTCGCCCTTATACATAAAAGCATGATTAGGGCCAGAGTGAGACTTCTTAGAATGAATTCTCCTAATTTTGCTCTCGGGATAACCGGCAGGGTACAAAATGTAACCCTCGTTATCCTGAGGCATGGGAGCCTTGCCCTTTACAAAGTTAGACAATCTTTTAGGAGGGGCATTAAGTTTGACATTGTCCCCCTTTTGGAAGCCAATGCCATCCTTGATGCCAGGGCGTCTCCCATTATAGAGCATGCTTCTAGCAAATTTAAATTTTTCATTTTCTAAATCATGCTCATTAATTTTAGCATTAAGTTGAGCTATGTGATCATTTTGTTTCTTAATTAAAGCTAGGTGATCATGAATAGCATCAACATTAATGTCTCTACATCTAGTGCAAATGGAAACATGCTCAATGGTAGATGTAGAGGGTTTGCAAGAATTAAGTTCAACAATCTTAGCACGTAAAATATCATTCTTATCTCTAAGATCAGAAATGGAAGCATTGCAAACATCTAAATCTTTAGCCTTAGCAATTAATTTTTCATTATCATTTCTAAGGCTAGCAAGAGAAACATTTAATTCTTCAATCTTAGCAAGTAATTTAACATTATCATCTCTAAGATTGGGAATTGAAGCATCACAAATATTTGAATCAACCTTAGCAATTAAACTAGCATTCTCATTTCTAAGGTTGGTAATAATATCATGGCACATGCTTAGCTCACTAGATAATTTTTCACATTTTTCTACTTCTAGAGCATAAGCATTCTTAATCTTAACATGCTTCTTATTTTCCTTAATTAGGAAGTCCTCTTGAGAGTCCAAGAGATCATCCTTCTCATGAATAGCACTAATTAATTCATTTAATTTTTCTTTTTGTTGCATGTTTAGGTTGGCAAAAAGGGTGCGCAAATTATCCTCCTCATCACTAGCATTATCTTCATCACTAGAGGATGCATATTTAGTGGAGGATTTTGATTTCACCTTCTTCTTTTTGCCGTCCTTTGCCATGAGGCATTTTTGGCCGACGTTGGGGAAGTGGAGGCCCTTGGTGACGGCGATGTTGGCGGCGCCCTCGTCGGAGGAGGAGTTGGAGGAGCTCTCGTCGGAGTCCCACTCACGGCACACATGTGCATCGCCGCCCTTCTTCTTGTAGCATCTCCTCTTTTCTCTCCTCTTTCCCTTCTTGTCATCGCCCCTGTCACTATCACTAGATAATGGACATTTAGTAATGAAATGACCGGGCTTACCACACTTGTAGCACACTTTCTTGGAGCGGGGCGTGTAATCTTTCCCCCTCCTTTGCTTGAGGATTTGGCGGAAACTCTTGATGATGAGCGCCATCTCCTCATTGTCGAGCTTAGAGGCATCGATGGGTTGTCTACTTGATGTAGACTCCTCCTTTTTCTCCTCCGTTGCCTTGAATGCGACCGGTTGTGCTTCAGGCATGGAGGGGCCATCTAGCTCGATGATTTTCTTTGAGCCTTTGATCATCAACTCAAAGCTCACAAAATTTCCTATCACTTCCTTGGGAGTCATTAGTGTATATCTGGGATTACCATGAATTAATTGAACTTGCGTAGGGTTAAGAAAAACAAGTGATCTAAGAATAACCTTAACCATTTCATGGTCATCCCATTTTGTGCTCCCGAGGTTGCGCACTTGGTTCACCAAGGTCTTCAAGCGGTTGTACATGGCTTGAGGGTCCTCGCCTTGGTTGAGTCGGAACCGACCGAGCTCCCCCTCGATCGTTTCCCGCTTGGTGATTTTGGTCACCTCATCTCCTTCGTGCGCGGTCTTGAGTACGTCCCAAATCTCCTTAGCGCTCTTTAATCCTTGCACCTTGTTATACTTCTCTCGACTTAGAGAGGCGGGGAGTATAGTGGTGGCTTGAGAGTTGAAGTGTCGGATTTGGGCGACCTCGTCCGAATCGTAGTCTTCATCCCCCGGTGATGGTACCTGTACTCCAATCTCAACAACATCCCATATGCTAGTGTGGAGTGAGGTTAGATTATGCCTCATTTTATCACTCCACATATTATAATCTTCACCATCAAACATAGGTGGTTTGCCTAATGGACGGAAAGTAAAGGAGTACGTTTGGAAATGCGAGGGTAACGTAGGGGAATCTTACTAAACTTCTTGCGCTCATGGCGCTTAGAAGTTACGGACGGCGTGTCGGAGCCGGAGGTGGATGGCGACGAGGAGTCGGTCTCGTAGTAGACCACCTTCCTCATCTTCTTCTTCTTGTCACCGCTCCGACCCGACTTGTTGTGTGAAGGGGATCCCTTCACCTTGTTGGCGGACTCCCCGGATGGAGCCTTCCCATGGCTTGTAGCGGGCTTCTCGTCGGTCCCGATCTTCCTCTTGGCGGATGCTCCCGACATCACTTCGAGCGGTTAGGCTCTAATGAAGCACTGGGATTTGATACCAATTGAAAGTCGCCTAGAGGGGGGTGAATAGGGCGAATCTGAAATTTATAAACTTAAGCACAACTACAAGCCGTGTTAGCGTTAGAAATAGAAACGAGTCCGAGAGAGAGGGCGCAAAACAAATCATGAGCAAATAAAGAGCGAGACACGATGAATTGTTTTACCGAGGTTCGGTTCTTGCAAACCTACTCCCCGTTGAGGTGGTCACAAAGACCGGGTCTCTTTCAACCCTTCCCTCTCTCAAACGGTCACTTAGACCGAGTGAGCTTCTCTTCTCAATCAAATGGAACACAAAGTTCCCGCAATGACCACCACACAATTGGTGTCTCTTGCCTTGATTACAATGAGTTTGATCACAAGAAAGAATGAGAAAGAAAAGAAGCAATCCAAGCGCAAGAGCTCAAATGAACACAAGTGTCGCTCTCTCTAGTCACTATTTGATTTGGAGTGATTCCGGACTTGGGAGAGGATTTGATCTCTTTGGTTGTGTCTAGAATTGAATGCTATAGCTCTTGTAATGTGTTGAAGGTGGAAAACTTGGATGCCTTGAATGTGGGGTGGTTGGGGTATTTATAGCCCCAACCACCAAAATATGGTCGTTGGAAGACTGCTGTCGCATGGCGCACCGGACACTGTCCGGTGCGCCAGCCACGTCATCCGGCCATTAGGGTTCGACCATTGGAGCTCTGACTGGTGGGGCCTCTGGGCTGTCCGGTGGTGCACCGGACAGGTCCTGTAGACTATCCAGTGCGCCAACTGCGCGTGCTCTGACCTCTGCGCGCGCAGGCGCGCATTAAATGTGTTGCAGTCGTCCGTTGTGCGTGAAATAGTCGTTGCTCCGCTGGTACACCAGACAGTCCAGTGTGACACCGGACACTGTTCGGTGCTTCACCGGACAGTCCGGTGAATTATAGCGGAGCGACCTCCTATTTTCCCGAAGGTGGCACGTTCAGCGTCGAGTTCCCTGGTGCACCGGACACTGTCCGGTGGCACACCGGACAGTTCGGTGCGCCAGACCAGGGTGCCTTTTGGGATATCTTTTGCTCTCTTTGTTTGAACCCTTTCTTGGTCTTTTTATTGGCTTATTGTGAACCTTTGGCACCTGTAGAACTTATAGACTAGAGCAAACTAGTTAGTCCAATTATTTGTGTTGGGCAATTAAACCACCAAAATCAATTAGGAAAAAGGTGTAAGCCTAATTCCCTTTCAAATTCGCCTGAGAAGAAGCTTTCCTCAGAAATCCCGAGGGAAGCTAAAGCAGAACAGCAGGTGGCGCCACCACCTGCATCTCGAGGAAAGGTGACCCCTTACGAACCCAAGGTCGGGAGCTCGCCAACCCGAAGAACATCACTGTCCACCTCGCCCACAAAGGAGTGGACACAGATCACTCGAAAAAAGGAAGCAAACAGCCCGAGTCAGGGGACGAGAACACGCAGAGCCATCTTTCCGACGCCTTCACCCTCAAAGGAGGACGGAAAGAAGAGCGCCATCACGCCAGCTCCTTTCTACCCCGACATCCTCTTCATCGGGGGGAGATTGGCGTCAGCGCCCATCTTCGACGATGAGCCTACCATGCAAGGGGAAGAACCTCCCCAACATGAAGCGCGACGACGGAGGAACAGACGCCGGAACATACGGCGACATCATGAAGCTGGGGAACAGGATCCAGCGCAGCCCGTATCGCGCGACGAAGCTTTAGTAGTGGGAAAAACTCCCGACGATCGAGTACACCGAGAAAGGCAAAACTCTCGCCGCCGCGATCGCCGACAAGCTCAGGACCGAGAACGAGAGGAAGCCGAGCAAGGTGCAAGGCTGCGTCAGGAGAACCCTCTCTTCGCTCGGAACCTGTACCCTAACTTTGCTCATGCAATGAACACGCCAAGTGAAGTCGAAGGGGTACTGGCCCAGATAGCTGACGGCCTCCCGCGAACCCCAGACGCAGAAGGCTACCAGCGACTGCTTACTCAAGCAGCTAATCACCTTCTACCCATCGCTCATCCTCTGAACGACCTACATCACGCCATCAACAGCCGGCGAGACGTGTGAAGCTCCATCAACGCTTCGCGCGATCGATAGCACGAAAATGAGATAAGGCACCGGGAGGAGTAAGACCAGGATCACGGCGTCCTGGCACGATGTCGCACCACCCGTGTTGAGTCGACCGCAACCTCGACTAGTGGGCCATTCCGGGGACGGTCGAGACGACATACTACCGACTCCCCTCCCCGGGACTGACAACACGAACGCCGACATGAAGACACGTGTGGAGTTTCCGCGCTTACTCTGCGTCTCCGGGCCATCCAGTGGCCCCCCAACTTTAAGGTCTCCAACACTGACAAGTACAAGCCCAAGCAGGACCCGAGCGACTGGTTGGCCGTCTACACGACTGCCGCCCGGGCTGTCAAGGCAATGGAGGATGTGATGACGTCATACTTTCCCATTGTCCAGGGGCAAGACGCGCTGCAGTGGCTCCGACATCTACCCCGACACTGCATCGACGATTGGAGCGACTTCAGTCTACGTTTCATCGCCAATTTCCAGTCCCTGTCTTACAAGTCGGCACAGCCATGGGACCTCAAATCCATCAGGCGCCAAAACGATGAAACCTTCCAGTCGTACCTCAGGAGGTTTCAGACAATGAGGAACTGCATCCCCAAAGTCGTCGAAGCAGCGGTGATTGAAGACTTCTACCGGGGATCCAATGACTCAGCCTTTGTCCGAGCCATATTCCAGAAAGCGCCTGCCACCTCCAAACAATTGTTCTGGGAGGCAAACCTCTACATCACTATGGACGAATGGGCCCAGGAACTCATCGGAGGCACGAAACCCGCGCCACCCGCGCCATGGCGAGAAGCGAACCAGCAGCCGGACATGCGCTGGGAGAAGAGGCCCCGTGAGGAGGTGCATACCGCCGGGCCACCTGTCGCTCGATCCCGCGGCGCACCCCGCGGAGGGGTACGAACACTGGATGAAATACTCAACGCCTAGTGCTCGTACCACATGGACATGCGCCACACCCTATGGAACTACAGGGGCTTCAAGCACTCCATCAGGCATGGCCGACCATTCTAGCCTCTACCGCCTCCCCCACCGCGAGGAGAGCCTGGCAAGCCCAGGCAGCCTCAGCAGCAGGAAGGGGGAGGGGGTGGAGCTTTTCCACGCGTTGACAGGGAGGTCAACGACATCTTCGGAGGGCACGAAGCACAAGAAAATAGGAGGCAGCAAAAGCTCAACGATCGGTAGGTCCTGGTAGCTACAAC
This sequence comes from Zea mays, assembly GCF_902167145.1. Lineage (NCBI taxonomy): Eukaryota > Viridiplantae > Streptophyta > Magnoliopsida > Poales > Poaceae > Zea > Zea mays. The sequence goes on from NC_050097.1 coordinate 147,422,351, forward strand.
TAGTGCCCTAGCTCCTTACCGGTGGTAGCGTTCATCCCCTCTTTTAGAAGGATTTCGGGACCAGCTCATCAAGTTAAAGTACTCCCTCGGGGGTGTAACACCCCTGGTGTTACTGTCACTAAAACTTAAGCATAACATCATGAGCATTAGCATATCATGTGTTTGTCACACCTAGAGTGCATTCACTAGGTAAAAATTTCAGATATGTTTTACTGCTATGACTTGATGTGTGGTTAACCCTAGTGTAAGGTACTTAACCCTAAATTTGGGCTTATGGATATAAGGGGAGCCCAAGCATGAGAAAACTTCAAAAGCTATGAGAAATGATCCTAAGATATCCTCTTGGAAGGACTTGAGTGGCATCAAAACCCTAGAATACTAAAAACCCTGAAAAGATCCCTAGAAAACCGTAAACTGAAATCCTAGGGGGTTAAGTGCAAATTTTGTACACTTTTGGACTAAAGTGCAAAAACAAAGGTAATATAACCCCACAAACTATGTGCTTCTCACATTTAAGGATTTGCAAGTTAAAAAGTGGGATTTGGACTTAATTGCAAAAAGTACCTTTTGAACCCCATATGCTTAAGTCAGAATTCAGTGCAATTGGAGCAACTTTGGAGCTTTATATCTTTTAATCCAAGAAGAATCTGTTCTGGCTTAATACATCAAGATTATAGAGCTATTATAGGAGTACAACTTTGCTTAAGTGATTAAGCCTTGGTGTTGTACAAAATTAGGAGCTAAATCGGTTTGAAGTCTGGCTGTCAGACCACCCTGTGACTGAATTTTAACTGACAGTGAGTTCTGGCGAACTTTGGACTTGATTCTAGCTCAAGGGAATAAGCAAATGAGCAAGATCTTTACATCATAATTGTAGCTGGTATATAGAGCTGCAACTTTGTTACAGGTATATTAGCAAGTTTTCACACAAAAATCTGAGATCGGGGCACTGCAATTCTCTCTGTCAGACACTCTGATAAGGATCTCGATGGTACAGTGCCTACAGAAATATCTCAGGTTCAGCCCCCCTCGCCGCCGACGACCCTGCGTTCGGATTCGCGCCAGCGCCGCGATTCACGCTCTGTTAAGCACAGATAGCAATCCCCGGGTAAAAAGATCTCACCGTGGATGAACTTGAAGCACAGTGAACGCTCTGTCGCTTATCCGGTTACCGACGACGTGGTCGCGCGACCCTCATTGCCGTACCGCTGTTCCTCGCGGTCATGACACGCCGCCGACCATCTCACCATGTCGCAATTAATCACAATACATAGCCCATTGGTCGCCCAAGAACTTACCACGGTGAACACCACAAATTGCTTGCGCCAGTAACGTCTTCCCTCTCCGACCACCACCACGCCATCTCCAATTCACGGGCCACCGCCCTCAAATCCTATAAATTGAGTGTGTCATCGGCTCCGCTATGTAGTCAAGCACCCAACACACCCACCCGTGCCTCCGATTATCCACTAGAGAGCTCCAATTTGGGATTTCCCCCAAATCGACCAAGAACACCGCGTGTGTGAGCTCGTCGCGGTCAGCGTTCCACAGGTCCGATCATGTTCTAGCATTCCTGTGTGCTCTTGAAGCTCGTCGGCCCAACCAATTGCACTGAACCAGAGTAGATCGACGGGAACACTTTGAATTGTCCCCGGATTGCGCGATCACTGTGGACAACGTAATTAGGCGTTAGAGTCTTGCAATTGAGTAAGGGGAAATGGTCGTCATGGGTTGAATTTGGTGTCAAGCAAAGGAAAGGGCTAGCCGTTGCCTATTCCGGCCAGTACGAGCTCGCCGGAGCTCGGCCTACCGCCGTCCACTGTCGGGGGTCGCGGGTTGTAAAGAATAGGAAGGGGAGGGGTCTTACTGGAGATGTCAGTGAGACAGAGATACAGTAAGGAGGAGTCTTTACGAGTTGTTCGAACAGTTAGGGGTCTCTGTGCAAAAACACCAGCGCGGGTGTGTTTCGCCTGTCGTGGGCCGTCTCGGGCCAGATTGAGCCCACTACTGTTGATGCTTTCCCTTTTTCTTTTTCTACCAGACTTAGGAAATCCATAGAAAATTCCAGGAAAATGCTACAAATATGTGACCAATTTTGCTGGACTACTAAATTTCTATAGTATTTAATAAAAATAGTTCTAGGATTTTTAGTCCAAACCAGTAATTATTCAGTATTAAAAAGGGCTAAAACCTATACTCCTGGAATTTTAGAAATTAATTAGTAACTCCAAAAAGCACCAAACTTTTTGGATAAGCTTAAAATAATATTTAGAAGCCTTGTGTGAAGTTTGACTTGCTTTGGACATTGTTTGATCCCTAAACCTAAAACCCTAGTCTTCTAAGTAATATCTGCCCTCTGAAATGAAGAACTGACTCCAAAAACCCTAGTTCCCTGGAGTACCGTGAAGGAAAGTTGTATTCAAGATACAACTTGATAAACCTTTTCTATTATAGCATTTTCATAAGCATTACATGAGCATTCATGGTTATATATGATTATATATAGAGAACGAGGAAGAAGTAGTGGTTGAAGAAGGAGTTGCACCACCACCACCTGAAGACCCACCTGACGGGAACTGCTTTTATTTCGATATTTGTGGAGCAGAACCCGACTCTCCTACAACTCAAGGCAAGCCCCGGTGCATTTGCCACCTCCTTGCTGTTTTAAACTCTTTATCACTTGACTGATGCATTAGGTGATAGGAGTTGGGTGTTAAACAAATTGCTGCATTTCCTTCCTTGAATTATTTTACCATTCCTTGATTACTTATTTTCTTAAAAAGGTTTTTCTGATGCTTAGTCCTCTTTAGAAAAACAAATGTTTTGTTTTTAACAAAAGGTAATGCTTCACAATGGATGGGATGTTTTCAAAACAAAACTTGATGGTGAATCCATCATGGCCATGATGGGTTCAACATCGAAAAAGATGTACCTCTGTCAGGTACCAAACTTTGGGTTGAAATGATAAAGCTGAGACCGGGCGGGTGACTTGCACAAGAAGAGAGTCTCAGTGTAGTGTCTCCGTCTGAGTCGCTTAAGGACCGTGTCGATGTGGGCCTGCTGACCGATGACCCTTTAACTGGTCACATGCCTCATCATAGGTAAGCTTTGCCTCGGGCAGAATAATACCAGAATAGGACAACACGCAATGGGAGTGGAGAGATGGCGAGAGTAGCGTGTACCCTCCGTGGCAAGAGGCTGGACGGTGGTGTATCTGTGCTCTCGGTTGGCGTGAACCCGGTCTGGTCTTAAGAACCCCGGTGGCGAGTTGACATATGCAAGGGTTAAGTGCTACATATGTCGTGTGATTAAAGATCCTCAACTGAGTATTAATCGATTCGGATCGCCGTTACTTCTCGGACATGAAGACTTGGTCACTGACTTACACGTAGCATTCCCATGAACTTAAAGGGATGATAAAAGGATGGCTAGTATAGGCCAAGTGCTTGAATTAGGGTAGAAAGAACTCTAGATTCAGGTAATGACTTAACTTGCTAATAAAACTGGATTTTTAAGGATCCACCATTATTAAGCATTTTTGCAAACAAAGTCTTGATTCTTGATTCAGCCTTACCTTGACTCCCTCAAGCCAGCATATCCTTAAGAGTCTTTTATTTTGACGGGTAAGACTTACGAAAGTACACTTCGTATTCAGGGTTTTCAAACCCATGTTGTTGTAGGTGAGGAAGCAGCAAACTTTTGTTGCTTTTGCTCTAAGGTGGTGCCAAAGGAAGAATCTCAAGAGTGAAGCCTCGGGAGGATGTTGTCCTCCTTTTAAAAACATTATACTTTTATGCGGGAGGAGTTTTTGCCTCTCGAGTTTGTAATAATAATACTTATGCACTCATATACCGATGGTCTGTAATAATAACACTCTTATTCGTTCCTCCGATGTGTTGTAATATCTGTGTGACGAGTGAAACGCTCTTGGGAAAGGTAAAGGATACAGATACCAAACTTGTCGAGTGATCAGGTGCATCTACAGGATTGTCCGGGGTCCGCTAGACAAGGACAACTGTAGGTGGGTCTAATGACTTGGGAGATTCCGTCACACGGGGGCTACTATTGGGACAAGGGTCGACCTAGACCTCGATCACTCTTAAACAACCAAGAAGCTACTTGATCACGTGCAGGTCTTGGAGTGGCCCCTCACCAGGAAGCTACATGATTGACAAAGGCAGTTGGGGGCTGATCAACAGCGAAGGATTATTGACCCGAGCAGGCAGCGAACAGGGCACAAACACAATCGACACTGATCCCTCGCCATCGTAGAACTTCGTCAGGAACCCGTGCGAAGACTACAAGGGCGAAGAGGGGCGCATGACTCGACCCGTGGTGCGTCGGCCCCTGTTACAGATTGGGACGTGCTGGCCCACCTGCCAGCCTCCATCGAGGGTGTATTTATGCGGTGTAACAAGTGGAGCTAAACTGTCCTGTAATTACCCTGTTGTACAATATATTCAGGGAATGTAGTAGGTACCTAAGGGTATGAGCGTATTTTAGTTTCTAAGGCATTGGTTACTCTTTAAATACCCTCGCCCCGTTCACGTACGTGACACACTTGACAAGACATTTGAGCCCTGAGCCATCAGTTTTGTCGTGTTATTCGTTTCACCTACTCCCAAGTGCTGAAGCCCACGTGTCAGATCTCAACAGCTAGTCTACCTAAGCTTTTAAAATCTATCGATACAAACAATGCTTTTACTTTAGCTCCTACAATCTATAGCTTGCACCAATTCAGCTTTTGAAACCTAGCTTTCGAAATCTACTATGTATTTGGGCAGTGTTTGTTTAGGTAGGAGTTCATATGATCGGATAAAATTGGTCTGTCGTAGATCCAAACGCTTCGCGTTTTATGTATTGGATCTTGTGCTGCTTCACAGAATCTCAATTATCAACTTTACTTTGGGTTTTTGTGCCTCATTCTCAGTATCTCATTCTATTATCTCATTTTTATCCAAACGGGTCCTGATTTTTGTATTGGATTGTGTGCTAAAATCTTACAATCCCTTCATAAATTGTTAATGGGATATGTCTTGGATTTTGCGCAGTATCCAACTTCTTAAAAAAATCTATAGGTAATCAAACACCACAATAAATCAAGAGTTAGACTGTCTCTAACAGTTATCTTATCTCATTTTATATTTCAAACTTTAATTTTATCAATATTATAATCTATAGTATAAATTCTCTATTCTACGGTAGAAAGTTTAGAATCACCGTGGCTTATCCAAAAGCTACCTAGTAAGCTTTTTTGGGGGGCGGGGAGATTCAGTGGATCCAGCGGTGAGATGTAGGGTCCTTTAGACAAGTGCGGCAAATATATGATAATACGTGGTACCATAGGCGTCAGGCCTCCATACTTCTCGGCGGTTGGTCGAGCACCCGAGCGTCAGAGAACAAAAAGATCCAAGATTCAGCTCCTGTTCATGTAGAGGTACGGCACGCAGTTTGGGTCGGTTGCCGTCTCGGGATTCCCGCTACTGCCGCGGCCTGAGCTACGAGAGATGGACACTGTACTGGGCTGGTTGGTCGAGCACACGGACAAGCTCAGCAATCAGTGGTCAGCGCACGCTTCTCCCTCCCCCGTCAGACCAATCAGGCACCAGGCATCAGCACCAGGTGAGGCGAGGCCCTAATCTAGAGATGGCAATGGGGACCCGATCCCCGATTCCCCGCGGGGAATTCCTCTATTAGGGGACGGGGATGGAGAAATTTCTTCCCCCACGGGGATGTAAACGGGGAAAATTTCTCCCCCGACGGGTAAACGGGGATGGGGATGGGGAAGCATTCCCCATCCCCGTTCCCCGCGGGGACCCGTTAAACTTACATGTGACGATGTTTTCATATAATAGTTAATGATACAAAATAAATAATTATCTTGCCAAGAGATCACTAGTTGTACAAATGCGTTCATTTTAATGTACACATAATGATTTTTACATCTAACAATGTGTATAAGTGAAAATGTTTTACATTAATAACAAATTAAGTATGATCTAATTATAATTTAAGCGGGGACGGGGATCCCCGATGGGGATTTATCCCCGCGGGTAACGGGGATGGGGAAGAAATGTCCCCCGCAAGCGTTCGTGGGGATCCCCGCGGGGAAGTTTTTTCGTCGTGGGGACGGGGATGGGGAGCCAAAACCCGACGGGGAATTCCCCGTTGCCATCTCTACCCTAATCTGACAGAAATGCTGCCTGCCGTGCCGCAGGCCCAGCACGCAGTATCGCCGAGCCGGATTGGGTTGCGCCTTGCGCGCGCCGAACGGCCGAAGCGAGAGCATGGTGTTCCAGACGCTTCCGGCGTGGCGGCGGCCACCCGGCCGGCGCAGGGGCGCGGCACGTCGCGACTCGCTCGAGTGGGACCGTGAACCGCGTCCAGCTCTGAGCCTGAGCCCTGAGCCTGAGCCTGAGCCAAGCCAACAAAGGCGCTGCGCACCGGGCTGACACGCGGGGCCCTCGTCCCGCCCGGCTCGGCCCACGAACCGCCCGCCCGCCCGCTCTCCGCAGTCTGCATGCCGGTCGCGGGGGCGCCCGGCCTCCGCGTGTCCCCCGAGCGCCTGCTGCGTGGAGGTGAGCCCGGGCGGCGCGAGCCTCTCCGACACGTGGCGGCCGCGCACGGGCGAGGCGGGCTCCACAGGGCGCGACGGGGGTGGCCGCCTGCCCGCGAGGCGGCGCGGGAGATATTTAAATTCTGGCTTTCCCTTGGGGCACTTGGCACCGCTCCTCCGCCGTTCAACCCTCTTCTCGCCTGATCGCCTCCCGCACGTACCTCTCTATATTTGTTTCTCCCATCCATGCGAAGCTCCGGCATCTAGCTAGCAGGTCGCTCGATCGCCATGTCCGACGATAGCGACGGCCAGCGGCAATGCCGCCGGGGCGTCACCGTCGACGTCGAGCTCGGCGCCGCCATGGCGCTTGCCGACATGGCCGGGGTCGCCGGACCGGGCGGCGAACAGCCGCCGCCCGTGCGGCGCGCTACTCCCGCTCCTTCTGCTCACCAGGTGAATGATTACAACCGCCGTCGCCGTCACCGTCGCAGCGCTTTGCTTGCTCTATTAAGATTTAATCGTAACTCCTAACTAACGTACGAATAACTCTCCACGACCGGCGACCAGGAGGACGAGGCGAGCACGCGGCTGAGCCTGGAGCTAGGGGAGGTGAGCATCCAGGCCTCCCCGTGCTCCAGCAGCTCCAGCTTTGGCGGGCACCCGCCGCCGCCGCCGTCCCACCAGGCGGCGTACCAGCAGCCCGCCGTACCGGAGCCAGCGACGACTGGCTACGGACCCCGGCCCCGGCACGCGGTCACCGAGGTATGTAAGTAAGTACCTAGCTGCTCGCCCGTGCTTCGCGGCCGGCACAATCGCGCGCGACTCCGTAACCGACCGCCGTCTTCACCACCGTGCGTGACAGGCCGAGAAGGAGGCGAAGCGGCTGCGGCGCGTGCTGGCCAACCGCGAGTCCGCCCGCCAGACCATCCTCCGCCGCCAGGCCATCCGGGACGAGCTCGCCAGGAAGGTCGCCGACCTGTCGTCGCAGAACGAGAGCATGAAGAAGGTAGGTACCACCGCACCTTGCTCGGCGGCGGCGGCATCTGGTGTAATGTCGTCTTCACGTACGCCGCTCTTTCGATCGAGTTGCACTGATGAGCCGACGGCCACGGTGCAGGAGAAGGACGTGGTCATGGAGGAGTACCTGTCGCTCAAGGAGGCGAACAAGCAGCTCAAAGAAGAGGCACATCGCTTTCCTACCTTTCATGCTCGATCTATACTTGAATAAAATCTCTGCGTAATCCTGTACTTGACTCGGCAGATGACGTAGCATCACTCACCTGGTTTACTACGATTATAGTAACGATGTTGCCATTGTTAGGCAGACAACCTCTCTACTTGTTCCCCTCAAACGAGGACACATGTGCGCATGACTTGCACTGCACTTTTTCGCCTTTCCTGTTTCTGCCCACCACTACCAGTGCTCTACTCATGCCGTACACCTGGCTCCTGCTGCTAGTCGTGTTCGAATTGCATGTTCTTGTGCAGAGGCGTGCGTGAGGACTGAGGACACGTCGGTGGATTTCATCGCTTTCTCCGACTGGTCTTGGCGCCGTCAACACAAGCTAATAACACGGACGTGTGCTCATTCAATTCTCCGCGCGCAGGTGGCGAAGACGTCCAGGAAGCCGGCGATGCCAGCGCAGCAGCAGGCGGCAGAATCCTTGGTGCCGGCGCCGCCGCGGCCGGGGTTCCTGTACTCAGCGGCACCGCCGGCACCAGTGCCGGTGCCCTATGTCTGGGGCTCCTGGCCGCCCAGCGCCGCCGCCGGGAGCGAGCAGCACGGCAGCCCGCCGCCGCTCTGCCTGCAGCCCTGCGCGTGGTACTACCCGGCCGTAGCGGACCCGCGCGGGTCGCCATCGTCCGCGCACGCGCAGCAGCCGCCGGCGTTCCAGGACCCGCGCGCCGCAACGGGCGAGGAGGACACGGACGACGACCCGTGCTCGCTCACGCTCGGCCTCGAGGTCGACAAGCGGAGCGCGCCCGTCGGTATCGTCGCGGGCCCGGCCTCCGGCTCCGGCTCCGGCGGCGGGGGAGCGCAGAGCGACAGGGACAGGGCGGCGCAGGCGAGGAGGCGGAGGAGGGACCTTACCAAGCTCAAGCACACGCACGCCGCCGCCCGCCCCGGCTCCTCCGAGCAGTGGTAGGCGCGGCAAAAAGCTTGGACAGGCATTGCGGGCATGCACGGCATCGCGGTGCCGGTGGTGACTCCATTGGTTTTCTTCTCGGCGGCGAACTAAACAGCTTCGTGATCTCTTCCGTTTTCTTTTCTTAGTATATTCTTTGCTGCAATATGTAACTGAAGAAATTAAACGAGTGCTATAGCTAGCAGTATTTCTTTCTCGATGACGCAACATCCATCTACCGGAGGTCGCGTGTATAATGTAGCAGCGATTCTTTCTTTAGGATTTTCATTATATATACTATACCAGCAAGCAAGCAAGCAAGATTAAGACTGTGTTAAAATATAATGTCTCGTACAAGAGCAACACACATGAGCCCTCTCGTCATATGTTTCATTTTCTAGTGCAAGAAGAGATTCTCGGTTGAGCTATCAACTTGGCCTAGGGTGTTTACGAAGAAACATTGCGATGATCTCCATTGTACGGATATGGATGAGCCGAACTCCGAGCAAACCTGGCACGCTGATTTTGATATCTAAGATCTGCATAGAGGATCCCTGGGAGAGAGATCTGCTATTCCACCAAACTAGCCCCAAAGCTTAGAAACTTGAGATCTAAGATCTGCAGATGGTGATGACGTCTGTTTCGAAAAAAAACAATGGAGGACCATGTTGCCAATAGAGCCCTCCATTCAGCTGTAACAGATAACCATTCAGGCCTCCTTTAGAACATAGAAAAAGTAGAAAAAGTAGGCCTCCTTTAGAACATAGAAAAATAGAAAAAGTAGAGGAATTTTAGAGGATTGAAGATATATAGAAAAATTTTCAGTGTAGCCCTTAGAATAAAGGATTGAGTTTCTATAAACCCTATAAAATTCCTATAGAATGACTCGTTCTAGTAAGATTTTTGGAGGATTTTTAACAAGAGATCCAACATCTTGAAAACTATTCTTTGCATCTCTCTCTAATTGTTGTGTGTTTTCCTGTGTTGCATCAAACACTCTATCTAGAAGATTTCTTATATTTTAAATTTCTGTAGAATTATAATTATCATGTAACTTCATTCCTACTTTTTTTTTTCTATTCCACATTTTATCAATCCAAGGAGCCATCAGTGGATCACCTTTCGTTCCCGTGAAATAAACCGAAAAGTAAGCAAGCAACTGCCGTTGCCTACTATTCTCGGTGTTTTAAAACTTTGTCATTTTGTTCTGAACTTTGGTAATCTCCGAGTGACCAGGAAATTCCGAAATTTTATACTACGCTAACATATATGTGTGTGCTTACTATAAATGTATAACTTTGTATTCATGTTTTCTATTGTTAATGTTGCATATTCTTTTACTCAATTGAAGTATATTCGTGCTGATGTCTTGTTTAGATCTAGACATTTTAGAGAACCATGCGTGTTTATGTCTCAAAAAAAAAAAGTTTCGGTAATCTCAGCCAAATTTCGGTAATTTTCAAAGGCGTTAAAAACATAATATTAAAATTGGAAACCCCAGTCTAAAAAAAATTATAATATTTAAACTGAAAACCCTAGTTAACTGGCAGGTGTTGTTGTTGTGTTGCTTCCACTAGCCTTTACTTGTTAGCTTTATTGTTATTTGTGAGTTTTACTGTTGTTCTGGTGGCTATGGTTGCTCAATCTTCCAAATATTACTAGTATTGAAGATGTACATTTATCCATCATAAGGTAAATAATTTAATGCATTTCAATAATAAAATTATTATAATATATAAATAGTATCACTAATTTTTGAAACTATAAATATTGCCGGTATTTTTTTTACAAAGCTAAAGTTTAGGAAAGTTTAATCCGTATAATCTCTTCAGTAACGTTTTTTTAGACGGAGGTAATAATTCGGTGGGCGAACTTTTGAAGAGATCGGCCCCGGCGGTAAAGTAATTTGGAAGGGCTAATTGACTAAATAAGGGCATCTCTGATGAGGTGGTAGAATGCCCTCAATGCGCCTGTAAACAAGAACTGTCACAGCTTGCTCAGGCAGATCAATTGCGATGTTGAGTGGGCCTCACTACAGAATCAGAAATGACATGCATGTGGGCTCCATTCTGTATCAGGCGTAGACGAACCACCGGCCCCGCATGGGTCGTTAGCCCATGACTCTATAAATAAGAGCCCAAAATCACGTCGTCCCCAAAGTTCGTGTACCTCAAAGGAAACATGTGTAATTTTTATTTAATTTGAGCATCCGTCATTACCAATGGAAAATCCACGTTCATTCTTACAAGTCGTGTTAGAAACAAAGTGATATCCTTGACTGGTAAATGTTAGGAAGTTCTAGCTTTCCAATGATATCCATACGAATTGAGATTTGGCTAAAGCAGTATGCATACATGTATATTGGTATAGTCACTTTTATCAAGGAAAAATACTTCTACACATACAGTTCATCTTGAGCGGCTAAGAAAGTGAATACCAAACCAGGATATACATGCCCCTTGTTTTTTGGAAACCTCATCAGAATATAAACATGGATTACAATGCTTAAATATTAAACTTCTCTCCAGGCTACCACTGTTTGCCCCTCCTCTACCTTATGCCAAGCTCCATTTCCGATCTTGAGTGGCAGGCTTTACTACTATTTATGTTATCATAGTAATCTCTACTAGTCCCTCCGTTTCAAAGCTCTATATTTTTATGTCTATATTTATATAGATGATAATAAATCTAGACATATATATAGAATACTGTCACACCCGGTTTTGAAGGTAAAACGAATGCGAACCATGTATGTGTCAGGATCAGAAATTCACGTACACAGTGATTACATAAATGACTCATCATAGCACAATGCTTCGAATTACAATAAAGAGTAAGTAATAATATTACAGACTAGAGCCATTTACATAATATAAATCAAAGTACACAGAATCGAAACATAACCAACGTAAACAACCCACCACGGGCAGCTGACTGGGGGAGGTCGCTAGCCTAATCCTCGAACTCGTCAAAGTCCTGGAACTCCTGGAGATCCGCCTCGACACCTTCTTCTTTACCTGAGCATAGATTGCACCAAAGGCAACCTGGTGTTTTGTGAAAGCAAGGGTGAGTACACATCAACGTACTCAGCAAATGTCCCGTTTGGCTGTAGTGGACTAGCTTTATGTGGGGTTAAGGTAAAGCAGTTGCTTTTAGTTGGTCAGGTAATTATTACTAGTAGAGAGCCAGGTTTTAGCATTAACCCAAGATGTTAACTCAAAAGTACCCTTTCCAAACGGAAGGAATACCACTTACCATTACTATAGTCATAAACATCATCCTCATCACCACCCGTAATCCAAACATCTCTGATCAAGTATCTCTAATCAATGGAGCTCCCTTGGCCACTCATAACCGCGAGCACGGCTGATATATCAGTTTCATAACACTCTGCAGAGGTTGCGCACTTTACCCACAAGCCGTGATTCCCTCTCTAGCCCGGGCTTGCAAGACCCTTATTCACTCCCGAGGTGAATGGCCAGGGATTCACTAAGAAGCCTTTACAAAGATTCCCTGAGGCTGTAGTCGCCCGTTAGGTTTCCTAAATGCACCGCACTCCTTCCCAAGGGGCGAACCAACCTTGGCAGAGCGAGCCGCATACACCGAGCACCATTAACGGCACGACGACGAAGCGAACTACACCCCAGTTCCTCTAATTATTCAGCTAAGGGCGTCCCATTCTACCCTCATGGTTGCACTGTTTTCCCGGACGGTCATCCAACGAACAGGTCCTTACGGAGAGGCACTCGAGAAACCGCTCGAGCCCCCTAAAGTATCGTCAGTCCAACATCATAATCATAGAGACAACATCGTATCATAAGTGTTCACATCATGTTTATTGATTAAAGTAAAGCAATAGCATGAAGCTAACCATAATAACCCAAAAAGGTAATCAAGGACAAGGTAAATACAAAGCTAGTCAATCCTTAGGTTGATCATGGTATGCGGGTTGATGAATTATAAAGTAAATGGGACATAATAGGCCAGAGGACACTTGCCTTCACCAAACAGATACTTAGGGTCTTCAGCCTTGTAGAACTCGAAGAGTTCGATCTCTTGGTCGTCGAAGCTTGACGTCGATTCCTTGAAGCGCGGAAACAAATCACGATCTAATCGCAACGCGAAGCAAAGACAAACCAGTACAAGCAAAGAAACATATATATGCATAAGAACATTACACCATACAAGGTAAAACATTATAAAAATGTGCAGAATAAAATAGAGCTCGCTTCTACGGCCACACGAGGGAAAGAAACGCGTCGGTCGAGGCTACGGTCGAGAGGTTATCGCGTCCACCCTAAACGAGTATTAATTATAATATCTAATTCGACATTATCAAATATAAGTAATATCTGTAATTTAGTTCGATTAATCCGCTACACTAATAGCTACCAGTTAAATAAGTAATTTAATTAACACGAGAGATTCTAAGCGAGGCGAATTTACGACGCGCGAAAGCACAACAGTGTGCGAACGACGCGCGGACACGCGCGACACAGCACGCGGACGAGGCACGAAACAGTGCGCGCGACCAGCGCGAACGACGCGCGAATCAGCACGCCACCACGTGCGAAACAACACGCGTGACAGACAAGGAAAACTAAATAGATGTCACGTTTATACTAAACAAATAATAAATAAATAAAAAAGTAGTTTAGTTAATATTAGTCATGTTAATGTTTATTATTAACGCGCAAGTTGAACGTTACATGCATATTTAATCTAATTGAATATTAATCTAATAAATATTAGTCGAGTGAACCTTAAGTTAATTATCTAAAATATATGACCTGACGAATTAACGTTACTAACATGAGTGATTATAGGTGACACGATTTGATAACGCGCACGAGTAGCGCGCGATATGCGCGAATGCCACGATATACGAGAACGATTAAATGCACGTCTCGATTACACTAGTCAAATATTGAATCAAAATACTTGAGTTTGTATTAATCATGTTAACATATATTTATAAAAGTTCAACTTAAAACTATAAATTAGTTTTAGCTTGATTGATATTTTTAATAATCCAACGAACAATTAATTAATTAGACTTGTATCGCGACAAAATAACGTCACTAACATGTCACTAACACGTTGGCGATATTATTATAAAATTAACGACGCACAACGTGCAAAAACGATGTGCGCGACGCGCGGACAAACACAACTTAGCGCGAAAATTGTGAGACGACGCGTGCGAAACAACACGCGTGACAGCACGTGAAACAACACTCAAATAACATGCGGACCGGATGTGTGGCGCGCGTGCACAAACAATCAAATGGACGACAACCATGCACACGGCGCACGAACAACGTACGACGACACGTGACTTGCGCGCAAGTCAGACGTGTTGCGCGCGGCGCGAATCGTACGGCAGCGAGGATACAGGCAACGAGGGAGTTTTACATATGGCTTAGATAGTGGGGGTAGATATCTAGGGATAGGCTAGGATGGACGTTATTCTCACCTCGGCGACGACGCACAACGAACGGTAGCATGCTGGCGGGGCAGGTACGCAGCAGATAGCGAGGAAGGAAGGGGGTGGACGGGATCTCACCTTGCGACGACGGCGGACGACGAGGTGTGTTGGGCGTGCAGACAGCGAGCCCGCGCGTGGCTGTTGAACGCGGACGAGGACGAGATCTGGCGCGGTGAGGCGGCACCGACGCGGTGGGGAAGGTGCTTGGCGCGGGGCCTCGCCATGCAGAGGTCGTGGCTGGGGAGCCCAGCCGCCATGGCCGCTCGACCAGCGCGTTGCGCATCCGCCGAGCGGTTTCGGCTCTGAGTGCACATCGCGGGGAGGCAGTTTTTGGAAGATGCACAGGAATGCCTGGAAGCGGCCCCGCGATGGCCTAGCGCCTGGGCCTGCTGGCCAGTGGGCGGCGCGCCTGGCGTCCTAACCATGCCCACATGCGCGTGGCGGCGGCAGGAGCAGGGTGAGCGCGGGCGCTGGACCGGCTGGGCACACTGGGCTGCGGGGCGCGAGGCAGTTGGGCCAGCCACTTGACCAGCACGCGTGTAGGCCAGCGGAGCAGAGTTGATCATGCGCGTAGTGGGCCGCAGAGGCGCTGGCTGGGCGGGGGAAGGGGAGCGGCCGGGATGCGCACGCAGGCCGTTGGGGAAGGCAGCGGCTGGGCCGCGCGATGGCGCTGGGCCGGCCACGCTAGGCATGGGGGGCACTGGGCCGCGGGGGCGCGCTGGCTGTGAGGGAGAGGCGCGAGGTGAGCGGGTTGGGCCAGCCAGGAGGGGAAAGGAGGGATGGGCCCTTTTTCTTTTCTCTCCTATTTTCTATATCTCCTCTTCTTTTCTATTCTCTCTACCAATTCAAATCAAATTCCTTAATAAATGCATGCTCCACAAAATCACTCATCAAATAAAATATGTTTCGGCATGATGGAACAACAAAACCACCTCTAGTGTTTTATTTTACTAGGCTTATATATGGATATAAAACAAAGTAGTTCCTCACTCTTTAGGCAAAAGAAAAGAAAAGCCTGGAAAAGAGAGGGTAACACCTGAATTTGATGGATATTAGAAAAGAAATTTTATACCCCCAAATTCAGGGTGTTACAAATCTAACCCCCTTAACAGGAATCTCGCCCTCGAGATTCAAAAAGAGGCTAGCAAGAAAATGAGATTGGTTCATCGGTTGATCATGGCTTTCTTTGGTTGACTTTGACTCTACAAGCTTAACTTGTGGACTGGCTTCTTTGACCTTCAGATGCTTGAGACCGATTGATGCAATTCTTGAGGATCTCCTGGACCTATGGGTTAGGACCCACACACGCTTTCGCTGCACAACTCTGATCTTGTTGGTTGACGTTGATCGCATTGTGTTCATTGGGGTTAGCGGGTAACCCCCTTAACAGGAGCGTTGATATGCACTTGGTGAAGATGTTGTCGACTCTGATCTTGACTGATTTGGAGGAGTTGAAGATTGCCAAATGGACAGGTGTAAGAGGAAAGAATAGCGAGAAAAGGTAAGTATAGACGGATTGGAGAGAGCAGGGGGAGAACCCAACTACTTAACTCTATGGCACTCACCTAGTAAACAGATTCCATTGCGAACAAGGGCCACAACACATCAACACTCATTCCAAAGAAGCAAATCAGTCATAGCAGAAGGACAAACATCATGAGCACACAGCAACAAACATCTCGTTGCTACAGGTTAATGTTAACTAGATGGTGGTCTTTCCTTACAAAGGGAGAAACTACTCTAAGGCCAACGAAAGGCAAGGGGAATAATAAGACATGCATGATAGGGGCATGAGCATAATAAAGGATGGGGCTAAAGCAAGGATTGTAACCAGCAAGGGAGAGAATGCAACCAAAGTCAGGATAGGTAAAACAACATTCTCAAATCGAGATGGGAAAGATGATATTTCAAAAGGTAGGCATAAGATAACATCATGGAAAGATCTAGATATTAGGAAGGTAAGGGTGATATCGAGCAAAAGCTAAGACTTGCAACGCGACAGAAGAAGAGGGAACGAACAAGAGTGGGATGGGCAAGACACCACTCTTGAAATGAAATGGGAGAGGCGGCTTTAAAATGCAGGTATAGTATAAGCATCAAGCTAAAGATCGAGGGATGACAAGGGTTAAGGTGATAATGGACAAACACACAATAAAGGATGTATTTTAGACAAGACTTGCATGGCGTCAAAGAAGGGGGAGCAGCCAATGGCGAAATAGGTAAGACATTATCCTCGAACAAGGATGGAAAAGAGAAGGCTTTTAAAGGGGAGGTTCAAAGTAAGCATGAAGGTAAGGGTATGAATATTACAAGGGCTAAAGGTGATACCGAACAAGAATGTAAAAGAGGAAGTAAATGTGCATAAGAACCAAGGATATAAGTACCACAAAGGATGAAGTTCAGACAAGATATGCAAGTGGAAAAGAAGAGGATACGTCCAAGGGCCAGATAGGTAAACTGTCACTCTCAAATTGAGGTGGAAGAGGGGATTTTTAAGAAGTAGGAATAAAGATGAGTATCAAGGCAAGATCGATGGACAACAAGGCGAGGGTGATAGCAAATAAAAACACAGCAAGGGATGAAATTAACACAAAGCTTGTAAGGCAACAAGAAGTGAAAACAAATCAAGGGAGAGATGGGTAACTCACAACTCTTAGACTGGGTTGAAAGAAAGGGGAGGCTTTTAAAGGATAAGTTCAACGTAAGCATTTAGGTAAAGATACAGATATTACAAGGGTTAAAGGCAATAACAGACAAGGGTGTAAGGGAAGAGGTGAAAGTACAGGGGAACCAAGGGTATGAGTATAATAAATAATGAAGCTAAGGCCAGGCTGGCGCGTGGCAAATATGAGGTTACGAGAAAAAGGCGGGATAAGTAGAATACCACTCCCGAAACGAGATGGGAAGTTGGAGATTTTAGATAACAGACATAATGTCATCACAAGGTAGGATAGAGTGATGAGAAGGGTAAAGGAGATGACAAACAAAACACAACAAAGGATAGAGTTAAAACTCGCAGGTGACAAAGAAGAGGATACGACCAAGGAAAAAGTAGGTACAATATAATGCTCAGATTGAGATGGAAAAGAGGATATTTTAAAGGCTGGTATAAGATAAACCTCAAGGTAAGATACAGAGGTGATAAGGGTAAATGTGATAATGATGAAAAGCATAACCATGGACAGAGTTAAGGCAAGACTGACATAGTGGAGAAAACAAGCAAGGGGAAGATAGGTAAGGTTCAACAAAATGGTTGTAGCAAAGAAAATTATTTACCAAGTGGAGTTGCAAGGAGACAACGAGATTACCAAGGATATACAAAGTAAAATGACCGTTCATGGATCATTAAGAAACCAGGGTGGTCAAGATTATGTAAGTTGAAATGTCTTAAACAAATATTGGGGTATGAAGATAAGCATACATAAAAAATACGATAGTATGCAAGATTCTAAGGACACGAGTATACTAAAAGCAATGGAGTAGAAATTGTTGAAAGATAATGACTTAACAACGGAACAGGAAAGGGTCTCAGAAGACAGGAAGGTCATGGTCATATAAACTGAAATGTTTAAGTAGGCGGTAAAAATTTAGAGGCAAGTATTTGAAACAAGAGAATTGAAGAATTCAGGCATATGCGTATGTCAATACCGAAGGACTAGAGTTTGCCAAATGGTACAATTTAATGACAAAAGAGGAAAGAATCCCAAAAGACAAGAAGGTTATGGTCAGGGGACATCTACAAAGATGTCGCAAGCACAAGAGTGAGATCAGTTCTAATAGATTGAGAGGAGTATAGACCATACTAGAATAAAATACTTTTGGCAAGGGGGCATATAAGAAGACAACATAGAATTAGTCGAGGTGACTAATATTTTGACGCAGAATCAAGGATGGGGTGAAGTAATAATCAATAAGTCCTTAAACCAGCCAATGCTACTCTAGGCTAGCGGTCCTACAGTCAGCACGACTTTGATACCACTTATGTCACACCCGGTTTTGAAGGTAAACCGAATGCGAACCATGTACGTGCCAGGATCAGAAATTCACGTACACAGTGATTACATAAATGACTCATCATAGCACAATGCTTCGAATTACAATAAAGAGTAAGTAATAATATTACAGACTAAAGCCATTTACATAATATAAATCAAAGTACACAGAATCGAAACGTAGCCAACGTAAACAACCCACCACAGGTAGCTGACTGGGGGAGGTCGCTAGCCTAATCCTCGAACTCGTCGAAGTCCTGGAACTCCTGGAGATCCGCCTCGACACCTTCTTCTTTACCTGAGCATAGATTGCACCAAAGGCAACCTGGTGTTTTGTGAAAGCAAGGGTGAGTACACATCAACGTACTCAGCAAATGTCCCGTTTGGCTGTAGTGGACTAGCTTTATGTGGGGTTAAGGCAAAGCAGTTGCTTTTAGTTGGTCAGGTAATTATTACTAGTAGAGAGCCAGGTTTTAGCATTAACCCAAGTTGTTAACCCAAAAGTACCCTTTCCAAACGGAATGAATACCACTTACCATTACTATAGTCATAAACATCATCCTCATCACCACCCGTAATCCAAACATCTCTGATCAAGTATCTCTAATCAATGGAGCTCCCTTGGCCGCTCATAACCGCGAGCACGACTGATATATCAGTTTCATAACACTCTGCAGAGGTTGCGCACTTTACCCACAAGCTGTGATTCCCTCTCTAGCCGGGGCTTGCAAGACCCTTATTCACTCCCGAGGTGAATGGCCAGGGATTCACTACGAAGCCTTTATAAAGATTCACTGAGGTTGTAGCCGCCTGTTAGGTTTCCTAAATGCACCGCACTCTTCCCCAAGGGGTGAACCAACCTTGGCAGAGCGAGCCGCATACACCGAGCCCCATTAATGGCACGACGGCGAAGCAAACTACACCCCAGTTCCTCTAATTATTCAGCTAAGGGCGTCCCATTCTACCCTCATGGTTGCACTGTTTTCCCGGGCGGTCATCCAACGAACAAGTCCTTACGGAGAGGCACTCGAGAAACCGCTCGAGCCCTCTAAAGTATCGCCAGTCCAACATCATAATCATAGAGACAACATCGTATCATAAGCGTTCACATCATGTTTATTGATTAAAGTAAAGCAATAGCATGAAGCTAACCATAATAACCCAAAAAGGTAATCAAGGACAAGGTAAATACAAAGCTAGTCAATCCTTAGGTTGATCATGGTATGCGGGTTGATGAATTATAAAGTAAATGGGACATAATAGGTCAGAGGACACTTGCCTTCACCAAACAGATGCTCAGGGTCTTCAGCCTTGTAGAACTCGAAGAGTTCGATCTCTTGGTCGCCGAAGCTTGACGTCGATTCCTCGAAGCGCGGAAACAAATCGCGATCTAATCGCAACGCGAAGCGAAGACGAACCAGTACAAGCAAAGGAACATATATATGCATAAGAACATTACGCCATACAAGGTAAAACATTATAAAAATGTGTAGAATAAAATAGAACTCGCTTCTACGGCCACACAAGGGAAAGAAACGCGTCGATCGAGGCTATGGTCGAGAGGTTATCGCGTCCACCCTAAACGAGTATTAATCATAATATCTAAGGGCGTGTTCGGCTGGCTACAAGCCGACACTGTTGCAGCTGTTTGGATTGCTGCAGCTGCAATCCATAGAGAGAAAAATACTGTAGAAGCCGCAGCCGCAGCCGGATTGCAGCCGCAGCAAGCCGCAGCGAACAAGCTGTAATTCGACATTATCAAATATAAGTAATATCTGTAATTTAGTTCGATTAATCCGCTACACTAATAGCTACTAGTTAAATAAGTAATTTAATTAACACGAGAGATTCTAAGCGAGGCGAATTTACGACGCGCGAAATAGCATGATAGCGTGCGAACGACGCGCGGACACGCGCGACACAGCACGCGGACGAGGCATGAAACAGTGCGCACGACCAGCGCGAACGACGCGCGAATCAGCACGCCACCACGTGCGAAACAACACGCGTGGCAGACAAGAAAAACTAAATAGATGACACGTTTATACTAAACAAATAATAAATAAATAAAAAAGTAGTTTAGTTAATATTAGTCATGTTAATGTTTATTATTAACGCGCAAGTTGAACGTTACATGCATATTTAATCTAATTGAATATTAATCTAATAAATATTAGTCGAGTGAACCTTAAGTTAATTATCTAAAATATATGACCTGACGAATTAACGTTACTAACATGAGTGATTATAGGTGACACGGTTTGATAACGCGCACGAGTAGCGCGCGATATGCGCGAATGCCACGATATACGAGAACGATTAAACGCACGTCGCGATTACACTAGTCAAGTATTGAATCAAAATACTTGAGTTTGTATTAATCATGTTAACATATATTTATAAAAGTACAACTTAAAACTATAAATTAGTTTTAGCTTGATTGATATTTTTAATAATCTAACGAACAATTAATTAATTAGACTTGTATCGCGACAAAATAATGTCACTAACATGTCACTAACACGTTGGCGATATTATTATAAAATTAACGACGCACAACGTACAAAAACGATGTGTGCGACGCGCGGACAAACACGACTTAGCGCGAAAAACGTGAGACGACGCGTGCGAAACAGCACGCGCGACAGCACGTGAAACAACACTCAAATAACATGCGGACCAGATGTGTGGCGCGCGTGCACAAACAATCAAATGGACGACAACCATGCACACGGCGCGCGAACAACGCACGACGACACGTGACTTGCGCGCAAGTCAGACGTGTTGCGCGCGGCGCGAATCGTACGGCAGCGATACAGGCAACGAGGGAGTTTTACATATGGCTTAGATAGTGGGGGTAGACATCTAGGGATAGGCCAGGATGGACACTATTCTCACCTCGGCGACGACGCGCAACGAACAGTAGCATGCTGGCGGGGCGGGTACGCAGCAGATAGCGAGGAAGGAAGGGGGTGGACGGGATCTCACCTTGTGACGACGACGGACGGCGAGGTGTGTTGGGCGTGCAGACAGCGAGCCCGCGTGTGGCTGTTGAACGCGAACGAGGACGAGAGCTGGCGCGGCGAGGCGGCGTCGACGCGGTGGGGAAGGTGCTTGGCGCGGGGCCTCGCCTTGCAGACGTCGTGGCTGGGGAGCCCAGCCGCCATGGCTGCTCGACCAGCGCGTTGCGCATCCGCCGGGCAGTTTCGGCTCTAAGCGCACATCGCGGGGAGGCAGTTTTTGGAAGATGCACAGGAACGCCTGGAAGCGGCCCCGCGATGGCCTAGTGAAAGGGAATTAGGCTTACACCTATTTCCTAAATGATTTTGGTGGTTGAATTGCCCAACACAAATAATTGGACTAACTAGTTTGCTCTAGTGTATAAGTTATACAGGTGCCAAAGGTTCACACTTAGCCAATAAAAACACCAAGTTTTGGGGTTCAACAAAAGAGCAAAGGGATAACCGAAGGCACCTCTGGTCTGGCGCACCGGACTGTCCGGTGTGCCACCGGACAATGTCCGGTGCACCAGGGGACTTCACGCTGAACTCTTCACCTTCGGGAAAATCCAGAGGTGCTCCGCTATAATTCACCGGACTGTCCGTTGTACACCAGACAGTGTCCGGTGCCCCAAGGAAGAGCGGCTCTGGAACTCGTCAGCCTCGGGAAATTGCTCCGCTATAATTCATCGGACTGTCCGGTGTACACCGGACTGTCCGGTGAGCCAGCGGAGCAACGACTACTTCGCGCCAACAGTCACCTGCAGGCGCATTTAATGCGCGCTAGAAGCGCGCAGAAGTCAGGCACGCGCTTGCTGGCACACCGGACACTCTACAGTACATGTCCGGTGTGCCACCGGACATCCAGGCGGGCCCAGAAGACAGAGCTCCAACGGTCGAATCCCAACGGCCTGGTGACGTGGCTGGCGCACCGGACATGTCCGGTGTGCACTGGACTGTCCGGTGCACCATGCGACAGACAGCCCCACCAAACGACTAGTTTGGTGGTTGGGGCTATAAATACCCCCAACCACCCCGCATTCAAGTCATCCAAGTTTTCCCACTTCAACTACTTACAAGAGCTCTAGCATTTAATTCTAGACACACCCAAGTGATCAAATCCTCTCCAAACTCCACACAACGCCCTAGTGATTAGAGAGAGAGATTTGCTTGTGTTCTTTCGAGCTTTTGCGCTTGGATTGCTTTCTTCTTTCTTTGATTCTTCATTGCGATCAAACTCACTTGTAATTGAGGCAAGAGACACCAATCTTGTGGTGGTCCTTGTGGGAACTTTGTGTTCCAAGTGATTGAGAAGAAAAGCTCACTCGGTCCGAGGGACCGTTTGAGAGAGGGAAAAGGGTTGAAAGAGACCCGGTCTTTGTGACCACCTCAACGGGGAGTAGGTTTGCGAGAACCAAACCTCGGTAAAACAAATCCGTGTGTCACACCTCTTATTTGCTTGCGATTTGTTTTGCACCCTCTCTCGCGGACTCAATTATATTTCTAATGCTAACCCGGCTTGTAGTTGTGATTATTTTTGAGAATTTCAGTTTCGCCCTATTGACCCCCCCTCTAGGCGACTTTCAATTGGTATCAAAGCCCGGTGCTTCATTAGAGCCTAACCGCTCGAAGTAATGTCGGGAGATCACGCCAAGAAGGAGATGGAGACCGGCGAAAAGCCCACTACAAGCAACGAGAAAGCTCTATCGGGAGAGTCCCGCAACAAGGAGAAAAGGAAGGAGAAGAAGAAGGAAAAGAAGACTTCTTCTCACAAGTCGCATCGGAGTGGCGACAAAATAAAGAAGATGAGGAAAGTGGTCTACTACGAGACCGACACTTCATCACCTTCTACCTCCGGCTCCGACGCGCCCTCCATAACTTCTAAGCGCCATGAGCGCAAGAAGTTTAGTAAGATCCCCTTACATTATCCTCGTACTTCTAGACATACTCCATTACTTTCCGTTCCATTAGGCAAACCGCCAACCTTTGACGGTGAAGATTATGCTAGGTGGAGTGATTTAATGAAATTTCATCTAACCTCACTCCACAAAAGTATATGGAATGTTGTTGAGTTTGGAGCACAGGTACCATCCGTAGGGGATGAGGATTATGATGAGGACGAGGTGGCCCAAATCGAGCACTTCAACTCCCAAGCCACAACCATACTCCTCGCCTCTCTAAGTAGGGAGGAGTACAACAAGGTGCAAGGACTAAAAAGCGCCAAGGAAGTTTGGGACATGCTCAAGACGGTGCACGAGGGTGATGAACTCACCAAGATCACCAAGCGGGAAACGATCGAGGGGGAGCTCGGTCGCTTCCGTCTTCGCCAAGGGGAGGAGCCACAAGATATGTACAACCGGCTCAAGACCTTGGTGAATCAAGTGCGCAACCTCGGGAGCAAGAAATGGGATGACCACGAGGTGGTTAAGGTTATTCTAAGATCTCTTATTTTCCTTAACCCTACTCAAGTACAATTAATTCATGGAAATCCAAGATATACACTAATGACTCCCGAGGAAGTAATTGGGAATTTTGTGAGCTTTGAATTTATGATCAAGGGCTCACGGAAAATCAACGAGCTTGACGGTCCTTCTACGTCCGAGGCTCAACCGGTCGCATTCAAAGCGACGGAAGAAAAGAAGGAGGAGTCTACACCAAGTAGAACACCCATCGACGCCTCCAAGCTCGACAACGAGGAAATGGCACTCGTCATCAAAAGCTTTCGCCAAATCCTCAAGCAAAGGAGGGGGAAGATTACAAGCCCCGCTCCAAGAAGGTTTGCTACAAATGTGGTAAGCCCGGTCACTTTATAGCTAAATGTCCTATTTCTAGTGACAGTGACAGGGGCGATGACAAGAAGGGGAGAAGAAAGGAGAAGAAGAGGTACTACAAGAAGAAGGGCGGCGATGCCCATGTTTGTCGCGAGTGGGACTCCGACGAAAGCTCTAGCGATTCCTCCGACGACGAGGACGCCGCAAACATCACCGTCACCAAGGGACTTCTCTTCCCCAACGTCGGCCACAAGTGCCTCATGGCAAAGGACGGCAAAAAGAAGAAGGTTAAATCTAAATCCTCCACTAGATATGAGTCTTCTAGTGATGAAAATGCTAGTGATGAGGAAGATAACTTACACACTCTTTTTGCCAACCTAAACATGCAACAAAAAGAAAAGTTAAATGAATTAATTAGTGCCATCCATGAGAAGGATGACCTCTTGGACACCCAAGAGGACTTCCTAATCAAGGAAAACAAAAAGCATGTTAAGGTTAAAAATGCTTATGCTCTAGAAGTTGAAAAATGTGAAAAATTATCTAGTGAGCTAAGCACTTGCCATGAGACTATAGACAATCTTAGAAATGAAAATGCTAATTTGTTAGCTAAGATTGATTCTATTGCTTGCAATGCCTCAATTCCCAATCTTAGAAATGATAATGATGATTTGCTTGCTAAGATTGAAGAATTGAACATATCTCTTGCTAGCCTTAGTATTGAGAATGAAAAATTGCTTGCTAAGGCTAAGGATTTTGATGTTTGCAATGCTACTATTTCCGACCTTAGAACTAAAAATGATATATTGCATGCTAAGGTTGTAGAATTAAAATCTTGCAAACCCTCTACATCTACCGTTGAGCACACTTCTATTTGTACTAGATGTAGAGATGTTGATGTTAATGCTATTCATGATCACATTGCTTTAATTAAACAACAAAATGATCATATAGCAAAATTAAATGCTAAGATTACCGAGCATGACTTAGAAAATGAAAAAATTAAATTTGCTAGAAGCATGCTCTATAGAGGGAGATGCCCTGGCATTAAGGATGGCATTGGCTTCCAACAGGGAGGCAATGTCAAAATTAATGCCCCTCATAAGAAATTGTCTAACTTTGTTAAGGGCAAGGCTCCCATGCCTCAGGATAACTAGGGTTACATTTTATACCCTGCCGGTTATCCTGAGAGCAAAATTAGGAGAATTCACTCTAGGAAGTCTCACTCTGGTCCTAATCTTGCTTTTATGTATAAGAGTGAGACATCTAGTTCTAGGCAACAATCCCATGTTAAGTTGCCTAAGAAGAAAACTCCTAGTGCATCAAATGACCATGACATCTCATTTAAAACTTTTGATGCATCTTATGTTTTGACTAACAAATCCAGCAAGGTAGTTGCCAAATATGTTGGGGGCAAGCACAAGGGGTCAAAGACTTGTGTTTGGGTACCCAAAGTTCTTGTGTCTAATGCCAAAGGACCCAAAACCATTTGGGTACCTAAAGTCAAGAACTAAACTTGTTTTG
Organism: Zea mays; assembly: GCF_902167145.1. Taxonomy (NCBI): domain Eukaryota; kingdom Viridiplantae; phylum Streptophyta; class Magnoliopsida; order Poales; family Poaceae; genus Zea; species Zea mays. Next base: position 147,447,804 of record NC_050097.1, read on the forward strand.
TAGGTTTATGCATCCGGGGGCTCAAGTTGGATCATCGATAGCGGGTGCACAAACCACATGACAGGGGAGAAGAAAATGTTCTCCTCCTATGAGAAAAACCAAGATCCCCAATGAGCTATCACATTCGGGGATGGAAACCAAGGTTTGGTCAAAGGTTTGGGTAAAATTGCTATATCTCCTGACCATTCTATTTCCAATGTTTTTCTTGTAGATTCATTAGATTACAATTTGCTTTCTGTTTCTCAATTATGCAAAATGGGCTACAATTGTCTATTCACTAATGTAGGTGTCACTGTCTTTAGAAGAAGTGATGATTCAATAGCATTTAAGGGAGTGTTAGAGGGTTAGCTATACTTAGTAAATTTTGATAGAGCTAAACTCAACACTTGCTTAATTGCTAAGACTAACATGGGCTGGCTCTGGCATCGCCGACTAGCACATGTTGGGATGAAGAATCTTCATAAGCTTCTAAAGGGAGAGCACATTTTAGGATTAACAAATGTTCATTTTGAGAAAGACAGGATTTGTAGCGCATGTCAAGCAGGAAAGCAAGTTGGTACCCATCATCCACATAAGAACATCATGACGACTGACAGACCACTGGAGCTCCTACACATGGATCTATTCGGCCCGATCGCTTACATAAGCATCGGCGGGAGTAAGTACTATCTAGTTATTGTGGATGATTATTCTCGCTTCACTTGGGTGTTCTTTTTGCAGGAAAAATCTCATACCCAAGAGACCTTAAAGGGATTCTTGAGACGGGCTCAAAATGAGTTCGGCTTAAGGATCAAGAAAATTAGAAGCGACAACGGGACGGAGTTCAAGAACTCACAAATTGAAGGCTTCCTTGAGGAGGAGGGCATCAAGCATGAGTTCTCTTCTCCCTACACCCCACAACAAAATGGTGTAGTGGAGAGGAAGAATAGAACTCTTTTGGACATGGCAAGAACCATGCTTGATGAATACAAGACTTCGGATCGGTTTTGGGTCGAGGCGGTCAACACCACCTGCTACGCCATCAACCGGTTATATCTACATCGAATCCTCAAGAAGACATCTTATGAACTCCTAACCGGTAAAAAGCCCAATATTTCATATTTTAGAGTCTTTGGTAGCAAATGCTTTATTCTTGTTAAAAGAGGAAGAAAATCTAAATTTGCTCCTAAGACTGTAGAAGGCTTTTTACTAGGATATGATTCAAACACAAGGGCATATAGAATCTTTAACAAGTCCTCTAGGCAAGTTGAAGTTTCTTGTGACATTGTGTTTGATGAGACTAACGGCTCTCAAGTAGAGCAAGTTGATCTTGATGAGATAGGTGATGAAGAGACACCATGCATCGCACTAAGGAACATGTCCATAGGGGATGTGTGTCCTAAAGAATCCCAAGAGCCTCCAAATGCACAAGATCAACCATCCTCCTCCACTCAAGCATCTCCACCAACTCAAAATAAGGATGAGGCTCAAGTTGATGAAGGAGAAGATCAATCAAATGAGCCACCTCAAGATGACGACAGTGATCAAGGGGGAGATGCAAATGATCAAGACAAGGAGGATGAAGAACAAAGGCCGCCACACCCAAGAATCCACCAAGCAATCCAACGAGATCACCCCGTCGACACCATCCTCGGCGACATTCATAAGGGGGTAACTACTAGATCTCGTGTTGCACATTTTTGTGAGCATTACTCTTTTGTTTCCTCTATTGAGCCACACAGGGTAGAGGAAGCACTTCAAGATTCGGATTGGGTAGTGGCGATGCAAGAGGAGCTCAACAACTTCACTAGGAATGAGGTATGGCATTTAGTTCCATGTCCTAATCAAAATGTTGTAGGAACCAAGTGGGTCTTCCGCAACAAGCAAGATGAGCATGGTGTGGTGACAAGGAACAAAGCCCGACTTGTGGCCAATGGATATTCCCAAGTCAAAGGTTTGGATTTCGGTGAAACCTATGCACCCGTAGCTAGGCTTGAGTCAATTCGAATATTATTAGCCTATGCTACTTACCATGGCTTCAAGCTTTATCAAATGGACGTGAAGAGTGCCTTCCTCAATGGACCAATCAAAGAAGAGGTCTATGTTGAGCAACCTCCCGGCTTTGAAAATAGTGAGTATCCTAACCATGTGTATAAGCTCTCTAAGGCGCTTTATGGGCTCAAGCAAGCCCCAAGAGCATGGTATGAATGCCTTAGAGATTTCCTTATCAATAATGGCTTCAAAGTCGGAAAGGCCGATCCTACTTTGTTTACTAAAACTCTTAACAATGATTTGTTTGTATGCCAAATTTATGTTGATGATATTATATTTGGGTCTACTAACGAGTCTACATGTGAAGAATTTAGTAGGATCATGACACAAAAATTCGAGATGTCTATGATGGGGGAGTTGAAGTATTTTTTAGGATTTCAAGTGAAGCAACTCCAAGAGGGCACCTTCCTAAGCCAAACAAAGTATACTCAATATATTCTAAGCAAGTTTGGAATGAAGGATGCCAAACCCATCAAGACACCCATGGGAACCAATGGGCATCTCGACCTCGACGAGGGAGGTAAATCCGTAGATCAAAAGGTATACCGGTCGATGATTGGCTCTTTGCTATATTTATGTGCATCTCGACCGGATATAATGCTTTCCGTATGCATGTGTGCAAGATTCCAAGACGACCCTAAGGAAGCTCACCTTACGGCCGTAAAACGAATCTTGAGATATTTGGTTTATACTCCTAAGTTTGGGCTTTGGTATCCTAGGGGATCCACTTTTGATTTGATTGGTTATTCGGATGTCGATTGGGCGGGGTGTAAAATCAATAGAAAGAGCACATCGGGGACTTGCCAGTTCTTAGGAAGATCCTTGGTGTCTTGGGCTTCAAAGAAGCAAAATTCCGTAGCTCTTTCTACCGCCGAGGCCGAGTACATTGTCGTAGGCAATTGTTGCGCGCAACTACTTTGGATGAGGCAAACCCTTAGGGACTACGGTTACAAACTAACCAAAGTCCCTCTTCTATGTGATAATGAGAGTGCAATCCGCATGGCGGATAATCCCGTTGAACATAGCCGCACTAAACACGTAGCCATTCGGTATCACTTTTTAAGGGATCACCAACAAAAGGGAGATATCGAGATTTCTTACATTAATACTAAAGATCAATTAGCCGATATCTTTACCAAGCCACTTGATGAACAAATTTTTAACAAACTTAGGCATGAGCTAAATATTCTTGATTCTAGGAACTTCTTTTGTTGATTTGCACACATAGCTCATTTATATACCTTTGATTATGTCTCTTTCATATGCTATGACTAATGTGTTTTAAAGTCTATTTCAAACCAAGTCATAGGTGTATTGTAAGGAAATTGGAGTCTTCGACGAAGACAAAGGCTTCCACTCCGTAACTCATCCTTCGCCGTCGCTCCGAGCAACTCTCCATCTTTGGGGGAGAGATCACTCTTCGTCTTTGGTATAATCTTCACTCATTTATTTATGACCAAAGGAGGAGACAGCACTTCTAAGGGCTCTAATAACTCTGTTTTTGGCGATTCATGCCAAAGGGGGAGAAAGTATTAGCCCAAAGCAAAAGGACCGCACCACCACCTAATTTTAAAAAGAGTTTTTCAATTGATATGATTCTCAAATTGATAAATTTAAAATTGGTATGTTATTGTGTTCAAAAGGGGGAGAAAAGTAGTATTTCAAAATTGATATATCAAAACCCTTTTGAACACTAAGAGGAGAATCTTATTTAGGGGGAGTTTTGTTTAGTCAAAGGAAAAACATTTGAAATAGGGGGAGAAAATTTCAAATCTTGAAAATGCTTCGCAAAATCTTATTCATTTACCTTTGACTATTTGCAAAAAGAACTTTGAAAAGGATTTACAAAAGAATTTGCAAAAACAAAACATGTGGTGCAAGCGTGGTCCACAATGTCAAAAATTGAAGAAACAATCCATGCATATCCTATAAGTATTTATATTGGCTCAATTCCAAGCAATCTTTGCACTTACCTTATGCAAGCTAGTTCAATTATGCACTTCTATATTTGCTTTGGTTTGTGTTGGCATCAATCACCAAAAAGGGGGAGATTGAAAGGGAATTAGGCTTACACCTATTTCCTAAATGATTTTGGTGGTTGAATTGCCCAACACAAATAATTGGACTAACTAGTTTGCTCTAGTGTATAAGTTATACAGGTGCCAAAGGTTCACACTTAGCCAATAAAAAGACCAAGTTTTGGGGTTCAACAAAAGAGCAAAGGGATAACCGAAGGCACCTCTGGTCTGGCGCACCGGACTGTCCGATGTGCCACCGGACAGTGTCCGGTGCACCAGGGGACTTCACGCTGAACTCTTCACCTTCAGGGAAATCTAGAGGCGCTCCGCTATAATTCACCGGACTGTCCGGTGCCCCAAGGAAGAGCGACTCTGGAACTCTTCAGCCTCGGGAAATTGCTCCGCTATAATTCACCGGACTGTCCGGTGTACACCGGACTGTCCGGTGAGCCAGCGGAGCAACGGCTACTTCGCGCCAATGGTCACCTGCAGGCGCATTTAATGCGCGCCAGAAGCGCGCAGAAGTCAGGCACGCGCGCGCTGGCACACCGGACACTCTACAGTACATGTCTGGTGTGCCACCGGACATCCAGGCGGGCCCAGAAGACAGAGCTCCAACGGTCGAATCCCAACGGTCTGGTGACGTGGCTGGCGCACCGGACTGTCCGGTGCACCATGCGACAGACAGCCCCACCAAACGGCTAGTTTGGTGGTTGGGGCTATAAATACCCCCAACTACCCCACATTCAAGTCATCCAAATTTTCCCACTTCAACTACTTACAAGAGCTCTAGCATTTAATTCTAGACACACCCAAGTGATCAAATCCTCTCCAAACTCCACACAACGCCCTAGTGATTAGAGAGAGAGATTTGCTTGTGTTCTTTCGAGCTCTTGTGCTTGGATTGCTTTCTTCTTTCTTTGATTCTTCATTGCGATCAAACTCACTTGTAATTGAGGCAAGAGACACCAATCTTGTGGTGGTCCTTGTGGGAACTTTGTGTTCCAAGTGATTGAGAAGAAAAGCTCACTCGGTCCGAGGGACCGTTTGAGAGAGGGAAAGGGTTGAAAGAGACCCGGTCTTTGTGACCACCTCAATGGGGAGTAGGTTTGCGAGAACCGAACCTCGGTAAAACAAATCCGCGTGTCACACCTCTTATTTGCTTGCGATTTGTTTTGCACCCTCTCTCATGGACTCAATTATATTTCTAACACTAACCCGGCTTGTAGTTGTGATTATTTTTGAGAAATTCAGTTTCGCCCTATTCACCCCCCCCCCCCTCTAGGCGACTTTCACCTAGCGCCTGGGCCTGCTGGCTAGTGGGCGACGCGCCTGGCGTCCCAACCACGCCCGCATGCGCGCGGCGGCGGCAGGAGCAGGGCGAGCGCGGGCGCTGGACCGACTGGGCGCACTGGGCTGCGGGGCGCGAGGCACCATGCGCGCAGTGGGCCGCAGAGGCGCTGGCTGGGCAGGTGAAGGGGAGCGGCCGGGATGCGCACGTAGGCCGCTGGGGAAGGTGTGACGGAACCTCCCAAGTAATTAGGCCCACCTACAGTTGTCCTTGTCTAACAGACATCAGACACCCTGTAGATGTTCCTAAGTCACTTGACAAGTTCGGTATCTTTCCTTACCTTACCAGGAACGTTTCACCCGTCTTGCAGACATTACAGAACATCGGAGATAAAGAAATGCGGAAGCGAATTACATAAACTTACATTTATTTCAAAAGCAAGCTTGAGTTATTTTATTACAGACCAGACTAAAAGTGAGTGCATAGAAGTAATATTATACAAACCAGGGAGGCACAAACTCCTCCCGAAAGCTCTTTAAGCTAAAGATCTTAAGTGGAGGACCGAGTCCTCCCGCACTTCAGTCATGTTGTTCTTCTTTTGGAACCACCTTGGCACAGAAGCAGCAAAAGTCTGCTACTTCCTCACCTAAAAACAATGAAGGGATAAACCCTGAGTATGGAATACTCAGCAAGTCTTACCTGACTAAAGAAAAGACTCTCAAGGGTATGCTGGTTATATGGGAGTCAAGGTAAGGTTTTTTTTTAATATTCAAAGACTCTAATTTGCAGAAATGCTTACTAAAGTGGATCCTTAAAAATCCAGTTTTAATTTGTCAAGTTAAGTAAAATTACCTGCACTAGAGTTCTTTCTACCCTAGTTCAATCACTAGTCCTATACTAGCCAATTTCTCAACAAAAACCCTTTATCTTTAGTGGAGTTCTACGTGTAAGTCAGTGGCCAAGTCTCCATAACCGCGGAGGTACGGCGATCCGAATCGATTATACTCAGCTGAGGATCTCCAATCACACGACATATGTAGCACTTAACCCTTGCATATGTCAACCCGCCACCGGGGTTCTTAAGACCGGATCAGGTTCACGCAAACCGAGAGCACAGCTACACCACCGTCCAGCCTCTTGCCACGGAGGGTACACGCTACTCTCGCCACCGCTCCACGCCCATTTCGTGTTATCTTATTCCGGCCTTAGTCTACCCGAGGCAAGGCTTACCCATGACGAGGCATGTGACCAGTTAAAGGGTCCTCGGTCAGCAGGCCTACATCGACAAGGTCCTTAATCGACTCAGACGGAGACACTACACCGAGAATCTCTTCTCGTGCAAGTCACCCGCCCGGTCTCAGCTTAATCATTTAACCCAAAACTTGGTACCTGGCAGAGGTACATCTTTTCCGATGTTGAATCCATCACGGCCGTGATGGATCCACCATCAAGTTTTATTTTCGAAAATATCCCACCCACTTTTGCCACATCATATTTTGTAAAAACAAAACCTTTTGTTTTTCTAAAGCAAAGCTAAGCATCAAAAAGCTTTTGTAAAACAGGTGATTAAGGAAGGTAATCAGATTCAAGGAAGGTAATGCAGGAATTGTTTTAGCAATCAACTCCTATCACCTAATGCAGCAATCAACAACAACAACAACAACAACAACAACAAAGCCTTTTTGTCCCAAGCACGTTGGGGTAGGCTAGAGATGAAACCCCGTATGAAAACCTCAGAGCTCAACCCCCAAAGAACAGAAAAGGGAAACAAAGGCAAAGGAGAACCGAAAACAACGAAACGGGGAAACACATAAAAGAGATAAAACCCACAAGGACCAGCAAGATCTAAAATGGACACAAGAAAAGGTCAAACGATTAAGGAGGAAAAGCGAAACTATCAATCAGGGTTCTGGCACGTGAATTGCACACTTCCACCCCTTCCTATCTGCGGCGAGCTCTTTGTCAATATTCCACTCCTTCAGGTCTCTCTTCACAGCCTCTGTCCACGTCAAAGTTGGTCGACCTCTACCTCTCTTCACATTTTCGGGACGCCTAATTATTCCGATATGCACTGGTGCCTCTTCAGGTCTTCGTTGGATATGTCCAAACCATCTCAAGCGATGTTGCATAAGCTTCTCCTCAATTGGCGCCACTCCTACTCTCTCTCGTATATCATCATTCCGGACTCGATCTCTCCTTGTGTGGCCACATATCCAGCGCAACATACGCATCTCTGCCACACTTAGTTGTTGGACATGTCGTCTTTTAGTGGGCCAACATTCTGCTCCATACAACATAGCCGGCCGGATTGCTGTCCTGTAGAATTTGCCTTTTAGTTTGTGTGGCACCCGGTGGTCGCATAAGACACCCGCAGCTTGTCGCCACTTCAACCATCCGGCTTTAATTCTATGACTGACATCCTCATCGATGTCTCCCTCCTTTTGAAGCATTGATCCTAAGTAACGAAAAGTGTCTTTCTTGGGTACCACTTGCCCATCAAGACTAACATCGCCATCCTCATACCCCATGGCACTGAAATCACACTTCATATACTCTGTTTTAGACCTACTAAGCCTAAAACCTTTTGCTTCCAGCGTCTGCCTCCACAATTCCAACTTTTGAGAAACACCACTCCTACTCTCCTCAATAAGTACCACATCATCGGCAAAAAGCATACACCACGGTAAAACTCCTTGTATGTCCCTTGTGACCTCATCTATCACCAAAGCGAAAAGATAAGGGCTCAAAGCCGACCCTTGATTTTAAAAGTATCAAGGGAGGTGGCAAATGCACCGGGGCTTGCCTTCGTTTACAGGTGATTTGGGTTCGGATCCACAGATGTCGAAGTAGAAACTATTCCCGGCCTGGGATTCCGAAGGTGGTGGTGTCCTGTCTTCGGGGACTTCTACCTCTTCTTCACGTTCTAATTATAACCATACATAAGTATAAGAATGGATGCCATGGGATGCTCATGAGGATGCAAAGATAGCATAAACTTATTATTTATGTCTTGAATACAACTTTCCTTCACGGAGTTCCGGGAACTTAGGGTTTCCGGAGTCGGTAAAGGAGTTCATAGGGCAGGGGGGGTGTTTTGGGGTTTGGTGATCAAACAAGGTCCAAATCAATTCAAATTCTACCCAAGGCTTCTAAATAGTGTATAACACTTATATAAAAATTTTGGGCATTTTAGGACTTACCAATTATTTTCTAAAAATCTATAACCAAGACTTTTAATTACTTTAAATACCTTAAAATTTCTTACTTTCACTAAAAATCACAAACTTATTTTTACTAAATTCTAGGGAAAATAACAAACCTAGGAAAATTAGTTTCACAATTTTAGCATTTTTCTACATTTTTCTACATATTTCTAAAGCTCTACTGAAAAAGAAAAAGGAAAAGAATTAAATAGAACTGGGCCGGTTCTGGCCCAGACGGCCCAAGTCCAGGGCAATGCGCGCTCGCGCGCCCGCGCGCCCTGGCGGCTTTGCAAAAAGGGCCCCGAGTTTTTGACTATCTGTGAACGAGTTCCTTCACTGTTCCTGTGTGTCGCTGACCGATCACAAAAAGGCCCCTGCGTTTCTTTCTATTCCCGATTGGAAGTCCACGACGGCGCTCGCGCACCGCCGCGCTCCGGCGAGCATCTACGCCGGTCGATTGGGGCAGTGACTGGCGCTCCCGAGCGGTGGACACCAAATCGGAGCTAACCTGCGCATTTCCCCTAACCTAATTGCACGAATGACCAACTACAGAGCTCTGGCCACGGTGACCGAGAGCAATGCGGACGGATGAGTGCGTTCCCGTTGATTCATGGCGGTCTAATTCGATTTAACGGGTCGGTGAGCATCAAGAGCAAGCAAGGATGTTGAAACAAGGAAACTGAGGGCAAGATTGGACCTGGGGAGGGCTGACCACGGCGAGGTATTCTTCGCGGTGTTCTTCAACGGTTTTGGGGAAAACTAGGAATTGGAGCTCACGGTGGCAGGACTGGGGGTGATACTGGACGATGGGGTACGCGATGAAGTTGCGGAGCTAACGGTGGGCTCAATTTAAAGACTCCGAGAGCGGTGGCTTCCAATTTGCCCACGGCGAGCTGGCGGCCGGAGGCGGGGAAGAAGCTTGGCGCGCGGAGTACGTGTCCTATGGCGTGGCAAGGCCTTAAGTAAAAGAAGGACGGCGTATAGTAATCGACTGCGACGTGGTAAGATGGCCGACGGCGTGGCATAACAGCAAAGAACGGCGGCACGCCGGTGATGGCCGTGCGGCCACGTCGCCGGTAAGGGGAGAAGTGACCGAGTGGCCACAGTGCTCCAAGTTTATCCACGGTGAGATCTTTTCAAGGTGAGCAACATCCACACGGCCGCGGCACCAATCCCGGCAAAGCGGTCGCCGGCGGTGAGATCTTTTCCACGGCGGTCGATCTGATCCGGTTAGAGCACTGTACCATGGGATATGTTCATCAGTGTGCCTGACAGTCACAGTTTAGGACCAAATCTTTCTAAAGTTTCTCTAGTAACTCACTCCACTCTCTGTAGCAAAGTTTCAAAGCTACAAACCAGCTACAATTCGACTATAGGGATTGAACTCATTTGAGCACTGGATCCAAATCAAAATCGAGCTCAAAGTTCACCCCATAGCACTGTAACTCTGAAATTCAACTTCAAGCAGTCTGACAGCCCATCTTTGATTGGGTTTTTCTCCAAATTTCACATAAGACCATGGCTTGAATCCTTAAACAAAGTTGTTCCCCTAAGATTGATCTTCAACTTTGATGTGGTCACCTATCATGAATTCTTACTATTTTGAAAGTTACACAGCCCCAAAGTTGGGCCTACAACCCTGTTTTCAGACTTAGCATAGGAATCAAAATCAAGGTCCTTTTTGCAAATGAGTCCAAAACTTAGGGTTTGGCTTTCAAGTCCACATATTTGTGAACCAAAGGACTTAAGATACTTATTTGGCTTGGTTTTTGCACTTTAGTCCAAAAGTGGACCAATTTTGCACATAAGCCCCTAGGGTTTGGTTTCAGGGTTTGCTAGGGTTCTAATTAGGGTTTCTGGTATCCCAAGGGTATAAAAGTGATTCAAGTTTATTCTTAGGGTCATTTTATGACTTTTACCCTAAAGTATTTAGGTTTTCTTAACTTGGGTTAAGTTTTACCCCTTTAACCACTATTTAGGGTTAAGTCCATTAACCAGGGTTTCATTTGCAAAAACATTAAAACAATACAACTTGTTTGAAATTTTTGCCTAGTGAATGCACTCTAGATGTGTCAAACATATGCAATGCCAATGCTCATGATGCCATGCTCAAGTTTTAGTTATAGTAACACCAGAGGTGTTACATCCTTCCCCCCATAAAAGAATCTTGTCCCGAGATTAAAAATCCTAGGGTAGGGAATGGTAAAGGAAACACATCATATTTTTATTTCCTTAATTTTGGTACAAGGCAGGGGTGATATGGGGGTTACTTCTTTATTACAACAACTATACAGGCTTTACAATTTACATGAGGCTAGAAAGCCTGGGAAATTCTTATCTAAGAAGTCTTGGGTTTCCCATGTAGCCTCTTCTTCCGAATGCTGGTTCCACTGTATCTTGTAGAACTTGAGAGTTTTTCTTCGGGTGACCCTGTCCTTTTGATCCAGAACTCGAATAGGATGTTCCGAGTATGTTAAATCTGGTTCCAGGACAACATCAGTCATTTCAACGGTTCGATCAGGAACCCGAAGACACTTCTTCAATTGTGACACGTGGAACACATTATGCACAGCAGACAATGTTTCGGGGAGCTGAAGTCGGTATGCCACTGGTCCACATTGCTCAAGCACCAGGAATGGACCAATGTACCTGGGTGCAAGTTTCCCTTTAACCCCAAAACGCGATACACCTTTCATTGGTGAGACCTTCAGGTAAACATAGTCTCCTTCCAGGAAATATAAGGGCCTTCGCCGTTTGTCTGCATAACTCTTCTGACGAGCTTGTGCCTTTTTCATATTATAAATAATTTTCTGAACCTTTTCTTCGACCTCCTTTACCATATTAGGCCTAAAGAAGTACCTTTCTCCAGGTTCAGACCAATTTAGCGGAGTTCGACACCGACGTCCATATAAAGCTTCAAAAGGTGCCATCTTGATACTTTCTTGATAACTGTTATTGTATGAAAACTCCGCTAGGGGCAAACATTCATCCCATTTTGGTGAGAAGTCCAGGACACATGCCCGCAGCATATCTTCAAGTATTTGGTTCACTCTCTCAGTCTGTCCACTGGTTTGAGGATGATAAGCCGAACTGTGGAGTAACTTAGTACCCAAGGATTTGTGAAGTGCTTCCCAAAACTTGGCTACAAATTGAGGTCCACGATCCGACACTATGGTCTTTGGAACACCATGCAGACTAAGAATACGAGCAATGTACAATTGGGCATAGACAGTAACTGGGAAATTTGTCTTGACTGGCAGAAAGTGAGCAACCTTTGTAAGCCGATCAATTATAACCCAAATAGAGTCATACCCCTTTGCTGTCCTGGGTAGTCCCACAATAAAGTCCATACTGATGTCTTCCCATTTCCAGGTTGGGATTGGCAAAGATTGTAATGGACCAGCAGTTTTCATGTGTATGGCATTGACACGTCTGCAAGTGTCACACTTCGTCACATAGCGTGCAATTTCGATTTTCATCTTTGTCCACCAATAATGTTGCTTTAAGTCTTGATACATCTTAGTGCTTCCGGGATGAATAGAATAGCGACTAAGATGTGCTTCATCAAGAATTTGCTGGCGGAGTTCTTCGTTCTTTGGCACTACTATGCAGTTTTTAAACCATATCACACCTTGATCGTCTTCCTTGAAACACTTGGCTACTCCAGCCTTTATCTTCTCTCGAATGTGCTTCATACCCAGATTTTCTTTTTGAGCATCAATTATCCATTGCAAAATGATTGACTCAAGCTTTAACTGATTTAGAGTCCCTTGTTGGATGATTCCTAGGTTTAGTTTTTCCATTTCCTGACACAAAGTGTTCTCGGAGGTCTTCGCCATAAGACAGTGGCAGGAAGTCTTACGACTCAATGCATCTGCCACCACATTGGCTTTGCCTGGGTGATAATGGATCTCCAATTCATAATCTTTAATGAGCTCAAGCCATCGTCTTTGCCTCATATTTAACTCTGACTGGGTGAAGATGTACTTCAAACTTTTATGATCTGTATATATGTGACAGATATTACCCAGCAGATAGTGACGCCAAATCTTTAGGGCATGAACCACAGCAGCTAGCTCCAGATCATGAGTTGGATAGTGCTCCTCATGTCGGCACAACTGCCTTGAAGCATACGCAATCACTCGGCCCTCTTGCATCAGTACACAGCCGAGCCCACTGCCAGATGCATCACAATACACGTCAAAAGGTTTAGTGATGTCCGGTTGAGCCAATACCGGAGCAGTGGTCAATAGTGTCTTCAATTGCTCAAAGGCTTCATTACACTTAGAAGACCAATTGAACTTAATGTCATTCTTCAATAAACTTGTGATTGGCTTCACAAGCTTAGAAAAATCTGGTATGAATCTGCGATAATACCCAGCTAGTCCAAGAAAACTCCGGACTTGGTGAACAGTTGTTGGGGGTTTCCACTCCAGAATATCTTTGACCTTGCTAGGATCTACCACAATTCCTTTAGCTGATAACACGTGCCCCAAAAATTGAATTTCTTCCAGCCAGAACGCGCACTTGCTGAACTTGGCATATAACTGGTGTTCCCTTAGGCGCGTCAATACAATCCGTAAATGCTGAGCATGGTCCTCTTCATTCTTAGAATATATCAAGATATCGTCGATGAAGACTACCACGAATTTGTCCAACTCGGGCATGAACACCGAGTTCATCAAGTAAGTGAAATGGGCAGGAGCATTTGTGAGCCCGAAAGACATGACCAGGTATTCAAACAATCCATATCGCGTAGTAAACGCGGTCTTCGGTATATCCTCGGGCCGAATACGGATTTGATGATAGCCCGACCTGAGATCAATTTTGGAAAATACCCTCGCCCCAGTCAGTTGATCAAATAAAATATCGATCCTTGGAAGAGGGTACTTATTCTTGATGGTGACCTCATTTAGGGGTCGATAATCCACGCACATTCGTAAGGTTTGATCCTTCTTCTTAACAAAAATGGCGGGACAACCCCACGGGGACGAGCTTGGCCGGATGAATCCCTTATTCAGTAGATCTTGTAATTGAATTTTCAATTCCGCCAATTCATTAGGGGGCATACGGTACGATCTTCGGGAGATAGGTGCCGTACCGGGCTTTAGCTCAATTACGAATTCTACATCTCTTTCAGGGGGCAGTCCAGGCAAATCTTCCGGAAATACATCTGCAACTCACATACTACCGGAATGTTCTTGATCTCCGGTACAATGGCTTCATAGACTCTACCAGAAGCTTTGGCTGGATTGGTTGTGGGGAGAGTCAAAAGAATCTCTTCTTGGTTATAGCTCAACCTGACGGTTCTGAGTTCAGTGTTGAGGATTGCCTTGTGTTGGGTTAACCAATTCATACCCAAAATTACATCTATATCTTGGCCCTTCAGAACAATCATGTTAGCAGGAAAGTTCCGTCCGGCCATTGTTACTGGCACTCCATAGGCCACTTCTTTAGTATAAATGTGTCCCCCAGGTGAATGAATTTTAAATCCCTCCTTTGATTCATGGTATGCAATATGATGTTGTTCCACAAACTTCTTGCTAATGAATGTATGTGAAGCACCAGAATCAAAAAGAATAATTGCTGGGTGACTGGCCACGGGAAACGTACCCATCATCACCGGTTCTCCTTCCGGTGTGGTAGCCACTTGAGTGTAATATACACGCCCCGTCTTCTTCGTATTTTTCCCCATAGCATTTCCTTTAGGCTGAGCTGATTTCCCAGATCCTTGCGAAGCATTTGATTGATTTTGCCTAGGATATGGGCAGTCTTTGATGAAGTGTCCCGACTTGCCGCAATTAAAGCACCCAGTTGAAGAACTAGGCAAGGCAGGAAATCGAGTGCCTGGGGCACCCGGCTGTTTTGGGGTAGTGGGGGTATTGTTGGGGCGGATAATGATTGGCTGTTTGAAGGGAAATGAGGGTGGACGAGAAAAAGTGCGATTTTGGTTTGAGGGTCGAATCACAAACCGTTGCTTCTTCGCCTGGCCCTGATTAGGCCTCTCACCACCGAATCCCTTATTCTTCCCAGAACTTGTGTATTTGGCTTCCACAGATAAGGCCGTGCTGACAGCCTTTCCATACATGAGATCTATGCATGTGGCCATTTTCCTTTGTAGCCGATCATTCAGTCCCCGCATAAAACAGTTCTTCTTCTTTAAATCCGTATTCACCTGGTCGATGGCATACTGCGACAGGTGATTAAATTTGTTGAGATATTGGTTGACGGTATCCCCACCTTGTTGTAACTTCATAAACTCCTCTTGTTTCATATGCAGCACTCCTTCGGGGATGTAGTGTTCACGGAAGGCTGCTTTAAACTCATCCCAGGTGACTTGATGGTTGACAGCTTGGATAGCCACAAAATTTCCCCACCAGGTACTGGCAGGACCACGGAGTTGTTGTGCGGCGAACAACGGCTTCTGCGTTTCTGAGCAACGGAGAAGACCAAACTTTTGTTCAATAACCCGAATCCACTCGTCAGCTTCTAAGGGATCTTCTGCCTTGACGAATAGAGGTGGACGGGTTTCAGAGAAGTCCAGATAGGTAGTCTCACGAGGGCCTTGCGGATAACCTCTTCCCGCCTGCTGCTGGAATTGCTGCTGACCCGCCATTTCCCTAAGGAAGCGGGTATTGTCTGCGGTGGCATTCACCAAGGCGGCGATCGCCTCGGCTAACATGGGAGGAACTGGAGGTGGGTTTGGGGTAACATCCCGTCCCCCAGAAGTTCCTGCTGCGTCCTGTCCTCGAGTCCTGGTCGGCATCTATGGCAAAAACATTTGAAGTAAACATAATGTGCCAGAGAAAACCTTCCATTTTACATTACTATAAAAAGTAATGATACCGACTCGATATTACATAACAGGATACAATACCCATTATACAAAAGTTCAACCTATTATACAACAGTACACCCTACAATACCCTACCATACACTACTCTACTTCTATTACACCTTTATTCCTGCTTGCCATTACTCTTGGCAGCTTCATCGTCAGGTGTGGGAGTCTAGACATCAACCAATCTCAAAGAAGGAGGGGGCTCAAAAAGGTCTAACTCCCCACCCAGCGCACGTCCCGCAACGTGAGATGGTCCAGCTTTCGCCTCAGCAGGTTGTGCAGGCTCACTTGGGTGTAGTTGTGAGTATAGTATATGGACTTCCTCGTGCAACGTATTGCAGTAAACCCGCAGGTTATCAACAGTCGAGCTAAGTTCTTTAACTCGGGCCTGAGCCCTTGCTTCCTTAGCACACATTAGCAAACGAGACTGCACGGCCCAGTCAAGTGCTAAGTCTCGATCAGCGAGTTGATCCTGCAAGTGTCGGATGTCCCTTCTCAGTTCATTAATTCTATCTCCGTCGGCGACCCAAGCATCAGTCCTATGTTGCAGCGCTGCTTGAAGTCGACTCACACGAGCTTCAAGATCTCCGATGGGTCGTTACTTCCACTGCTACTGCTTTCATGTCGGGGAGCCAATTGATGCCGAGGCACCCCAATTGGTCCCGTAGACTTGCGGGCCGTTAGCCTGGTACGTGGCGGCATCTTTTCTAAGGGGGAAAATGTTATTAGTATAGTGCTTAGCATGATGCATGTATAATTACAGAATCAACCTTAGTCGATTCAACCTTCTATACATTGCACTCTTCCTATCTGGTCTTTAAGTTAGACTCTTCAGAATACTTAGGTAAGAAGAGAAAAGAATTTTTTAGGTAAGACTTTTGAAAATCCTTTTGAAGATGCCTCATAATATCTGCCAAGAAGGGCTACTGCTCCGATACCAGCTGTGACGGAACCTCCCAAGTAATTAGGCCCACCTACAGTTGTCCTTGTCTAACAGACATCAGACACCCTATAGATGTTCCTAAGTCACTTGACAAGTTCGGTATCCTTCCTTACCTTACCAGGAACGTTTCACCCGTCTTGCAGACATTACAGAACATCGGAGATAAAGAAATGCGGAAGCGAATTACATAAACTTACATTTATTTCAAAAGCAAGCTTGAGTTATTTTATTACAGACCAGACTAAAAGTGAGTGCATAGAAGTAATATTATACAAACCAGGGAGGCACAAACTCCTCCCGAAAGCTCTTTAAGCTAAAGATCTTAAGTGGAGGACCGAGTCCTCCCGCACTTCAGTCATGTTGTTCTTCTTTTGGAACCACCTTGGCACAGAAGCAGCAAAAGTCTGCTACTTCCTCACCTAAAAACAACGAAGGGATAAACCCTGAGTATGGAATACTCAGCAAGTCTTACCTGACTAAAGAAAAGACTCTCAAGGGTATGCTGGTTATATGGGAGTCAAGGTAAGGTTTTTTTTTAATATTCAAAGACTCTGTTTTGCAGAAATGCTTACTAAAGTGGATCCTTAAAAATCCAGTTTTAATTTGTCAAGTTAAATAAAATTACCTGCACTAGAGTTCTTTCTACCCTAGTTCAATCACTAGTCCTATACTAGCCAATTTCTCAACAAAAACCCTTTATCTTTAGTGGAGTTCTACGTGTAAGTCAGTGGCCAAGTCTCCATAACCGTGGAGGTACGGCGATCCGAATCGATTATACTCAGCTGAGGATCTCCAATCACACGACATATGTAGCACTTAACCCTTGCATATGTCAACCCGCCACCGGGGTTCTTAAGACCGGATCAGGTTCACGCAAACCGAGAGCACAGCTACACCACCGTCCAGCCTCTTGCCACGGAGGGTACACGCTACTCTCGCCACCGCTCCACGCCCATTTCGTGTTATCTTATTCCGGCCTTAGTCTACCCGAGGCAAGGCTTACCCATGACGAGGCATGTGACCAGTTAAAGGGTCCTCGGTCAGCAGGCCTACATCGACAAGGTCCTTAATCGACTCAGACGGAGACACTACACCGAGACTCTCTTCTCGTGCAAGTCACCCGCCCGGTCTCAGCTTAATCATTTAACCCAAAACTTGGTACCTGGCAGAGGTACATCTTTTCCGATGTTGAATCCATCACGGCCGTGATGGATCCACCATCAAGTTTTATTTTCGAAAATATCCCACCCACTTTTGCCACATCATATTTTGTAAAAACAAAACCTTTTGTTTTTCTAAAGCAAAGCTAAGCATCAAAAAGCTTTTGTAAAACAGGTGATTAAGGAAGGTAATCAGATTCAAGGAAGGTAATGCAGGAATTGTTTTAGCAATCAACTCCTATCACCTAATGCAGCAATCAAGTGAGAAAGATTTTAAAAGTATCAAGGGAGGTGGCAAATGCACCGGGGCTTGCCTTCGTTTACAGGTGATTCGGGTTCGGATCCACAGATGTCGAAGTAGAAACTATTCCCGGCCTAGGATTCCGAAGGTGGTGGTGTCCTGTCTTCGGGGACTTCTACCTCTTCTTCACGTTCTAATTATAACCATACATAAGAATAAGAATGGATGCCATGGGATGCTCATGAGGATGCAAAGATAGCATAAACTTATTATTTATGTCTTGAATACAACTTTCCTTCACGGAGTTCCGGGAACTTAGGGTTTCCGGAGTCGGTAAAGGAGTTCATAGGGCAGGGGGGTGTTTTGGGGTTTGGTGATCAAACAAGGTCCAAATCAATTCAAATTCTACCCAAGGCTTCTAAATAGTGCATAACACTTATATAAAAATTTTGGGCATTTTAGGACTTACCAATTATTTTCTAAAAATCTATAACCAAGACTTTTAATTACTTTAAATACCTTAAAATTTCTTACTTTCACTAAAAATCACAAACTTATTTTTACTAAATTCTAGGGAAAATAAAAAACCTAGGAAAATTAGTTTCACAATTTTAGCATTTTTCTACATTTTTCTACATATTTCTAAAGCTCTGCTGAAAAAGAAAAAGGAAAAGAATTAAATAGAACTGGGCCGGTTCTGGCCCAGACGGCCCAAGTCCAGGGCAATGCGCGCCCGCGCGCCCTGGCGGCTTTGCAAAAAGGGCCCCGAGTTTTTGACTATCTGTGAACGAGTTCCTTCACTGTTCCTGTGTGTCGCTGACCGATCACAAAAAGGCCCCTGTGTTTCTTTCTATTCCCGATTGGAAGTCCACGACGGCGCTCGCGCACCGCCGCGCTCCGGCGAGCATCTACGCCGGTCGATTGGGGCAGTGACCGGCGCTCCCGAGCGGTGGACACCAAATCGGAGCTAACCTGCGCATTTCCCCTAACCTAATTGTACGAATGACCAACTACAGAGCTCTGGCCACGGTGACCGAGAGCAATGCGGACGGATGAGTGCGTTCCCGTTGATTCATGGCGGTCTAATTCGATTTAACGGGTCGGTGAGCATCAAGAGCAAGCAAGGATGTTGAAACAAGGAAACCGAGGGCAAGATTGGACCTGGGGAGGGCTGACCACGGCGAGGTATTCTTCGCGGTGTTCTTCAACGGTTTTGGGGAAAACTAGGAATTGGAGCTCACGGTGGCAGGACTGGGGGTGATACTGGACGATGGGGTACGCGATGAAGTTGCGGAGCTAACGGTGGGCTCAATTTAAAGACTCCGAGAGCGGTGGCTTCCAATTTGCCCACGGCGAGCTGGCGGCCGGAGGCGGGGAAGAAGCTTGGCGCGCGGAGTATGTGTCCTATGGCGTGGCAAGGCCTTAAGTAAAAGAAGGACGGCGTATAGTAATCGACTGCGACGTGGTAAGATGGCCGACGGCGTGGCATAACAGCAAAGAACGGCGGCACGCCGGTGATGGCCGTGCGGCCACGTCGCCGGTAAGGGGAGAAGTGACCGAGTGGCCACAGTGCTCCAAGTTTATCCACGGTGAGATCTTTTCAAGGTGAGCAACATCCACACGGCCGTGGCACCAATCCCGGCAAAGCGGTCGCCGGCGGTGAGATCTTTTCCACGGCAGTCGATCTGATCCGGTTAGAGCACTGTACCATGGGATATGTTCATCAGTGTGCCTGACAGTCACAGTTTAGGACCAAATCTCTCTAAAGTTTCTCTAGTAACTCACTCCACTCTCTGTAGCAAAGTTTCAAAGCTACAAACCAGCTACAATTCGACTATAGGGATTGAACTCATTTGAGCACTGGATCCAAATCAAAATCGAGCTCAAAGTTCACCCCATAGCACTGTAACTCTGAAATTCAACTTCAAGCAGTCTGACAGCCCATCTTTGATTGGGTTTTTCTCCAAATTTCACATAAGACCATGGCTTGAATCCTTAAACAAAGTTGTTCCCCTAAGATTGATCTTCAACTTTGATGTGGTCACCTATCATGAATTCTTACTATTTTGAAAGTTACACAGCCCCAAAGTTGGGCCTACAACCCTGTTTTCAGACTTAGCATAGGAATCAAAATCAAGGTCCTTTTTGCAAATGAGTCCAAAACTTAGGGTTTGGCTTTCAAGTCCACATATTTGTGAACCAAAGGACTTAAGATACTTATTTGTCTTGGTTTTTGCACTTTAGTCCAAAAGTGGACCAATTTTGCACATAAGCCCCTAGGGTTTGGTTTCAGGGTTTGCCAGGGTTCTAATTAGGGTTTCTGGTATCCCAAGGGTATAAAAGTGATTCAAGTTTATTCTTAGGGTCATTTTATGACTTTTACCCTAAAGTATTTAGGTTTTCTTAACTTGGGTTAAGTTTTACCCCTTTAACCACTATTTAGGGTTAAGTCCATTAACCAGGGTTTCATTTGCAAAAACATTAAAACAATACAACTTGTTTGAAATTTTTGCCTAGTGAATGCACTCTAGATGTGTCAAACATATGCAATGCCAATGCTCATGATGCCATGCTCAAGTTTTAGTTATAGTAACACCAGAGGTGTTACATAAGGTCGAGGTTAGGCCGCGCGATGGCGCTGGGCCGGCCACGCTAGGCGTGGGGGGCACTGGGCCGCGGGGGCGCGCTGGCTGTGGGGGAGAAGCGCGAGGTGAGCGGGTTGGGCCAGCCAGGAGGGGAAAGGAGGGATGGGCCCTTTTTCTTTTCTCTCCTATTTTCTATATCTCCTCTTCTTTTCTATTCTCTCTACCAATTCAAATCAAATTCCTTAATAAATGCATGCTCCACAAAATCACTCATCAAATAAAATATGTTTCACCATGATGGAACAACAAAACCACCTCTAGTGTTTTATTTTACTAGGCTTATATATGGATATAAAACAAAGTAGTTCCTCACTCTTTAGGCAAAAGAAAAGAAAAGCCTAGAAAAGAGAGGGTAACACCTGAATTTGATGGATATTTAAAAAGAAATTTTATACCCCCCAAATTCAGGGTGTTACAAATACATACATTAACTATTGTATGAATCTACTAAAAAGCTAAAACGAATTTTAATTTCGGATGGAAGGAGTGCTTTTTAAGGCTGTAAGGTTAGTCTGTCTTCCGTGGTTCTGTCGTTCTGCCAACTCAGTCATATTGACTCTGGCAATGTGGGTCATATGCTTCCTTTCGCATCCCTCTCACTTGTTTCCTTCCCCCAGTTGCTCAACCGTCGTCCTGCACATATTGTCGGTTCCCCACCTCATTCTCGGTATCCTCTATACTCGCCCTGCTTCCGTGCTCTCACAAAGTGCACCGATGCCCCCGTTGTCGCCGCCCTTCCGCCTCATCCTCTCCACGCCCGCTGCTCTCGCCCCTCCCATGACCTCACTCCCGCCGTGGCACCTCTCCACGAAGTATTCCTCCTCCACGACACCCATGCCCTCCTGCGGCTGTCGCCTCCACCTGGAGCACGCCCGCCCTATGCCCGCGACCTAATCTGCTCAACCGAGGGAGAGCGAGGTGGTGGTAGCACGTCGTCAATTCGGTCAGAAATTGATTAGTCAGGAGTCGCCACTTGGGCTCGGGGTATCATCTCACTTGCCTGCAGCCCCTTCGCTTCTTTCCATCTGGCTTCTCGATGGCGGAAGAGAGGAGGATGGCACACTAGCTATTGTGAGACGTGCAGGCGGACGGGTGGGAGCAATCGGACTTCCACATCATCTATGAGTCATGCCTTGGCGACAACCCCTACGTAAGGATGGTAAAACATCAAACCCTAGCCTTGCCTGAATGATGTTTTGTGCTTCTCTTTGCATCGTTATGCGATTTGCAGCGTGGTGGTTCTCTTGATTTGGTTTTCGTCTGTGATTTCTTATGCTCGACGGGAACCAGGTCTAGATTTTGCTTCTATTTACCTGTTTAGGTGTCGAATTATGTGCATGCTTTTTAATATATTGCTTTTTTTGTGAAATTGTCTCTTATAGATGTGTTGTTGAACTTGGGATTAGATCGTTGAGGATATCTATTTTTCCTTTTATTTCTATTTAATTTCAATTCGAGCATATTGTACAGATCAAGATGAATGCACATCAAGTTCACCCACCAAAAAATAGATATGCTCCGGCATGATGCAACAACCATAACACCTTTAGGGTTTTAATCTCAAGCTTTACGCGTATACCAAAAATAACTCTTTTCTATCAAATAAGGAAGAAATAAATTAGGAGAGAATGTGAAGGACCGATGAGGCGACTAGAGGGGGTGAATGGGAGACACTAAAAATTATCTTCAGAGAACAACACCGTGACTGCAATCCCAATCTTCACACATACCCAAAAGACAAAACAAACTGCATAACACAATAATATTTAGTCTAGTGTCGATTGAATATACCAAATAGCTACATAGGGATCTGCCCAACTTCCTATAAAATCTCAGAGTCAAATTCGCAAGGAAGACGGAGCGACAGTGTCGACCACCTGAGCGGTGGTGTCGAGGAGTGGCAGTGCCACGCCTATGAACGGCAATGCTGGGCACTAAAATTGCTCAAACTTCATAGGGAGTTTGCACAAAGGGAAACAAGATGATTCCTGAAGTTTCACCCAGAGCAGATAAAAAAACTCATGCGCAGATTAGGTTTTCCTAGAGTGATGGGATTTTCTCAAACGAACTCAAAACGAGATCGACTCAGATCATGACCAAGAACTACGCCAACAGGGCTTTTGCAGCGATCCAATGAGTCTATCTCACCATCAATCAATCCCCAACAACACTCACAACATAAGAACTCGATGGTTCTTCACAAATCCACACTAAAAGGGAAGGGAGAACACAAGAGCAAAATGAATCAAAAAACTTCAGCGGAAACAAAACTAGGATTTTGATTCAACGAACCATGTGGGCGAAACTGGCCACCCTTCCTCAGATTACACGGTGAAGATTACAAAATCACAGATGTAGAGGTTCAAAGCGTTGTGGATCTCTAGCTACAAACTAGAGTAGTCTAGGGAATGGAAAACTACAAGTGCTAAAACTCTAAGCCAAAAGATATAGCCAAAGAGATGGTTGAAACAACCAGGCTACCCATCTATTTATATAGGGTTATTACTACTTCCTAAAGTACCCCTAGATACATAGAGCCTATCCACTTCGTTGGGGCAAAATGGACCAACTCCTAGAGTTTTGATCTAACGGCCACGCGCTCCACATGAAGTTGTTTCGCCTTGACGCACCCTTCGTGATGACGACATGTGTCGCCTTTGATTCCCGCTGGAACTGCCACCACCGAGTTTTGAGGCCAGACTCGATCGAAAACCCGCTGTCTATAGCGCTATGTGGGTTTTTGAGGTTCAACCACCAAACCGCAGTGAGTATCACACCGCGTGCGTGTCCCCACGTCCTAGACACGTGTCTCGTCAGTCTTCGACCGCGCTGGCCACACGGCCCGCTCTGCCACGTCATCACACCGGTGCGTGTCCCAGGTGTTAGCCACTGTGGCTAGTCACCCGACGACTCTGGTCCCCTGGTAAAGTCCCAACGCTCGTCCTTCATCGCTCTTGGTCCATCGGCATGAACCTGTAAGACCTTCACCTTCGTCGTCGACCACCGTACCTATGCTCCGCATCACAAGCCAAGAGACATGGTTGCACAACACGATAACTCATGCCTCAGTTAGTCCACGACTCAACCCGAGATGCTACCCGTTGACAATCACTCATCACCAATCTGAACCCTAAGGGGCAAGTCAACCTTGTGTTCACAATCTCCCCTTTAAGAGTGCATTGTCAACACCACCACACACGCATATATAAGTAGAAAGAAGGAAGAAGAAAAGCTAAACAAGTCATTTAGGGTGAGCAAAGCTTGGTCCCCAAAGAAGTGGGCAACGGCTCAACACGACCAAGCGAGAAAACGACTTGTCCTCAAGAAGAGGCAGAAAGGGGCTCAACACCACTAGCCAGCAGCCAAAGCCAAATCAGAGCACAAAATCAGCAGGAAAGTTAAAACCAAAGCTAGTCCCTCCAGAAAGAGTCAAAGGCTCAACACAACTAGCAAAATCCCTCGAATGGCTCAAAAGACCTGCCCTGGCTAAACTGTCTCTCACCGAAGCACATCTGAAAACCTCATAGAAAGCAAGACATCCTCAAAAATGAGTATACAAGAAGAACTCCCCAAAGGTCTTCCACAAATGCACATATGCAACAGGTTCAACCAAAAACAGAATACTCTCCCATTTGCATAAAATTCTCCCCCAAAGCCTCCAAAACTCCCCCCTCTTGATGGGAGCACCAAAAGACCCAAAAATTCTCCCCCTTGTTGACAAGTGCAGTTAGCAAGCGTCAAGACAAGGTGAAAGGAGAAAGAAGTTGATTCCCCCTGAGGGAATGCAAGGATCAAAAAGAGAATGCAGGAAATGCAAAAAATGCAAGAGCTTCAGGAGTATAGCATGTAGTGTGTAAAAATGCTCTAAGTGGTGTTGTGCAATGCGTGCAACAATAAATACACGTGCTAACAGATCATATGTAAAGAAGTTCAAATTGATCATATGCACAAGATATGTAAAGAATAAGCATTTTGATCCAGTTTTAAGCATGTCAAAAGAGAAGTTCACTACTAAAACTGCAGTAGACATAGAGTAAGCATGAAATCAACCAAGTGCTAGTCAAAGGTAAACAAGGTGAACTACTGTAATGCCTAAATTTTGATTTAATAAAGAGAGAGGAATTAAATATGTAGATCTCATTATTTATTTAACATGCATACATACATTATCATTAAAGTAATTAATGAATACAAAAAATACATAAATTTGCACTCCATGCTGATATTCTTGCAATGTTGCACTTGTATTTGAGTTGGTAATAAAAGTTGAATTTGAAAGATGAAAATAGAAATGAAAACACAAATGTAAAACGAGGAAAACAAAACAAAGGAATAGAAAAAAGATAAAGCGTGTCTGGGCCGAAGCCCTCCCCTCTCGGCCTAAGACACATGCACGATGACTGGCCCGGCATGGGCAGCAAATGCCACACCAACGTGCGCTGATAGGTGGGCTCGGGCGCTAGCCTCTCCCCCGCGCATGCTCAGTAGCCGTGTCTCTGGCATGTGGGGCCCCCCGTCCCAGAACTCGTCCCTCTCCGGCGGCGTCGAGCTGAACAGAAACCCGAGGATTGCGGAGGCGGTTGCAACCACCTTAGCCGCGTCACCTCTACTTGTACCTGCACATCACGCCTCTCGCCATACCTCGTGACCCGAAGCACCACAGGTTGAGGATTCTGAGCAGGAGCTCGCAGAAGGCAAGTTGTGCCCTTGTTCACTTTTATTTATCTAATACTGTTCTCCATAATCATCGTGACATGCTCAGGTTAACTTGATGGAACCTAATATGTTACCCTAGTTTTGTCTATTTTATACCTTGCTCACTAATGAACTATTGGGTAGTATCTGTTATTGCTCTATGTGGTTTTGAGTGTTATGATACATATGATTTATGTCATGCTTATTACTGTAAATGGATTATTTATTGTTCATGATAAGATTATTTTGGTTAATTGGAACATGGAGAGACCACCCGACAAAAACAGTGCTACCACAAGGGTGGAATCGGACGTCCTTGGCTAATTAATTAGGAGAGCTAGTGTGAGTTAATCCTTTCCCGATAAGGGCGTTCGGAGTGGAGTGCAGGTGTAGGGAGGTCCTCGGGTCAGACTACTATATAACTTTTTGGATAAGGGATTCCTATATCACCTTTGGCCCAGAAACCATAGCAGGTTCTCTCATCTAGTGGAACTTTGGAAAGGCTTCATGGTGCTACCCTGCCTCGTCTCCTTAGTAGAGATAAATGGGATTCGAGACCCCTTAGCAAATGAGTAACATGGTTTGTGGGTAAATATGTGCAATGTCTGTAGAGTGTAAAACTGGTATATCAACCGTGCTCACGATCATGAGTGGCTCGGACCCTCACAATAGAATTAAACTTAATTTGTCATTTGCATTGCATTATGGAATTTATTATTAATTGTGAACTCTTATTTAATTGGGTTGGTACACACTTATACTTAGTAATTGCTAATAAATTTTTAACAAACTTATTAAAAGCAATGCTAAGCCTTAACTATTCTTAGTGGCAAACCTCCAGTCGGCTGCCTGTGAATGTCTTATCTGCTACGTTTCGTATTCCGCATTTTGATAATGTTAACGACTACATTAAGGATTGACTCTGTGGAGGTCTTAGACATCTTGATGCAATAAAGTACTATTTCTGCTATTTACTTTGAACAATGCGTGATGATGTATAATTATGTAATCGTTATGTATGTGAGTTTCTGATTCTGAGACTCACATGATTCGTATTCAGTTTGTCTTCTCGAAACTGGGTGTGACATCCAGCTGCCACGAATTACCACCAAATGCAGTCAAACGGTAGAATCATCACGAAATGCAGGCATGCAGCCAACCGGTTCCAAGGACCTAGCCGGCTCTGCGCCTCTGCCCTGCGGGCTGCGGCACACTCGTCATGAGTCTCGTGGTCGATTCGGCCGGCGAGCCAACGCCACGGCAACCAACTTGTAGTCTTATGTTTCAGCAATCGCTCGGTTAGCTGCAGTATTAGGCATGCCAGATCCACTCTGTTCAACATCCAATCAGCAGCCAAATTTTCTGTTTTACTCCAGTAAACACAAAATCTACAGACAATCCCGATATCATGGATATGCACACAAAAAAGTCATTTGTACAATTATCCTTTCTATTTTCCCTCGGTACAAGAATTTTGTGTAATCGTATAATTAAACTAGCAATTAGATGTACCCAACCTACAGAAACCACCACACGTAGAGAAACATCTAACGCTGGCAAGAAGGCACTAACACAGTAACAGGAAAGCATAGTCAACAAGCCTACCAAAATCCAGGCAAAACATCAGTTTCCCCCAGGTATAGCCAATTCTTTGATTGCTTTCTTTTATCCCCATCCTCATCTCCGCCTATTTACAGATTCAGCTGCGTGTGCTCAGTATTCTCATTATTACTCCACGATGCAGGAGTGCCTGTTTACAGATTCAGTCAGTCTTCTGTGTGCTCAGTGTTCTCGCTACTGCTCAACCCAGCAGCGCCACGCTGCACCATTTGCAGTTGGATTTGTAACATCTGGAAACACGACGTACAGATTATGAGTGTTGTTGGATGTTACTGTTGATATATCAATGATAGAAATCCATGCATTATATTAAGCATGCCATTGTAAACTGAAGGTGAAATAACAATTAGCAACTGCTATTGATATATCAATGATAGAAATCCATGCAGTATATTAAGCGTGTCATTAGGTGAAATAACAATTAGCCTAACAGTTGCCATACGTGCACGGATGCAACAGACTGGTCCAATCTAGTCACTGGGTGCTATCCAAGTTTCAAAGCTCCTGAACTTGCAGTCTACACTAAAATGTAGATCATATGTGCCAATCAAGATTGTTAAAATGGCTAGAAACAATACTTGTGCGCTACATACTGTTGTCTTGTAGGAATCAATGGTAACTAGATTCGTGCCATGGATGACATATTTGTGTATTTGAAGTACTCAATGACAGGCAGGATGTACATCTCCATACTGGTAACTTAGGTTAAATATAGTCAGAAGATATTAAAAACATCACACAGATACCTAGTGCAACAGATTCCTTTTCATGTGTGATTATGCAATGCATGAATCATCAAATAGATGCAAGTTGAGTCGAATGCTCAATTGTGCGATTCAGAAGTTATCCGTCCATGTCGGATATTGCGCAAGTCCTCAGTACATATGAAGATCGCAGAGTGTGCAGCTTTGCATGATTGAGATTGAAGATGAGCTTGCAACAGAAATATGTACGATATTGCAACTTGCAAGCAGTTCATGTCATTATAGCTTGTATGCAGTGCTTGTTGATTACATCATAAAGTAGCATGGAAGGATGTAAGCTGAGTACTTTTGGGATATTTCATTAAAAAAAGTACTTTAGGGACCAAGATTCTTTCTTACCTCAATCTGGCTCTTAATAAAGTTTTCTTGTGCCTTCTGCAGTGAATTTTCAAGATCTCTTGTGCTTGTTCCTGAACCAACAACACCATCTGCACTAAAAGGCAGAGGCACTAAACCATCGCTGCTGTTTTGGAGCTGTGTTTCTTGGTCTTTTTGTGACTGATGATTGGAGCTACTGGCTTCAGATTGTGGTGCACTTGATGTAGGCTGGGGAGAACCAGACCTGCTGGTTGAATAAAACATAGCATATTAGTATTATGCTTTATATCATAATAACACCCCCCTACACTTCGTTATGCTATAAATACAGTAACAATTAAATTATAGTGAATACAAAGTACAGAAAACTAGACAAGCATTGTTAACAACCCCAGTTTGACAAGATGATAAACTTTGCTTTTAGACTTTAGAGTGTTTCAGAAACATACCTGTTTAGGGTGTTTGCTGGAGGATAAACAAAAGATCTTCCATATAAAGAAGCTGCTGCAGCAGCAGCTTCAAGTTTTGCTTGGCGCCTGCTCATGTTCTCACCTGGTGCTCCTTCTGAGGATGGAGTGGCAGTACCTGCAGCTGACTTTCCTCACATCAAAACAGCAATCACAGATATAGAACTGACAACAGAGTGCGTCCTCAATGATTCTTAAGGCTAAAATCAAAATATGTGGGGTAGTGAAATAAGATCAGAGAAATAAAGGAACAGAAACTCACCAGGTTGAACCCCAGCCTGGGCTCCATGTTGTCGTGATGATGCAGCACGTCCATTATCTGCAGGAACGATTGGAGCTCTGCACGTGGGGCAAGTGTGTTGGCGCTCTAGCCATGACCTCAGACAATGCACATGGAACAGATGCCCACAGAGCAGTTTCTTTGCTGTAGTCATCTCCTCACGGCAAATAATACATGTAGCATCACTCCTGAATACAATAAAATTTAAATGACACTATTTTTATAGTTGAGTCAACTGAATCACCAAAAATTAAAATATAAAACTAACGCATCGAGCTCTTCTGATGTAGCTTCTGGAAAGCGTTCATTCATGTTGGAAGTGATCTTTCTGTAACGTATGTAATCTGCAATGCGAATTCTGAAGCTGCGGAAGGTCTCATATAGCTCACGAATCAAGTGCAGCGGGACACCATAGTTCCTGATTCATATAACGAATCAATAACCATAGTTTGCATCCTAGTATCAGAGTACCATAATAAGAGAACTTACAAGAAGATAGCTATGAAGAAGAGCATGTATAATGACAAGTGCACAAGGTCACTGATGAGCTCCAAGTAAAATGTATAAACTGCCTTTCTCTCCCATTGACCTTCCATTAGCATGTCACTGACATAGAATATGTACTTCACAAATGTTGATAAAGTGGATGTTGCTAGTATCGTATATCTGAAACATGATTTATACTTGTTAGCTATTATTGAGTATTTTGAATCTTGAAATAAGAAAAGGCAGACCCAGTGCCAGAGTAGAATAAGAACTATACCCAACCTGCAAGCCATACGCCTTGCCTTGGAAGGAACAAGAAAAAAAATGATAGTGTAGCTAATGTTTCATGCTAATGGGCCTAATACTTTGCAACACTTAATGTATTGCTCAAACCTAAACAGACAACTGCACAAGCTCATAGCCTAACATTTCATAATATAGCAACAACAACATATAGATGAACTGATTAGCAAGATTGAGAATATTGAGGTAGTGAAATTAAGATATATTCATGGCTTAGCATATACACATCAAGCAAACAAAAAAAGAACAATAACTGCAAATCTGGCATTATTCATATGGTATAGGGCAGTGCAAACTGCAAAGGACGATACACAAAATGGAAAGAGGTCGTGTTACTGAAGAATTAAGATCTTTGTGGTAGCCTTGCAGGCATGGTACAGTGCAACTACAAAAAGACACTCGCTTGATATATAGACCTAACATATAGTACTTAGTTTTGCAATTTGTTGTCCATCATATTGGGAAATGCCATTTGAAAGAGTTCACTCATTTTAATCGATCTCTACACCTACTCTAATATTGTTGCGAAAGAGGATCGAATATTGTAGCGTGTCATATTGATACAGTGATAAAGTGAAAACAGAAAGCATAGATACATCTCAGGAATTTCCATGCACATAAAAAAAGGCATTTAGGCAAAATTAAAGAAACGAAAACTGAGCTTACTCAAAGGAGAAGAAGATGGCAACAGACGCCTCCCGCTTCTGTATGAGTGACCTGAGTGAGTTTGACAGGAAGAGGCAATCGACCGTGAGCAGGAAAACCATGAAGGATACAATCCTGATGTGCGAGAGCAAGGGCACGGAGGGTGTGGTCTCGATGTACTCGACCCTCTTCTGCGCGAGCCAGTGCAGTGCCTTAACAAGAAGCAGTGCAGCGACCATGGCAAGGAAGGACACCGAGAAGTCCTGCCGGAAGATGGTGACGGCGAAGAGAATCTCGATGACCTCCCGCCAGGACTGCTCGTTGAGGCGCTCGACCTCGGCCTCCCGGAGGGAGCCGAGGAAGAGACGCCTGGCGAGCTGCCAGGCGAC
Source organism: Zea mays (assembly GCF_902167145.1). Lineage (NCBI taxonomy): Eukaryota > Viridiplantae > Streptophyta > Magnoliopsida > Poales > Poaceae > Zea > Zea mays. The sequence continues at coordinate 147,478,144 of NC_050097.1, forward strand.
GCACATGGCAACCAGGCCCGTGTTGAGGAGCAGCACGAAGCAGATCTTGGAGGTGGAGAGGTACACCATCGCCGGGTAGAACTGCTCCCGGCTGCTGAACGCGTAGTACGCCGCCGAAGCCGTCGCCAGCAGGCTGAACGCCGCGTACATGGGTAGTCGGATCATCTTCGCCACCGGAAAATCCCACAACAAAACTTCCGCAATGAAACCGCACCAGAACAGCACTGGGTCGCCTAGAAGAAACGAATGATCCAAAATTACCAGGCGCGATATACAGGGAAACAAATCTCAGAAGTCAGCCAGCTAATCCAAGCAAAGGGGGCAGAGCCAGTCACGGACATGGGCGATAATATATTTGGAGAGAGAGAGAGAGAGAGAGAGAGAGAGTGGTAGACATTAAACAGGCATACATGTACACTCAGATCCGGATACTCATAGCCAAATAGCTTAAGTTAGGGTTTGGAAGCTCCGTTTCGAACAGTACGAGAAGGGGTGGGCATACGGTATACCTGGTGGATGCTCTTCGCCGGCGAAGGACCCGACGGAACCTGGCACCTGGCGTAGGGCGTCAGCGTCGGCGTCGGTCGTCTTCGTCGCCACGAGAGAAAAGAGGGATGGACGCCTGAACGGGAGAAGAATTCGAAGAAACAGGAACGGCAATGGTGGAGCCGCAGTCCGGTGCTGTTTTGCCTGGGCCTGGAGCAGGCATGGAAACTGCCTGTCTAGGGGCTCTAGGCCCATTGGTCCGAAACAGATCCTTCGCGCTTTGTCTGAACAATTGAACTTGTCGTACCGATATGAAGAAATTTGAGATCAGCTTCTGACCTTTGTCTTTTCTTCTGATAGAGTTTTATTCAAGTATTTATTGTTTAGAAATACTATTTTTTTCTGAAGCAGGGTAGACGCAGGCGGACATCGAATTCAATCAGCCCCCCCCCTCCCTTCCGTTTTTCTCTTGCTGCTGCTGGTGGTGGGCTTTACCTTTATAAAATAGCTCTATCGATAGAGCTAAGTTGTTTTGATAAATTATTTGGTAAAATAACTTTACACGTAGTTATTTGGTTTCATTCTCCACGTATCTTTGGTGAGAATACGATTTAAGATAGTGTTTGGTTGAGGAGTCAAGTAGAACGGAGTCGTTTCATCCCTGATTCTAGGAACGGAGCCGCTTTGTTCTGTGTTTGGTAATCTGGAACAGAGCGGCTCTGTTTTTTGTTTGGTTAGATAGTGAACGGAACGGAGCGTGATGCGAGCGGGCTGGAAACGGAGCGGCTCCGTCCGGTTGATTTTTTGGAGCGGGATGGTTCCGGGTCTGAGGAGAATATTTCCTAATTGGAGTCATTCCGTTCTAGTTACTTTGTAACCAAACAACAACAAAACTGGGACAGAACGGCTCCGTTCTACTTGGCTCTTCAACCAAACACTACCTAAGAGAGCCCTTGAGGTGAAACAGTCATTTGGCATAAAAGGACTCCGAACGTCTTTAGGGCTTGTTTGATAGTAAGAGTAGTAGAAAGGATTGAGGGGACCAAAATCTATTACCATTCAAGTCTTATTAGTAAAAGATTTTGATCTTCTAAATCCTCTCCATTACCCTTGGTCCCAAACGTGACCTTAGAGCAACTCTAAGAGTGACTTAAAATAGCGTATTAAATTAAATTATAAGGCAAAAGGTTAAAAAGAGCACTCCAACGACCACCTTATTTAAAACAAATATCAAAAATATAGGACATGACTAAATGTGTCTCAAATATACAACACTGTCTAGTTGTTCCCTATCTCACTCGCGCCATATCTGGATAATGGGTGTCTGATAAATATACAACACTCATAATGGGCTCTGCTCGGTCCCACGTTATAGTGTCGGGAGCGTTAAGGGTCATACGTGATCATGTCTCATCCTATTGACAGGGACTCTAACGCCTCCCCGCCGTGCCGTGGCATCAGCCAAGACGGTATTTAGTGGCGACATGCCTTATCGTGGCTGGCGTGGGTCAACATTGTTTGCCTCGTTTTCACGTTAAGCGGGTGTAGGTGTGCGCCTACCCGCCATGTGGCAGAGGGTCGTGTAACTGGAACCCACGGATGTACCAGCCCTCGCCACAGGCCCTTATGCCCCCACCTAGCCCAGTTGCTTGCGCAAGCTTTGATCGAATCACCCCCCTCACGTAGTTGCTCGGTGGGAGTTGGTAGGGACGCCCACCTCATCCAGTTGCTCAGCGAGGCATGGTTGGTCCGTCCGCCTCGCCCACTTCCATGGTGGGACTTGGTCGGTCCGTTCACCTCGCCTGGTAACTCGGCGGGACTTGGCTGGTCTTACTCTCGTGGCTTCTTGCCTAGTTGGGCCACCATAAGTAATGGATCTACTTTGGATACCTCGTTCCTGAGACCCGTTAGCAGCACCCGAGCTTTTGAGCAACTCTTTGGAGTTGCTCAAAGGCTTTCTTGTTGGGAATCAGGATTTTTGATGCGCGCAAGCGCGTTTGCTAGATGTAGCCCTCCCCCCGAGTAATATGTGAGGATTGCTTAGGGGGGTATTTCACGAGTGTGGCGTTTTCGCGGCTTTGGGCGGACCCTCTTTTGCGATGGTTGGCTCGGTTTTATGTCTGATAATGTGCTTAGTGGATGTCGATGACGCGTTTGGGCTCGGTTGTTTGGTAGTTTTTTTGCACGCATCTCTCCCCAGAGAGATTTCTAGTCTTTTGGGGGAGGTTCGTCCATCACCGACCTAGTCGCGCGTGGAGAGGGAGGTCGTCGAGCTGCTAATGGGTTATCCAAGTGAGATCTGACCGCCCTCAGGTAGGGTTTGGTATGGCTAGTGGTCCCACTTGGGGGCTCGCCCCGTTGGGTGAATCTCATACAATCCTTCCTTACTCGACCCTCTATCGGCCCTCTGGTTCGACATGCGACCAAAGGGGGGTCAGTGGCACCCCATCAGCTGGTTTAACGCAAGGGACTGTGAGGTACGACCTTAGACACGTTCTCAACCCCAAATTAACTATGAGTATAATTACATTGGTGTGGTCGTCGACCACTCCAGATTCCACACTCGTCCTTCACCACTCACGGTGTTTTTACACGAATCCACATGATATTTACCTTCTTCGTCGACCACTCCAGATTCCACATATGCACCACAAGTCAAAAGACACGCTACATATACACACCCATTTTCCTATTAGTCCGCACGACTCAACCTAAAACATTACTCCATTAACAATCAATCATCACAAACTCGAACCACAAGGGTTCGTATAAACCTTGTGTTCGCACATATCTAATGATAAAATAATATAATAATTCCTAAGGGGTCGTTTAGATCCCTTCATTTTGAAGGAATTGGAATTTATTTAATAGAGTAGATTATTTGATTTGGAATTTTACATTCCACCACTTTCTAAAGTTTAGATATAACTCTATCCCATTTTTATAGGATGAGGAGTGAAAATTAATTTTATGTATTACTAGTATATGTTTCTACTATGCAAATTATAACACACTTTTCATCACACTCTCCTTAATAAAAAATGTAGCATATAAATATTTCCTCCATATGTTCAATAGTAGTATACGAATATATTTTGTATAAAAACATATGAACTTAATTAATCTATGTCTAAATTATGATTATTAGAATGAAATTTAATTCTTAGGATCCAAACGGGACCTTAAGTTACAAACTGAAGACAGTTGAAGCATGCTAATTACTGTATAGTAGTAGTCGGTATGCTTGGGTTGGCTTAATTTAGGAGTAATATGGATGGATCAATTATTAATTTATTATTACATAGATGAACAGACAAGCAAGCAACAAGATGAAAAAGGAAATACCGGTCATGACATCCCGATTTATTATCCAGACATTTAAAAGCAGTAGGGACCTAGCTAGTTGAGTGACCAGGTGACGGACACCTCGACGTCGCCGCCGCCGATCATCTTCCGGACCACCCCAAAGGGGCTGGGGTGAAACACAGCCACATCGCCGGATGAGATCCGATCATCAACCGACATGTCGGCGACGTGAGCCCTGGTCCACAGATCGGCGCATATCGTGAGAGGCGAACCGAGCTGCACGACGGCGACCTTCCTCAGCAGCGGGACGTCCTCGCCGGCCCCCACGGAGACGGCGTCCTTCCACTCCCTGCTGAAGAGCGTGACCTTATCCTGTGGGGCGAACATGGCCGTGGCGGCGGAGACGGTGCCGTAGACGTCGACTCTCTGCCCGCCGCCGGAGCCGGTGCGCCTGAGCGCCACGGTGGCCACGACGGCGTTGGTGACCACGGCGCAGCGAACGTTGACGGCGCCCGACACCCCCTCGAACACGTACTCCTCGGCCTCGTCGTACACCATCCGCGGCGTGTCGTACGTGTTCCACACCAGCTTCCCCGAGCCGACCTCCTCGGCATCGTCGTCGTCGGGCGTCATGTCGGCGACGTGTGGGATGGCGGCGTCCATGAGGTCGACGTGCATGACGACCTCGCCGTAGCCCCACACCGCCCTGGCCGGGCCGGTGAGCTGGACCTGGCCGTCAAGACTCGCCGGCAGCGCGTTGGAGCGGCCACGCATGAAGAGCAGCTGGGAAGAGCCCGAGCTGAGCCCGTCGTCGATGGCGATGTGCCCGTACAGCAGGCTCCTGTTCCTCCCCGTGCCGCCGCCGCCCTCGACGACCGCCGAGAAGACCTCGACGAAGGTCAGCCCCAGCGGCGGGACGGAGCCGTCGTCGTCTCCGTCACCGACCGCGGCCTCACGCTTGGGACGGCGGCTCGGGCCTGGCTCGTCGGGGACAGCGCCAGCGTTGAGGATGGCCACCACCTCACAAGCCTGATCGGTGTTCTCGCAGATGTGACTCAGCTGACTGTACCGCCCATGAGCGTCGCCTTCGGGGTGGGCGGCGCTAGCAAGCACACACGCCGAGACGTCGCCCCAGTCACGGATGCAGTCGACTAGGCTTTGGTCCAGCCACCCTCTCGTGTACTCACCGAGGAGGAGCCGGGCGATATGCCGGCAAACGTTGTGTAGCCTGAGGGACTCGCTGACGGTGACGACGATGGTTCGAAGCCAGTCCCGGACCAACCCTGGCGCCGCCGGCGTGTACGCGGCCAAGCCTTGGATGGCTTCCACCAGCGGCTCCCGTCCGAGGTCCGGTACCGTCCGCCTTTCCGGGTCCGGACCCTGCAGGGGAATCGGATCGGATCTCAGCTTATATCCCCATTAAGCAAGGACCAAGGAATGAAGGAATTAACTCACCGTCTGCAGCTGACGGAGATCGCCGTAGCCGCCATTAAACCCGAGGAACGTTGCGCCCGATATCAGTGGCCGCCGTTCCTGTTGCTCCTGGTCCTCTTTCTTGTTCTTCTTCTTGGCTTTCTTCTCTTTATCCTTCTTCTTCTTGTTCTTCTCTTTGGCGTCATTGGCGGGGTCAACACCGAACTCGTACCGTGCCCCTCGCACCTGCTCGAAGCCGACGACGTAGAGGTTGTCCGTGCGGATCCACACAATGATCTCGGCGTTCCTGGCCACCATCCGAAGGTGGAGCCACTGCCTGGGCTCCCGTCTCGTGGTCTGCCGGAGCCGGTAGAGGTTCGGATGAGTCGCCGCTAATGGCGGCGGTTCGGTAGGGTCCCTCACTGCCTCTCGCAGCTCACCAATGTACTCCTCAAACCGTTCGCAGTCGGCTACGACATTAAAGGTCCTGTCCAGCGGCAGCGCCATGGAGGTCGTGTAGTTCGTAGATGTGTCTACCAAAGCAAGTGGAAATCATATCAACAGAGGAACCGTGCAGAACCAAGTAAAATGACTAGATAGTCACGGTTAAAGTATAGTTGTTCTATATAAGAAAACATGTATGCCGGCTTACCACTGATGTTAAGTGTTAGGGACGCCGCCGCCGGTTTCAGTTACAAGCACCTTAACTCGATTGTCATGTTAGCTAAACTGTGTGCCTTCTTATATATATAGATGCACGTTCGAGGGTTAGGTGGGTAGGGTTGGGTTGGTAATGCTAAACGCATCGCAACACTTTTACATAGTACCATCTCGTTAGCTAAAGGAGGACAAGCGACCAAGCGAGCTATAAAAAGGAGACATGTTTCTTTTCAATTCATACCTTTCACGATTTGTTGACTAAGATAAAGTGTAATATCTATTCTTGTCAGTTTATTATCTGATATATAGACTATATGTTCACTTTGATATTAGATTTATTTTTATGGGTATGAAATATAAGTGTGTGACGTAGTAGCGTACATGCATTGTACTAGTATTATATTTATACACAAGTGTGTTTACACTAGGATTTTGGGAGATAGATATTCTAGTAGTATTTAGTCTGTCTCTACGGATCAGCGATTTATAGAGGCAGGTGTCCAATCACCTCTAGTCAACAGCATTTTAGAGTCGGCTCAGAATAACAACAATCTTTATAGGATTTATTCTGTGTTTGGTTTGACTTTTAGATTTCGCTTTTGTTTCTTAAAAACCAAAAGACAATCAAAGAGCTGGATCTAGAAATCAACTTTTTCTAAAAGATGATTTTCTCGTAGTGCAAAACTGAAAGCACTTTTAGACTTGCCTTTTGCGGCTTTCGGATAAAACTATAAAAATATATATGGAATAGTTTTTAGCGGCTTTTAGTGATTTCCACCAAATAATTTTTAGCTTTTTAACAACCTACAGTCCACAATAGCACAGCCCGCAACAGTTTTTTTCACGGACATAGCCCAACCAAACAACCTTTAGAGTCGCCTCTATGAACCGAGTTTTTAGACGCTATCCTAGACCACAACTGTCTTTATACAACAATTTGCAGAGACAGTTGTAAACAAACGGCCCTAAATTGAATTTAACTGGATTGTGGAAACTTTTAAGTGTGACTTGAGTTACATGAAACTAGGGCTGGACAAATGCTCGTGGCTCGTCGGCTCGCTCGATTCGTGATCAGGTCGGCTCGGCTCGGCTGGACCGTCTCATTTGATTTTTTACGAGTTGAGTTGACATCTGAGCTCGGTTCGTTAACGGGCTAGCTCGGTTTGTAATGAGCCAGCTCATAACCTAAACGAGCTATCACATTTCAGAAAATCGAAACTATATGCATATCATTAACACACCAATTGATGACCATGTTATATGTATGTGTGGTGCCTATGACCTATGAGTTAAACTGATGATCGATGAACTATGTCTATGTGTTAAATTGGTTTGTGAGACTATGACTGTGGATTAAACTGATGAACATGTGTGTGAATTATGAATTGATGAGTTGTGTTAATTTGGTGTTGCATTGATGTGGTCTATGAAACTATGAGTATAATTAGTATTTTGTATTGCTAAATTGATTTAGAATCAATTAGAAATTGATTATTATATATTTTATTTTTTCTGTTTTGGTCCGCGAGATAAACAATCCAAAAACTTGAGCTCATAAACGAGTTGATCCGAGCAGGCTCTGTGGCTCGTTACCTCAACAAGTCGAGCTGGCTCGATATCTAACCCTACATGAAACTATGTTTGAGGCGTATTCATCATTTTACACATGATGCATAGTCCCTCTTTATTAACGTCATTCGAATTGTTATGACAAGCATGTACATCGATGCCTCTATGCTAATGTTTAAATTTTCTTGACCACTTTTAGGTATTATTAGAATTATTTTGTGGTGATTTAGAGATAGAATGTTGAATTGTTCCTACAAAACAATTGATTTTTTGTGTCTATCTCCACGTGTAGGGCTTGAAATGGACCATATGGGCTCAAATATAGTTTTTATGCAAGTATTTGATCTTGTTAGGGTCTACACAATTTATTTTTTAAATTTCTTTTGATAGGCACACATAAATTTATTTAAACTAGAGAAAATACTGAATCACTTTCAAAATTTCCAAAATAGAGACCTTCAAAGAAAATTGCCTACATGATAACAAAGACCATGAAATGAAGTTACATATACGATAACAAAGACCTCTTCAATAAAGAGGTACAATTTTTTTCTGACTAAACAAATAATGTTAGTGTCAAAGTCTACAAATACGTTATAACCCCACCACAAGCAAGAGTTTTACATATATTCTAGTATGGATAGTGTATGGTTAAAGTAGCATTCAAATGACCACCTCATGCATCTTCTTGTGGTACTTTGAGTGGGGTCTCCAAGGTGCTAGCTTGATAGAGGGGTTAGTGGGAATGGGAGAACAAAGTTGGATAAAGACCACCAAAACCTCTAAGCAACCCAAGAACCAACCAGATCTTGATAGCATTGGTCAATACACGAATGAGATTTGATGTGGTTCCATATTCATGAGCCTTGTTAGCATTGGTCAATACGCGAATGAGATTCGATGTGGTTCCATCTTCATGAGCCTTGTTCTGGTACCTCTTGTGCACCATCTTGACTATAAAGGAAGGTGTATGAATGGAATGTGACTCCAAAAGGAAAAATAGGTCACTTAAAGTTAAGGCCAAAGTCCACTTGTAAAAATTGCACATATTTTATTCATATGTGCAATAGGTTTTTCTAAGTGTTGCTATATATCTCTAATTCCAAAGAGTTTTGCACTTTAAATTCTAATCATATGAACTAACCCAGCAAGGTAGACTAGGAAGGTAAAAGCACACATATAAGGAATGCAGGATGTAAATGTATAATATAAATGGTTAGAGAATGCAAACTCTCAAATGGCAATGTTTATACAAAGGTATTGGAAAGCTCAAACTTTCCATTTGTCCTTCTTGGAGCCCTCATGGGTAACTCTATGAATACCTCATGAGCATCCCTACATGTAAGTAGGTATCTACTAAGACTCTCATAGAATTCTCTCCATTGTATCCATTAGGTAAGCTTTGTCCAAAATGCTAAAGGCTAGAGTTCCTCATACACGACTACTGGCTACTACACAAACATAGTTGGAGAGTCTCACAAGACTTACAATCCCTAAGGTCTACAGTTCTTCATGTGCGTAATCACTGATAGTAATGTGGTAGAAAACCTCAATAAACACTAGATCTAAAGCTAGACCAAGCGCTAAAGTAGCTTCTAACTATCCTAAGAGTTTTTATACTCATATAATCTTCTCTTAATGGTATATGGTAGCTACATCACAAAAGAACGAGCCTCATCAATTCAACTACATCTTATAAGAAAGCTTAAACACCCTCCAAATGGCATGGTATTAGATAATATAGCCCCATAAACACTAGCTAGTTGTTCGGCAAAAGGCATGTCTCGTTAGGGTGCATCGAAGACCTCCAAGGACCACACTAGAGAAATCTGTTGCCTTCTCCTATAAGAACTAGGTGTTGCCAACCACTGGATCTTTTATTAGGTGGTTTGTTTGGTGCCACAATAGAGAGTTATAATGTACTATCTAGAGGACTAGGCCCTCTCTAGACACACCTCAGTACTTCGTGCACAAGTTGGAGGGCTTTGATGCTCTTTGTGCTCTTCTCAATCACCTATGCATTGGCTCTATGGTATAACTTTGGTGCTAAACTCCAATAACCACACAAAAATACATCATGCACTGCTTCCTTATTGTTCACAACAGATAACTCCAATGACCATCGAAAACCTCTAGTGCTTCTTTCAATGCCCTTCTATGTTGAATCCTTCGCTCTTTTGTCTAGATTTATGTTTCGTAATGTCTTTAGCTTATCTCATGTCTTCTATGATCTTCAATACTCATCTTTAATATTCCTTTAGGGTGTTGAGCGCTTAATCACTATACCTTAGACTAGGATAAGTCTATCGTTTACATCGCTATAACTAAGAACTTATGTAGTAGAAAATATTGTTGGTTTCATTGGTTATCTTGTTGATCAACCACCAAATCACTAAACCTTAACTAGGGTACATGATTATTATAGGGTATGTGGAAGACTTTCTCCCAAAATAGGGTTCTTTCTAGAGAAGCTCGAAGGAAGAACTTAGGATGAAGCTAGAACTCAACATGATGGACCTCCATGGGACTACTATTGATGAATACTAAATGCCAATCTTATCCATCAATAATGCAACAAAGAAAGGGATAAATCAACATAACATGATTTTTTAAACTAATATGGTTCCACTTGTACTTGAAAATATTTGAATGGAGGAAGAACTTCATAAATTATGAAGAAATGAAGCACCGGGAGTCTAGAAAAAGGAGGCATAAGCCCCACGGTCTAACTGGTTAGGTCGGTCAACCCCATGTCGCTCAATGTCCCCTGTCAGCTCCACATCAATGATCCATGTGTTTGGCGAAGAAACAAAAAATGGAATATATCTACTTGTTGATTCCTTGTTGGTTTGATCCAAGGGCCTCCATGGAGGGATCCAAGGATCAATGACTCCACAGGTCGATGAAAGAATCCCACAACCTCCATATAACTGACTTAGGATAGTGCCACACCAACATGGATGAGTCATTAAAGACCTTAGACGCTTTATCGAAGAAATTCAAGGGTCATTGATGCCATAGGGTATCACCTGACCCCCTTGTTAGCTGAATTGCCTCCATTTTAACTACAAATACACCCACTCTTATGTACTATAAATAGTGGTGTTTAGCTCATTTGTAAAATAGACAAGTAGAGTACCAAGTCCAAAAGATAAGAAGTATCCACTATTAATCACTTCTTTAGTTAGGCTAGTAGTGGGAGTGAGAGTAAGTTGAGCTCTACTCATAGTTCAGAAGTGGTCTTTAGAATCTTTGGTAATGTTCTTATATCCTTTTTGTAAGACTAGTGTTATCACAATACATTGCTATCTTTTCAAGTAGTCTTTCAACTCTACTTGTTTTATATACTAGCTTTGAGCTTTTGTTATACTTGTTATATCTTGTTTTGTTTAGTAGTTCCTAATAGTGTGAGTTCCTCATCACTAGTTGGTGCTCTAGTTTTAGCGTGACATTAGAGTAGTATCATATAGTGCAAGTTGGTGCTTATACTATAGGGTACCTTGGATTGTGGCTAGCTCTTTAGATAGTTAGTGGTATGTGGTGACAACCCTGTCCATTCTTTGTATTCCACCATGTTGGATCTAGTTATTAAATCATAGGTCTCATGGCACTTTATCCTAATCAACCTTTTTTTGGGTGAAGTTCGGGCCAGTCCGCCCCAAAGCACTATTATGGATTATTTGGCTATATCTTGACAAGCTTGTATGACCATTGGTTTAGCTCATGTTGTGCTAGATTAGAAGTAACATAGGATTCATATACTCACTCCATGTCCCACTAGCTACAACACTTATTTACTTATCTATACTTTATCATCTCTCTCCCTTTTTACTATATCAGTATTACCCATGTTTAAGTTGGTGATTGTTCATAGTCAGCCACAAACTCTATTTACAAACTACCTTCGTCTTATACTTTCCCTAGGCATATAAATATGATACTAGGAATACTCCAAATTAAAGTTTTGCATCGATATAATGTATGCAGTATGCTTGTGGAATAGACCAATTGAGCATAAAAATGCTAACAACTATAAAAGCGCATCTAGAGGAACCTATTGATTGCTACCTAACACCTTGGGAGCAAGGAAGAACACTGGGCCCTATTTATATCTAGACATAATAGGTGGCTAGATCCAATGGTGAAGAATTGAGTAATGAGGGTAGATGAATATAATGATAGGTCACTATTGGTCCAATTCATATCCCGATAGTGATGGGCTTTCATTGTTAGGTTAATAAGATCCTAATCATTCTTCGGATTCTAGGCTTATGACATAGAAGTGAAGTTGGCTCACCACTAGCTCTAGCATACCCGATGGCGATGGGCTAGAGGGATGGTGTGTTTTGCAGTAGCGAGAGTAACCATTATTCAAAAACTTGTTCTCACATGAGAAAGGCTTATAAAAAGAAGCTAATATACTACCTAAGATGGTAAACATTTATATGTAAGTTTCTATTACAATAATAACAAAGGGTTCAATGAACCATGTTACAAATCAATTTTCCATGTTAATCTAGAAAGAACACATGTCCAATAACAATAAAAGATGCAATGTGGGATAATAAACTACTATATTAGAAGAATACCACACGTTACTACAATATTTTCCTAGGAATAAATTGTCCCATAATTAAATGTAATAGATATGATGCCAAAACTAGGTAAGCTCATGTATGATTAAGATAAAACACTTAAAGATTATTAGACCGAATTATGTGAGAATGTGAAGGCAAACAAATAGTATAGTATAAATGCTTTGTATGGTAGTAGCTGAAAATAGTAAGTTTTAAGTTTATATTAGAAGAAGGTATTGCAGCATTTATTAGAGGATGATGTGGCACCTAATTTGGTATGCCATGTAGATAGTTTTGAAAAGACAGCGAGGTTTGCTTTTATAAAACATTTATATTCGAGACAATTCCTTATTTGACACTAACGAAGTTCCTCGTTCTTGGCCCTTGGTCCTCCAAATATAAATCTTCCCTACTTAGCATTTGATGTAAATTTGGTTCCATATATGACAACGTTAGTTCTAACCTCTAACAATGGTAACTTTCAAATGAAAAACAATTGTACCCTTATTGAATAATTATCTGAATAATTATTTATGTATGAATACTTGTAATAATTATTATAAGTATTCATATATATAAATAATTAGTCAATAGAGATAAAATTTTCTTTTTTATATAAAATTTAATATCGTTAGAGGTTAGATCTAACGATAGTGTCATATAGGAACCTAATTTACCAGTTTCAAATAAGGAAGATTTGTATTTTGAGCGTCAGGAAATAAACTAGGATCATTAGTAGTGATCAAATAAAGAATGGTCTCTATTAGTATCGGCTAAAAAGTAGCCTCCACGTTTGTTCTTAAGGCATAAAAGTTGCCATATCATACAAGAACATAATGTCGGCGTTTCGAGACCGGGGGGTCCCCGAGCCGACGAGTGAGTGTGCCGCGTGCCCCAGCCCAGATGGGTCGAGCGCGTGGGCGAGCGCGAAGGGGGGAGAAGCGAGGTGGCCGGAGACGGGCGTGAGAGAGGTGGAAATCCCGCGGCCTTCGTGTTCGTCCCGCGCCCAGGTCGGGTGCGCTTGCAGTAGGGGGGTTACAAGCGTCCACGCGGGTGAGGGAAGCGAGCGGCCCTAAGAGAGCGTCTGTCCCGTCCTCGTCCCGCGCGGCCAACCTTCTCTAAGAAGGCCCTGGTCCTTCCTTTTATAGGCGTAAGGAGAGGATCCAGGTGTACAATGGGGGTGTAGCAGAGTGCTACGTGTCTAGCGGAGGGAGAGCTAGCGCCCTAAGTACATGCCAATGTGGCAGCCGGAGAGATCTTGGCACCCTGCTGGCGTGATGTCGTGGCTGTCGGAGGAGCAACGGAGCCTGGCGGAGGGACAGCTGTCGGAGCGGTCGAGTCCTTGCTGACGTCCACCTGCTTCCGTAAGAGAGCTGAGAGCCGCCGTCGTCACAGAGCTTGTGGGGCGCCATCATTGCCCATCTGGCGGAGCTAGCCAGATGGGACACCGGTCTTGTTCTCCATGACCCGAGTCGGCTCGGGGTAGGATGATGATGGCGCTTCCTGTTGACGTGGCGGGCCTGTGCCCTAGGTCGGGCGACGTGGGGGCTCCTCCGAAGCCGAGGTCGAGTCTGTCTTCCGTGGCCGAGGCCGAGCCCGAGCCCCCGGGTCGGGCAAGGCGGAGATCGTTCGACAGAGGGCCGGGCGGAGTCCGAGCCCTGGGGTCGGGCGAAGCGGAGTTCGTCGTCTTCCGGGTCTTAGCCCGAGTCCGAGCCCTGGGGTCGGGCGAAGCGGAGCTCGTCGTCTTCCGGGTCTTAGCCCGAGTCCGAGCCCTAGGGTCGGGCGGAGCGGAGTTCGCCGTCTTCCGGGTCTTAGCCCGAGTCCGAGCCCTGGGGTCGGGCGGAGCGGAGTTCGTCGTCTTCCGGGTCTTAGCCCGAGTCCGAGCCCTGGGGTCGGGCGGAGCGGAGTTCGTCGTCTTCCTGGTCTTAGCCCGAGTCCGAGCCCTGGGGTCGGGCGGAGCGGAGTTCGTCGTCTTCTGGGTCTTAGCCCGAGTCCGAGCCCTGGGGTCGGGCGGAGCGGAGTTCGCCGTCTTCCGGGGCTGAGCCCGAGTCCGAGCCCTGGGTCGGGCGGAGCGGAGCTTCCTATGGCGCCTTTGGCAAGGCCTGACTGCCTGTCAGACTCACTCTGTCGAGTGGCACTGCAGTCGGAGTGGCGCAAGCGGCGCTGTCCTTCTGTCAGGCCGGTCAGTGGTGCGGCGGAGTGACGGCGGTCACTTCGGCTCTGCCGGGGGGCGCGCGTCAGGATAAAGGTGTCAGGCCACCGTTGCGTTAAATGCTCCTGCAACTCGGTCAGTCGGTGCGGCGATTTAGTCAGGGTTGCTTCTTAGCGAAGCCAAGGCCTCGGGCGAGCCGGAGATGCGTCCGCCGTTAAAAGGGGGGCCTCGGGCGAGACGGAAGTCCCTCGAGGTCGGCTGCCCTTGGCCGAGGCTAGGCTCGGGCGAAGCGTGATCGAGTCACTCGTATGGACTGATCCCTGACTTAATCGCACCCATCAGGCCTCTGCAGCTTTATGCTGATGGGGGTTACCAGCTGAGAATTAGGCGTCTTGAGGGTACCCCTAATTATGGTCCCCGACAGTAGCCCCCGAGCCTCGAAGGGAGTGTTAGCACTCGCTTGGAGGCTTTCGTCGCACTTTTTCGCAAGGGGACCAGCCTTTCTCGGATGCATTTTGTTCCGGTGGGTGCGCGCGAGCGCACCCGCCGGGTGTAGCCCCCGAGGCCTCGGAGGAGTGGTTTCACTCCTTCGAGGTCTTAATGCCTTGCGTAATGCTTCGGCTGGTCTGGTTGTTCCCTCATGCGAACTGGCCGTAGCCCGGGTGCACGGTCGGGGCCCAAGCTCTCGGGCTGGTATGTTGACGCTATCAATGGTCTGGCCGGAGCCGGGTTTGCGAGAGCAGCCCCCGAGCCTCCGCACAGGGCGAGAGGACGATCAGGGACAGACTCGGCTTTTTTACATACGCCCCTGCGTCGCCTTTCCGCAAGGAGGAGGGGGGGAGAGCGCCATGTTACCCTCGATGGGCACCGAACATGGTGTCTCCGGTGAGCTGCAAGCGGGTGATCCGAGTGGACGTCCGTGCCCCGTTCGTTGGGGGTCGGCTAGGGGCCCAGAGGCACGCCCAAAAGTACCTGCGAGTGATCTGCCGGACCCGGTCCCCTGGCGACGGGGTCCGAGGGCTCGATGCCTCCCTCTGATGGGATTCCGTTACAAGATCGTTCCCGCTGGTCTCGGAAATGTCCTAGGGTACCTCGGGAGCGCAGCCCGAGCCTCGGTTATGTATCGAACGTACCCCTGGTCATCCCTCGCTCGGTGTCTGAGGCGACTGTGAACCCTTCGGGGGCCAGCCTTCGAACCCCTGATCAGTAATGGGCGCGGAGCCCGAGTAGCCTGAGGCGGCCATGGAGCCCTTCGGGGGGCTGGCCTTTGAACCCCTGACCAGTAGTGGGTGTCGGGCCCACGCGATCTGAGGCGACTGTTGAACCCTTCGGAGGGCCAGCCTTCGAACCTCTGATCAGTAGGGGGGGCTCGGAGCCCGGTTCCTTCACAGAGAAGGATCCTTTTCGGGGTATCCCCCTTTCCCGGTCCCTGTTGCAAGAGATAGAGAAAGAGGAAAAAAGGAAAAGGATACGAAATCGAACGACGTGGCGTACCTTTTTTGGCGCGGTTATTACGGCGAAGGCGAAGCGTCGCCCGCTTCTCCTGCCAGAGGCGCCGCCTGTCCCGCCGTGGAGTTAATGCGACGGGGCGAGTGGTTGGCGGGGCGGCCGTTGCGCGTGCGCGAGCCGTTCGAGGAACGGCTGTTTCGCTTCACGTTTTTTGAATCCCGCGTCCGGTCCGAGCGGAGCGCTGGAAACGGTTCCGCCCTGGCCTTTATATCCTCGAGAGGGGGTCCGGTGACGGTTCTTCGCTCTGCTCCCCGCTTCTTCCTTTAGGTCTTCGCAACCCAAGGAACTTTAGTCGGAGAAGAGAAAAATCACCCTTCCTGCCCTTTGCGCCGCCATCCCTTCCATCTTGGTGATGGCTGATCGGGTGACCATAATCCCCCCACGCGATCCGTGGCCCTTTTCCACGGTGACGACGAGCGACCTGGAGGAGCTGGTCGGCGAGGGTTTGCTTCGCCCCCTCACCGATAAGCAGCGACCAGAATGGATTCCTCCCGTGGGCGGAGCCGCTCCGTCCCCACCGTTGGGGTACGTCGTGAGCTTCGTCTCCTTCCACGAGCGGGGATTCGGTGTGCCGACGGGCCGCTTTATGCGGGCAATCCTGTTCCACTATGGGGTGGAGTTGCATAACCTCACCCCAACTCCATCTCGCAGGCCGCTATCTTCGTAGCGGTGTGCGAAGGGTACTTGGGGATCGCCCCCCATTGGGATTTGTGGACTCATCTCTTCCTCGCCGAGCCTTTCGCCTTGTCGACGGGGGAGAGGAGGATCCGTGCAGCGGTGCGGGCCGGAGGCTGCACTCTTTTGCTGAGGCAGTCGCGGGCGTCGCAGTACATTCCTGCCATCCTCACGTCCTCGAACAAGGGGTGGCAGCGCCGGTGGTTCTACCTCCGGAATGACGGTGAGTTGCTCCCACCATTCTCCCAGCGGGTAGTCACCGCCGCCACCGACGCCTGGCGCCATGGGACCCCGCACGAGAGACAGAAGAATCTTGAACCCCTTCTCCAGGCCCTGAAGGAGTTGCGGGAGGGGGGACTCACCGCTGCGGGAGTGGTCGCCGCCATCCACCGTCGGAGGGTGCTTCCTTTGGCGGAGCGGCGGCTGCCGCTCTGGGAGATGACTCCGGAGGCTGACTGGGAGGGCTCGCGAATGTCCCCTGATCCTCTTCCCTTCGACGCCCTCCAATGGCGAGTGTCGGCTGCGATGGGGAAGCCGGACCCTCATGCCTACTCCCAGCTTCGGATGCGCCCCGACCAGGGGTGCGTAACTCTGGTGAGTATTCACTCCCTCCTTCATACATCGGGTTGTTCCAGGTTCTTATGATTGGGTTTCTTTCTCCCCTTCTTTTAGGAGGTGGGATGGCACAAGCCCTCCCTGCCACGGGTCCCGGAGGATGCGGTGGATCGAGCAGTGCGGCGGGTCGCCGCAGAGGAGAAAAAGAAGAAGAAGGACGCGGAGAAGGCCCGGGCCCGCGAGCGGAGGCGGGCTCGGGACGCCTTGGAGAAGCGCCACCGCCAGCAGGAGAGGGAAGGGCTCCCGAGGGAGCCATCGCCAGAGACGCCCGACGACGACGATGACGACGATGATGAAGAGGAGGATGACATGGCCGCCCGCCTCGGCCTCAGCCCCGGCTTGGGGTGTGGCCAGGAGCCGTCGAGCCAGCCCCCGAGCGGGCCGACGCCGTCAGCCCCCGGAGTTGGGGTGTCGGGGTCCCGGCCCGAGGCGCGGGGGCGATCCGAGAGGTCACCTGACCCCTCAGCCGGAGGAGCTGAGGTGGCTCCGGAGGGCCAGGTCAGGGCGTCTGCTCCCCAGGGGCCGCCGCTCGTGCCGGTGGCGCATTGGGGTGACCCTCAAGTCATCGCGGCCGTGCCCGGGCAATCTGCTCCCCGGGCGTCCAAAACGAGGGTGGCGCCGAAGGTGCCGGCGAAGCGGACCTCGGCGGCTGTTTCGGGAGCCGGGACCCAAGAAGGCTCCCCCAGGCGCGGTGGATCATGGCCCGAAGTGGGTGAGTATCTCGGAATGTCTTCGTCTTGGCTTCCCATTCGTATGTCTCGGCTGTGATTTTCCCTTTCTCTTTTTTTTATCCAGCAAGCGAAGCCATGGCCAGACCGACCTGGCACCCCGGAAGGCCCTTAAGACGGCACCGGACTGCGCGGCCAGCGCCGCCTCGGGTCTTGTCGTTCAGCCGACCCTTTTCGCAGGGTGTTCCACCGCAGGGGGCTCGGGTGTCGCCCGTCTCTGGGGAGCGGGCTCCCAAGGCTGGCTCTTCTGCCGAGGCGGCCATCGTGATAGGGGAGGCGGCCGACGCCGACGTGGCCCCGAGCCCGCCTGTCGTGTCGGCCACGCCGGCGCCCGTCGCTACCGAAGTCGCCGCCGTCCCAGTCGGAGAGCGACCGGTTGCTGCCAGCGTCAGGATGGCCGACGCGTCGGCGCCCAGTGCCTCGGAAGAGGTGGGTGTGGGCGCGCGACCCGTCCAGCCGGGCGGCGGCCTCGTCGCCGTGCGGCGGAGCCCCGAGGCCCGGCGTCAGCTGCTCCGATTCCGGACCCGCGAGGCCTCGGACCCTGTCTTCGTCCTCGACGATGAACAGGAGGACCAGTCCTGGGATGAGCTCCGCGAGCGCGCTGAAGCAACGGTGGGGTCGCTCCGGTCGTCGTTGGAGGTTCTCTGCAGGGATGTCCCCAAAATCCTCCAGGTAACGGTTTCAGGCATACCTTTTCCTTTCTGCGAGCGAGGCGTTCGTCGTGACGCCCTGTCTTCTTCCTCCAGGACCTGACGGATCGGAGCGCCGCCAAGTCGTCATTCATCCGCCGCGAGGCCGATGTCTGGGGCTCGCTGCGATCCCTAAGGACCTCGCTTGTCGGGGCTACTGCGCGCCTTTCTCAGCAGGATGCCAAGGTAGTGGACCTCCAGTTACTTTGCGCTGACCTGAGGGCCGAGGTGGCAGCAGCGCGCACGGAGGCGCAACGGCAGCGGTCGGAGTTCGCCCAGGTCGTCTAGGAGCGGGACCAATCTCGGGGCCGAGCTGCCGAGGCCGAAGGCCGGGCTGAGACCCTCGCGGCCGACCTAGCCGCAGCCCAGGTTGCGGCCTCGGAGCAGCGTGCCCGAGCCGAAGGTACGCCATGGCCGTCCCTGATTCTTGTTCTTGTCGGTTTCCTCTGCTTGTGCTTGAGGTCTTTCTTCTGGTTGTTCGTAGAGCTCGAGTCCGCCCTTGACGAGTCCGCCAAGGCGCTCGTCGAGGCGCTTGCCGGAGCTGCCGAGCAGAGGGAGGCTGACCTCGCGGCCATGTCCGAGGCCGTCTCGGATGCTTATCGGATCCTCGGCTCCGGCGACGTCCCTTCAGGAAGCTCCCCCCAAAGCCGCCTTCAAGCCTTGGGTGATCACGCGCGCGGCAGAGTCCGCGAGGCGCTGCACCACGGCGTCAGGCGGGCCTTCGCTGTGCTCGCTTCCCACTACGTTGTGGACCTGGAGCGGGTTAGTGAGGGGTATTGTCTTCCTGATGAGGACGAAGCTGCCCTGACGGAAGTTCAGCGGCTCGAAGCGATCACCGCGGGTCCGAGCGCGGCGTTGGCGACCACCTTCGAGGCGGAGATCCTTCCCCCTGCGCCGTCGCCGGAAGCCGAGATGGACCTTACCGACGGCGGGGACGGAACTGAGGGCGCTGCTCCTTCCCAAAGCGGCGCCTAACTCTTGTTGGAACAGCTTCTGTTGAATGTGTGCCTTGCCGCGGCCGCTGAGGCCTGAACACTTTGTTTTTCTTGCATGAAGTCGCACTCTTCTTTCTTTTAGCCTGCGTGTCTGGCCCAGCTTGTCGATAATGGGGTGGCTTCCCAAGTTGGGTCATTTTTTTCGTGGCAGGTGATGAGTGAGGCGTCCCTAGCCCGGAGGCGTAGGAGTTCCTCGGCTCAGTCGGCCTTGCCACTTACATGTACCCACGTTCGCTCCTCGGGACTCTACTTCCGACATAGCCGGGAGAACGCAAACGCCCCTTTTTGATTGAAAATTTTTGATGCGGAGAAGTACACCCGATCTTCGACGCAGAGGGGTTCCCCCTTTCTAGCCCCCGAGGGAGGGTCGGGCTCCGCCGAGGCGAGGCCGACCCTACCTTGACGGCCGAGGCGCAGAGGCTGCCTGACGGGTTGGACTCAGGCCCGAATATCCAGCGGGTGCTCGGCGACATCCCTCGGTATGTCAGGCATGTCCGAGGGACTCCACGCAAAGACGTCGGCGCTTGCGTGGAGAAAGTCGACGAGCACTGCTTCCTTATTTGGGGTCGAGCCCGGAACCGATCTGGATCTGCCTGGAGGTGTCGCCACTGGGGTCGAGTGGGACGGCCTTAACCGTCTCCACTGGCTCGAAGTTGCCGGCATGACGCTTCACATCTGGCACCTCTTTGGAGAGGTTCTCCAGGTCGGCGATGAGGGCCTCGGACTCGGCGAGGGCCTCGGCGTACTCCACGCACTCCACGTCGCATTCGAACGCGTGTTTGTACGTGGGGCCGACGGTGATGACCCCGTTGGGGCCCGGCATCTTGAGCTTCAGGTAGGTGTAGTTGGGGACGGCCATGAACCTCGCGTAGCATGGCCTTCCCAGTATCACGTGGTAGGTTCCTCGGAACCCGACCACCTCGAACGTCAAGGTCTCCCTTCGGAAGTTGGAGGGCGTTCCGAAGCAGACGGGGAGGTCGAGTCGTCCGAGGGGCTGGACGCGCTTCCCAGGGATGATCCCGTGGAAGGGCGCAGCGCCTGCTCGGACGGAGGACAGATCGACGCGCAGGAGCTTGAGGGTCTCGGCGTAGATGATGTTGAGGCAGCTGCCCCCATCCATCAGGACCTTGGTGAGCCTGACGTTGCCGACGATGGGGTCGACGACGAGCGGGTATTTCCCTGGGCTCGGCACATGGTCGGGGTGGTCAGCCTGGTCGAAGGTGATGGGCTTGTCGGACCAGTCTAGGTAGACTGGCGCCGCCACCTTCACCGAGCAGACCTCCCGGCGCTCTTGCTTGCGATGCCGAGCCGAGGCATTCGCCGCATGCCCACCGTAGATCACGAAGCAGTCGCGGACCCTCGGGGTATTCTCCTGCTTGGCGATCTTCTTTCTTGTCGTCGTCGTGGGCCCTGCCACCCTCCGCGGGTGGCCCGGCCCTGTGGAAGTGGCGCCGAAGCATGACGCACTCCTCGAGAGTGTGCTTGACGGGCCCCTGATGGTAGGGGCACGGCTCCTTGAGCATCTTGTCGAAGAGGTTAGCACCTCCGGGGGGCTTCCGAGGGTTCTTGTACTCGGCGGCGGCGACAAGGTCCGCGTCAGCGGCATCGCGTTTCGATTGCGACTTCTTCTTGCCCTTCTTCTTGGCGCCGCGCGGAGTAGACGCCTCGGGAGCCCCTTCCGATGGGCGGCCCTGGGGCTGCTTGTCCTTTCGGAAGATAGCCTCAACCGCCTCCTGGCCAGAGGCGAACTTGGTGGCGATGTCCATCAGCTCGCTCGCCCTGGTGGGGGTCTTGCGACCCAACTTACTCACCAGGTCGCGGCAGGTGGTGCCGGCAAGGAACGCGCCGATGACATGCGAGTCGGTGATGTTGGGCAGCTCGGTGCGCTGCTTCGTGAATCGCCGGATGTAGTCCCGGAGCGACTCTCCCGGCTGTTGCCGGCAGCTCCGAAGGTCCCAGGAATTTCCGGGGCGCACGTACGTGCCCTGGAAATTGCCGGCGAAGGCTTGGACCAAGTCGTCCCGGTTGGAGATCTGCCCCGGAGGCAGGTGCTCCAACCAGGCGCGAGCAGTGTCAGAGAGGAACAGGGGAAGGTTGCAGATGATGAGGTTGTCGTCGTCCGTTCCACCCAGTTGGCAGGCCAGGCGGTAGTCCGCGAGCCACAGTTCCGGCCTCGTTTCCCCCGAGTACTTTGTGATAGTAGTCGGGGGTCGGAACTGGGTCGGGAACGGCGCCCGTCGGATGGCCCGACTGAAGGCCTGCGGACCGGGTGGTTCGGGCGAGGGACTCCGATCCTCCCCGCTGTCGTAGCGCCCCCCCATGCCTGGGGTGGTAGCCTCGGCGCACCCTTTCGTCGAGGTGGGCTCGACGGTCGCGCCGATGGTGCTCGTTGCCGAGGTGGCCCGGGGCCGCAGGCGCGGTGTTGCGCGTGCGCCCGGTGTAGACCGAGGCTTCCCGCATAAATCGGGAAGTCGCGGCGTGAGGCTCCGAGGGGTATCCCTGCCTTCGGGAGGCAGTGCTCTCGGCCCGTCGGGCCGCAGCGCCTTCCAGGAGATTCTTGAGCTCTCCCTGGATTCGCCGACCCTCGGTGGTTGATGGCTCCGGCTTCGTGCGGAGGAGCATCGCTGCGGCTGCCAGGTTCTGACCAACCCCGCTGGATGCGGGCGGCGGCCTGAGCCTGACATCGTTGGCGACGCGGTGCTAGAGACCTTGGGGCAGGTGACGTATTTCTCCGGCCGGGGGTTGGCCCGCCCATACCTGCCCGACGTCCCGGCGGATCGTCTCAAGCGCCCCTGTTCCCTCGTCGAGCCTGGCCTGCGCCCCGCGGACTTGCTCGAGCTGTGGGTCGTGACCCCCCGCCGGAACGGGGACCACAGCTAGCTCCCGCGGGATGTCGGCGCGAGGCACCGGCCTAGGAAAATCACCGTCCTCCGGCATGCCAAGATGGTTGCCTTCGGAGGGATCCCCTAGCTCGACGTGGAAACATTCGCGGCTTGGGCCGCAGTCCTCATCGCTAAAGCTGCGGCTTCCGTCGGAACAGTCGGAGGGGCAGTAGTCACATGCGGTCATGAAGTCCCGCATGGCACTGGGGTTGCCAAATCCAGAGAAATCCCAACAGATGCTGGGATCGTCATCTTCCTCGGACCCAGAGGGCCCGTAGGTCGAGACGTCCGCCAATCGGTCCCAAGGCGACCGCATACGAAACCCCAGTGGGGTTGCACTCGCCTCAATGAGAGCGCCCGCCAAAGCGTGGTCGCTTGGCGGGTTGAGGCCGAGTCGAAAAGACGTAAGATGGGAGTTAGTCAGTACCTTTTGGTCGATGAGGAGCGACGTAGTCACATCGGGGACTGGTTGCACCGTCGTCTCAGGTACGAGGGCGACGTCCCGCAAGCTCTCCGCAAGCGCACTGGCGTCGTCTTGCTCGGGATCAGCGTGTCGCGGGGGGACGGCGCCTGCCTTCGTCTCGAACGCGAGGTCGACGCCCGGCGTGCCCTCCGTTGGGGCGCTGGGAACGTCGATTCGCTCGACGACCGACGAAGCGCGGCCTCCCGCTTGGCCTTGGTTGCCCCGCCTCCTCCTCCGTTGGCGGGGGAGAGGACGGGGCGAGCTCGAACGTTGTTCTTCCACCACGCGGGGAAGATGTCGTCGGTTCCGCCGCCGGTGGGCGGGTTGTCGGCCGCCATTGTCGTTGTCGCGCGACGGTGGAAGGAGTATCATGTCGTAGCCGTCGTCGAACGACATGAACTCGAGACTCCCGAAACGGAGCACCGTCCTGGACCGGAGAGGTTGCTGGAGACTGCCCATCTGGAGCTTGACGGGAAGCTGTTCGTCAGCACGCAGCAGGCCCCTACCTGGCGCGCCAACTGTCGGCGTTTCGAGACCGGGGGGTCCCCGAGCCGACGAGTGAGTGTGCCGCGTGCCCCAGCCCAGATGGGTCGAGCGCGTGGGCGAGCGCGAAGGGGGGAGAAGCGAGGTGGCCGGAGACGGGCGTGAGAGAGGTGGAAATCCCGCGGCCTTCGTGTTCGTCCCGCGCCCAGGTCGGGTGCGCTTGCAGTAGGGGGGTTACAAGCGTCCACGCGGGTGAGGGAAGCGAGCGGCCCTAAGAGAGCGCCTGTCCCGTCCTCGTCCCGCGCGGCCAACCTTCTCTAAGAAGGCCCTGGTCCTTCCTTTTATAGGCGTAAGGAGAGGATCCAGGTGTACAATGGGGGTGTAGCAGAGTGCTACGTGTCTAGCGGAGGGAGAGCTAGCGCCCTAAGTACATGCCAATGTGGCAGCCGGAGAGATCTTGGCACCCTGCTGGCATGATGTCGTGGCTGTCGGAGGAGCAACGGAGCCTGGCGGAGGGACAGCTGTCGGAGCGGTCGAGTCCTTGCTGACGTCCACCTGCTTCCGTAAGAGAGCTGAGAGCCACCGCCGTCACAGAGCTTGTGGGGCGCCATCATTGCCCATCTGGCGGAGCTAGCCAGATGGGACACCGGTCTTGTTCTCCATGACCCGAGTCGGCTCGGGGTAGGATGATGATGGCGCTTCCTGTTGACGTGGCGGGCCTGTGCCCTAGGTCGGGCGACGTGGGGGCTCCTCCGAAGCCGAGGTCGAGTCTGTCTTCCGTGGCCGAGGCCGAGCCCGAGCCCCCGGGTCGGGCGAGGCGGAGATCGTTCGGCAGAGGCCCGGGCAGAGTCCGAGCCCTGGGGTCGGGCGAAGCGGAGTTCGTCGTCTTCCGGGTCTTAGCCCGAGTCTGAGCCCTGGGGTCGGGCGAAGCGGAGCTCGTCGTCTTCCGGGTCTTAGCCCGAGTCCGAGCCCTGGGGTCGGGCGGAGCGGAGTTCGCCGTCTTCCGGGTCTTAGCCCGAGTCCGAGCCCTGGGTCGGGCGGAGCGGAGTTCGTCGTCTTCCGGGTCTTAGCCCGAGTCCGAGCCCTGGGGTCGGGCGGAGCGGAGTTCGTCGTCTTCCGGGTCTTAGCCCGAGTCCGAGCCCTGGGGTCGGGCGGAGCGGAGTTCGCCGTCTTCCGGGGCTGAGCCCGAGTCCGAGCCCTGGGTCGGGCGGAGCGGAGCTTCCTATGGCGCCTTTGGCAAGGCCTGACTGCCTGTCAGACTCACTCTGTCGAGTGGCACTGCAGTCGGAGTGGCGCAGGCGGCGCTGTCCTTCTGTCAGGCCGGTCAGTGGTGCGGTGGAGTGACGGCGGTCACTTCGGCTCTGCCGGGGGGTGCGCGTCAGGATAAAGGTGTCAGGCCACCGTTGCGTTAAATGCTCCTGCAACTCGGTCAGTCGGTGCGACGATTTAGTCAGGGTTGCTTCTTAGCGAAGCCAAGGCCTCGGGCGAGCCGGAGATGCGTCCGCCGTTAAAAGGGGGGCCTCGGGCGAGACGGAAGTCCCTCGAGGTCGGCTGCCCTTGGCCGAGGCTAGGCTCGGGCGAAGCGTGATCGAGTCACTCGTATGGACTGATCCCTGACTTAATCGCACCCATCAGGCCTCTGCAGCTTTATGCTGATGGGGGTTACCAGCTGAGAATTAGGCGTCTTGAAGGTACCCCTAATTATGGTCCCCGACACATAAATACCCTTATATGCATGTCGATAAAATATCAACCACATAAAAAACTATAGAAAAATACACGTGTACCTATTTTGGTATACCCACATAGCCATTACTTAACTGCATGGTTGCCTCTACTCCAAGATGCAACTCCATTTTTACCTCTGTTTTTTTAAATTTGCATGTATGTCTCTATTTTTTATAAAATAAATAAACAACTTTTTTCCTATTCTGTTATTAGTATTTAATGGTCTTAACCCAGCCTATAAAAAGACGTTAATATTCTTGCATCATTGTTCCACCTTTTATCAATTGTTTGCAAATTTACTCCTACTATAATAGAAAAAATTGGAATATAATTGTGATGTAAATACAACCGTAAACTTTAAAAATCAATATTTCAACTTTCAATTTAAAATGTTTTAAAGTTGATGAAAATAAATTGAGTTTGACATTAATTTTTGACAAAAAATTATAGCACTTTGAGATCTATAACTTTGATTTTGATGTTCCTCTGTTTGAGATCGTTTGAAAATTTTAGATTGTACTGTGCTACACGTATTTCTAGAGACAACTCTAGGTCTAATTGTTTGTAAATTAATTTTGAGGCTGTCTTTGGTGGATCGTATAAAATAGAGGACGCAACACTATAGATGATATTGTTTAATACTGTTTGCAGAATAAAGCTTGAAATAAAGGATTAGATAAAATATATTTTAGATCTAGCTGACCTCAAAATCCGTTCGTAGAGGTGGCTACATCAAAAGGCACTTCTAAGGGCCAGTTTGGTAACCTCGTTTTATTATAAGAGATTTTCATTTTCTAAAAAAAGTTTATTTTAATTTAAGAAAAAAGAAATCCTTAATAAATCGGAGTTTCCAAACTAGCGCTAATGATAGTGGATTTTGTACCGACGATTAAAACTAGCGCAGCCGGCCGTATGTACATATACAAAATACATTCCTAGCTAGTGACGGCTTGTTTTTAGAGCGATCTATTTATAGAGATGGTTTTAGTGGGTGTTTAAATGCATTAGAGCTAATAGTTAGTTAACTAAAAATTTGCTAGTAGAATTAAGATGTGTTTGAATGCACTAGAGATAATAGTTAGTGGCTAAAATTAGCTAGAGACATCCAAACACGTACCCTAGCTAATAGTTCAACTATTAGCTATTTTTAGTAAATTAGCTACTAGTTAGCTAGCTAATTTTACTAGTACATTTTTAGCTAACTAGGGGATATTTGAATGCACTAGAGCTAATAGTTAGTGGCTAAAATTAGTTGAAACATCCAAACACCCTAGCTAATAGTTCAGCTATTAGTTATTTTTGGTAAATTAGTTAATAGTTAGATAGTTATTTGTTAGCTAGCTAATTTCACTAGCAAATTTTAGCCAACTAACTATTAGTTCTAGTGTATTCAAACACCCCTAACTATTAGCTATACTGCATTCAAACATCCCTTAGCTAGCTAACTAGTAGCTAATTTACTAATAGTTAAAATATTAGCTACGATATTTAGACGTTTCTAGCTAATTTTAGCCACTAACTATTATCTATAGTGCATTCAAACAGTTGATGTCTCTGTTTGAAACCAGAGTTATCCCTAAAAAAATCAAATCTGCACTGGTGTGGTCGGTATGAATGTATGCCGCGTAACTACAATGATAAATATTGACGTAGACAAGCAACCAACGCTTGTTAATTATACTAGTACAAGGACAGAGCTAAATGGAACTGGAAAAATTCAAGGCCCAGTTGGTATATGACGTCTGCCAGGTAATAATCACAACGATAAATATTGGCGTACGCAAGCAATCTAAGCTTATTCTACTGGTATAAATTAATAAGGACGACACACAGCTAAATGAAACTGGAACAAGACAAAGCCTATATAGTTGGTATGAGTGTGTGCCAGATATAATGACGAACACAACTAGTCAAACAAAGCTTATTAAATTAAACTACTAGCAAGGTCGACACGGCTGAATGAAGATAGAAAAAAAAAGACGAAGACCTGGTTCGTACAGGGCCGGTGTGTGCGTGCCGGATAACTACAAGGATAGATATTGACGTACACAAGTCACCGAAGTTTATTGATTAACAAGTCACTGCTAAATTAAAAGAAACTGGGAAGAAAGACAAGTCCTGGTTGGTATCAGCTCAATGCTCAGGCAATAACGTTTCCTTGCCAAAAAAAAATCTCTCTCTCTTATCATGCAAGTGGGAACTAATCGGAACTCTAGTTATTGTGTGAATCCATTATATTAGCTAGTCTGGTAAAGTCTAGTTCTTTTTTTTAATGATGCAGGGGTGAACTTGTCTGGTAAAGTCTAGTTTGTTTGGAAGATCAATTCACGCTAAGCTAGTATCATTATTAGGTCCGAACATTGTTAATCCTTACTAATATAAAGCGGAAGAGTTATCGTGCGCCAGCCCCCTCCCCATGCTACATCGCCAACGAAATATCAAATAAAGTGTACATATATAAAGAAACCGTATATGACATATAGAAATTATAAGATGCATGAACAACTAACTAATTGCTGATCACTTGTTTTTGATAGCTATATGATATCAAAAACAAGTTAATATAGATTAGGAAGTTTGAACCTTTGTCTATAAATTAACACTTCTCTGGAATGTTATCTTGAAGACTGAAGGTTCTAAAAGAAGATAAAAACGAGACCATTTTAAATAGAAACATAAATGAACCATTGAATATAAAAACTAAACTCATCTCAGGTCTCTCGGTACTTTCATTCCATCTTCTTTTTCCTTGTTTAAACAAGTTTACAAACGTACCTTCGGCTCTCTGATATAAAGCAACACGAAGACACTTTACAGAACGGTATAACAAAGTTGAGATTTCGCATCCCAAAAAAAGTCCCATTGTATGAGGTACTGTTCACCTATTCATTGGTGCTCAATACATTTTCGGTAGAATTACAATTGTGCCCTGAAGTTTAAACATTTAGACTACTAAACATGATAAGGGTAGCGGTGTCCTTTCTCTTTACCATCTCGTCGCCAGAATTTATGAACACCTTCTTTCAGCTTCTTCTAGCTTCCCTCTTCGTCTTTTTACGTTGTTATCATTAGTAGTTTGAGGACCTTCGAAGGACGAAGCCCCCAACAATAATTTATACTACTCTATTAAAAACCTAATATGAACACCTGGTGCTACCATAGTTTCACCCTCCGTGTTGACACTCTGGGGTGCCTCAACTACTGTTCTGTGGACCCCAGCACCCACGTAGCCAGCTACTGCGCCTGCCCAGCACCCGACTCCACCCACGCACCACACAAAAATAGTGCAGAGCGAGCACTCGAACCCACGCCCCCTGTCCAAAAATTGGGGCTAACCATGAGATCACACATATTTTAGTGTTTATAAATAAACAATAATAATATTTGAATAAATATCTCAACACCTATTTATATGATTGTTGACGCTTTTTCGGAGCGCCAAATACTCAAGAAGAACCGGCGGCGGTGCTCTCTGGTCAGGCGCGGACGGTCCGCGGCACGGAGCCGGACGGTCCGCGACCTGGCGCGAGGCGGCGGTGCTCTCTGGTCAGGCGCGGACGGTCCGCGGCCTGGGGCCGGACGGTCCGCGACCTGGTGCAGGAGCTTGGGTCCTCTGCCTGACGGCCGGACGATCCGCGCCCTGAGGCCGGACGGTCCGCACGTGCGCAGGGGCGGCGGAAGTCGCCGGCGGCGGCCTGGATCTCGCTCCCGGGAGGGACCCCGTCGGGGAGGAGAGATCCTAGGGGTTGTCTAGGCTCGGGCCGGCCGACATAGACTCCTCCAATCGGCGTAGAGTCGAAGAGAGGCGAAGAATTTGGGGATTGAGAGGCTAAACCTAAACTAGACTAGAACTACTCCTAGGATAAAATGTGAATAAAAGTTGTATTGATTCGATTGTTGATGATTACAAATCGGCCGTATACCTCTCTATTTATAGAGGAGGGGGGCTGGACCCTTTACAAACTAATTTCCGAGCTTTTCCCGTGATTTTAGCTAACAACCGTAACACAAAACTCGGAACCCTAATCTGCTCTGCGCGCGCGCGGACCGTCCGGCCCCCAGGCGCGGACTGTCCGGACCGCGGACTGTCCGGCCTCAGGGCCGGACCGTCCGCAGGCTCAATTCGGTGCTCAACATATGCCCCCCTGCCTTTTGGTGGAGCTGAGCGAACCAAAAGCAACTAACTCGATGTGATCACATCAGTTTTCTTAGGCATCTTGACACTAACTCGATGGTTGACTCAACGGACTTGACCCCTTTAGCTTTAATCGAACTGTTAGTCCCAATACTGCCGAGCGCCATACTGGTCCTCACTAATTCGTCACCTTGCTTTCCTAATTTTCTAAGTGTTCTGGCGTAGCTTTGTAGTTGACCAGGTCTTCTCCTTGCGGGTCGTCTTCCTCCATGGGTGTTGGTACGTCGTTGCAGGTGTCATGGTGTATTGCGGATGAGTCGGCCTCAGGGGTCGGACGGTCCGCGCCCTGTACGGTTGGTCCGTTCTCTATAGCCGGACTGTCTGCTATACCTGCAAAGAGCTGCACAGTTGTTGTTTTATTTTCTATCTTTATGGCCGTTTGATTTTCCTCAACAGCCTTTGGTCTCCATCTCTTTTGTGGTGGCGGATACTGCGGATGTGTGTCATTGAATATTTTTTTCGCCTCCTTCTCCTGATTCTCCTTTGCTCTAAGGCGCTGTAATTTTCGCTTTTGCGATCGTGTCAATCCCGATGGGCACCATCGGGGCATGGAGTATTTTGGATCAGCTATTTTATGGACAGTCGTACTTTCTTTTTTGTTTGTGTCGGCCGATTCACCAAAAATCATCAGCCCTTCGTTATTTTGTTGTACGACGACATCTGTCGTTCCTATGACGTCTCCCTTTTTCGTACTGTCGGAGGTTGTAGCTGTATGCCCCCCTGCCGGATTAGTCAGCCTTTGGCGCCGAATTGTTCGACAATCTTGCTGGGCCTGTGCTCGTGGACCAGATTGAGGGGCTCTCAATCGGTCTTGTACTGGAGGTGTCAACCTATTGAATACAGATGTTTGGGGTGCCCCCCAAGCGGGGTACCGTGGCATCCCAAATGGGTATGGTGGCATGCCCCACATTTGATTTGGGACATATGGTGGAGGTATGTATGTGTATGAATATGGCATAGGTGGATATGGTGGTGGAGGTGTCCATGCAGGTACGTTAGGTCTTAATTGAACATTATGACCTCCCGTCCTTTCCGATTGGTGTGGTGGTCCAATCGGCCTAACCTGCCGTCGCACCTGGGTGGGTAAGTGAGGTCCCTTTGGTGGCCGGTCGTTGGGGCCAGCCTTCTTTTTCACATATTTAGACAATAATTGATCAAAGGTCGGGCTAGATTTTACCAACCGACTAGTTGCCTTGAACGTGTTAGTTTTCCATGTACCTATTTCTGGTCGTCGTGGTTTGAAGGTACGTGGTCGCCGCGGCTTTTCGACGTTGCCGGACCGTCCGCCGGAACGCTTCGGACCGTCCGGTGATGTTACGGACCGTCCGCGCCTAGACACCGGACCGTCCGCGATGCGTAGTATGGGTTCTCGCGCATATCCCCTTGTCTGTGCTTGCCCCCAGCGCTGGAGTTTGTGATGGTTACCTTCAGTGTCTCCCCTCCATCAGGAGTCTTCTCGGCCATCACTTTCCTGCAAGAAATTTTGTTGTTTCCATCAGCCTCCCGTGCGTTGCCGATGATGAATTCTTTGTCTTTGCCCTTATCGGCTGTGTTGGGCCGAATTAGGACCTTTTTGCCATTAAAGTCGATCACATTCATTGGGAAGGGCTCCGTGTCCTCCTGAAATTTCAATCGTCCCTCGTTAATGGCCGATTGAATTTGTCGTCGGAACACATTACAATCATTAGTGGCATGGGAAAATGAGTTGTGCCACTTGCAGTATGCGCGTCGCTTTAGTTCGTCGGCAGGTGGAATGATATAATCAATTTTAATGTTACCATTTTTTAGTAATTCATCGAATATCTTATCACATTTGCCGACATTAAATGTAAACTTAACCTCCTCATGTCGTTCTTTTTGAACTGACTGCAAGGAGGAGCAAGCCGAAGATTTGGCCTGCTCGGGCCAAACTATTTCGGCAGTGTAAACTTTCTTTGGTTCATCGTCCGAACTACTTTGATTGTGTTCTACTATAGGGACATTATGATGAACCGTTCTGACTAGTTCTTTGCTTCGGCTTTCACAAGCCGAAGCTCTCTGATGTAATTGTGCTAGAGTGAAGAACTGGATGCCTTCTAATCTCTCTTTTAAATAATAGCGCAATCCATCAAAGGCTATTCCCGCCAGTTGTTTTTCTGTTAAATGAATTTGAAAGCATCGGTTTCTCGTATCCTGGAATCTCCGTGTAACACCCGGGTTTTAGGGGTCCAAAGCCCGGGCGTAAACATAATCACCAGGTGTGCTGGGACCAAGTCTCACACATATGATGAATCATGGCACAGGATCGAATGTCACATCTTTACTATATAACAGGAGTTCTATACAAAATAATTAAATAATTACATCATATGAGGAAACGATCCAGCAACCCAAAGTTGACTGGGAGACGACGGCCTAGATCTCTCTCACGAACTCATCGCAGCATCCTCCATGCGCCTCATCCTGCGGTACCTGTTCTTGACCTGTGGGGGGGTGTGAGACAGCAAGAGTGAGCTCACATACGTTCATCGCTCAACAAGTTGTGGGGAATAATGTGAATGAACTCGCTAATGGTGGGAGCTCACGTGAAGTGTAAGGCTTACCAAAGAGAATGGTTAGAGCTGAGCATTGCTTTTAAAGTTGGTCAAAATTTTATTAGCAATTACTAAGTATAAGTAAATACCAACCCAATTAAATAGTAGAACAAAAGTAACAACATCACCTGTACAACATCACCTGCGATGCAATGCATATGACAAATTGAGTTTAATTCCATAATTTAATCATGTGAGTGTCCGAGCCGCTCATGACCGTGAGCACGGCTAGTATACCAGTTTTACACTCTGCAGAGGTTGCGCATCTTTACCCACAAGTCATGTTACCCATCTGCCAAGGGATCGCGACTTCCCATACACCTCTACCGAGGAGGCGAGGCAGGGTAACACTACGAGGCCTTTACAAAGTTCCACTAGCTTCAGAAAACCCGCTACAGTTTATAGGAAGCTCCAATGCAGGAATCCCTTGCAGGACCGCCATCACAGCAAAATCCTCCCGAGGGCCTCCCTACACTGACCACTCCCCTACTGCCCTTGCCCCTTTCGGGTAAGGTAGTCCTCCACTAGCTTTCCTAATTAGTCAGCCAAGGGCGTCCCATTAAACCCTTGTGGTAGCACTGTTTTCCCGGGTGGTTCTCCATGTTCCAATTAACATAATGATCTTATCATGAACAGTAATAATAAACAGATAATAAAAGTGTAATCATAATTAATGTATCTTCATACCCAAAACCACATAAAGCACTAGCAAGTACTACCCAAAAAAATTCAGTGGTAAACAAGGTATAAAGATAATCAAACTAGGGTAACCTATTGGGTCCCATCAAAATTAACCTATGCAGATCATTATGATTAATCAGAACATGAGTAGGTAAAAAGAAGTGATCAAGGGCACAACTTGCCTGGCACTTGAGATTCCAGGTAAAACTTGCTTTTCAGATGACACGTGTCCTCGCGCTAGTCGTAGCAATACAAACAAACATGGTATAGATAAAATTAACACCACACCAAACATAAGAATATACTACATAATAATGATCTACGCGTTGCTACGAGACTAACGCAACTTGAACGGATCAAATCGGAATTAAAACGGGAGAGTTATGAATTTCTTAATGTTTTATGTACTTGATATAAGATTAATTAGGAAATAAATTTTAAAGTGGCTTTCATATGAAAACAGTGGTATTAGATGATAAACCATAATATTTCAAAATTATAGGAACTGAAATGGGCTAAAAAGGAGTTAGTATGAATTTTCTATGAACAAATGAGTTTCTAGAATTATTTATATACTAAAAATCATTTTCTATAATTAATTATTTATTTTCTCTGCTCCCTGGGCTGCGCACATAAAACAAAGAACCCGGGGGTTTAGCTCATAAAATTCCCTATGACTCAGATATTCCCCGTGGGGGATGGCGGGTTGAATACCCAGAAATACAGGGGCTCATACGAAAGACCGCCAGCCGAAGGGGTACGCGTGACTCTGAGCCCTTAGATCAACAGCCAAGCGCTCAGATTAGATCGCACACAAAACATAACTGCCACCGTAGGATCCGAGATCCACGGTCCGAAATCTCTCCCTTGCATAAGATTGCCCCAGGCCTTTGGATTAACAATCTACGGCCTAGATTCTACATTCACACACTTTTTAATCCAAACCGTCCATCAAGGGACTAACGACCGAGACCCCATCACGAACTGGTCCCGCATCTTCTAATCTCGCCCATTCGAAATGAATCGGGCGGCACACGATTCGCCGCACATCTCCCACACATCCGGCGGTCGCCGAGCGACGAGGCGCCCCAATCCATGGCGGCGGCCATGGGTGGCTCGATCAATCAGCCGCATCAATGCCCCGAACTCTGATCCGATGAGTAACAATCGTAGCAGGGGTCAAAACGAGCGTGACAGGGACAATCTTACCGATGGCTTGAACAGCGAGGAGACCCAACCACGGCACAACGCAATCCAGCGATGTCAGCAGAGCTCCAGCGAGCGATTGGGTTGCCGCGACGACCGTACCTCCATGACTCGGCCACAGGCGCATCCCCAGTGATGAGGCGATGTGCCCAATGACAAGCCCAAGCGCGCGCGCCACGGGTCCAGCCATGGAGGCTTGCTTCCAGGGGAAGGCCACGGACACGGCGTAGACTGGCGTCGGCTGTGCCATGTCGATGCGGAGGTACTCCTGGAACTGGGAGATTGCCTCCGAATCCGGCGACTATGACGGTGATGACGCCCAGGCGAAGGCAAGGAGGGGGCAAGGGAGAGGAGCAGTGTAGTGGATGCCGTCGCCATGGAAGCGGGGCGGTTCCGAGACGGGGGCTAGGAGTTGGGTTAGCGGCGGCGTCAATCCGACGACGAGAAATTGCCGTACAGAACCAAACTCCCGATCTCCTTGCTTTGCACGATCACTATCTACACCATCTGATGAACCTTCCACTCCGATCTGGCTGACTCCATCTCCCTCTCTGTTTTCTCTCGGCAATGGCGGCACGGCTGCGAACAGCGAAACTCCGAGCTTCGGTCCCAAGCTCCA
Organism: Zea mays; assembly: GCF_902167145.1. Lineage (NCBI taxonomy): Eukaryota > Viridiplantae > Streptophyta > Magnoliopsida > Poales > Poaceae > Zea > Zea mays. The sequence continues at coordinate 147,512,348 of NC_050097.1, forward strand.
AGGGGTTGGCGTGGAGCGGATAGGGGCGAGGGGAGGTCCGGCTTTATACCTAGGGCAGAGTCCGAGCAGGTGGGTGCTCGCCGCGCAGATCCGGTAATTCCGGCCACGGAGTCAACTCCCAGCCGCACGACTCCGACCATTGCGGCGGATCTCGCTGCGCTTCTGTTGAGCGAAGGAGCGAGAGGCGCGCGACGCTCCCGGATCGGCCTGAGCTTCGCGGCGCCGTTCCTCCGCCCGCCCGCGTAGGAAGCGGAGAAGCTGTTGGGGAGGGAGAAGAAGACCGGATGGCGTGCTGTGCGTGGTGAGTGGGTGACCCGCCGGGTCCACAGTCAGGGAGAAACCTGCATAGCGTGCGCGTGGGAGGGATGCGCTGACACGCGGGCCCCATCCGTCGGTGGCAGGGTGAGAGGGCGCGGGATAGGGACTGGGCTGCGCGGCAGGCTTCTGTTTGTGGGCCGAAAACAGGGTTGGTCGGCCCAAAGTGCACAGCACCCCTTTTTCTTTTATATTTTCATTTTCCTTTCTCTTTTCTCTTATTTTTGAATCTAAGTTTGAATTTCAAATTTGTGATGAACTTGTACTCAATTTTTTTTGAGTATATGATTTGGATAAATCATTGTGGAATAAATTTGTCTATTTATAAGTTTTATTTTTGTATTGCATAGTATTTTTCTTTCTTTCTTTCCAAATTTTAGAATTTCTTTTAGGATTTAATTTCCCATTTGGATTTTTAACATTTTTCACATTATTATATGTTGTCACAAAATGCACACAGAATAAAATCGAGCATGATGCATAATTTGGTAGTATATGTTTTTTATTAATTGTTTTTGGGCATGATGTTCACATAAGATGATGCATAAAGATCAAACTCACATAAAGAAAAAAAAATTGTTCCTCTACTGGTATTATTCCTAGCAATTACAAAGTGGGTGTTACAAATCCTACCCCCCTTAAAAATAATCTCGTCCTCGAGATTTGTAAGAAAAGTGATATAAGGAGAATAGTTTTCAATTTAGCTTTTTTTTGTTTCTAATTAGTTCAAGAAAAATCAAGAGTCTCTTTTTTTCATTAGGGAGTGATTAGGAGAGCATGGGTATATATATGTATGTCCACTTTATTATGTAGGATAGAAGATGTATTTAGAGCATAGATAGATTTGGTTAAGAAAGAGTAGGGTAAGGAAAGACTCCATCCAAGATTGTGGCTCTTGATTCTTTTGAAGATCTGGCTTGAATCTTATCCTTCGTTGATTTGATGAGGTCGATCATCTTTGATCTTCGTTCTTGAAGTTGTTATCCGAATTAGGGACATGTAGTTAAGATAAAGTAGTAGGTGGAGGAGCAAGTGTAGTAGGTGGCTATGACTTAAATGAGATTAGTCGGAATCTGGTTTGGATGTTTTGCTTCTGAATGGTTTGGATAGACTATGTAACCTATTATGTAGGTCAAGTTATTAGGTATGGCCGAGTTAATCCCAGCCACCAATTTAGCCTTAAGTGAGTTAGGAGTATGGCCTTATCTTGTATACCAGCATTAAGTAACTTACTTTAGATTAGATCATAATAGATTAGATAAAATCTAGATTAGAATGGATATGACTAGATTAGACTAGTTTAGGCTAGATAGATTTACCAAGTTAGGATATATATTATTAGGATGTGTTAGAATCTTTCAAGATTGGATGGCTTATATGGTGTAGGTAGGTCAAAAGCTCCGTTAGGATAGGATAGAATATTTTCGAGATAAGATTAGATTATTAAGATAAGAGAGAACCTTTTAAGATAAGGTGGATCTTATGAAGCTAGATATACCTTAATGGGGATAACCTGGTTTGTCTAGTTATTTTTATGAGTTTTTTTTTCCTATATGTATATGCAGATGTAATTATGGACATCACTCCACAACTCATCACAATCAATCAAAGATCCAAATCAGACAAATATCATAAGAACAAACATTCAAGTGTATAGATACCTATAGAAATAGTTTTATGTATTTTTTTTAATTCCTAAGAGTAGGTCTCCTCCTAAAAGTCAATTTAGGTACAGGATTTCAAAGTGTGAGATCCACATTTGTCTTTAGAAGGAAAAGGTAAGAATAATCAGAGTAAAGCGGAAATAGATTAGAAAAGATTAAGATAAGTTTAGAAAAGATCAGAGTAGCAAAGGTAAGTAAGTATTGGTTGTCCAGTTCTATCTAGGTTTCGTCCTACAGTCAACATTCCTCTGATACCACTTCTGTAACACCCGGGTTTTAGGGGTCCAAAGCCCGGGCGTAAACATAATCACCAGGTGTGCTGGGACCAAGTCTCACACATATGATGAATCATGGCACAGGATCGAATGTCACATCTTTACTATATAACAGGAGTTCTATACAAAATAATTAAATAATTACATCATATGAGGAAACGATCCAGCAACCCAAAGTTGACTGGGAGACGACGGCCTAGATCTCTCTCACGAACTCATCGCAGCATCCTCCATGCGCCTCATCCTGCGGTACCTGTTCTTGACCTGTGGGGGGGTGTGAGACAGCAAGAGTGAGCTCACATACGTTCATCGCTCAACAAGTTGTGGGGAATAATGTGAATGAACTCGCCAATGGTGGGAGCTCACGTGAAGTGTAAGGCTTACCAAAGAGAATGGTTAGAGCTGAGCATTGCTTTTAAAGTTGGTCAAAATTTTATTAGCAATTACTAAGTATAAGTAAATACCAACCCAATTAAATAGTAGAACAAAAGTAACAACATCACCTGTACAACATCACCTGCGATGCAATGCATATGACAAATTGAGTTTAATTCCATAATTTAATCATGTGAGTGTCCGAGCCGCTCATGACCGTGAGCACGGCTAGTATACCAGTTTTACACTCTGCAGAGGTTGCGCATCTTTACCCACAAGTCATGTTACCCATCTGCCAAGGGATCGCGACTTCCCATACACCTCTACCGAGGAGGCGAGGCAGGGTAACACTACGAGGCCTTTACAAAGTTCCACTAGCTTCAGAAAACCCGCTACAGTTTATAGGAAGCTCCAATGCAGGAATCCCTTGCAGGACCGCCATCACAGCAAAATCCTCCCGAGGGCCTCCCTACACTGACCACTCCCCTACTGCCCTTGCCCCTTTCGGGTAAGGTAGTCCTCCACTAGCTTTCCTAATTAGTCAGCCAAGGGCGTCCCATTAAACCCTTGTGGTAGCACTGTTTTCCCGGGTGGTTCTCCATGTTCCAATTAACATAATGATCTTATCATGAACAGTAATAATAAACAGATAATAAAAGTGTAATCATAATTAATGTATCTTCATACCCAAAACCACATAAAGCACTAGCAAGTACTACCCAAAAAAATTCAGTGGTAAACAAGGTATAAAGATAATCAAACTAGGGTAACCTATTGGGTCCCATCAAAATTAACCTATGCAGATCATTATGATTAATCAGAACATGAGTAGGTAAAAAGAAGTGATCAAGGGCACAACTTGCCTGGCACTTGAGATTCCAGGTAAAACTTGCTTTTCAGATGACACGTGTCCTCGCGCTAGTCGTAGCAATACAAACAAACATGGTATAGATAAAATTAACACCACACCAAACATAAGAATATACTACATAATAATGATCTACGCGTTGCTACGAGACTAACGCAACTTGAACGGATCAAATCGGAATTAAAACGGGAGAGTTATGAATTTCTTAATGTTTTATGTACTTGATATAAGATTAATTAGGAAATAAATTTTAAAGTGGCTTTCATATGAAAACAGTGGTATTAGATGATAAACCATAATATTTCAAAATTATAGGAACTGAAATGGGCTAAAAAGGAGTTAGTATGAATTTTCTATGAACAAATGAGTTTCTAGAATTATTTATATACTAAAAATCATTTTCTATAATTAATTATTTATTTTCTCTGCTCCCTGGGCTGCGCACATAAAACAAAGAACCCGGGGGTTTAGCTCATAAAATTCCCTATGACTCAGATATTCCCCGTGGGGGATGGCGGGTTGAATACCCAGAAATACAGGGGCTCATACGAAAGACCGCCAGCCGAAGGGGTACGCGTGACTCTGAGCCCTTAGATCAACAGCCAAGCGCTCAGATTAGATCGCACACAAAACATAACTGCCACCGTAGGATCCGAGATCCACGGTCCGAAATCTCTCCCTTGCATAAGATTGCCCCAGGCCTTTGGATTAACAATCTACGGCCTAGATTCTACATTCACACACTTTTTAATCCAAACCGTCCATCAAGGGACTAACGACCGAGACCCCATCACGAACTGGTCCCGCATCTTCTAATCTCGCCCATTCGAAATGAATCGGGCGGCACACGATTCGCCGCACATCTCCCACACATCCGGCGGTCGCCGAGCGACGAGGCGCCCCAATCCATGGCGGCGGCCATGGGTGGCTCGATCAATCAGCCGCATCAATGCCCCGAACTCTGATCCGATGAGTAACAATCGTAGCAGGGGTCAAAACGAGCGTGACAGGGACAATCTTACCGATGGCTTGAACAGCGAGGAGACCCAACCACGGCACAACGCAATCCAGCGATGTCAGCAGAGCTCCAGCGAGCGATTGGGTTGCCGCGACGACCGTACCTCCATGACTCGGCCACAGGCGCATCCCCAGTGATGAGGCGATGTGCCCAATGACAAGCCCAAGCGCGCGCGCCACGGGTCCAGCCATGGAGGCTTGCTTCCAGGGGAAGGCCACGGACACGGCGTAGACTGGCGTCGGCTGTGCCATGTCGATGCGGAGGTACTCCTGGAACTGGGAGATTGCCTCCGAATCCGGCGACTATGACGGTGATGACGCCCAGGCGAAGGCAAGGAGGGGGCAAGGGAGAGGAGCAGTGTAGTGGATGCCGTCGCCATGGAAGCGGGGCGGTTCCGAGACGGGGGCTAGGAGTTGGGTTAGCGGCGGCGTCAATCCGACGACGAGAAATTGCCGTACAGAACCAAACTCCCGATCTCCTTGCTTTGCACGATCACTATCTACACCATCTGATGAACCTTCCACTCCGATCTGGCTGACTCCATCTCCCTCTCTGTTTTCTCTCGGCAATGGCGGCACGGCTGCGAACAGCGAAACTCCGAGCTTCGGTCCCAAGCTCCAAGGGGTTGGCGTGGAGCGGATAGGGGCGAGGGGAGGTCCGGCTTTATACCTAGGGCAGAGTCCGAGCAGGTGGGTGCTCGCCGCGCAGATCCGGTAATTCCGGCCACGGAGTCAACTCCCAGCCGCACGACTCCGACCATTGCGGCGGATCTCGCTGCGCTTCTGTTGAGCGAAGGAGCGAGAGGCGCGCGACGCTCCCGGATCGGCCTGAGCTTCGCGGCGCCGTTCCTCCGCCCGCCCGCGTAGGAAGCGGAGAAGCTGTTGGGGAGGGAGAAGAAGACCGGATGGCGTGCTGTGCGTGGTGAGTGGGTGACCCGCCGGGTCCACAGTCAGGGAGAAACCTGCATAGCGTGCGCGTGGGAGGGATGCGCTGACACGCGGGCCCCATCCGTCGGTGGCAGGGTGAGAGGGCGCGGGATAGGGACTGGGCTGCGCGGCAGGCTTCTGTTTGTGGGCCGAAAACAGGGTTGGTCGGCCCAAAGTGCACAGCACCCCTTTTTCTTTTATATTTTCATTTTCCTTTCTCTTTTCTCTTATTTTTGAATCTAAGTTTGAATTTCAAATTTGTGATGAACTTGTACTCAATTTTTTTTGAGTATATGATTTGGATAAATCATTGTGGAATAAATTTGTCTATTTATAAGTTTTATTTTTGTATTGCATAGTATTTTTCTTTCTTTCTTTCCAAATTTTAGAATTTCTTTTAGGATTTAATTTCCCATTTGGATTTTTAACATTTTTCACATTATTATATGTTGTCACAAAATGCACACAGAATAAAATCGAGCATGATGCATAATTTGGTAGTATATGTTTTTTATTAATTGTTTTTGGGCATGATGTTCACATAAGATGATGCATAAAGATCAAACTCACATAAAGAAAAAAAAATTGTTCCTCTACTGGTATTATTCCTAGCAATTACAAAGTGGGTGTTACACTCCGGATATAATCACTAACCGATTCATTCTTTTCTTGTCGTAGGGTCACTAAGTCTACTAAATCTAGCTCATAATCACCAGAGAAGAAATGTTCATGAAATTTTTGCTCTAAGTCTCCCCATGACAAAATGGAATTAGGAGGGAGCGTGGCATACCATGTGAATGCAGTCCCTGTTAAGGATAATGAAAATAAACGCACACGGAATGCTTCGGTGTCGGCCAATTCTCCTAATTGTGCTAGGAACTGGCCTATGTGCTCACGCGTGCTCTTTCCTTGGTCACCCGAAAACTTTGCAAACTCGGGTATCATGGTTCCCTGTGGGTATGAGTGGTGATCAAATCGGCTGTCATAAGGCTTCCGATATGATTGCCCCCCAGAGATCATGCTTACTCCGAGCTTATCTTGGAACGCCCCGGCTATTTCTTCCCTCACTATATCAATGGCAGCCGGTGCAAGACCACCGGCTCTCTGGTCAAACATAGGTGGGGTTGGTTGCATGTTAGTATGTTGTCGTTCCCCCCATTGGTTTGAGCTACGTGGTACATTTCCATTTGCCCTATATGGCTCATATGTTTGATCGCTTCTTTCCGTCCTTCTAGGTGGGGCCGGAAAGCTTTCCTGGGCTCTAGGTTTTGAATTAATGGGCTGGTGCATTGCATATTGTGATGGGAAGTGTTGCTGAGATGGGTGAGGATTCAAGTAACAATCTTCCTCAAAAAGGTCATATGCGGACTGTCCGGACATTGGCCCGGACCGTCCGTAATTATGTACGGACCGTCTGTCGTTGTATGCGGATCGTCCGACTGGGTAGTTTAAATTCGGTGCCCTATGTGGTGGCTCGGGTGCGTGTCTAGGTAACTCATTAAAAATGGGCCCGGCTGCGGCTGACCCAGACGGTCCGCGCTCGTGGGCGGATGGTCCGGACACGTGTAGATCGGCTGGTTTACTGCCGATTTGTGTTTGCTCAGGGTACGTGTCCATCGGCATCCCATAAGGGGGTTGTGACTGGTCGTGACAACCTCTAACCGATGTATTACGTATATTATCTCCTAATTCAACCTCGTGTGAAGGAAAATTTGCTACACTAGATTTATCAAATGCACGTACTAGTCTCCTACAATCGTTTTGCATAACCCCTATGATATTTTGCATCTGTTCTCGCTGTTCGTCTATGTAAGCTTTAAAAGATTGGAGTTCGTTGGTGCTACTTACATTTGGGGTAATCGTAGTAGGTCGGAGCGAAGCCAGATCTGTCACCCGTTGCCGAACGACTTTGTTGTTCCTGTCCACTTTGAAATCAGCCAGGAACTTCTCCTTTGCTTCTTGGATCAGCTGCTCCTGGCGCTCCTCGAACAGGAGCTGTTCTTCAGCCGGCAAGGCTTCCCATGTCGGTGTGATGATATTGCTGGTGGAAACCTCAGAGCTATCCTTTGAACCAGCCATTGAGGGCCGATTTGATAGGTCTATATGTGTTGTCCCCAGCGGAGTCGCCAAAAAGTATGTTGACGCTTTTTCGGAGAGCCAAATACTCAAGAAGAACCGGCGGCGGTGCTCTCTGGTCAGGCGCGGACGGTCCGCGGCACGGAGCCGGACGGTCCGCGACCTGGCGCGAGGCGGCGGTGCTCTCTGGTCAGGCGCGGACGGTCCGCGGCCTAGGGCCGGACGGTCCGCGACCTGGTGCAGGAGCTTAGGTCCTCTGCCTGACGGCCGGACGGTCTGCGCCCTGAGGCCGGACGGTCCGCGCGTGCGCAGGGGCGGCGGAAGTCGCCGGCGGCGGCCTGGATCTCGCTACCGGGAGGGACCCGTCGGGGAGGAGAGATCCTACGGGTTGTCTAGGCTCGGGCCGGCCAACCTAGACTCCTCCAATCGGCGTAGAGTCGAAGAGAGGCGAAGAATTTGGGGATTGAGAGGCTAAACCTAAACTAGACTAGAACTACTCCTAGGATAAAATGCGAATAAAAGTTGTATTGATTCGATTGTTGATGATTACAAATCGACCGTATACCTCTCTATTTATAGAGGAGGGGGCTGGACCATTTACAAACTAATTTCCGAGCTTTTCCCGTGACTTTAGCTAACAACCGTAACACAAAACTCGGAACCCTAATCTGCTCTGCGTGCGCGCGGACCGTCCGGCCCCCAGGCGCGGACTGTCCGGACCGCGGACCGTCCGGCCTCAGGGCCGGACCGTCCGCAGGCTCAATTCAGTGCTCAACAATGATATATAATAATTATAGCAAAGCACGGACAACCGGCTAGTAGCCTACATAAACCAAGACTCTTTCAATGTGTTTTTTCCTTTTATTTTGTCCTCCACAATTGATGATTCTCATTATCATAAGAAGGTTTTTGACGATCACATATGTGGACACGCCTTGTGAAGGATCCAGATAGCAGCTAATGGATGACTAATACTATGCATAGTTCGTGCCCTAGCTAGTTGAGAAGTCTCCATTTTTCACTTTAAGATGGATACAAGAAAACGTTAAAAAACGACCACTAAATTAAGAACGTCGGTGCCCTACTTAAAAACATCGGTTTCCTTATACCATCTCCAAGAGAAAGACACAAATTAGGAGATGCAAACAGCTGTCTGAGTCTAAAGGCCCAAAAATCCATTACGATGACTCCAAGAGTTAAACCAATTCACTGTGGGCATCCTCAAGACAGTTAGTTTCGCGCGTTTACAGGAGTTCCAGTGCCACTACCACCCTGCGCTGCCTCGTCACTGTGCCTGCAGCTCGTACGCCCTGCGCCGCCGAGCCACAGCGCCCTGTACCGCGCGGCGTACCCCACACGCAGGGCCGCCGTGCTGCGCCACGTCGCGTCGTGTCAATCAGAGACAATAACCCCTTCTTCAAATTCCCAACCTAATATGTTCTTCAATTTGATGGGTATCTGCATCTTTTTCACATGGATCTTTCAGCTCTGAATCAGACAATATCATTTTGTGTTCATAGCTCTGAATAGCCTGCTCATTTCAGCTAGCTGCAGATTAGGGTGCATCACCAATAGGCTCTTCGTTGTGGAATGATCAAATTGCTAGTTTGTCAGTACAGACCTGAAAAAGGACCACTCGATATGCATGTGACAGATAGTAAATAATTTCTAAATAAACACATCTGACTGATACAATCCATGGGGCCTCCTTGCCAAACTATGTGCCAGGCGGCCAGCCTACAAGCATATGGATGGAGAGCGACATGGCCTATTAGCAGAACTCAACTATTGACACACTATAAAAAAGATCCATGGTTTTCATACATAGAATGAAACTGTTGGATCTTTTAACAAGGCGACAGACTCAACTATGCGACATGGTCAGCCTACAAGCAAATGTGTTTCTGTTTGGAGGTGGCGCTGTTTCCTGGAAGTCTTGCAAGCAGACTCTCTTAACGAAGTCTACAATGGAAGCAGAACTCGCAGCATTAGACACTGCTGGGGCTGAGGCCGAGTGGCTTCGTGATTTCCTATTGGATTTACCGGTAGTTGAAAAATCGATACCGGCTATTTCCATGAACTGTGACAATCAAACTGTGATTACAAAGGTTAACAGTTCTAAGGATAATATGAAGTCTACAAGGCATGTTAAGAGGAGATTGAAATCTGTCAGAAAGATGAAAAACTCCAGAGTTATAACGGTGGATTATGTCCACACATCGAATAATCTGGCAGATCAATTCACTAAGGGTCTATCACGCAATGTGATAGAAAGTGCATCGAGAGAAATAGGTATGAGACCCATGTGAAATTTACTCTAGCGGTAACCTGCTCTATGTGATCGGAGATCCCGTGAAGTAGAGTGGAGAAACAAGCTAGGAGTAGATTATGAAGAAAGATCTCTTCTTTAACTCATTTCTGATGCACATCTTTCCTATCTGTAAGGCAGGATGATTTTTACCTTAATGTATTCCAAGAGTCTTATAAAGATGAGATGTTGTCCTACAGAACATCTTCCGAGGAATACACCTATATGAGTCAGACTGCTGGTCACAGTCTATGGGACTTGGGTAATCCCTAAATACTCATGAAAGGCACTGAAGTGTGACTTATATGCTTCTAAATAACGGGAATACCCTTTTGCAGCCTAGTATCAGCAAAGAATTTGAGTGAATTTCACTTCGCACAAAACTGTCAATTCAAGGCTTAGTCCATTGCTCAGTTGTGAATGGGTGAAACTCTTATTCTAGATGGATGTTCAACTTAACAGTCTTCATCGAAACACTGGTATATCAAAGGATTGTGATTCTGATACTTCATCATTACAAACCCTAGAGTTTGGTGGGGATTGTTGGATCTTTTATGGGCTTGGCCCATTTATTGAATAAACTCTATGGTGTGTAATGGTGGAGAATACCAATAGTACCATATTGGAAGTCCAAGGGTCTTTTGGCTTGACTTATATGGTGGGAATTATTCCACCTAACTTGAGAAGTCAAGAAACGGACAAGGGCGTGCCACACGCGCGCGCGCCGCCGCCGGCCGGGCCGGGCGTGGCGAGGCGAGGCAGGCGAGCGGGCGTGGTGTGGTTATGTTAATTTTTAGCACTCACTAACTGCGTAAACCTTTCAGTCAGCTTCCCTCTGCGAGAGGTTAAGTAGAGGAGAACCCCTAGCACTTGGTACACGTGAACAGAACCATTTCAGAGTCACAGTCCAGCCGCAAGTGAGGGTGTTTCCATCTCGTAGCTCTGCGCGCACAGAGAGGCGAGAGGGCAGGTGCCTCCGAAGCCCTTGCCGTTCGAGACCCTGCTCGGGGGATCGGCAATTAGGTTTTTGGAGAGCGTCTACGCGACTACCCAACGTCCGTCGTTGTCTTCTTCACTGGTTCCTGGCGTCTTCATCTCGTACGGATGGCAAGAGAAGTTGGACAAGGATCAGGATCCTCGGAGCGCATGGGAGGGTATGATCAATTCAGTTCGTTACTGTTTTACATTCTTCATATTATATATGTTCATTTCTATTGTTTCGTATGTAACTCTGTTCTGTCATATTATAATAGGTTATATCTGTCTGTTATAATTTTACAGTCATTCTGTTTATTTTGCTATCTGTTTATTTTCAGTTATTCCGTAATAATTCATGAACCATGTTTATATACTTATTATATTTATATGATTCATATGTTTTATGTTCTCTTGATCCATATTGGTATGGATCAATTTGAGATCATGATTTCTATATTTAATTATCTTTTATATGTCATCATCATAATGTTAATTTATGGAATTAAAATGATATGGAAAATGCCTATAATTCTAACAGAAACCTACAAGCAAATGGATCGGGAAAAAGGATGAACACAAATAAAACCAACCTTCGACGAAAACGCAAGGACCAGAATCACTGTTACCATAGAATAGAGAAAACGAAGACTCACGCTGTCGAGTCTTCGAGCCTCTCGCCTCCGCGTCGTCATGCCTCGCGTCGTCCCGAATCTGCAACCCATGTCTCTCTCTGCCCCGCCGATGCGCCGTGCTTGCTCCTCGCGTTGCTACGCCTTACGCCACCGAGTTGCAGCACCCTACGTCACCGTGTCGTACCCTACACAGGCCGGCACGCTGTGTCTCGTATCGCTGCGCCTGCGCGTCGCCGTGTTGCTGTGGTCTGCGTCGCTAGCCACTCCTTCCCTAAACGTGCGGACGTAGGACGACAGTTGTGCGCATGAGATGTGTCGAGGAGGAACAAACGAAGTTTTTGTTGGAGGATCGATTGAATGCATTGAGCCAGCCCATTATGGCCCAACTATTGGAGCTTGTTATTTTAATATACAAGAGCTATTTTTAAAATGGGTCCCTAGATGCCTCTGCTCTTGAAGGTGTCTTAGACCGACATAAATACATCGGCTATAAGGGTGGACCGACATATTTATCTAACTTAAGTACGTCGGCTAGTCGATAGACTGACGTATCTAAGGTTAAGTACATGGTGTGGCTGTTGTCTGACGTACTTATTTGTGTACATTGAAGTAAATACTTCAGCTAAGTACGTGTTCCCCACGTACTCAACTTAAGTACATCGGTCTATTAGAGTAAGAACATCAGTCCTGGTTCACGTTCTTTAATCATTTTCCTGATGCTCTTAATTAACTGTCTAGGATCGTTGCCAATTTAGAAACGTCTAGATGCATCAAATTGTTTATGTAAGGAGTGATTGAAGTGTTTTGTGAAGAGTGCTACAAAGAAATACCACCAATATTCAAGAACGCGAAAAACAATGTCAGTTGGACTTAATTCAGCACATTTGACATATGTTTGGAAATTCGAATTAACTCCTGTTGAGAACATGTCACGGTTACATGCTGTTTGTATCCTTTCATTTTAAAGGATTTAAAATTTATTTAATAGATTAGATTATTTAGATTGTAATTTGATATTCCACCACGTTTTCAAAGTTTAGATAAAAATCTATCCCAAATTCATAAGATATGGGGTGGAAATTAATTTTATGTATCACAAGTCTATACTTCTATTCTATAACTTATATATAACACCCTTTTCGAATCACTCCCGTATAGTAGAAATATAACACATAAATATATCTCATATGATAAACTGTAATAAAACTGTAATACACACACACACACACACACACACACACACATATATATATATATATATTTATAAAAGAAGTGTTTTGTGAAGAGTGTTACAAATAAATACCACCAATATTCAAGAACGCGAAAAACAAGGTCAGTTGGACTTGATTCAGCACATTTGACATATATATGTTTGGGAATTCGAATTAACTCCTGTTGAGAACATGTCACGGTTACATGTTGTTTGTATCCTTTCATTTTAAAGGATTTAAAATTTATTTAATAGATTGGATTATTTAAATTGTAATTTGATATTCCACCACGTTTTCAAAGTTTAGATAAAAATCTATCCCAAATTCATAAGATATGGGGTGGAAATTAATTTTATGTATCACAAGTCTATGCTTCTATTCTATAACTTATATATAACACCCTCTTCGAATCACTCCCGTATAGTAAAAATATAACACATAAATATCTTTCATATGATGAACTGTAATATACATATATATAAGAAGTGTTTTGTGAAGAGTGCTACAAAGAAATACCACCAATATTCAAAAACGCGAAAAACAACGTAAGTTGGACTTGATTCAGCAAATTTGACATATATATGTTTGGGAATTCGAATTAACTCTTGTTGAGAACATGTCACGGTTACATGCTTTTTGTATCCTTTCATTTTGAAGGAATTCAAATTTATTTAATAGATTAGATTATTTGGTTTGGAATTTGATATTCCACCACGCTTTCAAAGTTTAGATAAAAATCTATCCCAAATTCATAAGATATGGGGTAGAAATTAATTTTATGTATCACAAGTCTATGCTTCTATTGTACAACTTATATATAACATCCTCTTCGAATCACTCCCGTATAGTAGAAATATAACACTTAAATATCTCTCATACGATGAACTGTAATATACATATATATAAGAAGTGTTTTGTGAAGAGTGCTACAAAGAAATACCACCAATATTCAAGAAAGCGAAAAACAACGTCAGTTGGACTTGATTCAGCACCTTTGACATATGTTTGGGAATTCGAATTAACTCTTGTTGAGAACATGTCACGGTTACATGTTGTTTGTATCCTTTCATTTTGAATAAATTAAAATTTATTTAATAGATTAGAATTTGATATTCCACCACGTTTTCAAAGTTTAGATAAAAATCTATCCCAAATTCATACGATATGGGGTGGAAATTAATTTTATGTATCACAAGTCTATGCTTCTATTCTACAACTTATATATAACACCCTCTTCAAATCACTCCTGTATAGTAGAAATATAACACATAAATATCTCTCATACGATGAACTGTAATATACATATATATAAGAAGTGTTTTGTGAATAGTGCTACAAAGAAATACCACCAATATTCAAGAACGCGAAAAACAACGTCAGTTGGACTTGATTCAGCACATTTGACATATGTTTGGGAATTCGAATTAACTCCCGTTGAGAACATGTCACGGTTACATGCTGTTTGTATCCTTTCATTTTGAAGGAATTAAAATTTATTTAATAGATTAGATTATTTGGTTTGGAATTTGATATTCCACCACGTTTTCAAAGTTTAGATAAAAATCTATCCCAAATTCATAAGATATGGGGTGGAAATTAATTTTATGTATCACAAGTCTATGCTTCTATTCTACAACTTATATATAACACCTCTTCGAATCACTCCCGTATAGTATAAAATAACACATAAATATCTCTCATACGATGAACTGTAATATACATATATATAAGAAGTGTTTTGTGAAGAGTGCTACAAAGAAATACCACCAATATTCAAGAACACGAAAAACAACGGCAGTTGGACTTGATTCAGCACATTTGACATATGTTTGGGAATTCGAATTAACTCATGTTGAGAACATGTCACGGTTACATGTTGTTTGTATCCTTTCATTTTGAAGGAATTAAAATTTATTTAATAGATTAGATTATTTGGTTTGGAATTTGATATTCCACCACGTTTTCAAAGTTTAGATAAAAATCTATCCCAAATTCATAAGATATGGGGTGGAAATTAATTTTATGTATCACAAGTTTATGCTTCTATTCTACAACTTATATATAACACCTTCTTCGAATCACTCCCGTATAGTAGAAATATAGCACATAAATATCTTTCATATGATGAACTGTAATATACATATATATAAGAAGTGTTTTGTGAAGAGTGCTACAAAGAAATACCACCAATATTCAAGAACGCGAAAAACAACGTCAGTTGGACTTGATTCAGCACATTTGACATATGTTTGGGAATTCGAATTAACTCCTGTTGAGAACATGTCACGGTTACATGCTGTTTGTATCCTTTCATTTTGAAGAAATTAAAATTTATTTAATAGATTAGATTATTTGGTTTGGAATTTGATATTCCACCACGTTTTCAAAGTTTAGATAAAAATCTATCCCAAATTCATAAGATATGGGGTGGAAATTAATTTTATGTATCACAAGTCTATGCTTTTATTCTACAAGTTATATATAACACCCTCTTCGAATCACTCCCGTATAGTAGAAATATAGCACATAAATATCTCTCATATGATGAACTGTAATATACATATATATAAGAAGTGTTTTGTGAAGAGTGCTACAAAAAAATACCACCAATATTCAAGAACGCGAAAAACAACGTCAGTTGGACTTGATTCAGCACATTTGACATATGTTTGGGAATTCGAATTAACTCCTGTTGAGAACATGTCACGGTTACATGCTGTTTGTATCCTTTCATTTTGAAGGAATTAAAATTTATTTAATAGATTAGATTATTTGGTTTGGAATTTGATATTCCACCAAATTTTCAAAGTTTAGATAAAAATCTATCCCAAATTCATAAGATATGGGGTGGAAATTAATTTTATGTATCACAAGTCTATGCTTCTATTCTACAACTTATATATAACACCCTCTTCGAATCACTCCTGTATAGTAGAAATATAGCACATAAATACCTCTCATATTATGAACTGTAATATACATATATATAAGAAGTGTTTTGTGAAGAGTGCTATAAAGAAATACCACCAATATTCAAGAACGCGAAAAACAACGTCAGTTGGACTTGATTCAGCACATTTGACATATGTTTGGGAATTCGAATTAACTTTTGTTGAGAACATGTCACGTTTACATGATGTTTGTATGCTTTCATTTTAAAGGAATTAAAATTTATTTAATAGATTAGATTATTTGGTTTGGAATTTGATATTCCACCACGTTTTCAAAGTTTAGATAAAAATCTATCCCAAATTCATAAGATATGGGGTGAAAATTAATTTTATGTATCACAAGTCTATGCTTCTATTCTACAACTTATATATAACACCCTCTTCGAATCACTCCCGTATAGTAGAAATATAGCACATAAATATCTCTCATATGATGAACTGTAATATACATATATATAAGAAGTGTTTTGTGAAGAGTGCTAGAAAGAAATACCACCAATATTCAAAAACACGAAAAACAACGTAAGTTGGACTTGATTCAGCAAATTTTACATATATATGTTTGGGAATTCGAATTAACTCCTGTTGAGAACATGTCACGGTTACATGCTATTTGTATCCTTTCATTTTGAAGGAATTAAAATTTATTTAATAGATTAGATTATTTGGTTTGGAATTTGATATTCCACCACACTTTCAAAGTTTAGATAAAAATCTATCCCAAATTCATAAGATATGGGGTAGAAATTAATTTTATGTATCACAAGTCTATGCTTCTATTGTACAACTTATATATAACACCCTCTTCGAATCACTCTCGTATAGTAGAAATATAACACTTAAATATCTCTCACACGATGAACTGTAATATACATATATATAAGAAGTGTTTTGTGAAGAGTGCTACAAAGAAATACCACCAATATTCAAGAACGCGAAAAACAACGTCAGTTGGACTTGATTCAGCACATTTGACATATGTTTGGGAATTCGAATTAACTCCTGTTGAGAACATGTCACAGTTACATGTTGTTTGTATCCTTTCATTTTGAAGGAATTAAAATTTATTTAATAGATTAGATTATTTAGTTTGGAATTTGATATTCCACCACGTTTTCAAAGTTTAGATAAAAATCTATCCCAAATTCATACGATATGGGGTAGAAATTAATTTTATGTATCACAAGTCTATGCTTATATTCTACAACTTATATATAACACCCTCTTCAAATCACTCCCGTATAGTAGAAATATAACACATAAATATCTCTCATACGATGAACTGTAATATACATATATATATATAAGAAGTGTTTTGTGAAAAGTGCTACAAAGAAATACCACCAATATTCAAGAACGCGAAAAACAACGTCAGTTGGACTTGATTCAGCACATTTGACATATGTTTGGGAATTCGAATTAACTCCCGTTGAGAACATGTCACGGTAACATGCTGTTTGTATCCTTTCATTTTGAAGGAATTAAAATTTATTTAATAAATTAGATTATTTGGTTTGGAATTTGATATTCCACCACGTTTTCAAAGTTTAGATAAAAATCTATCCCAAATTCATAAGATATGGGGTGGAAATTAATTTTATGTATCACAAGTTTATGCTTCTATTCTACAACTTATATATAACACCTCTTCGAATCACTCCCGTATAGTATAAAATAACACATAAATATCTCTCATACGATGAACTGTAATATACATATATATAAGAAGTGTTTTGTGAAGAGTGCTACAAAGAAATACCACCAATATTCAAGAACACGAAAAACAACGTCAGTTGGACTTGATTCAGCACATTTGACATATGTTTGGGAATTCGAATTAACTCATGTTGAGAACATTTCACGGTTACATGCTGTTTGTATCCTTTCATTTTGAAGGAATTAAAATTTATTTAATAGATTAGATTATTTGGTTTGGAATTTGATATTCCACCACGTTTTCAAAATTTAGATAAAATTCTATCTCAAATTCATAAGATATGGGGTGGAAATTAATTTTATGTATCACAAGTTTATGCTTCTATTCTACAACTTATATATAACACCCTCTTCGAATCACTCCCGTATAGTAGAAATATAGCACATAAATATCTCTCATATGATGAACTGTAATATACATATATATAAGAAGTGTTTTGTGAAGAGTGCTACAAAGAAATACCACCAATATTCAAGAACGTGAAAAACAACGTCAGTTGGACTTGATTCAGCACATTTGACATATGTTTGGGAATTCGAATTAACTCCTGTTGAGAACATGTCACAGTTACATGCTGTTTGTATCCTTTCATTTTGAAGAAATTAAAATTTATTTAATAGATTAGATTATTTGGTTTGGAATTTGATATTCCACCACGTTTTCAAAGTTTAGATAAAAATCTATCCCAAATTCATAAGATATGGGGTGGAAATTAATTTTATGTATCACAAGTCTATGCTTCTATTCTACAACTTATATATAACACCCTCTTCGAATCACTCCCGTATAGTAGAAATATAGCACATAAATATCTCTCTTATGATGAACTGTAATATACATATATATATATATATATAAGAAGTGTTTTGTGAAGAGTGCTACAAAAAAATACCACCAATATTCAAGAACGCGAAAAACAACGTCAGTTGGACTTGATTCAGCACATTTGACATATGTTTGGGAATTCGAATTAACTCCTGTTGAGAACATGTCACGGTTACATGCTGTTTGTATCCTTTCATTTTGAAGGAATTAAAATTTATTTAATAGATTAGATTATTTGGTTTGGAATTTGATATTCCACCAAATTTTCAAAGTTTAGATAAAAATGTATCCCAAATTTATAAGATATGGGGTGGAAATTAATTTTATGTATCACAAGTCTATGCTTCTATTCTACAACTTATATATAACACCCTCTTCGAATCACTCCTGTATAGTAGAAATATAGCACATAAATACCTCTCATATTATGAACTGTAATATACATATATATAAGAAGTGTTTTGTGAAGAGTGCTATAAAGAAATACCACCTATATTCAAGAACGCAAAAAACAACGTCAGTTGGACTTGATTCAGCACATTTGACATATGTTTGGGAATTCGAATTAACTCTTGTTGAGAACATGTCACGGTTACATGATGTTTGTATCCTTTCATTTTAAAGAAATTAAAATTTATTTAATAGATTAGATTATTTGGTTTGGAATTTGATATTCCACCACGTTTTCAAAGTTTAGATAAAAATCTATTCTAAATTCATAAGATATGGGGTGGAAATTAATTTTATGTATCACAAGTCTATGCTTCTGTTCCACAACTTATATATAACACCCTCTTCGAATCACTCCCGTATAGTAGAAATATAGCACATAAATATCTCTCATATGATGAACTGTAATATACATATATATAAGAAGTGTTTTGTGAAGAGTGCTACAAAGAAATACCACTAATATTTAAGAACGCGAAAAACAACGTCAGTTGAACTTGATTCAGCACATTTGACATATGTTTGGGAATTCGAATTAACTCCTGTTGAGAACATGTCACAGTTACATGCTATTTGTATCCTTTCATTTTGAAGAAATTAAAATTTATTTAATAGATTAGATTATTTGGTTTGGAATTTGATATTCCACCACGTTTTCAAAGTTTAGATAAAAATCTATCCCAAATTCATAAGATATGGGGTGGAAATTAATTTTATGTATCACAAGTCTATGCTTCTATTCTACAACTTATATATAACACCCTCTTCGAATCACTCCCGTATAGTAGAAATATAGCACATAAATATCTCTCATATGATGAACTGTAATATACATATATATAAGAAGTGTTTTATGAAGAGTGCTACAAAGGAATACCACCAATATTCAAGAACGCGAAAAACAACGTTAGTTAAACTTGATTCAGCACATTTGACATATGTTTGGGAATTCGAATTAACTCCTGTTGAGAACATGTCACAGTTACATGTTGTTTGTATCCTTTCATTTTAAAGGAATTAAAATTTATTTAATAGATTAGATTATTTGGTTTTGAATTTGATGTTCCACCACGTTTTCAAAGTTTAGATAAAAATCTATCCCAAATTCATAAGATATGGGGTGGAAATTAATTTTATGTATCACAAGTCTATGCTTCTATTCTACAACTTATATATAACACCCTCTTCGAATCACTCCCGTATAGTAGAAATATAGCACATAAATACCTCTCATATGATGAACTGCAATATACATATATATAAGAAGTGTTTTGTGAAGAGTGCTACAAAGAAATACCACCAATATTCAAGAACGCGAAAAACAACGTCAGTTGGACTTCATTCAGCACATTTGACATATGTTTGGGAATTCGAATTAACTCCTGTTGAGAACATGTCACAGTTACATGCTGTTTGTTTCCTTTCATTTTAAAGGAATTAAAATTTATTTAATATATTAGATTATTTGGTTTGGAATTTGATATTCCACCACGTTTTCAAAGTTTAGATAAAAATCTATTCTAAATTCATAAGATATGTGGTGGAAATTAATTTTATGTATCACAAGTCTATGCTTTTATTCCACAACTTATATATAACACCCTCTTCGAATCACTCTCGTATAGTAGAAATATAGCACATAAATATCTCTCATATGATGAACTGTAATATACATATATATAAGAAGTGTTTTGTGAAGAGTGCTACAAAGAAATACCACCAATATTCAAGAACGCGAAAAACAACGTGAGTTGAACTTGATTTAGCACATTTGACATATGTTTGGGAATTCGAATTAACTCCTGTTGAGAACATGTCACAGTTACATGCTGTTTGTATCCTTTCATTTTGAAGAAATTAAAATTTATTTAATAGATTAGATTATTTGGTTTTGAATTTGATATTCCACCACGTTTTCAAAGTTTAGATAAAAATCTATCCCAAATTCATATTTTATGGGGTGGAAATTAATTTTATGTATCACAAGTCTATGCTTTTATTTTACAACTTATATATAACACCCTCTTCGAATCACTCCCGCATAGTAGAAATATAGCACATAAATATCTCTCATAGGATGAACTGTAATATACATATATATAAGAAGTGTTTTGTGAAGAGTGCTACAAAGACATACCACCAATATTCAAGAACGTGAAAAACAACGTCAGTTGAACTTGATTCAGCACATTTGACTTATGTTTGGGAATTCGAATTAACTTCTATTGAGAACATATCACTGTTACATGTTGTTTGTATCCTTTCATTTTGAAGAAATTAAAATTTATTTAATAGATTAGATTATTTGGTTTGGAATTTTATATTCCACCACGTTTTCAAAGTTTATATAAAAATCTATCTCAAATTCATAAGATATGGGGTGGAAATTAATTTTATGTATCACAAGTCTATGCTACTATTTTTCAACTTATATATAACACCCTCTTCGAATCACTCCCGTATAGTAGAAATATAGCACATAAATATCTCTCATATGATGAACTGTAATATAAATATATATCAGAAGTGTTTTGTGAAGAGTGCTACAATGACATACCACCAATATTCAAGAATGCGAAAAACAACGTCAGTTGGACTTGATTCAGCACATTTGACATATGTTTGGGAATTCGAATTAACTCCTGTTGAGAACATGTCACGATTACATGTTGTTTGTATTCTTTCATTTTGAAGGAATTAAAATTTATTTAATAGATTAGATTATTTGGTTTGGAATTTGATATTCCACCACGTTTTAAAAGTTTAGATAAAATCTATCCCAAATAAATAATATATGGGGTGAAAATTAATTTTATGTATCACAAGTCTATGCTTTTATTCTACAACTTATATATAACACCCTCTTCGAATCACTCCCGTATAGTAGAAATATAACACATAAATATCTCTCATAGGATGAACTGTAATATACATATATATAAGAAGTGTTTTGTGAAGAGTGCTACAAAGACATACCACCAATATTCAAGAACGCGAAAAACAACGTCAGTTGGACTTGATTCAGCACATTTGACATATGTTTGGGAATTCGAATTAAGTCCTATTGAGAACATGTCACGATTACATGCTGTTTGTATCCTTTCATTTTGAAGGAATTAAAATTTATTTAATAGATTAGATTATTTGGTTTGGAATTTGATATTCCACCACGTTTTCAAAGTTTAGATAAAAATCTATCCCAAATTCATAAGATATGGGGTGGAAATTAATTTTATGTATCACAAGTCTATGCTTCTATTCTACAACTTATATATAACACCCTCTTCGAATCACTCCCGTATAGTAGAAATATAGCACATAAATATCTCTCATAGGATGAATTGTAATATACATATATATAAGAAGTGTTTTGTGAAGAGTGCTACAAAGACATACCACCAATATTCAAGAACGCGAAAAACAACGTCAGTTGGACTTGATTCCGCACATTTGACATATGTTTGGGAATTCGAATTAACTCCTATTGAGAACATGTCACGGTTACATGTTGTTTGTATCCTTTCATTTTGAAGGAATTAAAATTTATTTAATAGATTAGATTATTTGGTTTGGAATTTGATATTCCACCACGTTTTCAAAGTTTAGATAAAAATCTATCCCAAATTCATAAGATATGGGGTGGAAATTAATTTTATGTATCACAAGTCAATGCTTCTATTCTACAACTTATATATAACACCCTTTTCGAATAACTCCCGTATAGTAGAAATATAGCACATAAATATCTCTAATATGATGAACTGTAATATACATATATATAAGAAGTGTTTTGTGAAGAGTGCTACAAAAAAATACCACCAATATTCAAGAACTCGAAAAACATCTTCAGTTGGACTTGATTCAGCACATTTGACATATGTTTGGATATTCGAATTAACTCCTGTTGAGAACATGTCACGGTTACATGGTGTTTGTATCCTTTCATTTTGAAGGAATTAAAATTTAATTAATAGTATAGATTATTTAGTTTGGAATTTGATATTCCACCACATTTTTAAAGTTTAGATAAAATTCTATCCAAATTCATAAGATATGGGGTGGAAATTAATTTTATGTATCACAAGTCTATGCTTCTATTCTTCAACTTATATATAACACCTTCTTCGAATCACTCCCGTATAGTAGAAATATAACACATAAATATCTCTCATATGATGAACTGTAATAAATATATATATAAGAAGTGTTTTGTGAAGAGTGCTACAAAGAAATACCACCAATATTCAAGAACGCGAAAAACAACGTCAGTTGGACTTGATTCAGCACATTTGACATATGTTTGAGAATTCGAATTAACTCCTGTTGAGAACATGTCACGGTTACATGCTGTTGTATTCTTTCAGTTTGAAGGAATTAAAATTTATTTAATAGATTAGATTATTTGGTTTGGAATTTGATATTCCACCACGTTTTCAAAGTTTAGATAAAAATCTATCCCAAATTCATAATATATGGAGTGGAAATTAATTTTATGTATCACAAGTCTATGCTTTTATTCCACAACTTATATATAACACACTCTTCGAATCACTCTCGTATAGTAGAAATATAGCACATAAATATCTCTCATATGATGAACTGTAATATACATATATATAAGAAGTGTTTTGTGAAGAGTGCTACAAAGAAATATCACCAATATTCAAGAACGCGAAAAACAACGTCAGTTGGACTTGATTCAGCACAATTGACATATGTTTGGGAATTCGAATTAACTCCTGTTGAGAACATGTGACGGTTACATGTTGTTTGTATCCTTTCATTTTGAAGGAATTAAAATTTATTTAATAGATTAGATTATTTGGTTTGGAATTTGATATTCCACCACGTTTTCAAAGTTTAGATAAAACTTTATCCTAAATTCATAAAATATGGGGTGGAAATTAATTTTATGTATCACATGTCTATGCTTCTATTCCACAACTTATATATAACACCCTTTTCGAATCACTCCCGTATAGTAGAAATATAGCACATAAATATCTCTCATATGATGAACTGTAATATACATATATATAAGAAGTGTTTTGTGAAGAGTGCTACAAAGAAATATCACCAATATTCAAGAACGCGAAAAACAACGTCAGTTGGACTTGATTCAACACATTTGACATATGTTTGGAAATTCAAATTAACTCCTATTGAGAACATGTCACGGTTACATGTTGTTTGTATCCTTTCATTTTGAAGGAATTAAAATTTATTTAATAGATTAGATTATTTGGTTTGGAATTTGATATTCCACCACGTTTTCAAAGTTTAGATAAAAATCTATCCCAAATTCATAAGATATGAGGTGGAAATTAATTTTATGTGTCACAAGTCTATACTTCTATTCTACAACTTATATATAACACCCTCTTCGAATCTTTCCCGTATAGTAGAAATATAGCACATAAATATCTTTCATATGATGAACTGTAATATACATATATATAAGAAGTGTTTTGTGAAGAGTGCTACAAAAAATACCACCAATATTCAAGAACGCAAAAAACAACGTCAGTTGGACTTGATTCAGCACATTTGACATATGTTTGAGAATTCGAATTAACTCCTGTTGAGAACATGTCACGGTTACATGCTGTTGTATTCTTTCATTTTGAAGGAATTAAAATTTATTTAATAGATTAGATTATTTGGTTTGGAATTTGATATTCCACCACGTTTTCAAAGTTTAGATAAAAATCTATCCCAAATTCATAAGATATGGGGTGGAAATTAATTTTATGTATCACAAGTCTATGCTTTTATTCCACAACTTATATATAACACCCTCTTCGAATCACTCTCGTATAGTAGAAATATAGCACATAAATATCTCTCATATGATGAACTGTAATATACATATATATAAGAAGTGTTTTGTGAAGAGTGCTACAAAGAAATACCACCAATATTCAAGAACGCGAAAAACAACGTCAGTTGGACTTGATTCAGCACAATTGACATATGTTTGGGAATTCGAATTAACTCCTGTTGAGAACATGTGACGGTTACATGTTGTTTGTATCCTTTCATTTTGAAGGAATTAAAATTTATTTAATAGATTAGATTATTTGGTTTGGAATTTGATATTCCACCACGTTTTCAAAGTTTAGATAAAACTTTATCCTAAATTCATAAGATATGGGGTGGAAATTAATTTTATGTATCACATGTCTATGCTTCTATTCCACAACTTATATATAACACCCTTTTCGAATCACTCCCGTATAGTAGAAATATAGCACATAAATATCTCTCATATGATGAACTATAATATACATATATATAAGAAGTGTTTTGTGAAGAGTGCTACAAAGAAATACCACCAATATTCAAGAACGCGAAAAACAACGTCAGTTGGACTTGATTCAACACATTTGACATATGTTTGGGAATTCGAATTAGCTCTTATTGAGAACATGTCACGGTTACATGCTGTTTGTATCCTTTCATTTTGAAGGAATTAAAATTTATTTAATAGATTAGATTATTTGGTTTGGAATTTGATATTCCACCACGTTTTCAAAGTTTAGATAAAAATCTATCCCAAATTCATAAGATATGGGGTGGAAATTAATTTTATGTATCACAAGTCTATGCTTCTATTCCACAACTTATATATAACACCCTATTCGAATCACTCCCGTATAGTAGAAATATAGCACATAAATATATCTCATATGATGAACTGTAATATACATATATATAAGAAGTGTTTTGTGAAGAGTGGTACAAAGAAATACCACCAATATTCAAGAACGCGAAAAACAACGTCAGTTAGACTTGATTCAGCACATTTGACATATGTTTGGGAATTCGAATTAACTCTTGTTGAGAACATGTCACGGTTACATGCTGTTTGTATCCTTTTATTTTGAAGGAACTAAAATTTATTCAATATATTAGATTATTTGGTTTGGAATTTGATATTCCACCACGTTTTCAAAGTTTAGATAAAAGTCTATCCCAAATTCATAAGATATAGGGTGGAAATTAATTTTATGTATCACAAGTCTATGCTTCTATTCTACAACTTATATATAACCACTACACGACGGTTCACTTACAGCGACCTACGGTTGGTTGCTAAAACGGCCTTCAGCGACCTACGGTTGGTCGCTAAAAACTTTTAGCGACCCATAAGGATGGTCGCTGTAATTGCCGTCGCTAAAGGCTTTAGCGACCGACATCTTTTTAGCGACCGACCGTCCGTTGCTAATATTGTATATTTAGCGACCAACCGTGGGTTGCTATACTATAGATTTAGCAACCAACCGTAAGTCGTCATACTATACATTTAGCAACCAATAGAAAGTCACCCTTTTACAGTTGTTCTTAATAATAATATACATTTAATTAAGCACCACAAATCACAGAGTTTTATACACAAATCATAAAGACATACACAGTTAATCAGTATACTACAGTCATAGATCCATCACATAAACACAAAAGCACCACAATTATATATTCACAAAAGCATCACACTTATAATATCATTCACAACTAGATCACTAATGTTTCATATCACTCCAACTATTGTTCAAAAGCCCACAACTATATCACTCTAGCTGCTCCAGAGCTGATCAGTCACAAAAGCACCAAAGCTACACTAATGCTTCAAGAAGTTCAAAAGCCTTCAGACAACCACTCCAGCTTCTTATATCCTCCTGTTTTAAGGTAAAAGCTTTCTTTGTCCAGAACACCCTAGAAAAAAGTACATCAAATTAGTATATTGTTGCTGCATTTGCAAATAAAAATACAATTTTGATGTCTTATCTACCTCCACTAGATGGTGTTGCAGCCTTATGCACCAACTTCAGCTGGTGCAATCAAGGTTAATCATCATTAAGTTGCTAGCTCATATAAATCTAAACATAAACAAGATAAGATATAAACAGAAATATACATATGAACTAATAACTCACTGGAAGGAACTTGAATGACTTCTTCATGACAACAAGCTAGCGTACTTCCAAGGCACCCTGAGCGCTGAACACTTGGACCACAAAACAAGAGTCTCATATTAATTATAGTATGAACTATGAGCAAAGTAAATTTCTAACAGCTATAGAAAAAAATGAAAGATAAACTGGGCCAATATCCATCTAATAAGCCAATCAATATCACTCCGATCACTTAGATATGATGAGTGCATGCTCTATATCTTGCACAATACTTTTAGACGGTCCCTCTCTGTATTAGCAAATAAACATCCAAGAAATTTAATAAGATAAATCTTGAGCATACCTCACATTTGACCATCAATATAAATATAATTTTTAGATGATCCAATGCTATGATTGACTTTATCCATACTCCTTGTTGGTTGAATTGTACCTTTTGTCTTCACTAGTCAAGAAAGAATCCTAGTATTCAGAAGCATTTTGGCCTCTCTTTGTCAATCACACAAAGTGCAGAGGATTCAAGTTGCAGGGAAATTCAGTACACCCCTACTGTGGTATATTATAAATAATCAAATATAGAATCGGATAGCAACCATACAAAGTGCAGAGGAAAAACTATAGAGATATAAACAGCAGGGTGCCAAAGAAGAGAAAGAAAAAGGTGAATGGTATACCAAAAAAACACAATCCATTGTATAATCCGTCAAAAAAAATATGTACAAAACGACTTGAGTGAAGATGAAACAACGAGTGGAGACGAAACAGGACGTTCGCCTGGCGTTCTCATCGCATGGTCAAATTGGGCTTTCCTGTGCGTGCCTGCAGGTTGCAGGGCAGGCACAGCAAACAATTACCACAGCAACAACTTCTCTCCGGAAGTCCCAAACGGTGCAGCACGGCGGCACAGCTGAACGGTCAGGACGAACAAAGAAACCCAAACCCAAATTCCTGCAGATGGTTGTTCAGAAAAACGACTTGGACTTGAGCAGGTAAAAAAACACTTTGCTTCAGGATTTTACTCCGGGGATTCATAGGCACACCCCACATTCATAGGCAGTATGTAATCATTGTCCTACCCTGATTCCCAGCCATTACTACCAATTCCAGCATATTGAATAACAGGGAGTATTGTCTCCTTGTTAGCCTGATCCAAAGCCAAATCCATAATTCTAGATAAAGCAAGCAATTTATCAGCAACACAAGAAGTTTCAAATAAAATAAGACTACAACATTTTAGAAACTTGAAAGCATACTTGCTATACGGCAAATGTGGACTAATACTGAGCAACTTACAACAACTTTGGTGGCCACTACCGTGCTGTTTATGGGCAAACCGATAGGAGCAGCATACTGCTAGTAGAAGGTATTGGAACTATAATGATTACAAGGCACTAGAACGATCTATTAGTGTGCATATGTGGATTAGAACCAATTAATGGAAGCAAACACTTGTAGTTTCTTCAAGCTGGGCATCAAGCACTGATGTAAACAAATGAAATGGAATAGGTTCATATTGCAGCAAACACCTGCAGCTCCACCTTCGTTTAAAAACATGTTTACCTTTGATGCATTTGGTCGAACACCAGGTGAGCGTGTCGTGCGGTGCTCGCATGGCTTCACGTTGGGGTTCGGCGGCATGCAGCGCGTCCTTCACGTTGGGGTTCGTCGGAGTAGGAGTGGCCGCATCGACATCCCGCTCAAGCTCGAGGCAGAGGTTGCAGGTGTGGTTAGGGTCCTCAGGGCGGACGAGCCCGAGGAATTTGATCCGCCTCCCCACCAGCAGGGCCCACGGTGACGGCGGGCGTGGGGCTCGGGCTGCGCTGCTCGGCGACCGGTTGCGTGGCAGCGGCTGGAGAAGAGGAGGGGAGAGAAGCGAGAGAGAGAGAGCCGCTTGGGAGAGAGAGGAGCAGGGAGAGGCGGCGGCTACCAGGGGCGGCGGCGGCCTGAGGGAGGATAGGGCAGGGGCGGCGGCTGGGGAGATGGGCCAAGTGGGCCGGCTAGGTTAGGTTAGGTTTTAGTTTTTTTTATTTCTTTTTTTTTCTATTTCCTTTTGTAAATTCGAATTATATTTTTAAATAACCCTAAATTTCATAATAATCACAACAAAACTATTTATAAATAAAATATTTATTTTTGGACTAATAATTATTATATTACTTATTTAGATTTCTATTTAAGTAGAAATGTTATTAAATGTTAAAAATTAATTATGAGCAAATCAAAAATCATTCCAAATGCAAATAAATGGCACATAATTAAATGAAAAACTTATTACCCTGATTACCACTAAAATTATTAATATACATATTTTCCGAAAACCTTATTTTAGCAATTCATTATTGTTTTGTAAAATGAAATTTTCTTTACAAGATCAAATCCATAAATTGGATTTACAAAAATCAATTCAAACAAAACATATGCTTCGGCACGAGTGCAACAAACACTTGGTAAAATTTTATCTATTCAAGAATTGTTCAAATTATTTATATTACCCTTTTACTATTAGAAATCATAAGTATTTTTCCCTTTATATTGAAAAATAATAATATAAACTAAGTTATCTTCAATTGAGCGATCAATGTTTACTTGTTTTAATTAATTTTTAGTCACTAACATCTACAGGTACGTTCAGGCTATAAGATTTGATAGTGATCCTTGCTCTATAGCGACCCACCGCTAGTCCCCGACAACATCTATAGCGACCAACCTTAAGTTGTTAGATTTCTAGACTTTTAGCGACCAACCGACCTTTGCTACAAAAGGATTTAGCGACTGATCGTCGGTCCCTAACCTTTAGCAACCAACAGTTGGTACCTAATAAGGGTCGCTAAAGATCAACCGTCGTGTAGTGAAACACCCTCTTCGAATCACTCTCGTATAGTAGAAATATAGCACCTAAATATATCTCATATGATGAACTGTAATATATATATATATATATATATATATATATATATATATATATATATATATATATATATATATATAAGAAGTGTTTTGTGAAGAGTGCTACAAAGAAATACCACCAATATTCAAGAACGCGAAAAACAACGTCAGTTGGACTTGATTCAGCACATTTGACATATGTTAGGTAATTCGAATTAACTTCTGTTGAGAACATGTCACGGTTACATGCTGTTTGTATCCTTTCATTTTGAAGGAATTAAAATTTATTTAATAGATTAGATTATTTAGTTTGGAATTTGATATTCCACCACGTTTTCAAAGTTTAGATAAAAATATATCCCAAATTCATAAGATATGGGGTGGAAATTAATTTTATGTATCACAAGTCTATACTTCTATTCTACAACTTATATATAACACTCTCTTCGAATCACTCCCGTATAGTAGAAATATAGCATATAAATATCTCTCATATGATGAACTGTAATATACATATATATATGAAGTGTTTTGTGAAGAGTGCTACAAAGAAATACCACCAATATTCAAGAACGCAAAAAACAACGTCAGTTGGACTTGATTCAGCACATTTGATATATGTTTGGGAATTCGAATTAACTCCTCTTGAGAACATGTCACGTTTACATGCTGTTTGTATCCTTTCATTTGGAAGGAATTAAAATTTATTTAATAGATTAGATTATTTGGTTTAGAATTTGATATTCCACCACGTTTTCAAAGTTTAGATAAAAATCTATCCCAAATTCATAAGATATGGGGTGGAAATTAATTTTATGTATCACAAGTCTATGCTTCTATTCTACAACTTATATATAACACCCTCTTCAAATCACTCTTGTATAGTAGAAATATAGCACATAAATATCTCTCATATGATGAACTGTAATATACATATATGTATTCTGTATAAGATCATATTATCTTAATTGATCTATGCTAAAATCATTATTAATAGAATGAAGTTTAATTTCAAGATCCAAACTGTCTTTTAAGAGGAAATAGAAGCTCATTGGAGTTTATATATATATATATATATAGTTTATGTATTAGGAGCCCTTGCTCTCTCTAGTTAGAGAAAGCCATGATCGCTCACTCGACCACCCAATATTGTTAGCAAATCTTTTACGCTTTGTTGTATATAAGTTTATGCTTATTTCGTCATAACATCATCGTATAAAACCGACCGCTTTATCCAACCTTCCCCGACGACTGCTGTGTGCGAGATAACTAGGGTTTCAGCGGTGGCGGTTGCACGAGACGTGAGCAAGGATGCAGACGTGGGCGACCTTGGCACCGACCGCCTCATCAGGCTTTGCCTCCACCCACGCTGCCGCCGAACCGGCCACTCCCTGATCCAAACCACGATCCCGCCTAGATCCAGATCCACCTAGCTCAGCGCGACCGCGGCTACCGGATCTCACAGTAGAATATTGGTCTCCGACGGTGCGGCGCCGCCGCTAGAGTCCGACTCGCGCCTTGTCAGGGTCTTCACCACCTTCCGCGAGAAGCTCATACACCTGCATCAGGCTCCATTCTAGCACCCATGTCGTCCTCGCCGCCGTCAACAAGCCCGCCTCTGAGCTCTCCTCCTACCAGCGGAAGGTGTTCCGCGTTGATGGATCTACAATCAGGTGGACCACGTCGATCCCTGGATGACCGACAATTGTTGCGGCTCCTCCTCTGCCTTCTGCCTCCTCTACAAGTTCTTCACCATGAAGCTCACCGTCAAGCAGATGCATGGCCTGCTCAAGCCCCAAGACTACCCCTACATCAGAGTTGTGAGTGCGCCTCTGGGCTACCTAGTCTTGGTTTTCGATTCAGTGATTTATTTGCTAATTTTGCCTATACCGCTATGTGAACAGATTATTGCTTGCCGACTGTTACCGTTTTGGGGATTCAGTTATCGAATTAGACTTTGGAAAGCATTGAACTATACATGAACCTACACCATAAGTACCTTTCATAGCGAGTACGACTAGAAATGATCCTCACTGTATTATTATTATCTGAAGCTTCTCTAGTAGTACGTGTAATAGCCCAGTAGTAGTGATGGTCTGATAGATTTGGTTGCATTTACATGGAAGTATGGAACCAAGTGATATGTCCATCCTTCTATGGCACTAGCTTGTCGATCATCTCAAATGTTCAATATTATCAAACAAGTGAATTTGGGTACCAGAACCAGAATGTAATAGTTAGTTTATTTCAGATTGGATTCCTCTACCTACAATATGTTGCAGAACTGAAGACATTATGGACTCGGTATGAACCCTATATCAAGGATGACGAGGTATTGTCTCTAATGCATCAGCCCTTATGCTTCTGTTGTGTCGGTTTCACATTAAATTAAGCAACAAGAGAACAACCGCTAGTTTAAGTGTTCAACCATATGTTTCTGAATCAATAGTAATTTGTCCCAAAGATAGTTTCTTTTTTAAAAATATGGCTAGGATAAAAATGACTTGATTACTGCAGCTTATGCTGGTCTCTTGTAGGCTTATTGGTTTCAGCTGTCGACTTGGGTCTGGACCAGGTGCTTTCACACTTATTGTTGATTCAATAGTAATTTGTGTTGATAGGCTTACATGACATATTTTGCCATCAGCCTAGTGAATGTCCTTACCGAGCTTCTAGTAAGAAAGCAGGAGAATGTTCACATCCTTGTCTGTAAAACTTTAGCAAACTTTATTAACAGTCAGGTGGGGCATGGCAATCAGACATGTTCTGTGCTTAAAGTTCACTTAATTGGTCATAGTGATTTTTCGTTTGAGGTATGCTATAGGATTCAATTCCATATTCGAATCAACCGTTTACGACGTTTTAGTTTACATTTTATGCTCTGATCTGCCTAAACCAGAAAAGGTGCATCAGGCGCGCGCTGGCCTAGCCTGCAAAACGCGTGTGGGGTCTGCCTGACCGAGGCTTCCCATACTAATGGAAGTCCTGGACTTCCATCACCTCGTCTTATATATATACACACACACAAAACCATAAGAATGGAATGTGCTACAAATCTACAATTCCCTTGATGAAAAATGTGTGTAGCGTATTCTCTAGCTAGAAAAAGATCTAACATGCTATATGTGCCTTCTAATAACTCCATCTTGGTCCACTAGGACCATCACATGATCACGTGATCCGTATCCGTTACTCGCGACGAGTATAATATGCTATCCATACTCGTTACTCGTGGTACCACAAACCTGCGGGTATAACCACGGATATATAATTATACACATATATTTATATATATCATCTATATATACATATATTTATACACATACTAATATACATAAATATATATATATATATATGTATTAAATATATAATTTATATATTATAAGATCTGGGCTTCAAATAACTAGAGAAAGCCCTGGCCCAACGGTGCCATTCGGTTCAGTCGCACCAGGGTGGCTATAAAACACCCCCAGGCCGCCAGGGATTAGGTTTGGTGGCAGCAGTTCCCTCGGACATGCAAGCGGCGGCGGCGCACCAGGGTCGAGCGACGACGACGCTCCCGAGGCGGGCAGGCAAGCGACGACAGCGCTCCTGAAGCGGACGAGCGGAGACGGTGCACCCTAGGCCCTGTGGCGACGACGATTGCACGATAGGCTTCGGCAACGGCAGTGGTGGCCACGGGATGCGCGGGTCACTCCAGCGGTCGCGTGAGGCGAGGTTGTCTCCGGCGATGGCGGCCACGCGCGTAGGTGGCTCTGGTGTCATTCGATGACCAACTCCTCCGATCTGGTGCCTTCGGTGGTGTCCTTTGATCTAGCGTCCTCGAGATCGTCCTCCAGCGACGAACTATCCGACCCATGTTTATGCCATCGATGATTATGTTTTATGCCTTTTATGTACACTAGTTATGCATTCTAGTGATGATTTTTACGATGTCTGTCGCGGGGTTGTTAGTTGAACCGATATTAGGTTTTTTATTAATTATGCTATATGGTGTATGTATTTATGCGACTTTGTATAAGAATTTATGCTCTGCGTGAATCATGTCATCCTTTTTTTTACATGCATGCAGTGGAAACGAAAATATCATCCAAAATTTATGCGCATGCAATGAAAACTCCCACAACCTATTATAATTTTTGGATTTGCATAAGAATAGAAACCGCGTGCATTCGACTCCCATAATTTTTGGATCTACCATAAAAATATGATCGTGAATACAACACATTAGAGTTCTCGACCTCTCTCACATGGCTCGGTATTTACGCACATAACTGAGGGGTTTTACGCTCAAAACTTAAGGTTTTTACGCTTGAATCTGGAGATGCGTCTACCAGTGTACCACGTGCAGCGTTCCGTATTGCATAAAAACCAAGACCGTGTAGCATAATTAGTATCAGTATATATCATAAACTCGTTATAACGAACCTAGCTGCATGGATGTTAGAGCGATCCTATATATATGCAGAAAATGCAGCATTTAAAATAAGATTTTATTGTTTCCATGCATGCCAATCAATTTCCATTCATCGCATATTCCTGTCATCTTAAATTTATGCGCATGTAGTAGGAAACAGATTTTTACCCAGTGTGCCGAATTGTATAAATATCTACATCGTGTAGCATAATTAGTATCAACAAATATCATAAACTGGTTCTAAAGATCCTATTTGCATGGTTGTTGGAGTGGTCCTATATTTATGGAGCCATCCAAATTTTTGCGCACATGCAATGGAAACGAAAATACGATCCAAATTTTGCGTACATGCAATAAAAACTCCCACGATTTGCCATAATTATAGGATCTCCATAAAAATAGAATCTGCATGCATGGGACTTTTATGCTATCTATGTGAACTATTTATGCTATTCGCACAAAAAATAGAACCATAATTGATGGCTTGTGTCCCACGTGGGAGGTTGGTTGTTAGACCGAGAATTTGACTGGCGCACGTGGGGGAGGTTGACCTGGTGCATGGGTGGGGAGACGTGAAAGGGAAATGTGCCCCTAGCAAATTTCTATAAGTATTTTGGTGATTAGATGCCCAACACAGTAATTGAGCACTTATGTACTAAATGTGTGAAAAGTGAAAATCAAGGTACAAGGTAGTTTCTAGACTCAGTACATTATTTTGTGAATACTAATGTGTTTATCTAAGTGCTAGAAACAGAGCTGAGAAGAAAAGAAACGAATTGGCAAACTCCAGCTCTGCCTGGCACACCGGACTGTCCGGTGCACCAGGCTGGTCAACGGTGAAGAGGCCGCTCTCGGGAGTTGACGGAGTTGTACGGCTATAATTCACCGGACTGTCCGGAGGTGCACCGGACTGTCCGGTGAGTCATTCGCGACGAACTCGCCGCTCTCGGGAAACGGAAAAGGCGACGTGGCTATAATTCACCGGACTGTCCGGTGGTGCACCAGACTGTCCGGTGAGCCAACGATCGCCAGTGCCAACGGTCGGCCGCACAATCTGCGGGCAACACGTGGACTGCCCCAATGGTCAGCTGGTGCACCGGACTGTCCGGTGTGCACCAGACAGTGTCCAGTGCGCCAACAGGCCCGGAGGAGCAACGGTCGGATGCGCCTGATTTGGAAGGCGATCGCGCACCGGACAGCTACAGTGACTGTCCGGTGCACCACTCGACAGAAGGCAGGAATTGCCTTCCAAGATTGTCTCCAACGGCTTCTAGCTGCCTTGGGGCTATAAAAGAGACCCCTAGGCGCATGGAGGAGAACACCAAGCTTTCAAGAAACATTCTAAGACTCCCAGACTCCGACTCCACGCATTTGATTCTCTGTGTTAGTGATTTGAGCTCCATTTGAGTTGCGAACTCTGTGTGTTGTGTTTCGAGCTCAAGTCGTGACTTGTGTGCGTGGCTGTGCTGCGGATTTGAGTCTTACGTGTGTTGCTCTCCCCAACCTTACTCTGTGCTTTCTTTGTGATTTCTATTGTAAGGGCGAGAGACTCCAAACTGTGGAGATTCCTCGCACACGGGAAAAGACTCTAAAGGAAAAGACCATAGTATTCAAGTTGATTATCGGATCACTTAAAAGGGGTTGAGTGCAACCCTCGTCCATTGGGACGCCACAACGTGGAAGTAGGCAAGTGTTACTTGGCCGAACCACAGGATAAAAATCACGTGTTTCTTGTGTTGACTTCTCTGTGATTGTTGTGTTCACAAGAACTCACTTCAAAGCTACTTAGTCGCACTAACTCTCTAATAAACTAAGTCTTGTAGCTATTTAGTGTTCGATTTTACAGGATCAGCTATTGTAACACCCCTGGTGTTTGTATTCTGCTCGACAACGAGTATGGATTTAAGCACGTAATATCAGTGGATAAAACAGACGCTAAATTTTAATCATCTTCGTCTATCGCGATTTCAAGATCACATCTGTTTTGTCTGTCGCGAGTGCCACGTCGTTTTTATTTTAATCCATCCGGGCTCTTCCTAAATTTTCGTGATGTTCGGAACCTAGTTGTTCCAAAAATTGGTGCGTCCGGTGATTATTTAAAATTCATCGCTCGCGCGAATACGAAATTTGGAAGCCCGACCCACTCGGATGGTTTTATCCTGGGCAAATTAATTTGGACTCGACGACTAAAATGTTCGGGGTAAAATAATTCGAATCGCGCGAAATCTTGCGTGAGATTATGATCCCATTCGTTCTTCGGCACGCTGTTGTGGTGACAAAATCGCGTATACAATAGCGGATTTGGTTTCGGCTAATTTTAGTCGAATCCCACCGAACAAATTACCGAAGATGAAATCAGTCTTATTTGGGCCATCGTTTCTTGCCCGGATCCGAATCTTCGGATATAAGTAATTAGCGATTAAATTGGTTCGCTAATCCGAAGCATGTCATT
This sequence comes from Zea mays, assembly GCF_902167145.1. Taxonomy (NCBI): domain Eukaryota; kingdom Viridiplantae; phylum Streptophyta; class Magnoliopsida; order Poales; family Poaceae; genus Zea; species Zea mays. Next base: position 147,548,608 of record NC_050097.1, read on the forward strand.
TGTATTCTTGTGTTGAAAAAAAGGACTGAGAAATATTTCCTCTGTTGAATTTTTGTTTTCTCTCCAATCTTTATCCTCTTCATAGGATATTTCCTGACGTCGTGCTCATCTTCTCTCCTTCATCCGTTCAGCCGACACAAGATTTACCGTACCTGACTGCGTGATATTTTTGCCGCCGCCCCTGTTCGTTTTATATGCGCGCAGCTCGCCGGCGGAAGCCCCCAGCCGAGTTCCAGTCGTCGGTCTCATCCCATCGTGGAATATTTCCTGCTCTCTCTCCTCAGCTGCTCGGTTTCTTCCCGTGGTCGCGCGCTCCATCCCTGCTTATCTCTCTCTTCCTCCTTAGAACCGCACGACAGCTTCCCTACTCCAAGCTCGCCGTCGGAGCTCCCCTGCCGTGCCCTGGATCTCCGGCCACCGCGCCTGGATCCTCTCTCTCCCCTCTGCTTGTTGGCCGCGCGCCCCTGGCTCGGCACCCAGCCGTTCTTCCCTGCGCGCGCAAGTCTCTCTACGCGCAGCTCGCCTCAGCTCCCTGCTCACCCATGGCCACGCCTAGCCCCCTCGGCTCGCCCCCATGGTGCTGGTCGTGTCCCTCGGAGCCGGTCACTTCTTCTTGCTATTCCATGCCGCGGCAATCGCCCTGCTGCTCCAGTGCGCCCAGCCGAGCGATTCTCTGCTCCATGCGCGCGGTATTTCTCCAGCATGCCGCGCCCAGTCCCTGCTCCTTGTTTTTCTCTGCGACGTGGAGTCTCCTCGCCGCGCGGATCTCTCTCCTTCCTACCCTGCTCGGATTGTGTCGCGCTTGCTGTCGCGTTCGGCCTGCTCCGGATCCGAAGTTGGTCGCCTCGGTGTGAAATCGCCGTCGCGTCCGGGGTTTTGACATGTCTCCTTGCTCGCCGTCGAACTTGGGTTCCCTGCTCAGCTTTTAACGCTAGCGCATCGCCGTGATGTTACCGTCTCGCCGTGATTCCCTGATGGTCCGTGTCTCCGCATGTTCAAATCGTCAACCCCGTATACCACCTGCTCGCTAAATAGGAAACCAATAGTCTTCTCCCTGCTTCTCTGCGCGCAGTCACGTTCCTCTACCGGCCATCAGTTGCCGCTGAACCACTGTCGGATTAATTTTCATCTTCCCTCGCGCGACTCTCTGGAGATAAGCTCTTCATCGGCTGTCGCTCCCAATCTTCAGTTCGCCGACTGACTGTCGTGTTCCTTATTTTTCCTCGTCGGTTGACCTCGTCGCAACTTAGTTCGTCCATCGTGCTGGTCACTATCCCATACTATACCTATTAGCTCGGATACTGCCCAGCTCATCGTCGCGTCGTTTGCCATTGAGTCGTCAAACACGTCATCCTCTACTCAAACCCCACCTCACCAGCTCGCTCCCGACTTCAGCTGAAAGTCGTCGTCGTTCCACGCGTCAGCAAGAAATCCCAAGAATCGGGTGAAGATGAAGCTAGCAACACGATATTCCCTAAGCGCTCGACAAATTGCGTGGATCGGAAAATCGCTACCGATCTCGTGGATTCGTGTCAGCTGTTGAAACGGTAAGCTGATGAATTGTTTAGAATAGTTCGAATGTTAAATAAATTAATGTGTTAGTGCGATGCTCATTAGGTGCTCGATAAATTGCGTGAGTCACGAAACTCTCGTCGACTTCGCAGTTCTTGCGATTATCGAGCCAGATTCAGCTATAGCGAATTATTTCGCTATTCCGGTCACTTAGCTGAATTAGTGGACCGAGTAGAATTTTGGTAGGCATGTGTGATGATAAAATATTTTAATCACTTATAAAGATGTAGTATAATTTATAAGGCAAGGGATTAGTTCAGAATTTAATTAATTAACTGATAAGTTGTGATTAGGCTAATTGTATTTCTCGTGTATAGTTTGTTGTTCGTGATGTTTGCGTTAGGTTCGAGAAGCGTAATTATTGCGCGTAGTCGTATATTAATAACTAGTGTTTCCGTACAAAATTGTACAACGCCTCGCAGCTAGGTGTTTAATTCGCTATCGCGTAGCACTATTTAGGTTTGTAATATTCCTGTCTATATGCATTCATGTGCATAATGCATTTCACTCAGGTGCGATAATTAATCACGTGATGCGGAAGACAACCCCAAGTCGACCCAGGATAATGCGGAGGTTGGACATCTCCACAAGACGACGTCGTCAGTTGGATCAACCTGAAGATGGATGGACGAAGCAAGTATCGGAACAAAGGCTGATCGTCAAGTGATCGACGTCTAACAAACACTAACCTAGTGTTTCTTCCAGGCAAGCCCCGGTGCATGCAACCCCTTCCTTGTGTTTTTAAATAATTTTTGCACACTTTAAGTGTAGTGAAATGTGCATTAGGTTTATAGGAATTGCTTGGAACCCTTTGATGCATTGCCTTCCTTGATATCCATACCTTTATAGATACTTCTGGAGAAGTATCAAAATATGATTTACAAAAAATGCTTAGCCCAGCTTAGATCTTGTGGATAGAGGTTGTCTTTTGCATTAAGGCCTAGCTCAGGGGTTATCCTAAGGAAAGATGGCTTCTACCTGCAAGAATATTTTCATTGAGAGCGTGGTGGGATCTTACTGCAAAGTTCCCTATAATGCTCTTTTCGTCCTAAGGAAAACAAACAATCCTAAGGATGAAAGTACTTAAATCAGGACTTGGGCTAGGAACATGTGATGTTCTACCCAGGTTGATTAAGGATTGGATGCGTATGTAGGCTTGATGATCGAGGACCCTTTAACTGGTCACATGCCTCATCATGGGTAAGCTTTGCCTCGGGCAGACTAATACCAGAATAAGATACCACGCAATGGGAGTGGAGAGATGGCGAGAGTAGCGTGTACCCTCCGTGGCAAGAGGCTAGACGGTGGTGTATCTATGCTCTCGGTTGGCGTGAACCTGATCTGGTCTTAAGAACCCCAGTGGTGGGTTGACATATGTAAGGGTTAAGTGCTACATATGTCATGTGATCGGAGATCCTCAGCTGAGTATAATCGATTCGGATCGTCGTACCTTCGCGGTTATGAAGACTTGGTCACTGACCTACAACCTAAGTCAGGATGTGAACCTCATGAATAAAAATGATGTTGTATTGATGAGATGGTGAAATTAGACCAGATGCAAACAGAGTCTATTAATATTTAATCTGGCGTTAAAATATTGAAAGTAAGGACTCACTTTAGTAAGCTAATTCTGCAAAAAGTATCTAAGTTAATTCTTGCTAAAGCCTCTCCTTGATTCCCAAATCCAGCATATCCTTGAGAGTCTTTTCTTTAGTCGGGTAAGTCTTGCTGAGTAATTCCATACTCAGGGTTTTATTCCCTGTTGTTTTTCAGGTCATAGTTTTGTGCTGCTGATGATGGTGTTAAGTGCCGGTGGGCTCGGCCTTCTTATAAGTCTAAGTAATTCTTCTATACTTCTTATTGAGGATGGTCACTTGAGCTAGCATATATTTCAAACTTATACTTTTGTAATTACTCCGATAAATATAATGTAAAAATTTGATGATAAGATTTCCGCTGCAAAAATATTGGTGTGTGTGATTTGTGTTTACTTAATCCCGCGGTTCTGGTTGTAAGTGGTTTATCCGAGGTCCTTGGGGCACTCGGACAGATCCTATTAAGTTATCTGATGCACATGCATAGCCGTCTGATGTCTTTGAGACAAGGGCAGGTGCATGTGGGCCCAATAACTTGGGAGGTTCTGCCACACCTATTCACCTCCCTCTAGGTGCTCTCAATTGGTATCAGAGCCGTACTCTTCATCTAAGGGACTAACCACCCGAAGAGATGGATCATAAGGGTAAGGGGATGGTGGTCAAGGATAAGGAGAAGGAGTCCCTCTTCAACGAGCCAAGAGATGACAAGCCCACTGACTCAGGCTCGAGTCACAAAAAGAGGGACGAGAAGAAGAAGAGACGCATCAAGAAGATCATCTACTATGACAGCGATGCATCATCTTCTTCACCAAGGGACGACAACGACGACGACGACTCTTCGTCAAAGAAAAAGACGGTTAATCAAAATTATTCTTTTGATTACTCTCGCATTCCCTATAATTCAAATGCACATCTACTTTCAATTCCCCTTGGAAAACCTCCACACCTTGATGGAGAGGACTATTCATTTTGGAGTCATAAAATGCGTAGTCATTTATTCTCTCTCCATCCTAGCATATGGGAAATTGTAGAAAATGGGATGCATTTTGATAGCACTGATAATCCTGTGATTATTAATGAGCAAATCCATAAAAATGCCCAAGCTACTACTGTGTTGTTAGCATCTCTTTGCAGGGACGAGTATAATAAAGTGAGTGGCTTGGACAATGCCAAACAAATCTGGGATACCCTCAACATAGCACATGAGGGAAATGATGTCACTATGATCACAAAGATGGAACTAGTGGAAGGCGAGCTAGGGAGGTTCGCGATGATCAGGGGAGAGGAGCCAACTCAGACCTACAACAGGCTCAAGACCCTGGTGAAAGGGAAATAGTCTCAACATTTCCTATAATCGATTTTGGTGTTTGACGGCCATCACAAACCTTGTGGACTAACCAGTTTGCCCAGTTGATCATTTTAGAGGTGCATAAGTTCATCTACAACTATTCTAAATCGACTGTCCGGAATACCGTAGATTATTCCTGATAGGAGAAGCTTTTTGGGAAAACAGACTAAGCGCGGACCGTCTGGGCCCTTGCGACGGACCGTCCGTGACACCAAAGTGACCCTCGGACAGGAACACTGCAAAAACACAAGTCTACACTACGGACCGTCCAACAGAGAAGCGAGCACCGTCCGAGACCAAGCGCGGACCGTCCGGCCTCAGGTGCGGACCGTCCGGTCGGTGAAAACCAGAAAAACCCGAAGGCGACGGGTTCGGTAAAATGAATTTTAGCATCCTCACGAACCATCCGGGGTGCACGACCAGACCATCCGCGACTGCTTTATCTAACATCTAACGACACATTTAATGCATAGTAGCCGTTGATATAGCCGTTACTGCTGACCGTTGCGATTTCAGCCATTGATGTGCAGGGGCGGACCGTCCGGACCAGGGGCACGGACGGTCCGCGGTCGGCTGAAAATGAGAAACTGCTAGGAAGTGGTTGGGGGCTATAAATACAACCCCAACCACCTCCATTCACTACACCCAAGCACTCCAATCTTCCACATTCAATACAAGAGCTAGCAATCCATTCCAAGACACAATCAAAGCTTCCAATCTCTCCAAGTTCCACAATTGAGACAAGTGATCATTAGTGATTAGTGACTTGAGAGAGAGTGATCCGTGTGTTATTTGTCGCTCTTGTCGCTTGGCTTTTGCAATCGTGCTTTCTTCTTCCCCATTCTTGCTCTTCAAAACACTTGTAATCAAAGCAAGAGACACCAAGTGTGTGGTGGTCCTTGCGGGGTCTAAGTGACCCGTTTGATTAAGGAGAAAGCTCACTCGGTCTAAGTGACCGTTTGAGAGAGGGAAAGGGTTGAAAGAGACCCGGTCTTTGTGACCACCTCAACGGGGACTAGGTTCTTTGGAACCGAACCTCGGTAAAACAAATCATCGTGTTCATCCTCTTTATTTCCTAGTTGATTTGTTTTCTCTCTCTTTCGGACTCGGATTTAATTCTAACGCTAACCCTGGCTTGTAGTGTGTGCTTATGTTTGTAAATTTCAGATTTCGCCTATCCACCCCCCTCTAGGCGACTTTCAATTGGTATCAAAGCCCGATACTTCATTAGAGTCTAACAACTCGAAGTGATGTCGGGAGATCACGCCAAGAGGGAGATCGTGACCGGTGGCGGTAAGTCCGCAAGCTCGGGGAGAACCCATTCGAGGGAGTCCGGCCACAAGCACAAGGAGGAATTCTCTTCCTCCATCAAGTCACAACGGAGAGGTGACAAGAAGAAGAAGATGAAGAAAGTAGTCTACTACGAGACCGACTCTTCGTCACCCTCCACCTCCGGCTCCGAATCGGCGTCCGTCACTTCTAAGCGCCATGAGCGCAAGAAGTATAGTAAGATGCCCCTCCGCTATCCTCGCATTTCCAAATGCACTCCATTCTTTCCGTTCTCCTAGGCAAACCACCATTTTTTGATGGTGAGGATTATTGTATGTGGAGTGATAAAATGAGGCATCACCTAATCTCACTCCACAAAAGCATATGGAATATTGTTGAGTATGTAGTGCAGGTACCAAAGGTAGGGGACAAAGACTACTATTCGGACGAGGCCGACCAAATTTGGCACTTTAACTCCCAAGCCACAACTATACTCCTCGCTTCCTTGTGTCGAGAGGAGTATAATAAGGTGCAAGGGTTAAAGACGGCCAAAGAAATTTGGGACGTCCTCAAAACGGTGCACGAAGGGGATGAGGTGACCAAGATCACCAAACGGGAGACGATCAAGGGGGAGCTCGGTCGATTCATCCTCAACCAAGGAGAGGAGCCACAAGCCATGTACAACTGGCTCAAGACCTTGGTCAACCAAGTGCGCAACCTCGAGAGCACCAAGTGGGATGACCATGAAATGGTCAAGGTTATTCTTAGATCACTTGTTTTTCGTAATCCCACTCAAGTTCAATTAATTCGTGGTGATCCTAGATATAAGTTAATGTCTCCCGAGGAAGTGATAGAAAAGTATGTGAGCTTTGAGTTGATGATCAAAGGCTCCAGCAAATCGTCGAGCAAGGTGGTTCCTCCACACCCGAGGTGCAACCCGTCGTATTCAAAGTGACGGAGGAGAAGAAAGAAGAGTCTACATCAATTAGGCTCCCCATCGACGCCTCCAAGCTCGTCAACGAGGAAATGGCGCTCATCATTAGGAGCTTCCACCAAATCCTCAAGCAAAGGAGGGGGAAGGATTACAAACCCCGCTCCAAGAAGGTGTGCTACAAGTGTGGTAAGCCCAGTCACTTTATAGCAAAATGTCCTATATCAAGTGATAGTGACAGGGGGACGACAAGAAGGGAAAGAGAAAGGAAAAGAAGAGATAGTACAAGAAGAAGGGCGGCGATGCCCACGTGTGTCGGGAGTGAGACTCCGATGAGAGCTCCACCGACTCCTGCTCCGACGAGGACACCGCCAACATCGCTGTCAACAAGGGCCTCCTCTTCCCCAACGTCGGCCACAAGTGCCTCATGGCAAAGGACGACAAAAAGAAGAAGGTAAAATCTAGAGCCTCCACTAAATATACGTCATCTAGTGATGAGGGTAGCTCTAGTGATGATGAAGATGATTTACTTGCTCTTTTTGCCAACTTAAACATGCTACAAAAAGAAAAATTGAATGAATTAATAGGTGCCATTCATGAGAAGGATGAACTCTTGGATAGCCAAGAGGAATTCCTTATTAAGGAAAACAAAAAGCATGTTAAAGTTAAAAATGCTTATGCTCAGGAAGCAGAGAAAAATGAAAACTTGTCTAAAGAGCTTAGCATTTGCCATGACACTATCTCTAACCTTAGAACTGAGAATGCCAAATTACTTGCTAAGGTTGAGAAGATAAATGTTTGTGATGATTCTCTTGTCAATCTTAAAAATGATAATGCTAGTTTGATTGCTAAGATTGATAAATTGAAGGAATCACTTGCTAGCCTTAAAATTGAAAATGACAAATTAATTTCTAAGGCTAAAGATTTAAATGTTTGCAATGTTTCTATTTCCAATCTTAGAAATGAGAACGCCATTTTACATGCTAAAATTGATGAACTAAATTCTTGCAAACCTTCTACATCCAGTGTTGATCATGTTTCTATTTGCATGAGATGTAGAGATATTAATGTTGATGCTATTCATGATCACCTAACTTTAGTTAAAGAACAAAATGATCACATAGCTCAACTATCTGCTAAAATTATTGAGCATGAGATAGAAAATGAAAAATTCAAATTTGCTAGAAGCATGCTCTATAATGGGAGACGCCCTGTCATTAAGGATGGCATTGGCTTCCAACAGGGAGACAACGTCAAGCTTAATGTCCCTAAAAAATTGTCTAATTTTGTTAAGGGCAAAGCCCTTGGCTCAAGATAACGAGGGTTACATTTTATATCCTGCTGGTTATCCTAAGCATAAGATTAGGAGAATTCATGCTAGGAAGTCTCATTCGGTTTCCCATCATGCTTTTATGTATAAGAATGAGGCTTCTAGCTCTAGCCAATCAACACATGTTAAATTGCCTAAAAAGAAATCTCCTACTGCATCAAATGAACCTAATGTTTCATTTAAGACTTTTGATGCATCTTATGTGCTTACTAACAAATCAGGCAAAGTAGTTGCCAAATATGTTGGGGGCAAATACAAGGGCTCCAAGACTTGTGTTTGGGTACCCAAGGTGCTTGTTTCTAATGTGAAAGGACCCAAGACCATTTGGGTACCTAAGAACAAGGCCTAAACTTGTTTTGTAGGTTTATGCATCCGGGGGCTCAAGTTGGATAATTGATAGCGGGTGCACAAACCACATGATAGGGGAGAAAAGGATGTCCTCCTCCTACTAGAAAAACGAAGATCCCCAAAGAGCTATCACATTCGGGGATGGAAATCAAGGTTTGGTCAAAGGACTTGGTAAAATTGCTATATCCCGTGACAATTCTATTTCCAATGTTTTTCTTGTAGATTCTTTAGATTACAACTTGCTTTCAGTTTCTCAATTATGCAAAATGGGTTACAACTGTCTTTTTACGGATATAGGTGTTACTGTCTTTAGAAGAAGTGATGATTCAGTAGCATTTAAAGGAGTATTAGAGGGTCAGCTATACTTAGTTGATTTTAATAGAGCTGAACTCGATACTTGCTTAATTGCTAAAACTAATATGGGTTGGCTCTGGCATCGCCGACTAGCCCATGTTGGGATGAAGAATCTTCACAAGCTTCTAAAGGGAGAACACATTTTGGGACTAACAAATGTTCATTTTGAAAATACAGGGTTTGTAGCGCATGTCAAGCAAGAAAGCAAGTTGGTGTCCACCATCCACACAAGAACATCATGACGACCGACAGGCCGCTTGAGCTACTCCACATGGATTTATTCGGCTCGATCGCTTACATAAGCATCAGTGGGAGTAAGTACTATCTTGTAATTGTGGATGACTATTCTCGCTTCACTTGGGTGTTCTTTTTGCAGGAAAAACCACAAACCCAAGAGGCCTTAAAGGGATTCTTGAGATGGGCTCAAAATGTGTTTGGATTAAGGATCAAGAAAATAAGAAGCGACAACGGGACGGAGTTCAAGAACTCTCAAATTGAAGGCTTTCTTGAGGATGAGGGCATCAAGCATGAGTTCTCTTCTCCCTACACACCTCAACAAAATGGTGTAGTGGAGAGGAAGAATAGAACTCTACTTGAGATGGCGAGGACCATGCTTGATGAGTACAAGACTCCAGACCGGGTTTGGGCTAAGGCGATTAACACCGCCTGCTACTCCATCAACCGACTCTACCTTCACCGAATCCTCAAGAAGACATCATATGAACTCCTCACCGGTAAAAAGCCCAATGTTTCATATTTTAGAGTCTTTGGTAGCAAATGTTTTATTCTTATTAAAAGAGGTAGAAAATCTAAATTTGGTCCTAAGGCTGTAGAAGGCTTTTTACTAGGATATGATTCAAACACAAGGGCATATAGAGTCTTCAACAAATCCACTGGATTAGTTGAGGTTTCTTGTGACATTGTGTTTGATGAGACTAATGGCTCCCAAGTGGAGCAAGTTGATCTTGATGAGCTAGATGATGAAGAGGCTCCATGTGTCGCGCTAAGGAACATGTCCATTGGGGATGTGTGTCCTAAGGAATCCGAAGAGCCCACACAAGCACAAGATCTACCGTCATCTTCCATGCAAGCATCTCCACCAACCCAAGATGAGGATCAAGCTCATGATGATGAAAATGAAGATCAAGAGGATGAGCCACCTCAAGAGAAGGACAATGATGAAGGGGGAGATGACAATAATCATGACAAGGAAGATGATCAAGAAGTACAGGGCCAAAGACCGCCACACCTAAGAGTCCATCAAGCGATTCAAAGAGATCACCCCGTGAACTCCATCCTCGGCGACATTCATAAGGGGGTAACAACTCGATCTCGAGTCGCTCATTTTTGTGAACATTACTCTTTTGTGTCTTCTATTGAGCCATACAGGGTGGAAGATGCATTAAGAGATTCGGATTGGGTATTGGCAATGCAAAAGAAACTCAACAACTTCACAAGGAATGAGGTATGGCATTTGGTTCCATGTCCTAACTAAAATGTTGTAGGAACCAAGTGGGTTTTCCGCAACAAGCAAGATGAGCATGGTGTGGTGATAAGGAACAAAGCCTGACTTGTGGCCAAGGGCTATTCACAAGTTGAAGGTTTGGATTTCGGTGAAACCTATGCACCCGTAGCTAGGCTTAAGTCAATTCATATATTACTTGCCTATGCTACTTACCATGGCTTCAAGCTTTATCAAATGGACGTGAAGAGTGCCTTCCTCAATGGATCAATCAAAGAAGAGGTCTATGTTGAGCAACCTCCCGACTTTGAAGATAGTGAGTACCCTAATCATGTTTATAAGCTCTCAAAGGCGCTTTATGGGCTCAAGCAAGCCCCAAGAGCATGGTATGAATGCCTAAGATATTTCCTTATCACTAATGGCTTCAAAGGCAGAAAAGACGATCCTACTCTCTTTACTAAAACCATTGCAAATGATTTGTTTGTATGCCAAATTTATGTTGATGATATCATATTTGGGTCTACTAACAAATCAACTTGTGAAGAGTTTAGTAGGATCATGATTCAAAAATTCGAGATGTCTATGATGGGGGAGTTGAAGTACTTTCTAGGATTTCAAGTCAAGCAACTCCAAGAGGGCACCTTCATCAGCCAAACCAAGTACATTCAAGATATACTTACCAAGTTTGGAATGAAGGATGCCAAGCCCATCAAGACACCCATGGGAACCAATGGGCATCTCGACCTCGACACAGGAGGTAAATCCGTAGATCAAAAGGTATCTCGGTCGATGATAGGATCCTTACTCTACTTATGTGCATCTCGACCGGATATTATGCTTTCCGTATGCATGTGTGCAAGGTTCCAAGCCGATCCTAAGGAAGTTCACCTTAGGGCCGTGAAAAGAATCTTGAGATATTTAGTTCATACACCTAAGTTTGGTCTTTGGTACCCCAAGGGATCCACTTTTGATTTAATAGGATGTTGGGGGCCTTCGTCTTCCAAAGGTCCTCAAAAACATGATTAACAGTGTTTCCCAAGCATAATATATGTGCAGGAACCTTCGGATTCAGGATGAAGCTATATACGATATGGATAGCAGGGTCAGAACGAAGGCTGAACCAGCGCCGAAGCTATGCACAAGGGAACTTCGGCTCAATAGCAGAAAAAGGAACCGACTTAAGGAGGAAAAGTCTATCTAGTCCCCGATAGATTGTTCTTAAGTCAATAGTAAACATGAAGGGCATAAATGTAATTTCATACAGGCTACGTCCTGTGCCTATAAATAGATAAACAGTACCCCCATACTGTTCACGTTGACTTGTACTCGCTCATGCATCACGCTAGTACTTTTGCCTTCTGTAAGACCGAAGGTACACATGTAATTCAATATTGTTCTTATTTATTCATGATTATATAATAAAAGATATATTAATGGTGTCATATGATTATCCATGTTATTTCTTATGTTTCGTATGCTTCGTCTTTCATTGATATATGTTGTGATGATGAAGGTACGTCCTTCATAACCTTCGTCCGAAGATCGTTATATCCTCAGGGAAATAATGCTTCGAAGGATGAAGGACATTAACCATTAACCTATTTTCGTGTTGCCTTGTTCTTAATTCATAGCATTTGAGAACAAGTCCCCAACATTGGCGCCCACCTCCGGTGTACTCCCACAACCTTCGGCAAAGCATAGACCTTCTTCATGCTGCCGAAGAAGATAACAATGCCAGGGGCTGCACTGCAGCCACTGGACACAAACCAGGAGACTCTCTCTTCGAGAGGCTCGAAGCCAGAAGAGAAAGGCCACTAGTCCAACATTCCAGGAGAAGGAGTTGGACCAGGAGATCAGGGACATGGAAATCATCCACCAACAGGTGCAAAGAAAAAAAGGAGAAGATGGCTCGACTGGCCGATCTTCAAAGGAAGATCGATGAAGCTACTGAGGAAGTGCGTCATCTTGCTCAAGATGATCAAGACCGAAGGCCCCAACACAGGGAGCTTCGTCAAGAGGGCTTATTCAACAAAGATGGATGGTATGATGATTTTAATCATGATACCTTTACTTTTGATGATGCTTTTCCCTTGGCAGCAGAATTGCAGGCTACCCATGGCCACAATCCTACAAACCACCCCAGCTACCCATGTACGATGGGCACTCAAACCCAAAACAATTCTTGATGAGCTATGAGGCAACAATATCCTCATACAGAGGCAATGTAGTTGTCATGGCAAAGTCCTTCGTCATGGCAGTCCGGAACGTAGCCCAGACATGGTATTCTTCCCTTCGGCCAGGGACAATCACGTCGTGGCAGAAGCTCAAGGACATGCTGGTTACCAGTTTCCAAGGCTTTCAGACGAAGCCAGTCATAGCCCAGGCTTTGTTCCAGTGCACGCAAGACCATGAGGAATACCTTGAAGCGTATGTCCGAAGGTTCTTACGACTGAGAGCACAAGCGCCCACAGTGCCCAATGAAATTGTCTTGAGGCCATGATCAAGGATCTTCGGCCAGGACCTATGACTCAATACTTCACCAGGAAGCCCCCCCAGACTCTGGAGAAGCTGCTTCAGAAAATGGATGAGTACATCCGGGCTGACAACGACTTCCGCCAAAGAAGGGAGGAAGCTTACATATTCTCTGAGATGACTAGGGGCTTCGGAGGGAGAGTTCACCCTAGGCATGTCAGATCAATCCATAGCTCCAGTCAGAATGATGACAAAGGAAGCCAGCTTCAGAGGCCACATCACACCTCACAGTCTTCAAGACAGCAGCAAAGCTCCTTCAGGCCGCCAGCTCCAAGGGGCAGAGGCACCAGGGGCTTCGGAGCAAGATATGGGGATCAGCCCAGGAAAATCTGTTGCTTACTGTAACACCCCATTGAACCCACACAATGAATGTTACCAACAATCCTTCCCACAAAACTTATACCACATAAGAAAGGTAATAGAGACAGAAAATAAAACAAAATCCGGCAGCACCTCCCTTGAAAGTAGCATAACGAGAGGGACATAAAGTTTAGACATAATGTAAAAGAAAGACAATCCACGAAGCATAAACTGAATGGAGAGATAGTAATAAACATCCATGACCAAATAAAAGAGAAGGAAACCGGCCAACCCAAAAAGAAACAACTTTGACTATCATGAAGACTAGAACATGTTAATCCCCTAGATTGGACCCCTGTTTAACATCCTTACTAAGCAGTGGTACATTTATTTAAAGGTGAAGTGTCCGTGCTACTACATCCCTCCTTTCCCAATGGCAAGATCAAGTGCCTACATCAAACAATGCAAGAGTGAGATGACACATCTCAGCAAAGTAAAAGGACAAACAACAATTGGACTATGTAATCAAACCGTGCTTAAACAACCACGTAGCTCACAACTCCCTTCTTTAGTATTAATTTGTAGCAAGTAAACAAGTAACCAATTACTTAGTTCAAAGAAACGAATCACCAAGTAAAGACCCACACTATTCACATCACCACAACAGGTTTCACACTTCACCCATGAATGCACATGGCTACAGATGCAGTTGTTGGGGCGAAGGCAAAGACGCCACCCTTCGCTCGAGGCCTTCGCTGCAGTCGTTGGTCCAACGGAGATAAAACGGGCAGGGACACCCTTCGCCCCGTACGACATCAGACGAAGGCCTGCGACGAGGTCATCCCACCGTGCGGACTCATCTAGCTCGGAGGCCCACGGGTGATTCGGCCCATTGTAACGGGCCCTGCGTGGCCGCTGCGCGTTACGGGCCTAATTTGTAAAGGCATCCCTGTAATTACAGTCTGTAACCCTGCTTTATGGGAATATTCTGGGGATAACCTAGGTGTCTGAGGGCACATGCGTCCTTAACACGAGACGTTGGGCGCTCAGATACCTATAAATACCCCCGCACAGTGCCCGTGAGAGGCTAGATTAACAGAGCTTTTGCCATCTCGTGCGAGAACCCTGCTTACGTCAACACTTATCCCCGTTGGATCCTCTCGCGCCTGGTAGCAAGTTCCAACATTTGGCGCCCACCGTTCGTGCTACGAGAAAACCACCCGCGATGGCACCCAAGAAAGCTAACCCGAAGGCTGACGAGGCTGCGAAGGCAGCACTACTTGCTGCAAGAAAGGGCAAGGCCCTCGCCCTCACCCAATCCACCCACCAAGAGGCCACTGAAGACGACGTTCTCCGCACCTGCGAAGACGAACCCCTCCGCACCTGCGGCCCTGAAGGACAATCGCAGCCACCCCCAGGCTTCGCCCCACTGGAGGGCGTGGACCTCACTGAGGACGGTGAAGTCCTCGGCGTCTCAGCAGAAGAACAGCTACAGCTGCGCGCCCTGCGCCTCAAGAACCGCAATCTCCAAAGGCAGAAAGAGATACTGGAGGCCAAGCGCCAGCGCGTGTCCGCACTAGCCAAAGTGCGGCAAATGATACGCGACGAAGAGCAGAAGGCCCAGGACCTCGAGCGGGAGATCACGCTGATGCAGCGCGAAGGCCACCTTGGCCTGCAGCACGGGCCACCCCCGCAGCAGCAACTAGAAGACACGCGCGAAGGCCACCTCGGCCTGCAGCATGGGCCACCCCTGCAACAGCGCGCACAACCGCAAGACCCGCGTTTCCCCCAGCGCGACCACACTTTCCCGCACGCCGCGCCATTCCAAGGGGTCAACTACCTGGACAAGCAAAGTCCCCTGGCGCCACACCTGCAAGTGGCGCCTTGGCCCGCTAACTTCCGGGCAAGGACCTATCCCAAGTACAACGGCAGCACCGACCCAGCACAATACATAATGAGTTATCAGGTCGCCGTTGCATCTTCCGGAGGGGACGACGCCACAATGGCCAAGTCTTTCATCATCGCCCTCGAAGGCCCAGCTCTCACCTGGTTCACCAGGTTGCCTCCGATGTCCATTGATTCCTGGAGAAGCCTCCGGGACAAGTTCCTGCTCAACTTCCAAGGGTACCGCCCAGACACCGACGCCTTGGCCGAACTCTCGCTCTGCAAGCAGCTGGAAAAGGAGACTCTGCGAGAGTATTACCGCAAATTCTTAACACTCAAGTCACAGCTGCCCTCAGTCGATGACCAGATCGCTATCCACTACGCTATCAGTGGCCTTCGCGCCGGCATCCTCTATAGCCACTACATCAGAGATCCGCCCAAGAACCTCCAGGAATTATATCAGCTGTTTGAAAAATACGCCAAATCCGAAGAGCTCCACCAGCGCAAGGTTGAGTCCCAAAGAAAGCCTAAGGATGCTCCACAGTCCAGCCGCACGTGGACGAGGACTCCGCAGCAAGACTCCGGTCGAGACGGCCGCAATCAACAGCAAGTGCACAACATCGCCAACCAGCACCCCGCTGCTGAGGCCCCTCGTCGCCAGGAATATCCCCCCCAGGGCCGCGGAAATGGAACTCGCGGCAGGGGTCGGGGGCGTGCGCAGCTGCCACGCCGATTCTACTACCTCTTCCATGGCGAAGACTGCGCCCACCAAACCAAAGACTGCCCAGAAACGAAGGCCACCAAAGACAGGATGGCACGGGCGCAGCCAGCCGACAACCCCAGAGTTGTCGCACACACTTACCAGCAACCCCCTCCACCATATATCCACGCCCCCGCCCCGCATCCACCGCACCACGCTTACCAACACCATCCGGAAGTACAAATTGTACCTCCCCCACCCCCACCACCACACCAGCAACATCAAAACATCCCCACGCCCCAAAGCAGGAAGACTTCGCCGATCAGCCGTATCGTGGAGTCATTCACATGATAACTGGGGGGTCCAGCACTGACTTCGACACAAAGCGGCAGAAGCGGGACCACTACCGCAGCATCAACCACGTCGCCGTCACTGGCCCAGTCGTGCAGACAAAGTGGTCCCACATACCGCTAACCTTCGACGCACGAAACGTCGACCTGCGCAGCGCCCCCCACAGCGACGCCATGGTTATCAATTGCAGTGTGGCAGGCTGGGACCTGCACAAAGTCCTAGTCGACAATGGCAGTCAAGCGGACATCATCTTCCTCCACGCCTTCGATCGCATGGGCATAAGCCAAAGCCTGCTCAAGCCTTCGGACAACCCGTTGTATGGCTTCGGCGGCAAGGGCACCTTTCCTGTCGGCAAAATAGAGCTGCCTCTCTCCTTCGGTGTAGCACCCAATGCCCGAAGCGAGCAAGTAACATTTGATATTGTGGATATGGTATATCCATACAATGCCATCATGGGCCGGGGCTCCATCAATAAGTTCGAAGCAGCCATTCACGAACTGTACCTATGTATGAAGATACCAGGTCCGTTAGGCGTTATTACGGTCTACGGCAATCAACAGACTGCGCGCAACATAGAGCGAGACTTCGTGCCCGGTCAGAGAAACGTGCACTGCCTCACGGCCCAGCGCGAGGTCCCCGCACCCGCCAGCCCAACCGATAAACAGCACAACAAGGCACAGCTGCAGAGCAACGACGGGACCAAGACTGTCCCCCTCGACCAGGCCACGCCCAAGCAGACAGTCACTATCAGCGAAGACCTCACTTCGCATGAAGAGGAGAAGCTCCTCTGCTGCCTGTCCAAGAACAAAGATGTCTTCGCCTGGTCAGCCCTCGACCTGGTCGGGGTCAGCCGATCCATAATTGAGCACAGCTTGGGAATCAACCCTTCGGTGAGGCCGAAAAAACAGCGGCTTCGCAAGATGTCCGACGAGAAGACAGAGGCCGCCAAGGCAGAAGTGCATCGCCTCCTGGAAGCCAAATTCATCGAGCCGGTGGCTTACCCCACGTGGCTCTCCAATGTTGTGATGGTGCAGAAAAAGAGCGGGAAGTGGCGAATGTGCATCGACTTCACCAGTCTCAATAAGGCCTGCCCAAAGGACAACTTCCCGTTGCCGCGGATCGACCAAATAGTCGATAGCGCGGCCGGATGCGAAGTCATGTCACTCCTCGACTGCTTCTCCGGTTACCACCAGATATACATGAAGGAGGAAGACAAGGCAAGCACCAGCTTTATAACGCTCTTCGGCACATATTGCTTCATCAGAATGCCGGAGGGACTCAAGAACGACGGGTCCACCTTTTCCAGGCTTACCAAGACAGTGCTCGACGGGCAGGTTGGCAGAAATATATTCACATATGTGGACGACATCATCGTCGCCAGCAAGAGCAAGGCGGACCATCTCACTGACCTCGCCGAGACATTCACGAACATGCGAGACGCACGACTCCGCCTAAACCCGGAAAAGTGCGTCTTCGGCGTTCGCCAAGGCAAAATATTGGGCTACCTGGTATCACACCGCGACATCGAGGCCAACCCAACCAAGATTCAAGCCATCATAAACATGAGGCCTCCGCAGTCCGCCAGAGACGTCCAGCGCTTGACGGGGAGATTGGCCGCCCTCAACAGATTCATCTCCAGATCCGCTGAGCGAAGTCTCCCTTTCCTCAAAACTCTCCGTGGCGCAAAAGACTTCCCTTGGGGACCAGAGCAGGCAGCGGCCTTCGCCTCATTAAAACAGTACCTATCGGAGTTGGCAGTCCTTACAAGCCCCGACTCTTCACTACCTCTGTTGCTATATGTTGCGGCTTCGCCGCATGCGGTCAGCGCGGCACTGGTGCAGGAGCAGACAGTTGAGGGCGTGATCAGGCAGTGCCCAATTTATTATGTCTCCGAAGTGCTGACGCCGTCCAAATGTAACATGACAGAGCTAGAGAAGATTGCCTACACAATCGTTATGTCTTCGCGCAAATTGCGCCATTACTTTGAAGCATTCAAGGTCCGGGTCACCTCAGACAGGGGACTCGGCGAATTGTTCAGAAACCCGGAAGCATCGGTGAGGATTGCCAAGTGGGCGGTCGAACTCTCTGGATACCACATCAATTTCGAGCCTAGGACAGCCATCAAGTCACAAGTCCTGGCAGACTTCGTCGTCGACTGGACTGGGCCAATAACACAGCCGGACCCGTCCGCAAAAAAGGTTTGGACGATCCACTGCGACGGCGCATGGTGCCATGCGGGGGCAGGCGCCGCGGCAGTCATCACCTCGCCAACCAGAGTCAAGCACAGATATGCGGCTCGCCTCAGCTTCGCTCTGGAATCCGACAGATGCACAAATAACATAGCAGAATACGAAGTAGTCATCCTCGGCCTCCGCAAGCTGAGGGCCCTTGGGGTCACCACCTGCATCATCAGAACAGACTCCAAGGTAGTTGCTGGCCAGGTCGAGAAAGACTATGCAGCAAAGGACCCCGCACTCATGCAATACCTCGCGGCCATCCGAAGTCTCGAGAGACAATTCAAGGGATTCACATTGCAGCATGTGGACCGGGCCAAGAATGAAGAGGCCGACGCATTGGCCAAGGCTGCCGCCAGAGGCGAGCCCTTGCCCTCCGACGTGTTCTACCACGTCATCGGCACACCAGCCGTCCGGAGCCCCGAAGGGCTCCAAATAACCAATGACAGCGAGGGCCACCGAATAGTCAACCTTATCATGACCGAAGACTGGCGGGCACCAATAACTCTGTTCCTACAGGGGTATTATCACCCAACCGACATCAACGAGGCCAAGCGCCTCAAACATCGAAGCCGGGACTTCGCATTGATTGAGGGCCAGCTCTACAAGAAGGGGGTCACTCAGCCAATGCTCAAATGCGTCACCGAAACCGAAGGTGTCCAGATCCTACGCGAAGTCCACAGTGGCACCTGCGGCTCTCACGCAGGGCCAAGGGCCCTAGCTGCCAAGGTGATCCGCCAAGGTTTCTACTGGCCCGCAATGATCTGCGCCGCAAATCGGGTCACAAGGTCCTGCGAAGCCTGCCAGAAGTTTTCCCCTCGATCAGGCAGCCCTTCGCAATTTACAAAGCTGATCGCCCACACATGGCCTCTCCAGCGCTGAGGCCTAGACATCGTCGGGCCCCTACCCACGGCTCAGGGGAACCTTAAGTTCGCCTTCGTCGCTGTCGAATACTTCACCAAATGGATCGAGGCAAGGGCTGTCTCCACAATAACATCAAAGACTGCCCAAAAATTCTTTTGGCAAAACATTGTTTGCCGCTTCGGAGTAACGTTTGAACTAACAGTCGACAACGGCAAGCAGTTTGACAGCCAAGACTTCAAGGATTTTTGCTTCTCCATCGGCACCAAGCTTGCCTTCGCCTCAGTCTATCACCCGCAGTCCAACGGAGTTGTGGAACGCGCCAATGGAAAAATCTTCACAGCCGTCAAAAAGATGCTCCTCGACGGAAAAAAGGGCAAGTGGGCCGATTTGTTACCCGAGGCGGTCTGGGCACTAAACACGACTGAGTGCAGGGCGGCCGGGTTCACTCCTTTCTGCCTTCTATACGGATCGGAGGCTATGACCCCACAAGAAATAAAACATGGGTCCCCGCGAACAGTTCCTTCAGCCATCCCCGACGAGGACGAGGCCACTTCAAAGGATCTCATCGATGGAGACCGAGACTTCGCCCTACAAGCACTAAACAAATACCAAGCCCAGACAAAAGCATGGCGCGACCATGCAGTCATCCCAAGGGAATTCAATGAAGGGGACCTCGTACTCGTCCGAACAGCTCGGACAGAGTCCAGGGGCAAGCTGGAGCCCAGGTGGGAGGGCCCCTTCATAGTCAAGACGAAAGCTTCCCCCAGCGCTTATAGGCTCACAACGCCAAGCGACGAAGACCTGGAGCACTCCTGGAACATCGACAACCTCCGCAAATTTTTTGTTTGACTCATTAGGGCTGATTCGCCCTTGTAATTCGCAAAAACAATTTTATTCTGGCCCGCACTCTTTTCCTCCCGGGGGGTGAGGTTTTTAACGAGGCGGAGCCATGTAATATACAAGTGAAAAATCCCCCGCAAAAACATGCGTCGAAAAAAGACCGCGACGACGGTCTTCGACATTCGACCAATACGAAGTCACCGCGAGGCTCAGCGCTAGCCACCCTCGCGTGCGACAACTCCGTGCAGAAGTCGCCTAAGGGTGCAGCCGGATTAGCACAACAAGTGCGAAAAATCGAAGTCTACCGCGAAGACTTACCGTGCAGAAGTCGCCTAAGGGTGCAGCCGGATTAGCACAACAAGTGCGAAAAATCGAAGTCTACCGCGAAGACTTACCATGCAGAAGTCGCCTAAGGGTGCAGCCGGATTAGCACAACAAGTGCGAAAAATCGAAGTCTACCGCGAAGACTTACCGTGCAAAAGTCGCCTAAGGGTGCAGCCGGATTAGCACAACAAGTGCGAAAAATCGAAGTCTACCGCAAAGACTAGCCACGCAGAAGTCGCCTATGGGTGCAGCCGGATTAGCACAACAAGTGCGAAAAATCGAAGTCTACCGCGAATATTAGCCGCGCAGAAGTCGCCTAAGGGTGCAGCCGGACTAGCACAGCAAGTGCGAAAAACCGAAGTCCACTGCAAAGACCATCCGCGCAGAAGTTGCCCGAGGGCACAGCCGGACGAAGCGTAACAAAAGCAAAAGCGACCACACCAAACTATCCGCGCCAAGACCGACTATATACGCACCAGTCCAGCATAACAAATACACCTGACCAAGCACGCAACGCCTTCGCGAGCATAGCCAAATGTGCGAGGGCACACAACTTCATCATACAAGCCTTTACACATGTACAAGCGAGGGCATCACACTCTACATCGGCTCAACCTTCGGAATAATTCCCATCTCCCTATAGTTAAATAACATTATCCTAAGCTCGTCACCCGCAAAAAGACTTCGCAATTCCCCTTCACCTGTACTCGCGGCGGCAGGCAAGGACAACAGTTCCTGCCGGCTAGCCCTACTCACACGAAGCCGACCGCCCTCCGCCCCGCTCACTCTACGCATCGCAACCGCCCTTCGCCGCCTGCGCCCAGTACTCGGACCAGGCACATCTTCTGTGTCCGCAGCATGCGGTGAAGCCTCCGCCGCTGCCACATCCAAGGCCGCAAAATAGTCCAAGTCCTCCTCCGACGACTCCTCAGTCCACTCAACCGAGCTCCCAGAGTCAGCAAAATCAGAAAACTCAGATGCAGACCCATCACATTTATTACCACCATCCACGGTCGAAGCCGCCAAAAAATTAGTAGTGGCGGTTGCGTGCGCAGGCCCAAAATCTTGAACCTGCGCAGCAACCAAAATTCAGCAACATATCCAAAATTCCCTAACTACCCACACCCACTACGCCACCTGCGAAGACCCAGCCGTCGCGGGAGCCTCCGCTGTCGCCTCCGCCGCCACCGTCGCAGGATCTTCAGCCCTCGGCGCAGCGGCTGCGGGGGCATCAGGAGCGCCTCCGGCGGTCTCTGGGGGCGGGCCTCCGCCGGCCGCAGCGGCTGCGGGGGCATCAGGAGCGCCTTCGGCAGTCTCCGGGGGCGGCTCCAGGGCGGCCTCGGACACGGCCTCCGCCGGGTTCGACTCCGGGTCAGGCAGCGCGCTGTTCAACGCCCCGAAATCATCCACCCTCTCGCCACGCGCCGCCTAAGACACAGCACACAGATTCAACAAACCCACACATAGCCCACATCCAGCAAATGTCAAACAAAAGCCATACGTTACCTGAGCCCTCGCCGTCTCGGCCCGCTCCCTGACCACCTCTCGACCGTGCGGGCCCCACATCCGGTCGTAGATGGCTCCGGCGGACTCCTTCACTATAGGGTCCTCAACCTTGTAGATATCTCGCTCAAAATCCTCATCAGCTTGGTCGAAGACCTCGAAGTGCCGGCACCCTTCGCGAGAGAGCGCGTTCATCGCCCCCTCGCAGGTGACCAGGGAGGCATACGACATAAACCCCTCCACAATTGTGGGGAGTGCCTGTAACTCCTCCTGTACCCACTCCAGGCAGCGAAGTCCGGGCTCTCGGTCCAGCACTTCGAAGTCGCCGGTCCGCGCGCCCAGCTCATGGTATGAATCCATAAGCTGTTTGCGCGTCCGCTCAGCCTCCGCGCGCGTCGCGGCCTCGGTCCTCTCCACACGGCTCTGCAGGGTGTTGAGCCGCTCCTCCAACTGCGCGGCGCGCTCCCTGGCAAGACTGCCCTCCGCCCGCGCCAAATTGGCCTCCACCAGCGTAGCCTGCGCCTTGGCGAGGGCCTCATTGGCCTCCCTCCTCTCCTCCACCAATTGGCGCCGGAGGTCAGTCTTTTCCCCCTCCAGCGCGGCCACCTTGTCCGCCAGCTTGCGGCACTTACTGTCGGCGGCCGATTTTTCCCGGACGGCGTCAGCATGTTGCGTCCGAAGTCTCTCGACTTCGGTAGACACAACTGCCGTGAGGGCCCCCGACGCCGCGCGGTCTGCGAAGTCAGCCGCCTGCAAAACACACGTAAGACCGTGGCCCCAACAAAGCCGATAAAAAAAGAAAATCCGAAGTCTAGCTCAATGTACCTGACTTAGCACCTCCTTCATCTCCTTCAACCGGCGGGACACAGTGCCCGCCTCGTCCCTGACAGCAGCGAGTGCCGGCATCTCGCCTCCAGCACTAAGAGCACCGCCCTTCGCCTTCGGCACTATGGCAGCCGCCGTGGTCGCCGCGGCAGGCGCAACAATAACAAGTTGGCCTTCGTCCGACCCTGCGACGTATCAACAAATTAAAAAAAAAGAAAAAAAACGAGCCAACGGCTTACCACCAAGATAGTCGTCCACACTAATATCGGTAGCAAAGTCGGCGACGCGCTTGCCCGGCGACGGCAACCCTCGGGCCGCCTTCGCGACCTCCGGTGCCCTGCTGGACGGCGGCACAGTCTTCGCAGACTTGGAACCACCGGCGCCAGCCGCAGCCTCCGCCGCCTTGCTAGATGCAGGGACGACCGACTTCGCCTCCAGCGGCGGCTTGCCTCCGCCGGGGGCAGCAGCCTTCGCAGCCCCTCGCTGCCTCTTTGGCCTGGCTTCATGAAGCCTGACAACCGCCTGGCGCTTCTGTGTAGCTCCCTGGCGATCCTTGTCCATCACTGCCGACACAACAGCAGCAATATTCCGCCCGTAAGGAAACACTCTCCATTCACGAACCATGCGAGATGTAAAAAAGTCTTCGCCGGCCGCGCGGGGGATAGGAACATTCCTAGGCCACCAACCCCCGGTAACCCTCAGCATCCGCGCCGAAGACTCCCGGAGCTCGAGCGAAGACATCCTTCCCCCGGGGCCGCGCATGTCCTCATCAATTCTCTAGCAAAACCATCGGAAACCCCAAGTCCTCTCATAGCAGTACCTAGTTTCCTCTTCTTAGAGGATGGGGCGGCCGCCGGCGCAGGGTCGTCTCTAGACTCTACCACCGGCTGCTTCCCGCGGCGGTCCACATCGTCTTGGCCGGGATAGCTGTTATACGGCAGTCGATTCAATTCAAAAACCCTGTTCAAACGGTCATTCGACCCGCGGATATTCTTGCTACGCTGGCCCTCTGTCCTCGGCACGTACCGACCAACAATCCGCACCGCCCCATCCTCCGCCTCACGTACAAAGGCGGCCGGATCGCGGCTTTGCAGATCCAGCGCGAAGGCAGGACTTCGCACCAGCTTCCCACCATGGGAAGGCATCTGGCGAGGGCACACTTCGCCCAACGCCCAGCCATGCGCCAAGGGCCATACCCCGTACGCCACAAATTCTTCAACCAAATCGCGCCCACTGCTCAGGCCGGCGGCGCACCGAAGGGCCCCTTCGTCCGCATCCTCCTCCGCCACCTCAAAGGGCGGGTATGCTGAGTAAAAATGCGAACACATCTCAGACACGGGGAGCCCCGCATGGTCTTCGACGGTACCCTCCGCGACGTAAAACCAAAACTCATTCCAATTGCCCCACTTGTTGCGGGCGCAAGGGACTAACTAGACTACCTCCATCGTGGTCTTGCCGATCTTCGGCGTAAACGTACAGGACCCAAACTGAGCAACTTCATCTCCAATCATCCTCTTCTGCCATTGCAGGCAATAGTACTTCGCAAAGACTTCGACTGATGGCTGCCCGCCGTACGAAGTCGTCGCCCAGACATACTTCGACAGAGCCACCACGACATTCAGAGTCAGCTGATGTATCTGAACATTAAATCTGCACAGGACTTCTCCAACAAATCGGTGCGCAGGCAGGCGGAGACCGGCGGCGAAGAA
Source organism: Zea mays (assembly GCF_902167145.1). Lineage (NCBI taxonomy): Eukaryota > Viridiplantae > Streptophyta > Magnoliopsida > Poales > Poaceae > Zea > Zea mays. The sequence goes on from NC_050097.1 coordinate 147,572,883, forward strand.
CGCCTCGAACACAACCAACTCGCCCTCCGGCTCGGGGATTTCCTCCGTCCCCGGGACACGAGCAACTCCGCCGCCAAAGTAACCCAACCGCTGCATATCTTGCACGCGGACCGACGACATCCTCGACACACCAAAATCCACCGTGTCGCCGGCGCGCAACTCCTCCGCCACCAAAGTACTCAGCGTCTCCTCAGACGAGGCGTCAGCCGGCGGCGTAGCGGCAGCAGAAGAAGAGGAGGTCGGCATCGCTACGTACCGTCGGCGGCGGCGGGCGGTCTGCTTCACTCGAGCCAGATCTCCGGCGAACAAGAGCAAGGAGGGCAGACGAGCAGCAAGACGGTGGAAAAGGCGGCTAGGGTTTTCACGGAGCACGGAAAGTGAAGTTCAAAAAGCGCCGACCCGCCCCCTTTTATACACAGGGCGCGGCGCTTCGGGAAACCCGCAGTCCAACAGTACGGTGTCAATCAACGGTCATGTCAAAAACCCCCGTGGAACCACTTCGAGCGAGGGCAGCGTCTCCGCCATCTAGCGACGTCTTCGGCACCAGATGACTTTGTCGAACTGGTCCCTCGGAGGGCAAATGTTGGGGCGAAGGCAAAGACGCCACCCTTCGCTCGAGGCCTTCGCTGCAGTCGTTGGTCCAACGGAGATAAAACGGGCAGGGACACCCTTCGCCCCGTACGACATCAGACGAAGGCCTACGACGAGGTCATCCCACCATGCGGACTCGTCCAGCTCGGAGGCCCACGGGTGATTCGGCCCATTGTAACGGGCCCTGCGTGGCCGCTGCGCGTTACGGGCCTAATTTGTAAAGGCATCCCTGTAATTACAGTCTGTAACTCTGCTTTATGAGAATATTCTGGGGATAACCTAGGTGTCTGAGGGCACATGCGTCCTTAACACGAGACGTTAGGCGCTCAGATACCTATAAATACCCCCGCACAGTGCCCGTGAGAGGCTAGATTAACAGAGCTTTTGCCATCTCGTGCGAGAACCCTGCTTACGTCAACACTTATCCCCGTTGGATCCTCTCGCGCCTGGTAGCAAGTTCCAACAGCAGTAATGACTTCTGCCTTCATACCTCTAGGGTATGAAGCTGCATCATACCCCTTCTCAGGCAACGTATGATGCAAAGTGTACTGGTACGGTCGGACCATATGATCATGACAAAACTTCCATGCAAAAGATGATGTATGCAGTACGCATGACAACAACATGAGATCCTCCACCCACATGTGGTAGACATAAACTTCCACTTCCTCAAAATGATAAAACAACACGTGTTACATGCTCAACCACATTTTCAACATAAGAAAATAAAGGAACATGAATAACTTCGAGCCACATTTCCCACTATGGAGTACAAGTATGAATACATTTGACATGAATGTGATCAAGCATAGGACACATAAATCAATCAACGGTATAAACCACCACTATTTTACTTGCCTTCACCAGGGAGTTTGTACAAAGCCCTAAGTGTGATCCGGAAGTCCACCACCTGTTTTTGACACACAACTTAGTGCACCAATTTCACATAACAACGCTCATAAACGACGCCGCACCTACGCACAAATTCAAACCCCGCTGCGGTAACAACTCTCCCTTCACCCACCAAACTGCAGCGGCGCTGCTTAACAATTTCATATCTTTAAAATTATGACAGCAGCGGTAACAAACAAAAACTCCAGAGGCATCTAAATAAAATTCCCCACAAGTTTTGTATACAATTTATAATTAAATCCCAACATCTAATTAACCCAAAATCATCCACAAGGTACATCCTGCAATCTGTTTTTTTGGGCAGCACATACCCGGATTCAAACAGCGATATCTCTTAAATTATAACTCCGAATCGAACGCATAAGTACTCGTTGGAAAGGTATGATAAAGATCTACATGATTATCATATTGATTATCCCTAATTTCCCACGAAAAATCCTCAGAAACAGCTAATACTACTGCTGTTCGCTCACCTCTAGAAATCTGTTTTTTTGGACAGCAACATACCCAGATTCAAACAGCGATAACTTCTAAAATATAATTCCGAATCGAACGCATAAGTACTTATTGGAAACGTATAACAAAGCTCTACATGATTCTCATATTGATTATCCCTAATTTTCCACGAAAGATCCCCAGAAACTGCTAATACTACTGCTGTTCGCCCACCTGCAGAAATCTGTTTTTTTGGACAACAACATACTCGGATTCAAACAACGATAACTTCTAAAATATAATTCCGAATCGAGCGCATAAATACTCATTGGAAAGGTATGACAAAGCTCTACATGATTCTCCCACTGATCCCCACTAATTGCCCACGAAAACTTCCCAGAAATCACTAGTACTACTGCTGTTCGCCCACCCACTAAATTTCTGGACAGCACCTCTAACAATTCACATACGTAACATCTATTCAATGGAATTGCAGCACAAATAAACAAGAGATAATCACAAAAATCACCTTGAATTATCTTTTCCTCCTTCCCACCAATTCTCCAATCGGAATTTGCACCCACACAACGAAGATCCGGCGAGGAAGAACGACACGAAGAGGAGATGGGAGGGGGGGTGGCGGCTAGGGTTGAGGGGGTGGGAGGGGGCGGCTGCACAAGGGAGAGGGAATTAGGAGGGGAAGGAAATGGTGGCCAAGGCTAGGGAGATGGGAGGGGGGCGGCTGCACAAGGGGGACGGGGTTAGGGGGAAGGCGGCTAGGGTTAAGGGGAGGTTAGTGGGCCGGATCGAGATTCACGGCCCAATTCGCTCACACGACAGCTCCCGACCCCAGCGCATGAGTCTAACAAAAAAATCCATTGTCCTACTGGTGAATGCTTCCCAAAAATTCAAAACCCCCAAAGCGCATCACCCGAGAGAAAAAAAACAAAGAAAGAATGACCTCCAACTTCTCTTCTTTGCAAACCGGGTATCACACTCTACCCCCCTTAAAAAGAATTCGACCTCGAATTCTAACGCTTCTATCGACACGACAACAGAAAAAAAATTAATGAATCAACAACACTTACCCACAACGAAAAGTTCGGGATATTTCTACCGCATCAGCTCCTCAAGTTCTTACATAGCCTCGCGCTCAGACTGATTAGTCCATAAGACCTTGATATACTTAATTGATCTCTTCCTCAAAACACGCTCCGAGGATTCCAAGATACGCACCGGACGACACTCCAGAGTCAGATCATGCTACATAGCAATTGGTTCCATTTCGATCTGATGATCCGGGTCCTGCAAGAACTTCCTCAACATAGAGACATGAAATACCGGGTGTACCCCCGCCATGGAATCCGACAATTGCAAGCGATAAGCCAAATTGCCCACTCGGGCCAAGATAGTGAACGGTCCAATGTATCTCGGGCTAAGCTTCTCGGAGACACCGAACCGAACAACTCCTTTAGTAGGTGATACCCTAAGAAGGACTTGGTCACCCACTGCAAATTCCAAATCCCGCCTCCTCACATCATCATAACTCTTCTGACGGCTCTAAGCGACTAAAATATTCTGACGAATTTCCCGAACCTTCTCAGAAGTCTGCTGAACCCAATCAGGACCAACCAGGGATCTCTCTCCCAAAGTCTCCCAGCACAGAGGGGAGATACACCGCCTGCCATATAAAGCCTCAAATGGTGCCATCTTGATGCTAGCCTAGTAGCTATTGTTATAAGCAAACTCTGCCAATGCAAGATGATCCTCCCAGCTACCCTTCCATGACAGAACATAAGCATGCAACATATCTTCCAAGGTTTGGATCGTTCGCTCTGACTGACCATCCGTCTGACGGTGGAAAGCGACACTAAGCGAAAGTTTGGTACCCAATGCACTATGAAGACTCTCCCAGAATTTGGATACAAATTTGGAGTCTCGATCAGAAACAATGAACTTTGGCACCCCGTGGAGCCTGATTACTTCCTTCATATACAAGGGAACCAATTCTGAAGCTGAATTTGTGGTCTTCATGGGAATGAAATGCGCAGACTTAGTCAAGCGATCCACTACCACCCATATAGCATCCCTGCCCCGAGGAGAACGAGGTAAGCCCACCACAAAATCCATGGTGATATGCTCCCACTTCCACTCCGGAATTTCCAATGGCTTTAGTAAACCTGCAGGCCTCTTATGCTCGGCCTTCACGCGCTGACATACTTCACAGGCGGCCACATACTTAGAAACATCAATCTTCATCCGCTTCCACCAGAAGTGTTGCTTCAAATCCCTGTACATTTTGGTTTCACCAGGGTGAACGGTGTAAGGCATTTTATGAGCTTCTCTCAAGATATCCATCTTCACCTCTGATTTCTGAGGCACACAAAGGCGGCCCCAAAAATGAACCAAATCATTCTCATCAATGGTGAACTCCCGGGGTTTACCATCACCAACCCTCTTTCGAGCTTCCTGCAATAGACGATCCTGCTGCTGAGCCGCATGCACTCTCTCCATGAGGGAGGATTGAATAAGCATCTGGGTCTCCTCACTTGCGGTGCCGGCATAGCACAAAGCGATCCCCAAACGGTCCAGATTAGCGATCAAAGGCAAGGCCACTTTTGGAACCTCGGACCTGCTAAGGGCATCAGCCACCACATTTGCCTTCCAAGGGTGGTAATGAATGGACAAATCATAATCTTTAATCAATTCAAGCCACTGACGCTGCCTCAAATTCAGCTCCTTCTGAGTGAAAATGTACTTGAGACTTTTATGATCGGTGTAAATGTCACAAGACTCGCCATAGAGATAATGCCTCCACAATTTTAGAGCAAAGACCACCACGACCAATTCAAGGTCATGAGTTGGATAATTCCCCTCATGCTTCCTCAACTGCCTTCCTGCATCAACACACAACCAAGACCAATTCGAGAAGAATCCGTATAAATGGTGAAACGCTTACCACTCTCAGGCAAAGCTAGGATAGGGGCACTCACGAACTTGTTCTTCAATGTGTGATAGCTGACCTCGCAATCACTGGACCAGACGAACAGAACACCCTTCTCCAAAAGTTTAGTCAATGGCTTAGCAATGCTGGAAAAATTCGGTTCGAAGCGACGATAATATCCAGCGCGCCCCAAGAAACTTCGGATTTCAGAGACACTAGAGGGTCTTTACCACTCCACCACAGCCGCGACATTTTTGGGATCAACCGCAATGCCCTGCTGACTAATCACATGCCCCAGGAAAGCCACTTCGAACAGCCAAAAGGCGCACTTCTTCAATTTGCCATACAATTGATTCTTCCTAAGAGCACTCAGAACGAGACGGAGATGCCGCTCATGCTCTTCCTCGGTCTTTGAATAGATTAGAATATCATCCAGGAACACAAACACAAAGTCATCCAAGAACTCATGCAACATCCTATTCATTGCTTCCATAAAAGCAGCAGGGGCATTAGTTAAGCCAAAAAACATGACTATGAACTCGTAATGCCCATACCTGGTGCAAAAGGCTATCTTCTCAATGTACTCCTCACAAATCCTCAATTGATGATAACCAGAGTTCAAATCAATTTTGGAGAACACCTGGGCACCCCTCAATTGTTCAAAGCGAACCTCAATACGGGGTAGCGGATATTTATTCTTGATTGTCACTTGATTCAAAGCCCGATAATCCACACATAACCTAATGCTTTTATCCTTCTTCTCAACAAACAGTACTGGGGAAGCCCAAGGCGACCTGCTAGGCCTAATGAAACCCTTAGCCAGCAGATCATCCAATTGCCGCTTCAATTCCACCTGCTCCTTTGGAGCCTTCCGATACGGGGCCTTATGAATAGGCTGCGTACCCGGAATCAGTTTGATTTCGAAAGCTGCATCGCGATCCGGTGAAAGGCCTAGAAGCTCTGCTGGAAATACGTCGGCAAAGTCACACACCACCCGGATGTCCTGCACCCGCAAGGCAGCCTCACCCTCCACCACCATGGAGAAAAAGATTCCTGACTGACTTGACCGGCGATCCGGAAGCAATTGTGCCAACAAGGATAACATGAACTTTGGGGAACTTCCCAAAAATACCACCTCCCTACCCAACGGTGCCTGCAATAACAATGTCTTCCAAAAACAGGATATAACTGCGCGATACTGAGATAACCAATCCATACCCAAGATAACATCGAATGCCCCCAATGAAATCACAACAAGATTGGCCGAAAATACCTCGCTAGCAAGAATGACGGAACACCCCTGACCAACTGAACAGCTACTAATGGAGCCATTGGCAGAACTAACCAAAATTGGGTGACCCAACCTCTGCACCGAAAGACCAGCCCGCGACACAAAATCCTCCGAAACAAATGAATAGCTAGCGCCAGAGTCAAAAAGGGCATGAGCCACAAACGAATCAACTGAGATCGTACCTGTCACCACGTGTCCTTGCTCCCTGCCATCCGCCGAGGGTAGCACATAAGCTTCGGAAATACCCGCAGAAGAGGAAGCTCCTATAGTGAATTTAACAGAAGAACCCCACTGAGCCGTCGGGTGAGGCAGACGCGGAGCTCCAAACTAAGACGACACAGGAGTAGTCGGTGAAGGAGTAGGCACAGCCAGATACTGAGGAAACCCCTGCATCGCCACGAACTGAGAAGTCTCAGGCACATAGAACTGCTGCGGAGGGAGTGGAACTGCAAATTGCTGCTCAGTGCTTGACATCATGTTGACAGTGCCCTGAGAAGAGGAGGAAGTCACTGGCTCCCATCTGAGCTTCCCATTGGGATTCCTCCTACACACCACATCCTTGTGGTCTTGACTGCAGATGGAGCACCTGCCACTCCACTGACACTCAGCACGGTGATGCGCATCACCACAACGGAAACACACCAGCCCCAGCCCGGGCTTAGGAACAACCCGATACCTCTGAGTACTTCCTCCCGAAGTACCCAATTCAGAAGATTTGCCATGGTAGGGGTGGTGGCGCTGGTGCTGAGACTTGCCCCTCTTGTGGGCTGGACCTCCAGTGTTGCCCCTCCTCGCGTCCTGGCCACGAGGCTGATCAACACCCAAAGACTTCTGTTTCTCCATGGTGTACTGGTGTTGCATCTCCACACCCAATGCCTGCTCCACTGTACTACAAAAATCCACCAACGGAAAGGCTCCCAAGGCATGCCTGATAGAAGGTTTCAGGCCCTGACGGAACTGGCTCGCCTTCTCCATCTCATTGTAAGCCACATGAGGAACAAAGCGGACCATCTTGTTGAAGCCCACTTCATACTCTGTGACGGACTTCTTCTCTTTCTTGTAGGATTGCAAATCAATCTTCATTTTCTCCAGGAAGGTGACCGGGTAGAACCTCCTCTCAAACTACCTGATGAAAACATCATAGGACAAGACTCCTAGTGAAGAAGAGTGAGCTGCCTGCACGCCCCTCCACCAGATTTGAGCCTCTCCCTTCAGCAGTTGTGTGCCAAAGCGAACACGATCACCATACACAATCTCAAAGACATTCATCTTATCCTCCACGTATGTTAGCCAATCTGCCGCCTCGACCGGAGTACCACTGCCATCAAAAGTGTCCAACTTCATGCCCATCCATTGCATCAGCGAAAGACCACTGACGGGAAGAGGAACCTCAGCCCCGCCATCTGGAGCAGCACCCGCGGGAACAGCGCCCCCGGGCACTCCTCCACCACCAGCACCCTGGGCAGCACCCGCAAGAGCAACAGGAATAGCCTGCCTCAGAATGGCCAACTCCTGCTGCATGGCCTGCATCGCGGCTAACATTGCCGCCGGACTCATCGAGTCTCCACTAGGAACTTGCGGGCTGCCCCGAGCCCTACGAGGCGGCATAGCTGCAGCCACAGGGGTGAGAATAATAAGTAAATAAGATCGGCATAGCACCTCATTAGATAATTTCAAACTAGCACAGACAATAACATAACATATCAAGAGTAAAGCAGGAAACCCATCCTACATGTGCAGTATGTCAATTTATTAATATTCCACTTGCTAGGACCTACAGCCTATTCCTCTGATACCAACTGTAACACCCCATTGAACCCACACAATGAATGTTACCAACAATCCTTCCCACAAAACTTATACCACATAAGAAAGGTAATAGAGATAGAAAATAAAACAAAATCCAGCAGCACCTCCCTTGAAAGTAGCATAACGAGAGGGACATAAAGTTTAGACATAATGTAAAAGAAAGACAATCCACGAAACATAAACTGAATGCAGAGATAGTAATAAATATCCATGACCAAATAAAAGAGAAGGAAACCGGCCAACCCAAAAAGAAACAACTTTGACTATCATTAAGACTAGAACATGTTAATCCCCTAGATTTGGACCCGTGTTTAACATCCTTACTAAGCAGTGGTACATTTATTTAAAGGTGAAGTGGCCGTGCTGCTACATCCCTCCTTTCCCAACGGCAAGATCAAGTGCCTACATCAAACAATGCAAGAGTGAGATGACACATCTCAGCAAAGTAAAAGGACAAACAACAATTGGACTATGTAATCAAACTGTGCTTAAACAACCACGTAGCTCACAACTCCCTTCTTTAGTATTAATTTGCAGCAAGTAAACAAGTAACCAATTACTTAGTTCAAAGAAATGAATCACCAAGTAAAGACCCACACTATCCACATCACCACAACAGGTTCCACACTTCACCCATGAATGCACATGGCTACAGATGCAGTAATGACTTCTGCCTTCATACCTCTAGGGTATGAAGCTGCATCATACCCCTCCTCGAGCAACGTATGGTGCGGAGTGTACCGGTACGGTCGGACCATATGATCATGACAAAACTTCCATGCAAAAGATGATGTATGCAGTATGCATGACAACAACATGAGATCCTCCACCCACATGTGGTAGACATAAACTTCCACTTCCTCAAAATGATAAAACAACACGTGTTACATGCTCAACCACATTTTCAACATAAGAAAATAAAGGAACATGAATAACTTCGAGCCACATTTCCCACTATGGAGTACAAGTATGAATACATTTGACATGGATGTGATCAAGCATAGGACACATAAATCAATCAACGGTATAAACCACCACTATTTTACTTGTCTTCACCGGGGAGTTTGGACAAAGCCCTAACTGCGATCCGGAAGTCCACCACCTGTTTTTGACACACAACTTAGTGCACCAATTTCACATAACAACGCTCATAAACGACGCCGCACCTACGCACAAATTCAAACCCCGCCGCGGTAACAACTCTCCCTTCACCCACCAAACTGCAGCGGCGCTGCTTAACAATTTCATATCTTTAAAATTATGACAGCAGCGGTAACAAACAAAAACTCCAGAGGCATCTACATAAAATTCCCCACAAGTTTTGTATATAATTTATAATTAAATCCCAACATCTAATTAACCAAAAATCATCCACAAGGTACATCCTGCAATCTGTTTTTTTGGACAGCACATACCCGGATTCAAACAGAGATATCTCCTAAATTATAACTCCGAATCGAACGCATAAGTACTCGTTGGAAAGGTATGACAAAGCTCTACATGATTCACATATTCATTATCCCTAATTTCCCACGAAAAATCCTCAGAAACTGCTAATACTACTGCTGTTTGCCCAACAGCAGAAATCTGTTTTTTTGGACAGCAACATATCCGGATTCAAACAACGATAACTTCTAAAATATAATTCCGAATCGAACGCATAAGTACTCGTTGGAAAGGTACAACAAATATCTACATGATTCTCATATTGATTATCCCTAATTTCCCACTAAAAATCCCCAGAAACTGCTAATACTACTGCTGTTCGCCCACCTGCAGAAATCTGTTTTTTTGGACAGCAACATACCCGGATTCAAACAGCGATAACTTCTAAAATATAATTCCGAATCGAGCGCATAAGTACTCGTTGGAAAGGTATGAAAAAGCTATACATGATTCTCACACTGATCCCCACTAATTGCCCACAAAAAATTCCCAGAAATCACTAGGACTACTGTTGTTCGCCCACCCACTAAATTTCTGGACAGCACCTCTACCAATTCGCATACGTAACATCTATTCAATGGAATTGCAGCACAAATAAAGAAGAGATAATCACAAAAATCACCTTGAATTCTCTTTTCCTCCTTCCCACCAATTCTCCAATCGGAATTTGCACCCACACGACGAAGATCCGGCGAGGAAGAACGACACGAAGAGGAGATGGGAGGGGGGTGGCGACTAGGGTTTAGGGGGTGGGAGGGGGCGGTTGCACAAGGGAGAGGGAATTAGGAGGGGAAGGAAATGGTGGCCAAGGCTAGGGAGATGGGAGGGGGGCGGCTGCACAAGGGGGAGGGGGTTAGGGGGAAGGCGACTAGGGTTAAGGGGAGGTTAGTGGGCCGGATCGAGATTCACGGCCCAACTCGCTCACACGACAGCTCCTGACCCCAGCGCATGAGTCTAACAGATGAGGACATCACTTCTATACATACAATGAATGGACCGATAACACGATCGCGTGCACGACAGCTAAATCTCCAGGTACGTTCTACCCTAGTCAATTGTGTTTCAGAGCTTACGCTTGGGGCCATGGATGTTTTGATGATTAGGAACCTTGGAGAGGACCAGCAAGGACTTGGGAAAGGCCTAGGTGTTGAGGAGGAGCAGCAAGGGCGCCACAACTGGAAGGAGATCAAGTCCGACTCGGCTGCGACTCCATCTCGGGTTCTAGGACCAGTCTGCACTAAAATGGACGCCCAAGATGCATCCGGACTCCGATTGCGACGGACTTGATATGGTTGGAAAGATAAGGAGATTATCTAACTAACCAAACTGGTTCCACCCTAAAATTCGTCCGGAGTCAACGGGAATCGTCGAAACAAGTCAGCGTTCAGATTCTGTTTTGGTGGTGCGACACCGTCTGTTGGGCCGTTGGGCCGTGTATCGCGTCGGAGCCCATTAGGGGCGAGTCTAGGAGTCACGCACGCCCTAATACTCTATTTATTCAGCAGCTGCCGCCACATTAGGGTTGGGTTTTGCTTAAGTTTAGATCTCTCGAGAACAGTCGTCGTAGATCGGTTTGTGAGACCCCAACTTGTGAGCTTAATCATCAATCCGCAATATTCTAGATTGTGTTCTTTCTTGTTCTTGCTTGTGTCTTCGATTCTTAGGCAGGAATTAGCCCTCATGGCGAGGTCAATCGCACAGTGCACAGTTGATAACCAGAGGAGAAGTGGTGCTGCGATTGCGGGGTTCTAGTCGTGTTGATTGGAAGCCGGATCGTCTTTGTGACATCTCCACCAAATCGATAGTTATCTTCACCTGACGGAAGATCGGGCATCCAGTTCCTATCAAGTGGTATTCAAAGACTCAGGTATTACCGTCAGGCTTACCCTATTTTAGTTTAGGTTTTTCATCCTATAACTCCAGATAATTGACATACAAAAAAAATTCCGTTGTCCTATAACCCTGTTTAGCCTTGCAATTTCGTTTCAAATTGCTTTGTTGAATTTGTGTCCGTGTTCGAGTCTTGTTGCTGGTTTAGGTCGTGTCGTAATCGTAGTTCAAACGCTCTGACACTGTTATTTGTTTCCGCCGCTATCCCATCCACCTTTCCCAGATTACAAGTCGAGACACCACATTACTCGATTTGCCCTCGCTAGCCACCTTGTGTGAACTCTCGCCACACTAGCCCTACATTAGGTTGCAAGCCGCCTTGCATTGCAGCCCCTCCTTGTTTCATCATCTGGCGCCTACCTATTGCTTATACCAGGGAGGTTTGTGCCCCTGTGCTCTATAGCCGCCGCTACAGTTCCTTACAGCAGATTCCTGACTCTATTCTGGGGTGACCCAAACTAGCCTTCGGCCTGTTTGGTTCAGTCAAAAAATTCAAAAAAATCAGGAAGATAATTAGAAAAAATTGTTTAAGTGTTTTCAGGAATTTCAGAGATCCTTTGTGATTTTCTCTAGGCCACAATACAACTCTGTTTCAAGTAAAATTTTGTGTGCTTCCATATTTTGTGATTTTGGATCAGTGATAAAAAAAATTCAGAATATTTCGAGCTCTTTTGCTAGTACTCCTTTGGAAACGCGCCTTTGATTTCTACTAGTGCTGAAAAATCTACGCTATTTACATAACTGCCATTCTGCTGGTTATTTAAGTTTTTATCCACCGTTCCTTGTTACCTTTACCTTGTTGTGCTTCGATAGGACACGTCTTAGCTAGAAATTATGACTTGTGCTTTGGACACTTATTGAACTTCGCTAATCTGCACTCGATTTTTGCTAATCCTTGATATTAATTTTTGGCCTCCCAAGCTCCACATATTTTCGTCTGATCAATATAGCTGTGACCTTGCAATCGCGGTTTCACTACCTCTTGGTAAGTATAACGAACCAACCTTCGATTGTACCATCCTTTCCTTGTATTTTGTCATACACTTGTAAGAGCTTGGTAAGATACATTAGAGCGTGTTCCTGTGTTCCACCTGAGAGGAGCATGTAGTGAAATTATTAGGGATAACCGTCACCGTTTGTTTCCTGTTTTTGTGTTTCGATGGCAGGCGACGAAGAAGAAGCAAGGATCCCTACAGACTTCGATGAATGTGTTAGCCGCCAAGATCTTAAGGCAAACAACAAGCTCCTGAAGGAGCAAATGGAGGAGACGGTCCACAAGTCAGTGCATGATGCCTTCATTGACATGAACCTTGGCAAGACTTACGAGAGGCTGGATCGACGATTGTCCCATATCGTCGACAGACTTGCTGTGTTGGAGACGCAACAACAAGCACCGCCACCACCACCTCCTCATCCACGTCTTCCCGATGATGCGGTGTTTGATGAAGAAGGTAATTATGATGAAGCAGCCACTAGAGATGTGCGCCTACGTCGTCGTCTTCATCAAAACACAGAAGGTATGCCACACCGCCAGCAAGGTAATAACAATCATGCGCCTGACGACCCTTATGCTAAGATTAAATTTTCTATACCATCTTTTTCGGGTCATTATGATGCTGAGGGATATCTTGATTGGGAGATGACGATAGAACAGAAATTTGCTGCCCACCTTGTACCTGAACGACATCAAGTTAGACAAGCCACTAGTGAATTTAAAGATTTTGCTATTGTCTGGTGGACTGGTCTAGTTGGGGATGGTAGAGCACCTACGACTTGGGAAGATCTTAAGGTAGCTATGCGCGATAGATTTGTTCCCCCATCTTATCATAGAGACTTGCGTAAGAAATTGATGCGTTTAGAGCAAGGGGATAAATCTGTTCAAGATTATTTTGTTGAGCTTCAGAAGGGATTGCAGCATTGTGGGATAGTAGAGGGACATGAGGACGATCTTTGTCATTTTTATTCAGGTTTGCGGCATGACATTCAGGACATTGTAGATTACAAAGAATTTAACATTGTCAACAAGTTGTTCCAGTTTGCTATGCTTGCAGAGAAGGAATTGCAGGGACGCCAACATCGACCTAGGGCTACTTTTGGCGCCTCCTCTGCATCACAGACGCACACACCTGCCTCGAGTCATACTCCCTCGACACCTGCTGCACATGTTGGTAACCTTCCTTTGCAGGTACCCGCCAAGAAACAGAATTCACCAGCACCGGCAGCACCTTCTAGTGGTCGTTCTTCGGGTATTGTTTGCCACCGCTGTCATGGGATTGGTCACGTGAAGAAGGATTGCCCGAGTCAGCAAACATACATTGCTACGGATGATGACTACATTAGGGCTTCCGACGGTGAGGGTGACGATGATGACTCCAGTGATGTTGCTGCTAATGATGATGCCATGCTTGGTGCTGATGCTACGGTGAACCTTTGAAGCATCATGGTGCAACGTGTTCTTAGTTCTCAGCCTAAATCATCAGAGAAGCAGCAACGCCATAATTTGTTCCAGACTTTCTTCTCCATCAAGAATCGGCGTGCACGTGTTATTATTGATGGTGGAAGCTGCAATAATTTGGTGAGTTCAGATTTGGTCAAGAAGCTTGGCCTGACCACACGTCCACGGCCACATCCATACCACATTCAGTGGATCAATGATTTAGGCAAGGTTAAGGTAACACACATGGTACGAGTGTATTTCTCCATTGGTATGTATTCTGATTATGCGGATTGCGATGTAGTACCTATGGAAGCTTGTTCTCTTTTGTTGGGTAGACCTTGGGAATATGATACTGATGCATGTCACCATGGTAGGAGTAATACATACACTTTTAGGCATAAAGATAAAAATATTACTTTGCTACCTTTGACTCTTACTGAAATTGTACAAGCTGATAAAGATAGAGCTGCAAGTACCCATAAGGAACCAACTAATGAGACAGAAATTCAGCAACAAATTAAATTGAAAGCTCATGTCATGCTTGCTACTAAATCCGATCTTCTTGAAACTCATGCTACTGATGCTTGTTGCTATGTCTTGTTTGCAAAGATGCTTTCTTTTCTATTGATGATACTGCTAGCACTTTGCCTGCATCTGTGACTAACCTTTTGCAGCAGTTCCGAGATGTTTTTCCCTCTGAGTTACCTCCAGGACTTCCTCCCATTCGTGGGATTGAGCACCAGATTGATTTGATTCCTGGAGCGAGCTTGCTCAACCGTGCTGCTGGACCATTTAAAATTTCAAATTTAAAGCCATATTTGGGAAAGAAGATGAGCTTGAGTCGAGGGTGACTCCACTTCAAGAGGGGGAGGATGATGAGGATATGGATGTGTTTCCCTCTAAGATACCCCCTGGATTACCACCTGAGTTGCCTCCAGATTTTTGGGTTAGTCCCACCTTTAACATTTCAGATTTGAAGCCATATATGGGTGACGAAGATGAGATCGAGTCGAGGAGGACTCCAATTTAAGAGGAGGAGGATGATGAGGACATCACTTCTATGCATACAATGAATGGACCGATAACACAATCGTGTGCACGACAGCTAAATCTCCAGGTACGTTCTACCCTAGTCAATTGTGTTTCAGAGCTTACGCTTGGGGCCATGGATGTTTTGATGATTAGGAACCTTGGAGAGGACCAGCAAGGACTTGGGAAAGGCCTAGGTGTTGAGGAGGAGCAGCAAGGGCGCAACAACAGGAAGGAGATCAAGTCCGACTCGGCTGCGACTCCATCTCGGGTTTTAGGACCAGTCTGCACTAAAATGGACGCCCAAGATGCATCCGGACTCCGATTGTGACAGACTTGATATGGTTGGAAAGATAAGGAGATTATCTAACCAACCCAACTGGTTCCACCCTAAAAATTGTCCGGAGTCAACAGGAATCGTCGAAACAAGTTAGCATTCAAATTCTGTTTTGGTGCTGCGACACCGTCTATTGGGCCGTGTATCACGTCGGAGCCCATTAGGGGCGAGTCCAGGGGTCACGCACGCCCTAATACTCTATTTATTCAGCAGCCACCGCCACATTAGGGTTGGGTTTTGCTTAAGTTTAGATCTGTCGAGAACAGTCGTCGTAGATCGGTTTGTGAGACCCTAACTTGTGAGCTTAATCATTCATTCACAATATTCTAGATTGTGTTCTTTCTTGTTCTTGCTTGTGTCTTCGATTCTCAGGCAGGAATTAGCCCTCGTGGTGAGGTCAATCGCGCAGTGCACGGTTGATAACTAGAGAAGTGGTGCTGCGATTGCGGGGTTCTAGTCGTGTTGATTGGAAGCCGGATTGTTTGTGTGACATCTCCACCAAATTGGTAGTTATCTTCACCTGACGGAAGATCGGGCACCCCGTTCCTATCACTAACAAAAAAATCCACTGTCCTACTGGTGAATGCTTCCCAAAAATTCAAAACCCCCAAAGCGCATCACCCGAGAGAAAAAACAAAGAAAGAATGACCTCCAACTTCTCTTCTTTGCAAACCGGGTATCACACTTATTCTATGGTGAGGACAAGGGCCATACTACAAGAATGTGCCAAATCACTATTCTGAAGCAAAAGGAGATAGCAGAAGCCAAAGCTCGGTAGAATCAGCTGAAGCAGGTCTTGCACACTACTTCGTGCCACTCTCCCTACATACCAGAATATGTGGTCAATCATCCTGCAGCTTTTGTTACTTCGGCTAGCCATTCACAGGCTTCTTGGCCTCAGCTCCCGCCACCACCACTGCAACCTACCTATTCCCGAAGCCAGCAGCCAGAAGGGCGCCAGCACTCTCAACAGCAACGTGAATTCAGGGAGGAATCCGAAGCTCGTACAGTCAACAGTACTGTGCCAGAATCAAAGCACATATATTGAGCGATATTCTGCCTTTGAAATACTTTTATGTTCTATGTCATTTTGTTCTTTTTTAAATAAGGAACAAGCAATGTAAATTTAGTTTCAATTTTTTGTAACGATTTTGCTTCTATCAGAATGGAATATATCTTCTTCACAGACTTACGAAGCTCAAAAGTCATTTCTAAGGGAATGCAGAGCTAAAATTGCCGAAGCTACAGAAAGTCGTTCCTAAGGGAGCGCAGCGTAAGTTTTCTGCTCAAAAGTCGTTCCAAAGGGAATGTAGAGCCAAATACCGCTGAAATATAAGGCGAAAAAGTTCCAAAGTCGTTCCTAAGGGGATGCAGATTATATACCACCGAAATAGAAGGCGAAGAAGTTCAAAAGACGTTCCTAAGGGGATGCAGAACTTACACAAAAAAATAAACGGTGAACACCGAAAAATAAATGGTGAAGAAGGCTCCAAAGTCGTTCCTAAGGGAATGCAGAGCTTGTGTGTTTCAGTGTGGGCATGTGGGTATGTGTCTTCGACATCCTCATCATTTTGCATCATATCATCACATCACTTCGCATAACATCACATCATACATCATATTGCATCAATGACATGAATTGAATACGAAGTCGATCTTTGGAGAATGCTTCGTAAAAATGAAAGTGTGCTAAGGCACGAAGTAAGCTTCGAGAAATACAGTTTCATCAACCTTGTTACAAAAGAGGGGATCCCTTTTTGCGAAGCATGGATATTTTTGTGAAGCATGGATCTTTTTCTTTACGAAGCATGAAAAGAAGGGAAGGTGTTTTTTCGCCGAAGGCTCAAAAACGGTATGTATTTAAAGTTTCATGCATTGCAAAGAAATGAATTACAATAATTTACATTTTCGATTCAAAGCTATACACATCAAATATTACAATCTTGTTACAATAAAGGTACAATGTCCATTCTAGTGTTTCATACATTGACCATCTCAAAATGCTTTTACAATAAGTGCTATTCCTCTTTAAGGACTTTCTCTGCAACTTCGTGCAGTAATTTGTTAATAACTTCATCAACAACGGATTCAGCCATGTTTATATTGTCCAGCGCTTCCTTCATTTCTGGATCCGCTAGGGGATTGAATGGTTCTGGCGGCGGAGATAATTCAGCTGAAGTAGGAAAAGTTAATCAGTCCGAAGCAACAAAAATAAATGCCGAAGCTAAAAGACAAAAAGAAATACCTATACGTTTTTCACGCTCTGCAGCTTCTTCAACTCGCCTTGCTTCTGCTCGGGCGTCATGGGTATCTTTTTCACATTTCTTTATAATTTCATGGGCCATCTCTCGGCCACCATTCACCCAGACATCATTGAAAAATTTCCCGCCCATCAAGGTTGCTTCAGCTGAAGGATCCCTCGTATCATTTATGGAGAAGGCAGCTTCGGTCTGGGCCATGATTTTAATATGGTCGCATCCTGCCTTCTCCAAGATAGCTGAAATTCCCCGCGCACCGGAAAATGCACAAACATCCCCGTGATCACTTAAAATTTCTTTGAAGGTCTCGGCCTCCCCACTTATCCATTCAATAACGCCTTCGGGTCGCCTCGTATGAAGTTTTCTTTGGTAGAGTAGGCACCCACGTTGGCGAAACTAGCTTTTATTTTCTTCACACAGTCCAAGGATTTTTTTAAAACATCTTTCCTTGGATGTGCGAAGTTCTTCAACATTTTTCTCTAAATGATTTTTCCAATATTCACTGATTTCTCGGTTGGCTTCTGCGAGTGCGCATTTTTCTTTAGTTTCGGCCAGTTGCCTCCGAAGGTCTTCAATTTCAATCTTTTGGGCTCCAGCCTGAGCTTTGAAGCTAGCTTCATCTTCTTTGACTTTGTTAACCAGAGAAATTAAGATTTTGTCTTTTTCAAGACCTTTGTTTCTCAATTCAATCACCTCTGAACGAAGGTTGTTCAGAGCCATCGTATAACTTTCATCTTCAATATTTTTCTGTGCCCTAAGCGCATTGCTAAGAATTAAGCCCTGCAAGAGGAGGACATAATTGAGTATAGCAAATAAAATACTTCATCTTCAAATTCAAAGTTAACTTCCATACCTTTATGCTATTGTATGACAGGCTGTCTGCAAGATCATCCTTCGACAAAATTGAAAGGCCGTCTTCTAGCTTCAGGAATTTGATGCTTCTACCTATCTCCCGGCAAACGGATATTTCTTTGTTGTCCGGGAGACAGTATAAGAAACCATCTTCACTGCTTCCATTAAAAACCAAGGCACCCTTCGAATATTTCAATTTTCGCGCATAATGCCTGGCTTTCAAAATTTCTTCTTCGGACAAATTCTTCCCCGAAGCGTGTCGAAAGATGTAGTCGACATTTTCGATTAAAGCTTCGGGGCAGGAATCTCAATCTTTTTCAGAGCAGTTTGCTTTGTCGCCTTTTCTTCAGGTGCGGCAGGCTCTATAATGGTGGGCACTGAAGGCCCAGCTTCGGTTTCAGCTTGAACTTGTGTAGCTTCGGTTTCTGCTTGCCCATTTTCGGTTTCGGCCTGCAATCTGGCTTCAGTTGGAACGACTTTCTTTGCAGGAGTAGGGCTCAGTGCCTTTGTAGTCTCCAGTACAGCATCTAGCACGTTAGCCATTCTCCTCCTCTTGGGAGTTGCGGCAGAAGTTTTTTGCACCTTCAGCAAACCTGCCGGTCCCAGTGGACTAAGGATTTCTGGTATTTTTGTCACTTTTTCCACCTGTGGCTCTTTGGCCTTATTATCTTCTGCCTTGGCTGGCTCAACTGTAGTTATCTTCGGTACTACGCTCGGCTCTACAGCGCTATGCATAATTGAAACACTTTCTTTTGCTTTGGCAGCTGAAGAAGTACCTTCGTCAAATTCAGGAATCACGACTGGTTCAATGTAACGCGGCCGGTGAGTCAGAACCTTCATCTTCTTGCTCTTCGGCTCAGCTGTGATGGCCGAAGCAGCAATCTTTCCCGAAGTAGTAATCTTTCTCTTTAACCCTCGTCCTCGCAGCGGGTAGCAATAGTCAGGGTATACAAAGCCAATAGCATCAAATACCCTATTCAATCTTTTCTTATTCCGATCCCCAAAAGCTGCGGACAAGGCATTGTCCTCGGCCTTGGAGTATGCCCCAAGTAGCTCGTCGCTAGTAGCTTCAATGCACTTCAGCCAGTCATCATTTGGCTCATCAAATTTATCCCCAAACCTGAAGGTATACTTTAGTCGGACCAGACCACCTTCGCTAGAATCGGTGGTAGTCTCCTTCGACATTTCCCAGCTTTCTACAAGCGGCCATACCATGAAGGCTATATGTTCTTGAATTAAATCTCTTGTGCCAATGAAGGAGCAAACAGTACTAAAGGCCATCTGACACACTTAGACAGTGTCATCAATTTCTACCTTCGGAGGCCGAAGCGGGACCATATGGGGCGCATGATGACTTCTTTGATGTCTTCTCTTGCCCTTAGATCATTCTTCACATAAAACCACTCTTCCATCCAGGCTCCGGGCCACCTCTTCCGAAAAGTTGGAACTGGGCAGCTTGCGTTGGGACGAGCGATAAATCCATAACAACCGAAGTTGTTGTGGTACTGTTCTTTGCCAGTAGCCTTCATCTCATATAAGAGTCTGTGCATACTGCAGAAGCACTTCACGCTTGGCTCTAGCCCCTGACTCCTCGCAGCCCAGACAAAAATCCCCATCCTCACTATAGCTTCGGGGGTGATCTGGTGAAGGAAGATCTGGAAGATCTTCAGCACTTCAACTACAAACTTGCTCAAGGGAAACAGGAGACCAGCCTTGAAAAAGTTTTGGAAAATAACAACCTCATCTTTCTTAGGGGCAGGGGCGGTGTTGTCTCCGCCAAATCTCACGATAGACATGTCTCGAAAATACCTTCCTCTCATGTTGTCAAGATGACTCTGTTTAATCATTGATTTTCCGAATATTGTATGGCTTGGGCGCCAGGGCCGATCTTCAGAATCTTCGTCTCCGCTTTCCACATCATAGCTATCGCTGTCACCAGTATCATCAGATAAACCTTCCAGTATCTCTTTAGTAATCTTCTCTATGTTTGTCTTTGCCATCGATTCAATAAATCCAGCAATATAAGGATCCGCAACCTTCTTCTCCTCAAACAGCTTCGTCTCTTCAGTCAGTTTCGTCTCCGCAACAACCTTCTTTTCCTTGGACATTTTTTCCTCAGACATGGTAAAAATGTGACTTTAAACCGAAGCTCAAGAAGCTTGAAAATCTAGCGAGAGCTAGTAATCAAGAGCTAAAAGTTTGAGAGAAATAGTGCAAATAGTAGAAACAATGTACCAAATGATGCCGGTGTGAGTTCATATTTATACGCCTAGCACGCTGCAACTTGGAGGGCCCCGTCTGTCATTGATTGTTGTTATTCTAGCAAAGAGAAGGTGTTTTCGGACCTTCGGCTTAAGGCCTTCGTTCACGTCGCAGTTTGAATTCGTTGTTATAACAAATTAATACTGCGAGGGGCTATTGTTGGGGGCCTTCGTCTTCCGAAGGTCCTTAAAAACATGATTAACAGTGTTTCCCAAGCATAATATATATGCAGGAACCTTCGGATTCGGGATGAAGCTATATACGATATGGATAGCAGGGTCAGAACGAAGGCTGAACCAGCGCCGAAGCTATGCACAAGGGAGCTTCGGCTCAGTAGCAGAAAAAGGAACCGACTTAAGGAGGAAAAGGCTATCTAGTCCTCGATAGATTGTTCTTAATTCAATAGTAAACATGAAGGGCATAAATGTAATTTCACACAGGCTACATCCTGTGCCTATAAATAGATGAACAATACCCCCATACTGTTCACGTTGACTTGTACTCGCTCGTGCATCACGCTTGTACTTTTGCCTTCTGTCAAACCGAAGGTACACATGTAATTCAATATTGTTCTTATTTATTCATGATTATATAATAAAAGATATATTAATGGTGTCATAAGATTATCCATGTTATTTCTTATGTTTCATATGCTTCGTCTTTCATTGATATATGTTGTGATGATGAAGGTACGTCCTTCATAACCTTCGTCCGAAGATCGTTATATTCTTAGGGAAATAATGCTTCGAAGGATGAAGGACATTAACCATTAACCTATTTTCGTGTTGCCTTGTTCTTAATTCATAGCATTTGAGAACAAGTCCCCAACATAGGATATTCCGATGCTGATTGGACAGGGTGTAAAATTGATAGAAAGAGCACATTAGGGACTTGTCAGTTTCTGGGGAGATCCCTGGTGTCTTGGGCTTCAAAGAAACAAAATTCTATAGCTCTTTCTACCATCAAAGCCGAGTATATTGTCGTAGGCCATTGTTGCGCACAATTGCTTTGGATGAGGCAAACCCTCAGGGACTATGGCTACAAATTGAGCAAAGTCTCTCTCCTATGTGATAATGAGAGTGCAATCTACATAGCGGATAATCCCGTTGAACACAGCAGCGCTAAGCACATAGCCATTCGGTATCACTTTTTGAGAGATCACCAACAAAGGGGGGACATCGAGATTGCTTATGTTAGTACAAAAGAACAATTAGTCGATATCTTCACCAAACCTTTAGATGAGAAAACCTTTACCAAACTTAGGAATGAACTAAACATTCTTGATTCTCGGAATTTTGATTGACACTTTGCACACATAGCTCATTTATATACCTCTGATCACTTCTCTTTTATATCTATGACTAATGTGTTTTCAAGTGTATTCCTATGCTAAGTCGTAGATTGAATGGGAAATGGAGTCTTCGGCGAAGACAAGGCTTCCACTCCACTCTATCGGTATTATTTACCATTCGCCGTCACTCAGCACCGCTCTCCACTTTGGTATAATCTTCAGTCTTATTACTCATACCAATGGGGAGAAAGTAAAAAGGGCTCTCAAAAGAATTCGTTTTTGGCGATAATGCCAAAGGGGGAGAAATATTAAGCCCAAAGCAAAAGGACTGCACCACCACCAATTTCAAAATTTTCAATTGATATATTTTAGTATATTTATCTTCAAAGATATTTCATTTGGTATCTAAATATTTTTTCAATTGGTAAAACCCTCTTGAACACTAAGAGGAGAATTTCTCCAGGGGGAGTTTCGTTTAAGTCCAAGGAAAAGCATGTGAAACAAGGGGAGAAAATTTCAAATCTTGAAAATGCTTCTTGCGAATCTTATTCATATACCTTTGACTATTTGCAAAAAGACTTTGAAAAGATTTTCCAAAAAGAATTTGCAAAAAAAACAAGTGGTGCAAATGTGGTCCAAAATGTTAAATATCAAATCAAACTTATACTTAGAAATGCTTTCATAACTTATGCACATCTGTCAAAATACAAACTAGTTACATTTCTACACTTTATATTTGCTTTGGTTTGTGTTGGCATCAATCACCAAAAAGGGGGAGATAGAAAGGGAAATAGTCTCAACATTTCCTATAATCAATTTTGGTGTTTGACGACCATCATAAACCTTGTGGACTAACCAGTTTGCCCAGTTGATCATTTCACAGGTGCATATGTTCATCTACAACTATTCTAAATCGACTGTCCGGAATACCTTAGATTATTCCGGATAGGAGAAGCTTTTTGGGAAAACAGACTAAGCGCGGACCGTCCGGGCCCTTGCGATGGACCGTCCGCGACATCAAAGTGACCCTCGGACAGGAACACTGCAAAAACACAAGTCTACACTACGGACCATCCAATGGAGAAGCGAGCACCGTCCGAGACCAATCGCGGACCGTCCGGTCGGTGAAAATCAGAAAAACCTGAAGGCGACGGGTTCGGTAAAATGAATTTTAGCGTCCTTACGGACCGTTCGCGACTACTTTATCTGTCATCTAACGACGCATTTAATGCATAGTAGCTGTTGATATAGCCATTACTGCTGACCGTTGCGATTTTAGCCATTGATGTGCAGGGGCGGACCGTCCGGACCAGGGGCGCGGACCGTCCGCGGTCGACAGAAAAGGAGCAACGGCTAGGAAGTGGTTGGAGGCTATAAATACAACCCCAACCACCTCCATTCACTACACCCAAGCACTCCAATCTTTCACATTCAATACAAGAGCTAGCAATCCATTCCAAGACACAATCAAAGCTTCCAATCTCTCCAAGTTCCACAATTGAGACAAGTGATCATTAGTGATTAGTGACTTGAGAGAGAGTGATCCGTGTGTTATTTGTCGCTCTTGTCGCTTGGCTTTTGCAATTGTGATTTCTTCTTCCCCATTCTTTCTCTTGAAAACACTTGTAATCAAAGCAAGAGACACCAAGTGTGTGGTGGTTCTTGTGGGGTCTAAGTGACCCATTTGATTAAGGAGAAAGCTCGCTCGGTCTAAGTAACCGTTTGAGAGAGGGGAAGGGTTGAAAGAGACCCGGTCTTTGTGACCACCTCAACGGGGACTAGGTTCTTTGGAACCGAACCTCGGTAAAACAAATCACCGTGTTCATCCGCTTTATTTCCTAGTTGATTTTTTCTCTCTCTCTTTCGGACTCCGATTTAATTCTAACGCTAACCCTGGCTTGTAGTGTGTGCTTAACTTTGTAAATTTCAGATTTTGCCTATCCACCCCCCCTCTAGGCGACTTTCACCTGGTCAACAAGATCTGAAGCTACGGAAGCACAAGATGGAGGGATCATGATGTCGTCTTGTTAGAAATATGCCCTAGAGATAATCATAGAGATGAGCATATTTCTTTGTATCCATGATATATATATTGCTTAATTGAATATCCATGGAAGGCACCTTGTATTGATTAGCAATTATGTGAATTGTTTGTGAGATTCTTTACTTATATGGTTATTCTAAATGATGTCCCTAGTCAGAGTCGATGACTAGCACATGTATTAGTTGATGACTACATTTCACAAGTCATGAACATGGAGATGTTGAACTAATAATGTGGGCGCATGTATGACATGAGGTTGGACCGACCCAACGTGAGATATTGTAATATAGTTCTCTTTTTGCAACATGAATATTGTATCCTTAGACCTGAGATTGTCGCATGTTCTCAAGATGTGAATTGACTTACTTAGGGACTATCAAACGCTATTCCATAACTGGGTAGTTATAAAGGTAGTTTTGGGTTTGTCAGGAAGCATGCTGTGAGGCATCGTCAGTCAAGATGGAATTTGTCCCTCTCTTTGTGAGAGAGATATCTCTGGGCCCCTCGAGTGATTGGATCAAGAAATGCATGGTCGTGCTAGGGTTAAGAGTTAACCATTGAAAGGATTCCAATTCACAGTATCGAGAAAGAGAGGTCAGCTTAGAGCCAGACCAAATATCGTGAGACAAAGGGAACAACATGTACGTAATGTTGCAATGGTTCGTCTGATATGATCTTTACGTGCGCATAGGAGTTGACATGTCTTGCTAGAGGCCGCTGTCAATTATTGGGCCAAGTAAGAGTACTCGAGCTATGTCTATTTGTATGTGAACCTATAGGGTCACACACTTAAGGGGAAGGAAGCCTAACTCGGATTAAATCCGAAATTAGACTGGGCTTTAGGGTTAATGATGGGCCTCGGTGTCAGAAGCCCACCATAACGCCTATATAATGAGGGGCGGGGGCGCGGTTAGGCTTAGCCTAATTTTCCACCAGCAAACGAGCAGCCGCCGCTCACCTCTCGCCCTCGCCAAGCCGCCGTCGCGAACCTAGCAGTTCGGTACGCGGCGCTTCCTCCCTGTACGTGTGGATACCTCGGAGGTGCTGCATCTGGAGCACTAGGACGAACCGTGTGAGGACGTGAAGGACGTCGACGACTGCACGGCACTGCTCGACGCGTTCGTCTACATCGAGACGTCTTCCGCTGCTCTGCGCGTCTAGTGGTAATTCCATGACCTATAACCGCAGTAGTTCTTGGTATTATGGGGTTGAAAATTTTGTTTTGCGCTAGCGTAGCCTCCCCGTAATCCTACACGTCTGACTCATGCTAAGGTCATTTACTGTAATTGACCCCCATCTTGTAAATCTTATTCGTGAAAACTCTAGGTACACCAAAATGACGCTCGAGGAGATCCTCGGAAAATTCGCGAGCGAGCGCATGATGGTGAATGAGGCTCGATATGTGGACGATGCACTAAACGGTCCACTACCCGTCTACGAGCCACAACTCGTTGCTCTCAAAGCAACCAGCAGCAGGGAGGCGCTACCAAGCAAGGTGGCACAAGTGGAGGCTGCCGGGCTCAATGAAGATGAAATGGCTATTATCATCAAGCGCTTCAAGACCACGCTTAAAGGACACAAGGAGTACTCCAACAAGAACAAAACAAGGGGAAAGCGCTCCTGCTTCAAATGCGGTAAGACTGGTCATTTCATTGCACAATGCCCTGATAATGATAATGACCAGGGACAAGAAAAGAGCGGAAAGAGGGAAAAGAAGAAGAACTACAGGAAGACGAAGGGCGAGACACACCTTGGAAAGGAGTGGGATTCCGTCTGCTCCTCATCTGACTCCGACGATGAAGGATTGGCTGCCTCGGCCTTCGACAAATCTTTGCTCTTCCCCAATGAACGCCACACTTGCCTCATGGCCAAGGAGAAGAAGGTACATATTCAAGATTCCCCTAAGTACTCTTCTTCTAGTGATGAGGAATCCTCTGATGATGAAGTAGATTACTCTAGTTTATTTAAAGGTTTAGATAGAGCCAAAGTAGAGAAAATTAATGAATTAATTGATGCTCTAAATGAAAAGATAGACTGCTAGAAAAGCAAGAGGACATTTTGTATGAGGAACATGACAAATTTGTTAGTGTACAAAAATCTCTTGCTTTAGAAACTAAGAGAAATGAACTGCTATCTTCTAAGTTATCTGCTTGCCATGAATCTATCTCTAGTTTAAAGAATTTAAATGATGAATTAAATGCTAAGCTAGAGGAAGTTAGTAAAACAAGTTCATGTGTAGAGCATGTTAGTATTTGTAATAGATGTAAGGACTTTGATGTTGATGCCTGTGATGAACATCTTATTTCTATTACTAAATTAAATGATGAGGTGACAAGTCTTAATGCTCAACTTAAGACTTGCAAAATTGATTTTGATAAATTGAAATTTGCTAGGGATGCCTACACTGTTGGTAGACACCCTTCAATTAAGGATGGACTTGATTTTCGAAGGGAAACCAAGACTTAACAAGCCAAAGGACTCCCGTTCTCTGTAACACCCCTGGTGTTACTGTCACTAAAACTTGAGCATAACATCATAAGCATTGGCATTGCATATGTTTGATACACCTAGAATGCATTCACTAGGTAAAAAAATTTCAAACAAGTTGTATTGTTATGGCATTTTGCAAATAAGACCCTAGTGTAGGATACTTGACCCTGAATAGGGATCTGAAGGGTAAAACAAGACCCAAATAGGGAAAACCCTAAAGTTTAAGTAAAATGATCATAACATACTACTAGAATGGATCTAAGTGGCATTCACACCCTTGAAATACCAAAAACCCTAATAAGGACCCTGGAAAACCCTAAACCTAAACCCTAGGGGGTTAAGTGCAAACTTAGTCTACTTTTGGACTAAAGTGCAAAAACCAGGTCAATAAGGTGTCCTAAGTCATATGGATCACAAATATGTGGATTTGCAAGTTAAACCCTAAGTTTTGGGTCTATTTGCAAAAAGCACCACTTAAACCCAATTCACCTAAGTCTGAAATTCAGTGATATGGGCTCAACTTTGGAGCTTTATAGCTTTCAAATTATAGGGATTTTGCCCTAGGTCACCACATCAACTATGTAGATCTATTAAAGGTGAACAACTTTGTTTAAGAGGTTAAGCATTGTTGTTATGAAGAATTGGGAGATAATTAAACCCAAAGTTGGGCTGTCAGGCTATTTAATGTCTGAAATTCAGACTATCAGTGGTACCAAGTCATCTTTGGATAGGAAATCAAGCATGATCAAGTGGGAGTTTGGCTATAATTGTTATGGAAAGATTATAGCTGAATCATTGGTCTACAACTTTGCTGCAGAGTTTTAGGTGAGTTGCTATAGAAAATTTAGAGAAAATTGACCACTAAAACCTGGCTGTCAGGCGCACTGAAGAAGCACTCCATGATACAGTACACCCCAAACTGAAACAGATCGTGGTTCACCCACCCCCTCCTCGTCGCCGGTGATCCGTCGTCGTGATGGTTGATTGCTCGTCGCGATTCGTGCACCGTGGTCAGCAGATATGCACGAGCAAGTAAAAATCTTGGCATAGGATCGACTCGAGCTCGGTTGCGACTAAGCCCGCCGTACCCCCCTTGCTCATCGGCCGATCGGATAAGAGCTCGCCGCCGTTGGTTGATCACTGTCGTGCGCCGCGTGTCCAGGCTCTGTACCACGTCGCAATTAGTTGTGTTATGGGATCCGGTGATCACCGGAGGAAGCGCCACGGTGAAAGCCACCCATCCCATGCACCAGTATCCCTGTTTCCCTCCGGCCGCCAGCACAACCTCGTGAAATTGGACACCACCGACGATGTGAACTATAAATTGAGCACCCCTTCAGCTCCGCCATGTATTCAAGCAGCTACTGCACCCACCTGCACCCCAAACCCCCCACCAGAGAGCTCTAATTTTGGATTCTCCCCAAAACGCTTAAGAACTCGCTCGGTTTAGCCTCATCGCGATTAGCGCGACTCAGGTTAGTTCATATCGCCCGCTCCCTTGTTTAAGTGTGCTCATGTGCCTGTGATGCTCGTCGACCCACCCAATTGAACTAGGAGCCCACTAGTCGTCGGGAACGCGTTCATCCACCCGCAACATCCACGGTCGCCGTAGCCAAAGCAAACCGGGTAGCTATTCGTGGAATTAAGTGAGGGGAAACGTTCATTAGATCCCGAATTAGGTTTAGGCCAAAGAAGGGCGCCGGTCCTTGCACAAATTGGCCGGTACGCGAGCTCGTCGGAGCTCTGCGCACTGCCGCTCGACGACGGGGATTTCGAGTTGTAAAAGGAAGGAAGTGCAGGGGTTTATTGGTAAATGCTAGCGACTGTTTCAAATAGTACTTTAGACTCCTTTGGATTACTCAAAAAGATAGAGACCTCTGTGCAAGTCTGCCAGCACGGGCGCGCGCGTGGGCGCATTTCTGCCCTAGCTGGGCCGGCTCGGGCTGGTTTCGGCCCGGGACTGTTCATTATTTTTCTTTTTCTAGCAAGCTTTGGAAATCTATAAGAAATTGTAGAAAATCCTAAAAATGTCAAACCAATTTTCTTAGATTCCTAATTTTCCATAGTATTTAATAAAAATAGTTTTATGATTTTTAGATCAAATGGGGAATTTTGGATCATTTAAAATAGCTTAAAACCTTGGTTCTGGATTTTTAGAAAATAGATAATAATTCCAAAAATCTCCAAACTTTTTATTTGAACTCTAAACATTATTTAGAAGCCTTGGGTGGAATTTGGTTTGATTTGGACCTTGTTTGATGCTTAGAACCCAAAACCCCACCCCCTGCTCTTTGAACTTCATTGTTGACTCCGGAAACCCTAAGTTCTCGGAGTTCCGTGAAGGAAAGTTGTATTCAAGATTTTAGAAATAAACCTTTACTATTCTTGCACTTTCATGAGCATTACATGGCATTCATTCTTATATATATATATAGTTATATTTAGAAAACGAGGAAGAAGTTGATGTAGAAGAAGAGAAGACTTCACCACCACCACCTGCGGAACATCAGGCAGGAAATTGTTTTTACTTTGACATCTGCGGATCCGAGCCTGATTCACCTGTAAACCAAGGCAAGCCCCGGTGCATGCATCCCCTTCCTTGTGTTTTTAAATAATTTCTGCACACTTTAAGTCTAGTGAAATGTGCATTAGGTTTATAGGAGTTGCTTGAAACCTTTTTGATGCATTGCCTTCCTTGGTATCCACACCTTTATAGGATACTTATGTTGAAGTATCAAAACATGATTTACAAAAATGCTTAGCCCTGCTTAGAGCTTGTGGATAGAGGTTGTCCTTAGCCTAGCTCAAGAAAGGATGGCTTCTACCTGCAAGAATATTTTCATGTGAAGCATGTTGGGATCTTACTGCATAGCTCCCTATAATGCTCTCTTCATCCTAAGGAACACAGAACAATCCTAAGGATGGAAGTATTTAACTCGCGACTTGGGCTAGGAACAGGTGATGCTCCGCCCGGGTCAATTAAGGATTGGATGCGTATGTAGGCCTGCTAGATCAAGGACTATCTTAACTGGCCACATGCCCTAGAAATGGGACAGGGTAGCTTTGCCTCGGGCAGACTAATACCAGAATAAGATAACACGCAATGGGCGTGGAGAGATGGCGAGAGTAGCGTGTACCCTCTGTGGCAAGAGGCTGGACGGTGGTGTATCTGTGCTCTCGGTTGGCGTGAACCTGATCTGGTCTTAAGAACCCCAGTGGTGAGTTGACATATGCAAGGGTAAAGTGCTACATATGTCGTGTGGTTAGAAATCCTCAGCTGAGTAAATCGATTCGGATCGCCATTATATCCCCGGAGAGTGGAGACTTGATCACTGACCTGCAACCTAAGTTAGGATGTGAACCTCATGAATAAAAATGATATTGTATCGATGAGATAGTGAAATTAGACTAGATGCAAACAAGGTCTATTAATACTTAATCTGGCATTAAAATGTTGAAAGTAAGGACTCACTTTAGTAAGCTATTTCTGCAAAAGTATCTAAGTTGATTCTTGCTAAAGCCTCTCCTTGATTTCCAAATCCAGCATATCCTTGAGAGTCTTTTACTTTGTCGGGTAAGTCTTGCGAAAGTACACTTCGTACTCAGGGCTTTGTCCCATGTTGTTTTAGGTGAAGAAGCGACAAACTTTTGTTGCTTCTATTCTAAGGTGGTATCAAAAGAAGAAAACCAGGAGTAAAGCTGCGCGAGGAAGGGATCCTCCATAGAACTTTTGTTTGATACTTATCGGGAGGAATTTTTGCCTCCCTTGGTATGTAATAATAATACCATGCACTCGTAGGTTATATCCTGGTCTGTAATATATAACTTTGTCTTACTTTTAAAATAATGGTAAGTTCATGTAATTGCTTCCGCATTCTCGTAACTCCGATGCTTGTTATGTCTGCGTGACGGGTGAAACGCTCTTGGGAAAGGTAAGAAAAGCAGATACCGAACTTGTCAAGTGATTCAGGGGCATCTACAGGGTTGTCTGAGGTCCATTGGATAAGGACAACTGTAGGTGGGCCTAATGACTTGGGAGGTTCCATCACAGCTGGTATCGAAGCGAAGCCCTTCTCTGCAGATATTATGAGGCATCTTCAAAAGAATTTTCTAAAGACTTATCTAGAAAATCTCTTCTCTTCTTACCTAAAGTATTTCTGAAGAGTTTATCTTAAAGACGAGATAGTAAGAGTGCAACATATAGAAGGTGTGAATCAACTAAGGTTGATTCTGTAATTACACATGCATCATGCTAAAAACTATACTAATAAGATTTCCCCGTTAGAGAAATGTTGTCGCGCACCAGAAAGACCGCGCACAAATCTACTGGACCCATTGGTGTACCCCGCCATCAACTTGCTCCAAGACATGAAGAAAGTTATGCCTGAACATCTTCTTTATTTGATGCCTTTGAATTCCCCATACATATCTAAGGCATACCAACTTAACCTTGTGATTGTTTTCCCTATGTATCTAATCAGATACTAATCCTTGACCTTGTGATCTCTATGATGGGCATAGAAATATGCTTGGGGCTGAATTAACAGTCTCCCATCATACTTCTTTCATCAAGTTTAGGTTATGGTCATGCCTTGTTCATTTCATCGGGCCATGATCTATTTGGCTCTCTGCTTGTAACCATCTTTACTGGTGGAGTATCTCTTTGTATATTGTCACCCTTGCCCAATCCATTAGTGTCACGCGAGATTTCTTATTGGTTACGCCTGGCAATGGTGTTATGACTAAAACCGATGGCACCGCGATGAAACTGAGGGCCTCATGTGGATGCACACACATGGTTACGCTACTTGGCATCCGCTGGTATCACAGTTAATAGTCATAATCCATTATTAGACTATATTGATATGTTATCTTTGCGCAAATTGTTCTTACCACGTGAGATTCATTATTGGTTCCAGTTTTGTAATGGTGTCATGGTTAAGAACTTATGGTACCGCAGCGAAACTGAGAGCCTCCTGTGAATGTGCACACAGGATTTTGCTGCTTGGCGCATGCCGGTATCGAGGTCTCTAGTCATGATCCATTATGGAATTACACTGATATGTTATCTTCCATTGACCTTTCCTTGAAACAATTTCTATGTTGTTTGTGAAGAGATCAAGCAACATCTATCATTTCCGTTGGATCAAAAGGGCATACCACTTTCATGTGTGGTCTTATTTCTTTTGATCTTGGTAGTGACTACTCAGTTCCCTTTACATCCTTTGTGTAAAGGTGAAGCCTTGGAGCTTTTTAGTGTTGGAAAACAACTGATTAGCTCTCAAAATAGGGATCTGCTTCCCCTGCTGCTGAAATGCAGGAGTTTGTACATTCGCTCTCTTATTTAACCCATGTATTCCCTAACCAAGTGGATAATTCATCTCGCATGAGGAAACGGATGAACAACTTGACCAAATAGATTTTTACCCACATACATAATCTCTTATTAACAAAGAGTGAACTCTCAACGCTTGGCTTACCAATGGTACTGAGAGGATTTGCTTAATGTCAAAAGTAGTTCAACAAGTTGGTTTTAACTAACTTGTAACTACCCAATGAACGAAGGCTGAGTTTAGCGATCATTTTATCAAGTTGTCTAAACTCACTTTGGTTCAACCCACCCTAAAGAAAGTACTTACCAAAATCAAATTAAGTCGACCAGTAACCACCTAATTATCGCTCTAGTCGCGCCTCGACCGCCTCACACGTGCTTTTCCTGTGTGTGTGATCATGTCGATCCATGACTAGTGCTAGATAAAATGGACTGGTTGCAAAGTCTGCATCTATAGATCCCTCCGCTGGTAATTTTCTTGAATCTATATCACCTTTCGTGGACTTGGATTCCCTCGCTAACACGAGTTGACTGTGATGTTATTCGACATTCACACTCGTCTCGTGTGCTATGAACTTACTGTAATCACTTGTTGGTAAACCTCTTTCTGAGTGTTTTACCCAAGATGATGCATCTGCTTCTGTTTGGGTAAAATTGTGTAATTGACGCTCACCCAACGGACTCAGATAGTACAGTGCCATCAGAAGAAGCAAATTGCACACATGGAACTTTATGTGTTCTTCTGGCTGACATCGTCTCTATTGGTGGGCAAAGATGAAGATTGAAATCGCACGCTATGTGGCGAGATGTGACACTTGTAGACGTGTTAAGGCCATACACATGAAAGCTGCTGGGCCATTGCAATCATTACCAATTCCAACATGGAAATGGGAAGATATAAGTATGGACTTTATTGTGGGATTGCCCAGGACCGCTAAAGGGTATGATTCTATCCGGGTTATTGTTGATCGGCTCACGAAAATTGCTCACTTTCTGCCAGTCAAGACATATTACCCGATTCTTACCTATGCGGAATTATACATTGCTCGCATTCTCAGTTTGCACGGTATTCCGAAGACTATAGTGTCGGATCATGGACCTCAATTCGTATCCAAATTCTGGGAAGAACTTCATAAATCACTGGGTACCAAATTGCTCCACAGTTCGGCCTATCATCCTCAAACAAGTGGGCAGACTGAGAGGGTCAATCAAATACTCGAAGATATGTTGCGGGCATGTGTTCTGGAATTTCCATAAAAATAAGATGATAGTTTACCATTAGCGGAGTTCTCATATAATAATAGCTATCAAGAAAGTATTAAGATGGCACCCTTCGAAGCTTTATATGGACAACGATGTCGTACTCTGGTAAATTGGTCTGAACCAGGTGAAAGAAGCTTCTTCAGACCTGATATGGTAAAAGAGACTGAAGAAAAAGTTAAGCGAATAATTCATAATTTGAAGAAAGCTCAAGCTCGTCAGAAAAGTTATGCAGACAAACGACGAATGTCCTTGTATTTTCTAGTCGGAGATTATGTTTATCTGAAGGTCTCCCCAATGAAGGGTGTATCGCATTTCAGAGTTAAAGGGAAGCTTGCACCCCGGTACATTGGTCCATTCCCTATACTTGAACAGTGTGGACCAGTGGCATACCGACTTCAGTTACCCGAAACCTTGTCTGCAGTACATAATGTGTTCCATGTGTCACAATTGAAGAAGTGTCTTCGGGTTCTAGATCGAACCATTGAAGTGACAGATGTTGTCCTTGAACCAGACTTGACATATTCTGAGCACCCTATTCGAGTCTTGGATCAAAAGGACAGGGTTACCCGGAGAAAAACTCTCAAGTTTTACAAGATACAGTGGAACCAACATTCCGAAGATGAGGCTACATGGGAAACTCAAGACTTTTAGACAAGAATTTCCCAGGCTTTTTAGCCTCATGTAATTTGTAAAGTGTGTATAGTTGCTGTAATAAAGGAGTAAATCCCAAACCACCCCTGCCATGTACCAAGAATAAGGAAACAAAGATATGACGTGTTTCCTTTTCCATTACTTACCCTAAGACTTTTAATCTCGGGACGAGATTCTTTTATGGGGGGAAAGATGTAACACCCCTGGTGTTACTGTCACTAAAACTTGAGCATAACATTATAAGCATTGACATTGCATATGTTTGATACACCTAGAATGCATTCACTAGGTAAAAAAATTTCAAACAAGTTGTATTGTTATGGCATTTTGCAAATAAGACCCTAGTCTAGGATACTTAACCCTGAATAGGGATCTGAAGGGTAAAACAAGACCCAAATAGGGAAAACCCTAAAGCTTAAGTAAAATGATCATACAATACTACTAGAATGGATCTAAGTGGCATTCACACCCTTGAAATACCAAAAACCCTAATAAGGACCCTGGAAAACCCTAAACCTAAACCCTAGGGGGTTAAGTGCAAACTTAGTCTACTTTTGGACTAAAGTGCAAAAACCAGGTCAATAAGGTATCCTAAGTCATATGGATCACAAATATGTGGATTTGCAAGTTAAACCCTAAGTTTTGGGTCTATTTGCAAAAAGCACCACTTAAACCCTATTCACCTAAGTCTGAAATTCAGTGATATGGGCTCAACTTTGGAGCTTTGTAGCTTTCAAATTATAGGGATTTTGCCCTAGGTCACCACATCAACTATGTAGATCTATTAAAGGTGAACAACTTTGTTTAAGAGGTTAAGCATTGTTGTTATGAAGAATTGGGAGATAATTAAACCCAAAGTTGGGCTGTCAGGCTATTTAATGTCTAAAATTCAGACTATCAGTGGTACTAAGTCATCTTTGGACAGGAAATCAGGCATGATCGAGTGGGAGTTTGGCTATAATTGTTATGGCAAGATTATAGCTGAATCATTGGTCTACAACTTTGCTGCAGAGTTTTAGGTGAGTTGCTATAGAAAATTTAGAGAAAATTGACCACCCGCAACATCCACGGTCGCCGTAGCCAGAGCAAACCGGGTAGCTATTCGTGGAATTAAGTGAGGGGAAACATTCATTAGATCCCGAATTAGGTTTAGGCCAAAGAAGGGCGCCGGTCCTTGCGCAAATCGGCCGGTACGCGAGCTCGTCGGAGCTCTGCGCACCGCCGCTCGACGACGGGGACTTCAAGTTGTAAAAGGAAGGAAGTGTAGGGGTTTATTGGTAAATGTCAGCGACTGTTTCAAATAGTACTTTAGACTCCTTCGGATTACTCAAAAAGACAGGGACCTCTGTGCAAGTCTGCCAGTGCGGGCGCGCGCGTGGGCGCATTTCTGCCCTAGCTGGGCCGGCTCGGGCTGGTTTCGGCCCGGGACTGTTCATTATTTTTCTTTTTCTTTTTCTAGCATGCTTTGGAAATCTGTGAGAAATTGTAGAAAAATCCTAAAAATGTCAAACCAATTTTCTTAGATTCCTAATTTTTCATAGTATTTAATAAAAATAGTTTTATGATTTTTAGATCAAATGGGGAATTTTGGATCATTTAAAATAGCTTAAAACCTTGGTTCTGGATTTTTAGAAAATAGATAATAATTCCAAAAATCTCCAAACTTTTTATTTGAACTCTAAACATTATTTAGAAGCCTTGGGTGGAATTTGGTTTGATTTGAACCTTGTTTGATGCTTAGAACCCAAAACCCCACCCCCTGCTCTTTGAACTTCAATGTTGACTCCGGAAACCCTAAGTTCTCGGAGTTCCGTGAACGAAAGTTGTATTCAAGATTTTAGAAATAAACCTTTACTATTCTTGCACTTTCATGAGCATTACATGGCATTCATTCTTATATATATGGTTATATTTATAAAACGGGGAAGAAGTTGAGGTAGAAGAAGAGAAGACTTCACCACCACCACCTGCGGAACATCAGGCAGGAAATTGTTTTTACTTTGACATCTGCGGATCCGAGCCTGATTCACCTGTAAACCAAGGCAAGCCCCGGTGCATGCAACCCCTTCCTTGTGTTTTTAAATAATTTCTGCACACTTTAAGTCTAGTGAAATGTGCATTAGGTTTATAGGAGTTGCTTGAAACCTTTTTGATGCATTGCCTTCCTTGGTATCCACACCTTTATAGGATACTTCTGTTGAAGTATCAAAACATGATTTACAAAAATGCTTAGCCCTGCTTAGAGCTTGTGGATAGAGGTTGTCCTTAGCCTAGCTCGAGAAAGGATGGCTTCTACCTGCAAGAATATTTTCATCTGAAGCATGCTGGGATCTTACTGCAAAGCTCCCTATAATGCTCTCTTCATCCTAAGGAACACAGAACAATCCTAAGGATGGAAGTATTTAACTCGCGACTTGGGCTAGGAACAGGTGATGCTCCGCCCGGGTCAATTAAGGATTGGATGCGTATGTAGGCGTGCTAGATCAAGGACTATCTTAACTGGCCACATGCCCTGGAAATGGGACAGGGTAATCTTTGCCTCGGGCAGACTAATACCAGAATAAGATAACACGTAATGGGCATGGAGAGATGGTGAGAGTAGCGTGTACCCTCCGTGGCAAGAGGCTGGACGGTGGTGTATCTGTGCTCTCGGTTGGCATGAACCTGATCTGGTCTTAAGAACCCCGGTGGTGAGTTGACATATGCAAGGGTTAAGTGCTGTTGGGGCCATGCTTCGTTGCGCCGAAGGTCTTGCGTGAAGAAGCAGCTTCGGCTGAAATCGTCCCTAGGAAATGGCCGAAGGTTCCTTTTTATAGAGCTTCGGCGTTACAAACCGACATAAAGATAGAATGACCTTTTTATCCATAGAGGTCTAAGATAATGTTGTAAACTTTTGTAAAGGGCATAATTGTAATTCGTCACAGGCTGCGCCCTGTGTCTATAAATAGATGAACAGTACCCCCGTACTGTTCACACGAACCTGTCATTTGCCTTCACATCACACTTGTATTCTTCAAGACCGAAGGTACATTTGTAATTTGGAGTCATTTACATTCGTTTATAATAATAAAAATGGAGATGATTTTATGATAACATTTAAGTATTTTCATATCTCATGATTTATATGAATGCTTCGTTCCTCATTGTCACGCTTACGAAGCTACGTCCTTCGTAACCTTCGTCCGAGATGCTTTATATCCCAAAGGGATATAATGTTATGGAGGACGAAGGACTTTTACACTTAACATTTTCTATGTTGCCTTGTTCTTAATTCTTAGCATTTGAGAACAAGTCCCCAACATTGGCGCCCACCTCCGGTGAACTCACTTCCACTTTTTGAGCTGATGGCTTCGTTCAACAACCGAGCTGGAGCTGCTTCGGACCCGAAGCTGGTGCTACCGATCACAGGTGGCTCGTCCTCAGAGCCAGCTAACAAGAAACAGAAGAAGGAAGCACAGAGGAGGGTACAGCATGTTGGGGTGCAAGGACCCTTCATCAAGACAAGATGGTCTCACATTCCTATTACCTTCTCCCAAGAGGACCTTCAGCTCAAAGATTACCCACACAACGATGCCATGGTTATCTCTTGTGTTATCAAAGGATTTCTGGTCCACAATGTCTTGGTTGACACAGGCAGTGCAGCTGACATCATATTTGCTAAAGCCTTCAGACAAATGCAAGAGCCAGAAGATAAGATTCATGATGCTACACATCCTCTCTGTGGCTTCGGAGGAAGACAGATTGTAGCACTGGGCAAGATCACCATGTCAGTGACCTTCGGATTCATCAACAACACTAGAACTGAGCAAGTTGTGTTTGACATTGTTGACATGGAATATCCTTACAATGCAATTGTTGGTCGTGGTACTCTTAATGCCTTCGAAGCAATCCTTCATCCTGCTTATCTTTGCATGAAGATACCTTCTGAACAGGGACCCATTGCTATCCATGGAAGTCAGGAAGCCGCAAGAAGGGCCGAAGGTAACTGGACTGACTCCAAAGCAATCCATAATATAGATGGAGCCGAAGCTTGTGAACAGTACAAATTCAGAAGGGAGAAGGCAGCTTCAGCAGATCAGCCGAAGCCCATGCTATTGTGTGAGGACATAGCAGAGCAGAAGGTGCTGTTGGGCTCGCAATTATCTGAAGACCAGGAGAAAACCTTGATAAGGTTTTTATTCAACAACAAAGATGTTTTTGCATGGTCGGCTAATGATCTCTGTGGAGTAAATCGGGATGTTATTGAACATTCGCTCAATGTTGACCCATCCTTCAGACCCCGAAAGCAGAGGCTTCGGAAAATGTCTGATGACAAGGCCGAAGGGGCTCGCAATGAAGTAAAAAGACTCCTCAGTGCAGGAGTTATCAGAGAAGTGAAGTATCCAGAGTGGCTAGCTAACACTGTTATGGTGAAGAAGGCCAATGGCAAGTGGAGAATGTGTATCGATTTCACAGATCTCAACAAGGCTTGTCCGAAGGACGAATTCCCGTTGCCAAGGATAGACTCTCTAGTCGATGCAGCAGCTTCTTCAGAGCTCATGAGTCTCTTGGACTGTTACTCAGGATATCATCAAATCTGGATGAAAAAGGAAGATGAGCCGAAAACTAGCTTCATAACTCCAAGTGGCACGTATTGCTATCTTCGGATGCCTGAAGGGCTCAAAAACGCTGGAGGAAGTTTCAGCAGAATGACTGCGAAGGTTCTTCAGTCTCAAATAGGCAGAAATGTGTTGACCTATGTTGATGACATTATCGTCAAAAGCACGAAGCAGGAAAATCATATTGCTGATCTGCAGGAGACCTTCGCCAGCTTCAGACAAGCTGGTTTGAAGCTGAATCCAGAGAAATGTGTCTTCGGAGTAAAGAAGGGTAAATTTCTTGGATGCTTGGTTTCAACAAAGGGAATCGAAGCTAATCCAAATAAAATCGAAGCTATACTTCGAATGGAGCCACCAACTACAAGAAAAGGGGCCCAAAGATTGACAGGAAGGCTGGCATCTCTCAACAGATTTATATCCAGATCAGCAGAAAGAAACTTACCATTTTTCGAGGTGCTGAAGTCAGCCGAAGTCTTTCAATGGGGCCCAAGTCAACAAAAAGCCTTCGAAGAGTTGAAGCAATACTTGATAGATCTCACAACATTAACTCCACCAACGCCAGGGGCTCCTCTGTTGTTATATGTGGCAGCTTCGCACTCAGCAGTAAGTGCGGCACTTGTCCAGGAGAAGCTTGATGGCCAGCTCAAGAAGCAAGTCCCAGTGTATTTTGTATCTGAGGTCCTTAGTGTCTCAAAGAAAAATTATACAGAGCTGGAGAAGGTATTATATGCCGTTTTAATGGCATCCAGGAAGCTTCGGCATTATTTTCAGGCATACAATATCATTGTTCCTTCTTCGCAGCCGTTGAAGGATATAATGAGAAATAGAGAAGCTACTGGACGGATTGGGAAATGGGCTGCAGAGCTCAACGAATTTTACATTGATTATGTGCATAGATCTTCGATCCAGTCTCAAGCATTGGCAGATTTCATTGCCGACTGGACGCCAGGGGCTCAGGATGAAGAAGCAAATAAAGATGCCGAGGTGTGGACAGTATTTTGTGATGGATCTTGGGGAATCTTCGGAGCAGGTGCAGCTGCTGTGTTGGTTTCACCATCCAAGGTCAAAACTTGTTATGCAGCAAGACTTGATTTCAGCTGCACAAACAATATTGCTGAGTACGAAGCCCTGCTTCTGGGCCTTCGGAAATTAAAGGCAATGGGAATCAGAAGGGCAATTCTTAAAACTGATTCCCAGGTGGTTTCGGGTCATGTTGACAAAAGTTGCAAGGTTAAAGATCCGAAGCTTGAAAAATACCTAGATACGGTCCGAAGGATCGAAGCATCCTTCGAAGGATTCTCTGTCAAGAATATCCCTCGAGGACAAAATGAGCATGCTGATTTGCTAGCTAAGTCTGCGGCACAGGGGCTGCCGTTACCTTCGGATGTGTTCTTCGAAACAATAAAGGCACCTTCAGTGGAGCTCCTTGAAAGAGCAGTCCTCAACATATCTCCTGTTTACAGCGAAGATTGGAGAACTGAAATAATCTCTTACCTTCAGGGTAAGTTCCTTTCAGATGACGAAGCTTACAATAAAAGAGTAGAGGCAAGAGCTCGTCCATATGTCATGATAGAAGGGGAATTATACAAACATGGAGTTTGTGCTCCGCTGCTCAAGTGCTTATCTAGAGCCGAAGGTATAGAGTTGATGAAAGAGATACATGCAGGCCTGTGTGGATCCCACATCGGATCCAGGCCGTTACTTGGAAAAGTGTTCCGCCAAGGTTTTTATTGGCCGAAGGCAGCTTCGGATGCAGCGGAGTTAGTCCAAAAGTGCGAAGGTTGTCAAAAATGTGCAAGAGATCAAAAGCAACCTTCGTCTTTGACACAGCTGATACAACCCATCTGGCCATTGCAAAGATGGGGCCTTGACTTGTTGGGTCCATTACCACCGGCCCAAGGGAATCTAAAATATGTTGTAGTAGCTGTGGAGTATTTTTCCAAATGGATTGAGGCGAGGCCATTAGCTACAATAACTTCGGCCACTGTCCAAAAGTTTTTCTGGCAGAACATTGTCTGTCGCTTCGGAGTACCGAAGGCCATCACTGTAGACAATGGAACGCAGTTTGACTCCGAAGCTTTCAGAAACTTTTGTGATCAAATTGGAACGAAGATCCATTTTGCATCAGTCAGGCATCCGGAGTCGAATGGGCTTGTTGAAAGGGCCAACGGCATTATAATGACAGGAATAATGAAGCTAATCTTCAATCAACCCAGGGGAAAGTGGCCAGACCAGTTAACCAAAGTGGTGTGGAGCCACAATACGACAGCATCAAGATCTACAGGCTTTACCCCATTCAAGTTATTATTCGGAGACGAAGCAATAACCCCGGAAGAAGCCAAAGCTGGATCAATAAGAGTAGTAGCTTCGGCAGAATCAGGTCCCGAAGATGCTTGCCTTGTGGAAAAGGATGCTTTAGAAGGGATCAGGCTTCAGGCCGTGGAGAATATCAATAAATATCAGGCTGAAACAGTTAAATGGCGAGATAGAAAAGTCCGGTTAAAAAATATTGAGCCGGGACACTTGGTGCTTCGGAGAGTGGCTAACCCAGATACAGTGGGTAAGCTACAGTTGAAATGGGAAGGACCATTCTTAGTAGTATCTTCGTCAAGGCCTGGATCGTACAGATTGAAGGACATGGATGGCAACGAAATTCCAAGGTCTTGGAATGCGGATGAGCTTCGGCGATACTATGTATAACATGATGTAATTTTTTATGTTTTTTCTTTTCTTTTTCATGGCACCCTTTTCCTTTCCGAAGGGGGAGAAAGGTTTTTAATGGGGCCATCATGTGTAATTTCCTTTTTTAGTCTTATAAGAGCAAAATCCCCCAAAAAATGTAAATGTAACAGCTGAGAACGCACCATCGAGTGCAGGAACTGAAAAAGAAAAAAGAGAAGAAGCTCCAAAGACGTCCCTAAGGGGATGCAGAGCTCTCAGCGAAAAGTCAACGCTGGTACCGTCTAAGTAA
Source organism: Zea mays (assembly GCF_902167145.1). Lineage (NCBI taxonomy): Eukaryota > Viridiplantae > Streptophyta > Magnoliopsida > Poales > Poaceae > Zea > Zea mays. The sequence goes on from NC_050097.1 coordinate 147,614,016, forward strand.
AAGACGAAGAAGCTCCAAAGACGTTCCTAAGGGAATGCAGAGCTTATACCGCCTAAGTAAAAGGCGAAGAAACTCCAAAGACGTTCCTAAGGGAATGCAGAGTTTATACCGTCTAAGTAAAAGACGAGGAAGCTCCAAAGTCGTTCCTAAGGGAATGCAGAGCTGATGTGTGGTTGATTCCAAGGAAATAATGGTTGAGTGTGGCTTCGGTTATATGTTTTGGACATTCATTCGCACATCACATTACATCATAGCATTTGCATTCATAAGCATTCATTCATGGCATCTGTGTTACTAAGTGGTTGCTTCGGCAAAAAGGAGAAGTATTCTTTTATGTTTTGGAGTGTACAAAAAAGAAAAGCTTCGGCAGAAAGAAGAAGTAGTCTTTTATGTTTTGTACAAAAAAGCAAAGCTTCCGCAGAAAGAAGAAGCAGTCTTTAATGCTTCGTTGTGTACGAAAAGAAGGGAAGGTGTTTTTCGCCTTCGGCTCAAAATATTGATTTCGTCCACATCAAAGCGTCTTAATAAAAGGGTAAGGATATATTACAAGGTATGTACAAAGTTCCTTGAGAACGGTTTAATTGTATTTACAACAAGTTGTTACAAATTTTCTAGCCTACTACTACTAATCTTCTTCAGGCTCCCGCTTCGGCGGCATATTCTTTAATCACCTTCAGCTTCGTCATCCTACATGAATCCAGGTATCCAGAGTAAAAATCAAGTATGAAGGAGAAGGTAAGTACAAAGTAGGATTTCTTACTGGTTCAAGATGACTTCGAGCTTCGTCTCCAGCCTTCTCCCGCCCGCCTTTTGTCCATATCATTTTTATAAATCTATTTGAGATACTTCGGGCGAGGTCAGGTATATCGTCCAGGATTGATGGAGACAGGGTGAAGTTGGGCCTGTTGACGATCTTTCCATGCTCGCAGCCAGCCTTCAGGAATGCTGCAGCAGTACCCCGAGAAGCTACCCAGGCACAGAAGTCACCGTGCCCAGCTATAACTTCGTCAAGTTCTTCAATTTCAGCTTCGATATGATCGAAGGCTTTTGGTAAATCTTCATCCGAAGGGGTAAATTTCCCGCTGCTGGCTCCAACTGAGTAAAAGATCTTCTTTAGTTGTTGGATACAATTGTTGCTAAAATTCAAACATTTATCCTGAAGGCTTGTTAATGATTTCTTCAAATTTGAGTTGGCTTGGACTTCGGCTTCAAGTTTAGAATTAAGCTCTAGCTTTTCTTGTTCAAACTGTTTTGATTGACCGATAAGCTTCGAATTCAATTCTGATATTTTAGCTTCGGTCTCTGCCAGCAAGCCTTCGGTTGATTGAAGTTCGAAGTCTTTCTTTTCAATGATGACTGATTGTTCTTTTATTTTGCTCTCTAAATTTCCAATTATAGCTTCGTGTTTTTTGTCCTCTAAATCCTGCTGCATCTTCAGAGCTTTGCTCAGTAGCATGCTCTGCACAAAAACAGTTTTCGTTAGTAACATTTTCATTATCCAAAGCAATAAGGAACAGAGAAAAGATTGTTTACCTTGAAATTGGAATAAAATAAGCTGCCGACGATATGCTGTCGTCGGTAGCGGCTGATATCTATCTCTAGCTTCGGAAAACCGATACTCTTTGACAGAGTACCGATGACCTTAGCTCCGGTTTGGTCTCGAATGCAGCCTAATTTTTCATCGTCCACACCTCCGAATAGAAGAGCTCCTGGCCTGTATCCGCAAGATTTGGCATAGTCTTTTAGCTCTTCTATTTCGTCCTCCGAAAGTTTTTGCCCAATTAAATTTTGAAATGTGTAGGCTTCGTCGTCCGAAGCGACTTCGGCTATTTCTTTCCTCTTCTCAGGCACTGCGGCCATGACTTTTTTAGCAGCAGCGGCAGCTTCTTCTGCAGCCATGTCTTCTAAAATTTTGTCGATATTCTCAATGGTAGTCTCTAAGTTCACATCTTCGGCTGTAGCGGCTTCGGTAGCCGCGACCTCCGAAGGTGCGACTTCGACGTTTGTTGTGTCTTCAGCAGCTGCTGTTTTCTGAATTGATGCTCTCGGTGGCGTCTTGTCAATAACTTCTGTTACGGCAATAATTCTTTGCCTTTTTGCTTTGGTTATCTTCGTTTTTTCCGGCTCCGCCACCTTTTGAAAAAGCTTCGTCAGTCGAGGCCCTAATGGACTTAGCTTCGTGGGCATGGGTTCAGTCATTACCTTTAGAATTTCCTCCACGTCGCTGGTAGAAGGTGGTGTGGGGGTCCCCTCTCCTTCGGATAGTTTTCGCTTTGGAGTTGATATTTTTCTCTTGACAATTTTCTTCTTTTTTGGTGGTTGTTCTTCATCCTTGTTTAAAGCTTCGGCCTCTCTTTTTCTTCTCTGGCCCTCAGCATCCTTGTTCAGCTGCGCATAGTCAGGATATTCGAAGCCCAGTGCATCAAGCACTCGGTTCAGCCTTCGCTTCGGACGGGTACCGAAGGCTGCTGTCATCAGTTGATCTTCTTTTTTCGAATAATTTCCAAGAATTTCATTACACATCACCTCAACTGTGTCCAGCCACTCTTGGCAGGGCTTCTTAAAATATTTCTTGAATTTGAAGTGGTAAGGAAGCCGGACAAGATCCCCTTCCTTCTTCTCCCCCTTTAACTTTGGCATTTCCCATTTTTTCAGAGTAGGGAAGACTTTGAATGCTAAGAATTCTTGAACCAGATCCCTGGTACCAATATGCTCTGCAATGATTCTGAATTCATCCATTGCCCGTTGAGTTTGACCCTCTGGTGTCATGTTGCAGTGGGGTCGGGTTTCTCCGAAAGTTAGCTCGAGTGGACTTTGCACAAGCTTCTCCTTGTCCTCATCAACCTTGACATAGAACCATTCTGATTTCCAGCCTGCCGGCCATTTGCTTCGGTAGCTAATTACAGGAAACTTTGCGGTTTTCCGGTAGGCAAAATTGTAGCAACCGAAGTTTTCATGAAGCCCATCTTTTCTGGCCTTTGTTTGATAATGCAATTCATGAACTCGACAGAAACTGTCAGCAAAAGGCTCCACTGCTTAGCTTCGGAGGGCCCAAATATAAACGCTAAGCCTAACGATAGCGTTAGGAGTTAACTGGTGAAGGTAGATGCCAAACCTCTTCAATATCTCCGCAACAATCTCGTGAACAGGGAATCTTAGCCCAGCCTTTAAAAAGCTTTTGAAGATGACAACCTCGTCCTTCTCTGGCTTCGGGGTGGTCTCTTCTCCCCCGAAGCGAAGTAGCTTCTTCTGATCTTCACTGAAAAAACCTGCTTTCACCATCTTGGCGAGATCAACCTTTGAAACAGTCGATTTTCCGAAGTCTAGGTGGCTGGGTTTGCTGGGCATGGCAATACGGTAGTCATCTTCGGAGTCGGTTTCTTCAATGTTCCCTTCTCCTTCGGCAGCTGTCGGGTTTGCTCCGGCAGCAGCTATTTCTTCCGTAGTCACCAGTCCGGAGCGCTGCATCGCTTCGGAGATGGGCACAGTCTCCGAAGCTTCAGTTTCGTCCCCCTCACGCTCAACCCTAGCTGTAGAGCGAACTCTGGCCATTTAATTATGAACTTGTGAAACTTTAATACTTTTTTCTCCGAAGCAGGCTTCAAGATGGAGCTTCGTTCAAACCTGACAAACAAGCTTCGGTGATGGTTAAAAATTTTGGCAGCAAAACAGTGCAAATAGCAGTAAATGCTGTGGTAACTTCACACCTACTCGTCTGTTTATATAGTGCTGCAGGTAAGAAGGCGAAGCGGCAGGGTTTTTACACCAGGCGGGCAGTAACTTGTACTCGCTGCGCAGTGGACCGCAAAGACCAAACAGTGACTCTGCAAGGTGGGACCGACACGATCTCGGGAAATGAATCGTTTCTCGGCAACGAGCTCAGGGAAGGTGTTTTTTGGACCTTCGGCTTCCCGAAGCTTGAGAGGATTTTTTCACGGTTCAAGCTCGTTACGAAAAACGATCTAGCGCCGCGAAAGGGGCTACTGTTGGGGCCATGCTTCGTTGCGCCGAAGGTCTTGCGTGAAGAAGCAGCTTCGGCTGAAATCGTCCCCAGGAAATGGCCGAAGGTTCCTTTTTATAGAGCTTCGGCGTTACAAACCGACATAAAGATAGAATGACCTTTTTATCCATAGAGGTCTAAGATAATGTTGTAAACTTTTGTAAAGGGCATAATTGTAATTCGTCACAGGCTGCGCCCTGTGTCTATAAATAGATGAACAGTACCCCCGTACTGTTCACACGAACCTGTCATTTGCCTTCACATCACACTTGTATTCTTCAAGACCGAAGGTACATTTGTAATTTGGAGTCATTTACATTCGTTTATAATAATAAAAATGGAGATGATTTTATGATAACATTTAAGTATTTTCATATCTCATGATTTATATGAATGCTTCGTTCCTCATTGTCACGCTTACGAAGCTACGTCCTTCGTAACCTTCGTCCGAGATGCTTTATATCCCAAAGGGATATAATGTTATGGAGGACGAAGGACTTTTACACTTAACATTTTCTATGTTGCCTTGTTCTTAATTCTTAGCATTTGAGAACAAGTCCCCAACAAGTGCTACATATGTCGTGTGGTTAGAAATCCTCAGCTGAGTAAATCGATTCGGATCGCCATTATATCCCCGGAGAGTGGAGACTTGATCACTAACCTGCAACCTAAGTCAGGATGTGAACCTCATGAATAAAAATGATGTTGTATCGATGAGATGGTGAAATTAGACTAGATGCAAACAAGGTCTATTAATACTTAATCTAGCATTAAAATGTTGAAAGTAAGGACTCACTTTAGTAAGCTATTTTTGCAAAAGTATCTAAGTTGATTCTTGCTAAAGCCTCTCCTTGATTTCCAAATCCAGCATATCCTTTAGAGTCTTTTACTTTGTCGGGTAAGTCTTGCGAAAGTACACTTCGTACTCAGGGCTTTTAGGTGAAGAAGCGACAAACTTTTGTTGCTTCTGTTCTAAGGTGGTATCAAAATAAGAAAATCAGGAGTAAAGCTGCGCGAGGAAGGGATCCTCCATAGAACTTTTGTTTGATACTTATCGGGAGGAATTTTTGCCTCCCTTGGTATGTAATAATAATACCATGCACTCATAGGTTATATCCTGGTCTGTAATATATAACTTTGTCTTACTTTTAAAATAAAGGTAAGTTCATGTAATTGCTTCCGCATTCTCGTAACTCTGATGCTTGTAATGTCTGCGTGACGGGTGAAACGCTCTTGGGAAAGGTAAGAAAAGCAGATACCAAACTTGTCAAGTGATTCAGGGGCACTTACAGGGTTGTCTGAGGTCCGTTGGACAAGGACAACTGTAGGTGGGCCTAATGACTTGGGAGGTTCCGTCACATTCTCAACAAGGATAAAGGGAAGGCCCCTATGGCAAGTAGTCCTCAAAGGAACCATGCCTTTATTTATGAAAGGAAAATTGCTAGTCGTTCTCATTATAATAAGAGATATGTTCATACTGCTTATAATAATTCACATTCTATGTTTGCCTCTAGCTCTACTTTTGTTCATGGTAGAAGTAGGCCTAGGAGAAATCATGTTGTGCCTCATGTGCCTAGGAAATTGTGCAATGAACCCACTACTGTTTTTCATGCTTGCAACACTTCTTTTGTACTTTCATATAAGAATGAAAAAGTAGTTGCTAGGAAGTTGGGATCCAAATGCAAGGGAGACAAGACTTGTATTTGGGTTCCAAAAATTATTGTGACTAACCTTGCAGGACCCAACAAGAGTTGGGTACCTAAAACCCAAGCTTAAAATTGCCTTGCAGGTTTACGTATCCGGGGGCTCTAGCTGGATAATCGATAGTGGATGCACAAACCACATGATGGGGGAGAAGATGTTCACCTCCTACGTCAAGAACAAGGATTCCCAGGATACGATCATCTTTGGAGATGGGAACCAAGGCAAGGTCAAAGGCCTGGGCAAGATAGCCATCACTAACGAGCACTCAATATCAAATATATTTTTAGTAGAGTCGCTCGGGTACAATCTTCTGTCTGTAAGTCAATTGTGCCACATGGGTTACAATTGTCTGTTTACAAATGTTGATGTATCTGTCTTTAGAAGGAGTGATGGTTCATTAGCGTTTAAGGGTGTATTAGATGACAACCTCTATTTAGTTGACTTTTCGAAAGAGGATGCCGGTCTAGATGCATGCTTAATAGCTAAGACTAATATGGGCTGGCTGTGACATCACCGTCTAGCACATGTTGGGATGAAGAACCTTCATAAGCTTCTAAAGGGGGATCATGTGTTAGGACTAACCGATGTTTGTTTTGAGAAAGACAGACCTTGTGCAGCATGTCAGGTAGGGAAACAGGTGGGAAGCACTCATCACAGCAAGAACATGACGACAACATCAAGACCATTGGAGCTTCTTCACATGGATCTCTTCGGACCTGTTCCCTACCTTAGCATCGGGGGAAGTAAGTATGGTCTTGTAATTGTTGATGATTTTTCCCGCTTCACTTGGGTGTTCTTTTTGCAGGATAAGTCAGAAACCCAAGGGACCCTAAAGCGCTTCTTAAGGAGAGCTCAAAATGAATTTGAGCTAAAGGTGAAGAAGATAAGGAGCGACAATGGGTCAGAGTTCAAGAATCTACAAGTTGAAGAGTTTTTTGAGAAGGAAGGCATCAAGCACGAGTTCTCTGCTCCCTATACACCACAGCAAAATGGTGTGGTAGAGAGGAAGAACAGGACGCTGATCGACATGGCGAGAATGATGCTTGGAGAGTTCAAGACGCCCGAGCGGTTTTTGTCGGAAGATGTGAACACAGCCTGCCATGCCATAAACCAGCTCTATCTGCATCGTCTCCTCAAGAAGACCTCCTACGAACTCCTTATCGGTAACAAACCCAATGTCTCTTACTTTCGTGTATTTGGGAGCAAATGCTACATTCTGGTGAAGAAAGGTAGACATTCTAAATTTGCTCCCAAAGCAGTAGAAGGGTTCTTACTAGGGTATGACTCAAATACAAAGGCGTATAGAGTCTTCAACAAATCATCGGGATTAGTTGAAGTCTCTAGCGACATTGTATTTGATGAGACTAATGGCTCTCCAAGAGAGCAAGTTGATCTTGATGATGTAGATGAAGAAGAAATAACGACGACCGCAATGCGCACGATGGCGATAGGCGATGTGCGACCACAGGAACTACAGGAACAAGATAAACCATCTTCCTCGACAATGGTGCATCCCCCAACTCAAGACGTTGAACAAGTACATCAAGAAGAGGGGCAAGATCAAGGGGGAGCACAAGAAGAACAGGTTATGGAGGAAGAAGCACCATGGGCCCCTTCAACTCAAGTCCGAGCAACGATCCAAAGACATCACCCCGTCGATCAAATTCTGGGTGACATCATCAAGGGAGTAACTACTCGCTCACGTTTAGCTAATTTTTGTGAGCATTACTCGTTTGTCTCTTCTATTGAGCCTTTCAGGGTAGAAGAGGCCTTGCAGGATCCGGACTGGGTGTTGGCCATGCAGGAAGAGCTCAACAACTTCAAGAGAAATGAAGTCTGGAGCCTGGTGCCACGTCCAAAGCAAAATGTTGTGGGAACCAAGTGGGTGTTCCGGAACAAGCAAGATGAGCACGGGGTGGTGACAAGAAACAAGGCTCGACTTGTGGCAAAAGGTTATGCCCAAGTCGCAGGTTTGGATTTCGAGGAGACTTTTGCTCATGTTGCTAGGCTAGAGTCAATTAGGATTTTATTAGCCTATGCTGCTCACCACTCTTTTAGGCTGTTCCAAATGGACGTGAAGAGCGCTTTCCTCAACGGGCCAATTAAGGAGGAGGTATACGTGGAACAACCCTCTGGCTTTAAGGATGACAGGTATCATGACCATGTGTATAAGCTCTCTAAGGCGCTCTATGGACTTAAGCAAGCCCCAAGAGCATGGTATGAATGCCTTAGAGATTTCTTAATTGCTAATGCCTTCAAGGTTGGGAAAGCTGATCCCACTCTTTTTACCAAGACTTGTGATGGTGATCTCTTTGTGTGCCAAATTTATGTCGATGACATAATATTTGGTTCTACTAATCAAAAGTCTTGTGAGGAGTTTAGCAGGGTGATGATGCAAAAGTTCGAGATGTCGATGATGGGCGAGTTGACCTACTTCCTTGGGTTCCAAGTGAAGCAACTCAAAGACGGCACATTCATCTCCCAAATGAAGTACACTCAGGTCTTCTCAAGAGGTTTGGGATGAAGGACGCCAAGCCCGCGAAGACACTAATGGGAACTGACGGGCATATTGACCTCAACAAAGGAGGTAAGTCCGTTGATCAAAAGGCATATCGGTCCATGATAGGTTCATTACTTTATCTTTGTGCTAGTAGACCGGACATTATGCTTAGTGTATGCATGTGTGCTAGATATCAATCCGACCCCAAGGAGTGTCACCTTGTGGCCGTTAAGCGAATTTTTCGATATTTAATTGCTACGCCTTGCTTCGGGATCTGGTATCCAAAGGGGTCTACCTTTGACTTAATTAGATTTGCAGACTCCGACTATGCCGGGTGCAAGGTTGATAGGAAGAGTACATCAGGGACGTGCCAATTTCTAGGAAGGTCCCTGGTGTCCTGGAGTTCCAAGAAACAGACATCCGTTGCCCTATCCACCGCTGAGGCCATGTATGTTGCCGCAGGTTAGTGTTGCGTGCAACTACTTTGGATGAGGCAAACCCTCTGGACTTTGGCTACAATCTGAGCAAAGTCCCACTCCTATGTGTCAATGAGAGTGCAATCTGCTTGGCGGATAATCCTGTTGAACACAGCTGCACTAAGCACATAGACATCCGGCATCACTTCCTGAGAGACCACCAGCAAAAGGGAGATATCGATGTGTATCACATTAGCACCGAGAACCAGCTAGCCGATATCTTCACTAAGCCTTTAGATGAGAAAAGGTTTTGCAGGTTGCGTAGTGAGCTAAATGTCTTAGATTCGCATAACTTGGATTGATCTATAGCATACATGTGTTCTATGCCTTTGATCATGTTACTTTATGCATTTATATCAATTGTTGTTTTTATGGTGCTCAAGTTGTACAAGTACCCCCGGACCTCACAAGTCCGTAGGCAAATGATGCACATGTTTAGGGGGAGTGTGCTACAACTTGACCCCTTTGAGACTAATTTGTTTGGTTGAGTACACTTTTGTAGTCTTGAAGGTACATTGAAAGGGAAAATGGACTTGGATGATGCGAAGACTTCCACTGCACTCCAGTATTAGTGTATTTAATTCCAAGTTCATTCTTATGCTCTATTTGCCTTTTGCTCTGTATTGACATTTTTGGTGAGGCAATGGGGTTAAAGGGCAAAAAATGATCCCGTTTTGGTGCTTAATACCAAAGGGGGAGAAATTAAGGCCAAAGCAAATGGATCAGCCAACCACTTGTGAATTTTGAAAATAATAGAGTTAGAATTTTTGATTTGTCCAAAATGCTCTTATTGCAAAAGTTGGTCTCTTGTGGGGGAGAATTTTGATTGTGGGAAAACGGGGGAGTTTTCGGGCACTTGAATCAATTTTGCTCTTGAAATATCTCTCTATGTGCCCAAAGAAGTGTGTTTGACTTAGAGATAGGCAAATGATTTGATTTGAAAAAACAAACCAAGTGGTGGCAAAGAGTGATCCAAATACGCCAAATTATAAGCAAAAACAATTTGGTTTTCAATTGCATTGATGTTGCACTTCTTTTGTTGCTTTTGGATGTGTTGGCATAAATCACCAAAAATGGGGAGATTGAAAGGGAAATGTGCCCCTGGGCAAATTTCTATAAGTATTTTGGTGATTAGATGCCCAACACAGTAATTGAGCACTTATGTACTAAATGTGTGAAAAGTGAAAATCAAGGTACAAGGTATGTTTCTAGACTCAGTACATTATTTTGTGAATACTAATGTGTTTGTCTAAGTTCTAGAAACAAAGCTGAGAAGAAAAGAAACGAATTGGCAAACTCCAGCTCGGCCTGGCACACCGGACTGTCCGGTGGTGCACCGGACTGTGTCCGGTGCGCCAGGCTAGTCAACGGTGAAGAGGCCGCTCTCGGGAGTTGACGGAGTTGTCTGGCTATAATTCACCGGACTGTCCGGTGGTGCACCGGACTGTCCGGTGAGTCATCCACGATGAACTCGCCGCTCTCGGGAAACGGAAAAGGCGACGTGGCTATAATTCACCGGACTGTCTGGTGGTGCACCGGACTGTCCGGTGAGCCAACGGTCGCCAGCGCCAACGGTCGACCGCACAATCTGCGGGCGACACGTGGACTGCCCCAACAGTCAGCTGATGCACCGGACTGTCCGGTGTGCGCCGGACAGTGTCCAGTGCGCCAATGGGCCCGGAGGAGCAACGGTCGGATGCGCCTGATTTGGAAGGCGATCGAGCACCGGACAGCTACAGTGACTGTCCGGTGGTGCACCGGACTGTCCGGTGCACCACTGGACAGAAGGTAGGAATTGCCTTCCAAGATTGTCTCCAACGGCTCGTAGCTGCCTTGGGGCTATAAAAGGGACTCCTAGGCGCATGGAGGAGAACACCAAGCTTTCAAGAAAGATTCTAAGACTCACAGACTCTGATTCCACGCATTTGATTCTCTGTGTTAGTGATTTGAGTTCCATTTGAGTTGCAAACTCCGTGTGTTGTGTTTCGAGCTCAAGTCGTGACTTGTGTGCGTGGCTGTGCTGCGGATTTGAGTCTTGCGTGTGTTGCTCTCCACAACCTTACTTTGTGCTTTTTTTGTGATTTCTATTGTAAGGGCGAGAGACTCCAAACTGTGGAGATTCCTCGCACACGGGAAAAGACTCTAAAGGAAAAGACCATGGTATTCAAGTTGATTATCGGATCACTTGAAAGGGGTTGAGTGCAACCCTCGTCCATTGGGACGCCACAACGTGGAAGTAGGCAAGTGTTACTTGGCCGAACCACGGGATAAAAATCACGTGTCTCTTGTGTTGACTTCTCTGTGATTGTTGTGTTCACAAGAACTCGCTTCAAAGCTACTTAGTTGCACTAACTCTCTAATAAACTAAGTCTTGTAGCTATTTAGTGTTTGATTTTACAGGATCACCTATTCACCCTCCCTCTAGGTGCTCTCAAGACGTAGCTGACAGCCTGGCGTGGGGTATAGAGGCGCGTGTTGGTGCGGTCCAGCTAGGTGGAGGGTGGTTGGCCAGGGCTTCCTCTAACATTTGGAAGCCCAGGGCTCCCAATATACCCTCTCTACACACACACACATAAATATATATAGCGGGTATACGGGTACAATATTTTCATACCCGCGAGAAAAAAACCCCATTGAGTTGAGAACCAAACCTGCACCTGTACCCGCGGGTACAAACCCATACCCAAACCTGCACCCTATACGATTTTCACCTGCGGGTGAAATGTGCCCATTGCCATCCCTAAATATACTCCATCCCTTCTAAAATATATGATCATATAAATCCCCCCAAATTATTTGGCCTTCTCATTTTGCAATGCAAATTTCTCTCTTTTTTCAATAGGTACACTTTTCTCAATACATCTTTATCTCTACTCTTTAAGGGGTATTTCAGTATTTTAATATCTTTATCTCTACTAGTTCAGGGGTATTTTACTCCTTTTATCTTCATCGTTGGTTTTTCTGAGACATTCTAAAACATCATGTAATATGAGAGAGATGGAGTAGATTTTAAGTATTAGATTGATCTCAAACTTTCATATAAATTTTAGATCTTATTAAATTTTACTCGTAAACTACAATATTTTAGATCTTATTTTCTCCACAACTTTCATATAAATTTTATTTCTATCTGAGAGCACCTAGAGGGGGTGTGAATAGGTGATCCTGTAAAAACCACTCAACAAAACAAACTTGGACTAATATTGGATTAGTGAAAGCTAAAGCCAAGTTCGAATGAGGAGTACGAGCAGAGTAAACTTATTCACTTAATTGCTCTTCATAAGGTGAGTATTAAAACTTAGAGCAATTATGCAAGTGAAGAGAGAGAATTGCACAAGAATAACGACACGTGACACAACGATTTTTATCCCATGGTTCGATCAAGTAGAATACTTGCCTACTCCACGTTGTGGCGTCCCAATGGATGAGGGTTGCACTCAACCCCTTTCAAGTGATCCAAAGATCAACTTGAACACCACGGTTCTCTTTAACCAACATTATCCGGTTGTGAGGAATCTCCACAATTTGGAGTCTCTCACGCCTTACACAAATGATCTCAAATAAACACTAGAGTAAGAGAGAATATCAACACACACAAGGGCGAGAGTTGCAGCAACAACATGTACACAAGGCAAGAACAAGCACACGAAACAACACAGCGGAGTAATAGCTCAAAGAAGTGCTCGAATCACTATCACGATGAACCAAATGCGTGTATGCGAAGTCTCGGTGTCTTAGGATGTTCAATGGAGGCTTGGTGTACTGCTCCATGTGCCTAGGGGTTCCTTATATAGCCCCAAGGCAGCTAGGAGCCGTTGGAGCTCCATTTGGAAGGCCATTGTTGCCTTCTGTCCGTGGGTGCGCTGGACTGTCTGGTGCACACCGTACAGTGAATAGTACGCGCCCTGGACATGACAGAGAATCCTGTGATTGGCTGGCTTCCGTTTCTGGGGGGCATCGAACTGTCCAGTGCAGGGCACCGGACTGTCCGGTGCGCTTGTCGACCATTGGCTAGGCACTGACGTGGGTAGCCGTTGGCCGCTGGTACACCGAACTGTCTGGCACCACGCGCGGACCGTCCGGTGAATTATAGACGTCGTAGCCTGGAATTTCCGAGAGCGGCGAGTTCATCCAGACCGTGCATCGGATTGTCCGGTGGGTGGCACCGGACTGTCCGGCGCTGCGTAGTCCAGCACTTTCCCTGTTTCTTCCTTTGTCTTCTTTTGTTTCTTTGGACTTGACTTAGCCGAGTTCCTGGCACTTAGACAAATATGATTAGCACATAAATCAATTGACTCAGTGTCTAGAATGTACCTTTTTTGCTTGACCCATATAGCTTCGCATTAAGTCCTCTTCTGAGCTCATTTTGAGTCAAACATTTGTGCTCAACATCATGTTAGTTCAAATACAATGTGTTGAGCATCTAATCACCAAAACAATATAGAAATGGCCCAAGGGCATATTTTCCTTTCAATCTCCCCCTTTTTGGTGATTTATACCAACACATCAAAAAGCGACTTAGATTGAACTAACATATCCAAAAGAGCTAAGAAGAGCAAATTGAAGACAAATAAAATCATCAAAAGATTTGGCATATTTGGATCACTTTTGCCACCACTTGGTTCATTTTCGCAAAACAAATTCATTTTCCTTTCTTTATGACAAAACACTTGTTTTGGCAAATCAAGGGATCTTTCAAGAGTAGTTTTGATCAAATACCAAAAAATCCCCCTTTTCCCATAATCGAATTTCTCCCCCATAAGAGAACCGTTTTTGCAATAAGAGGGTTTTGATCAAACACCGAGAATTCTAACACACTAATTTTTTTGAAATTCACAAGTGGTTGGTTGATCCTGTTGCTTTGGCCTTACTTTCTCCCTCTTTGGCATTAAGCACCAAAACAGAATAACTATTAGGCCCTTTAACCTTATTGCCTCACAAAAATCTCGAGTAAAAACCAAAGGCAATGAGAAAATACAGATAAGGACTTGGAACAAGATACATTGATACCAGAATGCAATGGAAGCCTATTCTTTGTCCATCTCCACATGTTCCATTTCGATCCATCTTTGAGACTATATCATAAATACTCAAGCGATCATATTAGTCTCAAAGGATCAAGTTGTAGTACATCCTCCCCCTAAACATGTGTGTCATGTGCATAGGGACTTGTGAGGTCCGGGGATGACTTGTACAACTTGAGCACCAAAAAAATAAGCAAGTGGGGATAGTAATGCTTAAAGTAACATGATCAAAGGCATAAAACACATGTATGCTATAGATCAATCCAAGTTCCACGAATCTAAGACAATTAGCTCACTATGCAGCCTGCAAAACCTTTTCTCATCTAAAGGCTTGGTGAAGATATCGGCTAGCTAGTTCTCGGTGCTAATATGATAAATATCGATATCTCCCCTTTGCTGGTGGTCTCTCAAAAAGTGATGTCGGATGTCTATGTGCTTAGTGCGGCTGTGTTCAAAAGGATTATCCACCAAGCGGATTGCACTCTCATTATTACGTAGGAGTGGGACTTTGCTCAGATTGTAGCCAAAGTCTCAGAGGGTTTGCCTCATCCAGAGCAGTTGCACGCAACACTGTCCTGCGGCAACATACTTGGCCTCAGCGGTGGATAGGGCAACTGATAGTCGCCTAGAGGGGGGTGAATAGGCGAAACCTGAAATTTATAAACTTAAACACACACTAAAGGTCGAGGTTAGCGTTAGAATTAAATTCAATTCCGAAAGATTATTTCTCTTGCAAGGAGTTGCTCAAAGAGTGCGGATGACGTATGGGAGCAAGCTCAAATTAATACTAGCAAGGAAATGTTACAGAGAGGAAAGAGGGCAAACAAATCAAACGAGAATCAAAGTGAGTAGACACGATGATTTGTTTTACCGAGGTTCGGTTCCAAAGAACCTAGTCCCCGTTGAGGAGGCGACAAAGGTCGGGTCTATTTCAACCCTTTCCCTCTCTCAATCGGTCACTTAGACCGGTTGAGTGCTTCTTCTTAATCTCACATGTCACTAAGACCCCGCAAGGATCACCACACAATTTAGGTGTCTCTTGCTTGCTTTACAATTCACTTAGAAGGTTGAGAAAGAGATGAAGAAAGCACGATTGCGAACAACCAAGCAACAAGAGCGACAAATAACACATGGGTCACTCTCTCAAATCACTAATGATCACTTGTCTAAATTGTGAAACTTTAAGAGGTTGAAAGCTTAGAGTGTGTCTTGGAGTGGATTGCTAGCTCTTGTATTGAATGTGAAGGAGTGGAGTGCTTGGATGAAGTGAATGGAGGTGGTTGGGGTTGTATTTATAGCCACCAACCACTTCCTAGCCGTTGCTTCATTTCTGCCGACCGCGGATGGTACGCGCCCCTGGTCCGGACGGTCCGCCCCTGCACATCAACGGCTGAAATCGCAATGGTCAGCAGTAACGACTATATCAACGGCTATAGAGCATTTAATGCGTCGTCAGATGTCAGATAAAGCAGTCGCGGACGATTCGGTCGTGCACCCTGGACGGTCCGCGAGGACATTAAAAATACATTTTACTGAACCCGTCACCTTCGGGTTTTTCTAGTTTTTCACTGACTAGACGGTCCGCGCTTGGTCTCGGATGGTGCTCGCTTCTCCATCGGACGGTACGTAGTGTAAACTTGTGTTTTTGCAGTGTTCCTGTCCGAGGGTCATCCTGATGTCACGGACAGTCCGCCGCAAGGGCCCGGACAGTCCGCGCTTAGGTGTTTTACAAAAAACTTCTCTTGTCCGGACAGTCAATTTATAATAGTTGTAGATGAACTTATGCACCTGAGAAATGATCGACTAGGCAAACTGATTAGTCCACAAGGTTTGTGATGGTTGTAAAACACCAAAATCGATTATAAGAAAAGTTGAGGCTATTTCCCTTTCAGCAACGGATGTTTGTTTCTTAGAGCTCCAGAACACCAGGGACCTTCCTAGAAACCGACAAGTCCCTGATATGCTCTTCCTATCAACCTTGCACCCGACATAGTCAGAATCTGAATATCCAATTAAGTCAAAGGTAGACCCCTTTGGACACCAGATCCCGAAGCAAGGCGTAGAAACTAATTATCTAAGAATTCGCTTCACGGCCACAAGATGACATTCCTTGGGGTCGGATTGAAATCTAGCACACATGCATACGCTAAGCATAATATTCGACCTACTAGCACAAAGATAAAGTAAGGAACCTATCATAGACCGGTATGTCTTTTGATCAACGAACTTACCTCCTTTGTTGAGGTCCAAGTGTCCGTCCGTTCCCATCGGTGTCTTGGCGGGCTTTGCATCCTTCATCCCTAACCTCTTGAGTAGGTCTTGAGTGTACTTTGTTTGAGAGATGAAGGTTCCCTCCTTGATTTGCTTCACTTGGAATCCAAGGAAGTAGTTCAATTCGCCCATCATAGACATCTCGAATTTATGCATCATTATCGTGCTAAACTCCTCACAAGACTTTTGATTAGTAGAACCAAATATTATGTCATCGACATAGATTTGGCATACAAACAAATCACCATTACAAGTCTTAGTAAAGAGAGTAGGATCAGCTTTCCTAACCTTGAAAGCATTAGAAATAAAAAAATCTCTAAGGCATTCATACCATGTTCTTGGGTCTTGCTTAAGTCCATAGAGCGCCTTAGAGAGCCTGTAGACATGGTCGGGATACCTATCATCCTCGAAGCCAGGGGGTTGTTCCATGTATACTTCCTCCTTGATTGGTCCATTAAGGAAGGCGCTCTTCACATCCATTTGAAGCAACTTAAACGAGTGGTGAGCAGCATAGGCCAATAATATGTGTATTTATTCGAGCCTAGCTACAGGAGCAAAAGTCTCCTCAAAATTCAAACCTGCGACTTGGGCATAACCTTTTTCCACAAGTCGAGCCTTGTTTCTTGTCACCACCCCGTGCTCATCTTGCTTGTTGCGAAACACCCACTTGTTTCCCACAACATTTTGTTTCGGACATGGCACCAGACTCCATATTTCATTTCTATTGAAGTTATTGAGCTCTTCCTACATGGACAACACCTTGTATGGATCCTGCAAGGCTTCTTCTACCCTAAAAGGCTCAATAGAAGAAACAAACGAGTAATGCTCACAAAAGTTAGCTAAACGTGAGCGAGTAGTTACTCCCTTATTGATATCACCAAGAATCTGATCCACTGGATGATTCCTTAGGATTGTCGCCCAGACTTGAGTTGGATGTGCTTGTGGTGCTTCTTCCTCTTTATCCTTTTCTTCATGTGCTCCCCTTTATTCATGCCTTCATCTTGAGGTACCTGTTCCTCATCTTGAGTTGGGGGATGCACCAGTGTTGAGGAAGATGGTTGATCTTGATCTTGATCTTGTTGTTCCTACGGCCACACATCACCTATTGCCATAGTTTGCATTGCGACCGTTGGAACCTCATCTTCATCTACATCATCTTGCTCTCTTGGAGAGCCATTAGTCTCATCAAATACAACATCACTAGAGACTTCAACTAAACCCGATGATTTGTTGAAGACCCTATATGTCTTTGTATTTGACTCATAACCTAGTAAAAACCCTTCTACAGCTTTGGGAGCAAATTTTAAATGTCTACCTTTCTTTACCAAGATGTAGCATTTGCTCCCAAATACACGAAAGTAAGAAACATTGGGTTTGTTACCAGTTAAGAGTTCATAGGACATCTTCTTTAGGAGGCGATGAAGATAGAACCGGTTTATGGCATGACAAGCTGTATTTATAGCTTCCGACCAAAACCGCTCATGTGTCTTGTATTCCCCAAACATAGTTCTCGCCATGTTGATGAGCGTCTTGTTCTTCCTCTCTACTACACCATTTTGTTGTGGTGTGTAGGGAGCGGAGAACTCATGCTTGATGCCTTCCTCCTCAAGATATTTGTTCATGTTTTTTGAGCTCTTGTTTGTTCGTGTTTTTTTGAGCTCTTGTTTCTTGGATCGCTTTATTCTTCCTCATTCTTGTTCCCTAAGTGACTTGTAATCAAGGCAAGAGACACCAAGTGTGTGGTGGTCCTTGTGGGGTCTAAGTGACCTGTTTGATTAAGGAGAAAGCTCACTCGGTCTAGGTGACCGACACCGACCCGCACACCATCGTTTTCGTCGTCGTCGGACGTCCCATTCGTCTTTCTGGCCTTGGCCCTGTTCTTCCTCCCCAACCTGCTGCCCCCGCCCACGGTCGTAGCCGCGAGCCGACCGATGCTCGTCGACGCGGTTACGGGCGAGTCAGTCTTGCTCCTGACCTTTCTCCGTGCGTGCCACCGAGGAGGACACAGTGACACTTGCCACTCTTAGGTTATCTTGACGATGAGGAGTCCTGGTCTGAGATATTGGACAACCAAGGCCCATAGCGCGGCAACAGTCGACATATGCTACAGAGCTGGTGGTGGTGTTGTGTCGCCTCGGCGAGTCCAGGGCTGGGAAGGCATTCACATTCTCTCGCCCTTCTCGGACTGACGCCTAGTGCTGGTGCCTCTCGGTTTGGAGCTGCTCCGGTTAGGCTTCTTTCTCCACATGTGTGCTCTCTCCCTATATGTACCTAGCGATATACTACCTATGTCACCTCTAGATGCCTAGGTCTTCATCGTGTCCTTCTCCGACAACAAACATGTATGCCCCACTCTTCCCTTCCCTTCTCTTCCTGCTCTATGAAACCTTGGAAGTGGGAGAGGTGAGGGATGGGGGTCCCTGATTTGCTGCTTATGTTATCCATTTGATGGCTCGGCATCACTTGTTTACATGGCCTTTCCCTTACCACGGTGTCGACTCGTTATGCTTCTATCACTTCTATGTACCTGTCACTCATTTTCTGCCATTGCAAAAATTATTGTGTTATTCCATTGTTGTTTTGGGTTTTAGTTATTTGTTGTGCTAAGGACTAAACATAATTTTGGTGTGTTAATACTTTATTTATTGTCTACATGTGGTTTGTGTTCTTCTGATGATGGCTCATGGATCCTACAAAAATATGTGTTAGGATTTGGAGATCCATACAGGCACTGCCACAGGGTGTTCATCCCTTGTGTTCTTGGCTCTTACATGCATTAAGTTGTTTCTGAGACCACATTTGCGCAATGGACTCCATGATGTTTGAGGTTGCTGAATTGGATGTAGCAGCAATGATTTCTCACACTAACAATAAAATGAAAGGTTATTTGTTGGTTTTAAACGTTAGTAATTGCTACAAAGTATCATAATTTGTATGGAGCGCATCAAAGTTTTATTGATGCCTGACTTTAGCAACCACTCCATATTTTGATCTATCTTTTTTATAAATTTGAGTTCATGTGACTTATTTTAGAAACTTGAGCTCACAAACTTGCTCTTATTTGGTCTCTGTATGATGGAATTATGTCATTTTATAATCTCTCTGTTCGTTCAGTCAATTTTTGTGAACTCTCTTACAATCGCTCCCTTCATTGACCGTGTTATACCAATACATATTAGATAAAGTAATTAAACAACAACATCAGTTAGTCAAATAAAAAATATTATATGAAAGGTGAAGACAATCAATATAAAATCTTGAGATATTTTTGATAGGTAGTTTACGTGTATATTGTTGTGAGCCGTCTTACGTACAGTCAAATATAAAAGTTATACTTACATTGAGATGAGCTAGGCGCAAACGCAAATGCGTGGTTCCATTTTGTGGCCCCTGGGCGGCCGATTTGGTCGCCCAAATTTGTCACGTGGTAACCAATCACGGGGCTTTCCCTGCTGGAGTGGCCCTGCCTTTTCACACAACTCCAACCTAGCAAATCAATCTCTATTGGTTGGTGCAGGAATTACAGTCCAATGTATGCGTGAAGATGCAGCGGAAAGAGATGTTCGACCGATTCGCCGTTTGAAGCGACGGATCAGCTGTGCCATACAGATCACTGTAGGATCAAGAATCGTTTTTATAGAAAAAATATATCGAGCATCAAGAAAGGTGGAATCTGAATTTATGACTGAATAGGACGAGCACAACGCTTTTCAGATCACTTTCTGAAAAACACTTTAGAAACATTAATTAATTAGTTAGCCGATGCTTCTCATCAGCATGATTCACCATTGCATCATCATCATCCGTAGCAGTAGTAGTAGGACAATTATCGATCGTGATAAAGTATGCCAAGTACATCAACGAACCCCGACGATCACCTAGCGCTCGTCATCGTGGTCGTCGTCGTCTATGCATGCGTTCTTGCCACGGGGGTCGCCATCGTCGTCACCTCCGTGCACCGCCTCGTCGACGACACCCACACCACCTGCGGCTGCTGCGGCAGCGTTGGCGAACTGCAGCCTGAGCCGGCCGCCCTCGCGCGTGGCCTGCAGGAGCTCCTTCCCGGGGATCACCACCTCCAGCAGCACGAACCGGCCGTCCTCCCGGAACGACCGGAAGCACACGTACGGCTTGCCGCCGCGCCCGATGGACGGTATCGGCGGCGGGAACGTCTTTGGCTGCCTCTCCTCCTTCACCGCCTCCTCGGCGTCGCTGCCGTCCGCCGTGTCCGTGCCCTTGAGCGCGGCGGCGGCGGCCTCGGCCTCGGCCTCGGCGTCGCCGTCCTTGAACATGTCGTCAGCGTCCACGGTGCTCTCGGAGCCGAGCCCCTCGGTGCAGAGCAGCAGCGACGCGGAGGAGCCCTTCTTGGTGCAGAAGCTCGCGCTCCTCTTCACCGTGGCCACGGTGGTCGCTGGCTTGGGCCTCAGCAGCGCGTCCAGCGACGAGTCGTCCTTGCTCTTCTCGGCCTCGGCCGCGATGTCGAGCCACGACAGCGTGCGGGAAGGAGGGAGCGGCGTCGGCGGGGGCGACGGCGACGGCGGCAGGAGGGCGCCTCGGTCGGGCTGCTGCTTCTCCTGGAAGTGGAGCTCGCCGAAGATCTCCGTGAAGGACGCCGTGTCGATGGGCTTGCTGCTGGGGTGGTGCACGTTGCGGTTCCACGCCGAGAGCGCCTCCAGCAGCGTCGGGTTCTCCGGCAGCGGCTTCTCGAACAGCCGCCTCAGCCCGCCGTCCGCCGCGGCCATCGGCGCAGCCATCACCTGCTTATCTCTGGACAACATGCACCTGGGCTGCACAAGTGAACAAATGTTTCACTTCTCCTGCGCCTGCTCTGTTCAGAACTCAGACACTACACTACCATGGCAGGCAGTCAGTTGGGACTTGAGAGATGTGCCATGCCACTCTGTTCTGCTTGCTTACCTGCAAGTCTGCAACTGCAAAAGAAAGGAGCTGAAGGATGTGCAGAACAGTTTTGAGGTCTGTGACTGTCAGGAGCTAGACTCAGATGTTTGTATTTCTCTCAACTGAGTGACTTTGTGAGCCTGAGAGAAACATGTATTTATGTGTGTGTATATATATACTACTAGGAGAGAGAGAGAGAGAAAAAAAAGGAGCGGTGGAGAAATATGCAGGGCTTTCTGTGGCTGTGGAATTGGAATCTACATACATATATGGCTTCAGTTTTAACAAGTGGAGGGTAGTCTTTCAACTCGAGAATGTACTTTGCACGAGTGATTAATTGCCTCAGTGTTCTGATTCCGTAACAGAAGTTGACCTGCCCTTATAGCGGTGACGGCGATCTTTTGCAGTAGCTTTTGCGATCGACTGAGCAAATTATAATATAAACCCAGGACGGAAATTCCGATACCAATCTGTTTGCCAAAACTTGATTCTGATTTCAAGTGGTGCTAAAGCCTATTAACAGTGATGATTTTCTCCGGACAGGCCTTCGTCACTGAGAATGCTTCCTTCTCATGTAACAGGCCCCTACTGATGAATATTTATATATATAAAAAAGGAGAGTTTATAAGAACAAAAGAAACAAAAATACACATCACAGAAAATACTTATGTATATAATCATGAACTCCATATGTTTATGGAAAAAGGATAATAAGGCCAATGTCAATGTTATCTAGATGAGGTAATGAGGAGGCTTCCAAAACAGACAAGGAACAAAGCATGTGAAAGTCAGCACACCACTGAAAAGAGAGAGGAATTCGTCAGATCTATATATACCTCAACAATCATGGAGCGTGGGCAGACCTCCCTCTTTTTTTCCCCCATGCTGTTTCATTGTCTCAATGAGAAGGGGCGCTTGACGTCGTTTTTGCCCGTTTACAACGTATATTCTTCTTTCTGAAAGCCAAAAATCTTACCGCAGATCTGATCAACTTCAAGGAAAACCAATGGAGGGTACAGTAGATAAAGCTACCTGGTGCAATGAAAAGAAGAAAAAAAAAACATTCAGCCTTTTCTTCATCACCGTCGCTCTAGAGCAAGCACCAATCAGTGGGCGTTTTGGATATCAGAATATGACCACTAACTTGCATACACGAATGATCTATACCTTTGTAATGCGCACCATCAAGTCTTTGCGTGAGTATTCTGGGACAGAAATTGACCTGTCCTCATAGCTGTGATCTTGCGATGCCATTTGTCTGCCGTGCGTAAATTATGCAGCTGAAGACGGTAATTCCGATAAGGTCTGCACACCAATCTGTCTGCCAAGATCAGATTCCGATTTCAAGTGGTGCTAGAACCAACCAATGACTGCACAAAAAGATTTTTGCCTACTGCCGCTGTACTCCTCACATAAAATGAAGCTGGTGTGATCTTCAGGCTGGAATACAGAGCTTCCAAATACCGACAGGGAATAAAGGATGACAGCCACACCAACAAGGGGAGCATTTGGGTCCACTGCTTCCTGAACAGGCAGAAATCAAGGTAACTCAAAATCATCCTTGATTGCCTGGGTTTTCATTGATGAGTAGGCCTAAAAGCCTGGATGAAATAGCAATTGGGTGGTTTCACGCTGTATTTGTCACGAGAGAGCTGGAAAACCTTTGCACAGATTCTGTAAGCCTGTGATCGAAAAAAGAATGAAGGAGAGGAGGTAGAATAAAGCTGCATTGTGCAATGAAAGACGGCATGGATATGCTGCTTGAGAGCTCAGTTGCAGACAGTCCAGCATAGGAAAATTATACTGTCCAAAAGGATAAGCAACTCAGCAGAAATTGCAAATACTAATTTGTTAAGAATTAATCGAATTGAAGTCATAGTGTCATCGTTGGCAGGAATCGATATATTCGCAAGATCTGGGTCACAATTTGTATCGACTAAAGAAATAGTAGGAATCCCCAAAATGGCACATTCCTGAAGAGCTATATACTCTTTTTGCTGATCAAGGACGATCACAATGTCAGGCAACCTCGTCATATATTTGATCCCGCCGAGATATCTTTGCAAGGAGAGCACTGAGAGAAAGGGACCAAAAAAGCTTTAAACTTTCCAAAAGTAAAATACAAGAGTGATCAATGTCAGCTGATCAATCCGAAATTTTGAAAGGGCTGCAGAATAAGGTGCTAATAAGCAATAAACAAGCACATCACAAGTCGTACCTGAACTTTGGCAGTTCATAATTTAAGCATTCAAGAGACTTATGTACAAAAGAAAGCATCAATATCTTTCATTCATCCCAAACAAGAAACCGTAAGAAAGATACAAAAGTTAGCGATGTCAGGAAGAATGATTCTCAGAATACCATGACCATGATATACATCAAGAAATGATAAACACAGAGAACATGTGAAATCTGCAACCAAGCAGTCTGGGTTCCTATTTTCAGGAAACATCGGGTTAGGCATCTAGTGCACAACAACAATGGAAACGTCATTTGGTTTCATCTCCATGCTTCAATCCGTTCAACCTTGAAATTTATCTGCCTCACAATGCTGTCACCTCTTATTTTTTAGCTGGAGGTGTGGCACGCGTTGCAGAATGATCCTTACCTTTTCCTGTCCTCCAACAATTCAGGTTTTGGCTTCCCTTCCCTTGAAGAGAATTTGTAGTTGTGCTGGAAGCATCATCAGTAGCAGCGTCAGCAGGTGCAGGTTGTGAGCAACTAGTGGAGCTCTCCAAACTTGTCTTGACAGTGAAACCAATAGTAGCTCCTTCAGTGACATTAGTTTCATTAGATTTATCCTCATTACTGTGTGTAGGACTGTTCAGGAGAGGCTCATCCTCGACGAAATAGGGATGCCTGGATCCTTCGTCAAGGAGAGAATCAAGTGTCTGTCACCTGGGTTTCTGATGGCCGTTTTCATCAGATGGGTCCTTCTGGGGCAGCAAAACATCCTCCAGACTGGACTCTTCTCTATTCTTGAGGGTTCTTTGTATTAACATCTTCAGAAAATTCATCACTTGCACAACATACATCAGTGCAGTCAATGGATCTGCCATCTGCATGGTTGATGGCCTATAATTAGCATGCCTAACCAGTTCAGTTATCTTTGAAGTGGCGAGTGAGATATATTGTTATTTGCTAGGCCATTAGCACAGTATATTACCTGAGTCATATTTGGTGCAAAAGCCATAGCAATATTGCGCATTCATCTTGTTTACATGTTCTTCTTGGACTACATCAGCCATCAGATTAACAGGCCAATCAAGCAAACCAGCTTCACTTGGTGGAAGGCATTTAGCAACACGAGCACATTCTTCTTCCAATTGGCATTGCATCACCTGTCCGATTTTTTTTCATTTTAGCCCTTTATCGAAAACATTCATATTTAGCCCCCTGGGGAACTATTCCCGGTTTCGGACCCTTTGCTCGTGCCATGGGCCGTGGCGTCAAGGTAACACTTCTCTGCACCACAGCCCATGGCACCGAGGTGCCGACCTTGCTGGCGCGCGCGGGCCGAGCTGGCGCTCACGTGGCACCTAACTCAGCGCCACGGATTTTAGCGTCAAGCTCGGTGCCACAGATCACAACGTCGAGCTAGGCTATATTATAAATCTCCCTTTCCCTGGTCGAGAGCTACGCACGACCATTTCTCCACCTCGTTTCCCTCTTCATCCATACCGACGAGAGCTGCTCCAATCTTGGTATTCGAGGTTGAAAACTTCGATTCGGTCCATATAGCTTGAAGTCCAGGGTATGGTTTCTCATCGATTCATTTGCTATTTAATCATTCGATATATATATTGTGTAGTATGGTTCCTTAAGGTTTGGATTAATTAGTTTATGGTGGTGAACACATTGCTATTAGTTATGATTTCTAAGATATATGGTTTATATGGTGATTAAGGTTTGTTAGATAATTTTTGAATCGTGGGTTTAAAATATATTTATGCTGGATCATCTTTTCTTTTTGTATGTTGATTTATTCTAGTTGTGCATTCAAGTAATCCTCAAATTTGTGTTTGAAGTTGAATTCAAAAGAAAATAGACTAAAATAGAAAATAAAAAACAAAAAAAGAGAAAATAAAAAGGCCAGCCCATCCCCAATCTTCCCCGGCGGCCTACGCCGTGCCCCTCCCCATCCCACCAGAACATCTCCCCCTCGGCCTGCCCCGCACCCCACAGTCCAGCGCGCCCGCGCTCGCCTGATCCTCCCGCGCGCGCCAGCCCAGCATCGGCCCGCTCGCGAGTCTGCTCCCCCCCGCGCCTGGCCCAACTTGGCCACATGCCCGCCCAGCAGCCGAGGCCCACCCCGCTTCCCCCTCGTGCGGCCCAGTCTAGACCACACCCCCTTCCCCTCCTGCTAGCCCACCCGGCCGGCACACGCAGCGCCTCCAGCACATCCCCCCCCCCCCCCCCGCCCCAGCGTGCATGCAGCCCACGCACGCATGCATGGGTGCTCCCAGGCGCCGCCGGAGCCCTGTTCCTCTTCCCCAAACCGCACACAGCGTTTATCTTGCCCCCACGACTGCCTTACTCCACTTCCCCATCCCTCTCTCATCTCGCCCTTTCCCTTGCCGCGCACCCGCCAGGCGCGACTCCCCTTCCAGTTGTTCCCGGCCGGCGTGGCTCCTGCTCGCGGCGGCGGCGGCCAGCCAGCCAGCCGCGGCAGCGCGGCCATGGCGCCCAGCCCCCTGTCCTCCCCTCTAGGCACGACAACCCAGCGCAGCAGCGCCCTCGTCGTGTGCGTGTCCGTCTCGTCGACGCACCCGTGCCACCGAGCATCGCCCTCGTTGTCGCGTCATAGTGCTGCGTCGCGTTCGCCACCGTCGCGTCGCACTCCTAGAGTTCACCAACACCTTCGCCTTCTCACCGTGTCGAGCTAGGAGTCGTGCTGCCTCCACGTCGTCGTCGTTTATCGCAAAGGTGAGACCGTCTTCCCCTGACTACCCTCGTCTACCCCCTGTGCACAAACGTCTACCAGCTCCAGGGCCTCGCCTCCGTGTCATGCCCGATGTCGAGCGTGCTGCTTGCGCATGTCGTCGTGCTGCCCGCGCGTCGTTCGTGCGTGTCGCACGTGCTATTCGCGTGTCGTCGTGCTTACTGTTTTGCGCGTACTGTTGCGTGCGTGCTTTTTCGCATGTTGTTAGCTCGCATCGTCGTTCGCGTAAATCATTTACGCGCTTTAATAAAATCATTTTGCTATTTCATTCATGTTAAATCATTGATTAATTGTTTAGTTGTCGGTTATTAAAATAACAATTCAATCGAATCTAATTTATAATTTTAATTATACGTTTGTAGATACTTGTTAGCGTGATTATGTCGACTTCTTTGTTATAGTTAATATTTGTTTATTATAAAAACGACACAATTTAGTAGTATTCGTATGTCGCGTCGTTTATTTGACGCGAATTGTTTGTTATTTAATATATAATGTGTCACAAACCCTTTTCGACTCGTTTCAGTCACGTCAACTTCGTAACAACGTCGATTTCATATTAGTAAAGTCATTTTGTTATGCCACAAGTTTTAATTAATTAATTAATTGTTCGATAATTATAAACGATATTCTAAGTAAAACCAATATATAGTTTTAATTTACTCTCTTATAAATACCAACTAATGTGGTCGCGCTGATTCAGATGCTTGCAAATTAATACTTATTTAGTTTAAACGCATCACCTATTTATTTTTCCTCGCCTGTCGCGCGTGCGCATCGCCACGCGTCGTCCACACGCTAAGTCGCTGAGGAGGACATGGTGGCACTTCCCACACTTAGGTTATCTTAGCAATGAGGAATCTAGGTATGAGATATTGGACAAGCAAGACCTGTAGCGTGCCAGGAGTCAGCATATGCTACGGAGTTGGTGGTGGTGTTGTGTTGCCTCGACGGGTCCAGGGCTAGGAAGGCACTCATATTCTCTCGCCCTTCTCGGACTGAAGCCTGGTGCGGGTGCCTCTCGGTTTGGAGCTGCTCCGGCTGGGCTTCTTTCTCCGCTTGCGTGCTCTCTCCCTATATGTATCTAGCGGTATGCTATCGTCTCTAGATGCTCAGGTCTTCATCGTGTCCTTCTCCGACAATGAACAGGTATGCCCGCTTTTTCCCTTCCCATCCTACTCTACGAAACCATGGAAGTGGGGGAGGCGAGGGATGGGGGTCACTGATTTGTTGCCTATGGCACCCGTTCGATGACTCGGCATCGCTTGTCTACATGACATTTCCCTTACCATGGTGTCGACTCGGTATACTTGTACCACTTCTATGTACCTGTCACCCATCCTTCTGTCATTGAAAAATTATTGTGTTGTTTTGGGTGTTAGTTTTTTGTTGTGCTAAGGACTGAACATAATTTGGGTGTGTTAATACTTTATTTATTGTCTGCACATGTTTTGTGTTCTTCTGATGATGGCTCATGGATCCTGCAAAATATGTGTTAGGATTTGGAGATCCATGCGGGCACTACCACAGGGTGCTCGTCCCTTGTGTTCTTGGCTCTTGCATACATTAGGTCATTTCTGAGACCACACTGGCGCAATGGACTCCATGATGTTATGTTGCTGAATTGGATGGAGCAGCAATGATTTGTCACGCTAACAGTAAAAGGAAAAGTTATTTGTTGGTGTTAAATGTTAGTAATTGTTACGAAGTACCATAATTTGTATGCTTGAGCTCATAAACTTTCTCTTATTTGGTTTATGTATGATGAAATTATGTTATTCTATAATCTCTGTTCGTTCAGTCAGTCGTTGTGAATTATTTTCTAATCGTTCCCTTCGTTAGCTGTGTTGTACCAAGACATATTAGATGGAGTAAACAACAACATCAGTTAGTCAAATAAAAAAAATTATGCGAAGAGCGGAGACAATCAATATAAAATCTTGAGATCTTTTTTGTGGATAGTTTACATGGATATTGTTGTGAGCCGTCGCAATGTATGAATACTGTGTGGTTTGACAACAATCTCAGATCAAGCATATTTCAGTTCAGTGTGTACACAGTTTTGGCTTGAACTAAACAGATGGTTGAGATCATGAACATTTCAGTTCAGATCATCAATTTCATTTGGTTTAACAAATTCATTATTTCCTCCAAAACCTGATGCCTAAACTGAATCAACAGGTGCGAAGCCTGATTGCTAAACGGAAACAGCACTAGT
The DNA here is from genome assembly GCF_902167145.1 of Zea mays. NCBI lineage: Eukaryota > Viridiplantae > Streptophyta > Magnoliopsida > Poales > Poaceae > Zea > Zea mays. Next base: position 147,642,050 of record NC_050097.1, read on the forward strand.
TGGAAATGCTGCATATCCTGTCTGCTAACTGGAAAAGCAGACGCCCCCTGTTGCCTTACCCTTCAACCCTGAGGACCGAAGGCCTGTAGCATGGTTGCCTCGAGCACGGCGCCCTGGAGCATGCCACTTGCTGCACGATGCTGGTGCAGGACGCGACGAGGAGGGCGGCTAGCTAGTGGAATCGGCTCGATTGAGTATGGGAGCGCTAGGGACTCGGCTCTCGGCTGCAAGTATGGTGTGCGCGGAATGTGGGAGCGTGTAATTGCAAAACATTCTGCTAGCGTTGGATGTCGATCCGAGGAATGAGATGACTTGTTTGCACGATTGCATAGTAGACGAGATCGCATATTAGTCGTCCCCTTGACCTTGGACTGTGACTCTGCTGCTGCAGTCTGCTGTCTCTGTTAGGGCTGGAAACGAGCCGAGCCGAGCCAGGCTCGGCTCGGCTCGGTGAGGCTCGGTGGAATAGCGAGCCGAGCCAGGCTCGGCTCGGTCATTTCGCGAGCTCGATGATGAGGCTCGGCTCGGCTCGATATAGGCTCGCGAGCCGGCTCGGCTCGGCTCGTGAGCCTGTACACTCAAGTACTCAACAACAATAATTACGGTCATTAGCTTAAATTTGAAGCACAATATGTTCCATATAATAAAAAATTATGTCCCTGCACTCTAGTTCCTTGTGAGTTGTGACCAAAACAACACATTGGTCACTGGATCTAGATAACTGGACACTAATAAACAAACTGACAACTGACAGGTGATAGCTGCAAAAGTTTGGACCGAGCCTCGAGCCGGCTCGCGAGCCTCACCGAGCCGGCTCGGCTCGGCTCGTTAGTGTAGCGAGCCATGGAATTAGGCTCGGCTCGGGCTCGTTTAGGCTCGCGAGCCTCACCGAGCCGAGCCGAGCCTGATCGAGCCCGAGCCGGCTCGCGAGCCTCGAGCTTTTTTTCCAGCCCTAGTCTCTGTCTGCAGCAGGAGCCCTCGCAGCTCCGGCTCGGCCGGCCCGTCCAGCTCCTGCACTGCTGAGTGCTGACCAACATGTGAAGATTCTCCAGCTTCCAGCAGGTACGTACCGCCACAGCTGACCGCGTGTCTTCGTGGGCAGCCTGGAAGTATACTTTGGACAATGACAATGTCAGATCTTCCAGGTTTTGTCTAGGGAAGTTGTTGCACGGGCATTCGTCGTCGTGGTCGTCGTCACCTCGTCTTTTTGGCCCACGAGCCACGAAAGCTCACACATTGTTGGAAAAAGACACGAAATTCGTGATGGTATCTAGCTAGCCAATAACAATAAGCTAATAATTTCGGTCGACGGCCTAAAAACCTTTAAAGATTATCCATTTTTCTTGCAGTGACACGAACTGCGGTGCAAATAGTAATGTCGCCTAGCCTAACACTCTCGCTGCCACTCAACTATTGTTTTTTATCTGATATAGTACGCGGTACTGGAAGTTCAGAAATCTGGAAGGGAGAAAAGATACGGCTATTAGCAGCATCAAGCAGTGCGTAAGACATGACAGCAGCACATAGCAGGAGAGCCTGATTCGAAAACTGGCGATTTTCAAACAAAACACGTCCTCCTTCACTTCCTATGGTCGTCACTTCCTATTTCTTGACTCAACAGACCTTATTTGGAGTCAATACTGTTTTCTTTTGTTTACATGATTTTTCTATATGCATCTAATAATGGGTGTGCCCAATGAGTATGTTTACTGTCTTTTCCAAAAAAAAAAAAACAGTATTCTGAGTTGAAACAACGACATAATGCGCATAACCGACATCTGATGTTGTGTTTGTCAGAAATGTGCGGTTCCTTCGAAATTTGGCGAGGATTTGGTCTGGATTGGCCCCACGCCATTAAAAATGGTCGCTAAACATGTCTTGAGCTTTATACATGGGAACCCATCTTCTACTGCATGCTGCACCCAATTGCTACTCCCTTGTGTGCCCCGTGCGGTCGTATGTCGTCCCCTTCGTTGGTCTATAGCTCCATGTTGCCCCCACGGCATGCACGTTCATTGTCCCCCATCGCGGCATGTGAGCCACCCCCACCACGTGCACATGTATCGCCTCCCTCTGCCTGGTTGAGCTCCAACGCCCATGCCTAGGCATGCAGTGTCTTCTAGTGCCTAGCTCCCCAAATCTCTAGGAACTAGTGTCGTCTTCCATAGCCTGTTGGTTTCAGCGTGCATAAACAAAACATGATTGGTCACTGGGCATATCATACCACTAGTAGTTTAATCTCCTAGTTTGTTCCTCGATGCAAGGTCGAGATTAACATGTTGCTTTTAGTTTTTAATCACGTGATCTATAATCGAAGAACGTCGTATGTCTCCTTGCGCCCCCGATCATGTAGACATCGTCGGCCATGCACGCCAGCAGCCAACTTCGTGCCCCACCCATCCTTGTTGCCCCGTCATCTGCTTTGCTTCAAGGCATACAACTTTCTCTGTACTAGAATTAGAATGCAAATGTTGTGAATGTGATTTTTAGTTGATAATTGTTGTGAATGTGCTTGTTAGTTTTTATATGCCTACTGAAATTAAACTGTGAGTTACACTAGATGCCCGAAATTGATTGGAACATTGACAACACTCGGATTGTATGTAAGTTGTTTGCCGAACAAGTTGTGAGAGGGATCGACCAAACACTTGTCTAAATTCAGTTGGGTATGCTGAGGTGGAGACAAAGTTCAGATAAAGGACATGTCTTGTAGTGACTAGGTTGCAACTAAAGAATAAATGGGACAAATTAAAGGAGAATTTCAAGGTATGGAGGAAACTTAAATGGAGACAAACATGGACTAGTCGGGATCACGAGAAAGGCACTATTGATATGGATGGTGATTGGTGGAAGAGAGCTAGAGTGGTAAGTGCCCTATCATATTTCCGATATATGTTATCGCTATTCATTGATGTTTTTGTTGATTTATTCATGGTGCTTATACATTTCAAGATATCACAGGATGTGGAAAGTTCAAGAAGCTTGGACTTCAAAATGAACATGAGTAGGCTCGGTGCTTTGGAGTCATCACATGGTGTTCATTGGTCACCTCATGGTGCAAATATTGAAAAAACTCATGATGCAAATGTTGTTGCAACCCTAGCTGATGGTTACATGCAAGGGGGTGCATCTATTTTTGAGACACAAGATGATGCATCCATTGTTTGAGTTCAAGAAACTGAAGATGTTGAATTTGATTTCACTCCATCCCTAGGTACTAGCAAGAGGATGGCTAGGCTAATAAAAGACAAAGGAAAAGGAAAGAAAGCTCAGACAAGACATGCACTCCTCATCAAAGAAGGAATCACAAGCATGGCTAGTTTTGCTAATGAATATGTTCCCAAGAAATGAGGAAAATTTTCTATTGACTGAGTGATGGAGCTTGTGATTGCTTGTGGTGCTGGCTATGAGACCAATGAGAATTACATTGCTTCTAAATTATTTATGAAGAAGGAGCAAAGGGAGATGTTTATGACCTTGCCTACTGATGAGATAAGGTTCAATTGGCTAAGACTTATGTTGACATGTACATGGATAAAGCACCACCAAGGACTTCACAACTCAGTGGCATGGGGTGGCTTATAGATTCAATATATAATCCAGGTGAATGCCACACAATGTTGTGTATGAGCAAGGATATTTTATTTGATCTTCATGATGTGTTGCTTGAGAGGTATGGACTGAAACCATCAAAACACATGAACACTTATGAAATACTTCCAATCTTTCTATTTATATGCGGTGGTTGTGGATCCAATAGAAGATGTCAGAACAAGTTTAAACACTCTGGTGAAACCATTGGTAGAAAGTTTCATGAAGTTCTAGAATGTGTGATTGCAATGACTGAGGATTACTTGAGACCAATGGATCCTAATTTTCGCATAGTACACAAAAGGATTCAGAACGATAAAATAGCTTATCCACACTTTAAGGACTGCGTAGGTGCTCTTTATGGAACTTATTTTTATGTGACTCTTTCTCTTGAAGAACAAGTGAGATATATTGGTAAGATTGGAATGACAACTCGGAATGTGTTTGTTGTTTATTATAATATTGATATGCGCTTCACTTATGTAACTGTGGGTCAACCAGGTGCAATGCATGACCCAAGTGTATTATACCATGCAATGGAAGCGGATGCGGGTACCTTCCCATGTCCTCCTCTAGGTACATTTTTCTAATGTCATGGATGCTATTGTTCTTTCTAATACCAAGGATGTATATATTATTATTATTATTTGTAATATGCATGTAGGCAATTACTATGTTATGGATGCGGACTATCCTAATCGGTCGCATTATCTAGCTCTATACAAGGGGTAATGGTATCACTAACCAGAGTGGCAACAAGGTATAGAACCAAATACTCAAAAAGAGAAGTTCAACTGAGTTCACTCATCTATTCAAAAATGTCATGGAGTACTCGTTTGGGGTATTGAAGATGAAATAACAGATCCTCTATAAGATATCATGTTTTTCTATGCTTACACAAAATAAAATTGTTGCTGCAACCATGGTTCTTCACAATTTCATAATGTGAGCATGCAAGTGAGGATGAAGACTTTGCTAATTTCGATTGAGATCCAAACTTTGTTCCAACTATCCTAGAAAGGTACAACAAATATGCAGTGTCGCAGCATGCCTCTGATGGGTCCGTTGGGGGCCTTCGTCTTCCGAAGGTCCTCAAAACACGGCTAATTATTTGTTTCTAGCAAACTATTAAGTATTACAGGAGCTTCGTTACCAGGAAAGCTTCGATATAACTCGAGGGAAATACGACGAAGCAAGCTTCGTCACGATGAAGCAGGAAGGCAACGAAGGGAGAAGGTGTTGTTCAAGTTATTGAATACAAATGACAACGTTGTCACTGTGACATTTGTAAACCTTGTATGTAATTGTTAAGGGTATAAATGTAATAATGTACAAAGCTGTACGACTGCCTATAAATAGATGAACAGTACCCTCGTACTATTCACGCTGGATTGTAATTGCACTCGTGCCTTTACCTTGAAGCAAGCTGAAGGTATCGATGTAGTACAAATTTTGATAACATCAATACATTTATTATGGAGTAAATATGTGATATTATATAACACTTGCAATTATGTTTTTATATCTGTGAATGATGAGGACTTGTCCTTTATGACCTTCGTCTAAGATTCATTATACCCGAGAGGGAATAATGCTTCGAGGGACGAAAGTCTATAACATGTAACAAATGTGTTGCCTTGCTCTTGATTCATAATATTTGAGAACAAGTGACCAACATTGGCGTCCACCTCCGGTGAACTCGAACGACCACCTTCGACAAGAAGAGCTCGAACAACTATCTTCGCCATGCCGCCGAAGAAGGCAGTAGTGCCAGGGGCTGCCCTCGCACCACTGGACACCAATCAAGAGGGGCTCCTTCTAAGGGAGGCCCGAAGACAGAAAAAGAAAGCCATTAGCCCAACACCATAGGAAGAAGAGTTGGACCAAGAAATCAGAGATCTAAAAGCTATCCACCAACAGGTGGAGAGAAGAAGGGAGAAGATGATTTGGCTAGCTGAACTCTAGAAGAAGATTGATGAAGTAGCCGAAGAGATGTGTCACATCAGACAAGACAACGACTAAGAGCGTAAACCACAGCAGAGAGAGCTTCGCCAAGAAAGCCCAAGCTATGATGACATATGATATGATGATTTTCATCATGACAATATTTCTTTTGATGATGCTTCCTCCCAAGCTACAGAATTACAGGCTACCCCATGGTCACCTTCGTACAAACCACCACAACTTCCCATGTATGACGGGCATTTGGACCCAAAGCAGTTTCTCATTAGTTACGAAGCAACCATATCATCATATGGTGGCAACACTGCTATCATGGTGAAATCCTTCGTCATGGCAGTTAGGAGTATTGCTCAAACCTAGTATTCTTCTCTTTGGCCGGGAACAATCACATCGTGGCAGAAGTTGAAGGATATGCTAGTCACCAGCTTTCAGGGCTTTCAGACAAAGCCAGTGACTGCTCAAGCCCTATTCCAGTGCACACATGACCACGAGGAGTATTTTGTAGGCGTATGTCTGAAGGTTTCTACGTCTCAGAGCTCAGGCGCCAACAGTGCCAAATGAGATTGTTATTGAAGCCATGATCAAGGGACTTCGTCCAGGACCAATAGCGCAGTATTTTGCTAGGAAGCCCCCACAAACCCTAGAGAAGCTTCTACAGAAGATGGATGAGTACATCAGAGCCAAAAATGACTTCCAGCAAAGAAGGGAAGAAGCTTACAGAAATTCTGAGATGACTAGGGGCTTCGGAGGAAGGCTCCACCCAAGGCATGTCAGGACGATACACAATCCCAGCTCAGGTGAAGACAGAGGCAATCACACCCAAGGGCATCAACATAGCTCCCAATCAACCGGGATGCAGCAAAGCTCCTTCAGACCACCAGCCCTAAGAGGCAGAGGGGGATGAAGCTTTGGAGGAAGATTCAACTCACAACCGAGAAGGCTGTTCTGTTTGTTCTGTGGAGAGGATAAGGGGCACACAACTAGGACCTGCCAAGTTACAATACAGAAGCAAAAGGAGATAGTTGAGGCCGAAGCACGACAAAATCAGCCAAAACAAGTCCTGCATACTGCTTCATGTTATTCCCCATATGTTCTAGAGTATGTGGGCAATCAACAGCCATTTTCACATCCCACAGTTTCAGTAGCTTCAGCAAGCCACTCTCCAGCTGCTTGGGCCTTACCACAACCACTAGTCATGGCTCCAACTTCGTCCCACAACCAACAGCCTGAAGGGCAGCGTCAAATTCAGCAACAACGTGATGCAAGAGAAGAGTCCGAAGCTCGGACAGTTAATAGCATTGTTCCAGAATCGAGGCACATTTACTGAAGCCATAGAGGGGTTGGGTTAAAACTTTCATATACACCTATTGTAATTTTCATTTCTCTCGATTTCATGTTCTTGCCTCAAAGACAATTTGAGAAGGTATAACCTTCGACATGTTGTAATAAATTTGTGATTACACCATCGAGTGTAACAGTAAGGGTGAAAAAAGCTCTAAAGTCATTCCTAAGGGGATGCAGAGAGTTAAAATACCACCTAAGTAAAATGTGAAGACGCTCCAAAGTCGTTCCTAAGGGGATGTAGAGCTTAGCTCCAAAGTCGTTCCTACAGGGATGCAGAGCTAAAATACCACCTAAGTAAAAGGTGAAGAAGCTCCAAAGTCATTCCTACGGGGATGCATAGCTTAAATGCCACCTAAGTAAAAGGTGAAGAGACTCCAAAGTTGTTCCTAAGGGGATGCAGAGTCTTCCTATTACGAAGTGCCTTTTATTTTTGTTGCATCATATAATCGCATCATCCTGCATAATAACACCACATCATTCATCATCCTGCATCATTCAAAACAGTGGAAAAGAAGGGAAATTGCTCCTTCGTCAACAATGGTTAACCTACGAATCTAAGCGTCTCTTTAACAAAGAATTTTGAAAGGATGTTGCAACTTTACCCGTTGGTATTAAATGGTAAAGAATTCCTCATACGAGACCTACAACAAGGGCTTCGAGACTAATACTGTTACTTCAACAACAGTATTTCTTATGCAAGACCTATGGTATGACCTTCGAGTTTGATAATGCCGCTTCGGGGAAAAAAGATTTTTTTTCTTTATGAAGCGTGAAAAGAAGGGAAGCTGTTTTTTTGCCTTTGGCTCAAAAACGGTACGTATGAAAATTTCACGCTACACAAAGAAATATATTACATCATGAGACACATAGTTTGTAATTGTTTAATACATACAAAACAACATACAAAATTCTGCATATGTTTTTATACATAGCCTAATCATCCTCCTTGAGGACTCTCTCAGCAGCTTCGTTTATAAGTCTATTTACAGCTTCATCAATTGTTGCATTCGCTATTCTTATTTCATCGAGAGTACCCTTCAGGGTTGGATCGCCATCAGGGTTGTATAGCACTAGAGGAGGAGACAACTCAGCTACACCAAAATATAAGCTTTTGTCAGGCACGAAGCTAACATACTTACGAAGCTAAAATATGACAAATACACCTATACATCTTTCGCGCCCAGCGGCCTCTTCAGCTTTTCTTGCTTCTTCTGAGGCAAGATGAGACTCTTTTTCATTTCGCCTGATTGCTTTGTCTGCCATCTCTCGGTCGTCATTCATCCACACTTCAGAATAGAATTTTCCACTGAGGGCACTAGCTTCGGTTGATGGCTCCTTGATATCAGTCACCGAAACTGAAAAGTCTGGTTGAATTATAACCTTCGCATGGTCACAACCAACTATTTCAAGTGAAGATACAGCTCCCTGAGCGCCTACGCAGGCACAAAAATTCCCCCTGCCAGAGAGAACTTCGTCGAATGCTTCGACTTCGCCCTCAATCCATTTGAGTACACCCTCGGGGTCACCATGAATGAAATTCCGCTCAACCGAGAATGCACCAACACTAATAAAAGCATTTTTTAGTTTGTCTGAGCACTCCATGTCAATGTTATAGCATTCCTCCTCACTTGCCGAAGCTCTTCAACAATTTTTTGAACCCTCATCTACTCGGTGTCGGATATCTTGCGTTTCGATTGCTCCACGTTGAAATTTTCAGTAACTTCATCAAGTTTCTTTTCCAATCCTGCTACTTCAGATCTGTTCAATCCAACTTGAATAGATAAGGCATATTCTAGATCAGTTATACGTTTTGCATCTGCTTCTTTTTCTTTCTCAAAATTTTAGAATTTTTTGGTCCACTTCGGAGAATTTGGCCAAGCTAGCTTCGCTTGCCTTTAACCTTTCAACCAAAGAAAGCAGGATTTTATCTTTTTCAAGCACCTCATTCCAAAGAGTTATAATCTCCGAGCGCAAATTCCCGAAGGCTATTTTCGTACTCCCATCTTTGCAATCCTTTTGAGCTTTTAAAGCTTTGCTTAAACTAAAACCCTAATAATAAAAGAAATGTGTATTAAAACGAGCAAATAATATACTTGAAATGATTACCAAAGGATTGAGAGGGATAGTAAGCACAAACCTTCAGATTATTGTATGCTAAGTTGTCTGTCAGATGGTCCTTCGGCATTAAGGATAGCCCAAGCTCAAGCTTCGGATAACCCATCTTGTCCATCATCTCTCGGTAGACATCGATTTCCTTACTGTCAGGAAGACTATATATAAAGTCGTTTTCTTCATCACCTTTGTATACTAGAGATCCTCGATGATATTTTAGTTCCTTAGCGTAATGTTGGGCCTCGGCAATTTGCCTCCGTGTCAGTTGTTTTCCCGAAGCGTGATGGATAATAAAATCAACATCTTCGGTCGGCGCCGCTTCGGGTATTGGCAGTGATAACTTCTCTGGCAGAACCTTGTTTATTTGCTCTGTTGGCCTGGTTCCCGAAGGTCCGGCTTTAGTGCAATCAGGAACAGCACTTGCAGCGACAACTTCTTCCAATTCTTCAACTTTGTCCTTGGAAACCCTAGTAGGAGTAGGAGTAGCCATCTTCAAAGGTTTCAGAACAGCGTCTAGAACGCTAGCCATCCTCCTCCCTTTCCTAGGAGTCACCGCTGGAATGGATGCTGTCCTTGACAACTCTGGCATTGCTGGAGGACTCCGCAGCTTTGGCTGCTGTTCGGTCTTAGAATTCTCTGGTTCTGTTTTCTCCAGCTGAATGGTGGGAACTTCGGCTGCTGCAGCGGGTATTACCTCCGAAGTTGGGAAGACTTCTTCAGCAGACTCAACAGCCTATGTCTTTGAGACCCCTGCAACAGGCAGTATAGCAGCCCTCTCCAAGACATATGACTTAGGTCGGTGAGTTACAACTTTCATTTTCTTTGGTTGCGGCGTGGTAGAGGGGGTCGATGATGTAATTCTCTTTTTCGCCCCTTGCTTCCAAGCCGGAAAGCAGTAATCGGGATAAGCAAAGCCAATAACATCAAAAACTCTATTCAGCCTTTTCTTTCCATGGGCGCCGAAGGCAGTATTCATGGCTTCATCTTCAGCTTTGGTATAAGCCCCCAACAAATCATCAGTGGTTGCCTCGATGGCCTCGAGCCATTTGTCATTTGGCTCACGGAACTGACTTCTGTAGTGGTATATATATTTCAAATAAACTAGACCACCTTCGTTTGAGCTGTCAGTGGTCTCCTTCGGCATCTCCCATTCATTAACAAGGAGCCATACTTTGAAAGCTATATGCTCTTGGATCAAGTCTCTCGTGCCAATGTAACTGTGTTGAAGGCTACCAGACAGGCTTGAGCTTTATCACTATTCACGATCAAGGGCCCTCGGATGCCGAAGCGTGATCGTATTGGACGATGAATTATATCTTTTACATCCTCCCTCTCAACCAAATCATTCTTAACATAAAACCATTGCCTCATCCAAGATCCTGGCCATTTTTTCCGGAACGTGGGGACAGGGTGTCTCGCATCAGAGTGGTACACAAAGGAGTAGCAACCAAAATTGTTATGATATTGTTCCTTCCCCACTGTCTTCGTCTGATAAGATAATTCATGTTCATTACAGAAGCAGTCGACGTCTGGTTCCAACCCCTGGCTGTTCATTGCCCAGATGAAAACCCCGATTTTGATCAAAGCTTCAGGGGTGAGTTGATAAATATATATCTCAAATCTTTTAAGTACTTCAACCAGTATTTTATTCAAAGGAAACTGAAGGCTAGCCTTCATAAAACCTTTGTAAACAACCACTTCATCAACTTCAGGAAGAGGAACAATATTCTCTCCTCCGGCCCTCACTATAGTTGTATCACATAAATATTTACCCTTCATTGCTTCAATCTGTCCTCTCTTAACAGTGGATTTTCCAAATACAACATGACTTGGCCTCCACGACCGATCTTCGGCATCATCGTTGTCACTCTCCATATCAAAATCCTCGCTGTCACTAGAATCTCCAGAAAACCCAGCTAAAATTTCATTAGTAATCTTCTCAACATTGGACCACTCCATGGCTTCGTAAAAACCAGCTAGTGTGGGGTCCACGATTTTCTTCTCTTCGGCCATCTCAGCGTCGATTGAAACAAAAAGCCGAAACTCCAAAGTAATCGAGGTCACAGAATCAAAAAACTAAAACGACAAACCCAACACAAAGCTTGAAAGCACGAAAAATATTTTCAACGTAAACCCTCATATATATACGCAGAGCACCACTGCACGATGGGCCCCGCAATACAAAAGGTCTCGCTATTTTAGCGAAGGGAAGGTGTTTTTTCGAACCTTCGGCTAAATGGCTTCGTTCATTCTGTAGTTTGAATTTGTTACAAAGGAACAAACTAATATTGCGAGGGGCTACTGTTGGGGGCGTTCGTCTTCCGAAGGTCCTCAAAAACATGGCTAATTATTTGTTTTTAGCATACTATTAAGTATTACAGGAGCTTCGTTACCAGGAAAGCTTCGACGTAACTCGATGGAAATATGACGAAGGAAGCTTCGTCACGATGAAGCATGAAGGCAATGAAGGGAGAAGGTGTTGTTCAAGTTATTGAATACAAATGACAACACTATCCATGTGACATTTGTAAACATTGTATGTAATTGTTAAGGGTATAAATGTAATAATGTACGAAGTTGTACAATTGCCTATAAATAGATAAACATTACGTCCTACTGTTCACGCTGGATTGTAACCGCACTCGCGCCTTTACCTTCAAGCAAGCCGAAGGTATCCATGTAGTACAAATTTTGATAATATCAATACATTTATTATGGACTAAATATGTGATATTATATAACACTTTCAATTATGTTTTTATATCTGTGAATGATGATGACTTGTCCTTTATGACCTTCGTCTAAGATTCATTATACCCGAGAGGGAATAATGCTTCGAAGGACGAAAGTCTTTAATATATAACAAATGTGTTGTCTTGCTCTTGATTCACAATAACTGAGAACAAGTGACCAAGAGTGTCAACACCAGAATCAAGCTTTGTTACCATGGACACATTTCATGATACTTTTGCTACTTCTATTGCTTTAGTGTAGAACTAGATACGAATTAATAACATGTCATATGCATAAACTATTTGTACACAAATCGTTTCCTTCAAAAATGGAACAAAGGGAAAAATGTCGAAGGAGTCGCAAATGGTTCTTTTAGAGCTAGGGACAACCTGCTAGCCAAACATCCCCTCAGAGGCAACTTTAATTCCACGTGGTGAACCTGAAGTTGCGGAGTGGAGCAGATATCTGTGGAGTTATCATATAGAGTCTAACTCTACCAAAATCTCTAAGGCTCCGTTTGTTTGGTTGGAATTGAATTCTATTCTAATAATAATAATTGAGACATAAACTAATTAAGTTAATATATTTATATATGCAATTTATTTATATATTATCCTAAATTATACGAGAGAATAATTATACACTATACTTATGCTATAAAGAAGCAAGTAGAAGAGTGTGTTATAAGTTGTATATTAGAAAAGTAGCATGTAATTCTATAGAATCAATTTTCATCTCTCACTCCATCAATTTGAGATAGACTTATATATAAACGTTGGAAAGTTATGGAATGTCGCATTCTAAAAAATGGCCTACTTCATTAGTTAGATTCTAATTCCTTAAAATGAAGGGAAACAAATAGGCTCTAAATCTGAAGCAGTCCCAGACCTATATCAACGACTTCTGTTTCATTCAAACGAGTCTCTGATCACTTACATAAGAGTCGCTGATTTGCTCATACTCATCTATCCACTGGGAGAGATGAGTTCAAATGGAATTTGTCAACCTCGGGGCTTTTTACGGTCCGTTCGATGTACAATGCTCTTATTAGTAATCCCAAGATTTTCTATTTCAAACCGCTTTGGAAGATGAAAATACCTCTGAAAATTAAGATCTTTATGTGGTATCTTATTAGAGGTGTAGCTCTCACGAAAGACAATCTAGCTAAGCGCAGATGGCAGGGAAGTAAAAAATGTGTGTTCTGTGATTCGAATGAATCTATACAACACTTGTTTTTTAAATGTCATTACGCTAGATTCTTTTGGAGGCTTTTATATTGGTGTTTTGGTCTAAGTACCCCGAGATCATTTGAACATATTTTTGGATCTTGGTTGCATGGGGTGCACCTCAAAGTTAAAAATCTGATTATTACAGGTGTTGCAGCTTTATGTTGGGCTATCTGGATAAGTCGGAATGACTTAGTGTTTAACAAAACCCTGATGGTTACTTATTTGCAGGTTCTGTTTCGGGCGACCCATTGGCTTAGGTTTTGGGGATATTTGCAGAGGGTTGAAGACCAGGAGATAATCAAGGAGACGTGTCGACGGATCGAAGTCGCATCTATGCAATTTTTTTCTTATTTTGGTTGGAGTTTTACGAACAGGATTACATATTGAGGTTATAGTATGTCTGTTGGGTGTCGTGTTTATTTTAAGGATTGTGGTGTAAGATTGCACTCTATGTTGGGACTGTTGATCTTTTGATGTTACTTTCTTTGTAAGGCTGTACCTCCTTTCATAGAGGACAAAGCCGGGACCTAGTTTCCATTATCTAAAAAAGTGTATCTATAAATTATCAGTGATCCGTTTTGTTTTCTGAACATGGGTGACAACTAGTCAATGCTGTGTATGCCTAACCTAAACACAGCTTCTCTCCAATCTCAACAAGCGCGTTAGGTACCAATCTCAGTCATCCTGATGCCGTCGTCGCCGTTACGGCGTTACCTGGAATTTTCTCTGTTGAACGGGTCATCATCTGCATTCGACCTTCATGGCGCGGGCACGTAGTAGTAAAAGAGTACGTACGGCCAATGAAAGCGTTGTTCAAGCTAGACAAAGGATTGGGTGGATGACTGGAGGTGGAGGGAGGAGTGGGCATTATAAAGCAAGCTAGCTAAGCGATGCAATGAGAGCATAACGTTAACGCAAGTGTCGATACGCTTCGTTCGGCTACGACGACCGATGTGCGTCGTCCCGTGTTCTTCCAGTTCCAGCACCATCCTGCTGCTGCTCCTCATATGCTCCCTTGTACTGCTCTGTTGCTCTGGCAGTGGCTCCGGTGACCTGCACAACTACTTCGAGCCCTACACCCTGGGCTCTCTGTTCAATGAGACGGATGGCCACCTCTTCCACGTCAATCCAAACACTACCATAGGTAACGTGTCTGCAGGTGGCCTGCAAGGATCTCACACCACCAATGATCTGCCATTCAACTTGTCCGACAAGGGCTGGTTCTTCCTCCCTCAGCCCATCTTTCTATGGAAATACACGTACCGCGACGACGGGGTGAGCTTCCATGAGGCATCGTTCGACATCACCTTCACTATCAGCGGCATCTACCAGCCGAAGAGCAGCCTGGTGTTCGCCATCCAACCTTCGCTCGACGATGATGTAGGGTATATAAAGTATCCCATTCCCATGTCTCCTCCACAGATTGGGACCTCCGCCAGCCACACTTCGCCTGTGTCCGGCACCGGCGGCAGCCATGTCTCTGCGCAGGCCAGCGTCGTTTACGGGACAATACTTGACCCCCGTAACGCTAGCTTGGTACAGATTGACATAGTAGAGTCGCCTGGCAGTTCCTCCACGACGGGGAGCAGGTACAGCGTGTGGGTCGGCTACGACCACGTCGAGCACAGCATCTCCGTCGCCGTCGACTCTACCCATGGAACGCCGAGCACGGCCACAGCAAACGGGGTCCTCAGACTCAGCAGCATCATGCCACAGTTTGCATCCCTGGGCTTCTACTCCACCATGGGGCAGCTCCAGCTGCTTGGCGACTGGAGCTTGACGGCCGAAAGGCTCCCCTACTCCTACTACTATCCGTCGAGCTCAAACTCCACGTCCACGTCCACGGGCAACAATGGCAAGACCATCATATTGTCCTCGGTGCTCGGATCCGCGGCTGCCGTTGCCATCACGGCGACTGTTGCGTACGTCTACTTCAACTCCAAGTACAGGAAGTGGAAGAAAGAGCAGGACAAGCTCGCCAAAACCATGCAGCGCCTCCCCGGAGTGCCCACCCAGGTCGACTACGCCGACATCAGAAAGGCCACCAAGAACTTCCACGACACCACCAAGCTCGGGAAGGGCGGATTCGGCGCTGTGTACCGTTGCACGCTGCCCGCTGCTTCCTTGAGAACGGGGCGAGGGATGGAGGTGGCAGTCAAGAAGTTCATGCGGGATGTTGAGGACCAGCGCTACGACGACTTCCTGGCGGAGGTCAGCATCATCAACCGTCTGCGCCACAAGAACATAGTGCCACTCGTCGGTGAGTTAACTAACCTCTAGCTCCTCAATCTGCCCTTTATTCTTTTTTCCATGTCGGCAATATTATATCAAAGTCTTTCGTGCTCCTTTGTCATTTTCTTTGTTTTCTAGTACTACAAAGTAGTCTAGTCATGACACTTTAATTAATTAAAGAGCAGCAGCCCTTGAGTCCTAGGCGACGACGACTCACCAACTGTTTTGTGTGTACCAAACAAATACACAGTTAAATACTTATAAATAGTTTTAATAAAGCATGCTATACTTTTCAATAACAAAAACTAAGTGGTACAAATATGATTGAGGTCACTTTAGTCTTCCACTCTCTATCAAGATAAATCCATTAAGGGTCCGTCCGTTTCTGCTGGAACAGACCAGGATTAATTCCAAATCTCCAAAACTTATAGTAATTATTGAAAGAATCCAAGCCAGATTTATTCCACCCCTTCATTTCATGCGAAATCGAACAGGCCCTAAACATGCATCATTCCACTTGCCATGGTCTAGATGAGATGTCTAGGTAGGCATCTACAGACATTTTGGGCACGCCTAATTAATGGTGCCACATTTACACGATTTTTGTTACCATTGGACCAATCATGCCATGCTGCTCCATTATAGATCAGAGATTGGTACTTAAACATAGTTTGATCTAGGGGTGACAATAATGGATACCTGCAACCCAAAAGTCAATGGATTTTTACCCCACAAGGACATGTGTGTAGATGAATATCATTACCCATTAGTATGTTAATGGGTTAAAAGTTGTACCCAATGAATTTGGCAACAATGAATATCATTGCCCAAAGGGCCTTTTTGGAACCAATTTTTCTTAAACACATGGTTTTACAATACTATAGTTTAGTATTGTCATGACAATACTATGGTTTTGACCAGCTCCAAAAATACCATGGTTTGAGAAACATTGTTTGGATACAACAATCTAAACTATGGTATTAGGTAAAAGCTAGCCATGCCATGAAAACTTTGGGTTGGAGTAAAATTTCCAATACTTTAAAAATACCATGATATCTAGAATACCATAATTTTGAAAACATAGTTCCGAGAATTGCAACCAAACACCTTATTGCATAAAATACCATGGTATTACTAAAAACCATGGTACTGCCTAGAAATAGAAACTATAAAAATATTTTACTTCCTAGGTGTGGGTAGTTTTATGGTATCCAAACTCCTGAACTCATCGATATACCTACCAGTTGGGCACATGAAATTCATTCATCCCACAGGCAAAAGGTAAAAAAATATAAAGCCTACAACCCATGAGCAGCAGACCATACAACTATCTATAATATTGCACATGCTACTATTATTTAAAATTGCTACTAGACTAGTAGTTTGATCTTGCACTATTGAATCGTTAGTTAAACAATTAAATCTCAATTTATTATGAGCAATAATATTGCCTATTTGTCTTAATCCGTATGATTATTTATTTGACGTGTTGCATAACATCTATGATATGCTAATTCAAGGAATCATATTCCTTTTGTTTCATGCATGTGTTACAAATATTCTTGGGTATGGGTAACTTATGGGTACCTGACACCCGCATGGGTATGGGTATGGGCAAAACTTTATACCCATGCATGGTTATGGGTTTCATCATGGGTAGAATTTATACTAGTGAGTATGGGTATGGTTGAGTGGTAGCCAATGGTTGCACAACCATTGTCATCCCTAGTTTGGCCATAGTACAAGAGGCAACAATAGTTTGGCCACCATAAAAGAGACAACACATAAGAAATAATTTTGTGAAGAAGTCTAATGAACCACCTTAACTATTTGCGGTTTTCTACTTCACACCTACTGAGCTAGGATCACATCTTGAGGTACCAAAGATAGAAGGAAGGAAGGAAGGGTCAATTTTGGAGCCAAATTTTTTTGAAATAGAAGATAGGGGGATTGATGTTGTTACTGAAGGGAGAAGGTAAGAGAGGCATGATCAGAAGTAGGCCTAGGGAGAGAAGAAAGACATGCCAATGGTAAGGCAAGGTTTAGGGTGTTGTTGGTGAACACTTTATTGAGACGAGCCATAATAGGTTGTGCTTGGCCATTGGACCATGTGATTTTTTTTGTCAGAGAGTGGGAGCTCCTGAATAAATAGAACATGGATTGTATTGAAAACACTAACCAAAATTGGGTTGGCAAGCCTATTTATCTTGTTACCATAGAATGAACGAGGTTGAAGTCTCTCACATCAACCAAGGTCTAGAAATCAAAGGCGACAACCCAAGAAGGCCATCAAAGAACATATAAGAGGCATAGGGGACAATATATAATCCTAGAGAGCTGCCAGTAGTATGTATCGCCGGTTCAAGAGTGGACAGATACTCCATACACTTTTGGACCAGAATATATGATCCTAGAGAGCTTCTAGGAGTAAGTATCGTCGGTTCGGGAGTGGACGGATGCCAGAAGTAAGTACCGCCGGTCCGGGAGTTGATTTCCCAAGACCAAGGCCACATTTTGCCAGAATGTAGAGTTGGGATGGAATGTCCAATCTATCATTGAACTCAAGAAGCAGATGTAATGTTGAAAAGTCATATCCAGAGACATAGACTAGGTAAATCTCTACCACATTTGAAAAAAACACAAAATACTCCTTGATCTTTTATTCATACAATCATAACAGTGCTCATTCGGAAAATCCTTAGCAACATCAAAAGCAACCCAAGGTGTGATTCTAAAAAATGGTTTGAGGTCTCATCTAGGCGCTCAAGGGAGAGTTGAACCCCATCATGAAAGGGCGTTGTGCATGTATAGTGTGAGCAACAAAGCCATCTTAAAGAAGGCAGTAGATTAAATTCCATACCTAGCACAACATGAGAAAGTGTGGCATGGATGTGGTCAAACGCATTTCTTATCACAATATCAAGGTCACTATAAGTGAATGCAAGCCTACACTAGGCCATCTTGGCTTTGGGACAATAATGCATCCAAGGAGTGGATGTGTCCCTCCTAGTTGAACTTAGAGTTACTTGTGTCTTCAAAGTCTCCACTCTTTAGAGGCTCTTTCTCACTTGAGAGTGGATTTTTTTGTAGCATTTAAGTAAACAGAGTGGCCATGGAGTTCACCAAGCCTTACATTCACTAGCAAACCCATAAGCAAGAGGTCAAGGGAGTTGAGTGATTACCATGCATCGGCGTTCCAATGGAGGGTGGCTTGTCGATGGAGCCCTTACCACGAACATCGATTGCATAGTTTTTGACCCTTCCTTGTTAAAGAGGCTTTACATTACTAGTCTTGAGTAGTTGGCAAGTGGCTGGCTAGGGATCCCAAAGTTAAGCGAGGTGGAGCTTATGGAGGGGATCATGTATAGGGGTTGAAAACGGGATGAGAAAATCATGTACGTTCCCATTCTGGATATCACTTTTTCTTCTTCATTTTCAGGTTGTTTGAGGACTAATTAGGAACAAACTAAAATGATTTAGATAGATTTTTTATCATTTTCATATTTTCTATTTTTGATTTAGGTGATTGAGAGCACCTAGAGGGGTGTGAATAAGTGATCGTGCAATAATTAACTCTAAACAAGACAAACTTGGTTCATAATAAGTGTTAGAAGGATTAAAATCAAGTTGATATGAATAGCGGGTAAGAGAAGAGAACTCTTCAGTGATTGTTCCTTTAAGATATGTATTAAACTTATGAACAATAGCGCAAGTGAATATGTGAAAACTCTATGGTGGAAAACAATCACAGTGGAAAGATGCACCAATGACACAGTGATTTTATCCCGTGGTTCGGCCAATGCCTACTCCATGTTGTGGTGACCTCCTTTGGTCAAGGGTTGCACTCAACCCCTCTCATGTGATCCAAAGATCAAACTTGTGTACCACAGTTTTCTTCCTTATCTCAAGTTTTCCCTTTGTGAGGAATCTCCACAATTTGGAGTCTCACACCCTTACACGATTGATCACAAGTAAATCACAAGAGTAAGGGAGGGAATAGAACCACACATGAGACAAACTTACAGCAACTCACGCACACAAAATGAGAGAGAAGAGCACAAAGAGAGCACAATGGAGTTACAGTTCAACACAAGTACCCAAATCTCAATCTACTAAAGCAAATGCGCGAATTCGATGTCTCAGCATTGTTGGATGTTCAATGACTACTTGGTATCCTGCTCCATGTGCATAGGGGTCCCTTTTATAGCCCCAAGGGAGCTAGTAGCCATTGGACTCCATTTGGAAGGCCATGGTTGCCTTCTGTCTGTGGGCGCACCGCATAGTCCGGTGCACCACCGGACAGTGAACAATGCAAGATTTCCTTCCTTTTCTGGTGAAGTCGACCGTTGCAGCCACTGGCTCCCGTGGCACACTGGACAATCCAGTGTCACACCAGACAATCTGGTGCGATCTGGTGACTGTTGGCAAAGTCCATGTGTCACTCGCTGATCGCGCAGCCGACCGTTGGCGTGGGCGCAGCTGGCACACCGGACAGTCCGGTGCACACCGGATAGTCTGGTGAATTTTAGTCACGATGCCCTCAGCTTGTCCTGAGAGCGGCCATTTTGTCGGGGCGCCATCCTAGGCACCGGACAGTCCTGTGTGTCGCAGGCTAGTGCAAGTTTGGCTTTCCTTAGCCAAAACTTCTCCAATTTGATTTATCTCACTTTGAGAAGATTCCTAGCACTTAGTAGAACAAAGTTAATACCAAAAACAATTTTACTAAGACTAGAATCATACCTTGCTTTTCTATTTGCATCTCTTTAAGTCTTAGCTCATATTTAGACGGAGCAATATGTGTTGAGCATCTAATCACCAAAACATAATAGAAATGGCCCAAGGGCACATTTCCCTTTCAATCTCCACCTTTTTTATGACTCATGCCAACACATCAAAAGCAACTCAAAATGCAACACCATTATTATGTGTGAATTAAAGAGTGCAAATTGATGTCAAATTGAAGACCAATTAAATTGACATAGAATTTTGGCATATTTGGATCACTTTTGCCACCAATTGTTTTGTTTTCGCAAAACAAATTCATTTTCCTATATTCATGACAAAAGCACTTGTTTTGGCAAAACAAAGTATCTTTTCAAGACTAGTTTTCATCAAATACCAAAACTCCCTGTTTTCCCATAATCAAATGTCTTCCCCATACGAGAGCAATTTTTGAAATAAAGTTTTCTAACACTAAAAACTTTTGAAAAGATCACAAATTCACAAGTGGTTGGCTTGATCCAGGGACCTTCCCAGAAACTGACAAGTCCCTGATGTGTTCTTCCTATCAATCTTGCACCTGGCATAGTCGAAATCTGAATATTCGATTAAGTCAAAGGTAGACCCCTTTTGATATGAGATCCCGAAGTAAGGCGTGTGAACTAAATATCTAAGAATTCACTTTACGGCCACAAGATGACATTTCTTGGGGTCAGATTGAAATCTAGCGCACATGCATACGCTAAGCATTATATCTGGTCTACTAGCACAAAGATAAAGTAACAGTCCTATCATAGACCAATATACTTTTCGATCAATGTACTTACCTCCTTTGTTGAGGTCCAAGTGTTTGTCAGTTCCCATTGATGTCTTAGCGGGCTTTGCATCCTTCATCCCTAACCTTTTGAGTAAGTCTTGGGTATACTTTGTTTGGGAAATGAAGGTTCCTTCCTTGATTTGCTTTACTTGGAATCCAATGAAGTAGTTCAACTCGCCCATCATTGACATTTCGAATTTCTGCATCATTACCTTGTTAAACTCCTCACAAGACTTGATTAGTAGAACCAAATATTGTGTCATCGACATATATTTGGCAGACAAACAAATCACCATTACAAGTCTTAGTGAAAAGAGTAGGATCCGCTTTCCCGACCTTGAAAGCATTAGAAATGAGAAAGTCTCTAAGGCATTCATATCATGCCCTTGGACCTTGCTTAAGTCCATAGAGCGTCTTATAGAGCTTATACACATGGTCGGGATACATGTCATCCTCGAAGCCAGGGGTTGTTCCACGTACACCTCCTCCTTGATTGGTCCGTTGAGGAAGGCGCTCTTCACATCCATTTGAAACAATTTAAACGAGTGGTGAGCAGCATAGGCCAATAATATGCGTATTGACTCGAGCCTAGCTGTAGGAGCAAAAGTCTCCTGAAAATCCAAACCTGCGATTTGGGCATAACCTTTTGCCACAAGTCAAGCCTTGTTCCTTGTCACCACACCATGCTCATCTAGCTTGTTGCAGAACATCCACTTGGTTCCCACAACATTTTGCTTCGAACGTGGCACCAGGCTCCACACTTCATTTCTTTTGAAGTTATTGAGCTCTTCCTGCATGGCCAATACCTAGTCCGGATCTTGCAAGGCTTCTTCTACCCTGGAAGGCTCAATAGAAGAAACAAAAGAGTAATGCTCACAAAAGTTAACTAGACGTGAGCGAGTGGTTACTCCCTTGCTGATGTCACCCAGAATCTGATCCACTAGATGGTTTCTTTGAATGGTGGCCCGGACTTGAGTTGGAGGTGCCTGTGGTCCGTCTTCCTCTTTATCTCTTTCTTCATGTGCTCCTCCTTGATTCATGCCTGCTTCTTGAGGTACTTGTTCCTCATCTTGAGTTGGGGGTGCACAAGTGTTGAAGAAGATGGTTGATCTTGATCTTGTTGTTCCTGCGGTCGCACATCACCTATTGCCATAGTTCGCATTGCTACCGTTGAAACTTCCGCCTCATCTACATCATAAAGATCAACTTGCTCTCTTGGAGAGCCATTAGTCTCATCAAATACAACGTCACTAGAGACTTCAACTAAACCCGACGATTTGTTGAAGACCCTATATGCCTTTGTATTTGAATCATAACCTAGTAAAAACCCTTCTAAGCTTTGGGAGCAAATTTTGAATGGCTACCTCTCTTTACCAAGATGTAGGATTTGCTTCCAAATACACGAAAGTATGAAACACTGGGTTTGTTACCGGTTAGAAGCTCATAAGATGTTTTCTTGAGGAGGCGATGAAGATAGAACCAGTTTATGGCATGGTAAGCTATATTTACAACTTCTGACCAAAACCGCTTAGGCGTCTTGTATTCCCCAAGCATTGTTCTCGCCATGTCGATGAACGTCCTGTTCTTCCTCTCTACTACACCATTTTGTTGTGGTGTGTAGGGAGCGAAGAACTCATGCTTGCTACCTTCCTCCTCAAGATACTCTTCCACTTGAAGATTCTTGAATTCAGATCCATTGTCGCTCCTGATCTTCTTTACCTTGAGCTCAAACTCATTTTGAGCTCTCCTTAGGAAGCGATTTAGTGTACCTTGGGTTTCTGTTTTATCCTGCAAAAAGAATACCCAAGTGAAGCGAGAAAATCATCGACAATAACAAGACCATACTTACTTCCCCCGATGCTAAGATAGTCAATAGGCCTGAAGAGATCCATGTGGAGGAGTTTCAGTGGTCTTGACGTTGTCATCACATTTTTCTTGGATGATTAGTTCCCACCTGCTTTCCTGCTTGGCATGCTCCACAAGGTCTGTCTTTCACAAAACATACATTGATTAGTCCTAACACATATTCTCCCTTTAGAAGCTTATGAAGATTCTTGATCCCAACATGTGCTAGACGGGGGTGCCAGAGCCAGTCCATATTAGTCTTAGCTATTAAGCATGCATCTAGATCGGCATTTTCTTTAGTGAAATCAACTAAATAAAGCTTGCCGTCTAATACACCTTTAAAGGCTAATGAACCATCACTTCTAAAGACAGATACATCAATATTTGTAAATAAGCAATTATATCCCATATGTCATAATTGACTTACAGAAAGTAAATTGTAACCAAGCGATTCTACTAAGAACACATTAGAAATTGAATGCTCAGTAGTGATCGCTATTTTTCCCAAACCTTTGACCTTGCCATGATTCCCAGCTCCAAAGATGATCGTGTCTTGGGAATCCTTGTTCTTGACGTAGGAGGTGAACATTTTCTTCTCCCCCGTCATGTGGTTTGTGCATCCAGTATCAATAATCCAGCTTATGCCCTCGGGTGCATAAACCTACAAGATGATTTAAGCTTGGGTTGTAGATGCCCAACTCTTGTTGGGTCCTACAAGGTTAGTCACATAAGACTTTGGAACCCATATGCAAGTTTTGCCTCTCTTGCACTTAGGCCCCAAATTTCTAGCAACTACTTTATCATTTTTGCACATAAGCACAAATGAAGCATCATGAGTATGATAAAAGCATAGGTGTACCACTTGATGCTTTTCTAGGCACATGAGAAACAACATGGTGAACATGGCGCCTAGATCTACTCCTACCATGAACATACGAAGAGCTAGAGGATGCAAACATGGCATGAGAATCAAAAATAGCATCATGATATACAGGTAAAACAACATGATTATAACAACTATCATGATGAGCAATGTTAGAGGCATTCTTAACATGGGTATACAAATAAGCATGATTCTTTCTATACTGAGAAGAATGAGTGCTACTAGCCATAGGAGCCTTCCCTTTCTCCTTGGTGAGATTTGAAGTCCTTTGGCTTGTTAAGTTCTTGATTCCCTTTTGGAAATCAAGTCCATCCTTAATGGAGGGATGTCTACCAATGATGTAGGCATCCCTAGCAAATTTTATTTTATCATTTTCATTCTTGCAAGTCTTAAGTTGAGCATTAAGATTTGCAACACCATTATTCAACTTAAGAATGGTGGAAGCATGAGTATTGTAAGCATCAGTATCAAAATCTTTACACCTATTACATATAGACACATGCTCCACAGATGAACTAGTAATATTCAGATTTTATCTAGCTTAGCATTTAAATTCTTAAGACTAGATATAGAATCATTACAAGAAGATAATTCAGAAGAAAGAAGTTCATTTATCTTAACTTCTAAAGAAAGAGATTTTTCAGCATTAACAAGTTTATCATGTTCTTCATAAAGAATATATTCTTGTCTTTCTAGCAACCTATCTTTGTCATTAAGGGCGTCAATTAATTCATTGATTTTATCTACTTTAGATCTATCTAAACCCTTAAAGAGATCACTATAGTCTACATCATCATCAGATTCCTCATCACTAGAAGAAGTGTACTTGGGGGTATCTCGTGTACGTACCATCTTCTCCTTAGCCATGAGGCATGTGTGATGTTCGTTGGGGAAGAGGGAGGACTTGTCGAAGGCAGAGGCAGCTAGTCCTTCATCGTCGGAGTCGGATGAAGAACAATCGGAGTCCCATTCCTTGCCAATCTGCACCTCGCCCTTCGCCTTCCTGTAGTTTTTCTTCCTCTCCTTCTTTCCTTTCTTTTCTTGTGCCTGATCATTGTCATTATCAGGACATTGTTCTATAAAATGACTAGACTTACCACATTTGAAGCAGGAGCGTTTTTCCCCTTGATTTATTCTTGTAGGGATATTCCTTGCATCCCTTCAAAGCGGTCTTGAAGTGCTGGATTACAAGCATCATTTCATCGTCATTGAGCCCGGCAGCCTCCACTTGTGCCACCTTGTTAGGTAGCGCCTCCTTGCTACTTGTTACCTTGAGGGCAATGGGATGTGGCTCGTATAGTGGGAGTTGTCCGGTGGCGATGTCATCAACGCACCTAGCTTCCTTTACCATCATGTGCCCGCTTACGAAATTTCCGAGAATTTTCTCGAGCGTCATCTTGGTGTACCTGGGATTCTCACGGATAAGGTTTACAAGATGAGGATCAATAACAGTAAATGATCTTATCATGAGTCGAATGACATCATGATCAGTCCATCTTGTGCTCCCATAGCCTCGGATCTTGTTCACCAGGGTCTTGAGCTTGTTATATGTTTCGGTTGGCTCCTCTCCCCTTTTCATGGCAAATCTCCCAAGCTCACATTCCACCAGTTCCATCTTTTTAATCATGGTGGCATCATTACCCTCGTGAGAGATTTTGAGGGTATCCCATATTTGCTTGGCATTTTCGAAGCCGCTGACTTTGTTGTATTCAACCCTGCATAGAGATGCTAACAAAACACTAGTAGTTTGGGCATTTTTTATGTATTTTCTCATTAACAAAAATGGGATTATCACTACTATCGAATGCATTCCATTTTCCACTATCTCCCAAATACTAGGATGGAGAGAGAATAAATGACTACACATTTTATGACTCCAGAAAGAATAATCCTCTCCATCAAAGTGAGGGGTTTTTCCAAGTGGAATAGGCAATAAATGTGCATTCGAATTGTGAGGCATACGAGAATAATCAAAAGAATATTTTTGATTAACCGTTTTCTTTTTCGATGAAGAGTCTTCGTTGTCGTCATCCCTCGGTGAAGAGGAGTCGTCGCTATCGTAGTAGATGATTTTCTTGATGCGCCTCTTCTTATTCCCATCTTTCTTCTTGTTGTTTGAGCCTGAGTCGGTGGGCTTGTCACCTTTTGGCTCATCAACATAGAGATTCTCCTTCTCCTTGTCGTTGATCACCATCCCCTTACCTTTAGGATCCATCTCTTCGGACGGTTAGTCCCTGAATGAAGAGTACGCCTCTGATACCAATTGAGAGAACCTAGAGGGGGGTGAATAGGTGATCCTGCAATAATTAACTCTAAACAAGACAAACTTGGTTTATAATAAGTGTTAGAAGGATTAAAACCAAGATGATATGAATAGCGGTAAAGAGAAGAGAACTCTTCACTTGATTTTTCCTTTAAGATATGTATTAAACTTAGGAACAATAACACAAGTGAATATGTGAGAACTCTATGGAGGAAAACAATCACAGTGGAAAGATGCACAAGTGACACAGTGAATTTATCCTGTGGTTTGGCCAATGCCTACTCCAAGTTGTTGTGACCTCCTTCGGTCAAGGGTTGCACTCAACCCCTCTCAAGTGATCCAAAGATCAAACTTGAGTACCACGGTTTTCTTCCTTATCTCAAGTTTTCCCTTTGTGAGGAATCTCCACAATTTGGAGTCTCTCACCCTTACACGATTGATCACAAGTAAATCACAAGAGTAAGGGAGGAAATAGAACCATACACACAAGACAAACTTGCAGCGACTCACGCACACAAAATGAGAGAGAAGAGCACAAATACAGCACAGCGGAGTTACAGCCCAACACATGTACCCAAATGTCAATCTACTAAAGCAGAGGTGTGAATTCGATGTCTCGACGTTGTTGGATGTTCAATGACTGCTTGGTATCCTGCTCCATGCACCTAGGGTCCCTTTTATAACCCCAAGGGAGCTAGGAGTCGTTAGAGCTCCATTTGGAAGGCCCTGGTTGCCTTCTATCCGTGGGCGCACTGGATACTCCGATGCACCATCGGACAGTAAACAGTGCATGATTTCCTTCCTTTTCTGGCAAAGCTGACCATTACAACCATGTAACACCCCGTCCAATCCCTGGACCAGCGGTGCTTACTCCTGGCAGCTCTCTAGGATCATATATCGTCCCCACAGACCAACACGAGTCTTTTGTGCGCACTTTGTCCTCACTCATGTGCACCCGAGAAAACTTCTCATTCAGTCACCCATCCCAAATTGCTCCAAGATAAGCACACTTAACTTGGAGGTTCTTTCGAGATAGGCTTCTGAGAGCACCTAGAGGGGGGGTGAATAGGTGATCCTGTAAAAACTTAAAACTTAAAGCCACAAAACTTGATTAAGAGTTAGCACAATGAAATCAAGTGGCTAAAGGAGAGCTCTTGTGAAACACAATAGACACAGTGAGAACAAGCACAAGAGACACGAGGATTTATCCCGTGGTTTGGCCAAGTATAACACTTGCCTATTCCACGTTGTGGCGTCCCAATGGACGAGAGTTGCACTCAACTCCTCTCAAGTGATCCAATGATCAACTTGAATACCACGGTGTTCTTCTTTCTTTACTCTTTCCCGTTTGCGAGGAATCTCCACAACTTGGAGTCTCTCGCCCTTACAATTAGGATCAAAGTGAAAGCACTAGAGTAAGGGAGGGAAGCAACACACACAAATCCACAGCAATACGCACACACACAGCCAAGACTTGAGCTCAAATGAATAACACAAGGTTCACCACTAGAACGGAGCTCAAATAACTAAGAATGCCAATCGAGTGCGCAAAGATGGAGTGTGAATGATCAAGAATTCTTAGAGTATGCTTGGTGTTCTCCTCCATGCGCTTAGGGGTCCCTTTTATAGCCCTAAGGCAGCTAGGAGCCGTTGAGAGCAATCCAGGAAGGCAATTCTTGCCTTCTATCGGGTGGCGCACCGGACAGTCCGGTGCACCACCGGACAGGCACTGTTCACTGTCCGGTGCGGATTGCTTTCATGTTTTGGCGCAGCCGACCGTTGAAGATTTGGAGCCGTTGGCGCACCGCACACTGTCCGGTGCACACCGGACAGTCCGGTGCCCCCTTCTGACCATTGGCTCGGCCACGCGTCACGCGCGGATTGCGCGGTCGACCGTTGGCGCGGCCGACAGTTGGCTCACCAGACAGTCCGGTGCACCACCGGACAGTCCGGTGATTTATAGCCGTACGCCGCCGTCGAGACCCGAGAGCAGCCTTTTCGCCAGAGCCAGCCTGGCGCACCGGACACTGTCCGGTGCACCCAGACTGAGCAGCAGTTGGCTGTACATAGTCAACTCTTTTTCTTTTGTCTTTTCTCTGATTCTAGCACTTAGACAAATATGTTAGTACACAAAAACCAATGTACTAAGTATAGAATCATACCTTTGTGTTGATTTGCACTTTATCCACCATTTGACATAGTTTAACATTTAAACCATTTGTGTTGGCACTTAATCACCAAAATACTTAGAAATGGCCCAAGGGCACATTTCCCTTTCAGCTTCCAAAAAAGAAGATGCACCTTGTTGGTATGGATACTCTATTAATTCTATTAAGCCATGGGCCAGGATATCACCATCCCAGGGGCCAGGATATCACAATCCACTCCCCTTAGAAGACCGACATCCTCATCGGTCAACCCCAATCCAGGAACCTCCCCTCTTAGCAACGTTTGTGTGTCTAGTGTCGTCATATGCCATGCCATGTGACCACTCCGGGCCAACATGTGCCATGCGCCATATACCCGAACCCCTAACCCACACACGCCCGTGAAACCACAAGGGTCAGCTCTGATACTACTTGTAATACCCCGTCCAATCCTTGGACCAGCGGTACTTACTCCTGGCAGCTCTCTAGGATCATATATCGTCCCGACAGACCAACACGAGTGTTTTATGTGCACTTTGTCCTCACTCATGCGTATCCGAGAAAACTTCCCGGTCGGTCACCCATCCCAAATTGCTCCAAGCCAAGTACACTTAACTTGGAGGTTCTTTTGAGATAGGCTTCCAAAAAAGAAGATGCACCTTGTTGGTATGGATACTCTATTAATTCTATTAAGCCTTGGGCCAGGATATCACCATCCCAGGGGCTAGGATATCACAAGCCACTGGCCCTCGTGGCACACCGAATCGTTCGGTGGCACACCGGACAGTCTCGTGCGACCTGGTGATCATTGGTAGAGTCCACATGTCGCTCGCTGATCGCGTGGTTGACCGTTGGCATGGACGTGGCTAGCACACCGTACAGTCTGGTGCACACCGGACAGTCCGGTGAACTTTAGCTGCGGTGCCCTCAGCTTTTCCCAAGAGCGGCCAGATCGCCGGGGCACCAGCCTGGGCACCGGACAGTTCGGTGCACACCGAACAGCCCGATGCACCGCAGGCTGGTGCAAGTTTGGCTTGCCTTAGCCAAAACTTCTCCAATTCGATTTCTCTCAGTTTGAGAAGATTCCTAGCTCTTAGTAGAACAAAGTTAGTACCAAAAACAATCTTACTAAGGCTAGAATCATACCTTGCTTTTCTATTTGCATCTCTTTAACTCTTAGCTCATATTTAGACACAACAATATGTGTTGAGCATCTAATCACCAAAACATAATAGAAATGGCCCAAGAGCACATTTCCCTTTCAATCTCCCCCTTTTTGGTGATTCATGCCAACACATCAAAAGCAACTCAAAATGCAACAACATTTTCAT
This sequence comes from Zea mays, assembly GCF_902167145.1. Lineage (NCBI taxonomy): Eukaryota > Viridiplantae > Streptophyta > Magnoliopsida > Poales > Poaceae > Zea > Zea mays. The sequence goes on from NC_050097.1 coordinate 147,671,258, forward strand.
GTGTAAGCTAAAGAGTGCAAATTGATGTCAAATTGAAGACCAATTAAATTGACATAGATTTTGGCATATTTGGATCACTTTTGCCACCACTTGGTTTGTTTTCGGAAAACAAATTAATTTTTCTATCTCCATGACAAAAACACTTGTTTTGGCAAATCAAAGCATCTTTTAAGACTAGTTTTCATCAAATACCAAAAACTCTCCCTTTTCCCATAATCAAAGTTCTTCCCCATAAGAGAGCAGTTTTTGCAATAAAGCATTCATACACTAAAAACTTTTGAAAAAATCACGAATTCACAAGTGGTTGGCTTGATCCAGTTGCTTTGGCCTTAATTTCTCCCCCTTTGGCATTAAGCACCAAAACAGAAGAACTATTTGGCCCTTTGAACCCCATTGCCTCACAAAAATTTCAAATAAGACCAAGGGCAATGAGAAAAATACCGATGGTGGCTTAGAACAAGACACATTGATACCGGAATGCTGTGGAAGCCTCTTCTTTGTCCAAGCCCTCCTTTCCCTTTCAATCCATCTTTGAGACTACATCAATATCACTCAAAGAAACATATTAGTCTCAAAGGGGTCAAGTTGTAGCACATCCTCCCCCTAAACTTGTGCATCATTTGCCAAAGGACTTATGGGGTCCGGGGATGACTTGTACAACTTGAGCACCAAAATAAGTCAAGACAGAAATGCTTAATAGAACATGATCAAAGGCATAAACACATGTATGCTATAGATCAATCCAAGTTTCGAGAATCTAAGACATTTAGCTCACTACGCAACCCGCAAAACCTTTTCTCATCTAAAGGCTTGGTGTAGATATCGGCTAGCTGGTTCTCGGTGCTGATGTGGCAAACATCGATATATCCCATTTGCTGGTGGTCTCTCAAAAAGTGATGCCAGATGTCTATGTGTTTAGTGCGGCTGTGTTCAACAAGATTATCCGCCAAGCAGATTGCACTCTCATTATCACATAGGAGTGGGACTTTTCTCAGATTGTAGCCAAAGTCCCGGAGGATTTGCCTCATCCAAAGTAGTTGTGCGCATCACTGGCATGCGGTAACATACTCGGTTTCCTTCCTATTTGGAGCCGTTGGAGCTCCATTTGGAAGGCCCTGGTTGTGGTGCCTTCATCGGGAACATTGTGCGATTTCCTTCCTTTTCTGGAGAAGCCGACCGTTGTAGCCACTAGCCCCCGTGGCACACCGGACAGTCTGGTGCGATCTGGTGACCGTTGGCATAGTCCACGTGTTGCCCGTTGATCGCGCGGCCCACCGTTGGCATGGGTGCGGCTGACACACCGGACAGTCCGGTGCACACCGGACAGTCCGATGAATTTTAGTCGCGGCACCCTCAGCTTTTCTATAGAGCAGCCAGTTCGCCGGGGCGCCAGGCTGGGGCACCGGACAGTCCGGTACACCGCAGGCTGGTGCAAGTTTGGCTTGCCTTAGCCAAAACTTCTCCAATTCCATTTCTCTTACTTTAAGAAGATTCCAAGCACTTAGTAGAACAAAGTTAGTACCAAAAACAATTTTACTAAGGCTAAAATCATATCTTGCTTTTTCATTTGCATCTCTTTAACTCTTAGCTCATATTTAGACACAACAATATGTGTTGAGCATCTAATCACCAAAACATAATAGAAATGGTCCAAGGGCACATTTCCCTTTCTGTGATACTGCATTACCATTTTAGATAATACGAGATGCATTTGTTGTATAATTTATTCAAGCTATAGACTTTGTTGTGTTCAAGTGAATGAAGAAGAGAAAAATAAAATTTGTAATTAATCTGGATAATATGAATGATGAAGAAGAGTTATTTGTATATTTTAATATCTTAAAATTAGGCAATCTACCACTTTATTACGTATTTGTAGAAACTATAAAATATTTATCTTTCTCACTAGAGTTTATCATTTTCGAATAACTGATATTCCTGATCTAGTATTTCAACCATTGGTGTTTTGTTTTCATTGTTGTCATGTTAAGAAGATACATAAATAAAATCGATTTAGATGTTTTCTGATCGTTTTTACCATTTTTATCCCTACTCATGTAGATGGAATGGTAGGTAACGGTGAATTCGAGGCAGTGATTTCTACCGAAGGTGGTGTTGTGTGTTGGGGAGTTGGGTTTACACAAGGCTCATAGTCTCATACAGAATAGTGTGTACAATGTTGAGATAGGCTGACACCTGCACCTAGGCTTATAGCTAGAAGTAGGGATGAAAACAGGACGGGTACCCAGAACGGGTATCAGATACCACTACACGACGGTTCACTTACAGTGACCTACAGTTGGTTGCTAAAACGGCCTTTAGCGACCTACGGTTGGTCGCTAAAAACTTTTAGCGACCCATAAGGATGGTCGCTGTAAGTGCCGTCGCTAAAGGCTTTAGCGACCGACATATTCTAACACCCAGTTAACTTCTTCATGGTTCGATCAATATCTGAAGAGTAACTGTAGGAATGTTACTCCTGTCTTCCTCATCTATCCAGCATAAGAAAGATTATAAGTATATAATAAAGGAGATGTTATTGATGTCATCGCTTTGAAGTTTTGAACCATCAATAATGAACAGTTAACCTGATCTTTGAAAGAAATACAGTGCACACACATGCTTCAATTATATAAATAGATCTTGACTTTACAACTTGTATAGGGCTATAGGCAAGTTGAATGCAGTTATAGAAAAATGAAAATAATCATAATATATGATTCACTGGCATCTCATTGGTAGACTAGTGTTCCTTAAGTGCATTATTAATCCATTGACAATCAAGAATTAAACTGTGATTAACTTATATCACCATGAAATAGATTAATAGAAGAATTCTGCAAGTATTTAAACTAAAACCATAGCCAGATAGTTGCAATCAACTACATCACAAAAGCATTACTGAGAGGAGATTATTAGACGAGCACCGTCTTACTTTACAAATTCAATAAGCTGTAGAGAAGTTGTTTGGTCTAGTCTTTGGTGTTAACTAAAGTTATAAGCATGAATGAAATGCTGTAACACAGGGATTGATGTCATGATTTATGCCATACAAGACAACACGATGCACTGAAGGTTGATCAAGATAATCCAGAATATGCAATTATAAACAAGAACAAACAAAACTATGTAATGTTTATAACTTGCAATGATGAAGAAGGCATAGATGTTCTTGAGAAATGCATAACGGATCATGGGACGTTACCATTCAAGAATGCACTGGAGATGATAGTCATGCTTGCAACTGGTCATATGCAAAGAGCACAGCAGCACCAACGAATAAGAAAGGCCCGATAAGCACATGAACTCAAAAGCAACCAAAGTATTTGGCGGAGGGCGGCTTATGTGCGGACCATGGAGGGGTTGATGTCGCACAAGGCGTTGAGACAGATGTTGCAGGCGTCGTCGCAGGCCGCCGCAGATGACAGCTTGCTCTCCATCTTCGCCTTCTCGTCCATCTCGGTCGTGAGGTACACCAAACAAGTTTGGTTAGCTCTCGTCCCGCACCCGTGTGTATCCTCCGTGCAATTCCCTGCAGCCAATGGCAAACCAAGAGGGCGTCGATTGGAAAGAACGCGTGCCATTCAAAATCTCCTGCTCACGCAACAAAATTTGGTATTGAGGCAGCCCGACCGGGGGAAACGGTTGGGAGGATCCGGGACGCCACCAAACACCACGAACACGATGGAATTCCTAGTGGGAATCAGGATTGGTACCACTCCAACGCCGAACACCGGAGACGAGCCCGGCAACGTCTGCTCGCCCTGGAAGGCGGGTGTTCGATGGCGCGAGACGGCAAGAGCCGAGAGAAGATAGACAGTGACGGGGATAATTCTTCCGCCGCTGCTCCGTCACCTCCCCCGGAACCAATGAGGACCGAGCGCAGGGGCACGACAGGGCTAAGGGCGAGCTCGGCGAGCACCAAGGGTGAGGTGGCGGCGGCACCCGCCACGGCTGAGGGAGGGGGCGGCCATGGGAGAAGTGACGGCGGCTGCGCGCGTGGAATAGGGTTTCGTTTGTTTGTTTAGTAGGCCTTTAGATGGGCTTTGGTGAGTAAATAAGAAACACAAAAATCATGTACCCCTATAGCGACCCACCATCAGTCACACACTTACCTCTATAGCGACCGACCATAAGTCGTTAAATTTCTAGACTTTTAGCGACCCACAGACCATCGCTATAAACGCATTTAGAGACCAACCGTCGGTCCATAACTTTTAGCGACCAACCGTCGGTCCCAAATAAGGGTCGCTAAAGATCAACCGTCGTGTAGTGTACGGGTACCAAAATGGGACGTAATTTCGAATACGGATACGGGTATTTTGTTTGCCGGGACGGATACAGGTATTACCCGGATATTGAACCTCGAATACGGGTAGGATACAGAATCGCTAATACCCGGTCAGCACCCGAAAATCCTGGGTCGGATACGGGTACCCGTTTTTTTCTTTTTCTGCATAATATATTTATAAAATCATAACTTTTACATATGAAATCGGATGAAGATAAAGTTTATATAAATTGTAGAGCTTGAAGAGATCTATGACTTTGTAATACATCAAATTTTTGTTTAAACAATATTTTAATGATTTAATTGTATTTTGATGATTTTCTATGACAAGAAATTAATAATACATAAGTAGCCTCAAAAAATCATGAAATTTTACGGAGATACAACATATGTACATATGTAACCATAAAAAATGTTTGGATCATAAGATCTATAAGATGCCCACATTTCTTTCCTTTCACTTTCACTTATTTGTATGAGTTACATGTGAAATTAGTGTAAGTATCCAATTTTCAACATAATTAGTACTTCACTTTATCATTTTCATACGACTTGAGTTATCTTCATATAAATTGTTTATTAGTTTTTGTAACTTATTTGCAATTTTTTAGTGAAACTAGAATATTTTATGAAATTTAAATATTGCGGTGTTGGTTCTACAATGTCCTTGTGATAAGCAACTTTGAACTACATGATGTCAATTTTATCGCTTTCCTTTCTAACATATGATCTATCATATACATGATTATGTATTGCTTAAATTATGGATGGTTGGACAATTAATATCATCGGATGAACTACCCGACAATTATCCGGTATCTACCCGAGTAGTATCCGTTATCCGTTTCTTACCCGTCCGGATTATTACCCAGTCCCGTCCTATATCCGTCCTGAATCTTAACTACCTGTATCTGGTCCCATATCCGAGAGAAATACATTAGGGTAGGATACGGGATGACCCTGTATCCGGCTGTATCCGTCCCGTTTTCATCCCTAGCTGGAAGAGGGGGAGAGCACTTGGCTGAGCATGGTGTCGTCACGCGCATGGTGGCTGGATACTTAATAAGAATGGTAGCAAAGACGATCCCTACAATTCATGACGAGGTGATTAGTAGTAGAGATGGCCAAACGGGCCGCCCGGGCCGTTTTGGGCCCGGCCCGCCAAGCACGGTTAGAAAACCGGGCTGGGCCTTCTACCACGCGGGCTCAATTTCCTGTCCAAGCCCGACCCGCAGCGGGCCTAAACGGGCCTTTAGCACGAAAAAAGCAAGCCAAAAAACGGGCTATGCGGGTAGGTAAGCACGTTTTATTGTAAAAAAAGCGGGCTTAACGGGCTTAGAGGTAAATGGGTCGTGCCGGGCTAGCCCACCGTGCCTAGTTTCCTGTCCGAGCCCAGCCCGCTTATTCGTGCCGGGCCGGGCCGGGCCCGCATAGAACCGGGTCGTGCCGGGCTCAGACCGGGCCCAAACAGCGGGCTTCGTGCCGGGCTCGCGGGCCTCGTGCTTATTGGACATCTATAATTAGTAGTGAGGTAGCAAAAGCAGACTTGGTTTTGTGTTGGGTGGCAGAAGCTGGTTGGTTTTTTGACGGAGCGGAGGCTTGGTCGGTGAGAAAACTACATGGAGGTAAGAGCATGGTCTCGGGAGTTGACAAGCATAAATGCTCCCCACACCTACCATGTGCATTGGACTGTTGGACATAAGACCTATCATTGGAGCCATAGCAAAGAGCATGCAGGTAGAACAAGTGGCAAGGTTAAGGCTATTCAAGTATAGTGACTCTGAAGCTTACTACAATTTTTTGAGCAAGGCTGCCTAGTTTGGTCCTAGTCCTCAGGACATACATGTTACCATGGCCCCATGCATAGAAGTTATTTAGGTGGTTGAATTGTCATTTACTATTTCTCCAAGGGCTAGAACTGGTAGCGGGCGGGAAAACGCTTTCATGGCAACCTCTAGGGACGAGTAGAGGAAAATGAATGATAAACCAAATTGCAGCACACCTAGAATGATGAGGGGGTGTGTGACATTCTTTCTTGCAACCATGCCACTGAACACTCCTAAGGCATATCAAAGGGCCTTAAGGCAACCCGGGTGAGATGCTAACAGGTGTTGAAGCACATTTTATAAGGAAGATATTAAAACAAGGGTCATGAGGGAGATGAGTAACCCAAACTAGTGATAGGGAATGCAAAGGGGAGATCAAGGAGGGTATGATGGTGGAGTGGAAATCATGGTGGAAGCGATCCTAAATAGAAGAATTGTATCTGGTGGTCACAAAACCTGGATAGCTGTGGGTCAGCAACTGAAAGCTAACTTGCTAGAGAAGGCCGTAGGAAGTTAGCAGGAGAATCTTACTTCCTAGAGTAGGTCGTAGGAAGTTAGCAGGAGAAGCTTACTTCCTAGAGTAGACCGTAGGAAGTTAGCACGAGAAGCTAACTTCCTAGAGCACGCTGTAGAAAGTTAGTGGCTCGTTTGACCACACGCACGGGTCAACATGTGAAAGCTAACTTCCTACAGCTTTTATAAAACACCGTAGGAAGTTATGTTTATTTTCTAGAGCTACCAGTTGCCTCTCGGAAGTTATTTATTTCCTACAGTTTGTTATAAAAGTTGTAGGAAGTTAAAAACCGTAGGAAGTGTATGTTTTTGGTGTAGTGCTGGTGCTATAGAGGTGGCAGTGCTGCGACATTAAAGAACGAAAGGCAACACAAGCACCGAGCAAGATGAGGAGTGGTTACAAACCTATAGAGTTGGATGGGAAGTGTAGTGGAAGAAGATGTAGGTAGTTGATAGGCAAAGGCTAAGCTTGTTATTAGTGTGCCAACACTCAAGAAAGACTCCAGTGTATATTGGACTGAGGTGAGGAGGGCAGTTGGTGAAAGACACGGAAGAAAAGGAAACAAATCTAGTGTGTTTTGTATTGGGCTTAGGTTAGGTTTTCGACTAATTGCTTTAGAGTTTAAAATTGGTCATTATTATTGTTATTCTAACCAAATCTAAAAAGGAAACATATCTGGTGCAACCATGCAACAAAGACACACATATAAAAGTGAGAGGACATTTAAAAACTATTTTTAAAAAAAAACAATACTCCTAACCTCCCATAGATATTGTTTAAAAATGTCTTCCCATCTCTATTTGCCTTGGTCGCACAGTCGTACCAATAAGTATGGTTACACCAGATATATATGTTGAAGGGTTTATTATAAACTTATACCGCCACGTTTAACAAACACGAAATTTGCACAAGATTAATTGTTTTAGTTCAATTTTAACCCTATTTATTTTAAATTTTGACTTTTAGGCTGGTCCTACAACAAAGGTGAGCCGCTATTGATCTATGAGTACATGACCAACGGTAGCTTGGATCAGCATCTCTTCCGAAGGGGCAGCACCGGGCAGCAGCAAGAAGACGACACAAGTGTTTCGCAATGGCACACCCGGTACGGCATCGCCAGGGACATAGCTACAGGCCTGCACTATGTTCATCATGAGCACGAGCCCATGGTGCTGCACCGTGACATCAAGGCCAGCAACATCATGCTCGATTCGACCTTCCGTGCTCGGCTCGGTGACTTTGGCATCGCCTGCACAGTGGCTGTCAACAGGAGCTCCGTCACCGGCGTCGCCGGCACGTTTGGCTACATAGGGCCAGACTACGCGATGAGGCACAAGGCCACGCGCCAGACTGACATCTATGCGTTTGGGGTGCTCATCCTGGAGATCGTCACCGGCAGGAAGAACGGGGATGTCGTGCCTGACGACGACCACATCACGGACTGGGTGTGGCGCCTTCACCGGGAAGGGAAGCTGCTTGAGGCTGCGCACGGCGTGCTCACCGCGGAAGACGACCACCGTGAGCTGGGCCTGGGCCTGGACGACGATGTTGTGGACGAGGCAGAGCGTCTGCTGCTGCTTGGATTGGCGTGCACGAATCCCAACCCATCCGATCGCCCGAGCATGGTGGAGGTGGTGCAGGTGCTCACCAAGTCGGCGCCGCCACCGGACGTGCCGCTTGAGAGGCCACCATTCGTGTGGCCGCCCGTGGATTGGCGTTCACGAAACTCTGTGTATAGCACGGCGGTGAGCTGCTGGGACGGGAGCTCGGCAGCTAGCACGGATACAGCTAGTGCAGGAATCTGGAATGGAGGAGACACCAGTACGTCCGGACACCATGTCACCATCGATAGACAGAGCGATAGGCGTCCGGAAGCTCCTTCCAGTACGTCCGGACACTCCCGAGCGCACGCGCCGGACCACTGCCGCGCCACGCTCTCCACCGCCCGAGTGCCGTCCATACCAGCATCATCTGTACTGCCTGCGACATCGACACCGTCGACGAGCTCAGCGCCGTCATGAGAGCTCTATACGTCATCGAACTCCAACTGGTGAGATTCGCGCCGCCGAGCTCTACACCGATCGATGACCTCGACACGCCGCTGTCAAGCTTCACGCGCTGAAGACCCTCTTCGGAACAGGGTCCACTAGTGCAAGGAGCAAGGTGACATATAATGCTGCAAGCCTATATTACAAGTACATGTTCCAAACGTTTTCATGTGTTTGTGATGTACATTGCAAATATTTTATTCGAATATAATAAAAATAGATCTATATATTGCATATATATTGTTGTGTCGTCTATACATGTATGTTACAAATGTATGCTAAATGTTTCATCGATCGGTCTCAGATATATGTTGTAAGAGCAACTCCAGTAGTTCTCTAATAGACTTCCTAAATCAACAATTTAAGTAGTTAACACAAAAACTCATCTCCAACAGTTCTCTAAATGAACTTTCTAAATTTAACAACTTCTCATCTAACCTTATTTCCTCTCTACATTTGGCAATCATTTAGCAACTCCCTAAACAAAAATGTTTACTGCATTATGTAGATAATGAAGGTAATTGATGACATTTGTGACTTTTTTTATATGGATAGATATAAAACAAAACTACAACCTATAATTAGAGAACTATTGGAGAACTCACATTTTTTTACTCCCAAAGTTATTTAGCAACTTCTTAAATCTGTGATTTAGAGAGCTAAAATTTACATAACTATTGGAGTTGCTCTAAGTGTTTTATGTTAGAGAATTCTGTAAATTTTAATATTAAATTAATTTCTCAGGGATTATTACATAAACAATGGTTGGATTATTAAACAATGGATAAACCGTGTAGCAAATCTCTACTACACTATATAAGGAGCTTATATAAGGAGCTAAGGAGGGCGTCCACACTCCACAGTTACACCACGCCCCGTCCGAACGTCACGCCAGCCCCAGCTGCCTGCCACCCGGAAATCTCGCCCGCGAGATGCGCCCGCGCCGCGGCCGCCGCCCCTCCCCTAGCGCCCCACTCGCCCTCGGCATCCCCAGCCTCGGTGCCATCCGGCCGCGCCCCTCACTCCTCCGGTCCTCCCCACCTCGCCTGTCCCTCCCGTCTTCCGTGGGCCGTCGTGATGGCGTCGCGCCCGCTTCTCCATGGTCGTATCTGTCTCCGCAGAGAGGCTCCTCGCTGTCGTGCCGCGGAGGTGCTCTCCTCCATCGAGCCCGTCTCTGCCGCCGTCTGTCGTCCGTGAGCTGACCTCACCCCTGGTGTTGGCTGCCATCGCTCCCTTCCTCCTCCCCTCCAGGCAACGCTCGCTCCTCTCCACGTGATGCAGCGACGCGTAACCGCTCCTTCTCCCTCTCCTCCCGTCTCCACAGAGAGGCTCCTTGTTGTCGTTTCGAGCTTTACTTTCTCTGTCCTCTCTTCTCTCATGGCTCAACGCGACAAGAAGGTGGAGAAGCCAATGGAGCTATGTGTTGGAACTTGCCGACACGTGGTCAGACTAGCTCAAATAGTGGGAGAACGAAAACAATTTGATGCCAGCTAACACAATGTATTAGAGCAACAATGTTTTTCTGTCCCTCGCAATGGGGTTGTACGAGGGTATTTATAGGCAACCAGGGAACGGCTCCACCCTGTCAAAGACGGTTGTGCCTCTGGTTACCTACGTTATCCCTGGAATATTCCCCTCTCAGGGGTTATCGCAGGTCATTACAACGTGATTAAGTACAAACATGGACAAACACACTATCAACTCGGCCCACACAGTGGCTTACAAGTGGGACCCCGTAGCACGGGGAGGTTACACACGGCCCCCCATTACAATGACAAGCGGGTAACGACACGTAGTCTTCATGTTCCACGCGCTCAATCTTCGGTAGTCGCAGTGGCCTTCGCCACCCCCTGTTGCGATGGAGAGCGCCTAAGCCTTCGTCCGTTCTGTACGCTCTCTCCGTCATGGAGCTCTCGCCCTTCAGTCTTTGCTTGATTTTGCTTTTCCTCCGACATATTCCGCTTTTGCTGTGTAGACGACCAAGCAAGGGTGTGTTGCGCCTTCGCCCCAACACTATGGGTGCCTGAGATCACGCTTTGCGCCAACAGTTGTGGCTTCTCGGGCAACTCGGGCAGCAACAACATCTGCCAGACCTGCTTCTTGGCCACCATGGCTTCCTCCACCTCTGTGTCGCTGTCGTCCACGGCTCCTCGTCCCCGTCCACGATAGTGTTCCAGTTCAACGACCAGCAGCAACATCCGAGGCCGCCTGTGCCGGCGGTGTTCGCCGACGAGATTGCGTTGCACCGCCCCAGACACTACATGCGTGGTGTTCGCCAACGGGACTCTGCACGCGTGGTAGGTAGGTTGCTAGGTTGGTTGGTTCCTAACCTTCTTTCTTCTGGTTCTCGAGCAGCAAAATAATAGTGTCATGTTGTGTTGCCTCTATATCGAAATGTAAAATAAGATGATGTCGTGTTATTGCCACTTAGCTTCCTGCATCTCGATATTGTTTTGATATGGGTGGATTTCTCCATTGACGAACACAAGGACATTCTTGTCCATCTCAATGTGAACTCTAAGCGTCCACCAAATTGTTCCGAATAATTTTCAAACATCTTGTATTTAGTTTGGATTGCAAGTTAAATTGTATTGCTTCTGTGCCTCGTGAAGGAAGCACACATTTTTTTTGCTAAAAAAGCAATTTGTAAGTATTTTTGTGGTCCCAAGTTCGTCGAAATTTCAGATCCTCCACCACGCTTGATCACTGAAACAAGAATTACGGAGCTGAAGCACTTGCATCATGTTTGGTTGGAGTAATGAATTAGTACGTCCACCATTTTTTCATGGCGAGCAGGTACTATGTGTAAACGTGCAAACGGATATTTCACTCCATTAGATCTAGATCAAATGGTATGTCATATTTAGCACTTAAACCCTTCCACGACCATCTAGTGTAGCTTTATAAAAAACTCCCCAACAAACCATAATTGTATCTACCGTTGGATTAGGTCTAACGGACAAAAAAGTCTACTTGCACGTTTAACCTAGTATATGCTTATATATTAGTGGTTGCCACTACTAGAATGATAGATACTTCGTACCTAGTGCTCTGCTTTTCTTTACCTATTGCTTGCATGGTGGAGAGAGATCTACGACGATCTATGCCAATACTAGTAGTATGTTTCATGCATGGTCACATACCCAACCCAAGTGTTGTGCGTGCGTGCGCGCGCACGTACCGTCTGATTGGTTGCATGTAGTAGTTCAGCCGGGCTATCCGAGCTGAGCCAGGATGAGCAGTGTCTGGTTAAGCTCATGCAAGATATATTTGTTTGGTTGCTTATACAGACTTATGCAGACTGGTGTAGACGTTGTTTGGTTGGTTGAGAAGATAAATAAGATATTATTAATTTTTTGAAATATATGTAGCATGTGTGGTCTAGTTTTATTCAGAAAAATATCAGAAACATAAATATAAAATCGGTTCGGCAATTAATTCTTTTAATTAGAAGATATAATAAAAATAGCCTAAAAGGCCTTCTCGATTTGCGTGCCAGAGCATTCAGCTGCATACGACCAGCCTGCACGAGCGTATACGCGCGGCCGAGGCATCTCCCACGGACCTGGCTGAGGGTCGTGTTTTGCATCTGCTCAGGCTGTACGCGGACAGATGGAAACCAAACACTGTGTGCTTTAAATCGCCGCGGGTGTAGCTGCACACGTGGTGAAACGAACCAATCACGCGGGTAGTATCCTGTGCTCACCGTGTTCTAGTCTACTTCTCCACACCATCTGAAGTGGCACCGGCACCGGCACCAAAGCAGAAGCCTCCTTGTAACCCTAGCTGTCAGTCGGTAGCGTAGCAACAATTGCCAAAGACACAAATAATCACACGTCAACAGAGTTTTGGTTTAATGCTTGTAACCTGAAAACCTAAAAGCATCGTGGACGCCCAACATGGCTAAATTAGGACAACTATTTTTCGCTCTGATCTAATACTCTAATTTTACTTTTTAATAAAATCTACATGGATAACCAAGTAAGTTAGTATAAGTAAGGTTTTATCTAAGTGTTGTTATCTCTAAATGGAGTTACGCACCTAGATTCCAGTCCTACCAATTAGACTATAACTAAGCTACAAACGATAAAGCGCACAATCAAGTAAAGCAATATAAATATGGAAGCATAAATGAGCTAGAGATGCAAACTTCCACCGACATGCCAGTATTTTTATCAAGGTATCAAAAATCGCGCAAGCTTCATACTAATCCCCATTGGAGCCATACACAAAGGGTAGCCCACACGAGGACCAATCTCTCGGATAGGAAAATTTGTAGATAGCCACGAGCCTTCTCCATGCGCAAGTGGTGCTCCGCTTCCCGTCTCTATCGAATGCTCCCCATTATCTCCACTATCAAGCTTCTGGCTAAAACGCGGAGGGTCTCGTTCCTTCTAGTACATGATGACGACCACCCCATAAACACAGTTGGTATGATCTCGCAAGACGCTCGTCACACTTGGTACAATTACAACAATGCACACAAGCGTCGATGGGTTTGAAGGTGTCTAACCTCGCTCTAATCAACTCGACTTAACCTAGAGCAAGCACTATAACAACGGTCTACCTAACCTAATCAATTTGCAAAGCACCTTCAATCACTAGTGATCTTTAAGCACTTGAGTGTCTAAGAGCTATAGGATTGGAGTCTTGTTGGTGTTCCGTATCTCGCTTCGACAAGTAAATTTGTTGTGCGCGTTCTGGGCTCCGGATGGTGTGTGCAGAGGGCACAAGATTTATACTGGTTTGGGCAAAATGTCCCTACATCTAGTTATCGGTGGCTTGTGCTTTCAGCATCATTGATGATCAAACTTGTATTAGGGGTTACAAGAAGTTGAGAGAGGGAGGAGAGGCTCCTAGATCTCTTATCGGTGTGGAAGTGGAGCTTAGAAGTTGTAAGCTGGAGTTCTAGCTAAGTCTTGGCTTGGCGGGGGCTTCGACCTCTTGATCCTCGTCGACACTCCTCCTGTTTGTCCTTGTGGGTTCGTCTCCATCTAAAGGCGTCCGGTCCTCCCCAAGTGTCCTTCGGTTCCTTTTTCTCGATCCTCTTGTCTAGAGGCCATCCTCTCCCTTTTATAGGTCGAACATGGGTCGGCCACCCGTGGGTGAGTCCACGCACACTCGTGGGGCCTAGGGATGCTTGGCTATTGTGTATTTATCGCGGGGAAGCGACGGTGCTAGGCGCCATCATTCTGGTTATACCGACTCCTGGCTTTTGTAGCTTGGGGCTTGGTGCAGTCCGCCATTTAGTGCCCTGCGGGAGGTCTACGCGCTCAAGCCTAGTCCGATAGGCCATAAGTGCACCACGGTCTGAGGGTGCATGGGCTATTAAGGCGTCGCAGTCAGGGGCTTGTCATGAGTGCTATGTGGCTCGAGGGTCCGTAGGTCATGAGTGGGAAGCGGACTGGCTCCCATACTACGGTTCGGTGCCAAGTGTAGTTAATGTGGCTAGTCATTTATGGCGGTTCGGTGCCAAGTGTAGTTAATGTGGCTAGTCATTTATGGCGGTTCAGTCTGGGGCCGGGCGGGACACCTACTCGAGTGGTTCCCTTTCGACACGCCCGTCCTCCCTCCTCAGGCTCCACCACGCCTGGCCCCAAGCTCGGTGCCGCGGGGTTCGACTAGGGGCGGGTCCTTCTAGGGTTGGCGCACCTGCCTCTTCCGACTGACTAATGGGCCCTAGCGATCAGGGGCTCTTTCCATAGCACACTCACTGACCAACGTGTCCTAGGGACCAGGGATCATTTCTCCGATATTAGCCCTCGAGCCTCTGAGGGGAGAGCGTCTCCCTTTAAGGGCTTATAACGGGTCAGACGTGTGTCCTGCCCGCTCGTTCCGCGAACAACTGTGACGTTCCCTCAGAAATTGGTGCCACGATGTAAAGCCCTAAAATTTGAATAAGGTAAAAAGATAATAATACATGTATTTATATAAAAGTGTTTTAGGAAACTATATAAAAGACCCTTATAGGAGTAATGTATTCCTTGAAGTGTCTATATTAACATATGTTATATATTAGAAATTACTTTCATAAAATAATAATAATAATAAATACAATTCGAAATATACCTCTAATTTGACTAAATCTCAAATTAACATTCTAATGAAATAAATGAGGTGTGTGTATTTCATGTTGAAAACATCACCTAAATAAAATAATAATGGTAAATAAGGTAACTAAATAAATTGGTTAATATAAATTATACTTGCACCATGTTGGATTTTTGTATGTGCATATTTGAATTGAGTTATAAATTTTGAAACTCTGGATTGAATTCAAATTTAGAATTTTGAAATTTAAATAGAAAGAAAAACAAAAAAATAAAAGGAGACCTCTACCACTCTTGGGCCCAAACCCCCCCTCTCGGCCCAGCTCACCCTAGAACCGGCCCAGCCTCCTCAGCTCTGTGCGGCCCATGTGGCTTGCGCCTGCGGACTCCGTCGGGTCGGTCCCGCTTGGCCAGCTCCCACCCGCCTGCGCGTAAGTCACAGCTTCATCCATTGGGCACTGACGTGTGGGCCCGAGACGTCAGGTTCATCTCTATCCCTCCCAACCAGACTCCGCGGCAGCCTCCGTAGTTCACGATGACTTGGCACGGGCGCTTCACCAAACCACCGCGGATCTCGCTGCTCGCCCCAGCTCGGACTTGGGCGCAGCCTGGGTATAAATCTGCGGTCGCTCCTCCCCAAACAACGGCGCGCGGAGAAGAAATAAAGAGAGAGCAAGGGAGAGAGAAGGAGATTCCGGCAGCCCCATGGCACCGTCGTCCAGTCTGCGGTGAGTGTCTGAAGAGGATCGCCAAGACATAGTGATGCTGCGGTGGCCACCAATCCATCGTTAGAGGGCGCGAATCAGTGAGGGCTGCTCATCGGAACTGAGAACTTGTCGCGGTCGATCCTGGTCTGAACCACCTGCTCGGCCACGGTGTCTGGTTTGGGTGAAGGAGGGCGCAGCGGAAGACGTTCGAGGGAAGCTCTAGGCGCGGGATCCACTAGAACACCGTTGATTTCTCACCTGAATCATGGCTCCGCCGCGGGCCGCTTGGTTGCATGGTCGGAATTCTCTGCGGCATGAACCCTGGTAAGCAAGCCCCTACCAAGTTCTCCATGTCCTTGCCTGCGTGTAGCGCTGTGAATTCTGGGGATTAGCTCACTAAAATCTCGATGGCGCTTGACTCCGGCGAACGGACCACCGTGAGGGCCGCCGCCGTGGCTTGTGTCTAGGGGAGGAGGAGAACGCAGGGGCCGTTGATCGATGGATGGACGCGTGGGATTAAATCTGCGCATACCGGTTCGATGTTTCACTCTGGACCGTCGATCGTGGATCCGGGGGCTCTGATCTGATAAGTGGTGTGGATAGATATCAGGCGTGGATCTCGGATCCATCGGCCCATGTGCCGTACCGGTTCACGGGGAAGTGAGATTTAATCTGGGCCCTTGATCAGTGATCGAGCGGCCAATCTTCACCGATACCTCTTCGTTCTGGTTCTTTTGCATAAGAGCCCCTCGTCTTTCACAAAATTGAACCCGCCATCCATATAGGGTTAACCTGAGTCTGGGGAGATTTGCGAGCTTGCCCCTGATCTCTTGAGGAATAATGCGCCCAGTCCAGTGAGCAGTGGAATTAGATAATAAATTTTGGAAAATGATTTTTAATACAAAAAAACTAGAAACTTGTATAATTCATAGAAAATTCATATTAAGTCCAAATTTATCGATTCCAGTTTATATAATTTTGTAATATTATTGTTTACCAACTAGTGTCTCTATTTTGACATGAAAACAATATTAAAATTAATCTTCTAATTAATCTTGTACCTAGCACCTAGAACTTTTGGAAATTCGTAACTTGAAATCCATAACTCCAAAATTAATGATTCCTGTTCCTAAAATTTTATTTTAATGTGTAGGTTATTATGTATTTTGTTTACATGTTTGGTGTGATGTTAATTTTGCTTATACACTGTTTGTATGTATTGCTACGTTTAGCAGTGAGGATACGTGTTATCAGAAGAGCAAGTTGGTACCTGGAATCTCAAGTCCCGGGCAAGTTGTGCCCTTGATCACTTCTTTTTACCCACTCATGTTCTAATTAACCATAATGATCTGCATAGGTTAATTTTGATGGGACCTAATAGGTTACCCTAGTTTGACTATCTTTATACCTTGTTCACCACTGAACTTTTTGGGTAGTACTTGCTAGTGCTATATGTGGATTTGGGTATAGAGATACACATTATTCATGATTACACTTTTGTTATCAGTTGTTATTTACTGTTCATGATAAGATCATTATGTTAATTGGAACATGGAGCAACCACCCGGGAAAACAGTGCTACCACAAGGGTTTATGGACGCCCTTGGCTGATTAATTAGGAAAGCTAGTGGAGGACTACCTTACCCGAAAGGGGCAAGGGCAGTAGGGGAGTGGTCAGTGTAGGGAGGTCCTTGGGATGATTTTGGTGTGATGGCGGTCATGCGAGGGGTCCCTGAATTGGAGCTTCCTATAAACTGTAGCGGGTTTTCTGAAGCTAGTGGAACTTTGTAAAGGCCTCGTAGTGTTACCCTGCCTCGCCTCCTCGGTAGAGGTGTATGGGAAGTCGCGATCCCTTGGCAGATGGGTAACATGACTTGGGGGTAAAGATGTGCAACCTCTGCAGAGTGTAAAACTGGTATACTAGCCATGCTCACGGTCATGAGCAGCTCGGACCCTCACATGATTAATTTATGGAACTAAATTCAATTTGTCATATGCATTGCATCGCAGGTGATGTTGTTACTTTTGTTCTACTACTTAATTGGGTTTGGTATTTACTTATACTTAGTAATTGCTAATAAAATTTTGACCAACTTTAAAAGCAATGCTCAGCTCTAACCATCCTCTTTGGTAAGCCTTACACTTCACATGAACTCCCACCTTTGGCGAGTTCATTCACATTATTCCCCACAACTTGTTGAGCGATGAACGTATGTGAGCTCACTCTTGCTGTCTCATACCCACCCACAGGTCAAGAACAGGTACCGCAGGATAAGGCGCATGGAGGATGATGTGGCGAGTTCGTGAGAGGTCTAGGCCGTCGTCTCCCAGTCAACTTTGGGTTGCTGGACCGTTGTCTCCTTATAATGTAATTATTTATTTTGTATAGAACTCCTATTATATAGTAAAGATGTGATATTCGATCCTGTGCCATGATTCATCATATGTGTGAGACTTGGTCCCAGCACACCTGGTGATTATGTTCGCGCCCGGGTCTTGGTGCCCCTAAAACCCGGGTGTGACACACGACCATCCGCCTCCTAGGGTGGAGTCGGGTGCCCTTTCGCCCCCTATATAAACATTGGGTGGTTGCTCCCCTACAGGTCATCCTTGACGTGTATGTCGAACTCGTCTCCAATTGGGCCAGCGATCGAACTTTGAGCTTTTCCAGTTGTCATGCTCTGTCGGTTTCAAGCCGATGTAGGCTTCTCTCCTCGAGCTTGCCGACCTCCTCTCTCTGCCTGATTTTGCTCTATTCTTTCCCCCACAGCAGTGTGGTCACAGTTGACTCGGAGACTGCATCTTGACTGTGCTCCACATCTCTTCCTTTTCCACCTTGGGTGCTCAGTGTGGGGTTGCGATGCCTTTCACGCGGCGCAGGAGGCCACTGAGGTTGAAGCCGAGCTACGATGGGTGTAGCTTGTCGAGGCCGACGGTCGCATTGCTGGTAAGTCGTTTGATTCTTGCTTTTATGGTTTTTTTCTCCATTTGTCTCCTTTTCTTATTCTGCTCGTTTCTCGTGGCAGCCTTAGAAGCGGAGCTCGAGATGTTGCGCCACCACTCGGGCCAGCTTCTGGATTACGTTGGGGCCCGTGGTGCCTCTTTGATCAAGTGCTTGGGTAACACCACGTGCCTTGTTCGGTACATTGCAGACTTTGGCGTTTATCGTTGGACAACATAGGGGATTAGGGATATGGACGCATCAATTCGGAGAGGGAAGCCGATGACAAGAGAGATGGGAGGGGTGGAAGGGGATTGCGAACGAAGAGTAAAAAGAAATAGGAGAGTTGTGGATGTGAAGTGGACGACTAAATAGGAGTTGCAGATGCGCCGATGCGGTGGGGGAGCGAGGAGCTGCGAATTAATGGTAGGGCACAACAGGGATGACCAAACGAGTGACAGGTAATTTATCCATGGGGCGTTGGGCCGCGGTCGGGACACCCTAGGCATGGTATGCCCAATGGATCAGGCCGACACGGGCACGTCGAGCAGCTGGCCGTGCTGGGCTGGCACCGGGCCAAATCTGTGCCTGGCATTGGGCCGCTCGATGGGCTCGACCCATATAGGCATCTATACTTACACCTAACCCTAACCAAATGCAGAGGGGCCACCGCCTCAAGGTACAATGCAGAGGGACCACCTCATGTGAAGTGATCGTACATTATAATTTTGAATATATACTAAGAAATAAAAAAGGAACGCTTTGAGCCATAAAATCATTTGTCTCAAAGAATCGGAGTTTTCCACGACGACAACCCTCATCGTTCTAAAAACTCCGTAGAGTCTGAGTACTGTAGCTTAGCAATTGGGCGATTAAGAGCAACTCCAAAAGGATGTTAAAAATTTTACCCCAAAAATTGATTATTAAGAGCAGGCTAAAAAATTTTAAGTGTGGATTATGATGAGTAATCCAACAGTTCCTTTAAATGTGACATGTGGCGCAATCTGTACAGTCGTCGGAAGGTCATGGATGATCTGATACGTTGAGGAATGGATTGGAGAGGGATGGAACACACCAAAATATGAGGGAGAGGAGGCTGTGGATGCGGGACGCTAATTTTTTGGAGGAAGAATGAGAGAGCTGTTGGAGTAAGAAAAATCATTATTATTGACTAATATCTGTTTTGGGGTTAGTTTACACGTTCTTTTGAAGTTGCTCTAAGAGCATGTTTGGTTACTCTAGTCCTAGAACTAAAGTTGAATCTAGAGCCTAAACTTTAGTCTCTATCATGTTTGGTTTGGTTTCAGAAACTAAAAATGTTGAGAACTCATTAAATGACTTGTAAGAAGATCAAAACACATACCCTTTACCTTTGTTCTGCCACTATACTTCTCCCTAGAAGGGCTTAGAACAGAGTAGAGTAGGTATATTTTTTTGGTATCACGAAGAAGAAAGCTTCAATGCTTTCAGCTTCCATTTGTCCTGTGTACCGATGGAGTCCTTTTTTAACCGATGATGGTAGTCCGATTCTCTTTCGCTTTTGGTTCTTAGAAAGCTTGTCTTTTGCCTGTGTGCTCTCTTCTTTATTGGGGTGGCTGCTAATTGCTACGCTCCGATCCGTCTCATGACACGCCAGTGCTTCTAGAATTTTTAAACTTATTTCAAAACAAATGTATTTCTAGCTATAAGATCATGTATCACTAGTTACCCTTTTCTAAATTTTTTTGTATTTCTAAAGTACAATGATTGTATCATCTTAGAGTTTTTTTATAGATATATGCATGCGTGTCGTGTGTGATCTCTTGATAATATATTGATTTCTTCGTCTCAAGGCTAAAAGGTATATTTTATTATTCTACTAGGAGAGGCCTGTTGACACCTTTTCGGAGGCGCCAATTACTCAAGAGAACCAGTGGCGGTGCTCTCTGCACAGGGGCGGACGGTCCGCGCGCTGGGGCCGGACGGTCCGCGGCCTGGTGCGAGGCGGCGGTGCTTTCTGGTCAGGCGCGGACGGTCCGCGGCACAGGGCCGGACGGTCCGCGACCTGGTGCAGGAGCCCGAGTTCCCTGCCTGACGGCCGGACGGTCCGCGCCCTAGGGCCGGACGGTCCGCGCGTGCGCAGGGGCGGCAGAAGACCGCCGACGGCGCCTGGATCTCGCTCCCGGGAGGGACCCCGTCGGGGAGGAGAGATCCTAGGTGGTGTCTAGGCTCGGGCCGGCCGACCTAGACTCCTCTAATCGACGTAGACCCGAAGAGAGACGAAGAATTTGGGGATTGGATAGCTAAACCTAAACTAGACTAGAACTACTCCTAGGATAAAATGCGAAATAGAAGTTGTATTGATTCGATTGTTTATTGTTAAATCGGCCGTATACCTCTCTATTTATAGAGGAGGGGGCTGGACCCTTTACAAACTAATTTCCGAGCTTATCCCATGATTTTAGCTAACAACCATAGCACAAAACTCGGAACCCTAATCTGTTCTGCGCACGCGCGGACCGTCCGGCCCACAGGCGCGGACCGTCCGGACCGCGGACCGTCCGGCCTCAGGGCCGGACAGTCCGCCGGCTCATTTTGGTGTCAAACATATGCCCCCCTGCCTTTTGGTGGAGCTGAGCGAACCAAAAGCAACTAACTCGATGTGATCATATCAGTTTTCTTAGGCATCTTGACACTTGCTAGGATGATACGTAGTGGCCTTAGTCCCGATGGTTGACTCAACGGACGTGACTCTTTTAGCTTTGATCGAACTGTTAGTCCCAACACCGTCGAGCATCATAGCGATCCTGACCAATCCGTCACCTTACTTTTTCTAATTTTCCAAGTGTTCTGGCGTAGCTTCGTAGTCGACCAGGTCTTCCCCTTGTAGGTCATCTTCCTCCATGGGTGTCGGTACATCGTTGGTGGTGTCTTGGTGTAGTGCGGATGGTTCGGCCTCAGGGGTCGGATGGTCCGCGTCCTGTATGGTTGGTCTGGTCTTTATAGCCGGACTGTCTGCTATACCTGCAAAGAGCTGCACAGTTGCTGTTTTATTTTCTGTCTTTATGGCCGTTTGATTTTCCTCAACGACCTTTGGTCTCCATCTCTTTTGTGGTGGCGGATACTGCGGATGTGTGTCATTGAATATTTTTTCCGCCTCCTTCTCCTGATTCTCCTTTGCTCTCAGGCGTTGTAATTTTCGCTTTTGCGATCGTGTCAATCCCGATGGGCACCATCGGGGCATGGAGTATTTTGGATCGGCTATTTTATTGGCAGTCGTACTTTCTTTTTTGTTTGTGTTGGCCGATTCACCAAAAATCATCGGCCCTTCGTTATTTTGTTGTACGACGACATCTGTCGTTCCTATTTTAATGACGTCTCCCTTTTTCGTACTGTTGGAGGTTGTAGTTGTATGCCCCCCTGCCGGATTAGTCAGCCTTTGGGGCCGAATTGTTCGGCAATCTTGCTGGGCCTGTGCTCGTGGACCAGATTGAGGGGCTCTCAATCGGTCTTGTACTGGAGGTGTCAACCTATTGAATACAGATGTTTGGGGTGCCCCCCAAGCGGGGTACTGTGGCATCCCAAATAGGTATGGTGGCATGCCCCACATTTGATTTGGGACGTATGGTGGAGGTATGTATGTGTATGAATATGGCATAGATGGATATGGTGGTGGAGGTGTCCATGCAGGTATGTTAGGTCTTAATTGAACATTATGACCTCTCGTCCTTTCCGATTGGTGTGGTGGTCCAATCGGCCTAACCTGCCGTCGCACCTGGGTGGGTAAGCGAGGTCCCTTTGGTGGCCGGTCGCTGGGGCCAGCCTTCTTTTTCACATATTTAGACAATAATTGATCAAAGGTCGGGCTAGATTTTACCAACCGACCAGTTGCCTTGAACGTGTTAGTTTTCCACGTACCTATTTTTGGTCGTCGTGGTTTGAAGGTACGTGGTCGCCGCGGCTCTTCAGCGTTGCCGGACCGTCCGCTGGAACGCTCCGGACCGTCCGGTGATGTTACGGACCGTCCGCGCCTGGACACCGGACCGTCCGCGATGCGTAGTATGGGTTCTCGCGCATATCTCCTTGTCTGTGCTTGCCCCCCAGCGCTGGAGTTTGTGATGGTTACCTTCAGTGTCTCCCCTCCATCAGGAGTCTTCTCGGCCATCACTTTCCTGCAAGAAATTTTGTTGTTTCCATCGGCCTCCCGTGCGTTGCCGATGATGACTTCTTTGTCTTTGCCCTTATCGGCTGTGTTGGGCCGAATTAGGACCTTTTTGCCATTAAAGTCGATCACATTCATTGGGAAGGGCTCCGTGTCCTCCTGAAATTTCAATCGTCCCTCATTAATGGCCGATTGAATTTGTCGTCGGAACACATTACAATCATTAGTGGCATGGGAAAATGAGTTGTGCCACTTGCAGTATGCGCGACGCTTTAGTTCGTCGGCAGGTGGAACGATATAATCAATTTTAATGTTACCATTTTTTAGTAATTCATCGAATATCTTATCACATTTGCCGACATTAAATGTAAACTTAACCTCCTCCTGTCGTTCCTTTTGAACTGACTGCAAGGAGTAGCAAGCCGAAGATTTGGCCTGCTCGGGCCAAACTATTTCGGCAGTGTAAACTTTCTTTGGTTCATCGTCCGAACTACTTTGATTGTGTGCTACTATAGGGACATTATGATGAACCGTTCTGATTAGTTCTTTGCTTCGGCTTTCACAAGCCGAAACTCTCTGATGTAATTGTGCTAGAGTAAAGAACTCGATGCCTTCTAATCTCTCTTTTAAATAATAACGCAATCCATCAAAGGCTATTCCCGCCAGTTGTTTATCTGTTAAATGAATTTGAAAGCATCGGTTTCTCGTATCCTGGAATCTCCGGATATAATCACTAACCGATTCATCCTTTTCTTGTCGTAGGGTCACTAAGTCTACTAAATCTAGCTCATAATCACCAGAGAAGAAATGTTCATGAAATTTTTGCTCTAAGTCTCCCCATGACAAAATGGAATTAGGAGGGAGCGTGGCATACCATGTGAATGCAGTCTCTGTTAAGGATAATGAAAATAAACGCACACGGAATGCTTCGGTGTCGGCCAATTCTCCTAATTGTGCTAGGAACTGGCCTATGTGCTCACGCGTGCTCTTTCCTTGGTCACCCGAAAACTTTGCAAACTCGGGTATCCTGGTTCCCTGTGGGTATGGGTGGTGATCAAATCGGCTGTCATAAGGCTTCCGATATGATTGCCCCCCAGGGATCATGCTTACTCCGAGCTTATCTCGGAACGCCCCGGCTATTTCTTCCCTCACTATACCAATGGCAGCCGGTGCAAGACCACCGGCTCTCTGGTCAAACATAGGTGGGGTTGGTTGCATGTTAGTATGTTGTCGTTCCCCCCATTGGTTTGAGCTACGTGGTGCATTTCCATTTGCCCTATATGGCTCATATGTTTGATCGTTTCTTTCCGGCCTTCTAGGTGGGGCCGGAAAGCTTTCCTGGGCTCTGGATCCTGAATTAATGGGCTGGTGCATTGCATAATGTGATGGGAAGTGTTGCTGGGACGGGCGAGGATTCAGGTAATAATCCCCCTCAAAAGACTCATGCGCGGACTGTCCGAATACGTACCCGGACCGTCCGTGATTATATGCGGACCGTCCGTCGTTGTATGCGGACCGTCCGACTGGATAGTTTAAATTCGGTGCCCTATGTGGTGGCTCGGGTGCGTGTCTAGGTAACTCATTAAAAATGGGCCCGGCTGTGGCTGACTCGGACGGTCCGGACATGTGTAGATCGGCTGGTTTACTACCGATTTGCGTTTGCTCAGGGTACGTGTCCATCGGCATCCCATAAGGGGGTTGTGACTGGTCGTGACAACCTTTAACCGATGTATTACATGTATTATCTCCTAATTCAACCTCGTGTGAAGGAAAATTTGCTATACTAGATTTATCAAATGCACGTACTAGTCTCCTACAATCGTTTTGCATAACCCCTATGATATTTTGCATCTGTTCTCGCTGTTCGTCTATGTAAGCTTTAAGAGATTGGAGTTCGTTGGTGCTACTTACATTTGGGGTAATCGTAGTAGGTCGGAGCGAAGCCAGATCTGTCGCCCGTTGCCGAACGACTTTGTTGTTCCTGTCCACTTTGAAGTCAGCCAGGAACTTCGCCTTTGCTTCTTGGATCAGCTGCTCCTGGCGCTCCTCGAACAGGAGCTGTTCTTCAGCCGGCAAGGCTTCCCATGTCGGTGTGATGATATTGCTGGTGGAAACCTCAGAGCTATCTTTTGAACCGGCCATTGAGGGCCGATTTGATAGGTCTATATGTGGTCCCCAGCGGAGTCGCCAAAAAGTATGTTGACACCTTTTCGGAGGCGCCAATTACTCAAGAGAACCAGCGGCGGTGCTCTCTGCACAGGGGCGGACGGTCCGCGCGCTGGGGTCGGACGGTCCGCGGCCTGGTGCGAGGCGGCGGTGCTTTCTGGTCAGGCGCGGACGGTCCGCAGCACAGGGCCGGACGGTCCGCGACCTGGTGCAGGAGCCCGAGTTCCCTGCCTGACGGCCGGACGGTCCGCGCCCTAGGGCCGGACGGTCCGCGCGTGCGCAGGGGCGGCGGAAGACCGCCGACGGCGCCTGGATCTCGCTCCCGGGAGGGACCCCGTAGGGGAGGAGAGATCCTAGGTGGTGTCTAGGCTCGGGCCGGCCGACCTAGACTCCTCTAATCGACGTAGAGCCGAAGAGAGACGAAGAATTTGGGGATTGGATAGCTAAACCTAAACTAGACTAGAACTACTCCTAGGATAAAATGCGAAATAGAAGTTGTATTGATTCGATTGTTTATTGTTAAATCGGCCGTATACCTCTCTATTTATAGAGAAGGGGGGCTGGACCCTTTACAAACTAATTTCCGAGCTTATCCCATGATTTTAGCTAACAACCATAGCACAAAACTCGGAACCCTAATCTGTTCTGCGCACGCGCGGACCGTCCGGCCCACAGACGCGGACCGTCCGGCCCACAGACGCGGACCGTCCGGACCGCGGACCGTCCGCCGGCTCATTTTGGTGTCAAACAAGGCCAAAAGGAAAGGACGACCGACCCGTTGACGAGCATACCGAACCAAAAACAGCTGGATAGGAAGTAGGAACCGAAGGAGGATGTGCCTTGTTTGAATCGCCAGCTTTCAAACCAGGCTTCTTCCTGCTGTGTGCTGCTGTCATGTCTTACGCACAACTTGATGCTGGTGGCCGTATCTTTTCTCCCTTCCAGATTCTAAACTACTAGTACGTACGTACTATAATAGTTGAGTGTCAGCAAGTGTTCAGACCATGAGAAACCGAGCTGCAGAGCCAACGTCGACAGTACTCCCACCTGATATATATTATAGATATAGCCTTGGAGGCCAAGTGAACACCCATAGAGGGGACAAAGGAATTACATGCAAGAGAGAGCGTGAGAAAGACAACATCCACACCAAGCGATTGCTTGGCCAGTGTCATTGTTCTTAAGGCGGTATGGCCACAGGCAAACATCCGCCAGGCAAGCGTGGAGGGTAGATCCGACCTAGGGTGGGCATTTTAAAATCGAAACCCGAACTCAAACTCGAACCGAACCCGAATAGACCGAATTATCTGTCTATTCGGGTTTTGGGGTTCGATTCGGTTCGGTTCCTATAAGTGCTATATTTTGGGGTATGGGTTCGGGTTCGATTCCTAACCTTTAAAACCCGAATAGACCTAATAACCTGGAATATAAAAAAGCTCTTAATATATAATGGTATTGTTATATGATTTATGAACTTATTAGGTAAAAATTATGATATCATCTTAACGATAGTATATATATATATCCCAATATGCTATTTTTTATAGTCACTTGTTGTAATAATAGTACTTCCAATTAATTATTAATTGTATATATTTTAACAAAAGATAATAGTCTCTCTAGTATTCGACCGAACCGAAATTGTGGGTCTATTCGGGTTCGGTTCCTAAAATTATTTTGAAAATTTCGGTTCTCATTTTTTATAACCCGAAATTTCAAAAACCCGAATAGACCGAACCAAATTACCCTAATAGATCGAATGCCTAGCCCTAGATCCGACCGAAGACAATTCATCTCGGAAGACAAGGTTGTTAGTTGCGACGTTTCCAGATGTGCCAGCAACATAGGTTGGCGAAGGTGGGGAACGCGTCCTGGCGGGAGGGTAGCAGGGCGCGGGAGCCGATGAAGGTCGGTGCAGCAGGTGCCAGTGTTGACGCTGACACCGACTGTTGCCTAGAAGTCCCGGGCGAAGCCACAGAACAAGAGGATGTGTGACGTTGTCTCAGTGTCGGCCGAGCACACTTCGCAGGTGTCATCGGGGACGATCATTTTCTTCTGCGGGTTGACGCGGCTTCGGATTCTGTCAAGAGATGCCACCCCTATGTAAAGAACTTCACTCGGGGGGGGGGGGGGGGGTAGATGCTCCGGACAAAGCTTGATATTGTTTCGAGGAATTGCTTCACGTACGACCCACTCATATGACTTGGAGTACGAGCAACGTTAATCTACAGTTGTCGTTACACTACAGCAATCCAAAGCATCCCCGTCGGCTAAATTAATTCCCGTCGGCCAGTCAACGTAGCCGACGGGGATTAATTAACTCCCATCGGCCCAAACCCTAGCCGGCGGCGATTAAGTAACTCCTGTCGGCCGCGCCGCCTGGCCGATGGGAGTTATTCGAAATAACTGACGTCGGGGAGCCCCTTTCTTCTATCTTCCTCTTTCTTCTACCTTTCTCTACCGAAGCCGCGCCGCCGTGCCGCCCGCGCCTCGCGCCCACCCCACGCCGCCGGTAGCCGCCGCCCACGCCGCCCCACGCCCGACCCACGCCCGCCCCACACACCGCGTGCCCGCGCCGCGCGCACAGCCGCCGCCCCGCGCACGCCCCGCGCCCCCGCCCGCGCGCCCGCCGAGGCCCGCCGCCGACCAACCCGACCACGACCGCCGCCGTCTACTCACGGCCGCGCGCCCGCCCACCGCCGTCGCCCGCCGCCGTCCACGGTAGCCGCGGCCTCCCCACATCGACGTCGTCCATCACTGTCATCCACCGTCGTCGTCCACCACCGCCGTCCGCGCAAAGCGAGGTATATTTTTTATATTGTAATGTTTTATTTTCGTCGGTTTTTTGTGGCCGACGGGAGTTAACTGTTATGTGATTATAGTTTGTTTAAATTTGTTAATTAACAGTGTTAGTAGTCTTCATATGACTTTATACATTGTAGTTGCTATTTTTAATTTTATGTTGCAAATATAAAATGTGTTGTTTAATGTTATTAGTTAATGAATTGGATGGTGAATGTGATGTGATATACAAATAGTAGTTATTTCAAATATTATTATTTAATGAATTTGATGTTATGCAAGTATTAATCATGTTAATGTGACGAAGTTATGTTATGTATATATATAGTTTAACTACTTATCTATAGATGTATGTGTGATGTTTAGAAACATGAATGTCTCACACACGCACTTCTTACTCGTACACACAGCCGCAATAATGGGTGATAGACGTGATTGTATGTATGAAGGTTTCAAGAAGGGTGGGTGTCACACAAGTGAATGGTTTGCCAAGACGCAGATGTTTCTGGACCATGCAGCTGCTTTGTCACAAATAGATAATATTAGGTGTCCATGCAATAAATGTAGAAATATGACGAGCCACATCAAGACGCAGGTCACACTACACCTGTGCTCGCATGGTTTTGTGCTAGGCTATAAGGTCTGGTATCTCCATGGGGAGTCACGCTTTGAACGAGCAGCAAAAGTAGAAGTTGATGACGGTGAAGATGATGTTGTTAGGATGGACCAGACGCAGATGTTGATAAATGTAGAAATATTTGCATTTAACGTGTTGATATTTGCTAACTTGCATAGGTTACGCCCGAAGTGGGTGGTAGTGGGTCTGATCCTGCAGAAGGGACTGGATTTGTTGACTCCCTCTTCGCGTTCCCTCCTCCTGGTGGTGGTGGCGGCAGCGGTCAAAGCTCTAACCACCAAGTGGTGGTTATCTCTAAACACTTGAACTCGTGCTCGTTATGTTTTTTAACTCGTGGACGTTATGTTTGTATAAACACTTGATCTTAACTCGTATCTGAAATGTTTGTGTAAACACTAGATCTTAAGATTGTGATGTGTGAATCATATTAATGCGTTTGTGATGTGTATGTTCATGTGATATGTTTTGTCATATGTTTGTGATGTGTATGTTATGTATGCAATTGTGGAGAAATATCTAATTTGGTGTTGCTGTTGCAGAATTATAGGTTAACTCCCGTCGGCCCAGTTAATTCTCGTCGGTTTGACCATAGCCGACGGGAATTAACTATTAACTCCTGTCGGCCCAGTTAATCCCCGTCGGCTGATCTGGCCGACGGGAGTTAATAGTTAATCCCCATCGGCTGACCTGGCCGACGGGAGTTAATAGTTAATTCCCGTCGGCTGACCTGGCCGACGGAGATTAATTAATGACTCCCGTCGGCTAGTTAGTGGCCGACGGGGATTAATTATTCCCGTCAGCGGCCGACAGAAATAACCTTATCCCCGACACCTGATGCCTGTCGGCCAGGAACCGACGGGAATAAGCCCTAAACCGACGGGAATTACTTATTCCCGTTGGTTTAATGCTTATTCCCGTCGGTTCCTGGCTGACGGAAATTAAGTGTTTTCCTGTAGTGTTACCTTTTTAATCTAAACTAGTGAATCATAAATTATTATTAAATGACTTTAGTCGTATCCGAGTCTACCACTGAAGTTGTGCGTGTAGCGGTGTTCATCCTTTTGGAACGGAACAATCATCTTAGGTGAAGTACTATTTGCACTGAAGTTCGTGTCACTACAAGAAAATGGATAGTTTTTCATAGGTTTTTAGACGGAGGATGAAAATGGCTAGATAGTATATATACCATCACCGATAAAATGGATAGTTTTTCATATGTTTTCAGGCGGTATGGCCACATGCAAACATCCGCTGGCAGGCAAGTGTGGAGGGTAGATCCGACTGAAGACAATTCATCTCGGAAGACAAGTCATCTCAGAAGACAAGGTTGTTAGTTGCGACGTTTCTAGATGTGCCAGCAACATAGGGTGGCGAAGGTGAGGAACATGTCCTGGCGGGAGGGTAGTAGGGAGCGGGAGCCGGTGAAGGTCGGTGCAGCAGGTGCCGGTGTTGAAAGCTGACGTCGACTGTTGCCCAGAAGTCTCGCGCGAAGCCACAGAAGAAAAGGATGTGTGATGTTGTCTCAGTGCCGGCCGAGCATACTTCGCAGGTATCATCGAGGACGATCATTTTCTTCCGCGAGTTGACGTGGCTCTGGATTCTGTCAAGAGATGTCAGCCATGTAAAGAACTTCACTCGATCGGGGGTAGCTGCTCCAGACAAAGCCTGATATTGTTTCGAGGAATTGCTTCACGTAAGACCCACTCGTATGACTTGGAGTACAACCAACGTTAATCTATCTACAGTTATCATTACCTTTTAATCTAAACTAGTGAATCATGAATTATTAGATGACTTTAGTCGTATACTCGCATCCGGGTTTACCATTGAAGTCATACGTACGTGTAGCGATGCTCATTCTTTTGGAACGGAACATACATCTTAGGCGACGGACTATTTGCAGTGAAGTTCGTGTCACTAGAAGAAAATGGATAGTTTTTCATTGGGTTTTTAGACGGAGAATTAAATTGGCCAGATAGTATATATACCATCACCGATAAAAAAGGACGGAAATTTACTATTTTCCAGTAGGGCCAACGCGACGAGGAAGAGTTACATGCAACAACCTCCGTAGACAAAACCTGGAAGATTTGGAATTGTACTTATCCACAATATAATGTACTACTGAGAGACCATATACGAAGACACGCGGTCAGCTGTGGCGGTTCGTACCTCCTGGAGCCAGAGAATCTTCACATGCTGGTCAGCAGTGCAGGAGCAGGGGAAGCGAGGGACGGCCGAGCAGCTGGAGCCTGGAGGCTGGAGCAGCGAGGGAGTCAGCGTCGTCGCCCTCCTGCTGCAGACAGAGACAGCAGACTTGCAGCAGCCAGCAGATGAGAAGAGTCCAGTCCAAGGTCAAAAAGGGCTCCCTGAAACCGCGGCGAATTCATCAGTGTCAGTGCTGGCTGGCGCCTCCGGTCGCTCCAAACGGCAAACGGCTGCTGTCACTAGGCGACACTAGCAGCAGCTCATCGATTTTATTTTTTTTCTTCTTCTTTTGTTAATTAAAAGAAAACACTACAGTACTATGTCGTTAATCTCAAGGCTGCGATGCGCTACTGTCGTCCGTTCCCAGGCTCTTCTCTTGCGCGTAGCGTAGTAGGCCTGGCCCACGGACCACGTCGTGAACTCGCTCAGTTACAGCTGTGTCCTGCAGCCGGTGACCAACGAGAGTCAAGAGCTACTAGAATGATACATTTAATGATATAGTAGTGCTTGTGCTTGTGCTCTGCTTTTCTTTGCAAGGTGGAGGGAGATCTACGACGACCTACGCTAATGCTAGTAGTAGGTTTGGTCGTTGCACGCCCAAGTGCGCGCACGTAAGTGTGCTCTCGGCCTCTCGCTAGTTCTTTTCAAGAAAACACCATGTTCTAGTATCTACTTCTCCACTATGGTATCGGCCTCCACACGTAGAATTTAAATTATAAACTTAACAAAAACTACCAAAGGATAAAAAATTTATTTGGTATGTATAATATAGTATATATAAAATTTATCTATTTAGTATGGAGGCCAACATTTAAAATAGATCGCGACGTGGCCGACGGCGAGGGAGCGCCCAATGCCGCGGTTGCATGTGTGGCCACCTGCTAGAAGTCGGACGATGCTACTCTGCTAGGGCACACAACCACACGCTCGTCTACTACCAACGACCGCACGAAGCTAGGACGTCAAGCCATCAACTGTGAGAGGCCGAGATGGTTCAGATGAGCTTAGCGGGCTTCTCCGTTGCTACTAGGTTGTTGAATAGTAAGCTTTGTTATTTTTACATATACATTTTTTAATTATATGTATTTATTTTTTATACAAAAATCTTGGGTATTCATTTGGAAACCCATGTCTCCATATTGGGCCCACCACTGACCAAAGCATACGCCACCTTGTAACCATAATCGAGATGATGAGCGCCATTTCCTCGTTGTCGAGCTTGGAGGCGTCGATGGGAAGCCTACTTAATGTAGACTCCTCTTTCTTCTTGAAAGTCGCCTAGAGGGGGGGGTGAATAGGGCGAAACTGAAATTCTCAAATTTAATCACAACTACAAGCCGGGTTAGCGTTAGAAATATAATAGAGTCCACGAGAGAGGGTGCAAAACAAATCGCAAGTGAATAAAGAGTGAGACACGTGGATTTGTTTTACCGAGGTTCGGTTCTTGCAAACCTACTCCCCGTTGAGGAGGCCACAAAGGCCGGGTCTCTTTCAACCCTTACCCTCTCTCAAACGGTCCCTCGGACCGAGTGAGGTTTTCTTCTCAATTACTTGGAACACAAAGTTCCCACAAGGACCACCACAAGATTGGTGTCTCTTGCCTCAATTACAAGTGAGTTTGATCGAAATGAAGTATCAAAGAAGGAAAGCACGATTGCAAAAAGCCAAGCGACAAGAGCGACAAATAACACACGAATCACTTTCTCTCTCAAGTCACTAATCACTAATGATCTCTTTTCTCAGTTGTGAAACTTGGAGAGATGGAGGCTTTGAATGTGTCTTGGAGTGAATTGCTAGCTCTTGTATTGAATGTTGAAGGTTGGAATGCTTGGGTGTGGTGAATGGAGGTGGTTGGGGTGGTATTTATAGCCCCCAACCACTTCCTAGCCGTTGCTCCATTCTGCTGACCGCGGACGGTCCGCCCGCCTGGTCCGGACGGTCCGCGCCTGTAGATCAACGGCTGAAAATGCAACGGTCAGCAGTAACGGCTATATCAACGGCTATATTGCATTTAATGCGTCGTCAGATATCAGATAAAGCCTGGCGCGGACGGTCCGGTCGTGTACCCCGGACGGTCCGCGCGGACGCTAAAATTCATTTTACCGAACTCGTCACCTTCGGGTTTTTCGGTTCCTCACCTACCGGACGGTCCGCGCCTGAGGCCGGACGGTCCGCGCGAGGTCACAGACGGTCCGCTCTTCTCCTCCGGACGGTCCATAGTGCAGACTCAGATTTTTGCATTGGTTCTGTCCGAGGGTCATCCTGGTGGTGCGGACGGTCCGCCGCAAGGGCCCGGACGGTCCGCGCTTGGCCTGTTTTTCCAAAAAGCTTCTCCTGTCCGGAATAATCTACGGTATTCCGGACAGTCGATTTAGTATGTTTGTAGATGAACCTTTGGCACCTGTAGAACGTATATTCTAGAGCAAACTAGTTAGTTCAATTATTTGTGTTGGGCAATTCAACCACCAAAATCAATTAGGAAGTAGGTGTAAGCCTAATTCCCTTTCAATCTCCCCCTTTTTGGTGATTGATGCCAACACAAACCAAAGCAAATATAAAAGTGCATAATCGAACTAGTTTGCATAATGTAAGTGCAAAGGTTGCTTGGAATTGAGCCAATAAGAATTCTTGCATGGATTGTTTCTTTATTTTTAACATTTTGGACCACGCTTGCACCACAAGTTTTGTTTTTGCAAATTCTTTTGTAAATTCTTTTCAAAGTCATTTTGCAAGATAGTCAAAGATAAATGAATAAGATTTTTGAAAAGCATTTTCAAGATTTGAAGTTTTCTCCCTTTGTTTCAAATGCTTTTTCCTTTGAAAAACAAAACTCCCCCTCAAATAAATTCTCCTCTTAGTGTTCAAGAGGGTTTGAAGATATCAATTTTGAAAATACTACTTTCTCCCCCTTTTAGAACACAAAGAGATACCAATTTGAAATTTACCAATTGAAAAATCATTAATTTTAAAATTAGGGTGGTGGTGCGGTCCTTTTGCTTTGGGCCAATACTTTCTCCCCCTTTGGCATGAATCGCCAAAAACGGATACTTTGAAATGAAATATAGGCCCTTTCAAGCTACTTTCTTCCCTTTGGCAAGGAAAACATATAAGTGAAGATTATACCAAAGATGGAGAGTGATGCGGAGCGACGGCGAAGGGTGAGTAGTAGAGTGGAGTGGAAGCCTTTGTCTTCGCCGAAGACTCCAATTCCCTTTTAATATACCTATGACTTGGTTTGAAATATACTTGAAAACACATTAGTCATAGCATATAAAAGAGACATGATCAAAGGGATACTTATGAGCTATGTGAGCAAGTTTAGCAAAAGAAATTCCTAGAATCAAGAATATTAAGTTCATGCCTAAGTCTGGTAAAAGATTGTTCATCAAGTGGCTTGGTAAAGATATCGGCTAATTGATCTTTAGTGTTAATGTATGAAATCTCGATATCCCCCTTTTGTTGGTGATCCCTAAGAAAATGATACCGAATGGCTATGTGTTTAGTGCGGCTATGCTCAACGGGATTATCCGCCATGCGGATTGCACTCTCATTATCACATAGAAGAGGAACTTTGGTTAGTTTGTAACCGTAGTCCCGCAGGGTTTGCCTCATCCAAAGCAATTGTGCGCAACAATGGCCTGCGGCAATATACTCGGCTTCGGCGGTAGAAAGAGCGACCGAATTTTGCTTCTTTGAAGCCCATGACACCAAGGATCTTCCCAAGAACTGGCAAGTCCCCGATGTGCTCTTCCTATTAATCTTACACCCCGCCCAATCGGCATCGGAATAACCAAGTAAATCAAATATGGATCCCCGAGGGTACCAAAGCCCAAACTTAGGAGTATAAGCCAAATATCTCAAGATTCGTTTTACGGCCGTAAGGTGGGATTCCTTAGGGTCGGATTGGAATCTTGCACACATGCATACAGAAAGCATAATGTCCGGTCGAGATGCACATAAATAAAGCAATGAACCAATCATTGATCGGTATACCTTTTGATCCACAGACTTACCTCCCGTGTCGAGGTCGAGATGTCCATTGGTTCCCATGGGTGTCTTGATGGGCTTGGCATCCTTCATTCCAAACTTGGTTAAAATGTCTTGTGTATACTTTGTTTGGCAAATGAAGGTGCCCTCTTGGAGTTGCTTGACTTGGAATCCTAGAAAATACTTCAACTCCCCCATCATAGACATCTCGAATTTTTGTGTCATGATCCTACTAAATTCTTCACATGTAGATTCGTTAGTAGACCCAAATATGATATCATCAACATAAATTTGGCATACAAACAAATCATTGTCAAGAGTTTTAGTGAATAAAGTAGGATCGGCCTTGCCGACTTTGAAGCCATTTGCAATAAGGAAATCTCTAAGGCATTCATACCATGCTCTTGGGGCTTGCTTGAGCCCATAAAGCGCCTTAGAGAGCCTATAGACATGATTAGGGTACTCACTGTCTTCAAAGCCGGGAGGTTGCTCAACATAGACCTCTTCCTTGATTGGTCCATTGAAGAAGGCACTCTTAACGTCCATTTGGTAAAGCTTGAAGCCATGGTAAGTAGCATAGGCTAATAATATGCGAATTGACTCAAGCCTAGCTACGGGTGCATAGGTTTCACCGAAATCCAAACCTTCGACTTGGGAGTATCCCTTGGCCACAAGTCGAGCTTTGTTCCTAGTCACCACACCATGCTCGTCTTGTTTGTTGCGGAAGACCCACTTGGTTCCTACAACATTTTGGTTAGGACGTGGAACTAAATGCCATACCTCGTTCCTCGTGAAGTTGTTGAGCTCTTCTTGCATCGCCATCACCCAATCTGAATCTTGAAGTGCTTCCTCTATCCTGTGTGGCTCAATAGAGGAAACAAAAGAGTAATGCTCACAGAAATGTGCAACCCGAGATCGAGTGGTTACCCCCTTATGAATGTCGCCGAGGATGGTGTCGACGGGGTGATCTCGTTGGATTGCTTGGTGGACTCTTGGGTGTGGCGGCCTTGGTTGTTCATCCTCCTTGTCTTGATCATTTGCATCTCCCCCTTGATCATTGCCATTATCTTGAGGTGGCTCATCTCTTTGATCTTCTCCTTCATCAACTTGAGCCTCGTCCTCATTTTGAGTTGGTGGAGATGCTTGTGTGGAGGAGGATGGTTGATCTTGTGCATGTGGAGGCTCTTCGGATTCCTTAGGACACACATCCCCAATGGACATGTTCCTTAGCGCTATGCATGGAGCCTGTTCTTCACCTATCTCATCAAGATCAACATGCTCTACTTGAGAGCCGTTAGTCTCATCAAACACAACGTCACAAGAAACTTCAACAAGTCCTGAGGACTTGTTAAAGACTCTATATGCCCTTGTGTTTGAGTCATATCCTAGTAAAAAAACCTTCTACAGTTTTAGGAGCAAATTTAGATTTTCTACCTCTCTTAACAAGAATAAAGCATTTGCTACCAAAAACTCTAAAATATGAAATATTGGGCTTTTTACCGGTTAGGAGTTCATATGATGTCTTCTTGAGGATTCGGTGTAGATATAACCGGTTGATGGCGTAGCAAGCGGTGTTAACCGCCTCGGCCCAAAACCGATCTGGTGTCTTGTACTCATCAAGCATGGTTCTTGCCATGTCCAATAGAGTTCGATTCTTCCTCTCCACTACACCATTTTGTTGTGGGGTGTAGGGAGAAGAGAACTCATGCTTGATGCCCTCCTCCTCAAGGAAGCCTTCAATTTGAGAGTTCTTGAACTCCGTTCCGTTGTCGCTTCTAATTTTCTTGATCCTTAAGCCGAACTCATTTTGAGCCCGTCTCGAAAATCCCTTTAAGGTCTCTTGGGTTTGAGATTTTTCCTGTAAAAAGAATACCCAAGTGAAGCGAGAATAATCATCCACAATAACTAGACAGTACTTACTCCCGCCGATGCTTATGTAAGCGATCGGGCCGAATAAATCCATGTGTAGGAGCTCCAGTGGCCTGTCACTTGTCATGATGTTCTTATGCGGATGATGAACACCAACTTGCTTCCCTGCTTGGCATGCGCTACAAATCCTGTCTTTCTCAAAATGAACATTTGTTAATCCTAAAATGTGCTCTCCCTTTAGAAGCTTATGAAGATTCTTCATCCCAACATGGGCTAGTCGGCGGTGCCAAAGCCAACCCATGTTAGTCTTAGCAATTAAGCAAGTGTCGAGTTCAGCTCTATCAAAATCTACCAAGTATAGCTGACCCTCTAACACACCCTTAAATGCTATTGAATCATCACTTCTTCTAAAGACAGTGACACCTACATCAGTAAAGAGACAGTTGTAGCCCATTTGACATAATTGGGATACGGAAAGCAAATTGTAATCTAAAGAATCTACAAGAAAAACATTGGAAATGGAATGGTCAGGAGATATAGCAATTTTAACAAGACCTTTGACCAAACCTTGTTTTCCATCCCCGAATGTGATAGCTCGTTGGGGATCTTGGTTTTTCTCGAAGGAGGAGAACATCTTCTTCTCCCCTGTCATGTGGTTTGTGCACCCGCTGTCGAGTATCCAACTTGAGCCCCCGGATGCATAAACCTACAAAACAAGTTTAGTTCTTGACTTTAGGTACCCAAATGGTTTTGGGTCCTTTGGCATTAGACACAAGAACTTTGGGTACCCAAACACAAGTCTTGGAGCCCTTGTGCTTGCCCCCAACATATTTGGCAACTATCTTGCCGGATTTGTTAGTCAAAACATAAGATGCATCAAAAGTTTTAAATGAAATGTTATGATCATTTGATGCACTAGGAGTTTTCTTTCTAGGCAACTTAGCATGGGTTGGTTGCCTAGAGCTAGATGTCTCACCCTTATACATAAAAGCATGATTAGGGCCAGAGTGAGACTTCCTAGAATGAATTCTCCTAATTTTGCTCTCGGGATAACCGGCAGGGTATAAAATGTAACCCTCGTTATCCTGAGGCATGGGAGCCTTGCCCTTAACAAAATTAGACAATCTTTTAGGAGGGGCACTAATTTTGACATTGTCTCCCCTTTGGAAGCCAATGCCATCCTTGATGCCCGGGCGTCTCCCATTATAAAGCATGCTACGAGCAAATTTAAATTTCTCATTTTCTAAGTTGTGCTCGGCAATTTTAGCATCTAGTTTTGCTATATGATCATTTTGTTGTTTAATTAAAGCCATATGATCATGAATAGCATTAACATCAACATCTCTACATCTAGTACAAATAGATACATGCTCAACAATAGATGTAGAGGGTTTGCAAGAATTAAGTTCAACAATCTTAGCATGAAGAATATCATTTTTATCTCTAAGATCGGAAACTGTAACTTTGCAAACATCATAATCTTTAGCCTTAGCAATTAAATTTTTATTTTCTACTCTAAGGCTAGCAAGAGAAATATTCAATTCTTCAATCCTAGCAAGCAAATCATCATTATTATCTTTAGGATTGGAAGTTGAAACAATGCAAACATGAGAATCAACCTTAGCATTTAAACTAGCATTTTCATTCCTAAGGTTGTCAATCATCTCACGGCAAGTGCTTAGCTCACTAGATAATTTTTCACATTTTTCTACTTCTAGAGCATAAGCCTTTTTAACCTTAACATGTTTCTTGTTTTCTTTAATTAGACAATCCTCTTGGGAGTCCAAAAGGTCATCCTTTTCATGAATAGCACTAATCAATTCATTTAATTTTTCTTTTTGCTCCATGTTAAGATTGGCAAAGAGAACACGCAAATTATCCTCCTCATCACTATTATTATCATCACTAGAAGACTCATATTTAGTGGAGGAGTTAGATTTAACCTTCTTCCGTTTGCCGTCCTTTGCCATGAGGCACTTGTGGCCGACGTTGGGGAAGAGAAGTCCCTTGGTGACGGCGATGTTGGCGGCGTCCTCGTCGTCGGAGGAGTCGCTTGAGCTTTCGTCGGAATCCCACTCCCGACAAACATGGGCATCGCCGCCCTTCTTCTTGTAGTACTTCTCTTTCTCCTTTCTTCTCCCCTTCTTGTCGTCGCCTCGGTCACTGTCACTTGATATAGGACATTTAGCAATAAAATGACCGGGCTTACCACATTTGTAGCAAACCTTCTTGGAGCGGGACTTGTAGTCTTTCCCCCTCCTTTGTTTGAGGATTTGGCGGAAGCTCTTGATGACGAGCGCCATCTCCTCATTGTCAAGCTTGGAGGCGTCGATTGGTTGTCTACTTGGTGTAGACTCCTCCTTCTTTTCTTCCGTCGCCTTGAATGCGACGGGTTGAGCTTCGGATGTAGATGGATCATCAAGCTCGTTGATCTTCCTCGAGTCTTCGATCATGCACTCAAAACTTACAAAATGCCCGATTACTTCCTCGGGGGTCATTTTAGTATATCTAGGATTACCACGAATTAATTGAACTTGAGTGGGGTTAAGGAAAATGAGAGATCTTAGAATAACCTTAACCATTTCGTGGTCGTCCCACTTGACGCTCCCGAGGTTGCGCACTTGGTTCACCAAAGTCTTGAGCCGGTTGTACATGTGTTGTGGCTCCTCCCCTTTGCGAAGCCGGAACCGACCGAGCTCCCCCTCGATCGTTTCCCGCTTGGTGATCTTGGTGAGCTCATCTCCTTCGTGCGCGGTTTTGAGCACATCCCAAACCTCCTTGGCGCTCTTCAACCCTTGAACTTTGTTATACTCCTCTCTACTTAAAGAGGCGAGGAGTATTGTTGTCGCTTGAGAGTTGAAGTGCTCGATTTGGGCCACCTCATCCTCATCATAATTCTTGTCCCCTACGGATGGTACCTGTGCACCAAACTCAACAACATCCCATATACTTTTGTGGAGTGAGGTTAGATGAAATCGCATTAAATCACTCCACCTAGCATAATCTTCACCATCAAAAGTTGGTGGTTTGCCTAATGGGACGGAAAGTAAAGGTGCATGTTTAGAAATGCGAGGATAGTGTAGGGGGATCTTACTAAACTTCTTACGCTCTTGGCGTTTAGAAGTTACGGAGGGTGCATCGGAGTCGGAGGTTGATGTTGATGAAGTGTCGGTCTCGTAGTAGACCACCTTCCTCATCCTCTTTTGCTTGTCCCCACTCCGACGCGGCTTGTGGGAAGAAGATTTTTCCTTCTTCTCTTTGTGGTGAGAAGAAGATTTCTTCTCCTTCCCTTTGTTGGAGGAGATCTTCTTCTTCTCCTTCCTCTTGGTGCGGGACTCTTCCGATAAAGTGCTCCCGTGGCTTGTAGTGGGCTTTTCGCCGGTCTCCATCTCCTTCTTGGCGTGATCTCCCGACATCACTTCGAGCGGTTAGGCTCTAATGAAGCACCGGGCTCTGATACCAATTGAAAGTCGCCTAGAGGGGGGGTGAATAGGGCGAAACTGAAATTCTCAAATTTAATCACAACTACAAGCCGGGTTAGCGTTAGAAATATAATAGAGTCCACGAGAGAGGGTGCAAAACAAATCGCAAGTGAATAAAGAGTGAGACACGTGGATTTGTTTTACCGAGGTTCGGTTCTTGCAAACCTACTCCCCGTTGAGGAGGCCACAAAGGCCGGGTCTCTTTCAACCCTTACCCTCTCTCAAACGGTCCCTCGGACCGAGTGAGGTTTTCTTCTCAATTACTTGGAACACAAAGTTCCCACAAGGACCACCACAAGATTGGTGTCTCTTGCCTCAATTACAAGTGAGTTTGATCGAAATGAAGTATCAAAGAAGGAAAGCACGATTGCAAAAAGCCAAGCGACAAGAGCGACAAATAACACACGAATCACTTTCTCTCTCAAGTCACTAATCACTAATGATCTCTTTTCTCAATTGTGAAACTTGGAGAGATGGAGGCTTTGAATGTGTCTTGGAGTGAATTGCTAGCTCTTGTATTGAATGTTGAAGGTTGGAATGCTTGGGTGTGGTGAATGGAGGTGGTTGGGGTGGTATTTATAGCCCCCAACCACTTCCTAGCCGTTGCTCCATTCTGCCGACCGCGGACGGTCCGCCCGCCTGGTCCGGACGGTCCGCGCCTGTAGATCAACGGCTGAAAATGCAACGGTCAGCAGTAACGGCTATATCAACGACTATATTGCATTTAATGCGTCGTCAGATGTCAGATAAAGCCTGGCGCGGACGGTCCGGTCGTGTACCCCGGACGGTCCGCGCGGACGCTAAAATTCATTTTACCGAACCCGTCACCTTCGGGTTTTTCGGTTCCTCACCTACCGGACGGTCCGCGCCTGAGGCCGGACGGTCCGCGCGAGGTCACAGACGGTCCGCTCTTCTCCTCCGGACGGTCCATAGTGCAGACTCAGATTTTTGCATTGGTTCTGTCCGAGGGTCATCCTGGTGGTGCGGACGGTCCGCCGCAAGGGCCCGGACGGTCCGCGCTTGGCCTGTTTTTCCAAAAAGCTTCTCCTGTCCGGAATAATCTACGGTATTCCGGACAGTCGATTTAGTATGTTTGTAGATGAACCTTTGGCACCTGTAGAACGTATATTCTAGAGCAAACTAGTTAGTTCAATTATTTGTGTTGGGCAATTCAACCACCAAAATCAATTAGGAAGTAGGTGTAAGCCTAATTCCCTTTCACTTCTCTTCCGTCGCTTTGAATGCGACGGGTTGCACCTCGGGTGTGGAGGTGGCACCTTGCTCCAAGTTGACAATATGTTTGAAGTCTTTGATCATTAGCTCAAAGCTCACAAACTTGCCTATCACTTCCTCGGGAGACATTAGTTTATATCTAGGATCTCCACGAATTAATTGCACTTGAGTAGGATTGCGAAAGACAAGGGATCTAAGAATAACCTTGAACATTTCATGGTCATCCCACTTGGTGCTCCCGAGGTTGCGCACTTGGTTCACCATTGTCTTTAGCTGGTTATACATTGCTTGCGGCTCTTCTCCTTTGTTGAGGACGAATCTTCCGAGTTCTCCCTCGATCGTTTCGCGCTTGGTGATCTTGGTCACCTCGTTCCCTTCGTGCGCGGTCTTGAGCACGTCCCAAATTTCTTTGGCGCTCTTTAACCCTTGCACCTTGTTATACTCCTCTCGACACAAGGAGGCGAGGAGTATAGACATGGTTTGGGAGTTAAAGTGCCTAATTTGGGCGGTCTCGTCCGAGTCGTAGTCTTTGTCCCCCACCTTAGGTACCTATGCTCCATACTCAACAATATCCCAAATACTTTTGTGGAGTGAGGTTAGATGGTGCCTCATTTTGTCACTCCACATACAATAATCTTCACCATCAAAATATGGTGGTTTTCCTAGGAGAACGGAAAGTAATGGAGCGCGCTTTGAAATACGAGGATAGCGTAGGGGCATCTTACTATACTTCTTGCGCTCATGGCGCTTAGAAGCGACGGACGAGTCAGAGCTTGATGTGGAGGGTGACGAAGAGTCGGCCTCGTAGTAGACCACCTTCTTCATCTTCTTCTTCTTGTCACCTCTCCGATGTGACTTGATGGAGGAAGAGGATTCCTCCTTGTGCTTGTTGCCGGACTCCCTTGAAAGGGTTCTCCCCGAGCTTGCGGGCTTGTCGCCGGTCACGATCTCCCTCTTGGCGTGATCTCCAGACATCACTTCGAGTTTGTTAGACTCTTAATGAAGCACTGGCTCTGATACCAATTGAAAGTCGCCTAGAGGGGGGTGAATAGGCGTAATTTAAAATTTACAACTTTAAACACACACTACAAGTCGGGGTTAGCGTTAGAACTAAAGTCAAGTCTGGAAGAGAGGGAAAACAAATCAAACGAGAATCAAGTGAATAAACACAATGATTTGTTTTACCGAGGTTCAGTTCCAAAGAACCTAGTCCCCGTTGAGGAGGTCACAAAGACTGAGTCTATTTCAACCATTTCCCTCTCTCAAACGGTCACATAGACCGAGTGAGCCTTCTTCCTTAATCTCATGGGTCACTGAGAGTCTAAGACCCCACAAGGACCACCACACACTTGGTGTCTCTTCCTTCGCTTACAAAGCACTTGAGAATAGGAATAGAAAAGAAAAAGGCCAAGCCAAACAACAAGAGCAACAAAGAACACAAGAAAACCCTCTCTCAAATCCCTAATGGAATTGAGTTGATTTGGAGGCTTGGAGAGGATCCAATCTATTTGATGTGTCTTGGAGTGGAGTCTTTTTCTATTGTATTGAATGCAATGTTTGGAATGCTTGGATGGATATGAATGAGGTGGTTGGGGGTATTATAGCCTCCAACCACTTCCATAGCCGTTGGGGAGGCTGATGGCGATGGGCGCACCGGGCAGTCCGGTGCGCCACCGGACAGGTACTGTGCGCTGTCCGGTGCGCCACCACATCACCCACTCGTTAGGGTTCGGAGCTTGGGCGACTATTGGAGCTTTATCCTCTTGCGACACCGGATAGTCCGGTGCCCTCTGACTTCGCTGCTCTGACTTCTGCCGTGACACTGCTCACCTGTCAGAGTCGACCGTTGACGCAAGTTAGTCGATGCTTCGGTGGCACACCGGACAGTCCGGTGGCATGCCGGACAGTCCGGTGAATTATAGCGGAGCGTGCCTGCATTTTCCCGAGAGTGGCTGGTTGGCACTTGTACGGTCCTGGTGCACCGGAAAATCCGGTGCGCCATTCTTCAGCGCACTCAAGTCCTTTTGCTCCGTTGAATTTGTGTCCCTAACTTGATTCTTTTTATTGGTTTGTGTTGAACCTTATGCACCTGTAATACATAAATTCTAGAGCAAACTAGTTAGTCCATATGTTTGTGTTGGTCATTCAACCACCAAAAAAAATTGTAGGAAATGGTTAACCCAATTTCCCTTCACTTGGCCTCCCATCACAAAAGTGGTTGGGTCCTGAACTGTATATGGCACAAATCCCCATGGGAACAAGGGATTCACCATGATTCAGTATAACCCTATTGCAAGACAAAAGGATGTGACTGGGTCCATCGAGGATAATATTACCAGGGAGAGGGACCCCACATCTAAAGGATTGAATACAAGTCCATATGTTAGCTTAACAAATAAGTCTTAGGTACAACACATTAAATATGTGATATGCGACATTATTGGCTTGACAAGTGTGTTATTGTCATGACTTAGACTATAAGATACTTGATACCACCATATGGTATGTGCATTGATCTTTTTGCCACACGAGCGCACGCAAAGTGTACTATGAAATATTATCAAGTGCAAAAGGCTAGACCAGCTACCAAATACATCATATTGAACAACTCAGGCCTTGTTGCCCATAGATGTGACATATCATACTGGCCCTTGCGATAGATATGACAATCGTTTGGGGGAAGGACATGTCTGGCACTATCGATGTTTGTGACCCGACCGCGCACCACAGAGTTACCCACTTGGTGCTTTTGGGTAGGACGACGTCGTTGATTGTGACTCAATGGTACGTGCAGAGGCACGTCAGTATTGCTCGTAGATTTATACAGGTTCAGGCCGCTTTGAATTGTGTAACATCCTACGTCCTGTTGTGGCTAGGTATTGATTTCTGGAGTATGAGGATTACAATTGAGCTTTGAGATGGCTCAGTTGTTGTTGATGAGGACAGGGGTGAAATGGTGTAAGATGAGATGATTTTGTAGGGGTTCCCCCTTGGCCTTATATACACGACCAGAGAGTTATTCCTTTACAAGTTGTGATCATTATCTACTTTACTTATCTCCTTCTTTGTTGCAACTTGTAGTCCAATTTATCCGGAGTCTTGATCGCCTTGTCGCCCGAGTTATCACCGAATGCATAGCTCCCCGGGTGCTTGCAACTGCATCACCTGAGATATCAGTGCTTCAGTAGCGCCTAACTCAGACGTCGGTCTTTGTCGTCTTGGATCGGGCTTGCCTAACCCAGCTACTTCCTGCCGGCCCATTCCGTAGAACGACCCAGTGGGAGGCTCGTCAGGCGGCCCGTGATACATTTTAGTGTCCATGAGGATCCGGGGGATATCTATCCCCCCACAGGCACTACCATAATCGAGAGCATGTGCCTCAGTACGACTCCCAAAATAGGATAAGAATGAGGTAGTTGGGCCTTAGCAGGTAGAATCCGAGGTTTATGTAACCTCTCTTCTTTCCTTGCGCTACAAAAGGGAGGGGTTGAGTAAAGTTTAAGGGGTTTACACGTTAGACATTTTTCAAACTCTTGCACTAGAGTTCATCTAGTAGACATGCATAAAGGTAGATTAAGACTCTAGGCTAAAACTCCCACGACACCCATGATGTGCATGAGAGTGAGCTAAAATGTCTTTCAGGATCACTGGTGTTTGGACTTGTAATATATTTCTCCTTTATGTCCCATTAATTGATAAGTAGCAAGAATAGGTTGGGTATTAAGCATAAATATCAAGAAGGAGCGAAAGTGAATATATTAAAAATATATATCTTAAAAAGTCATTCCACTTTCACCCCTATCTTTGTGTGAAAGAGTTATTTAAAAA
This sequence comes from Zea mays, assembly GCF_902167145.1. NCBI lineage: Eukaryota > Viridiplantae > Streptophyta > Magnoliopsida > Poales > Poaceae > Zea > Zea mays. Next base: position 147,715,988 of record NC_050097.1, read on the forward strand.
GTATTTTTTTAAAATTATTCTATTTCTATTCTTGCGCCTTCTTTGTAGGGTTGCACCAATATATACGATTTCCTTCTATAAATAAGCTATAGATATATATAGATAACGTGGATTGTGGTTTACGTCCTTCCGGGGTTTTATAGTAACTAGGTATGTGCCCGTGCGTTGCAACGGGAGTACGCTAGTGTCAGAGACCATAATTAGGGGTACCCCAAGACTTCTAAACTCGGCTGGTAATCACCATCAGCACAAGCTGCAAAAGCCTGATGGACGCAATTTAGGTCAAGGCTCCGTCCACTCAATGGACACGATCTCGCCTCGCCCGAGCCCAGCCTCGGGCAGGAACAGTAGACCCAGGCGGATTTACGCCTCGTCCGAGGGCCTCCTCAAGCAACAGGCGCACCTTCAACTCGCCCGAGGCCCAGCTCGGGCAGGCTTCGCAGTGAAGCAACCTTGGCCAGATCGCCTCGCCAACCGACCGTATCGAGGAGCATTCAATGCAAGGATCGCCTGCTGTGCCACCCGCCAGGGTGAGGCTGACAGCAGCCGAGTCCAGCCTTAGGCGCCATAGGAACTCCGCCTCGCCCGACCCCAGGGCTCGGCCCCCGCCTCGACCTCGGAAGACGGTGTCCGCCTCGCTCGACCCCAGGGCTCGGCCCCCGCCTCGACCTCGGAAGACGGTCTCCGCCTCGCCCGACCCTAGGGCTCGGACTCAACCTCAACCTCGGAAGACGGTCTCCGCCTCGCCCGACCTTGGGGCTCGGACTCAACCTCGACCTCGGAGGAGTCACCGCCTCGCCTGACCTTGGGCTCGGACCGACCACGTTACAGGGGGTACATCATTACCCTACCCCTAGCTAGCTCAGGCTTCGGGGAACAAGACCGGCGTCCCATCTGGCTCGCCCCGGTAAACAAGTAATGATGGCACCCCGCGTGCTCCCATGACGACAGCGGTTCTCAGCCCCTTACGAAAGCAAGGAGACATCAGCAAGGACCCGGCAGCCCCGACAGATGTGCTTCTATATGGCTCAAGCGCTCCTCCGACGGCCACGACATCACATGCACAGGGCACTAACACCTCTCCGACAGCCACGTCGGCATGTACATAGGGCTCTGGCTCCTCTCTGTCGGACACGTTAGCATACTGCTACACCCCCCATTGTACACCTGGACCCTCTCCTTACATCTATAAAAGGAAGGTCCAGGGCCCTCGTACGAGGAGGTGGCCGCGCGGGAGGACGGGCTAACGGACAGGCTCTCTCTCTCTCTCTCTCTCTCCCTCCCTCCCTCGCGGACGCTTGTAACCCCCTACTGCAAGCAAATCAATTTCTATCAATTTTTAGAAGGTTAAATGGTCCACCAAACAATTTATTTTTCTCAAATTCTCCGAGCATTTACTGCACCCCTTTTAATCGTTGTTGAGTTTCTGTGGTTAGAAGTGTGTAGTAAATATTATAACGTGCTTTTAGAACCATCTTCAGTTGATGAATGCTTCAGTCGATTAAAAGTAGTATGATCTTTTCTATGTCGTACTAACATATTCTAAATTTTAAAATGAAATAATGAAGCAAAATGTCATTTTGTCTCAAGGAACCTTGAAGCAAGAACAAGATTACACCATATTAACTCAAGATGACTTGGTGATAAACTGATACTTGCAGATAAGGAAGAAATGAATCTCAACATGAGCTCTCCGATCAAACGATGTTCATTTACTGCAATCCGAAGGTTCGACATTGTTCACAACCATTACCATCCAAATCCAAGCAACTGAAACCTATTTTAGGCTTACTGCTTCAATTATACACAGACAAAACCCGACAGTACCATGTTGGAGACGTCATACTGGTCACAAGTCTAATAACATTAGTGACCTCAAATCTCCAACAAAACAACAAATTAACCGCTCCCATTAATGCTTTGTCCTTCAGACCAGTATGGCTGTTGCAATTTAGCAACGAACTCGCACAATCTGCTCTTGCAATTTTTCTTCGGTCAGCCCCACTCGCATTAATGCTTTGTCCTTCGATGGTTACTGAGAAGATATTCATTGCAGTATTTGTTGTATTCATACATTCAAATTTGTAACAAATATGTTATTGTTGCAGGATTATCATAAAACAAGAGTAGTCACCCTAGTTGGAGCACCAGACAAGTTATCTCTGGTGGGCCATGTAACATAGTGAGAAGCTAATATGGAAGACTGGAAGTGATACCATACTTTGGCCTAATGATGGTGCAATTGCATTACCGGATTTACAACATAAGCGGCAAAGGAAAGAAAACTAAAACATGCTTCAATTGCTTACCCCCTATTAGCTGGGACTGAAAGAAGATCAGCTTGTACTGCACACATGGAGAAGTCAGTCATTGTACAAACAAGTCCAACAATAGGTAAGCTAACCAACCTGTAACAATTTTTAGTAGAGAGTCTAGCTTAACAGTCACATCATTCCGAAATATCCTAACTACTCGACAAAGGTAGCCCTTCAAAGGACCCTTTCTAATGCGCAACATCTGCCCAATAGAGAAAAGTTGTTCTCTGGTGCTCCTGTAAGGCCCTTCAGCTGTATTATGAAGGAAATCAGAACGATGTACTTACATGCAGAAAATATTACAGAAGAAAACAAGAAACACTTACTGTTTATCCTAGAATATATGTTGTATCCTAGAAGAGAATTTCAAAAGCTTTGTTTCTGTCGGTTGTATCCCCCAATAAATCAAAGAACTAAGTGCAACCTTTTTATACAGAAATCCATCCTTGAACATCAAACCATCAAGTACTTCAAAAACTTCGCTAGTCTGACGATCGCGCTTTATTTCAATGTGAGGCCTGAAGAACCTGCATGACAAATAACAGTTTGGAAACTGTGTCAAGACTGGTTAAAATAAAATAGAAGCTTAATGGATGTAGGACAAGGAAGCTTTCAGAAGTAAGGAAAAAATTACTCAAGTTCTTGGGAGCTGATCAACCGTGGGGTAGGAACTGTAGCTTCTTTTAGTGAAACTGCACCACCCTGCAAAGACCGAAATATGAAGATAAGTTAAGTAATAAGCAACACAAGGTAAGCTTGTTTTTTTTGCCAAGGAACACACCTAATAAAAAATAGTTGAGTCTAGCAAAAACACTGTTACAAGATTAAAACAAGAGCTGCCATCCACGTATTTATTTCTCTTGGTGTTTTGATTAGTTCCTTACACCTAAAATCATCCTAGGACCTATCAGACCAGTTAACATGTTAACATTTATTTTCTAAAAATTAGCACGCTTTTTATCAGGGTGCCATAAGGAAATCAGTTTGACAGCGCGACCGCGTGGGCCGGGACCGCGCGTGGGGACCGGGAGCGTAAGCGTGGACAGCAGGGACCGATGAGTGCGCCGGCGGACAGGCTACGCCAGGGATCGCGCCGTCGCGGGGGCTGGCGTTTGCCGGCTGGGGAGCGAGGAGTTTCCGCTGTCGCCACGAGGACCGAGGTATTAACTGCCACTTGTTTGGCTTACCAGAACTCGTGGGGCAAGGGAGGGGGGCGCTGGCGCGACGGCGTTCATGGAGGTTGAGGGGGTAGGGGCGCGAAGACTTCAGACATCGTGGACACAGACGCGACACGGGGGCAGCAGGGGCAGCAGACGCGACATTGGTTGTTGGCGGCGTGGAAAGCTGGAGAGCCGACGCAGATGGAGCGCGTGGACTGCGATGCATGGCGGAGGCGATGCTAGTAGGATATGAATAATAAAAGGAAAAGATGACCAGTCAGAAATACGACTGTTATGTTAAATAACCTGTGTCAGACGAGCTCGCCACCACCCATAATTATCCTTTGACATCTCCTCCCAGTTATATGTAGGAAAACCCCAATTTTGTCCATTCTTGTCAAAATAATCAAGAGGCGCTCCAGTAGTGGTATTCATGCGAAACAAGGTTGGGTATACCCAAGTATCGACACTATTCCTATCAACACCAATAGGTAAATCACCTTTCAGGATAACATTTTTCTTTCTTGCATATGTTGCTGCCTCAGATAACTAAAAAAATAATGTCAAAAATAAATACATGAGAGTAGTACTATGAGCAGTTCAGAACGACAATACAACAACAGGAAATACTTACTTGTATATATAGATGGTACTGAACATAGTAATGAAAACGTATAACATCATGGTGTAAAGTACCTTCAGAAATAAGTTTGTCAAGCTAAAACACATTACAAAGGGAAACCATCTTAGTGCTCATAAACATGTGCTCTCATAAAAAAAATAGAACAACATGTTCTTAGCAAGCTATAGTGGGAGAAAAGATACAAATACCAAATGCAGAATAATATTCTGAATACCTTATCCTTGGAAAACTGAGAAAAAACGATCCCATTGACTGTGATCAGAAGTCCCGCAAAAAGCAAAATGCCGCATATGGTTTCAACCATTCCTATTGGAGCAGTGTGAAAGCTTATCACATACAGTTTGGAATAGGAAATCAAGTACCATGATTACACATGAGAAACGAAATGGCAGTGAATGTACCTCGTTTTCAGATAAGAACTGCTGGAAAGAACTGGAGTTTAGCACTTTTTCCTTTTCTAAATTGAATATTTTTCTAGCAATCGACAATTTTGTGGACAATGCTGCCTCGTAGTCGACATCCTAATTTACATGTCATTTCCAAGTTAAGAAATAACCAAACATTAAAGATTTACTCAGAGATCTACAACAGTCAAAGACAACATGCAAATGCAATAACCTTTTTATCCAATTGCTTCTTTGCCTGCTGAATTTCTTCCTGTAGTAAATTTTAAATTGGGTACCAAACGAGGTGAGTAACAAACATTTAGTGGAATAAAAATAACACAGCCAAGACATACAATGAATAAATTTGAAAGCATAACAAAGGTATACCTTAACACAGGAATTGCATCTGAAAGTGCTTGTACCCTCAGGTACAAGGGATGCAAAGCAAACACAGAGAGGGAGCTGTAATTCACACATGAGGGGCACTGCTACTGTTTAGATAACGTCCTTACTAATTTCAAGAAAAACAACCATTATGAGCAGGAAACCTTTGGTATCGAATATTAGTCATACCTGTACGGATAAGAATCCCACCTCATCCCATGAACTGAAGTATCGTTGATTGGAAGGAGCTGAACAAGATGGAAGCCCAAATTGACTGCCCAGTCAACAAGAAGTTTAAGATCTAGAAATTCTCCAACGCCAAGGTCCTGATATGATCTGATTGAAAACATGGGTACAGCAACACCTGCACCCCTCCATGGTGCATCCTGGTAAATACAGATGAAGTATTAGTACACAATTTGGCTGTGTATGATGCATTGATGCATACTGATTCTCTCCTGCTCCGTTTGCCCAGCACCTCCAGCTACGTGCTGCCCTTCAGAGACAAGCATTAAGATGACTGATTTTGGCCAGCTGAAGCGACGCACGCACCTGGCAAGAAGAGCAGCAGCGACGCTTGATCCACGACCGGGTGGCCGCACTCGACGGGAGAGAATCAGCGTGGCGGCCCACCGTCGTCCCGGCACAGGACCTTGGCCGCCGCGAAGTAGTCCTTGACGGTCACGGAGCCAAAGCCGTAGTCGTAGAGGACCTCCAGCCCCTCTCCTGCTCCTCCTTCACCGGCAGCCCCTCGTTGTCCTTATCCTCCTCCACCTTCTCCTTCCTCTCCACCGCGGCCCCTGCAGATCCGTTCACTGTCATCGTCACTGTCGTCGACGCGTCGAGGGCTTGTGCGGAGGGCGAACCGCGCCTGGAGTCGGGCGCTGCGGTTTGTTTCCATGACCGAGACGCACGGCGATGGAGGCGGAGGTTGTTGAGAGCGGGCGTAGCGGGGATTCATCGCGGGCGGTTGGGGAATCGCGTCGGGAGGGGGCGGTCGTGCGCGTGATCCGCGGGCGGTTGGGGAATCGCGGCGGTGGGGGGCGAGGGGAATCACAACGACGGTCGCGTTATCCGCGGGCGGGAGGGGATGCGGCGGGGGCAGTCTACACTGCCCCCTTAATAGTTAGTAGAGATATATCCAATGGCTCTGTGATAATCAAATATATTTACTGAATAGAAAAGTCAAAGGTTTATTTGTTTTTTATTGGTGGTGGTGTGGTGTGGTGACTGGTGGGGGTGCAGGCTGGAGACCCGTTGTATGCAGGAGTACTACTCGTTTGTAGACCAGGCCCACGGAACCGAACAGAGAAAAATTCGCAGCCGCCCCAATCACATCAATCTCAACGAGTCAGCAAAGAACTCCTTTAAAACCCCACGCGCACGCCACGCCGGAGCTATTTTCACGCCACGCCACGCCACGCCTCTCTCCTCTCCTCTCCTCTCCTCTCCTCCTCCCATCTCATCATCTCATGGCCGCCTCGCGCGTCGGCGACCCGGCGGAGTCCTCGCGCCTGCGTATCGGCGACGAGATCGCGTGGTCCGAGATCAGCGGCGTCTACGACCGCGACGACTCGCTCAAGGAGAACACCAACCCCAAGTGCCTCCTCAAGAACCACCCCGGCGGAGGCGGAGGCGGAGGCGGCCAGGCCAACGGCTCCTCGCAGCGGTTCTCTGGCAACCTCAAGCCGACGGCGGCGCCCATCATCGGCCTCTCCGGCAAGCTCGGCCAGGGCGGCGCGCGGCGGCACCACCCGCCTGCCATCTTCCCCAAGAAGGCCAAGACCGGCGGCGGCGGGCGCGCGCCCAGGGCCGCCGTCCCGGAGCCCAGCTCGCCTAAGGTGTCCTGCATCGGCAAGGTGCTCTCGGACCGCGAGCGCGGGCGCCTGGGCCGCCCGCCGCGGCCTCGCGGCGCCGCGGGCGGGTGCTGCGGAGGCCTAGCGTTCTTGATGCGGCGGAGCAGGTCCAGGAACAGCGTCGAGTGCGTCGACCAGTCTCCTCCTCCTCCGCCGCCGCCCCTGGCCGAGGCGTCCAGGCGGAGGGAGAAGAGGGAGTCGGCGCAGGAGGCGGAGGCTGAGCCGGCGCCGGGGCTGGGCGGCATGCGGCGGTTCGCGTCCGGGCGGCGGGCTGCGGAGTGGGCGGCCGAGGTGGACGGCGACGGACGCGTCGCGACGTCTGGGCCGTTGTAGCGCGTGCGCAGGTGGGTAGGCAGGCCCCCGTGTAGTAGGCGGTTTGGGTGCGTGGGTTTCGGTTTGCTTTGTTGCTCTTTGTACACACTTGTTGAAATTAGATTAGAAATTGAGATTTTGGCTTGTCAAGCTTTTTTGGTTGCTCTGTTTTTATCTTCTCTCCAGCTATATACCAAGGAAGTAGGTAGCTTTGGTGTTTCCATTCATGGCGAGATCCGTGATTAATTTCGCCTCTGAATAACGCCCTTATCTTCTCCACATCGACGACGCTCATACCAGAGACAACATCGTAGTCGTAGGAGTCCATTCAATGCCCATGGCCATGGGAATAACAATTTCTTGCATGCCACTTTGATTTCTGTAACGAGTTTCAACTTTCAACATATACCTTCTACTAGTAGTGGAAATCAAGCATTCGTTGTTTCTTAGGATTCCTTTATCTTGGCGAGTGGCTATTGTGGTCATCAATCTACATCTACTACTTTTGCACTATCAAGCAACATGTCTTCGGAGTAAGGGCCTGTTTGTTTATCCTCCAGATTATATAATCTAGATTAAATAATCCTAAGAGGCAAACAAACAGTCCAGCTTATTTGCCCAGATTATATAATCTAACCCCTTGGATTATGATAATCCATAAGCAAGTGGGGAGATGCTTATTTCAGATTATTTTTTTCCCACTTCCCCACTACCCTTTCAAGTTTCCTAGAAATTACCCACCATTGCCATTATAATCCACCGAATCGGTTTTGCGCCTAGTACTAGTCAATTTGGGGATGAAGAAGGTGACATGAATGCCTTCCGTGATAATATTGCTAATGCAATATTTGCCAATGTCAATTGAATTTTTTTTTCATACATGAGTTTCAACCTAGTACAAATATAGAGGGCATTCTTGTCTTCCTCATACAAAAGAATCATATTAACAACTCAAATAATCTAGGTAAACAAACAGGACTACTCAATCCAAAATAATCCGGATTATATAATCCAAATTATATAATCCTCCAAAAATAATCCAGATTATATAATCTATAGGGGTAAACAAACAGGCCCTAAGACATGTTTCTTAGGGTTCCTATTTTTTATTGGTCATCGTTTATCAACATATCTTGTTTTCCTTCCTATATACTATTTGTCATCTTCACTAACCAAAACTGTTTATCGCAGCTTCGCTAATCAGATATCGAAGCGGAGTAGTTTCTTTTTGGATCCGCACCATTCAACTTTGGTTCCATTCCTTTCAACCGGTTTTAATTAAGACGCCTCACTCTGATTTCAATCATTACAACCAGTTCAAGACATTATACTCCTTTTACTGTCAACCCTGATTTTACTCTTTTTATCCTAGTTTAAGATAGTTCACTATGATTTCAGTCATGTTATTTTATTTGCATTGGTATGGGTGCCCACGAGTTTCACATCCATCAGTTGTGAATCTAGGTGTCAAATTCCACTCATGGGTTTACACCCGACCCGACCTCCTAAAATGATGGGATGTTGGGTTGTGTTTAGGTGTGACTTTTCACCCATGTGTGCCCGATGAGTCTTAGAATACGAATTTTGAGTCCTTGTTCGCACACGATTTTAGTCTAGCCCAATAAAATCCTAGGTCATTGTAATACCCAAGTTGTAAAGAGTAAAAAAATTGCCTTATATGATTTGCCCCTATTTATTAGTACATGTGAACACCCACAATTAAAAGTGAAATAATTAATAAATGACACGTAAGTAAGTAACCTATGCATCATGCTGGACTTCTTTTGTTTGTTTGTGCATCAAACACAAAAATTATAAAGGAGGCAAGTCTAGTTTCGAATTCAAATTAGGGCATCAAATAAAATGGGAATAGTAGAGTTAAAGAATGTAGGATATCCAATGATTATGCTAATAAATAAGTGATAATTATCTCAAAAGGAGATAGTATTATTCATAATAAGGTTTAATTAGCCGCATGAAGGTATGAAGTTCAAATCACTAATTCAAATTTATTAGAAAACTTGAAATTGGCAAAATAAAAAGAAATAAGAAAAAGGAAAATCTCAAACTCGCGTGCTGGGCCGTTATTTCCATGGCTCGACCCATTCCACAGAGTCCATCGCCCCCGCGCGGCCCACCTCCTACTGCTAGAATTGACGCACCGGTGGTCACTAAACCGCGGGACCGCCCTATCACACTAACCACGACCTCGGTCCACTTCTCAGTCTCCCGGACGCTTTCCGCTAGTCATTGACTGGTGGACCACCCCGGCGGAGGTCTTCTTCTCCGCGAATCTTGCGTGCGGGCGTAACAGAACGCCGCCGCACCCTCACCACCTCCGCCACGATCCCCTCGCCCCGCTGACTGGTTAGCCTATCCACTTGCACATATAAGTCGGGATGGGGCCCCTTGGCCGCGCTCGCGCGTCCCATGCCATTGAGAACAGCCCAGCCACTGTTCCATAGTTCCGAGAAGAGGTTGAGAGAGGGAGAGAGAGAGAGGGAGAGAGGGCACTGCGAGGTCGCAGCGACTCCTCATCGTCGAGCGTGGTCCAGTGGGTGCCTTGGTGGAGCGCCTAGAAGGGTGAATTGTAGCGCGTGCCTCCTGGATGAATTGTGGCTCTGGTCCCAGGGAATTCCTCACCAGAATTTGTATCTCCATCGCGGGACCGTCCTCCGCCGTGACCCTGAGTTTCTGTTGCGCCACCGTTGGTGAGGCTTCTCTTGAGTTCACTACCTCTTCCTCGTTGCTTTGCATCAAGTAGGGGATCGAACTTGGTCACTGGTTTGGAGTTTGCGAGTGCTCCGGCGAGCCTTAGCCGTGCGCGTTGGGCGGTGCCGCCGTCGGGATGGCCTGTGGGCAGGGGGGCTAACCGGAGCCGTAGATCGTTGCGTGGACGATCGCGATTAGATTCAAGATACCCCCTTCGTCGATGTTGATCTGGCGCATTGATCAGTGATCGTGCGATCGGGACGGGTTTTCCGATTCATTAAATCCTGAACGTGTGACCTAGATCCGACGGTTGTGATTAGAAGGCAGGCGCAGGGATGTAGATCTAATCTGTCGCGTGAATTTTGGATCCGACGGCCCTGGACCCACGATGCCTCTTCGCGGATCAGTTTTGCACATGAGTCACTCTGTTATTTTAGAATAAACCCGCCGTCCACATTCACTATTCATTGAGTCTAGGAATTAATGCGCAGAGACCCCTGTGCTTTCCAGAAAATGAGGCCTAGTCCAGAGTAATATACAACCAGAGAAATTAAATTATAAGTGAATTTTTAATGTATAAATAAATGCTAGAACTTGTATAAATCATAGAAAATTCAAATAAACTCCAAATTAATCCATTTCACTTCCTATAATTTTGTAATATTATTCTCTATCAAATAGTGTCTCTGTTTTGACATGAAAAACATATTAAAATGTATCTCCTAATTAATCTTGTATCAAATACATAAAACCTAAGACAAAATTAAAATTATTTCTCTATTTAAAAAAATGCTCTGAGCCATGATGGATTCCACACCTTGGAATCCTACACTTATGATCTTTTTAAGAGATAGGAAACCTAAGACAAAATTAAAACTATTTCTCTATTTTAAAAAATGTTGGTTGATTGTTCTGATGATCAATGCCTGATTTGCTTCTTTGATTGATTGAAATAGTATAGATGTCCATCTTAGCATGTACCACCATAAGGTAATGAATTAACTTTAGTATGCAATACACTTAGCTAATAAATCCCCAAAAGTAACATGCTTCGTAATTACATGCCTTGTCCACAATCCTTTCTTTCTTACCCTGTGTTTCTAACACAGATGGGCTACCCCTATCGTGTTAGAAGAGAGCAGTATAGACGTGATCCTTGGTATGTCATGGTTAAGAAAGGCAAAGGCAGTTTACACACTGTGCTAAAGGAACCATAGAATCACCAGTTCCAAAGGAGAAAGATTTGAAGTTGGTAGATGGGAAGTTTGTTGGTGACAACATCCGTGTGGTTAGGGATTTTTCGAATGTCTGTAGAAGAGTTAATAGAACTTAAGAAGCAGTTAACAGAGTTGCAAGAGGCTGGGTACATTCGACTGAGTTCTTCACCTTGGGGAGCGCCGATTCTGTTTGTACAAAAGGACGGATCACAACTGATGTGTGTGGATTATAGGTCCCTTAATGATGTTACCGTGAAGAACAAGTACCCGTTACCCCGCATTGAGGATTTATTTGATCAGATGAGAGGTGCTAGGGTATTCTCGAAGATTGATCTCCGATCGGGTTATCACCAAGTGAAGATTAGGCCATCGGATATTCCCAAGATGACTTTCTCAACCTGATATGGTTTATATGAGTTCACTTTATGTCATTTGGACTAACTAATGCACCAACCTATTTTATGAATCTAAAGAATAAGGTGATCATGATCTAGACAAATTCGTCGTGGTTTTCATCGACGATATTCTTAATTATTCCAAGAGTGACAGTGATCATGAGGAACATCTGAGATTGGTGCTACAGAAGCTACGAGATAATCAACTTTATTCCAAGTATAGCAAATGCGAGTTATGGATTGACAAGGTGCCATTCCTTGGACATATCATTTCTAATGGAGGGATATCAGTGGATCCTGCTAAAGTCAAGGAGATAGTGGCGTGGAGCATACCCACTACAGTTACTGAGGTCCAGAGTTTCTTGGGACTTGTAGGATATTATTAGAGATTTATTGAAGGATGTTATAGATTGCTAAGCCTATGACCTCACTTCTGGAGAAGGGAAGAGAGTTTAAGTGGGACGAGAAGTTCCAAGATAGTTTTAACCAACTGAAGTTGAGATTGATGTCACCCCTAGTATTGGTTATGCTAGATCTACAGAAGGGATTTGACATATATTGTGATGCATGCGACCAAGGCATGGGATGTGTACTTATGCGAGAAGGACACGTGATTGCCTACGCGTCTCGTTAGTTGCAGAAACATGAGTTGAACTACCCCACTCAAGACTTAGAACTGGCAGCCGTAGTGCATGCTCTAAAGATATGGAAGCATTATATCATGGGAACCAAGTGCCAAGTGTACACGGATCATAAGAGTTTGTAGTACATATTCACTCAGAAGGATCTCAATCTTAGGCAACGCCGATGGTTGGAGCTTATTAAGGATTATGATTTGGAAATTCACTATCACCTAGGCAAGGTGAATTTGGTTGCATATGCCTTGAGTCAAAAGGAGCATGTTCATTCAGCTATTGTTGCCCAGCTACCCGATGAGATTGTTGAGGATTTCAGGAGACTTAACCTGGGGATAGTTACTCACATTGAAGGAGTTACTATTGATGTGGAACCTACCTTGGAGCAAGAAATCCGCAAAGGACAGACTAGCGATGCTAAAATACAAGAGATCAAGGATCTTATTACTGAAGGTAGAGGTTCAGAGTTCACGAAGGATGAGCAAGGCACCGTATGGTTCAAGGACAGGATATGTGTTCCTGATATTGATAGCCTTCGTGAGACTATATTGAAGGAGGCCCATGATTTAGATTATTCTATTCATCCTGGTAGCACCAAGATGTATCAGGATTTGAAGCAGAAATACTGGTGGTATGGATTGAAGAGAGATGTGTGTCAAAGAGTTAAGGCTGAACACCAGAGGCCAACTGGACTACTGCATCCACTAAAGATACCCAAGTGGAAGTGGGAAGAGATTGGTATGGATTTCATTACTGGATTGCCTCGCACCCAGAAAGGATATGACTCTATATGGGTGATTGTGGATAGACTGACTAAAGTAGCCCACTTCATTCCTGTCAAGACTACTTATAAAGGCTCTCAGCTAGCAGAGCTGTATATGGCTCGAATTGTGTGTTTACATGGAGTACCAAAGAAGATCGTGTCTGATCAAGGTTCACAGTTTACCTCAAGATTCTGGAGAAGCTTTCATGAGAATATGAATACAAAGTTGAATTTTAGTACGACTTATCACCCTCAGACTGATGGACAGACTGAAAGGACTAATCAAGTATTGGAAGATATGTTGAGAGCTTCTACCCTTCAGCATGGAGGCAGTTGGGATAAAAGTCTACCATATGCTAAGTTCTCATATAATAATAGTTACCAGACCAGTCTGAAGATGTCACCATTCGAGGCTTTATATGGCACGAAATGCAGGACTCCTCTATATTGGGATCAGACTGGAGAAAGACAGTTCTTTGGGCCTGAACTGATTCAAGAGGCAGAAGAACAAGTCTGCATAATTCGAGAGAATTTGAGGGTAGCTCAAACAAGGCAAAAGAGCTATGCTGATAATAGGAGTCCACTGGAATTTGAGGAAGGAGATCATGTGTACCTCAAGGTGTCACCACTTCGTGGAATGAGGAGATTCAAGGTTAAGGGCACATTGTCCCCTCGCTTTATTGGACCATTCAGAATCTTTAGGCGAGTTGGGGATATGGCATACCAGCTCGAGCTACCGGATAATCTATCTGATGTGCATAATGTATTCCATGTGTCTCAACTAAAGAAGTGTCTTCGTGTCCCTGAGAACAATTACCAATGAAGGAGCTCAGTGTTCAGGGAGATTTGACTTACACGGAGTATCCTATTAAGATTCTTGACACTTTGACTCGAGTTACAAGAAATAAGGTGATAAAGATGTGCAAAGTACAATGGAGTCATAATGGAGAAGATGAAGCTACTTGGAGAGAGAAGAAGAGCTTCGCATAGATTTTCCCCATCTTTTCTCTAGTTCTTCCTAAATCTCGAGGACGAGATTCTTGTTAAGGGGGGTAGGATTTGTAATACCCAAGTTGTAAAGAGTAAAAAAATTGCCTTATATGATTTGCCCCTATTTATTAGTACATGTGAACACCCACAATTAAAAGTGAATTAATTAATAAATGACACGTAAGTAACCTATGCATCATGTTGGACATCTTTTGTTTGTTTGTGCATCAAACACAAAATTTATAAAGGAGGCAAGTCTAGTTTCGAATCAAATTAGGGCATCAAATAAAATGGGAATAGTAGAGTTAAAGAATGGAGGATATCCAATGATTATGCCAATAAATAAGTGATAATTATCTCAAAAGGAGATAGTATTATTCATAATAAGGTTTAATTAGCCACATGAAGGTATGAAGTTCAAATCACTAATTCAAATTTATTAGAAAACTTGAAATTGGCAAAATAAAAAGAAATAAGAAAAAGGAAAATCTCAAACTCGCTTGCTGGGCCGTTATTTCCATGGCTCGACCCATTCCACAGAGACCATCGCCCCCGCGCGACCCACCTCCTGCGGCTGGAATTGACGCACCAGTGGTCACTAAACCGCGGGACCGCCCTGTCACACTAACCACGACCCCGGTCCACTTCTCAGTCTCCCGGGCGCTTTCCGCTAGTCATTGACTGGTGGACCACCCCAGCGGAGGTCTTCTTCTCCGCGAATCTTGCGTGCGGGCGTAACAGAATGCCGCCGCACCCGCGCCACCTCCGCCATGATCCCCTCGCCCTGCTGACTGGTTAGCCTATCCGCTTGCACATATAAGTCGGGATGGGGCCCCTTGCCGCGCTCGCGCGTCCCATGCCACTGAGAACAGCCTAGCCACCGTTCGATAGGTCCGAGAAGAGGTTAAGAGAGGGAGAGAGAGAGAGTGATGGAGGGCACTGCGAGGTTGGAGTGGCTCCTCATCGTCGAGTGTGGTTTAGTGGGTGCCTTGGTGGAGCACCTGGAAGGGTGAATTGTAGCGCGTGCCTCGCAGACGAATTGTGGCTCTGGTCCCACGGAATTCCTCACCGGAATTCGTATCTCCATCGCGGGACCGTCGTCCGTCGTGACCCTGAGTTTCTGCTGCGCCACCATTGGTGAGGCTTGTCTTGAGTTCACTACCTCTTCCTCGTAGCTTTGCATCAAGTAGGGGATCGAACTGGGTCCCTGGTTTGGAGTTTGCGAGTGCTCCGGCGAGCCCTGGCCGTGCACATTAGGCGGCGGCGCCGTCGTGATGGCCTGTGGGCAGGGGGGCTAACCGGAGCCGTAGATCGTTGCATGGACGACCACGATTAGATTCAAGATACCCCCTTCGTTGCTGTTGATCTGGCGCATTGATCAATGATCATGCGGTCGGGACGGGTTTTCTGATTCATTAAATCCCGAACGTGTGACCTAGATCCGATGGTTGTGATTAGAAGGATGGCGCGGGGATGTAGATCTAATCTGTCGCGTGAATTTTGGATCCGACGGCCCTGGACCCACGATGCCTCTTCGCGGATCAGTTTTGCACATGAGTCCGTCTGTTATTTTAGAATAAACCCGTCGCCCACATTCACTATTCATTGAGTCCAGGAATTAATGCGCAGAGACCCCTGTGCTTTCTAGAAAATGAGGCCTAGTCCAGAGTAATATAAAACCAGAGAAATTAAATTATAAGTGGATTTTTAATGTATAAATAAATGCTAGAACTTGTATAAATCATAGAAAATTCATATAAACTCCAAATTAATCCATTTCACTTCCTATAATTTTGTAATATTATTTTCTATCAAATAGTGTCTCTGTTTTGACATGAAAACATATTAAATTGTATCTCCTAATTAATCTTGTATCAAATACATAAAACCTTTGGAAATTCATAATTTAAAATCTATAATGCCAAAATTAATGATTCATGTTCCTAGGATCTTATTTTAAAGCGTAGATTATTATTATGTATTTTGTTTATATGTTTGGTGTGATGTTAATTTTCTCTATATACTGTGCTTGTTTGTATTGTGGCGACTAGAAGAGCATGTGGCTGAGGATCCCGGTGCCCAGCAGATAGAAGTAGCTAAGCAGGAGCTCATTGAAGGCAAGTTGTGCCCTTGACCACTTTTTACCCAATAATGTTCTTTAAATATCACTTATTCATGCATAGGCTTAATTTTGATGGGACCCAATATGTCACCCTAGTCTGTTTATCTAGTTTACCTTGTTATCTCTGAATCGATCACTTGGGTAGTTTTGATATTGCTTTACATGGTTTTGGGATAATATTTCATTATATCCATGTTCCAATTATTTTGTTATTCTATTTATGTTCATGTCAAGATCATTAATGTTAATTGAAACATGGAGCTTAACTTGAGAAACACGTGCCACCACAAGGATGGAATGGGACGCCCTTGGCTGACTAATTAGGAAAGCTAGTGGAAGACTACCTTACCCAAAAGGGACAAGGGCGGTAGGGGAGTTGCATGCAAGGAGGTTCTCGGGTTGATTTTGCTGCGATGGCGGTCAGACGGGGGATTTTTGCAAGTGCTCTTCCCATAAACTGTAGCGGGTTTACGGAAGCTAGTGGAACTTTGTAAAGGCCTCGTAGTGTTGTCCTGCCTCGCTTCCTTGGTAGAGGTGTATGGGAGTCGTGATCCCTTGGCAGATGGGTAACATGACTTGTGGGTACAGGGTACAACCTCTGCAGAGTGTAAAACTGATATACTAGCCGAGCTCACGGTCATGAGAAGCTCAAGACTCTCGTATGATTAATTTATGGAACTTAAATTCAATTTGTCATTTGCATTGCATGGGATTATTTATTAATTTTGTTATATTACTTTTATTAAGGTTTGGTATTTACTTACATCTAGTAACTGCCAATAAAACTTTGACCAACTAATTAAAAGCAATGCTCAGCTTTAACCTCTGTTGTTGATTAGCCTTACACATCACATGAACTCTCACCTTTGGTGAGTTCATGCACACTGGTTTCCCCACAACTTGTTGAGCTATGATCATGTGTGAGCTCACCCTTGCTGTCTCACACCACCCCCACAGGAGAAGAACAGGTGGTTCATGAGGAGCCACACAACGAGGAATTTGATCTGATCTAGGTGGCGTTTCCCAGTTGACTTATTGGCGCCAAGGATGATCCTTAGTTCGTTTCATATTTATCTTTTATTTTGTAATAAGACTTCCGCTATGTAATAAATACTATGATGTTATTGTGACATTTATCTCTATACACTCTGTTATTATATATGTTGTCTTCTTAGCGCATGTATGAGATGCACCCGGCTTTGTTCCTTAAAGCCCGGGTGTGACAGTCATCTACTCATCTTCACTTCTTTAAAATGTGAATTTATATTGCAATACATATTGTGTGCTTCTAAATAACATATATGTGGTGTACTTTTAAATAACTATATGTGTTTTTCTTACTATTTGTAGTGCTTTTATTTAATTATTTCCAATTATTGATCACCCAATGGGTTCCTAATGGGTGCAGGTGTAAAAATCCACCCTTTAAACATTATTAGTAAAATGTCTGTGCGTTGTGACAGTACACCAATCATATTTGCAGCTTTAATAGTTGAGTCCTTTTCTATGTTATTAGAAATAAATCATGTTATTTTGAAACTAAAGGTTAGGAATAGTGTGCAAAACGAGAATATAGGTCCAGCATTTATTGTCCTATGTTTAGAATCAGAGAGGCAAAATATTTAATATTTTTTTTTCTAAAATAAGACTCATGTTCAAATAGGTATTAAAATATTTTTGTCTTAGTCGACTAAGACCGAATTTATACAATTGCCCTCTAGACTATATAAAGAGAGACAATGTACTCCTATAAACAAGCACAACATATAACACACCTATTGGATGCCTTCTTTGGAAGGTAGTCAAAACACTAAGTTGACAATTATTTTCTAGCATATTTCAAATGTTACATGCACCATATCGAATGCACCTTCGGATGAAATAAACCCATACCGAAAGCACCTTCGGATGAAACAAATATAGACTCTAGTACGGAGGCACAAGCTTCTGGATAGTGATGCATATGTGCAATTGATGAAACTGAATGAAGTTGCGAGAAGTCTTCAAGAGTTTGCTCACCAGGATAGCAAGGGGTAAAGATAGCACTACCCTCATTACATTTAATAGTTCAAATGTATAGGCTTGAGGTCACGATTGTAATTTTACTGAAGCTGTACCTCGTGCCTATAAATAGAGGAATAGTGACATGCATTTTGGGGGATCTTCTATGTCGGATATAAGGCTGGCAGCTCCCTCTTCGAAGCTGTACTTCTTCCTTCTTGTAAACCTCGCACAGCCAAAGGTATAAATGTAATCTTTAATTCAATAATAAAAAAGAGCAGGAAGAAGTAAGCGATATTTTGTAAGGTCTTATTATGTGTCATGTA
The DNA here is from genome assembly GCF_902167145.1 of Zea mays. Classification (NCBI taxonomy): domain Eukaryota; kingdom Viridiplantae; phylum Streptophyta; class Magnoliopsida; order Poales; family Poaceae; genus Zea; species Zea mays. The sequence goes on from NC_050097.1 coordinate 147,734,205, forward strand.
TTCATACATCATATAATTCATCTTGTATTTTCTTCATGCTTTCTCCACTCCTTTAATCACATCTTCAAATATTCTTGAGAAAGGTTAGACAAAAATCTTGACTTTTGATGCCTCCGAAGTAGAGATGGCAATGGGGAATTTCCCGTCGGGTTTTAGCTCTCCATCCCTATCCCCGCAATGATAAAATCTCCCCACGGGGATCCTCACAAATGTTTGTGGAGGATATTTTTCCCCATCCATGTTCCCCGCGAGGCTAAATCCCCATCAAGGATCCCTATCCCCACTTAAATTATAATTAGGATGTACTTCATATGTTATTAATGCAAAACATCATCGCTATATGTATTGTCAGATGTAAGAAATCATTATGTGTATATCAAAATAAACACATTTGTAGAATGAGAGATCTCTTGACAAGGTAATTATTTATTTTATTATTAATTATTATAAGAAAACGTTGTCACGTGTAAGTTTAACGGGTCTCGTAGGAAACGGGAATGGAGAATGTTTCCCCACCCCCGTTTACCCGTCGGGGAAGAATTTGCTCTGTTTACATTTTCGTGGGGAAGAAACTCCCCCTCTCCATCCCCTAATAGAGGAATTCCCTGCGGGGAAATCGGGGATCCGGTCCCCATTGTCATCTCTACTCCGAAGGGATGAAAATCAATTGCTCAACAACACATAATCTATATACTAGGCTTTAAAAAATTGTTGTTGGATCTTTTGAATGCTTTCGTGACCGCTTGCCCTGGCGGCTCGTGCGCACGACAACGACCCACGCTCCGTGTCGCCGCCTACATGCATCCTTCTCATGCACATAGAGATGGCCAAACGGGCCGCCAGGCCCGGGCCGGCCCGGGCCCGGTGAAGCCCGGCCAAAAACCGGGCCGGGCCTGCTGAGCCAGCGGGCTTAATTTTCTGTCCAAGCCCGGCCCGCAGCGGGCCTAAACGGGCCGGGCTGGCCCGTTTAGCACGAAAAAATGGGCCGAAAAGCGGGCTAAACGGGCCAGTAAGCATGTTTTAGTGTAAAAAAACGGGCTTAACGGGCTTAGAGGTAAACGGGCCGTGCCGGGCTAGCTCGCCGTGCCTAGTTTCCTGTCCAAGCCCGCCCGCTTATTCTACCGTGCCGGGCTCGGACCGGGCCCAAAAAGCGGGCTTCGTGCCGGGCTCACGGGCCTCGTGCTTTTTGGCCATCTATACATGCACACTGCCACAACCATGCATCTACCACACCCCAACCTTTGCTTGTCATCCCTATTCATCGCTGCATGTCGGGCCACTGCATGTGCCCCACTCCAACATCACTTTGCAGCTCGGCAGCGTCTGTCCTCACTCGAGGGTCTAGTGGCAAGCCAGTATGATGCACCTCCTCCATAAAAATAAAATTTAAATTAAAATATACCCTACCAATAAAAAATAAAATTAAAGTGGATATATGACCCATATATACTGTACTTTTTTATCAGGATACATGCTTTTTTTTATAGCTTACTTGGTTGCTCGCTCTCCTTCAAACTAGGCTTCATGTTATATTGGCCTTAAGTGTTTTCTCACAGTCCATCTAGGAGATAATGACCTCTGGTTATTCGGTGAGACGTGGTTGAATAACGGGTTAGGTATCTTAGGGGTTAAATCGGACCCATTTTATCGGGTCTACGGTGTGTTAAATCCTGGCCTATTAGGCACGCATGACTGACTCGATCGAATACGTTGGAACGAATACAAATGATAGAATATTGATTTATCATAAACAGAGTTACACTATATTAAAGATTCCAAAGTACTTTTTAGTGTTAGATCTGGAAGGAGATGGTGCTGTTGGGCGGGTTGTAGAACTGGACGGTCCTGCCGTTGAGCGGCTGCGTGGGGCGCGCGTCGCTCCCGGGCAGCGGCGCCTTGAGCAGCTGCAGCTGGTCCTGGCTGATCTGGCGCACCTTGCCGAGGACGCTCCAGACGACGTTCTCGGTGCATGGCGGCACGGTGAGGGAGCCCGTGTAGCGGAAGTAGCTGCCGGTGCGCTTCTGCAGCGAGCGCAGGTGGATGAGGCCGGCCTCCACCCGCGACTCCTCCTCCTCGGCGAAGTCGCACCGGTCCTGGGCCATCTCGCCCAGCTGCCGCTTCAGCTGGTAGTAGAAGGAGTCCGGGGCGCCCAGCTGGTAGAGGATCCCGATGACCGCCAGCGCGCCGTCGGCGCTCCTGTGGACCAGGTGCAGCTCCAGCGGGAACCTCTGGCCGTTGATGGTGTGGTCGGAGGGCGAGTGCCAGTGCAGCTTCTCGAAGCTGTACGCCTTGCCGTTCACCGTCACCGTCCCAACCTTGCCCTCGAGCGCCAGCTGCATATACATTGCACATGCACATATATAGATGCTCTCTCTCATCGCAAGTTCGGAACCTACTAGCTACGTACCGTGATGTCGTGGCCGTCGTTGATGAGCGTGGCGTTGGTGGCGCCGTAGGTGCGGTTGAGGGTGTCGAGGGTGGCGGCGGGGACGGCCTGCTTGGTGACGATGTCGATCGGCGACTGCTGCTTCCCCTCCCCGCACAGCTTGTACGCGGGGCTCAGCTTCCCCCAGTTCTCCGGCCCGTTGGGGCTCCCCGCCGCGTACCCGTACACCGGCGCCGCCATCCCGCCGCCATCTGCCGTTCATGCATGCATTTTACTAATCCGGCCGGCAACGCATGCAGCCATGCACTGCACGTGCGTGCTATATATATACGTACCCGAGAGCGCGACGGCGAGGGAGGCCGCGGCGACGAGGAGGCCGATGAGCGCACGGGCGGAGGACACCATTGCCGGCGTGCACGGATGAGCACACGCACTGGTAGATAGATTATTTGTGCCCCTTGTACGTCGAACCTGATGCTAGCTTCTTTCAAAGGCGATGGGAGTCAGACGACCGGCCGGCCTGGATTTCCGTCGTGCATATATATGTAGATATGGCTGTGTAGAAGCGTTGCAGCGGAAAAGAGGCGAGTTCGAGCGGACAGGAGTCGCTGCTCGCTTGAGGGACACCGTTTTGAGCGCTTGGGAATTAGAACTGCTTGAACTTGAAGCATGCCAATTTTAGCTTCTTCTTTTCTATATATCAAACTATACTCCTTGTCATAATGTTTCAAGAGCCATTGCGACTGCATGCGTGTTACAGCTGCGGCTATCCTATATCTATCTGTATCTCTTATTTGCAATAATTTTGGACCGATGCCCTGTCACTGGTCAAGTTGAAGCTGGAACAACTTGCATCCTCCTAAAAAAAGAAGAAAAGGCCAGTGTCCTTACCGATACTTCCCGGTCTAGACTCGCCCCTGCACGGGCCGGAACCGGGTGTGGTACCCTTGCCGACCGGCAATAATGCATGGGCCATCACCCACTTGGCCCAAGGTTTGCAGATAAGCAGCCCACGGTCCACACTCCACAGTGTTCGTCGTGTCAACGCGTGCGCCCGCGCGACGCGAGATATGGCGGTGGCCGCCCAGAGCCACAGCCACAGCCGGGCGGCCGCCGTGTATTGGCACGATCGACCGCGTGCGTACGTCCTCCGTCGCGGTCTCGACGGCGACGGCCACGAGGCACGGTCTTTGCGGCGGTGCCGCCCCACTAGCTAGCGCGGCGGCGCGCCCACTCCTGAGCGGCCACGCACGCCGCCGCCGCCGGCTAGCCCAGCGCGCTCTCCCGGCCCGGCCCGCCCCGGTGGTCGTAGTAAATTCTCCCCATGGTCCATGCGTGCGAAGAATCGGAACCAAGAAGAGGGGTCAGTTTTCCACACAGTTAAAAGGCGTTCAACGGACAGGGAAGCTGGGCGAGAGCCGTCAGTGCGTGGTTGCAACGTCGTCTATGCTACTACTACGACACTAGCAAGTGTGTATTGCATGCTTTTAGCACGCCTCATCACTAGTTCCAGCAAGTCTCCTTTGCGTGTTTTTGCCCAACCATGCATGCATTAGTGGCTAATTATATACCGTAAGTTTATACTTGATTTTTGCAAGGCGCGATGTTTCTTTTTCTTAGAAAATGGAGTTGTTTTCAGAGCTGCAGCGGACCCTCATACAGTCAAAGTTTTTTAAATTTTTTTTATCTAATATCTAATGAACTGAAAAAAACATCAAATAGAAATTTCTCCAATGAAATCTTAGTCTTTGTCCCATTCAACCACCAAGCGCTCATAGATTCCAAAAACATCAAGACAAAAACACACAAGCCAATTGGTGCGTAGATGTATTTAAGAGATCCTAGAGAACACAACAGAACAACCACAAAAACACCGCAACGAATGAATCGAGCAGCAAACGGCAAAAAGAATCCGAAAACCCATCGGAACGACCAGCAAAACAGGCATGCTCAGTTTGCAAAACGGCCTTGCTGGTTCTAATGCCCTAGGGATTGCCATATCGGCCTTTGGCCGATTGTGGAGCCAACCTTGATGGTTTGGAACCCGCCTCAGGTCTTGTTCGTTTCTGTCGGATTGCACCCGGAATCGTTCCAGCTAATCAAAATTTATATAAATTAGAGAAGCAATCCGGTTAGTAATCGTTCCGACCCACCAATCCGGTACAAACGAACAAGGCCTCAGCTGGCCGCTTCTTCTGCTCCATGCAGCCTGGAAATTTCTCTCTAAAAGGAAAAAAAATAATTGGATCAAATCACTTCGACTGGACTAAAACTTTTGTAGAGATGTTGTTGAGGGTGTTGTAATCCTTTTCTCAAAACATCAAAACATCAAATCAACACACTCATAACCAAAGCAGACATTGAAATTCATCTTCAAAAAAGGAGAGTTTATAAAAAATTTCTCTAAAAATCAGATCTTTGTGCTCGTGAAGAATGTACCAAATCTATTGGCTAGATACTATCCTCACATGTCATCGCACTTGTAGATTAAGCCAATACACAGAAAATTAGATCAAAGAAATCACAATAAACCAAATCAAGGCAATGAAGTAGAGACAAAAGGGGTATGGGAGAGGATAGATTCAAACAAATCAAGGATGCACAAGACATATTCGACGCCTACGTAGAAAGCTACTATGCAACCCAACAACTACTTTAGGATTAGGGGCTATATATATCCCCTTGGTAGGTCATTTGAAATGAGGGAGACGTGAGGATCATACCAAAGGAGGTGCATGGTGCTCAATTCTAGTACTCCCCATTTGCATAATGCTTAGTGATATATATGGTGATTAGTGTAAGATGCTTTGCATAATGTAGATTCTTTGTAAAGTGTTAGGGTAGTTATATCATCGCTTATGCGCTTGCTCTAAGTTTAGTCCTAGTGTTTAGTGAAGTTTGCATACTTCTTACCACTTGGTGCTTGCGCACACTATTATTATAATCAAAGGGGCTTGTAGTCTTGTGAGACTATACCAACCACGTTTTGGTGTGACCATCACAGTGTACTAGAGGGAACGTGATCTATGACGGTTTGATTGGAAGCTCGATAGTAAAGACGACAAGGAGTGATCCGAGAGCGGCCATCTTGGAGGCACACTTGTGTGTGGAGAAGACTCGGGGGCTATCCACAGAGTTATCCAACCGAAAGCTTGGCATTTGTGAGGGCATCCTTGCGAGGGACTCAGAGGAGGACTAGGAGGAAGCATGATATTCTTGAGACCTTAGTAAAAAGTATTGGAATTATTGATGTGAGCTTGCATCTCTATATCAATTAAGATCCAATACTTTATCCTTAAATTGTGTGTTTTCTTTTGTAGTTTAACTTGCTAGACTAGTGGTGAGATTGGGACCTAAGTTGCATAACACTTTCGTGGTAGAGATAGCAACAAACACAACTCATTATATATAGGCCACCATGTATTCGGAATCCATGAATCTTGCTCGACTTAGGGCCTGTTTGGAACCAACATGTTTTAAAGAAACTGATTTATGGAATCTGAGTTAGTTCCAAACATACCAGTTTATGTATCAGTTTATAGAAATTGGATTCACAGTTTCTTAAAAATCAACCAGCTAGTCTCTCTTAACTAAAAAATAAAAAACTGGTTTCTTAAAAACTGAGTTGCTTCCACCACCTTAGAGGTCTTGAATAAATCTTCTATGGTGTGTTTGGTTTGTGGAGTCACTCTATGCTTCATGAGGTGATACATCATAAGTTTTGTCGGCGTTTCGGACCCGCGAGGTCCGTCAACCGACCAGTGAATTTGTTGTTGCGTGCCCCTGCCCAGATGGGTTGATGCAAGATGGAACACAAGCGGGGGAATGAGGCTTATATTATCTTGCACCGGGGTGCTCGTAGTAGGGGTTACAAGCGTCGCGAGAGAGCAAGGGCGAGAGCGAGAGAGAGAGAGAGAGTCCCTGTGTGCGTCCGTCTCTGCCTGTCTCATCTGCCCCACCTCCCTCTATGTCAACGTCTCTGTGGGTGTGTCAACGTCGTCAACGTGCGTCCCCATCTGTCAACGTGCCTTAGGAAGGCCCTGGACATCCCCTTTTATAGATACAAGGAGATGCCCAGCTGTACAATGGGGGTGTAGCTATGTGCTAACGTGGCTGGCGGAGAAGTGCCTTGAACCCTGTACACGAGCTAATGTGGCCGTCGGAGAAGTGCCTTGAGCCCTGTAGAAGCATAGCTAGCGGTGCGGCATGGATCCTGCTGACGTTTCCTTGCTTCCGTAGGGGGTTGAGAGAAACCGACGTCATGGGCGCACGCGGGGAACCATCATTACCTGTTACCAGAGTAACCTTAGATGGGACACCGGTCTTGTTGAGAGCACCTAGAGGGGGGGGGGGTGAATAGGTGATCCTGTAGCACTTAAAAAACTTAAGCCACAAAACTTTGATTAAGCGTTAGCACAGTTAATGCCAAGTGGCTAAAGAGAAGATTTTGCACAATACGATAACCACAAGGAGTTCAACACAGGTAAGACACAGTGGTTTATCCCGTGGTTCGGCCAAGTACAAAACTTGCCTACTCCACGTTGTGGCGTCCCAACGGACGAGAGTTGCACTCAACTCCTCTCAAGTGATCCAATGATCAACTTGAATACCACAGTGTTATGCTTTTCTTTTCTTATCACGTTTGCAAGGAATCTCCACAACTTGGAGTCTCTCGCCCTTACACTTGAAGTTCACAAAGAAGCACAGAGTAAGGGAGAGAAGCAACACACACAAATTCACAGCAAAATGCACACACACACGGCCAAGAATCGAGCTCAAAAGACTATCTCAAAGTTCTCACTAGAACGGAGCTCGAATCACTGAGAATGACAAACAAATGCGCAAAGACTGAGTGTGGATGATCAAGAATGCTCTAAGGTTGCTTCGTGTTCTCCTCCATGCGCCTAGGGGTCCCTTTTATAGCCCCAAGGCAGCTAGGAGCCGTTGAGAGCAATTCTGGAAGGCTGATCTTGCCTTCTGTCATCGGGCGCACCGGACAGTCCGGTGCACACCGGACACTGTCCGGTGCCCGATCTCCTTCCTAAAATGGCGCAGCCGACCGTTGCAGATCTGGGAGCCGTTGGCGCACCGGACATGTCCGGTGCACACCGGACATGTCCGGTGCACACCGGACAGTCCGGTGCCCCCTTCCGACCGTTGGCCCGGCCACGTGTCGCGCACAGATTCCGCGGCCGACCGTTGGCCCGGCCGACCGTTGGCTCACCGGACAGTCCGGTGCACACCGGACAGTCCGGTGCACACCGGACAGTCCGGTGAATTTTAGCCGTACGTCGTCGGCGAATTCCCGAGAGCGGCCAGTTCGCTCGAGCCAGCCTGGCGCACCGGACACTGTCCGGTGCACCACCGGACAGTCCGGTGCCCCAGACCGAAACAGCCTTTTGGCTGTACACAGCCAACTCTTCTCTTTTCTTCTTCTTTCTGTTTCTAACACTTAGACAGGTATATTAGTACACAAAACCAATGTACTAAGGCTTAGAAACATACCTTTACTCTTGATTTGCACTTTGTTCATCCATGGGCATAGATTCACATTTAAGCACTTGTGTTGGCACTCAATCACCAAAATACTTAGAAATGGCCCAAGGGCACATTTCCCTTTCAATCTCCCCCTTTTTGGTGATTTATGCCAACACAACATAAAGCAACTAGAACAAGTGCAATATCACTTCAAATAAAAACTCAAATTTATTTTGATTCAATTTGGCATATATGGATCATCCTTTGCCACCACTTGGTTTGTTTTTGCAAATCAAACTCAAAATCCTATCTCTAAGTCAAATCCACTTGTAGAGACATAAAGAGAGGTTTTCCAAAGAAAATTGATTCAAGATTCCAAAAACTCCCCCTTTTTCCCATAATCAACACTTCTCCCCACAAGAGGCCAACTTTTGACAAAAGAGACAATGCAAGAGTTTTGACAAACCAAAAGCTCTATCCTACTGTTTTCAAAGTTTCTCAAGTGGTAGCTGATCCATTTATTGCTTTGGCCTTTATTTTCTCCCCCTTTGGCATCAAGCACCAAAACGGGATCAATCTTGGCCCTTTAACCCCATTGCCTCACCAAAATCTTCAATTAAGAGCAAATAGGCAATAAGAGTTTAAAGATGAACTTGGAATAAGTTACCCCCTCATCGGAGTGCAGTGGAAGTCTTTCACGGTCCAAGTCCACCTTTCCCTTTCAAACCTTCTTTGAGACTAAAACAATCAAACTCAAACAAACGGTTAGTCTCAAAGGGTCAAGTTGTAACACATCTCCCCCTAAATATGTGCATTACTGGCACAAGGACTTGTGAGGTCCGGGGAGTGCTTGTACAACTTGAGCACCATAATAAGCAACACAATGCAGAATGAACATGATTAAAGGCATAAACACATGTATGCTATAAATCAATCCAGGTTCCGCGAATCTAAGACATTTAGCTCACTACGCAACCTGCAAAAGGTCTTCTCATCTAGAGGCTTGGTAAAGATATCGGCTAGCTGGTTCTCGGTGCTAACATGAAACACTTCGATATCTCCCTTTTGTTGGTGGTCTCTCAAAAAGTGATGCCGGATGTCTATGTGCTTTGTGCGGCTGTGCTCAACAGGATTTTTCGCCATGCGGATAGCACTCTCATTGTCACATAGGAGTGGGACTTTGCTCAGATTGTAGCCAAAGTCCCGAAGGGTTTGCCTCATCCAAAGTAGTTGTGCGCAACACTGCCCTGTGGCAACATACTCGGCCTCAGCGGTGGATAGGGCAACGGAGGTTTGTTTCTTAGAGTTCCACGACACCAGGGACCTTCCTAAGAATTGGCACGTCCCTGATGTACTCTTCCTATCGACCTTACATCCAGCATAGTCGGAATCTGAGTATCCAACCAAGTCAAAGGTAGACCCCTTTGGATACCAGAGCCCGAAGCAAGGCGTAGCAACCAAATATCTAAGAATTCGCTTCACCGCCACTAAGTGACACTCCTTAGGATCAGATTGAAATCTAGCACACATGCATACGCTAAGCATAATATCCGGTCTACTAGCACATAAATAAAGTAAAGACCCTATCATTGACCGGTATGCTTTTTGATCAACGGACTTACCTCCTTTGTTGAGGTCGGTGTGTCCGTCGGTTTCCATCGGAGTCTTTGCGGGCTTTGCGTCCTTCATCCCAAACCGCTTCAGCAAGTCTTGCGTGTACTTTGTTTGGGAGATGAAGGTGCCGTCCTTGAGTTGCTTCACTTGGAACCCAAGGAAGTAGTTCAACTCGCCCATCATCGACATCTCAAATTTCTGCGTCATCACCCTGCTAAACTCTTCACAAGACTTTTGATTAGTAGAACCAAATATTATGTCATCGACATAAATTTGGCACACAAAAAGATCACCATTGCAAGTCTTAGTAAAAAGAGTTGGATCGGCTTTCCCAACCTTGAAAGCATTAGCAATTAAAAAGTCTCTAAGGCATTCATACCATGCTCTTGGGGCTTGCTTAAGTCCATAGAGCGCCTTAGAGAGCTTACACACATGGTCGGGGTACCGTTCATCCTCGAAGCCAGGGGGTTGCTCTACGTACACCTCCTCCTTGATCGGCCCGTTGAGGAACGCGCTCTTCACATCCATTTGGTACAACCTGAAAGAATGGTGAGCGGCATATGCTAGCAAGATACGAATTGATTCTAGCCTAGCCACAGGAGCGAAAGTCTCCTCAAAGTCCAAACCTGCGACTTGGGCATAACCTTTTGCCACAAGTCGAGCCTTGTTCCTCGTCACCACCCCGTGCTCGTCCTGTTTGTTGTGGAACACCCACTTGGTTCCCACAACATTTTGCTTGGGACGAGGCACCAGTGTCCAAACTTCATTGCGCTTGAAGTTGTTGAGTTCCTCCTGCATGGCCAATACCCAATCCGGATCTAGCAAGGCCTCCTCTACCCTGAAAGGCTCAATAGAAGAGACAAAGGAGTAATGCTCACAAAAATTAACTAATCGAGATCGAGTAGTTACTCCCTTGCTAATGTCACCCAAAATTTGGTCGACGGGATGATCCCTTTGAATCACCGCTCGAACTTGGGTTGGAGGTGCCGGTTGCGCTTCTTCCTCCATCACGTGATCATCTTGTGCTCCCCCTTGATCACACGCCTCCTTTTGATGAACCTGTTCATCGTCTTGAGTTGGGGGATGCACCGTTGTTGAGGAAGAAGGTTGATCTCGTTCATCTTGTTCCTGTGGCCGCACTTCTCCAATCGCCATGGTTCGTATAGCGGCCGTCGGAACATCTTCTTCATCTACATCATCATAATTAACAACTTGCTCTCTTGGAGAGCCATTAGTCTCATCAAATACAACGTCGCTAGAGATTTCAACCAAACCCGATGATTTGTTGAAGACTCTATACGCCTTTGTATTTGAGTCATAACCTAACAGAAACCCTTCTACAGCTTTGGGAGCAAATTTAGAATTTCTACCCTTCTTCACTAGAATATAGCACCTGCTCCCAAATACACGAAAGTAAGATACATTGGGTTTGTTACCGGTTAGTAGCTCATACGAAGTCTTCTTGAGGAGGCGATGAAGGTAGACCCTGTTGATAGCGTGGCAAGCCGTGTTCACGGCTTCCGACCAAAAACGCTCGGGGGTCTTGAATTCTCCAAGCATCGTCCTCGCCATATCGATTAGCGTCCTGTTCTTCCTCTCTACCACACCATTTTGCTGTGGTGTGTAGGGAGCGGAGAACTCGTGCTTGATCCCTTCCTCCTCAAGGAACTCCTCCACTTGAAGGTTCTTGAACTCGGACCCGTTGTCGCTCCTTATCTTCTTCACCTTGAGCTCAAACTCATTTTGAGCTCTCCTGAGGAAGCGCTTGAGGGTCCCTTGGGTTTCAGACTTATCCTGCAAAAAGAACACCCAAGTGAAGCGGGAAAAGTCATCAACAATAACTAAACCATACTTACTTCCTCCTATGCTTAGATAGGCGACGGGTCCGAAGAGGTCCATATGTAGCAGCTCCAGGGTCTTGATGTGGTCATCACATTCTTGCTGTGATGCGCTCCTCCCACCTGTTTACCTGCCTGACAAGCTGCACAAGGTCTATCTTTTTCGAATTGTACGTTAGTCAAACCTATCATGTGTTCTCCCTTTAGAAGCTTGTGAAGGTTCTTCATCCCCACATGTGCTAAGCGGCGATGCCACAGCCAGCCCATGCTAGTCTTAGCAATTAAGCATGCATCTAGACCGGCCTCTTCTTTTGCAAAATCAACTAAGTAAAGCTTGCCGTCTAATACACCCTTAAAGGCTAGTGAACCATCACTTCTTCTAAAGATAGACACATCTACATTTGTAAAAAGACAATTATATCCCATATTGCATAGTTGACTAATAGATAGCAAATTGTAACCAAGAGACTCAACTAAAAACACATTGGAGATAGAGTGCTCATTAGAAATTGCAATTTTACCTAACCCTTTTACCTTGCCTTGATTCCCATCACCGAATATAATTGAATCTTGGGAATCCTTATTCTTGACGTAGGAGGTGAACATCTTCTTCTCCCCCGTCATATGGTTTGTGCATCCGCTGTCGATAATCCAGCTTGAACCCCCGGATGCATAAACCTGCAAGGCAAATTTAGGCTTGGGTCTTAGGTACCCAACTCATGTTGGGTCCTGCAAGGTTAGCACAAATATCCTTAGGGACCCAAATGCAAGTTTTGTCTCCCTTGCATCTTGCCCCTAATTTTCTAGCAACTATCTTCCTATCCTTTCTACAAATAGCAAACGAAGCATTTAAAGCATGATATATTGTAGAAGGTTCATTAACTTTCCTAGGAACATTAACAACACTTCTCCTAGGCATATGATGAACAACATTTCTTCTAAACACATTTCTACCATGCATATAGGAAGAACTGGAAGCAAACATGGCATGAGAGTCAAAAGCATTATAAGCATTACAACTCCTATCATCATGAACATTTCTAGAAAATTTTCTATCATGGTACATGAAGGCATGGTTCTTTTTAGCATTACTTGCCATAGGGGCCTTCCCTTTCTCCTTTGTGGAGATGGAAGCCTTATGGCTTGTTAAGTTCTTGACTTCCCTCTTGAAGCCAAGACCATCCTTAATTGAGGGGTGTCTACCAATTGTGTAGGCATCCCTTGCAAATTTCAGCTTATCGAAATCACTTTTGCTAGTCTTAAGTTGGGCATTAAGACTAGCCAATTCATCATTAAGTTTGGAAATTGAAACTAGGTGTTCACTACAAGCATCAATGTCAAAATCTTTACACCTATTGCAAGTTTCAACAATCTCTACACAAGAATTAGATTTACAGGCTACTTCTAGTTTAGCATTTAAATCATCATTAAAACCTTTTAACTTAGCAATAGTTTCATGACAAGAAGATAATTCACTGGAAAGCATTTCATTCCTCTTAATTTCTAGAGCAAGAGATTTCTGAGCTTCTACAAATTTATCATGCTCTTCATACAACAAATCCTCTTGCTTTTCTAAGAGTATATTCCTATCATTCAAGGCATCAATTAATTCATTAATTTTGTCTACCTTGGTTCTATCTAATCCCTTGAATAAGCATGAGTAATCTATCTCATCATCATCACTAGACTCATCCTCACTTGAAGAAGCATAAGTACTAGTGTTATGAGTGCTTACTTTCTTCTCCCTTGCCATGAGGCAAGTGTGACGCTCGTTGGGGAAGAGGGATGACTTGTTGAAGGCGGTGGCGGCGAGTCCTTCATTGTCGGAGTCGGACGAAGAACAGTCCGAATCCCACTCCTTGCCAAGATGAGCCTCGCCCTTTGCCTTCTTATAGTTCTTCTTTTTCTCCCTCTTGTTCCCTTGATCCTGATCACTATCATTGTCGGGATAGTTAGCAATAAAATGACCAAGCTTACCGCATTTGAAGCATGAGCGCTTCCCTTTGGCTTTGGTCTTGCTTGGTTGTCCCTTGCAACCTTTAAGCACCGTCTTGAATCTTTTGATGATGAGAGCCATCTCTTCATCATTAAGTCCGGCCGCCTCAAACTGTGCCACCTTGCTAGGTAGCGCCTCCTTGCTTCTTGTTGCTTTGAGAGCAAGAGGTTGCGGCTCGTTGATCGGTCCATTCAAGGCGTCGTCCACGTACCTTGCCTCCTTGATCATCATTCGCCCACTTACGAATTTTCCAAGGACTTCTTCGGGCGACATTTTGGTGTACCTGGGATTCTCACGAATATTATTCACCAAATGAGGATCAAGAACGGTAAAGGACCTTAGCATTAGGCGGACGACGTCGTGGTCCGTCCATCGCGTGCTCCCGTAGCTCCTTATTTTGTTGATAAGGGTCTTGAGCCGGTTGTATGTTTGTGTCGGCTCCTCGCCCCTTATCATCGCGAACCGTCCAAGCTCGCCTTCCACCAACTCCATTTTGGTGAGCAAGGTGACGTCGTTTCCCTCATGAGAGATCTTGAGGGTGTCCCAGATCTGCTTGGCATTGTCCAAGCCGCTCACCTTGTGATACTCGTCCCTGCACAAAGAAGCTAGCAACACAGTAGTAGCTTGTGCATTTTTATGAATCTGTTCATTAATAAACACAGGGCTATCTGAGCTATCAAATTTCATTCCACTTTCCACAATCTCCCAAATGCTTGGATGGAGAGAAAACAGGTGAGTACGCATTTTGTGGCTCCAAAATCCGTAATCCTCTCCATCAAAGTGAGGGGGCTTGCCAAGTGGAATGGGGAGCAATTGAGCATGTGAACTATGCGGGATGCGCGAATAATCGAAAGAAAAGTTTGAGTTAACCGTCTTTCGTCTATCGTAGTCGTCGTCGTCCTTTTGGGAGGAGGAAGATTCGTCGCTGTCGTAGTAGACAATTTCCTTGATGCGCCTTGTCTTCTTCTTCCTCCCGTCTTTTCTTTTGTGGCCCGAGCCTGAGTCGGTGGGCTTGTCATCATTGGGCTCGTTGACGAAGGACTCCTCCTTGTCGTTGATCACCATCCCCTTGCCTTTAGGATCCATCTCTTCGGGCAGTTAGTCCCTTTCTTGAAGAGAACGGCTCTGATACCAATTGAGAGCACCTAGAGGGGGGGTGAATAGGTGATCCTGTAGCACTTAAAAAACTTAAGCCACAAAACTTTGATTAAGCGTTAGCACAGTTAATGCCAAGTGGCTAAAGAGAAGATTTTGCACAATACGATAACCACAAGGAGTTCAACACAGGTAAGACACAGTGGTTTATCCCGTGGTTCGGCCAAGTACAAAACTTGCCTACTCCACGTTGTGGCGTCCCAACGGATGAGAGTTGCACTCAACTCCTCTCAAGTGATCCAATGATCAACTTGAATACCACAGTGTTATGCTTTTCTTTTCTTATCACGTTTGCAAGGAATCTCCACAACTTGGAGTCTCTCGCCCTTACACTTGAAGTTCACAAAGAAGCACAGAGTAAGGGAGAGAAGCAACACACACAAATTCACAGCAAAATGCGCACACACACGGCCAAGAATCGAGCTCAAAAGACTATCTCAAAGTTCTCACTAGAACGGAGCTCGAATCACTGAGAATGACAAACAAATGCGCAAAGACTGAGTGTGGATGATCAAGAATGCTCTAAGGTTGCTTCGTGTTCTCCTCCATGCGCCTAGGGGTCCCTTTTATAGCCCCAAGGCAGCTAGGAGCCGTTGAGAGCAATTCTGGAAGGCTGATCTTGCCTTCTGTCATCGGGCGCACCGGACAGTCCGGTGCACACCGGACACTGTCCGGTGCCCGATCTCCTTCCTAAAATGGCGCAGCCGACCGTTGCAGATCTGGGAGCCGTTGGCGCACCGGACATGTCCGGTGCACACCGGACAGTCCGGTGCCCCCTTCCGACCGTTGGCCCGGCCACGTGTCGCGCACAGATTCCGCGGCCGACCGTTGGCCCGGCCGACCGTTGGCTCACCGGACAGTCCGGTGCACACCGGACAGTCCGGTGAATTTTAGCCGTACGTCGTCGGCGAATTCCCGAGAGCGGCCAGTTCGCTCGAGCCAGCCTGGCGCACCGGACACTGTCCGGTGCACCACCGGACAGTCCGGTGCCCCAGACCGAAACAGCCTTTTGGCTGTACACAGCCAACTCTTCTCTTTTCTTCTTCTTTCTGTTTCTAACACTTAGACAGGTATATTAGTACACAAAACCAATGTACTAAGGCTTAGAAACATACCTTTACTCTTGATTTGCACTTTGTTCATCCATGGGCATAGATTCACATTTAAGCACTTGTGTTGGCACTCAATCACCAAAATACTTAGAAATGGCCCAAGGGCACATTTCCCTTTCACTTGTTCCTTCGTAGCCTGAGGCAGCTAGCTAGGGGTAAGGTAATGATGTATCCCCTGTAGCGTAGTCGGCCCGAGGCCAAGGTTGGGCGAGGCGGAGACTTCTCCTGGGGCCGAGGTTGAGGTCGGGCGAGGATGTGACTCCTCCCGAGGCCGAGGCCGAGGCCCGAGGTTGGGCAAGGCGGAGACCTTCCCCGAGGTCGGGGCCGAGGCCAGGGGTCGGGTGAGGCGGAGCTCCCTGTTGTGCCCGAGGCTAAACTTGGGGGAGGTCGAGACCTGCTGTCGTTAGTTTTACCCCGGTGGTTGGCACAGTAGCCGGAGCGAGGCGTACAGTGCTGTTTTCCTATCAGATCGGTCAGTAAAGGGGCGAAGTGACTGCGGTCACTTCGACCTTGCCGACTGAGGCACGCGTGTCAGGATAAGGTGTCAGGCGATCGGCGCATTAAATGCGCATGCGATACGGTCGGTTGGTAGGGCGATCCGGCCGAGGTCGCTGCACGACAAAGTTCGCCCAAGCTGGGCTTCAGGCGAGCCGAGGGTGCGCTCGCTGCCTGAGGAGGCCCTCGGGCGAGGCGTGAATCCGCCCGGGACTACTGTTCTTGCCCGAGGCCGAGGCTGGGCTCGGATGAGGTTGTGTCCCTTGGTAGACGAGGCCCTGACTTGAACCACGCTTTATCAGCTGTTTATGGTTTGTTCTGAAGATGTTTTCCAGCCGCGTTTAGGAGTATTGGGGGTACCCCTAATTACGGTACCCGACAGTAGCCCCCGAGCCTCTATGGGAGTGTGGGCATACGCTTGGAGGTTCTGCCGTATTTTTGCAAGGGGACTGGCCTCTTCCGATTATGTTTGGTTCCGATGGGTGCGCGCGAGCGCACCCGTCGGGTGTAGCCCTCGAGGCCTCGGAGGAGTGGTTTGACTCCTCTGAGGTCTTAATTCTTTTTGTGATGCCTCGGTCGGCCTTGTTGTTCCCTCATGCGGCCTGGCCGTAGCCCGGGTGCACGGTCAGGCTCCGAGTTTTCACGCTGGTTTGTTGACGTGGTCAATGGTTCGACCGTAGCCTGGTGCGAGAGCAGCCCCCGAGCCTCTGCACGGAGCGAGAGGACGATCAAGGACCGTCTCGACTTTTATTGTATGCCCCTTCGTCGCCTTTCCACAAGGAGGAAGGGGGGGGGGGAAAGCGCCATGTTACCCTCGGAGGGCACCGAACACGGTGTTTCTAGTGAGCTGCTAACGGGTGATCCGAGTGGACGCCCGAGCCCCGTTCGATAAGGGTCGGCTAGTGGCCCGAAGGCGCGCTCCAAAAGTACCTACGGGTGATTTGCTGGACCCGGACCCATTCTATAGGGTCCGAGGGCTCGGTGCCTCCCTCCGGTGGGATTCCATTACAAAATCATTCCCATTGGTCTCGGAAATGTCCTAGGGTACCTCGGGAGCGTAGCCCGAGCCTCGGCCATGTAACGGACGTACCCAGGGTCATCCCTGACCCTGCGTGCTCTAGGGTGGCTGTCGAACCCTTCCGAGGGGCCAGCCTTCGAACCCCTGATTAGTAAAGGGCTCGGAGCCCGAGTGCTCTGGGGTGGTTGCCGAACCCCGGAGGGCGCAACCTTCGAACCCCTGATCAGTAGGAGGGCTCAGGGCCCGTTTCCTTCGCTGAGAAGGATCCTTTTCGGAATATCCCCTTTCCCAGTCCCTGTGGCAAGAGAGAGAGAGGAAAAGGAAAAGGATATGAATTTAAATAATGTGGCGCACCTTTTTTGACGCGGCCATCATGACGGAGGTGAAGCGGCGCCCGCTTCTCCTGCCGGAGGTGTCGCTTGCCCTGCCAAGGAGTTAATGCGACGGGACGGGCGATTCGCGGGGCGTCTATTGCGCGTGCGTGAGCCGTTCGAGGAACGGAACACGGGTGCGTCGTCTTTATGCCATGGGAGAGGGCTCCTCCGCCGCTTCAGGAGAGGGTGCGAGCCTGCAGGTGATTGGACCGCTGCTTCCACACGTCTGTTGCCGCAGTTACTACTGGTCCGCTTTTGGCCATATCAACCGTCGCGCCTATCCCCGCGGATGACTGACTCGTGATCATTGCACTCAATTGGCACTATTGGGTCACGCGCAGGGCTGCCTCGAGTCGCGGCACTGGTTCTGCAGTCGAGAAGACGTGGCATTGGCGCAAGTGGCGGTGCGGTTTCCTTGCACGTAGTAACCGGCGCGCCGGTTACATGACATGCGGGCTCAGGCCTCCATGCTGGACCACTGGATGCGATGAAGCCGCAAGGGTGCACAACCGTGGTGCGGTCGCATGCTTCCTACGTGGCGGCCCGGCCTTCCGACCGCTGGTTCTGGCGAGGATGAGGGAATGCTTATAACCGCGGGGCGGTTACATGCTTCACGTGCGGCGGTTTGCCTTCTTCGTGTTTCGGGTCAGCTCGTATGACATGTGGGACCCAGCCCCCGTGTCGTAGGGTGAGAACCCTGGAGCGCGTCGGTGGAGACTTTGCTCGTGATGCTTGGGGGTGCGAGTGAGGAGATCTGCCTTTAAAAAGGGGTCGATCCCCTGGGCAGTAGCCATGCCTTCACACTCCTCGCATTCATCGTGCCCTTCCACCTTCCGAGCCCCCAGATGGGGTGCACCTGCGTTGCCTTCTTTTGCTGCTGTTTGAGGAGCGTGACCCTGTGGGGGTTGGCGCTCTTCAGTCACCGCTCGGCTTCAAGGATTTTCATGATACAGCCCGGCTGCAATCCCCCGCTGGCGGTCACCCAGGGTGATGACCGTAGGCCTCGTGGTGGGGAAGAGCGAGCCGGGCCGTGGCCTCCCCCCTGCCCTCAGCTTCAAGGATGTTCATCATCCGTGCTGGGGAGGAGGGTGCCCCGAGTCGGGGCCTGCTCTCGCGTGGGCAGCGGCCCGCTCCTTCCCTCAGTGATCGGGGGAGAAGGGCGTTCACCGTCCGTGGCGCTGGCAGCTGCCGCGTGTCCGGCTCCCCGGCCTGAGCGGCTCTGGCGCTACTTCAGGTGCCACCTCCTACCGCTGGGGCAGAGTGTGGCTGCCTGTCCGCCACACGGGTGTCGGTCGCGCCGCGCGCGGGCCGACCACGTCTAGGTCCTCCTTGTGCCGTCGGCTGCACCGGGGGGTCGCACAACACGTCGTACGCCGCGAGGGCAGTACTTGTGTTCTGGGTTAGCCTCGGCGAGGACGGGAGTGAGGACCTGCCGGTGCGCTTTGGGGCGGCCGCCGTTCGCCGGTGCGGTGTTGATGGGCAGGTGGCCGCTGTCGTTGGTGCTGGGGTGGTGGTCGCCATAGGTGATGCTTCCCCATGCAGAAGCGGTTGCCTCCGCCAACGAGATCGTCAGCGCCACCTGCGCTCCGGGCCTCCGGCTCTTTGGCTTTAATGGCTGGTTCTCGTCCCCCGTGAGGGGACGTGAACGAGGGCCTTTCAACAGTAGTGTTTGCCCTGAGGCCATCGCTGCTGCTGTCTAGCCGCCCGAGACGGAGGTCGTTGTCGCGCTGCTGGTGCAGTGGTCGCCGACGAGCCACCTGGAGTTTGTTGACCCACAGGCCTTCTGGTGTGGAGGTTGTTCATTCATGCGGGAATGGAGCCGGAGTCCCGTTTGTAATGGTACTTTCTTGAGAGCAGGATGTAACTACTTCAAGTACTAGACATCTGCCGTAGGTCGGTAAAACTGCCGAGGGCGCTGCCGACGTCTAAGTCTAGGTACCATTGTTACCCCAAGTACGTGTATTTGTTCTTTGTGGCTGCCAAGGCCTGACCATTTGGGTATAAAGCCGTGTTTCTTTCCTCTTGTTTCGAGCATTAGGACTTGTTCGTCGGTAGCAGAATCACTTATCCGAGCGTGAGCTTCCTTTCATGGAAGGTGACAAGTGAAGTATCCGTATCCCGGAGGCGTAGGAGTCCCTCGGCTCGGTCGGCCTTGCCGCTCAAGGTCTCTCTCGCTCGTCATTAGGATTCCGCTATCGACACAGTCGAAAGGCACGAAAGTCGTTTTGGCGGAAAACTTTTTCGAGGAAAAAATTGACGTAGAGGGGGCTTCCCCCTTTCTAGACCCGAGGCGACCGCCTGGGCCGGGGCCCTTGTGGAGCGCCTGGCTGTGGTCATCGGGTCTACTCGGTCTACCCGAGCCATGGCCTCACAGCAGCGTGCCCGGGCCGAGGGTATGTTTTGCCCGCTCTGTGACTTTGTTTATGTCTCTATTCTTCTCCTTGGGTCTGAAAAATGTTGTCCTGCTGTCTGCAGGGTTCGAGACGGCTCTTAATGAGTCCGTCAAGAACTGCAAGGCGCTTGCCGAGGCGGCTGAGCAGAAGGAGGCCGATCGTGCGGCCATGTCCGAGGCTATCTTGGCCTTTTGCCAGGCCTTCGGCCTCGACGACGTCCCCTCGGGTAGCTCCCCCAGAGTCATCTGCGGGCCTTGGGCGATCGTGTGCGCAGCAGACTCCGCGGGGTGCTGCACCATGGCGTTAGGCGGGCCTTCACCGTGCTCTCTTCCCACTACGACGTGGATCTGGAGCGGGTCAGCGAGGGGTACTGCTTACCCAACGAAGAGGAGGTTGCCTTAGCCGAGGTCCAGAGGCTTGACGCGGCTGTCGAGGGCCTAAGCGCGGCGCTGGCTTCCTCCTTTGAGGTGGAGGTCCTTCCACCCGTGTCGCCGTCTGAGGCCGGGCCAGATTCTGCCGAGGGTGGAAATGACGCCGAGCGTGCTGCTCCTCCCCCTGCCAATGTCTGAGCCTGCAAGAACAGTTTGCTTGAAGTATGCGTATGTTTTTTGCGGCCGCCGAGGCCTAAACATTTTAATTGTCGGATTATAAAGCTGCGTTTTTCTTTCCTCTTGTTTCGTGCGTTAGGACTTGTTCGGTAGCAGAATCGCTTATCCGAGCGTGAGTTACTTTTCGCGGAAGGTGATGAGTGAGGTATCCGTATCCCGGAGGCATAGGAGTCCCTCGGCTCGGTCGGCCTTGCCGCTTACGTGTTCTCTCGTCGTTTTTAGGATTCTGTTATCGATATAGTCGAAAAGCACGAAAGTCGTTTTGGTAGAAGAGTTTTCGAGCGTTAGGACTTGTTCGGTAGCAGAATCGCTTATCCGAGCGTGAGCTACCTCTCGCGGAAGGTGATGAGAGAGGTATCCGTACCCCGGAGGCGTAGGAGTCCCTCGGCTCAGTTGGCCTTGCCGTTCAAGGTCTCTCTCGCTCGTCTTTAAGACTCTGTTATCGACGCAGTCGAAAAGCGCGAAAGTTGTTCTGGTAAAAGACTTTTTCGAGGAAAATTTTGACGCAGAGGGGGTTCCTTCCTTCTAGCCCCCGAGGGAGGGTCGGGCTTTGCCGAGGCAAGGCTGATCCTTCCTTGATGGTTAGACTTTATTTATGCATGTAAAGAAAGCGATATACATGAACGACTTGAAACATTTTAAGGGTAAAAGCGACGTAGCTGTTGGATGTTCCAAGCGTTGTTGTAGACCTTGCCTTGATCGTTGGCCAGCATGTATGTCCCGGGCTTCAAAATCTTGGCGATGATGAAGGGCCCTTCCTAGGGAGGAGTAAGCTTGTGGTGTCCTCGGGCGTCTTGTCGCAGCCGAAGTACCAAGTCTCCCACTTGGAAGCCTCGGGGCCGAACCCTTCGGGCGTGGTAGCATCGCAGAGACTGCTGATACCGTGCCGAGTGTAGTAAGGCCACGTCCCGAGCCTCTTCCAGCTGGTCCAATGAATCTTCTCGGCTGGTCTGGTTGCTTTGGTCGTCATAAGCCTTTGACCACGGGGAACCGTATTCTAAGTCCGTGGGTAGGATGGCCTCGGCCCCATAGACTAGAAAGAATGGCGAGAAACCCGTGGCCCGGCTCGACCTCATCCTCAGACTCCAAACCACCGAGGGTAGCTCTTTTATCCACCGCTTGCCGAACTTATTGAGGTCGTTGTAGATCCTCGGCTTTAGTCCCTGCAAAATCATACCGTTGGCGCGCTCCACCTGCCCATTTGTTATTGGGTGAGCTACGACGGCCCAGTCGACACGGATGTGGTGGTCTTCGCAGAAGTCCAGGAACTTCTTCCCAGTGAACTGCGTGCCATTGTCGGTGATGATGGAGTTTGGGACCCTGAAGCAATGGATGATATTTGTAAAGAACGCCACCGCCTGCTCGGACCCGATGCTGGTTAAGGGTCGGACCTCGATCCACTTGGAGAATTTGTCGATGGCGACCAGCAGGTGCTTGAAGCCTCTGGGTGCCTTCTGCAAGGGACCGACGAGGTCCAGACCCCATACGGCAAACGACCAAGTGATGGGTATTGTTTGCAGGGTCTGAGCGGGCAGGTGCGTCTGTCTCGCGTAGAATTGACACCCTCGGCAGGAGCGTACAATCCTAGTGGCGTCGGCCACCGCGGTCGGCCAGTAGAAACCTTGTCGGAAAGCGTTTCCCACGAGGGTCCGAGGTGCTGCATGGTGACCGCAAGCCCCCGAGTGTATTTCTTGTAACAGCTCTTGTCCTTGGGCGACGGATATGCATCGTTGGAGGATGCTTGAAAGGATGCGGTGGTATAACTCTTTTTCATCACCCAGTAAAACGAACGACTTGGCGCGTCGAGCCAGTCCCCAAGCTTCGGCCTTGTCGAGGTGCAGCTCTCCTCGGAGGAGATATTGCAGGTACGAGGTCTGCTAGTTTTGGTTTGGCGCAACCCCATTCCGCTCTCCCTCGATGCGCAAGGCCTCACCCTCGGCGACCGAGGGTACCTCGGGCTGGGCCGAGGTCTTGTCGGGTTCGAGCGCGTCGTCGAGTTTGACGGATGGTTGATATATGTCCCTAGAGAAGACGTCCGGGGGAACCGTCGTCCGCCCCAAGGCTATTTCCGCCAGTTCATCCGCGGTCTCATTGTATCGTCGAGCAACATGGTTGAGTTCTAGCCCGTGGAACCTATCTTCCAAGCGCCAAACTTCGTCGCAATAGGCCTCCATTTTTCGATCGCGGCAGTGGGAGTTCTTCATGACTTGGTCAATGACAAGCTGCGAGTCGCCTCGAGCGTCGAGGCGCCTAACCCCTAGCTCGACGGTGATGCGCAACCCATTAACCAAATCCTTGTACTCGGCCACATTGTTTGACGCTGGAAAATGGAGGCGCAGCATGTAGCGCACATGTTTCCCGAGGGGTGAGATGAAGAGCAAGCCAGCACCTGCTCCCGTTTTCATCAGCGACCCATCGAAGTACATGGTCCAAAGTTCGGCCTGGATTGGAGTTGTCGGCAATTGGGTGTCGACCCATTCAGCCAGGAAGTCCGCCAAGACTTGGGATTTTATGGCCTTCCGAGGGGCGAATGAAAGTGTTTCGCCCATGAGCTCCACTGCCCATTTTGCTATCCTACCCGAGGCCTCTCGGCACTGGATGATCTCTCCCAAGCGGAAGCATGACACCACATTCACTGGATGAGACTCGAAGTAGTGTCGCAACTTTCGCCGTGTCAGAATTACTGCGTACAGTAGCTTCTGGATTTGTGGGTAGCGGATCTTGGTCTTGGATAGCACCTCACTGATGAAGTAGACCGGCCTCTAGACGAGCAGTGCATGCCCCTCTTCTTGTCTCTCGACTACGATCGTGGCGCTGACCACCTGAGTGGTTGTGGCTACGTAAATCAAGAGGGCTTCTCCCGCAGCGGGGGGGGGGGGCACCAAGATGGGCGCATTAGTAAGGAGTGCCTTTAAGTTTCCGAGGGCTTCCTCGGCCTCGGGGGTCCAAGTGAAGCGCTCGGCCTTCCTCAAGAGGCGGTACAAGGGCAATCCTTTCTCGCCAAGGCACGAGATGAAGCGGCTCAGGGCCACAAGGCATCCCATGACCCTTTGTACTCCTTTTAAATCCTTGATGGGTCCCATGTTGGTGATGGACGCGATTTTCTCTGGGTTGGCCTCGATGCCTCGCTCGGAGACGATGAACCCTAGGAGCATGCCTCAGGGGACTTCGAAGACACACTTCTCAGGATTGAGTTTTACACCTTTTGCACGCAGGCACCCGAAAGTTACTTCGAGGTTGGAGAGGAGATCAGAGGCTTTTCTTGTCTTGACAACGATGTCATCGACGTAAGCCTTGACCGTTCTGTCGATGTGCTCTCCGAACACATGGTTCATGCACCTTTGGTAGGTTGCCCCTGCATTCCTCAAGCCAAATGGCATGGTAGTATAACAATGCATGCCAAAGGGTGTGATGAAAGAAGTCGCAAGCTGGTCGGATTCTTTCATCTTGACTTGGTGATAGCCTGAATAGGTGTCGAGGAATGACAGGGTTTCGCACCCAGCAGTGGAGTCCACAATTTGATCGATGCGAGGCAGAGGGTAGGGAACCTTTGGACATGCTTTGTTTAAACCAGTGTAGTCTACGCACATCCTCCATTTCCCACCTTTTTTCTTTACAAGCACAGGGTTAGCTAACCATTCTGGATGGAATACCTCTTTGATGAACCCTGCAGCCATCAGCTTGTGGACCTCCTTGCCTATGGCCCTGCGCTTTTCTTCATCAAAACGGTGCAGGTGCTGCTTCACGGGTCGGGCACCGGCTCGGATATCCAGCGAGTGCTCGGCGACATCCCTTGGTATGTCTGGCATGTCTGAGGGACTCCACGCAAAAATTTCGGTGTTTGCGTGGAGAAAGTCGACGAGCACTGCTTCCTATTCGGGGTCGAGCTCGGAGCCAATCCTAACCTTCTTGCCGGCGTTGTTGCTGGGGTCGAGAGGGACAGACTTGACCGCCTCGGCCGGTTCGAAGTTGCCGGCGCGGTGCTTCGCATCAGGCGCCTCCTTGGAGAGGCAATCCAGGTCGGCGATGAGGGCCTCGGACTCGGCGATGGCCTCAGCGTACTCCACGCATTCCACGTCGCACTCGTAAGCGTGGCGGTACGTGGATCCGACGGTGATGGTTCCGTTGGGGCCTGGCATCTTGAGCTTGAGGTACGTGTAGTTGGGGATGGCCATAAACTTGGTGTAGCACGGTCTCCCCAGCACCGCGTGGTAGGTCCCTCGGAACTCGACCACCTCGAACGTGAGGGTTTCCTTTCGGAAGTTGGAGGGAGTTCCGAAGCAGACGGGCAAATCAAGTTGCCCAAGGGGAAGGACGCGCTTACCGGGGACGATCCCGTGAAAAGGCGCTGCACCGGCCTGGATCATGGACAGATCTATCCCCAAGAGCCCTAGGGTCTCGGCGTAGATGATGTTGAGGCTGCTGCCTCCGTCCATGAGGACCTTGGTGAGCCTAGCGTTGCCGATGACGGGGTCGACGACGAGCGGGTACCTTCCTGGGCTCGGTACGCAGTCGGGGTGGTCGCCTTGGTCGAAGGTGATGGGCTTGTCAGACCAGTCTAGGTAGACCGACGCCGTTACCTTCACCGAGCAGACCTCCCGGCGCTCCTGCTTGCGGTGCCGAGCCGAGGCGTTTGCCACTTGCCCACCGTAGATCATGAAGCAGTTGTGGACCTCCGGGAACTCATCTTCCTTGTTACCCCCCTTCTTGTTGTCGTCTTGGTCCTTGCCACCTTCTGCCGAGGGTCCAGCCTTGTTGAAGTAACGCCGGAGCATATCGCACTCCTCAAGGGTGTGCTTGACGGGACCCCTGCGATAGGGGCACGACTCCCTGAGCATCTTGTCAAACGTGTTGGCCCCTCTGGGAGGTTTCCGAGGATTCCTGTGCTCGGCAGCAGCGACGAGATCCGCGTCAATGGCGTCGCGCTTTTCTTGCACCTTCTTCTTGGCCTTCTTATTCGAGCCACGGTAGACGGACGCCTCGGGGGCGTCTTCCTTCTGTCTTCCCTGAGGCTGCTTGTCCTTCTAGAAGATGGCTTCGACCGCCTCCTGACCAGAGGCGAACTTGGTGGCGATGTCCATCAATTCGCTCGCCTTGGTGGGAGTCTTGCGCCCCAGTTTGCTTACCAGGTCCCGGCACGTGGTGCCGGCGAGGAACGCCCCGATGACGTCCGAGTCGGTGATGTTGGGCAACTCAGTGCGCTGCTTTGAAAACCGTCGGATGTACTCTCGCAGGGATTCCCCTAGCTGCTGGCGGCAGCTTCGGAGGTCCCATGAGTTCCCAGGGCGCACGTACGTACCTTGGAAGTTTCCCGCGAAGGCCTTGACCAGGTCGTCCCAGTTGGAGATCTGCGCAGGAGGCAGATGTTCCAGCCATGCCCGGGCAGCGTCGGAGATGAAAAGGGGGAGGTTGCGGATGATGAGGTTGTCATCATCCGTCCCTCCCAACTAGCATGCCAGTCGGTAATCCGCAAGCCACAACTCCAGCCTTGTCTCCCCTGAATACTTGGTGATGGTAGTCGGGGCTCGGAACCGGGCCGGGAACGACGCCCGTCGTATGGCCCGGCTGAAGACCCTCGGACCTGGTGGTTCGGGCGAGAGGCTCCGGTCCTCCTCACTGTCGTAGCGTCCTCCGCGCCTGGGGTGGTAGCCTCAGCGCACCCTCTCTTCGAGGCGGGCTCGACAGTCGCGGCGGTGCTGCTCGTCACCGAGGCGATTCGGGGCCACGGGCGCCCCGTCCCGTGTGCGCTCGGTGCGGACCGAGGCCTCCCGTATGCGTCGGGGGGGGGGGGCATTGCGTGATGCTCCGAGGGGCACCCTTGCCTTCGGGAGGCAGAGCTCTCGGCTCGTCGGACTGCGACATCTTCTAGGAGATCCTTGAGTTCGCCCTGGATACGCCGTCCCTCGGTGGTGGATGGCTCCGGCATTGTTCGGAGTAGCATCACCGCTGCAGCTAGATTCTGGCCGGCCCCGCTGAAGGCCTGGGGTAGCCCTGCCCTAGCGTCGTCGACGATGCGGCGCTGGACGTCTCAGGCCCGACGACGCGCTCCTCCGGCGAGTGCTCGGCCTGCCCATTTCTGCTCGATGTTTTGTCGGAGCTGGACAAGCCGCCCTGCTTCTTCGTCGAGCTTGGCCTGCATCTCGCGGAGTTGCTCAAGCTGTGTGTCCTGACCCCCATAGGGACTGGGACCACAGCTAGCTCCCGCGGGATCTCAACGCGAGAAGCAGGCACAGGGGCGTTGTGATCTTCCGGCATGCCGAGGTGGTTGTCTTCGTCGTGATCCCCCTGATCGATGTGGAAACACTCGCAACTTGGGTCGTAACCCTCGTTGTCAAAGCTGTGGTCATCGTCAGAGCAGCCGGAGAGGCAGTAGTCACATGCGAACATGAAGTCTCGCATGGCACTGGGATCACAAAGTCCGGAGAAATCCCAACCGAAGTCGGGGTCATCGTCTTCCTCGGAACCCGTGGGTCCGGAGGTTGAGACGGCCGTCAGTCGGTCCCAAGATGACCACATATGATACCCTTGAAGGTCAGGATACGCCCTTGCGAAAGCGCTCACCGAAGCGGGGTCGCTTGGTGGATCGAAGCTGAATCTAAAGGGAACAGGGTGGAAAACGGATGGTACCTTTTGGTCGATGGACGGTGGTGAAGTCGCGTCAGGGACGGACTGCACCGTTATCTCAGGAACGAGGCTAACGCCCAGCAAGTCCTTCGCGAGGGTGCTGGCGTCATCAGTCCGCTTGGGGTTGGCACGTTGCGGGGAAGCGACACCCGTCGTTGTCTCAGGTGTGAGGAAAACACCCGACATGTTCCCCGCAGGGGTGCCGGCGTCGTCGACTCGCTCTGGTCCGACAGTCGACGAGGTGCTGCCTCCTGCATGGCCACGGTTGCCCCGTCTCCTCCTCCGGCGAGGAGGGTGGCGGGGCAAACCCGGGTGTTCCTCTTCCACCAAGGGGGAAGTCGTTGTTGAGTTCGCTGCCGCCGGGCGAGCCGACGATCGTTGTTGCTGTCGTGCTGCGAGGGGAGGAGTACCATGTCGTAGCTGCCGTCGCGGAACATGAACTCGAGACTCCCGAAGCGGAGCACCGTCCCCGGCTGAAGAGGCTGCTGAAGGCTACCCATCTGGAACTCAACGGGAAAGTATTTGTTAACACGCAGCGAGCCCCTACCTGGCACGCCAACTGTCGGCGTTTCGGACCCGTGAGGTCCGTCAACCGACCAGTGAATTTGTTGCTGCGTGCCCCTGCCCAGATGGGTTGATGCAAGATGGAACACAAGCGGGGGAATGAGTCTTATATTATCTTGCACCGGGGTTCTCGTAGTAGGGGTTACAAGCGTCGCGAGAGAGCAAGGGCGAGAGCGAGAGAGAGAGAGAGTCCTTGCGTGCGTCCGTCTCTGCCTGTCTCGTCTGCCCCGCCTCCCTCTATGTCAACGTCTCTGTGGGTGTGTCAACGTCGTCAACGTGCGTCCCCGTCTGTCAACGTGCCTTAGGAAGGCCCTGGACATCCCCTTTTATAGATACAAGGAGATGCCCAGCTGTACAATGGGGGTGTAGCTATGTGCTAACATGGCTGGCGGAGAAGCACCTTGAGCCCTGTACACGAGCTAACGTGGCCGTCAGTGAAGTACCTTGAGCCCTATAGAAGCATAGCTGGCGGTGCGGCATGGATCCTGCTGACGTTTCCTTGCTTCCGTAGGGGGTTGAGAGCAACTGACGTCATAGGCGCACGCGGGGAACCATCATTACCTGTTACCGGAGTAACCTTAGATGGGACACATGTCTTGTTCCTTCATAGCCTGAGGCATCTAGCTAGGGGTAGGGTAATGATGTATCCCCTGTAGCGTAGTCGGTCCGAGGCCGAGGTCGGGCGAGGCGGAGACTTCTCCTGAGGCCGAGGTTGAGGTCGGGCGAGGATGTGACTCCTCCCAAGGCCGAGGCCGAGGCCCGAGGTTGGGCGAGGCAGAGATCTTCCCCGAGGCCAGGGGTCGGGCGAGGCGGAGCTCCCTGTTGCGCCCGAGGCTGAACTTGGGGGAGGTCGAGACCTGCTGTCGTTAGTTTTACCCCGGTGGTTGGCACAGTAGCCGGAGCGAGGCGTACAATGCTGTTTTCCTGTCAGATCGGTCAGTAAAGAGGCGAAGTGACTGCGTTCACTTCGACCTTGCTGACTGAGGCACGCGTGTCAGGATAAGGTGTCAGGCGATCTCCGCATTAAATACGCATGCAATACGGTCGGTTGGTAGGGCGATCCGGCCGAGGTCGCTGCACGACAAAGTTCGCCCAAGCTGGGCTTCAGGCGAGCCGAGGGTGCGCTCACTGCCTGAGGAGGCACTCGGGCAAGGCGTGAATCCGCCCGGGACTACTGTTCCCGCCCGAGGCCGAGGCTGGGCTCGGATGAGGTTGCGTCCCTTGGTAGACGAGGCCCTGACTTGAACCGCGCTTTATCAGCTGTTTATGGTTTGTTCTGAAGATGTTTTCCAGCCGCGTTTAGGAGTATTGGGGGTACCCTAATTACGGTACCCGACAAGTTCATTCCATCAATTTTGTTGGAATCAACCCACTCATCATGTATATACTAATTATTAGCTTATGAGGAATGAAGTGGTGATAGATCAACTCATTCTATTCTATAAACCAAATAAAAAGTGAAGAGTGAGAAAAAGATGAATCACTTCATTCATCAAACCAAACACACGCCTGGTAGATAATAATTCGACTGGCGACGAGGTTCAGTGTGTCCCACCTTATTATCCATCCTGACAACATAGTCCATCCTATATTAATATTATACTATGTTGCCGCTGCCGCTGCTGCACAATTTCAAGTGCTTGCGATACTGCGCGCACTAGCTAGAGAGCGTATAAAAAGAGAGAAATGATGGAAAGAAATGGCAAAAGGGAGGAGGGATCGTAGTGGGGCTTACCAAATATCATCCGAAAGTTCACTTTTCATCCTTAGATAGATATGGACCATGCATGACGCGCTTTTGCATCCCTTACTTCGCGCCAGCGGAAGGACATGCATGCATTCAGCTCAAAAACCCTCAAACATTTTAAGGACATATTACCCGGGGTTTAGTTACCTATTTTTCTTTTATGCGTAATATTGTTATAAATTCATAACTTTTACATATAAACTCGGATGAAGATACAGTTTATATGAAGGTCGTAAAGCTCGAAGAGATTTATAACTTTGTAGTACATCACATTTTTGTTTGAACACATATTCACATCGAAATCCTTGAAATAGTATCTAAATTTATACCAAGTAACTATATATCCCATGTATACCTCCAATACTTCATTGTTTATTAACATTATAATTTGCTTATTTTCTAAAGACAAGGTATTGGCACCTCTAATAATTTTCTTAATCTATTATGTATGTTTATGTGTGTGCATGCTAATTATGATGGTAACACATATAAACTATCTTGTGCTCTATTACACTATCTTATGTGTCTGTTTGTTTCGGTTTTTCGCAGCTTCTGGCCATCAAAAGCTGTTGCAGACGGCCAAACACTCAGCTTTTCAGCCAGCTTCTATAAAATTCGTTTAGGTAAAAATAATTCAAAATCAACATAAACATATAATCGGTTGAGTCATCACAATAGTAATAATCCGTCACTTTATAGATCCTGAGCCCCATGGACAACTTTATTTTTCTCCGCATGTAATCCTAATGATACTCAGATTCTCTACACAGCCAGATTCTCCCCACAACTAGATTCTCGGAAAAGCTAGTAAAAAAAAGCTGAACCAAACAAGCCCTATGTCATTTGAAAACTATCTTTTGGTATTAGACTATTGTGTCATTTGAATCTAGTCTATATGTTTGAAATATCATGTTGGACTATTATATGATCTAAATTTATTGCTATATTTTTATTTTGATATATATGCTTGTGTGTAATTCACTATCGGAATTCGGCACTTTGACAAGTGTCAAATGATTTGTTGGGTGTTTTTTCGAGCACTCGGCAAAGAAGCTCTTTGCCAAATGCCAAGCAAAAAACCCTCGATAAAAAAACCCTCGGCAAAAAAACTCTTTGTTGAGTGCTGACACTCAGCAAGGAGCTTCTTTGCCAAGTGTTTTTTTTCAACACTAGCCAAAGAAAATTTAAAAATCACATTTTAAAGCAGTAAATCAATTCAAATGAAAAAAATTTCAACTATAAATTTGTATAACTCATCAAGATGTACAATTTATATTTTGATCATTTCTTTGTATGAAAAATAAAAGTAAATTTGTTCATAAAATTTATATCTCTCGTAGTTTATGAAACTACAAGAGAGATGAATAAGATTTGTGGATAATGTTAGAACCATCATGTGAGATGAATAAATGACCAAACAACTAAAATAAACTTTGTAGATCTTGAGAAGTTATAGAATTTTGTAGTTGGCAACGTTTTCATTTGAAGTCATCTTGTCAACGAAAACTACATATGATTTTTTTTTAAAAAATAAATTTTGAATTTTAAAAACGACCTCGAATGGAAAACCCACCAACAGAAAAGTTGTAGGTCTTGAAAAGCAATGAAACTTTGTAGTTGACAATGTTTTCGTTTGAAATCATATTGTCATGCAAAATTATGTTTGAATTTTAAAATTTGAAATTTTCAAACTACCTTAGATGGGAAAACCACCAAAATAAAAGTTGTAGGACTTGAAATGTAATGAAACTTTGTAATTGACAATGTTTTGATTCGAATCATTTTATCATAGAAAAATTCGTGTGAAGTTTTTAAATTTGAAATTCAAATTTTGTAAACGGCATCGGATGAAGAAACTATCAAAATAGAACTTGTAGATCTTGAAAAGTTATGCAAATTTATAGTTGGTCATATTTTCAAATAAATTCATTTAGTGCCTCAAATAATCAAATTACTCTCGTTTGTTATAGTACATGAGAAATGAAAACGTAATATAGACACAATTGATGTAGTAGTGCAGTTGTAGAGTAGGGTATATGTGAGAGAGAGATTGCAAGTTCGAATCTCATTCACAAAACATGTAAATTTGATTCAAAATAAGGATGAAAAATGATAAGACATCGGTATGGTAATAGGTAGTGGTTGAAGAGTTGTTCCCATAATTTAAAAAATGTTTTGCTGTTTTTTTGGTTTTTTTGCGATTCTTTCTTTGTCGAGTGCTTTTTGATACTCAGCAAAGTCTTTGCCGAGTGTCCGAAAAAGTACTAAAAAAACCCTTGCCGATAAAATGTTTGTTTGCCGAGTGTCTGGGACACTCGACAAAGAAGGCGAGTCCGGTAGTGATTGTTCTATTCGTGAACTAAATTAGAGTTAAGGATAAGCAATTTCTTCATTATTCACATGTATCAAGTATCTAACTAAATAATATTTGTATCCGTCACTTATCCGTGTGAATAAATCGTATCGGTATGACCATATCTGATTTGGAATCCGATGAAAATATATTAAGATACGGAATGACCTACTATCCATCCGTATCCGCCTATTTTTACCCCAAAATCTAAGAGCATCTCCAACAACGTGACCTATAAAAATGCCCTATAATTTGAAAATGAGTATATTTTATAGAATTTAGGGCACCAACAAAACACCCCGCTCCAACAGTAAAGCCTCAAATCTAGATTATAGGGCAGCCCACTACGGTGTAGTATATTTGAGTCACTTGAGAGGGTGCCCTATAGTTTTTGGACAAAATTTTATGAAATGAGGCACTGTTGGAGTAGTTTTTCCTGTGTAGAGCCCTATATTTTAATTTAAGGCACTAGTTTGAGGCATTGTTGAAGATGCTCTAAGTAGCTGGTTTATATTTGACATGTTCCCCGCTTCCATTTCTATTTCCATTTTTACCTAAAAGACGTTATAAAACCTTGATAACGAGTTCCCGAAAGGACCTATTCATTTTCGCTTTTATCCCTACTAATGAGATTAATTGAAACTTAAAAACTTGTAACACGTGTAACACAAAAATTATAATTGCCCGGTCACGTGTAACATGTCCGGTCTTGCAGGGAACTATATCTGCCCGGTCTTGCAGGGGACTGCAAAATTAAAGCCACCAATTCCGTGCGATTCGATCATAGTGGGCTGTTGCCACTATATATCAAAGATTTCGTCCTTTTTTTACTTAATAGATTCTTTCAATACATCTTTAAAAATTGCTCTCACCTCTTTTATAGTACAAACCAAGGTGAAGTTAAAAACAGTAGCTTTTCTCAGTTTTCTTTTTACTATCTTTCCATAAAAGCGGTTTTACCGAAAGTTTATAACAATACATTTAGCTCTATCGCTAAAACTATTTTTTGAAAGCAAAGACAACTAAAAAAACATTTCACCGGTGAAAATGACCGTACTGTATACGTCATGTTTAAGACTAGCTTGGTAACTCTATTTTTCTAAGTAATTTCTATTTTTTTTAAAAAAAAATAAACTAATTTTCCTAAAAAAATAAAAATCCTTACAAATAAGGTTATCCAACTAGTCCTTGAAATCGTTTTCGGTCTGTCCCCCGCACACACGCATACCAGCATTTCATTTCGTTTTCAGATACAGATTTGGCGAGAGGCGAGTGACGCTTTACCTCCGCCACTTGCCAAAAGCTAGCAGAGACACCAAACATGGATGGGGGCCCGCCTGCATCCTAATGTTTTGTGACATCACCCTTACCTTAGCATGTTCTTGATAGTGCCGACGTCTGTCCTTCCAAATTCTAGATAGCACATTTAGTGGGGGGTAGCCATGTTGGCATTTTCCAAAGAGCACTGATGTGTTAGTTGAAACTGGAACTCATCTCTTCTTAATAAATATATTATACATAGTTTATACTGTGACATATCATGAATATAAAACGTACATCAATTACTTTCTCCTATATTAGCAGACAATAAATGTGGGCAATTTAGGCCATTATCATTTTCATTCTCGTTAAATACAGTGACACATCATCAAATCTGGTGACATGGTAGCCTATTTATTATGAGAGAGATAAAATGAGTTTCATGGGAATGAAACTAGGCATACACGGTTACCTAGCTAGACATGTTGTGTCTTGCATATTGCCGATGAAACCACACCAAATGAAACTGTCCACTGACAATGAAAAGTCTCATACATGCATGGTTGCATTCGTTCCATGATGATGTGGCACTTAGGAAACATAAATATGAAATCTTTCATTGAGAAGGGCCTGATAAGCATTCCAGGAGTACCTAAGGGTATTTTTATAACGGTAAATGTAGGAAATCTAGGCGCCGGTTAGGTATTAACTACATCTTTTTATTTTTTTCCTCGTAAATAGTAGTTATGTATGTTTTAGATACAGTACGTTCCTAGGTTATTTTAGACTATTTTCATCATCGCAAAGGCGTGATTAGGAGTGTATACAAAGGTTAACGGGTTACATTATATCAGTAGTGGTTTAGACTTTGAAAATAGGCAACTACTGAATTTAACCAAACCCATATATATCGATGTGTTATCTATGGCCCTATTGACTTCATTCCAAGCTTTGCCAGTAAAGGAGAAGATCAATATATATTCCAGTCTTGTGTTTCTGCCACTTTGCCTGGTACGTACGTGTCTGTCCTCTATTCTTGTAAAGAATTACATAATTTCTGCGAGGTTTTATAAAAAAAATAGACAATTTATGTGTGTGAATGCACCGGGCACACGCGCCACACAGCATTTTATTGATCGATCGACCTGACACAAAGCGTGTCAACACCAAGTCAAGAACACAGCGAGGAACAAAAGTTCTCGAGAGAGTGGGCTAGCCATCATAGCTAGCTTTACCATACACGAAGCAACATCCACTGGTCGGCCGGCCGGTGGCATTCATGCAATATGCACTTGGACCTTTGTGTCAGATTTTCATAGAGCATTATATTCCATTTAAACTAAAAAATATACTAGTGCGTATACTATATAACAATCCACCACTGCGTGCAAGTGCAACCCCCTACACCACTAGCGTGCACACACAATTGTGAAAGAAAGAAAAAAACACTTGTGATCTTGTTCTTTCCAACTTACAAGAACAGCTAGAGAGAGCTTCAGAACTCTTGCCACAATTCTCTATAGGTCTTGCGTGTGTGTAGCTCCTTTGCAGCTACCTCTTTGACCAGCTAGCTTGCCTGCCATCATCATGGGAAACTGCCTGGTGATTCAAGACAGGAAGGAGATCAAGATCATGAGCATGGGCGGCGGCGGCGGCGAGGTCCTCAAGATGCCATCCCCGCCGGGCAGCTTGAGTAAGGCGGCCGACGATGTCATCGTCGACGCCGACGCTGCTGCAGCTGGCGCCGCTGCCGTCGTCAGGGTGAAGCTGGTGATCAGCAAGCAGGAGCTGAAGAAGATGCTCGACAGGGAGGGCGTGTCGCTGGACGACGTGGTGTCGTCTCTCGTGCTGCGCAATCGAGAACTGGAGGAGGTCTGCTGCGGAGGGTGGCGGCCGGCGCTCGAGAGCATACCGGAAGGCAGCGATCTCTAGCATGCACGTACGACAGCGCCTGGCATCGGTCGTTCAGATGTCTAGCTCTAGCTTGTGGAAGTCACTGGATCAGTGACGGTCGTGCCTACACTACACTGGAGTACACAAGATACTTTTTGGGAATAAGCGTAAGCAAAACATGTGTGTGCTGGGTATAACATTATATACACATATATATAGAGAGAAAGATAGTATTGGTAGGAGTTTTGAGATAGGGATTCTCTTCATCTTTTCTTGCTGCCTACGTGTGCTTGTAAAGAAGAGGTAAAGATGATCCTGGAAATCAAGCAAGTCCTTTATGCATGTATACTATATACTATGTGTCCTAATCAGTGATTCAGTCATCACAGTTACAATCCCAAGGGATCCATATATATATATAAGCTGCTTCTTATATATTTGGTGTTTACTAATTCTCAGTCCTATCTTTAAGACGGCGAGAGTTTTATTGTATTTTAGAAAAGAATGATTGAATTCATAAGAAAATCGGACCCGAGAACCGTATATTAGTTCATGGCTTTCAATACTGAAGATACTTGGTTCGCCACCAAGGTCTGTGCTTGCCATGATCACCACAACCACGTCCACTCGATCGCATCACTGAAAGAGACTCCGCAGTGGTTGGTGGTGCGCGCCTCTAGCCTAGCTGGAAATCAATGCAATGACAAAAACGGCAGCAATTTTCAGTTCAAATACTGATCGATGGGAAGTTGGGCCGGGATGAGCACACAGCTAGAGCTGACGAGGCCCTGTCGTAATTTTACGACCAAGTATCACCGTCGCCATAGGTGCCACACGCGCTCATACTGGGCCCTAAAGGCTAGTTTAGGCCCGCATACGTAGCCACTCTCAGTCTCCTAGTCTCATGTGGCGATTGTCCATACCAACCCATCTAGCCCACCCAAGCCCAACGATCACCTAGGCAGCCTCCACCGCCATGAGCCCAGGACGCCTCTACGCCCTCAATCTCCAAAGACGTGACTCCAAATAGTAACCTAAAATTAAAATAATACATCATTTAATGGTGCACCCATTAGTGTCCTACATGCCATATTTCCAGCGTGTCCAAATAAAAATAGAATCCCTTGATTTATGGTGGCCGTATCAGACGTGGAGGCACTTGGTTGGGAGTGAATCAACATTTACACTATATCTAACAATATTTGTGCTCAATCTTGAAAATTTTTACGATCATTAATACAACACATCAGAGTTAGTAACGTCTCTCACGTTAGCTCGTTATTTACATTCAAGATAAGGATTTTTACGTTTAAAACTGAAGATTTTTACGCTCGAACCTGAAGTATATCCACCAGTCTACTGCATGCCATTTTTTTAAGTGCATAGTGAAAAGAGAATACATTGATTTATGGTGCTCGTGACTCAAAAAAATCAATTTTCCTAATCAACTCACCTAATCAAATTCTTGATTTTATGGTGGCAGTATGGACGTGGGGGGCTATTGGTAGGAAGTGAGTCAACATTTATGTTATATCTAACACTTTTGATGCTCAAACTTGAGGATTTTTACAGTCAAAACTGAGGATTTTACGCTATTCAGAGTAGGTATTTATGCTAACATATACAAATTTTTTATGCTATAATTAACTCGGTATCATATACTCGTTTCTTGAAATTATGATCTAATTAAGACTATTTTACGACACACATAGATATATCTTATACATTTTGTTTGATTCTCTATAAAATCACGACATTGAATGTTATGTTTTTACGATTATGTGGGAAAACAACATATTTTTCCACATGATCTCTCGTTCGTGCTTAACTACCGCGAGGGCGCAAGCAGTAAAACAGATCCCAAGATTTTTGTTGTACGCAAAGAAACGGGTCCGAGATTTATATAGCTACTACAAATCAGGCAATAACGAGGTTTCAACAACTGCTGCACCAAGGGGGTGTTTGGTTCTAGGGACTAAAGATTAGTCTATAGTTTTTAGTGCCATTTAGCTCCTTTTTTACCAAACACTAGGACTAAAATATAGACTAAAATGATTTAGTCTTTAGTCCTTCACATATGTGCTAAAAGAGACTAAAAGCCTACATGAGTGTATTCCAAGTGCATTTGAGTCTATTTAGTCCCTAGAACCAAACAATTAGGGACTAAAGTTTAGTTGTAGAACTAAAATTTAGTCCTAAGACTAATTGAAACCAAACATGGCACAAATAATGCACATGTACATGCATCCAAATCTTTCCTTATTCTTTTAGGCATGATAGATAGAAAATGCGAAGGCATAATTTTCTTCCATCTGTGGCTGCTCAGTTCATGCACCAACCCAATCCAATCATATACATTAATTCCCCTTTTGTGGGGACAATTACGTACTTAGGGGGTGTTTGGTTACACCCCGCTAAAATTTAGCTCCTATCCCATCGAATGTTTGAACCTCCGTTCCGGGTATTAAATGTAGTCGGATTATAAAACTAATTTGTCAGCCGAAGATTAAAAGACGAGACGAATCTAGTCCAGTTGGTTGGGTCTATATTTCATACTTCTATTTAAAAATCAAACGCTTGATGTGACCCGAGCTAAACTTTAGCAGGAGCAACCAAACACCCCTTTATACTCTCTTGTTCAATGTCATTTCATGCTAATCATTGGAAGAAAAATAGTGGATGGGGACTGAGGAAAGGAAATAAAAAGGTCTGGTTGGAACAATATCCATTAATTAGTGAAGTACTTTCTCTTGTTTAAATAAAAAAAATGAAAGGGACATGTTTTCTGCTTCCCTCTTTCCTAATCGAAAAAAATGTTCTATACGTCTGGTGGTTTCGTGGTGAATTGCAGAATTGGTGACCACTGAAAGAGGATCATTGTAGGATAACACTTACAGGATAAATTTTATCTCCTCCGATCCTTTTTGCACATGTGATGTGTGGAATCGCACAGCATAGTATAGAGTTGTTGTATGTTTTCGTTGATGTAAGTATACACCAGTTTATTAGTGCTTTTCAAAAAGAAAGTAATATGACCTAGGGTTAACTTCCATTTTTCTGGAACACAGGTTCAGAGAAGACTTTTAGGAACCCACTATAAAGTTTCTGATTTGCACTTTTGAAGAATCACCCAATTAAGACATAAACGTTGCTTTCAATTGCTGTTTAATTATTTATGCGTGTGAAGATGTTGGACCATACACAGGTTATTTAACCAACACATCAGTGAATAGACTTAAAGGACTCAAGATTTTAATAATATGCTAGCTCAAGCGATTTGGATAGGGATACTATCGGATTCGTGTAGGATTAGGTTATGTATGACAAGCCATGGATGTTGACTCATTAACAGGGGACAGTAGTGAGAGACCAAATTAAGATTAGGAACCAAAATGCTATACTGGTGTTGCCGCCTGTCCAGTTGGTCTGGTCATTACTTCAGTTTCTTGCTGCACGTATAATTGGGCGATTGAAATGAGCATTCTAGAATACACTGAATCTACTACACTGTCACATCAAACAAGAAGAGCTAGTTTCAGCGTGTGGGCAAGAGCAACTCAGAATAGAAACAGCTACTCAAGACTCAAGACTGTCTGACTGCCCGTCCTCCAACTCTCCAAGGCTCCAAGCTATCGGCTAGCCCTTTGTTGCCACATAACTCTCAATAATTCCGGTTTCTCTTCTTTGGCTCCACTTCTCTTCCTTTATTTGCATTTGGATTTTTTGGATAGCAGTTCATGGCCAGCAGATTTGATGATGTTCTTCTGTTTTGGATGAAGCCAAATAGGTCGCTAGCTAATTTAAATGGGGTTAGTGAAATCAAAAACCAAGTCTCAATTAAGAATAGAAGGAGGAACTCTTCACTTAATTGCTCTCACAATATGTGTATTGAAACTAGAGCAATATCAAAGTGAAGTGGAGAGCTCGGAAGAACAAAATCACAATGCAAGTAAGTGGACAATGAGACACAATGATTTTTTTTGACTGTCAACGGGGGGGGGGGGGGGGGGGGGGAGGCTCCCCACCTAATTTTTCATTGATATGTTCTTGTCGCCCCTAAAGGCTTTACATAAGTTTATAGACCCGGCTTGCCGGGGTGAGGGGGGGGAAGAATTTTCTAAGGTATTACATATTACATGCTAGCAGTTGAGAACACCAGTACCCAGGCGGCTTGCACACCTGCTTCTTTGGAACCATGTCTGTAACTCCAGTTCTTAGCCTCCTCACTGCATTGTCGAAGGATCCGGCTTAAGGGGATTGCTTCCTGCCTGAATACCAAGGCATTCCTACGCTTCCACAGTTGCCAACAACATAGAACCACAAAAGAAGAGAATTCAGTTTTCGGTATGTTCGTTGGCCTCACAATAAGATGCAGTTCGTGGACATCCAAATCAGCAGGTACTTGAAAGCCTATTGCCTGCCAGAATCGTTTTGCAAAGGGGCAATGTAAGACTATGTGGCCCGCCGATTCACTTTCCTGATTGCATTCTTCACATACATCTTCGTCCACAATCCGCTTGCGCAGCAAATTTCTCTTGCTCTGTATTCTCCCTTGAGTCATTAGCCATGCAAAGAACTTCACCCTAGGTGGTGTTTTGTTATTCCATACGAACGCTGCCAATACATTCTCTGACCTGACCGGTCGCTTCAAAAGCTCATACAAAGCGGACGTCTGGAATTTCCCGTGTGTACTGGTTAACATGCATTTTCTTTCATCAGGTTGCTGAGAAAGTTGAGTACCACTGATGATGTTCTGAGCTTGATGTAACTCTAACTGTGCTTGTGATGACAACCGTGTCACAAGATGAAGTCCATTGGCCATGACATCCACCACACTAGCCTGCTGCTTCACACAATGTGAAAACAGGGCCGGCAGTTTGGTAGCTAGATCATCCTCTCCATGCCATGCGTCATGCCAGAAGTTCGTGCTGCATCCATCTCCCACAGTTGAGGTACTGACCGCTTGATAGATCGGAAGAAGTGTCCGCAAGCTATCCCAGTGTGGTCCTCCTAGATCCCCCTCCATTGTGGCCATGTTCATGTGTTCTTTTACCCAAACTGCCCATGACGAGTCTGTAGCAGAGTGCAACCTATGTATCAACTTGATCAAAAGACAGATGTTGTGCAGCTTCAAGTCTTTGATCCCCAGCCCCCCATCCTCCTTTAGCGTGCACACTGTGTCCCACGCCACTAAGCAGCTTGCCCCTAAGCATTCGTCGTTTCCATTCCATAAGAAGGATCTACGCCTGCGATCAATATGTGCCACAACTCCATTTGGAACCAAAACAGCCAACATGATGTATATGAGTTGGCTGTCCAAAACCGAATTTATCAGAACCGCTCGACCCATCGGGTTTAACAGTGCAGCTTGCCATCCTGCTAGGTACTTATCTGCCTTGGCAATATGTGGGGCAAAAGACGATAGACGAAGCTTGTGTGGGGACAGTGGTAGTCCCAGGTATGTCTGAGGGAAACCCTCCAGCCTGCAACCAAGGGTGGCAATCATGAGAGGGAGGTGTTGTTCATCAATGTTCATCGGAACTGCGGTGCTTTTTGAGAAGTTGATCTTCAGCCCAGTCGCATCCGAGAAGTCATCTAAATTTTTCTTAAGTGTTTTGACATCTTCTAGGTCTGCACGCAATAATATTAGGGTGTCATCCGCGTATTGTAGCACTGGGCATGGTCGGTCATCAATTAGCGGATGTCGAACACCCCTGCTGTGCTTGATCAAGCTCTGTAGGACATCTGCCACAAGTAAGAAGAGGTATGGTGACAGCGGATCTCCCTGTCTCAGACCTCTCTTGCACGTGAACCATGGTCCAGGTACTCCATTAAGCAATACAGAGGTTTTGGAAGATGCTAGCAGCTGCAATATCCATCTCTGCCATTTCTGATTGAAACCCCTTGCTCTCAGGACTGTGAGCAACCCGTCCCAATTAACGGTATCAAAAGCCTTTGCAAAGTCTAGCTTGATTACTAGGGCCGGAGTCTTTCTCTTGTGGCAACATTGTATTAACTCCATTGCATAGACAAAGTTTTCAGTGATCGAGCGGCCTTGGATGAAACCAGTTTGATCCAAGTCTATGAGTGAGCAGATGTCCTGTTGCAATCTTGTAGTCATAATCTTGGTAATAATCTTGACGCTGCAGTTTTGGAGGTTGATGGGGCGGAAGGAGTCCACTGTTGTACATCCCGGCTTCTTTGGCAGTAAAACCATGTATGCTCGATTGATTCTTTCCAGTTCAGCTTCCCTCTGCTGAAAGGCATTGAGCAGATCCATAACTTGTGTCTTGACAGTCGTCCATGCACACGAGTAGAAGATGGGTCCAAAACCATCTGGCCCTGGTGCACTCAGCTTATTCATTGATCGGATTGCTTGTAGTGCTTCTCTGTCTGTAAAGGGGGCTGTTAGACTTTCAGACGCAAGCTGTCTTCAATTGTAGAGTTCATCTATGTTGAATTTCCATGTGGAGTTTCCTGCTTCCCCCATAATCCCAGAGAAATAGTCTGTGACTGCTGCTATCTTTGATTCATGACTGAACAGTTCCTGCTCCCTGTGCGTGATCTTGCCAATATGATTCCGCCTCAATCTTTGAGTTGCCTGAGCATGGTGGAACGCGGTGTTTGCATCCCCTTCCCTGATCGCCTTCTATTTCCCTCGCTGTTTCCAATATGCAGCCGTTGCTCTGATGTGTTGTTGGAGACGAGTTTGGCATAATTCCCTGACCTGCATTTCAGCTTCAGATAGCGTCCTGTACTCTTCCAGGAAGTCCAACATCATAATAATGAATTTGCAGTTTTGTACAAAGAAAGGGGGCGCCCTATTACGCCTAGACCAAACCTTCGCTGCAGCTCTGGTGTTCTTGAGGCAGCTCGCGAGGCAAGCAGCAGCATCAGTCGAATGGGTGATAGGCTGCCAGGCGTTTAGAATGGCCGGTAGGAAATTCGGGTTTTTTAGCCAAGCTTTTTCAAATCTAAAGGTTGTAGATTTTGGAATTGTAGTAGCTATTTTTGCTATAATTGGTTTATGGTCGGACGTAGTTCTGACTGAAGAGCTAAGAGAGGCCGATGGATAGCAAGTGGTGAAGTTCTCATTTGTGAAGGCACGATCCAGGCGTGCCAGGGTTGGGGTGCGGCGTTTGTTTGTCCAGGTGAAGAGGCAGTCTAGCAGAGGCAGCTCGATAAGCCCAAGGTCATGGATAGTATCATTAAACAGGTTACAGAGATGTCGATTGGTTCTGCCCCTATTTTTTTCTGAGGCATCCCTGATAAGATTGAAGTCTCCAATGATAAACCAAGGTCCCACAATGTTTGAGTGGATTTCCCCCAGGATGTCAAGAAAAGTTGCTGTATCCCTATGGTCAGACGGCGCATACACATTTGTTATGGTAATTTCAGAGTTTGTGTTGGCTAAAAGAAAGTGATAGGTTAAAGCATATTGGCGAGTGACAAAAGAACTGAGCTCCAGGACGTCAGTGTCCCAAGCCGTGATTAAGCCTCCCCTAGTTCCAGTAGAAGGGATGTCTAGGAATGTAACAACAAGTTTTGGTGGAAGAAAGGATCGAGCTTTGAACTTAGAAATTTCTTGGGCTTTGGTTTCCTGTAGGCACGCCACAGTGGGAGACAAAGAGGCAATAGCTGCACGAACAAGTTCACAT
Organism: Zea mays; assembly: GCF_902167145.1. Classification (NCBI taxonomy): domain Eukaryota; kingdom Viridiplantae; phylum Streptophyta; class Magnoliopsida; order Poales; family Poaceae; genus Zea; species Zea mays. Next base: position 147,776,771 of record NC_050097.1, read on the forward strand.
TTTTCCGAGTCGCCAAGACCACGAACATTCCACGACAACACAGACAGACTCTTGACGCTACTCATTTTTAGGACACATAGACACCATCATGCTAAAGCACACAGACACTGGGACAACTAAGAAGCAAAGCCCGATGAACGCACAGAGCAGGCTGAAAACAAAAGAACCGAACACAGACCCCCACGGGACACACAGAGAGGTGCAGACCGACGTGCCCACTGCACCATGAGCAACAAAGGTGCAGACTATCATTCCTTGGCGAGCGGCACCACCCCAACAGCATTCGCAGCTGAGCACCCCAATCCTGCCGCGTGAACAAGCCTGCGAAGAGCTGGTATCGAGATCGGCGCCATTGAACGACAGCAAACCTTTTTTCTGGACTTCCCCCTTCACCGCTGTAGAGCAGCCTTGTAGGGTATCCCTCAGTTCCTTCAACCTGACCGCCTTATTAGTCATATCCACGAAATTTCTGTTAGCTTTTGCCGCCAGCCGACTGCTCTTGCGCTGGATCGGCTTGGGAACATTGTTTCGAGGTGGGCGACCAGCTCTTTTGTGCCTGGTAGCGTTGAAAGTAGTGGGTGATGTCGGCTGCCGTTTGCTGGAGCAATGGCTTTGAGGAGTGGTGTTTTGTTGAGGAGGCAGTTGTGATTGTGTTTCTGTTGTGCGTGGGCCAGTAAGCTGGGCAAGCACAGCGGAGAGGCATAGGAGCTGAGCAGTTGAAAATGCAGAGGACGTCTGGGAGGTGGTGGTGTTGGCTTGTTGTTGGGCGTTACGCACCGGGCTAGCATTTTGCTGTTGTGGAACATGAGGTAGAGCAGCAGGCACCTCAGATAGCATAGGAGGCGCAGGTGGAGGAGGCATATGCTGGAAAAAACGTCTTAGGCGACCATCCGGCCCAAGCTGGTCGGCACGGGGCCAAACCCGCAGCGGCAAGACCTGGGCGATGCATCCGCTCCTGGAAACCCCATCCGTGGTCGTGACCCAAATTTCCGACGGTAGATCAAGGTAGTGGTTCAGTTCTAGCAGCACCCGGATTGGGCCAAAGTTATCACATGTGAGGCATCGCGGGTCCACTTCTGCCACTTCACAACAGGCACCGAAACAGCGACGAATTGAAGCCTCGGACCAATGCTCGGTTGGGAAGTCCACAATCATAGCAAAAGTGAGCCACTGCGGCTGCCTGAAAAATCTGTTGTCTGTCTCTTCCGGACATTCCAACTTTAGCTGCAGACCATCAGCAAGCAGCGGACTCATGAGTCGGACCTCATCTCTGTCAGCTCTGGAGTAAAAACGAAGAAGCTTGATTCCCCGCGAAGATGGCAGCATCTGGAACTGAATTCCTGGGGCAGCCGTACGCAGGATATTTTGGATGAACTCCTCAGCTGCAGAGAGAGGTAGGTGTTGATCCAGATATGCATAGATGAGCTTGTCGTTTGTTTCACGGCAGCCCTGGGGGACCCACGCCTCGATGTGAGGAGTACGACCATCCCAGTCAAGGCTTGAACCGTCACTATTTCTGGTCCCCCCCCAAGTCAAGGCTTGGACTCTGAACTGGTATTGCGAGGTCGGGTTCAGGGAAGCTGCCAGAATCATTGCCTGTAGCACTGCCTGTCCAGGATGGCGGCGAACCGGACTGAGGTACAGGAGACTCGAGGCCAGACGGCGGCGACCTCCTACCAAGAGATGGTGAGAGCGACGGAGCGAAGACTGGCTCCACAGGAGCCTTGCCGTTCCTTGAATCAATGCAGATGTCGACCATCCTCCTTGGCGGGGAGGAACAGTGCGCCTTTGGCAAAGCCGCCCTTCCCAGGCCCAGCGGCCCCTCCATGCACGTAGCCTTCGAAGCACCGGCACTTGGCAGCATGAAATCTGGAGGGCAGCTGCTAGATGAGGCTAGCATGTTCTTGGGGGCATATGCATCCAGGTAGGTTTGGGTGGCGGGAGAGCTTGGTGGTGTTGGCGGTGTAGAGCTTGATGCCTTGGCTGCCGGGTAGTTGAACGGGACAGCATGGACAGGTAGCCGTGAAGCTGGGACATGGATCGTCGGTGTTTTGCGGTGGTGGCTGGCAGGCGAGAGTGTTTGTGAAATAGGCATTTTGCAATCGTGGCTCCGGTGACCGTAACCACGGCAGTTGCGGCACCGGACGGGATCCCGACAAGCCCGAACAAGATGCTCCAGCGAGAGGCAGCGGTAGCAGACAGCCTTTGCTGTAATGGGTTGTGGAGGTTTTGGTTGCTGGTGAGCGGCCTTAGCTGGGGATTGGAGAGCCTTAAGGTATGATGGGATTGCTGGTTGTTGAGTTGCAGTAATGGCCGTAAGACCCTTAGGGAGCGAGGCGTGCATGGCGGGAGCAGGCGTATCCTTTGCTTCAGATCGAGCAGCAGCCCTGGACAGATATTGTGCCTTTAGACCTGACATGCCTGGAGCCCCGAGCCTGGATACGCTGCTGCACTCTGAATTAACCACATTGCAGTTCAGCTCGGCATGGGGGGCAGCATTAACTGCGACCGCACCGGCCACCCCTGAAATTTGAAAGCATTGCGCCATTGTTGCTCGTCGAGCTTCTAGCAACGAGTGATGAATGAGCAGCACAGATGAAGCAAGGCGCAGCGAACCTCAGACAACCAGAGCATTCGCAACATTCTGACTGGAAACTTTTACCCTGAACACCCAAGGATCGACCTGAACAACACCTAGGCGACTCGGAAAAGAGGTGAGGAGGAAGTTGACAGAATTGCGAACAAAATGCAGATTGAAGGACGGGGATGGGAGTGGAGGGGTGATCCAGACGGAGGCAGGGGTGGAGAGAAAGTAGCCTGTGACAATCGGGTTGTAGAAATTGCGTAGGAAGTGGTCCTGGAGTTCAACTCCAGGCCTTACCGGAACCGAAGGGGACTGATGCTGCACCTCAATGCCTCGCCGAGCTGCGCCAGGAAACCTTCCCAGCAGCGATGGTGTGGTACTCGGTGGCGGCGGCAAAGGAGTTGGTAGTCTAGCAGCTGTATGTGTGGTTGGCGGGGTGGAGTTGATCGGTGTTGGTTGGGTGGTGGCTGTGGTGGTGTCGGGGTTCAGCGGCGGTGGCTCTCCGGGGGGCTCTCCGCGGGGCTCTCCGTGGGGCGACATGGCCAGACACAATGATTTATCCTGTGGTTCAGCCGAGGTCTACCTCCACGTCGTGGAGTCCCAATGGACGAGGTTGCACTCAACCCCTCTCAAGTGATCCAGAGATCAACCTTAAGTACCACAGTTGTCTTCTAGTATGTTCCCGTTTGTAAGGAATCTCCATAAGTCGGAGTCTCTTACACCTTACACAATATGATCACAATTTCGAACAAGAGTAAGAGAGAGAGAAGCAACATACACAAGAGCACAAATGTAGAAAGACCACACACATAAGTGAAGAAAAGAGGGCAATAATGAAAACCAACAGAGTTTCAAACCAAAACGCGCTCAGATCTCTCTCGAACGAACCAAGCCGTGATCGGAGTTTCGGAGTATGTTGTATGTTCTTGTGTTTGTCTCGGTGTGTTGCTCGAATACTGCTTCCATGGCGCCCAGGGAATCCTTTTATAGCTCTAAGGAGCCTAGGAGCTGTTGGATCTTTATATGGGAAGAAATTAGTCTTCCCTGTCTGCTTACACTAGATCGAACAATCAGCGATGTGTTTCCTTCATTGCCCGAGCCGACCGTTGTGCGCCTGGCACACCGGATACGACTCACCCGAGGCCACAACGTGCCCAAGGCAACAATGCGTCCGAGGCCGCAATGCGCCCGAGGCCATAGCTCGCCCGATGCCACGACTTGTCCGATGCAGTCACGACTCGCCCAAGCGCAGTCCTGATTTGCCCAAGCGCAGCACTTGCCCGAGCGCATCTCGGACTCGTCCGAGCACATTCTTGATTTGCCCGAGCGTAGTTCGGGTGACTGTTCGATGAGGCCAAAACTGGCCCACGTTTGGCTATACTTAGCCAAACTTCTTCACTACACTTTGGCTAGAGTTGAGAAATTCCCTAACACTTAGATGAACATTGTTAGCACTTAAAACAAATGACTAAGTGCTAAACATACCTTTGCTTCAATTTGCTTTCTAAACACATGTGCTGATTCTCAAAGGAGTAGTGTTAGTTCGTAGTAATGTGTTGAACATTTAATCACCAAAACAACTAGAAATGGTCTAAGGGCACATTTCTCTTTCACCGCCACGCTGCTAACCCAAGAGGAGAGAGAGAAGGATGATGAGCTTGAGCCGTTTGATCAAGATCGAACAACTGAGAAGCATGCAGTGTTATAACGGTTGTGTAAAGTTTGCTTAAGAGACCCCCGGAAATTTGTATATCAACCAGTCATTTGTACCTATATAAAGAATATTGAAAATAGGTCCTAAATCTTATAACCGAGCCCTTGTATTTATGTAAAATTAGACCTGCGGTCTAGGAATTCTGGAATTTATAAAATAAAATATAGAATTTGTTTTTCAATACAAAAAATAATCCTTTCATAACTTTCTCGTTTTAACTCCGAATTTTGTGGTTCTTGAACCTACGGTCTCGTAGCGACGCGTAGAACATTATTCTATGGTTTGTTTCCATCTTTGGTGTAATTTTATTTTCAGCTATTCTTTGTCTATCTGTATGTATTGCTACATGTAGAAGCGAGGTCGAGAAACCTGAAGCCCAACTTTTGGAAATCATCTGAGCAGTTGGATTCGCAAGTGAAAGGCAAGTTGTGTTCTTGATCACATTCTTTGACCTAATAATGTTTATTATTCTGTTAATCACCATGGCATAGTTAGGTTAAGCTAATGGGACTTAATATGTTACCTAGTTTTGTTTACCCTACACCTTATAAATTAATTAATTATGTCGTATTACTATTGTTAATTGTTTATGGATTATTTATGATACATGATAAAACCATTTTGTTAATTGGAACATGAAGCTTAACTTGAGACAATAGCGCTACCACAAGGGTGGTATGGAACGCCCTTGGCTAATTAATTAGAAAAGTTGGTATGTGAAAGCCTTACCCGAAAGGGCAAGCAGAGAGGAGTTGCGCAAGTATAGGGAGGTTCTCGGATCGATTTGTCTGTGATAGCATTTCAGACGAGAGATTCCTCTATACCCCCTCTGCCTGAATCTGTAGCGGGGTTTCTCATACTAGTAGAACTTTGTAAAAGGTCTTGTAGTTTACCCTCGCCAACTCATCTTGGAAGTGTTTAAGGGTCTGTACAACCCTAGACAAAAAGGGAACATGACTTGTGAGTAAAATGTGCAACCTCTGGGGAGTGTAAAACTGGTATATCAGTCGTGCTCATAGTCATGAGCGACTCGTGACTCTCTCATGATTAAATGATGAAACTAAACTTAACTTGACATGCATTGCATTGTGGAATTTAATATTCATCTATGATCTATTATTCCATTGGGATGGTATTTACTTATACTTAGTAATGGCTAATAAAATTTTGACCAACTTATTTAAAAGTGATGCTCAGCCTTAACCATTTTCCTTGGTAAGCCTCACACCACACTTTTCCCCACACTTGTCGAGCGATGACCATATGGGAGCTCACCCTTGCGATAATCACATTAGGTCAAAAACAGGTACCGCAAGATAAGAAGCATCAAGGATGCTACGATGAATCCAGAGAAGTATATGTTGTCGTCTCTCAGTCAACTATGGTTGCAGAGGATCGTTGTCGTTATATGATGTAATTTATTTAGTTATTTTGTACAGAACATTTATCTCTACTACTCTATATGATGCTAGAGTGGGCGTCCACATCATTTTCTGGTGAAGCATGCCACGCCCCCGCCCGGCATCAACGTTCACGTCCTCTCTCCCACAATCCTCGCTCTCTCTCCCGCAATCCCCGTGGCCTCGCCCTAGATCATCGCCCTGGTGAAAGGGAATTAGGCTTACACATATTTCCTAATTTATTTTGGTGGTTGAATTGCCCAACACAAATAATTGGACTAACTAGTTTGCTCTAGTCTATAAGTTCCATAGGTGCCAAAGGTTCACAATAAGCCAATAAAAAGACCAAGAAAGGGTTCAAACAAAGAGAGCAAAAGACAACCCGAAAGGCACCCTGGTCTGGCGCACCGGACTGTCCGGTGTGCCACCGGACAGTGTCCGGTGCACCAGGGCACTTCAGCTCGAACTCGTCACCTTCGGGAAAATTAGAGGGCGCTCCGCTATAATTCACCGGACTGTCCGGTGAGTCATCGGACAGTGTCCGGTGCACACCGGACTGTCCAGTGTGCCAGCGGAGCAACGACTACTTCACGCGCAACGGTCGACTGCAGCGCATTAAATGAGCGCCTGCGCGCGCAGAGGTCAGAGGACGCGCAGTTGGCGCACCGGACAGTCCACAGGACCTGTCCGGTGCACCACCGGACAGCCAAGAGGTCCCACAAGTCAGAGCTCCAACGGTCGAACCCCAACGGTCTGGTGACGTGGCTGGCGCACCGGACTGTCCGGTGTGCCATGCGACAGCACACTTCCAACGGCCATTTTTGGTGGTTGGGGCTATAAATACCCCAACCACCCCACATTCAATGACATCCAAGTTTTCCACTCTTCTACACCTTACAAGAGCTAGCATTCAATACAAGACACACCAAAGAGATCAAATCCTCTCCCAACTCCACACAAAGCTTTAGTGATTAGAGAGAGTGATTTGTCGTGTTCATTTGAGCTCTTGCGCTTGGATTGCTTTTTTTCTTCCTTCATTCTTGTGTTCAAACTCGATTGTAACCAAGGCAAGAGACACCAAATGTGTGGTGGTCCTTGCGGGAACTTCGTGTTCCGTTTGATTGAGAAGAGAAGCTCACTCGGTCTAAGTGACTGTTTGAGAGAGGGAAAGGGTTGAAAGAGACCCGGTCTTTGTGACCACCTCAACGGGGAGTAGGTTTGCAAGAATCGAACCTCGGTAAAACAAATCATCGTGTCTCGCTCTTTATTCGCTCACGATTTGTTTTGCGCCCTCTCTCTCGGACTCATTTCTATTTCTAACGCTAACCCGGCTTGAAGTTGTGTTTAAGTTTGTAAATTTCAGATTCGCCCTATTCACCCCCCTCTAGGCGACTTTCAATTGGTATCGGAGCCCGGTGCTTCATTAGAGCCTAACCGCTCGAAGTGATGTCGGGAGATCACGCCAAGAAAGAGACGGGGACCGGCGAGAAGTCCATTTCAAGCCACGGGAAGGCTCCATCGGGAGAGTCCTACAACAAAGGGAAGGGGAAGGAAAAGGAATCCCCTTCACACAAGTCACGTCGGAGCGGTGACAAGAAGAAGAAGATGAGGAAGGTGGTCTACTACGAGACCGACTCCTCGTCGCCATCCACCTCCGGCTCCGACACGCCGTCCGTAACTTCTAAGCGCCATGAGAGCAAGAAGTTTAGTAAGATCCCCCTACGCTACCCTCACATTCCTAAACATACGCCATTACTTTTCGTCCCATTGGGCAAACCACCAACATTTGATGGTGAAGATTATGCTAGGTGGAGTGATATGATGCGGTATCACCTAACCTCAGTCCACAAAAGTATATGGGATGTTGTTGAGTTTGGTGTACAGGTACCATCCGTAGGGGATGAAGACTATGATGAGGACGAAGTAGCACAAATTGTGCACTTCAACTCCCAAGCCACCACTATACTCCTCGCCTCTCTAAGTCGAGAGGAGTATAATAAGGTGCAAGGGTTGAAGAGCGCAAAGGAGATTTGGGACGTGCTAAAGACCGCGCATGAAGGAGACGAGGTGACCAAGATCACCAAGCGGGAGACGATCGAGGGGGAGCTCGGTCGCTTCCGACTTCGAAAAGGGGAGGAGCCACAAGACATTTACAACCGGCTCAAAACCTTGGTGAACCAATTGCGCAACCTCGGGAGCAAAAAATGGGATGACCATGAAGTGGTTAAGGTTATTCTTAGATCACTTGTTTTCCTTAACCCTACTCAAGTTCAATTAATTCGTGGTAATCCTAGATATACACTAATGACTCCCGAGGAAGTGAGAGGAAACTTTGTGAGCTTTGAATTGATGATCAAAGGCTCAAAGAAAATTAACGAGCTAGATGGCCCCTCCACGCCCGAAGCACAACCGGTCGCATTCAAGGCAACGGAGGAGAAGAAGGAGGAGTCTACATCAAGTAGACAACCAATCGACGCCTCAAAGCTCGACAATGAGGAGATGGCGTGAAAGGGAAATAGGCTCAAACCTTTTCCTAAATGATTTTGGTGGTTGAATTGCCCAACACAAATAATTGGACTAACTAGTTTGCTCTAGATTATATGCTCTACAGGTGCCAAAGGTTCATCTACAACTATACTAAATCGACTGTCCGGAATACCGTAGATTATTCCGGACAGGAGAAGCTTTTTGGAAAAACAAACTATGCGCGGACCGTCCGGGCCCTTGCGGCGGACAGTCCGCGACACCGAGTTGACTTCGACCAGGAACTACAAATCAGGAACAGTCCGACTAAACCGCGGACCGTCCAGCTACAACGCGCGGACCGTCCGACTATAATTCACGGACAGTCCGCACGTGAAGACCTGGTTCAGCCCGAAGGTGACAAGTTGAGCAAAAGGAATTATAGAGCTGGCGCGGACCGTCCGGGACCAAGGGCGGACCGTCCGCGTGGTGTCACCGAGGCAGATAGCCGTTGATCTAACCGTTGATCTGTCAGAAGTATCTGTTGAAGATGTCAGAATCGACCGTTGGAGGGTCGCGGACCGTCCGGGCCCTTACCGCGGACCGTCCGCCAGTGCAATTTCTGGCAGATGCGCCCCAACGGCTATATGGGTGGTTGAGGGCTATAAATACCACCCCAACCGGCCACTTCAAAGAGAGGGAGCCCAAGCAACATTCCAAGTCATCTAGTTGACATACTCAAGCCCTCCCAACCACATATATTCATTGATCCATCCTATACACAAGATTGAGACCACTACAACCAACACAAGTGCCACAAAAGAGAGAGCAAGCAAAAGAGAGCTACTCATTTGAGTTTAGCACTAGTGCCTTGTGAGATTCATCGAGAGATAGTGTGTGCTTCATCTTTGTGTTCATTTGCGCGTGGAGTTTTGACTCCCATTGAACTTCCTCCAAAGTTTTGGAGGCTTGTAAAAGCTAGCAAGAGACACCAAAGATTGTGGTGGTCCTTGTGGGATCAAGAGTGATCCTTGAGAAGAAGAAGAGTTCACCGATCCTTGTGTGATCGGGGGAGAGAGGGAAAGGGTTGAAAAAGACCCGTCCTTAAGTGGACTCCTCAACGGGGACTAGGCCTTCGAGGGCCGAACCTCGGTAAAACAAATCACCCGTGTCCATTGTGTTTATTGCTTGTGATTTGTTTGTTTTCCCTTGCTCTAAGTTTTCTTGCACCTTTATTTGCTAATTTCATTTGGTGTTGCTTCAAGTTAAATTCCCATTTAGTAAAGCAACACGTTGCAAGAAAGAACTTGTCCTAGTGCTCTTCTCATCTAAGGCGTCTTGCTTTGTTATTCTATAACTTACTAGTTGTATCGATTTATCACTCCCGCATTATTTAGCAATACTCTTTTCAAGCAAGAACTTAGTTTCTATTCTCCGATATTTATATATCTTGTTCTAACCACTAATCAAGGGATCTAGTTGGGGGATAAAGTTTTAATTTTCAGGTTTCGCCTATTCACCCCCCCTCTAGGCGACTTTCAATTGGTATCAGAGCTAGGCACTTCATCTTGAGTCTAACAACTCGAAGTGATGGCTCGTAGAAGATCCCAAAAGAACAAGAAGACTCCTCCATCGAACGTAACTCAAAAGGAGGTAACTCTTGAAATATTATTTGATGATTGTTCTAATTATGACTCATGGTCCGCTAGTGTGATAAATGCTTTTAGGACCATAGATCCACGATTAGAACAAATTATAGACAAGAGTATTTTTTCCTCTAATTTCAATGGAGAAATTAATTCCGAGGAGGATCAAAGATGTTATCGCTTAAACTATCTAGCTTTTGACATCTTAACTAATTCTCTTAGCAAAGAAGATTATCGTGCCTTCATATCAAAATATGATGAACCTATTCATGATGCGCATGATATTTGGACTAGAATTAAAAGCAAATTTGATGAGTCCAAACATGATAGTTCATTTTATGCTTCTACTTCCTTTGGTATTTGTGATACTAACCCTTGCAAGGAAGAAGAAGAAAATGAACGATGTAGACCAAACGATGAATCCACCTCTCCAAAAGGTTTGTCTTCCCATTTTAATTCCCACATATGTTGTGTGGCTAATACAAATGATAGCGGAAGCACAAATGAGGATGAGGAGGAAGAAAGAAGCTTTGTGCAACTCTACGCTCGCTTAAGCCAAGAAGATAAGGCGGTCATGCTCAAACTTGTAGAAAGAGCGAGAGAACAAGGCGAAGCTCGTCAAAGGCTAGAAAGTATTCTCTCCATGAAGATGCAACACTTTGACGAGTTGACTAAAGAACATGAGGAGCTAAAGTGCTCTCATGTTGATTTGGTCCAAAGGTATGAAACTATTTCAATTGAGCAAGATAACGCTTTACATTATATCGCTCAATTAGTAAATAGGAATACCTTGCTTAAGGACCAAGTAGAAAAGCTAAAAATTGAAAATCTAGCTTTTCAAGATAAATATGATATGCTCCTATGCTCTCATGAAAATCTTAGAGATGATCATATCATATTAAATATTGCTCACGAGGTTGTGATAGAAAACTTAAAATCCCAACAACCTCACTCATGCACATGTATTCAAATTGATACTATATTACCATGTGCTAATGCTTGTCCGTCAACAAGCAAATCTTCCTTTGAGCTAAAATTTGCAGGAACAAATGATGATTCATATGAAAAGCTCAAAGAAGAAAATGAGAGGCTAAAGATGAGCTTGACACATCTTAAAGGGAAGTGCATTGCTCAACCTTCTCAAGATAACCGTGATCACATGGTGAAGAAGCTTGAGACGGGAACAACCGTGGCATGCACTAAATCCCTTGGAGAAAATGTCAAGGACTTGAGGATTGCAAAGAGGAAGGAACAAAAGAAGAAAATCAACACCTCTTCCAAAAGCCTCAACCACACCTCCACAAAAGGTAACATCCAAGGTAATGATCAAGCCACACTTCACATTAAGAGGTGTAGTGAATGCTTTGAAGAGGGGCACTTGATTAGGTCATGTCCCTTCATTAAAAATGGCTTGATTATTAACAAGGATGATAGACTTTGTTTTAAATGCTCCAAGAAGGGACACTTGCTTAGATCCTGTCCCCATTTAAAACAAAAAGGCATAGGGTTAGAAAAGAAAGTTTTTACTAACCATGTAGCAAGCAACAAACAAGGAAAGAAGAAAACCTCAAAACTTGAAAAACGCCTATGCTACACATGTCGAAAGAAGGGACATCAATGTAAGGATTGTCCCATTAGTAACAATTCCACTCCTAACTTGTCAATTGATTCTCATGTAACTAGGCAACCCAAAATTGCAACTTGTGTTAGAAAGGTAATGAGTTTACCAAGTGCTAACACAAAGGACTCTTGGGTTCCTAGATCTTTGTTAACTAACCATAATGGACCCATCAAGAGATGGGTACCAAAACATGCTTGACAAGCTTTGCAGGGAAGGAGATGATATGAAGCTTTGGGGTGCTTTAGAGAGTTAATTCAATTTAACTCAAGCTATCAATTTACAATGATCTACATATTCAAGATTGACCCAAGGTTATTTCAAATTACTGTGTCTAAAATTCATATCATCTCGAGGAAGGTATTAATGTTGTAGGAAATGAAGAATTATCTTATGCGGAAAAATCAAGGCCTACAACATGGAGGAAAATCAAAGGATGGTAACCTATATGCTTTTAAAGTGCAAGTATTTTATTATGTGTCTTGTGTAGTCACATAAGAAATGTGTAGCGCTTCAAATGTCTTAAAATTTGTATTACCATTCTTTGAAGAATTTCCTCTCATATGGTAGATTGCATATTCATCATTTCTATACCATAGCAATCTATATGCTTTAAATTGTTGTAAATATCTCATGGCATGTTTTCTTTTTACTGATTATCCTATTACTGCCATGATTCTAGATATAGAGAGACATTTCATGTTCTTAAAAGAATTAGGTGTCATGTAAGGAATTCAAATCCTTAGGACATTTTTAAACGGAAAATTCTCTCTATAACTAGAATAGTGAGACTAATGATTTTATCTAAGTAACCCAAGTAGTCTCACTTGTAGAGAATAAGTTTCTCTTTTTAGAAGCATGTAATCTAACATAAAAAGAAAAATCAATCCAATGATTTATGTAGTTTTGCTTCTTGCCTATATTGGATATGATTCTTCTTCATTCATCGCTCTCCATGTTGTGAATTAGATTTATTTCCATAATTCTAAAGAACTTACTATGCTCGTTCCATAATTTAAAATTAAGCATACTTCAAGGAATGATCTAGTTCATAATTATAAGGTTTCCATGCTTTAGTAATCCACTTTTCATGCCTTATCAATAATGATTACAAAGAGGGAAACTAGTGTTTGTGTTGCTACTAACATTTCTCTTAAGTTCAATTATGAAAATCTTCAAGAGAGAAAGTACACAAGCCTTATGGGTTGATCTTCACCTAAAGGAAGAAAGGTAAAAGCAAAGGTATGGAAACTCAACTTCTTAATCAAATATAGTTCCTATCAATGATTGTTCACTCTAAGTATATCTTTGTGAAGAAATAGATTCTTTAATAAACTTAAATTAACTAAGATGTGCATTCAATCTCATTTTCATTAATGCACTTATCCATTAGAATCTATTTCATACCTTTGCTATATATGTTCTCATATTGACTTGCTTTTAAGTAAAGATTAATAAATTCAATATGAAGAAGTAAATTCCTATGCTTGATCAAATGTCTAAATAGTGCATGTTCCTCTTTTCAAGTAATGTGCACTAATGTCAAGGATTTTACTTCATGTCTGTGTGATCTATGGATGATGAACTACCTTTACTTTCTCTCTAAAGAAATCATCATTCATCTTTTACTCCCTTGTGCTATTATCATCTCTCTTGAGTATTTTCAATAAGTTTGGAAGGAAAAAGAGTCAACTATAAAGGGAGGACACTCAAATGAAAAAGGAAGACATCAAGAGCAACAACACCTACTTGGATATGAGATCTTCAAAACATTCAATGATGTGGTTGTAAGCATTAAAAAAAACTTTTCATTATGAGAATACTAGGCAAAAATTGTTTATTGCAAATCTTTTAAGCCTTGATCGAGATAAATAGTGCTTCTCCCTATTTGCCTTTAAAAGTGAGTGCATCCACCCATTTCCTTCATTCTTGATGCATATCTCTAGGGGGAGCCTATTTCTATATCTTGATTATTTTGAGACTAGCACGTTATCTTAGTAATCTCATATAGTCTTTTGTATGAGAACAAGTTTCTCATAAGGCATGCTACTTTATTTCGATCCAACTTGGTAATATAATGTCACCTTTATCAATGATTGTAGCTTTCAATGTTAAAGTAGCATATTTATTGGATTCTCCTATTTTTGAGCTTAATTGAAAATCTAATGCCTATGTTGTTCTTTTGATCGCATCTATTGTTTGATCATTGAATAACTTCAATTATCACTTATGCTTCTTAGTGCATCATAAATTTCAATTTGTTTTCAATTGATATGCACTAAGTTAAAAGGAGAATTCATGATACATTTATGCAATTTGTGATCCATTTTGATAAATGCTAAACAATGACTTAGAAAAGGATCACTAGTTGTAGAACTCTCTATTGTGCAAAATATTTCCATACATTGTCTTGAGTACAGGTCTTAGGCAGATTCAATAAGACTAAGGACAAAGCACAATGAAGAGAGCATCACTATGTAAAGGTAGAAAAGGGTAAAACTTCTCAATCTCATTCATACATGTACCTAAATTTTCCTACATTCCTTGCATATCTTGTATAAAAGGAAGAAAAAGCATGTTCATGCATTAACCCTGCTTCATACCTAGTTTAACTTCTCAAACATTCATTTTTACATCTTTGTTTAAACTGGGTGAAGTAATTTTATTATCAAGGAGCTTAAAGCTTAACCTTGTAACGAGGATAAGCTGCCTTTTGTTCCAAAAGGTGGATGGTCCTTAAGTCTCCTTGAAATCCTTAAGGGTAAATGCTTGAGATATTTATAACATGCTTTCATAAGTGCATAAAATGTCATTAGCATCACACTTATACTATGACACAATGCACTTTACACTCTTTATGATATAGACATGGTCTCATTAACCTAATTATGTGCACTTGGCATTTTAGACCAAAAATTTGTTTTCCTCTCTATGCACATATTTAGGGGGAGCAATCTATATTGTATAGAATTGTTTAAGCTTAATTGACATATCCTTTTTAATCATGTCTCTTTCCTTTGGTACATTTGCATATTTCTTATCTTCATTGTGTGCCAAGGCTAAGACTAATATGTTTTCATGAGCATCTCATGTATTAAGTCTTAGATTGAAAGGGAAATGGAGTATTCGGCAAAGACATCGCTTCCACTCAACTCCATTGGTATTATCCACTCTTTGCCGGTATCCCGCCGTCTCTCCGTATTTGGTATAATCTTCACTCATGTTTTATTTGCCAAAGGGGAGAAAGTAGTTATTTAAGGGCTTGTATTTCACTCAAAGTATCCGTTTTTGGCGATTCATGCCAAAGGGGGAGAAAGTATTAGCCCAAAGCAAAAGGACCGCACCGCCCACCACCTAGTTTTAGAAAACTAATAATTTTCAATTGGTAAATTTCAAATTGGTATCTTATTGTGTTCAAAAGGGGGTGAAAGTAGTATTTTCAAAATCAATATCTTAAAACCCTCTTGAACACTAAGAGGAGAATTTCATTAAGGGGGAGTTTTGTTTAGTCAAAGGAAAAGCATTTGAAACAGGGGGAGAAAATTTCAAATCTTGAAAATGCTTCTCAAAATCTTATTCATTTATCCTTTGACTGTTTTGCAAAACACTTTGAAAAGAATTTCCAAAAGAGTTTGCAAAAACAAAACAATTGGTGCAAGCATGGTCTAAAACATTAAAGGTAAATTGGTCTAATTCCAAGTAACCTTTGCACTTACCTTATGCAAACTAGTTCAATTCTGCACTTATATATTTGCTTTGGTTTGTGTTGGCATCAATCACCAAAAAGGGGGAGATTGAAAGGGAAATAGGCTCAAACCTTTTCCTAAATGATTTTGGTGGTTGAATTGCCCAACACAAATAATTGGACTAACTAGTTTGCTCTAGATTATATGCTCTACAGGTGCCAAAGGTTCATCTACAACTATACTAAATCGACTGTCCGGAATACCGTAGATTATTCCAGACAGGAGAAGCTTTTTGGAAAAACAGACTATGCGCGGACCGTCCGAGCCCTTGCGGCGGACAGTCCGCGACACCGAGTTGACTTCGACCAGGAACTACAAATCAGGAACAGTCCGACTAAACCGCGGACCGTCCAGCTACAACGCGCGGACCGTCCGACTATAATTCACGGACAGTCCGCACGTGAAGACCTGGTTCAGCCCGAAGGTGACAAGTTGAGCAAAAGGAATTATAGAGCTGGCGCGGACCGTCCGGGACCAAGGGCGGACCGTCCGCGTGGTGTCACCGAGGCAGATAGCCGTTGATCTAACCGTTGATCTGTCAGAAGTATCCGTTGAAGATGTCAGAATCGACCGTTGGAGGGTCGCGGACCGTCCGGGCCCTTGCCGCGGACCGTCCGCCAGTGCAATTTCTGGCAGATGCGCCCCAACGGCTATATGGGTGGTTGAGGGCTATAAATACCACCCCAACCGGCCACTTCAAAGAGAGGGAGCCCAAGCAACATTCCAAGTCATCTAGTTGACATACTCAAGCCCTCCCAACCACATATATTCATTGATCCATCCTATACACAAGATTGAGACCACTACAACCAACACAAGTGCCACAAAAGAGAGAGCAAGCAAAAGAGAGCTACTCATTTGAGTTTAGCACTAGTGCCTTGTGAGATTCATCGAGAGATAGTGTGTGCTTCATCTTTGTGTTCATTTGCGCGTGGAGTTTTGACTCCCATTGAACTTCCTCCAAAGTTTTGGAGGCTTGTAAAAGCTAGCAAGAGACACCAAAGATTGTGGTGGTCCTTGTGGGATCAAGAGTGATCCTTGAGAAGAAGAAGAGTTCACCGATCCTTGTGTGATCGGGGGAGAGAGGGAAAGGGTTGAAAAAGACCCGTCCTTAAGTGGACTCCTCAACGGGGACTAGGCCTTCGAGGGCCGAACCTCGGTAAAACAAATCACCCGTGTCCATTGTGTTTATTGCTTGTGATTTGTTTGTTTTCCCTTGCTCTAAGTTTTCTTGCACCTTTATTTGCTAATTTCATTTGGTGTTGCTTCAAGTTAAATTCCCATTTAGTAAAGCAACACGTTGCAAGAAAGAACTTGTCCTAGTGCTCTTCTCATCTAAGGCGTCTTGCTTTGTTATTCTATAACTTACTAGTTGTATCGATTTATCACTCCCGCATTATTTAGCAATACTCTTTTCAAGCAAGAACTTAGTTTCTATTCTCCGATATTTGTATATCTTGTTCTAACCACTAATCAAGGGATCTAGTTGGGGGATAAAGTTTTAATTTTCAGGTTTCGCCTATTCACCCCCCCTCTAGGCGACTTTCATGGCGCTCATCATCAAAAGCTTACGCCAAATCCTCAAGCAAAGGAGGGAGAAGGACTACAAATCCCGCTCCAAGAAAGTTTGCTACAAATGTGATAAGCCCGGTCATTTTATTGCAAAATGTCCACTATCTAGTGACAGTGACAGGGGCGACGACAAGAAGGGAAAGAGGAGAGAAAAGAAGAGGTACCACAAGAAAAGAGGCGGCGATGCCCATGTGTGCCGTGAATGGGACTCCGACGAGAGCTCTAGCGACTCCTCCTCCGACGAGAACGCCGCCAACATCGCCGTCACCAAGGGACTCCTCTTCCCCAACGTCGGCCACAAGTGCCTCATGGCAAAGGACGACAAAAGGAAGAAGGTAAAATCAAAATCCTCCACTAAATATGAAACCTCTAGTGATGAGGATAATGTTAGTGATGAGGAGGATAATTTGCGCATCCTTTTTGCCAACCTTAACATGCAACAAAAGGAAAAATTGAATGAATTAATTAGTGCTATTCATGAGAAGGATGAACTCTTGGACACCCAAGAGGACTTCCTAATTAAGGAAAATAAGAAGCATGTTAAGGTTAAGAATGCTTACGCTCTAGAAGTAGAAAAATGTGAAAAACTATCTAGTGAGGTAAGCACTTGCCATGACACTATTGCCAACCTTAGAAATGAAAATGCTAAATTAATTGCTAAGGTTGATTCTAATATTTGTGATGTTTCAATTCCCAATCTTAGAGATGATAATGTTAACTTACTTGCTAAGATTGAAGAATTGAATGTCTCACTTGCTAGCCTTAGGATTGAAAATGAAAAACTAATTGCTAAGGCTAAAGAACTAGATGTTTGCAATGTTACTAGTTCTAACCTTAGAAGTGAAAATGATATATTACATGCTAAGGTTGTTGAATTAAAATCTTGCAAACCCTCTACATCTACCGTTGAGCATACTTCCATTTGTACTAGATGTAGAGACATCAATGTTGATGCTATCCATGATCACCTAGCTTTAATTAAAGAACAAAATGATCACATAGCTCAACTTAATGCTAAGATCAATGAGCATGACTTAGAAAATGAAAATTTTAAATTTGCTAGAAGCATGCTCTATAGTGGGAGACACCCTGGCATAAAGGATGGCATTGGCTTCCAAAAGGGAGACAATGTCAAACTTAATGCCGCTCCTAAAAGATTGTCTAATTTTGTTAAGGGCAAGGCTCCCATGCCTCAGGATAACGAGGGTTACATTTTGTACCCTGCTGGTTATCTCGAGAGCAAAATTAGGAGAATTCATTCTAGGAAGTCTCACTCTGGCCCTAACCATGCTTTTATGTATAAGGGTGAGACATCTAGCTCTAGGCAATCAACCCGTGCTAAATTGCCTAAGAAGAAAACTCCTAGTGCATCGAATGATCATGACATTTAATTTAAAACTTTTGATGCATCTTATGTTTTGACTAACAAATCCGGCAAGGTAGTTGCCAAGTTTGTTGGGGGCAAACACAAGGGATCAAAGACTTGTGTTTGGGTACCCAAAGTTCTTGTATCTAATGCCAAAGGACCCAAAACTGTTTGGGTACCTAAAACCAAGAACTAAACTTGTTTTGTAGGTTTATGCATCCGGAGGCTCAAGTTGGATCATTGATAGCGGGTGCACAAACCACATGACAGGGGAGAAGAAGATGTTCTCCTCCTATGAGAAAAACCAAGATCCCCAACGAGCTATTACATTCGGGGATAGAAACCAAGGTTTGGTCAAACGATTGGGTAAAATAGCTATATCACCTGACCATTCTATTTCCAATGTTTTTCTTGTAGATTCTTTAGATTACAATTTGCTTTCCGTTTGTCAATTATGTAAGATGGGCTACAACTGTCTTTTTACGGATGTAGGTGTTACTGTCTTTGGAAGAAGTGATGATTCAATAGCATTTAAGGGAGTGTTAGAGGGTCAGCTATACTTAGTGGACTTTGATAGAGCTGAACTCGACACTTGCTTAATTGCTAAGACTAACATGGGCTGGTTCTAGCATCGCCGACTAGCACATGTTGGAATGAAGAATCTTCACAAGCTTCTAAAGGGAGAACATATTTTGGGACTAACAAATGTTTATTTTGAGAAAGATAGGATTTGTAGCGCATGTCAGGCAGGGAAGCAAGTTGGAGTTCATCATCCACACAAGAACATCATGACGACTGACAGGCCGCTCGAGCTCCTACACATGGACCTATTCGGCCCGATTGCTTACATAAGCATCGGCGGGAGTAAGTACTGTCTAGTTATAGTGGATGATTATTCTCGCTTCACTTGGGTGTTCTTTTTGCAGGAAAAATCTCATACCCAAGAGACCTTAAAGGGATTCTTGAGACGGGCTCAAAACGAGTTCGGCTTAAGGATCAAAAAGATTAGAAGCGACAACGGGACGGAGTTCAAGAACTCACAAATCAAAGGCTTCCTTGAGGAGGAGGGCATCAAGCATGAGTTCTCTTCTCCCTACACGCCACAACAAAATGGTGTAGTGGAGAGGAAGAATAGAACTCTTTTGGACATGGCAAGGACCATGCTTGATGAGTACAAGACTTCGGATCGGTTTTGGGCCGAGGCGGTCAACACCGCTTGCTACGCTATCAACCGGTTGTATCTACACCGAATCCTCAAGAAGACATCATACGAACTCCTAACCGGTAAAAAGCCCAATATTTCATATTTTAGAGTCTTTGGTAGCAAATGCTTTATTCTTGTTAAAAGAGGTAGAAAATCTAAATTTGCTCCTAAGACTGTAGAAGGCTTTTTACTAGGATATGATTCAAACACAAGGGCATATAGAGTCTTTAACAAGTCCTCAGGACTAGTTGAAGTTTCTTGTGACGTTGTGTTTGATGAGACTAACGGCTCTCAAGTAGAGCAAGTTGATCTTGATGAGATAGGTGATGAAGAGGCTCCGTGCGTCGCGCTAAGGAACATGTCCATTGGGGATGTGTGTCCTAAGGAATCCGAAGAGCCTCCAAATGCACAAGATCAACCATCCTCCTCCACGCAAGCATCTCCACCAACTCAAAATGAGGATGAGGCTCAAGTTGATGAAGGAGAAGATCAAAAAGATGAGCCACCTCAAGATAACGACAATGATCAAGGGGGAGATGCAAATGTTCAAGACAAGGAGGATGAAGAACCAAGACCACCACACCCAAGAGTCCACCAAGCAATTCAACGAGATCACCCCGTCGACACCATCCTCGGCGACATTCATAAGGGGGTAACCACTAGATCTCGTGTTGCACATTTTTGTGAGCATTACTCTTTTGTTTCCTCTATTGAGCCACACAGGATAGAGGAAGCACTTCAAGATTCGGATTGGGTGGTGGCGATGCAAGAGGAGCTCAACAACTTCACTAGGAACGAGGTATGGCATTTAGTTCCACGTCCTAATCAAAATGTTGTAGGAACCAAGTGGGTGTTCCGCAACATGCAAGATGAGCATGGTGTGGTGACAAGGAACAAAGCTCGACTTGTGGCCAAGGGATATTCACAAGTCGAAGGTTTGGATTTCGGTGAAACCTATGCACCCGTAGCTAGGCTTGAATCAATTCGCATATTACTTGCCTATGCTACTTACCATGGCTTCAAGCTTTATCAAATGGACGTGAAAAGTGCCTTCCTCAATGGACCAATCAAGGAAGAGGTCTATATTGAGCAACCTCCGGGCTTTGAAGATTGTGAGTATCCTAATCACATATATAAACTCTTTAAGGCGCTTTATGGGCTCAAGCAAGCCCCAAGAGCATGGTATGAATGCCTAAGAGATTTTCTTATCACTAATGGCTTCAAAGTCGGAAAGGCCGATCCTACTCTATTTACTAAAACTCTTGACAATGATTTGTTTGTATGCCAAATTTATGTTGATGGTATTATATTTGGGTCTACTAACGAATCTACATGTGAGGAATTTAGCAGGATCATGACACATAAATTCGAGATGTCGATGATGGGGGAGTTGAAGTACTTCTTGGGATTTCAAGTGAAGCAACTCCAAGAGGGCACCTTCATTAGCCAAACGAAGTATATTCAAGACATTCTAAACAAGTTTGGAATGAAGGATGCCAAGCCCATCATGACACCCATGGGAACCAATGGGCATCTCAACCTCGACACGGGAGGTAAATCCGTCGATCAAAAGGTATACCGGTCGATGATAGGCTCCTTACTCTACTTATGTGCATCTCGATCGGATATTATGCTTTCTGTATGCATGTGTGCAAGATTCCAAGCCGACCCTAAGGAAGCTCACCTTACGACCGTAAAACGAATCTTGAGATATTTAGTTTATACTCCTAAGTTTGGGCTTTGGTATCCTAGGGGATCCACATTCGATTTAATTGGTTATTCGGATGCCGATTGGGTGGGGTGCAAAATCAATAGAAAGAGCACATCGGGACTTGCCAGTTCTTGGGAAGATCCTTGGTGTCTTGGGCTTCAAAGAAGCAAAATTCTGTAGCTCTTTCTACCGCCGAAGCCGAGTATATTGCCGCCGGCCATTGTTGCGCGCAATTACTTTGGATGAGGCAAACCCTTAGGGACTATGGTTACAAATTAACCAAAGTTCCTGTTCTATGTGATAATGAGAGTGCAATCCGCATGGCGGATAATCCCGTTGAGCATAGCCGCACTAAACACATAGCCATTCGGTATCATTTTCTAAGGGATCACCAACAAAAAGGGGATATCGAGATTGCCTACATTAACACTAAAGAACAATTGGCCGATATCTTTACCAAGCCACTAGATGAACAAACTTTTAACAAACTTAGGCATGAGCTAAATGTTCTTGATTCTAGGAATTTCTTTTGATGTTTTGCACACATAGCTCATACCTTTGATCATGTCTCTTCTATATGCTATGACTAATGTGTTTTCAATTATATTTCAAACCAAGTCATAGGTGTATTGAAAGGGAATTGGAGTCTTCGGCGAAGACAAAGGCTTCCACTCCACTCCATAACTCATCCTTCGTCGTTGCTCCGAGCAACTCTCCATCTTTGGTATAATCTTCACTCATATTATTGTTTGCCAAAGGGGAGAAAGTAGTTTAAAAGGGCTTAAATTTAACTCAAAGTATCTGTTTTTGGCGATTCATGCCAAAGGGGGAGAAAGTATTAGCCCAAAGCAAAAGGACCGCACCACCACCTAATTTTAAACTAATGATTTTCAAATTGATATCTTATTGTGTTCAAAAGGGGGAGAAAGTAGTATTTTAAAAATTGATATCTTAAAACCCTCTTGAACACTAAGAGGAGGATTTTATCGAGGGGGATTTTTGTTTTAGTCAAAGGAAAAGCATCTCAAACAGGGGGAGAAAATTTCAAATCTCGAGGATGCTTCTCAAAATCTTATTCATTTATCTTTGACTATTTGCAAAAGAACTTTGAAATGAATTTACAAAAGAATTTGCAAAAACAAAACATGTGGTGCAAGCGTGGTCCAAAATGTTAAAGTAAAGAAACAATCCATGCATATTCTATGAGAATTTCCATTGGCTCAATTCTAAGTAACCTTTGCACTTACATTTTGCAAACTAGTTCAATTATGCACTTCTATACTTGCTTTGGTTTGTGTTGGCATCAATCACCAAAAAGGGGGAGATTGAAAGGGAATTAGGCTTACACCTATTTCCTAATTTATTTTGGTGGTTGAATTGCCCAACACAAATATTTGGACTAACTAGTTTGCTCTAGTCTATAAGTTCCATAGGTGCCAAAGGTTCACAATAAGCCAATAAAAAGACCAAGAAAGGGTTCAAACAAAGAGAGCAAAAGACAACCCGAAAGGCACCCTGGTCTGGCGCACCGGACTGTCCGGTGCACCACCGGACAGTGTCCGGTGCACCAGGGCACTTCAGCTCGAACTCGTCACCTTCGGGAAAATCAGAGGGCGCTCCGCTATAATTCACCGGACTGTCCGGTGTGCCAGCGGAGCAACGGCTACTTCGCGCGCAACGGTCGACTGTAGCGCATTAAATGAGCGCCTGCGCGCGCAGAAGTCAGAGGACGCGCAGTTGGCACACCGGACAGTCCACATGACCTGTCCGGTGCACCACCGGACAGCCCAGAGGCCCCACAAGTCAGAGCTCCAACGGTCGAACCCCAACGGTCTGCTGACGTGGCTGGCGCACCGGACAGTGTCCGGCGGCGCACCGGACTGTCCAGTGCGCCATGCGACAGCACACTTCCAACGACCATTTTTGGTGGTTGGGGCTATAAATACCCCAACCACCCCACATTCAATGGCATCCAAGTTTTCCACTCTTCTACACCTTACAAGAGCTAGCATTCAATACAAGACACACCAAAGAGATGAAATCCTCTCCCAACTCCACACAAAGCTTTAGTGATTAGAGAGAGTGATTTGTCGTGTTCATTTGAGCTCTTGCGCTTGGATTGCTTCTTTTCTTCCTTCATTCTTGTGATCAAACTCGATTGTAAGCAAGGGAAGAGACACCAATTGTCTTGTGGTCCTTGCGGGAACTTTGTGTTCCGTTTGATTGAGAAGAGAAGCTCACTCGGTCTAAGTGACCGTTTGAGAGAGGGAAAGGGTTGAAAGAGACCCGGTCTTTGTGACCACCTCAATGGGGAGTAGGTTTGCAAGAACCGAACCTCGGTATAACAAATCATCGTGTCTCGCTCTTTATTCGCTCACGATTTGTTTTGCGCCCTCTCTCTCGGACTCGTTTCTATTTCTAACGCTAACCCGGCTTGAAGTTGTGTTTAAGTTTGTAAATTTCAGATTCGCCCTATTCACCCCCCTCTAGGCGACTTTCACCTGGCTCTTGACCCGCCTCCGTTGCGCCTGGTTCTCTCCCGCAATCCCCGTCCTCTAACCCACAATCCCCGCTCTTTCTCTCGCAATCCCTGTGGCCTCGCCCCAGATCGCCGCCTTGGCTCTCGATCCGCCTACACTGCGCCCGGCTCTCTCCACGTTCGCAATCTCCTTAGAAGGTGATTCCTCGATCCATGGAAGGCGATTCCTCGATCCGTGTCCGTAAACACTGCCTCAGCTCTCTCCATGGAAAGTCCTTTACGCCCGGCTCTCTCCATGTCCGCGACCCGATCCCACACGTGGATTGGGTACCCCTCTGCCCCGGGTCATCGCCCCCGCCTGGCATCAGCGTCCGTGGTGTGGCGTCCGTAGTCTCCATGGAAGGCGATCCCACGCGTGGATTGGGTACCCCTCTGTCCCGGATCGCCGCAACCACCCTCGACCTGTGTCCGCGCTCCATCCCTAGCCACAGACCGGAATCAACCCCACTGTTGGGGGTTTTCTTCTCTGCCGAAGGTCCTCAAGGCAAAAACACCTTTGACAGAATGATACAAAAGCTTGCCAAAGTTATCTTCAGCCTCGGTTCAACTCCACGAGACGAAGCTCAAGGGCTTTAGCGATTGTGCAAGATGCCGAAGGTCAATAGCTTCGGTCCAGACCAAGCGAAGAAGGAAAAAGGACTAGATAGACCTTATTAGCTCCAATTACTTATAAGCAAATGTTCAAGGGCATGAATGTAATTATACCTGGGCTGCGTCCCGTGCCTATAAATAGATGAACAGTACCCCCATACTGTTCACGCTGGATTGTAATCACTCTTGCGCCATTCTCGCATCCTTACCTTCTGCCAAGCCGAATGTAACAATGTAATATGAATATTATTGGTATTTACTCATATTCACAGTAATATAAATATATTACTGATTCATAATCATGATCTTTATTTCTTTATGTTCTACTGCTTAATTATTTATATTCCTATGTTAAAATGATGAAGGTATGTCCTTCATGACCTTCGTCTGGAGATCATTATATCCGAAAGGAAATAATTCTTTGAAGGATGAAGGTCTTTAACTATTAACAATTGTGTTGCCTTGTTCTTGATCTATAGCATTTGAGAACAAGTGACGAACATTGGCGCCCACCTCCGGTGAACTCACTTCCACAACTGTGACGATGGCTTCGCAAAGCAACCAAGATGTGGCATCTTCGGGCACGAAGTTAGTGCTTCCAATCACAGGTGGCTCAAGTTCTGAACCAGCCAACAAGAAACAGAAGGAGGAAGCACAGAGAATGGTACAACATGTTGGAGTGCAAGGACCCTTCATCAAGTCCAAGTGGTCTCATATTCCAATCACCTTTTCTCAGGAAGACCTTCAACTTAAAGATTATCCTCACAATGATGCAATAGTCATTTCTTGTGTCATCAAGGGATTTTTGGTCCATAATGTCTTAGTGGACACAGGCAATGCAGCAGATATCATCTTTGCGAAGGCCTTCAGGCAAATGCAAGAGCCAGATGATAAGATACATGATGCAACACACCCTCTTTGTGGTTTCCGAGGGAGACAGATAGTGGCACTTGGCAAGATAACAATGCCAGTCACCTTCGACTACGTTAACAACACAAGGACAGAGGAAGTTGTCTTTGATATTGTTGATATGGAGTATCCATAAAATCATTGGTCGAGGGACGCTCAATGTCTTCAAAGCAATACTCCACCCAACATACCTCTGCATGAAGATACCTTCGGAACAAGGGCCCATTACTGTTCATGGGAGTCAAGAAGCTTCCAGGAGAGCCGAAGGAAGTTGGATGGATTCAAAGGCTATTCATAATATAGATGAAGCCAAAGCTTATCAGCAGTATAAGCACAAAAGAGAAAATGCTGCTTTGGCAGACCAACCAAAGCCTATGCTCTTGTGTGAAGACACTGTCATGGTGAAGAAAGCTAAGGGAAAATGGAGAATGCGTATTGATTTTACAGATCTCAACAAGGCATGTCTGAAGGATGAATTCTCATTGCCAAGAATAGATTCTCTAGTGGATGCAGCAGCCACTTCGGAACTCATGAGCTTATTGGATTGCTACTCATTCTATCATCAAATCTGGATGAAAAAGGACAATGAGCCGAAGACAAGCTTCATAACTCCTAGTGGCACTTATTGTTATCTTCGAATGCCTGAGGGGCTCAAGAATGCTGGAGGAAGCTTCAGTAGAATGACTGCCAAAGTCCTTCACTCTCAAATTGGCAGAAATGTGCTAACATATGTTGATGACATCATAGTAAAAAGCACAAAACAAGAGAACCATGTTGCTGATTTGCAAGAGAATTTACCAATTTCAGACAAGCTGGTCTCAAGTTAAATCCAGAAAAATGTGTCTTCGGAGTAAAGAAGGGCATGTTTCTTGGCTGCTTGGTGTCGATAAAGGGTATTGAAGCTAACCCAAGCAAAATCGAAGCTATCCTTCGGATGGAGCCACCAAATTCGAAAAAGGGGCTCAAAGGTTAGCAGGAAGGCTGGCATCACTGAACAAATTCATTTCAAGATCAGTAGAGAGGAATCTGCCTTTCTTTGAAATATTGAAATCAGCCGGTCTTCCAATGGGGTCCAGCCCAACAGAAAGCCTTCGAAGAGCTGAAGCTGTATTTGATAGATCTAACAACTCTAACTCCACCTTCATCAAGGACCTCATTGCTTCTATATGGGGCTGCTTCTCATGCTGCGGTCAATGCGACACATGTACAAGAGAAACAAGATGGCCAGATAAAAAAACAAGCACCGATATACTTCATCTCCGAAGTACTCAGCTCATCAAAGAAGAATTACACAGAATTGGAGAAGGTACTGTATGTTGTACTGATGGCCTCCAGAAAGCTTCGATGCTACTTCCAAGCATATCATATAATAGTGCCTTCATCACAACCCCTGAAGGACATAACCAGGAACACAGAAGCCGCAGGAAGGGTCGGAAAATGGGCCACAGAACTCAATGAATTCACCATTGATTATGTACATAGGTCTTCGATTCAATTTCAGGCATTGGCAGACTTCATTGCCGATTGGACGCTAGGGGCTCAGGATGAATAAAGAATAAATGATGCCCAAGCTTGAACGGTATTTTGTGATGGGTCCTGGGGAACCTTCGGTGCAGGGGCAGCTGCTGTCCTAGTAGCACCATCCAAAGTTAGAACTTGTTATCCAGTAAAATTGGATTTGAGCTGCACTAATAATATTGCAGAGTACGAAGCCCTCCTCTTGGGGCTTCGGAAACTTAAGGCAATGGGTATAAGAAGGGCGGTTCTCAATACTGACTCACAAGTTATATCGGGTCATGTGGACAAAAGTAGCAAGGTAAGAGATCTGAAGCTTGAAAATATCTAAATGCAGTCCAAAGGTTGGAAGCCTCTTTTGAAGGTTTCTCTGTAAAGAACATCCCAAGGGGAGAAAATGAGCATGCAGAGTTATTGGCCAAATCAGCGGCATAGGGGCTTCCGCTACCTTCGGAGGTGTTTTTTGAAACAATAAAAGCACCTTTAGTTGAGCTCATGGAAAGAGCAGTGCTCACAATTTTGCCGATACATAGTGAAGATTGGAGGACTGAGATTTTATCTTTCCTCCAGGGCAACTGTCTTTCGGATGACGAAGGTTATAATAAAAGAATGGAGGCAAGGACAAGACCATATGTAATAATAGAAGGGGAGTTATACAAGCACAGAGTTTGCTCTCCATTGCTCAAGTGTTTATCCAGAACCAAAGGGCAAAACTAATGAAGGAGATACATGCAGAACTATGTGGGGCCCACATTGGATCTAGGCCCCTGTTGGGGAAGGTTTTCAGACAAGGTTTCTACTAGCCGAAGGCAGCTTCGGATGCAGCAGAATTATTACAGAAATTTGGAAATTGCCAAAGATGCGCCAGAGACCAGAAGCAACCTTCGTCTTTGACTCAACTAATACAACCAACTTGGCCACTGCAAAGATGGGGTTTGGATCTGTTAGGACCACTCCCACCGGCACAAGGCAACTTGAAATATGTTGTGGTGGCGGTTGAATATTTTTCTAAGTGGATTGAAGAAAAGTCTTTGGCTACAATAACTTCGGCCACAGTACAAAAATTCTTCTGGCAAAACATTGTTTGTCGCTTCGGCGTGCCGAAGGCTATCACTGTTGATAATGGAGCTCAGTTCGATGCCGAACTTTCAAAACCTTTTGTAGCCAAATTGGTACAAAAATACACTTTGCATCAGTAAGGCATCTGGAGCAAATGGATTGGTAGAAAGGGCAAATGGAATTATAATAACAGGAATAATGAAGTCAATCTTCAATCAGCCCAAGGGAAAGTGGCCAGATGAATTAATAAAAGTGGTCTGGAACCACAACACTGCTGTATCAAGGTCGACAGGATTTACTCCGTTCAAACTTCTATTTGGTGACGAAGCAATTACACCGGAAGAAGCAAGAACGGGTTCAATAAGAACTTTAACTTCGACAGAGGATGAAGGTGACTGCCAAGTAACAAATGATACCATAGAAGGAACCAGGCTTCAAGCCATAGAACACATTAAGAAATACCAGGCTAAAACAGTCAAATGGCATGATAGAAAAGTGAGATTGAAAAAACATCAAGCCAGGTCATTTGGTGCTTCGAAGGGTGGCCAACCCTGATACAGTGGGGAAGCTTTAGCTTAAGTGGGAAGGTGAGAGCACCTAGATGGGGGGTGAATAGGTGATCCTGTAACACTTAAAAGCTTAAGCCACAAAAACTTGGTTAAGTGTTAGCACAATAACTGCCAAGTGGCTATGGAGGAATCTTCAACAAAACACAATAACCAACAAGATCAATCACAGAGATGGCACGGTGGTTATCCCGTGGTTCGGCCAAGACAACCGCTTGCCTACTCCACGTTGTGGCGTCCCAACGGACGAGGGTTGCAATCAACCCCTCTCAAGCGGTCCAAAGACCCACTTGAATACCACGGTGTTTTGCTTGCTTTACTCAATCCCGTTTGCGAGGAATCTCCACAACTTGGAGCCTCTCGCCCTTACACTTGAAATCCACAAAGAAGCACAGAGCAAGGGAGGGATTAGCAACGTACTCAAGACAAGAAATCACAGCAACACCACACACACAAGTCGCAACGAGAGCTCACAACACAACTCAATGAGTTCACCACTCAACTAGAGCTCTAATTGTTATCGCAAAGAATCAAAGGCGCGGAATCGATGTCTTGGTGCTTAGGAATGTTGTAGGAATGCTTGGTGTACTCCTCCATGCGCCTAGGGGTCCCTTTTATAGCCCCAAGGCAGCTAGGAGCCGTTGAGAGCAATCAAGGAAGGCTGATCTTGCCTTCTGTCGACTGGTGCACCGGACAGTCCGGTGCACACCGGACACTGTCCGGTGCCCGATTTCCTTCCATAAATGACGCAGTCGACCGTTGGCAGCCTGAGAGCCGTTGGCGCACCGGACATGTCCGGTGCACACCGGACAGTCCGGTGCCCCCTTCTAGCCGTTGGCTCGGCCACGTGTCCCGCGCAGATCGTGCGGCCGACCGTTGGCTCACCGGACAGTCCGGTGCACACCGGACAGTTCGGTGAATTATAGCCGTACGTCGCCGGTGAATTCCCGAGAGCAGCCACTTCGCTCGAGCCAGCCTGGCGCACCGGACACAGTCCGGTGCACCACCGGACAGTCCGGTGCTCCAGACTGAGCAAAGTCTTGGCTGCTCGAGCCAAGGCATTTCCAGTTGGTCTTTTCCTGTTTCCAGCACTTAGACACAATACATTAGTCTCTAAAACAATGTACTAAGTCTGAGAAACATACCTTTATCCTTGATTTGTACTTTGTCCACCATTTTACACTTAGACACTTGTGTTGGACACTAAACCACCAAAATACTTAGAAATGGCCCAAGGGCACATTTCCCTTTCAATCTCCCCCTTTTTGGTGATTTATGCCAACACAACATAAAGCAAGTAGAACAAGTACAAAATCACTTCAAATAAAAACTCAAATTGTTTTGATTCATTTTTGACATATATGGATCATTCTATGCCACCACTTGGTTTGTTTTTGCAAATCAAACTCAAATTCCTATCTCTAAGTCAAATCCACTTGTAGAGACATAAAGAGAGGTTTTCCAAAGAAATTTGATCAAGGATTTCAAAAACTCCCCCTTTTTCCCATAATCAACACTTCTCCCCACAAGAGGCCAACTTTTGACACAGGAGACAATAAAAGAGTTTTGACAAACCAAAAGCTCTAATCTACTATTTTCAAAATTTCTCAAGTGGTAGTTGATCCATCTATCACTTTGGCCTTTATTTTCTCCCCCTTTGGCATCAAGCACCAAAACGGGATCAAGCTTGGCCCTTTAACCCCATTGCCTCACTAAAATCTTCAAATGAGAACACAAAGGCAATAAGAGTATAAAGATGAACTTGAAAAGTTACTCTTTTCAATCGGAGTGCAGTGGAAGTCTTGCATGGTCCAAGTCCACCTTTTCCCTTTCAATTCTCCTTGGAGACTAAAACAACCAAACTCAAGTACATGGTTAGTCTCAAAGGGTCAAGTTGTAGCACAGCTCCCCCTAAATATGTGCATCACTTGCAACACGGACTTGTGAGGTCCAGGGAGTGTTTGTACAACTTGAGCACCACAATAAGCAACAGAATGCATAATGAACATGATCAAAGGCATAAACACATGTATGCTACAATTCAATCCAAGTTCCACGAATCTAGGACATTTAGCTCACTACACAGCCTGCAAAAGGTCTTTTCATCTAAAGGCTTAGTGAAGATATCGGCTAGCTGGTTCTCGGTGCTAACATGAAACACTTCGATATCTCCCTTTTGCTGGTGGTCTCTCAAAAAGTGATGCCGGATGTCAATGTGCTTTGTGCGGCTGTGCTCAACAGGATTTTCCGCTATTCAGATAGCACTCTCATTATCACATAGGAGTGGGACTTTGCTCAGATTGTAGCCAAAGTCCCGGAGGGTTTACCTCATCCAAAGTAGTTGCACGCAACACTGTCCTGCGGCAACGTACTCGGCCTCAGCGGTGGATAGGGCAACGGAAGTTTGTTTCTTAGAATTCCATGACACCAGGGACTTTCCTAAGAATTGGCACGTCCCCGATGTACTCTTCCTATCGACCTTACATCCAGCATAGTCGGAATCTGAGTACCCAATCAAGTCAAAGTTAGACCCCTTTGGATACCAGATCCCGAAGCAAGGCGTAGCGACTAAATATCGAAGAATTCGCTTCACAGCCACTAAGTGACACTCCTTAGGATCAGATTGAAATCTAGCACACATGCATACGCTAAGCATAATATCCGGTCTACTAGCACATAAATAAAGCAAAGAACCTATCATGGACCAGTATGCTTTTTGATCAACGGACTTACCTCCTTTGTTGAGGTCGGTGTGTCCGTCAGTTCCCATCGGCGTCTTTGCGGGCTTGGCGTCCTTCATCCCAAACCGCTTTAGCAAGTCTTGCGTGTACTTCGTTTGGGAGATGAAAGTGCCGTCCTTGAGTTGCTTCACTTGGAACCCAAGGAAGTAGTTCAACTCGTCCATCATCGACATCTCGAATTTCTGCGTCATCACCCTGCTAAATTCTTCACAAGACTTTTGATTAGTAGAACCAAATATTATGTCATCGACATAAATTTGGCATACGAAAAGATCACCATCGCAAGTCTTAGTAAAAAGAGTTGGATCGGCTTTCCCGACCTTGAAAGCATTAGCAATTAAAAAGTCTCTAAGGCATTCATA
Organism: Zea mays; assembly: GCF_902167145.1. NCBI lineage: Eukaryota > Viridiplantae > Streptophyta > Magnoliopsida > Poales > Poaceae > Zea > Zea mays. Next base: position 147,808,077 of record NC_050097.1, read on the forward strand.
CCATGCTCTTGGGGCTTGCTTAAGTCCATAGAGCGCCTTAGAGAGCTTACACACGTGGTCGGGGTACCGTTCATCCTCGAAGCCAGGGGGTTGCTCCACGTACACCTCCTCCTTGATTGGCCCGTTGAGGAAAGCGCTCTTCACATCCATTTGGTACAGCCTGAAAGAATGGTGAGCGGCATATGCTAGCAAGATACGAATTGATTCTAGCCTAGCCACAGGAGCAAAAGTCTCCTCAAAGTCCAAACCTGCGACTTGGGCATAACCTTTTGCCACAAGTCGAGCCTTGTTCCTTGTCACCACCCCGTGCTCGTCCTGTTTGTTGCGGAACACCCACTTGGTTCCCACAACATTTTGCTTGGGACGAGGCACCAGCGTCCAAACTTCATTGCGCTTGAAGTTATTGAGTTCCTCCTGCATGGCCAACACCCAGTCCGGATCTAGCAAGGCCTCTTCTACCCTGAAAGGCTCAATAGAAGAGACAAAAGAGTAATGCTCACAAAAATTAACTAATCTTGAACGAGTAGTTACTCCCTTGCTAATATCACCCAATATTTGGTCGACGGGATGATCCCTTTGGATCGTTGCTCGAACTTGGGTTGGAGGTGCCTGAGGTGCTTCTTCCTCTTCAACTTGATCATCCTGTGCTCCCCCTTGATCATGCTCCTCCACTTGAGGTACCTGTTCGTCATCTTGAGTTGGGGGATTCACCATAGTTGAGGAAGACGGTTGATCTTGCTCCAATTGTTCCTTAGGCCGTACATCTCCAATCGCCATGGTGCGTATCGCGGCCGTTGGAACGTCTTCTACATCATCAAGATCAACAACTTGCTCTCTTGGAGAGCCATTAGTCTCATCAAATACAACGTCGCTAGAGACTTCAACCAAACCCGATGATTTGTTGAAGACCCTATACGCCTTTGTATTTGAATCATAACCTAATAAAAACCCTTCTACGGCTTTGGGAGCAAATTTGGAATTCCTACCCTTCTTCACTAGAATGTAGCATTTACTCCCAAATACACGAAAGTACGATACATTGGGTTTGTTACCAGTCAGCAGCTCATATGAAGTCTTCTTCAGGAGGCGGTGAAGGTAGACCCTGTTGATGGCGTGGCAAGCCGTGTTCACGGCTTCCGACCAAAAGCACTCGGGGGTCTTGAACTCTCCAAGCATAGTCCTCGCCATATCTATGAGTGTCCGGTTCTTCCTCTCTACCACACCATTTTGCTGAGGTGTGTAGGGAGCGGAGAACTCGTGCTTGATCCCCTCCTCCTCAAGGAACTCCTCCACTTGAAGATTCTTGAATTCGGACCCGTTGTCGCTCCTTATCTTCTTCACTTTGAGCTCAAACTCATTTTGAGCTCTCCTGAGGAAGCGCTTGAGGGTCCCTTGGGTTTCAGACTTATCCTGCAAAAAGAACACCCAAGTGAAGCGGGAAAAGTCATCAACAATAACTAGACCATACTTACTTCCTCCTATGCTCAGATAGGTGACGGGTCCGAAGAGGTCCATATGCAGCAGCTCCAGAGGTCTTGACGTGGTCATCACATTCTTGCTGTGATGTGCTCCTCCCACTTGTTTACCTGCTTGACAAGCTGCACAAGGTCTATCTTTTTCGAAATGAACATTGGTTAGACCTATCACGTGTTCTCCCTTTAGAAGCTTGTGGAGGTTCTTCATCCCCACATGTGCTAAGCGGCGATGCCACAACCAGCCCATGCAAGTCTTAGCCATTAAGCATGCATCTAGACCGGCCTCTTCTTTTGCAAAATCAACTAAGTAAAGTTTGCCGTCTAGTACACCCTTAAAAGCTAGTGAACCATCACTTCTTCTAAAGACAGACACATCTACATTTGTAAATAAACAATTATATCCCATATTACATAATTGACTAACAGATAGTAAATTATATCCAAGACTCTCAACTAAAAACACATTAGAGATAGAATGCTCATTTGATATTGCAATCTTGCCTAAACCTTTCACCTTGCCTTGGTTCCCATCACCGAATATGATTGAATCTTGGGAATCCTTATTCTTGACGTAGGAGGTGAACATCTTCTTCTCCCCCGTCATATGGTTTGTGCATCCGCTGTCGATAATCCAGCTTGAACCCCCGGATGCATAAACCTGCAAGGCAAATTTAGGCTTGGGTATTAGGTACCCAACTCTTGTTGGGTCCTACAAGGTTAGTCACAATTGTCTTAGGGACCCAAATGCAAGTTTTATCACCCTTGCATTTTGCCCCTAATTTCCTAGCAACTATCTTCCTATCTTTTCTACAAATAGTAAAGGAAGCATTTAAAGCATGATAAATTGTAGATGGTTCATTAACTTTCCTAGGAACATTAGCAACATTTCTCCTAGGCATATTATGAACAACATTTTTCCTACCAACATTTCTATCATGCACATAGGAAGAACTAGAAGCAAACATGGTATGAGAATCAAAAGCATTATATGCATTATAACTCCTATAAGCATTTCTATATTGTCTCTTGTCATGATACATAAAGGCATGGTTCCTTTTAGCACTACTAGCCATAGGGGCCTTCCCTTTCTCCTTGGTGGAGATGGGAGCCTTATGGCTTGTTAAGTCCTTGGCTTCCCTCTTGAAGCCAAGTCCATCCTTGATTGAGGGGTGTCTACCAATCGTGTAGGCATCCCTTGCAAATTTTAGCTTATCGAAATCGCTTTTGCTAGTCTTAAGTTGGTCATTAAGACTAGCTATTTCATCATTTAATCTAGAAATTGAAACTAGGTGTTCACTACAAGCATCAATATTAAAATCCTTACACCTAGTGCAAATCATAACATGTTCTACACAAGAATTAGATTTATTTGCTACTTCTAATTTAGCATTTAAATCATTGTTAACACCTTGTAACGTAGAAATGGTTTCATGACAAGTAGATAGTTCATAAGAAAGCATTTCATTTCTTTTAACTTCTAAAGCATAGGATTTTTGTGCCTCTACAAATTTATCATGTTCATCATACAACAAATCCTCTTGCTTTTCTAAAAGCCTATTCTTATCATTCAAGGCATCAATCAATTCATTAATTTTATCTACCTTGGTTCTATCTAGGCCCTTAAATAAACATGAATAATCTATTTCATCCTCATCACTAGATTCGTCCTCACTTGAAGAAGCATAAGTAGAGTTTCGAGTACATACCTTCTTCTCCCTTGCCATAAGGCATGTGTGACGCTCATTGGGGAAGAGGGATGACTTTTTGAAGGCGGTGGCGGCGAGTCCTTCATTGTCGGAGTCGGATGAGGAGCAATCCGAATCCCACTCCTTGCCAAGATGTGCCTCGCCCTTTGCCTTCTTATAGTCCTTCTTCTTCTCCCTCTTGTTCCCTTGATCCTGATCACTATCATTGTCGGGACAGTTAGCAATAAAATGACCAATCTTACCGCATTTGAAGCATGAGCGCTTCCCCTTGGCTTTGGTCTTGCTTGGCTGTCCCTTGCGACCCTTAAGTGCCGTCTTGAATCTCTTGATGATGAGGGCCATCTCTTCATCATTAAGTCCGGCCGCCTCAATTTGTGCCACCTTGCTAGGTAGCGCCTCCTTGCTTCTTGTTGCCTTGAGAGCAAGGGGTTGAGGCTCGTTGATTGGACCATTCAATGCATCGTCCACGTACCTCGCCTCCTTGATCATCATTCGCCCGCTTACGAATTTTCCAAGGACTTCTTCGGGCGACATTTTGGTGTACCTGGGATTCTCATGAATATTATTTACCAAATGAGGATCAAGAACGGTAAAGGACCTTAGCATCAGTCGGACGACATCGTGGTCCGTCCATCGCGTGCTTCCGTAGCTCCTTATTTTGTTGATAAGGGTCTTGAGCCGGTTGTATGTTTGTGTCGGCTCCTCGCCCCTTATCATCGTGAATCGTCCAAGCTCGCCCTCCACTAGCTCCATCTTGGTGAGTAAGGTGACGTCGTTCCCCTCATGTGAAATCTTGAGGGTGTCCCAGATCTGCTTGGCGTTATCCAAGCCGCTCACTTTGTGGTATTCATCCCTGCACAATGAAGCTAGAAGAACAGTAGTAGCTTGTGCATTCTTATGAATTTGCTCATTAATGAACATGGGACTATCCGAACTATCAAAGTGCATTCCACTCTCTACAATCTCCCATATACTAGGATGGAGAGAGAACAAGTGACTACGCATTTTGTGACTCCAAAATCCGTAGTCCTCTCCATCAAAATTAGGAGGTTTACCAAGTGGAATAGATAATAGATGAGCATTTGTACTTTGAGGAATACGAGAGTAATCAAAAGAAAAGTTCGAATTGACCGGTTTCCTTCTCTCGTAGTCGTTGTGGTCGTCGTCCTTTTGGGAAGAAGTAGACTCATCGCTGTCGTCGTAGTAGACGATCTCCTTGATGCGCCTCGTCTTCTTTTTCTTCCCATCTTTCCGTCTATGGCCCGAGCCCGAGTCGGTAGGCTTGTCATCCTTCGGCTCGTTGACGAAAGATTCCTTCTCTTTATCGTTGATCACGATACCCTTCCCCTTAGGATCCATCTCTTCGGGCGGTTAGTCCCTTTGTGAAGAGAACGACTTTGATACCAATTGAGAGCACCTAGAGGGGGGGGGTGAATAGGTGATCCTATAACACTTAAAAGCTTAAGCCACAAAAACTTGGTTAAGTGTTAGCACAATAACTGCCAAGTGGCTATGGAGGAATCTTCAACAAAACACAATAACCAACAAGATCAATCACAGAGATGGCACGGTGGTTATCCCGTGGTTCGGCCAAGACCAACGCTTGCCTACTCCACGTTGTGGCGTCCCAACGGACGAGGGTTGCAATCAACCCCTCTCAAGCGGTCCAAAGACCCACTTGAATACCACGGTGTTTTGCTTGCTTTACTCAATCCCGTTTGCGAGGAATCTCCACAACTTGGAGCCTCTCGCCCTTACACTTGAAATCCACAAAGAAGCATAGAGCAAGGGAGGGATTAGCAACGTACTCAAGACAAGAAATCACAGCAACACCACACACACAAGTCGCAACGAGAGCTCACAACACAACTCAATGAGTTCACCACTCAACTAGAGCTCTAATTGCTATCGCAAAGAATCAAAGGCGCGGAATCGATGTCTTGGTGCTTAGGAATGTTGTAGGAATGCTTGGTGTACTCCTCCATGCGCATAGGGGTCCCTTTTATAGCCCCAAGGCAGCTAGGAGCCGTTGAGAGCAATCAAGGAAGGCTGATCTTGCCTTCTGTCGACTGGTGCACCGGACAGTCCGGTGCACACCGGACACTGTCCGGTGCCCGATTTCCTTCCATAAATGACGCAGTCGACCGTTGGCAGCCTGAGAGCCGTTGGCGCACCGGACATGTCCGGTGCACATCGGACAGTCCGGTGCCCCCTTCTAGCCGTTGGCTCGGCCACGTGTCCCGCGCAGATCGCGCGGCCAACCGTTGGCCCTGCCGACCGTTGGCTCACCGGACAGTCCGGTGCACACCGGACAGTCCGGTGAATTATAGCCGTACGTCGCCGGTGAATTCCCGAGAGCAGCCACTTCGCTCGAGCCAGCCTGGCGCACCGGACAGTCCGGTGCTCTAGACTGAGCAAAGTCTTGGCTGCTCGAGCCAAGGCATTTCCAGTTGGTCTTTTCCTGTTTCCAGTACTTAGACACAATACATTAGTCTCTAAAACAATGTACTAAGTCTGAGAAACATACCTTTATCCTTGATTTGTACTTTGTCCACCATTTTACACTTAGACACTTGTATTGGACACTAAACCACCAAAATACTTAGAAATGGCCCAAGGGCACATTTCCCTTTCAGAAGGACCCTTTCTGGTTGTATCTTCGTCAAGACCTGGCTCTTACAGATTGAAAGACATGGACGGAAATGACATTCCAAGATCTTGGAATGCAGATGAGCTTTGAAGATATTATGTGTAAACAATGTAATTTTCTTATTATATCCCTATGGTACCCTTTTCCTTTCAAGTGGGGAGAAAGGTTTTTAACGGGGCCATAGGTTGTAATTTTCATTCTTTGTTTAGGCCTATGCAATATAAAGGAAAAACCCCATATGTAAATTGTAACATCCAGATTTGCACCTTCGAGTGCAAAAAGGGACAGGGAAAAGCTCAAAAGTCGTCCCTAAGGGGATGCAGAGCTAAAATATCACCTGAGAAGTGAAGAAGCTACAAAGTCGTTCCTAAGGGAGCACAGAGTAAGTTTCGAAGCTCAAAAGTCGTTCCTAAGGGAATGTAGAGCTAAGATGACACCTAAGTGAAAGGTGAAGAAGCTCAAAAGTCTTTCCTAAGGGGATGTAGAGCTTGAATGCCACCTAAGTAAAAGGTGAAGAAGCTCCAAAGTCGTTCCTAAGGGGATGCAGAGCTGAAATACCACCTAAGTAAAAGGTGAAGAGACTCCAAAGTCGTTCCTAAGGGGATGCAGAGTCTGGGTGTGTTTTTAGCATGCATTTGCATAGCTCATTACATCATTTATTCCATTCATACAAGCATTCATTAGCCATTCGTAGGATCATCATCATGACATAAAGTACTAATAGGAAAAAGACAGAAGATGTCTGTCTTCGGTGATAAAATGCTTCGTTGAAAATGAAGATGCTTCGTTGCAGATAAAATTAAATGGCGTATGAAGGTGAGTCGTCTTTAATAAAAAAGAAATGCTTCGATGTGAACGAAAAGAAGGGAAGGTGTTTTTCGCCTTCGGCTCAAAAATTGCAAGTCGTGGTTTTGTCCATATCAAAGCAATTCAAATAGGAGCAAAAAGGTAAAATTATATTACAAGATATTCACAAATTAGTACAATATTTTGTTCAACTAACAATTACAATTATTTGCCAAAATAATGCAAAGAGACCCTAAGTTCTATACAGATAGTTACAAAAGAAAGTCCTAAGAGTCTTCAGGCCTTCGGAACAAGCTTTGGCTCAACAACCTTTGGCGCCACCTTCCTGCAGACAGATGAAGGTATAAGGTAATCAGAAATTTAATAAAGGAGAACCAAGGTAAAAAGACAAGTAAAAGGTTCATACTGAATTAAGCAGTTTCCTAGCTTCATCCCCAGCCAACTCACGCCCGCCCTTAGCCCAAATTTGTGTAATGAATCTGTTCCCTATACTCCATGCTTCAGCTGGGATATCCACTATATCTGACGTTAAAAGATTGAAAGTTGGTTTGTTAACCGTCTTGGCGTGAGTGCATCCAGCCTTCATGAATGCAGCAACTGTGCCTCGAGAAGCTACCAGGGCACATAAATCTTCGTGCCCGCTTATAACTTCGTCGAGGGCTTCAACTTCGCTTTCAATGTGGTTTAAGGCCCCGGGGATGTCTTCGGTCGAAGGGGTAAACTTTTCAGAAGCAGCTCCAACTGAGTTAAATATCCCCTTAAGCCGATCTACACACCAGGTGGCAAAGTCTACACACTTGTTCCAAAGATCCTTAATAGACCCGTGCAACCTTGTATTCTTTTCAGCTTCGGTTTCGACCCTTGTTTTAAGATCTTTCATCTCTTGGTCGAAGCGCCGTGAACTTTCATCCGAAATCGTTCGAGCTTCGCTCAGTTCCTTGCTTAACTTATAATTTTGGGATCGTAATTCCGCAAGTGAACCTTCGGCTATCTGCAGAAGGATGTATTTTTCCTTCAGAAAGGATTCAAGTTCTTTTATCTTATCCTCCAAGCCCTTAATTATGACTTCGTTTTCCTGTCCTCGGTATCCTGCTGCATTTTCAATGCTTTGCTTAGCAGCATGCTCTACAAAAACAGAACAAAGTTAGAGCGCTCAAATTATCACGAAGGTAACAAAAATCTAGATAAAGATATCACCTTAAAATTGGAATAAAATATGCTACCAACAATGTATTGCCGTCGTTAACCGCTGATATCGACCTCTAGCTTCGGGAATCCGACACTCTTAGACAAAGTGCCGATTATCTTCGCCCCGACGAGGTCACGAATACATCCTAGGATTTCTTCATCAACCCCGCCGAAGAGCAAAGATCCCGGCTGGTAACCACAAGATATTGTGTATTCTTTCAACTCCTCCTTGTCTTCCTCGGACAGCTCCTGACCGCCCAGGTGCCGAAGGTCAAAGTTCTCTTCGTCTGAGGAGTTTTATCAATTTCTTTTCCTTTATCTGGCACTGTGGCCATGGTTTCTTCTGTAGCCACATCTACAAATATGTATAACACAAGCCTATCAATATCTGGCATTGTCGTTTCGGCTTCATCAACATCTTTGGCTTCGACAGCACCTTCAGCCTTAGCTTCGGCATCAGCAGGAATGGTACTTTGGCCGCCGAAGCTGACGGCGGTGTTTGTTCAATTGCTTCCATTACATTTACAATTCGTTGCTTCTTTTGTTCTGTAACTTTGTCCTTTGTAGCCGAAGGCTATTCTTTCTTCTGTAAAAATTTTGTCAGTTCTGATCCCAGAGGACTTAGCAGTTTGAAGGGCGGGGATTCAATCATTACCTTCAGAATTTCGGCTGCTTCGGCGGCAGAGGGCGTCAGAGGAGCTTCTTCTCCTATCTCATCTATCTTCGGCTCAAAAGAAGGCGATGTGTCAAGCTTTCGCTTTTTAGAGATTGTCGCCTTCGGTTTAGGAGCTGATTTTGTTTTCTTAAAAACTTTTTCATCTTCCTTCACTAGCCGAGTAGCTTGCCTACTCAGGATGCTGACAATCCTTTTCCTTTTCACCCCTTTGGCCCCTTTGTCAAGCCTCTCGTAATCCGGGTATTCGAAGTTTAACGTGTCCATCACCTGATTTAGCCTTCGTTTTGGTCGGGTGCTGAAGGCAACAGTCATTAATTGGTCTTCCTTCTTGGTGTAGTTGCCAAAACTTTCGTTGCACATTGTTTCAATCATTTCTAGCCACTCTTTGCATGGCTTCTTGAATTGCTTCTAAAATTTAAATCGGTAATGGAGCCGAACAAGTTCGTACTTTTTGCCCCCTCCTTTTTCTTAGGCATTCCCCAGCCACTAGAGGTCGAAAATATTCTATTTGCCAAGTACTCTTGTACTAGATCTCTAGTGCTGATTTCGGCTGCTACCACTCTGAATTCTACTTCGGCTAGCTAGCATGGGGAGCTAAGCTGCATGTGGCACAAGGGCCTTGTCATGCCAAAGCTTAATTTCAATGGACTCATGACCATGGTCATTAGCTTCTCCCTTTTCTTCTCGTCTGATTTTATGTAAAACCATTTGCTTATCCAACCGGTCGGCCACTTGGTACGATAGCCAATCACCGGGGCCTTTGTAACTTTCCGATATGCGAAGTTGTAGCAGCCGAAGTTCTTATGAAGACCATCCGCTCTGGCCTTCGTTTGATAGTGCAGCTCGTGCACCCGGCAAAAAGCTTCGACATTAAGACTCATACCTTGGCTTCGGAGATCCCATATGTAGACACTAAGTCTAACGATTGCATTGGGTGTCAACTGATGAAAGTATATCTCAAAATTCTTTAAAACTTCTCCAATCATCTCATGTAGAGGGAATCGAAGCGCTGCTCTGGAGAAGCTCTTAAAAACAACGATTTCATCCTCCCTTGGCTGCGGAACCACCTCTTCCCCGGCAAACCGGACAAGCTTGCTCCCGGCTTCCCCAAAGTAGCCCAATTTTTTCATCATAACCATGTCGTCTGCCGTCATAGTAGATTACAAAATTCAATGTGGCTAGGTTTCATTGGGCTCAGAATAGTGTTGTCCTCCTCACCTTCATTCTCACTTCCTCCTTCAGCCACGATCTGTTCAACTTCAGCAGTGGAGGTACCTTCGGCAACAGCCTCCTCTGGCACAACAAGACCCGATCACCTCATCACTTCTGATATTGGTGCTGTTTCGGACGCTTCGGCCTCGTCCCCCTCACGAGACACCCTAGCAGTGGATCATACTCTGGCCATTTTAGTGTTCACGCTTTTTAAGATGAAGCTGATCTCAAGTGACGAAGCACTTGTTTGAAAATGCAATACAGAAAGCTTTGGCTATGGTTAAAATTTTTAACAACAAAACAGTGTGATGGCAATGAATGATGTGGTAACTCCTCACCAACCCGTCTGTTAATATAGTGTTGCAGGGGAAGAAGGCGAACTGCCATACCACTTACATTGGCTGAGCGGTAGACCGCCCGAGGCACATAATATTTTAATCGTTTCTCGGCAACGAGCTCAGGGAAGATGTTTTTCGGACCTTCGGCATTCTGAAGCCTTTGTGTTTTTTGCGGATCGAGCTCGTTACGAAAAACGATCTAGCACCGGGAAGGGGCTACTGTTGGGGGTCTTCTTCTCTGCTGAAGGTCCTCAAGGCAAAAACACCTTCGACAAAATGATACAAAAGCTTGCCAAAGTTATCTTCAACCTCGGTTCAACTCCTCGAGACAAAGGTCAAGGGCTTTGGCGACAGTGCAAGGTGTCAAATGTCAATAGCTTCGGTCCAGACCAAGCGAAGAAGGAAAAAGGACTAGATAGACCTTATTAGCTCCAATTACTTATAAGCAAATGTTTGAGGGCATGAATGTAATTGTATACGTGCTGTGTCCCGTGCCTATAAATAGATGAACAGTACCCCTGTACTGCTCACGCTGGATTGTAATCACTCTTGCGCCATTCTCGCATCCTTACCTCCTGCCAAGCCGAAGGTAACAATGTAATATGAATATTATTGATATTTACTCATATTCATAGTAATATAAATATATTACTGATTCATAATCATGATCTTTATTTCTTTATGTTCTACTGCTTAATTATTTATATTCCTATGTTAAAATGATGAAGGTATGTCCTTCATAACCTTCGTCTGAAGATCATTATATTCGAAAGGAAATAATGCTTTGATGGACGAAGGTCTTTAACTATTAACAATTGTGTTGCCTTGTTCTTGATCTATAGCATTTGAGAACAAGTGACCAACACCCACCATTGGCGACACCAACCCCCCTTCAATCGGCCCAAATCTAGAAAGCAATAACCTTCCATCAAGGATCTGGGCGAGAAGTTTCCGTCCACAGCATAATCGGTCCGATAAAATGTCATGCGTGGACGCCACAACACCCCCCGCATCCTTCTCGGCGCTCTCCCAGAATCTACTACTGCTAGGTACGACGCACATTCTTTTTACTTTTTCCGTCTCTTCATTGGAACTCAAAGCAGTAGCAGACACTAAATATTTTATGCCACGAATGAAATGATCTACAACAGTTTTCTTGATTACAGCCATTGTTCGTTGAAACTCATAGTAGTAGTGACTATCTGAGATTTGTCGGGCGAGCGCATCCATATCGATAGCTGAATCCATTAGCACGGGTGTAAATAAAGGTACACAGTAGTGACTATCTGACATTTAGATGAGCGACTGATGTATTTTTATTTTTTGTTTGTTGTATATTCATAACATACCATGTTAGCATAGAAATACTTAGTAATTTCTTGTACATGCATAATTGTGCATGCTTTAGTCTTAGCTGCAAGTTCTCTCTTTCCAATAGTTCTTCATCCTGAACATAACTGACTTTCGGCTACAAATTTGTAATGCCTAAGCTACCTGGAAGACAATGAATTATCTGGCTAGAGTATACATAACTTGTAGTAAATAACTATCTAGCAGTGTAGTGGCTAGATAATTAATTTTTTCTCATTACTTCCCGTTTCTTCCTAATTGTTAACCTGCATCTGTTCGATTCGGAGCGAGGAGATTCTGAAAGTCTTGGACCTTGCCGGCGAGCGCAACCACTGATTTGAAGAGATTAGCAAGTGTGGAAATAAAGGTACACAGTAGTGACTATCTGATATTTATATGAGCGATTGATGTATTTTTTTCTTTTTTGTTTGCCTTCATATGTGTTTCTATAGTACAATAGAAAAATGATCATTATCATCAGTATATTATAGCAGTAGCACAAACGAAGGTAAACAAAAATTACATTTTTTCTAGCAGTGTAGTATTCCGGCTAGAGTATACATAACTTGCAGAAAATAATTATCTAGCACTATATATTATAGCAGTATACCATACCACTTAATCTTTTATGTCAGCCATGGATGATCTACAACAAAAGCTTGAATTACTGCCAGTTTCAGTTAGCAAACATTTATAGAGTTCGGTAATGTAGATGCGAATTTGTTTGCCTTTATTTGTATTGCCTAAGCTGCCTGCAAGACAATGAATTATCTAGCTAGAGTATACATAACTTGGAGTAAATAATTATCTAGAAGTGTAGTGGCTAGATAATTATTTTTCTGATTACTTTCCATTTCTTCCTAGCTGTTTACGTGCATATGTTTAATCCGAGGCGAGGAGATTCTGAAAGTCTTGGACCTTGCCAACGAGCGCAACCACTGATCTGAATCCATTAGCAAGTGTGGAAATAAAGGTACACAATATTGACTATCTGAGATTTAATGTATTTTTCTTTTTTGTTTGCCTTCATCTGTATTTCTATAGTACAGTAGAAAAAAGATCATTATCATCAGTATATTATAGCAGTAGCACACAACGAAGGTGTTGGGGGCCTTCGGCTTCCGAAGGTCCTCAAAAACATGATTTGACAATGTTTTCCAAGTGAAATATGTGAACAGGTATCTTCGGAATCGGATCATGAGCATACAAGAGCATGATCAGGACGAAGCTTGAGCGAGACGAAAGGTGATTATAACGAAGGACAAGGTGATCACGAAGCCGTGCAGGAAAGCTTCAGCACGACAGCAGAAAAGGGGAACCGACTTAAAGATGAAAAGGCAAATCAGACCTCAAAGAATTACTATAGAGCTATTAATAAATGTAAAGGGCATGAATGTAATTCTACATGGGCTGCGTCCCTTGCCTATAAATAGATGAACAGTACTCTCGTACTGTTCACGCTGACTTGGCATTCGCTTTTTGCATCACGCCTGTACCCTTACTTTCCGTCAAACCGAAGGTACATCTATAATTTGTTATTGTGAACATGGTAATGCAAATAAAAATAAATTGATGATAATGTTTATATTATTTTTCATATTTCATATATGAGTTCTTTCTCATCATTTATTGTGCTTACGGAGGTTTTTCCTTCACAACCTTCGTCCGGAATTCATTATATCCGAAGGGAAATAATGTCCCGAAGGACGAAGGGCTTTAACATTTAACACTTTTTGTGTTGCCTTGTTCTTAACTCTTAGCATTTGAGAACAACTCCCCAACATTGGCGCCCACCTCCGGTGAACTCACTTCCACTTTTTGAGTTTCGAACACCTTCGACAAGCATAGACCTTCGTCATGCCGCCAAAGAAAGCTTCAGCAACAGGGGCTGCAGCTCTGCAATCGCTGGACCCCAACCAGGAGACCCTCTCTCTTCGGGAGGCCCGAAGCCAGAAGAGGAAGGCCACCAGTCCAACGCCTCAGGAGGACGAATTGGATCAAGAAATCAGAGATATGGAGATGCTTCATCAACATGTGCAAAGGAAGAAGGAAAAGATGACTAGGCTAGCTGACTTGCAAAGGCAGATAGACGAAGCCTCTGAAGAAGTTCGCCATCTTACTCAAGATGAGTAGAACCGAAGGCCCCAGCACAGAGAGCTTCATCAGGAGGGCTTCTTCAACGAAGATGACTGGTATGAGAATTTCCATCATGGAAATTTTGCTTTTGATGATGCTTCTCCTCTGTCAGCAGAATTGCAGGCTACACCCTGGCCTCCGTCCTACAAGCCATCTCAACTACCCATGTACGACGGCCACTCAGATCTGAAGCAGTTTCTGATGAGTTACGAAGCAACAATATCTTCCTATGGTGGCAATACTGCAGTCATGGCGAAATCTTTTGTCATGACTGTCAAGAATGTTGCACAAACCTGGTACTCCTCTCTTCGGCCAGGAACAATCACATCATGGCAGAAGCTGAAGGATATGCTGATCACCAGTTTTCAAGGATTTCAAAACGAAGCCGATCACTGCTCAAGCCTTATTCCAGTGCACCCAAGATCACGAAGAATATCTTTAGGCGTATGTCCGAAGATTCTTACGCCTGAGGGCACAAGCGCCAACAGTGCCCAATGAAATTGTCATTGAGGCCATGATTAAGGGGCTTCGGCCAGGACCTTCAGCCCAATACTTTGCCAGGAAACCCCCTCAGACTCTGGAGAAGTTGCTTCAGAAGATGGATGAATACATCCGTGCCGACAATGACTTTCGACAGAGAAGGGAGGAAGCTTACAGATTCTCCGAAATAGCCAGGGGCTTTGGAGGGAGGTTTCATCCTAGACATGTCAGATCGATTCATTCCACTCAGAATGATGACAGGGGCAGCTAGCAGCAGAGGCCGCAATATTCCTCCCAGGCTTCCCAGGCTTCGGGGCAGCAGCAGAGTTATCCTCAGCCTCCAGCTCCAAGGGGCAGAGGTGCCAGGGGCTTCGGAGGAAGATTTGGGGACCAACCAAGGAAAATTTATTGCTTATTCTGTGGTGAGGACAAGGGCCACACCACCAGGATGTGCCATGTCACCATCCAGAAACAAAAAGAAATAGCAGAAGTTGCAGCCCAACAGACCCAGCCGAAGCAAGTCCTGCATACTGCTTCGTACCACTCGCCTTATATCCCAGAGTATGTGGGTAACCACCCTGCAGCTTCTGTTGCTTCGGCAAGTCAATCTCAGGCATCATGGCAACAGCTTCCACCTCCACCACCAATGCAACGAGGTCAGCAGCCAGAAGGGAGTCAGCATACTCAACACCAACGAGACTTCAGAGAAGAGTCCGAAGCTCGCACAGTCAATAGTACTGTGCCAGAATCGAAGCAAATTTATTGACAAATATCCTACCTCGGCAGCAGTTTTTGCATTCAGTATCATTTTCTTTTTAATAAGGAACAATTATTGAAAGTCTAAGTGTTTTTTGTCGTTTTCAATTTCTTGTAATAGCTTCGACTTTGCTATAGTACCAGTATACCTTCTCCACAGAATAACGGAGTCCAAAAAGTAGCCGAAGCATAAGAACTTATGGTTACGGGGTGAATCTTCGAAATAACAAAAAGTCGTTCCTAAGGGAGCGCAGCGTAAGTTTTCTGCTCAAAAGTTGTTCCGAAGGGAATGCAGAGCTTACAGCGAAAAATAAACGCTGATTCCGCTGAAAGTAAAAGGCGAAGAAGCTCCTAAGGGAGGCTTACAGTGAAAAATGAACACTGATTCCGCTGAAAGTAAAAGGCGAAGAAGCTCCTAAGGGAGGGTTACAGCGAAAAATGAACGCTGATTCCGCTGAAGTAAAAGGCGAAGAAGCTCCTAAGGGAGGCTTGCAGTGAAAAAACGTCGATCTTCGGCAAATATCATTTTGCATACATCATTTGCATAGCATAACATCATACATCATATTGCATCAACGACGCAAGAAGGGGGTCTCAGTATTGATATTCGAAGCTTGTTTCAAAGAAATAGTGATAGGGCACAAAATAGCTATTGAAGAATTATACCTTTGTCAAACTTTGAAATGAAAAGATCTATTGGTTATTGATTTTACGAGGATTCATTACTGATTTTATGAGAACACGGATATTATTTACGAAGCATGAAAAGAAGGGAAGGTGTTTTTTCGCCGAAGGCTCAAAAAACGGTATGTATATGAAGTTTCATGCATCGTAAAGAATAGAACCATAAATAGCTTATATATTACATTCAAAGTTACAAAATATTACACATGTTTCTCAACAGACATTACATTCTAAATGTTTTTACAACAACATCTAATCTTCCCTTAGAACTACTTCTGCAGCTTCGTTTAGTAGCTGATCAACAACTTTATCCATGATGGCTTCGGCCATTTTTCTAATTTCGTCGTCCCCCTTCACGTGGGGGTCCGTCGATGGCTCGGCAGGCTCTGAGGGAGGAGAAGATACGGCTATGTTACAAAGCGTAAACAAGTTCGAAATCAAAAAATTACAACAAAGAGTCAAAAACCACTAGTCAATACCTATTTGCCCTTCGAGCTCCGCACTTTTCGCAGCGGCCTCTGCTACTTTCCTAGCGTCATGAATGCCTTTCTCTCTTTTTCGTATAATTTCTTGGGCCATTTCCCGACCACCATTGTCCCAGATGTCTGTGAAAAATTTTCCACCGATCAGGCTCGCTTCGGCCGAGGGGTCTTTTATATCTTCAGAGGATAAGGCGGCTTCGGATTGTGCCAAGAATTTCACATGGTCACAGCCTTTCCTCTCCAAAATGGTAGCAATCCCCCTGGCACCCGAAAAGGCACATATGTCTCCACGACTATTCAAAATTTCTTCAAAAGCTTCAGCTTCGTGGCTGATCCATCCAATTGGGCCTTCGAGGTCACCCCTTATGAAGTTCTCCTCACTTGAGAATGCGCCAACGCTGGCGAAGCTGGTTCTTATTTTCTTAACACATTCTATAGATCTTTCATAACACCTTTTCTTGGATGCACGAAGCTCTTCAACGTTTTTTCCAAATGATTTGCCCATTGTTCACTAATTTCTCGTTTTGTTTCTTCAAGTGTGCGTTCCTCTTTAGCTCTGGCTAGTTGCTTCCGAAGATCTTCAATTTCACGCTTCTGAGCCTCAGCTTGAGCTTTGAAAGTAGCTTCGTCCTCTTTTATTCTATTCACCAATGAATGTAATATTTTATCTTTTTCGAGACCTTCGTTCCTTAGTTCAATTACTTCGGAACGAAGGTTGCTCAGGGCCATAACACACCCTTCGTCTTCAGCATCTTTTTGATCCCTGAGGGCATTGCTAAGTATAAGGCCCTACAGAAAAATGTGTGTGTGTCAATAAGTTTAAGCAAATGAAAAATTTTGGTTTCAAGAAATAATACAAAGACCTCATTTTTGCACCTTTAAGCTATTATACGCCAAGCTGTCGGCCAGCTCGTTTTTTGACAACACCGAGAGCCCGTCTTCTAATGTTGGGAATCCGAAGCTCTTGCTTATCTCCCGACAGACAGAAATCTCCTTGCTGTCAGGGAGACAATACAAGAAGTCTTCTTCTCCGCTGCCGTTGAATATCAACGCCCCCTTTGGATATTTTAGTTTTTGGGCATAATACTGAGCCTCTTGCTTTTCTTTTTCAGTCAACTTTTTCCCTGAAGCATGTCGTAAAATATAATCGAAAGCTTCAGAAAATGCTTCGGGGGCGGCAGTGCCAGTTTCTTCAGCTAAAATTTCTTCTGTTGTTTCTGTTTCTTCGGCTTCCAATGATTTCACCTTGGTGGGCTCTGAAGGCCCAGCTTCGGTCTCAGCTTGGTGCTTTGAAGCTTCGGCACCAAAGGCTTCCATTTGCACTTCGGAAGTTTCAACAATTTTCTTCGGAGTAGTGTTTGAAGACTTTATTGTCTCCAAAACATCCAATACATTAACCATCCTTTTTCTTTTGGGGGTCATTGTTGGCCCCTTTTGGCTTTTCGGTGCTTCAACTTTTGCTGAAGGACTTAAAATTTCATATGTCCTTGTTTCTGTAGCCTTCGGTTCTTCTATTTTCTCCATTTCCGGCATTATGACTGGCTCTTCAACATTCGGTAGGGGAGTCGGCTCTTTGGCTTCGATGGCCGAAGAGGTTTCACTGACAAATTCAGGCACTGTGGTCGGTTCAATATAGCGTGGCCGGTGTGTAAGAACCTTTATCCTTTTCCTCTCCGGCGCTGACTCACTGGGAGCGACTGAAGCAACTTCCTTCGCTGAAGCAGTATTTTTCCTTTTCTGACCCCGTGTTGGGTAACAGTAGTCAGGGTACACGAACCCAATGGCATCAAATACTCGGTTGAGTCTTTTCTTCTTCCGGCCTCCGAAGGCTGCGGACAATGCAGTATCTTCTGCCTTCGAGTATGGCCCAAGCAGCTCATCGCTTATGGCCTCAATACTTTTCAGCCAGTCGTCATCTGGCTCGACGAATTTATCTCCATATTTGAAGGTGAATTTCAACCTAACTAGTCCACCTTTGTTAGGTTCGCTGACGGTTTCCTTCGGCATTTCCCACTTTTCTGCAAGTGGCCATACTCTGAAGGCAATGTGTTCTTGGATCAAATCTCTTGTCCCGATGAAAGAACAAACCACGCCGAAGGCCCTCTGGCATTCTTCGGCTGCTTCGTCAATTTCCACCTTCGGCTTCCGAAGGCCGAAGCGCTGCCAGATAGGGCGCATAATAATATCTTTAATATCTTCTCGCGTCTTCAAGTCGTTCTTCACATAGAACCATTCCTTCATCCAGTCCCCAGGCCATCTCCTCCGAAAAGTTGGCACGGGACAGCTCGACTGTCACACCCGTTTCCAAGGGTCAGAGCTGGGTGCATCGCATATGTGTGCCAGGATCTATTTCCACACATATGTTGACGTCACAAGTGTAATATATCAAAAGAACAATGCATAAAAGCGTAAATAACGATTGTATTAACATATTACACTTCGAAAAGACATAATGTCTTAACCTTTATTCATCAAAGTACAGCGAAACAGGGACATCCATCCACAGGAAGATGACCGGGGGTATCACTAGACTAGCACCCATGGAGCTCAGCATCATAACTTCATCTGCAAACTTCTGATCAAAATTAAGCAAGGGTGAGCTCACTTATGGTCGGGGCTCAACAAGTGGGGGAAAACTAATGCAAGGTAACAAGGTGAGGCTAAGGTTGAGCAGTAAGCATTTTAGTTGGTCAACATTTTATTAACAACACCTGTCTTACTAATAAGTGTGAATCCCAAGTATTCCCATTAAGAAAAGGTATAAGAGTATATCAAAAACACTTAAGTGAAACCACTTAAGCAAACCATTGGCAGATCGTCGGATCTCGATTTATTTCCATCTTCAAGTTCAATTATCATGTGAGGAGTCTAGGCTGCTCATAACCGTGAGCACGGCTGATATATCAGTTTTACACTCTGCAGAGGTGGCGCATCTTTACCCATGAGTCGCGATTTCCTTCTAGCCCGGGTTAGCTAGACCCGTATTCACTTCCGAGGTGAATGGCCAGGGTCTCACTACGAGGCTTCTCCCTAGAGTCCTCATTACGCAAATGCTGGAAATGGTCAAACTTCATAAGGTACACCTACCGTAACCAACTTATAGACCAGACTATAGGGTAAAGCTTTGGGAACTATGCCCGTATCCAATCTGCCTGAGCCGGAACTATAAGAGCTTGCCAGATGCCCCCGTTCCTGTCGACCACGACCAGCACCCAATATAAGACTTCCCTATTTATTTAGCCAAGACCAGAGCCATGATAGTTCTCATGGTAGCACTGTTTTCCCGGGTGGTCACTCCATGTTCCAATTAATATGCAATAATCTTGTTTAACCATCGGCTTAACAACAATAAAGTAAACTTACCATTTGGAACATTAGTATCATAAATAGGAGTGACTGCATAAATTTAAAGTTGTAGCAATAGCATAGCTACTAAGGTATAGTATAATTCTCGGGTTTGATCAAGGAATCAGGTTGGAAAGGTTATCTAAATAGGTAACCCGTCAAATTATGCATATATATCCAAAAGAATAAACTTTATTAAATGTATTGTTTGGGATTAAATAGAGTATGCAGAGGGAGAAGTCCACTTGCCTTGCTTATTGAAAACTTGAGGTTCTTCCACGGATAGGAATAGATCTTGATTCTTAACTACTAGATCAACCACTGAATATCACACAAACAAACAAGAAGAAACAAACACACTCAATAACATACAACATTCACCATACGTAAAGCTAAAAGAAAGCCTAACGAAAAGAGCGTTTGTTTTTCAAGAACGTCGCAAGTAATGGTTATAATAAGAAGGTTTTCTTTTCAAAAATTTGTGACCTTATAAAACAAGACATGAGCTTAAAAATCTTAATTAAAATATACAAATATTAGGTTCACCAAATTAATCTTTTATAAAACGTCATATGTGATATGTCTAAGATTAAGGGTTTATAAGACGGTAAAACACATTATAACATTATTAAACCTTTTAACTATTTAGAAAAGATATATTCTATATGTCTATGGTTAATGAGTTATGAAACATTGATTTATGAAATATTACAAAACATATTGTAAAACATTTATTGATGAAAAGTTATTATACAAGCCTAATCGAGTTTTATGTGGAAGCGTGATTAAACAAATAATTATATTTATTTTCATTAAGGAAGTACATGGCCTAGATAGGTTTTTATGCCATAGATAATTAAACAATTAATTATATTCACTTTTACTTAAGAAAACACTATCCTCTATTTTTATTAAGAATGTTATATACAAAACAACATATAAACTAACATTTTAATTATAAAAGAACATGAACACTAATTACATCATTTTTAACATTGTGAGGCATATTATATCATCATTTATAAAAACTTTGAATATAAGACTAAATCATATTTATTGGAAAAAGATAATTAAATAAATAATTATCTTTATTTTATTGAGAAAATGTGACCTACGTTTTCTTTTACCTTTTTATTTGGAAAAGCTATTTTAAAACAACTATAATAGACTTTATTAAAATTTAATTAGAAAACACGAAAACTATTGTGATTACCGATTTAGAATATTTGGCACATATTTATGAAGTTAATGAAACAATTTACATTTTATGTGGATCTCAAATTTATATTTTATGATAAAAACTGTAGCAGGAACTAAAACATAATTAAAGGTAGACTATGAGGGGTGGCCGATAAATTTGTATTTTTTGCACATATATCATTATAAACAACTATCTTTTTATAAAAAAATATATAAAGGCTATAATTCTTTTTAATTTTAATATTAGAAAACTATGCATAATTCAATTATAATAGTCACAAATTAGATTTAAATTAGGAAACATGTGAACAGTCGCAAATACTGATTTTGATGTATTTAGAACAGACTTATGAAACTAATAAAACAATCGATTTGAATCTCAATCACATGACTTATAAAATAAAAATCATCGCATGAATTTATATGAAATTATTACTAGACTTTTATGGTGTAGCATTCAAAT
Source organism: Zea mays (assembly GCF_902167145.1). Taxonomy (NCBI): domain Eukaryota; kingdom Viridiplantae; phylum Streptophyta; class Magnoliopsida; order Poales; family Poaceae; genus Zea; species Zea mays. The sequence goes on from NC_050097.1 coordinate 147,829,025, forward strand.
TTTCACCTTCTTCAGCATGAGTGGAACAGCACGGTCGGCGCTAGGGAATGGCGCCGACCGTGCGCTAGGGAATGGACAGGGCTCGGCTGCACGACTACGCACCGGCGACGAGGTTCGATTTGGATCTCTCGTCGACAACAACGTACACAGTAAGGCATAAACAACAGGATGATCAGACAAACTCCGGCGAACGGTGGATGGACGCGAACTGTCCGTCGACGAGCTTCACGGCGGTGAGCTGAGCAGGGCGTGAGCAGGGGCTCGATGGCGGGTGCGCGTGAGCAGAGCGGCGGCGTGAGCGTGGTCGTCAGAGTGCTGCGCGGTCGAGCTCCGGCGCGGTGGCGTCGACTCCAGCGAGGTTCCGGCGAGCGCGAGCGAAGGAGAGAGTGTGGGGAGTGCGAGCGAGCTTCGGGATGAAGAGAGGAGGAAGGTGCTCGACTTTTATAGAGGGAGGGGAGAGATAGGGGCGCCGGGAGGAGGAAATGGTGGCCGGTGGCCATTAATGGCGGGCGGCGACCATGAAGAGAGGGAGGTAATGGAGGAGGGAGAAACGGACGGCATTGAAGCTCCATTAACGATGAAGACGAACGGTCGTGGGCGGGTGGCTCGGTCGCGGCGTCCTGGTGCTAAACACGGTGCTCGGCAGCACGCTGTCGGACGGGGCGTGCAGGGGCGCGGTCGGCCTGGGCGCCTGGGCTGCTCGGGGTCGGCGCGTCGTGGCGGGGCGGCGATGGGCGCAAGGTCTTCGGGCGCGGAAGGCCGGCTCGCGCCATGGCGCGTGGGCTCCTGGCGGCGTTGGGGCGGGTTGTTCCCTGGCTGCGCAAGAGAGAGAAGGGGACGGGAATAAGAGGAGAGGACACCAGAGAGAAAGAACGGTTGCGCCAGCCACCAATAATTACGCACGAAGCAGTAAATGCAATGTGGGAGACGGACAGCCAGCACGACAGCTGAGCAGAGGAGGCAAGCGGCACTAGCGAGCATCAATGGTGTATGGCAGTTACTAGCAGCGCATGAGTGCGGGAGAGCAGAGGACAGGACGAAGCACACTGGCGTGCTCCACAGAAGCGAGGAGACGCGCACGGAGACGAGGAGACAGCTAACAGGCGAGCTAGCGCGGTGTCGAGGCAGCAGAACAGGTGGCGGCGACGTTCGAATGCAAGAACGAACAGCCAAGTGAACGGATAAAGGTGATGTGCTCCGTACCCACACGTAATAGGCTGAAAGAAAAGAAAAAAAAGCTAGGGCGAGCGTCCGACGTTTGGTGTTTTTGTTTTTTTAATTTCGAAATTCCTTTATAATAGTTCAATGTGAATATATATAAATATTTCAAAAATTATAATAAGTTTAAAAGATAGTATTTTATAAATAAAAATACCCAATTTAAAGAATAAATTATTTTAGTCAAAAGTCTATTATTTAAATAGTTCGGGCTTCATGAAAAGGAAATCAATTAAATGAAGTACCTACAAACGAACATTATTAATCTATTTATATTATTTTAACAATTCATTATTACTCTATAAAATAAAGTTTTCTTCACAAAATTAAATCCCAGAATTAGATTTGAAAATGGAATCAAACAAAACATATGCTTCGGCATGAATGCATTCAAACACTTTGTAAAATTTTATCTATTTAAAAATTATTCGACTTATTTATATCACCATTTGATTATTTTAAAACATAAATAGTTTCCTTTCTACTAAAAACTAATAATTCAAACTAGATTGTTTTCAATCGATAGATTTAGGGTGTTACAAAATCTACCCCCTTAAAAAGAATCTCGTCCTCGAGATTAGGGAAGGCTAGCAAGAAAACAATGGTGATATACGGTTACTCGTAGGTTCTTGGTTCACATTGAACTCTTCTAAACTTAAGGAACTTCTTCATTTCTTCGCTCCGCAATGACTACTAATCAAGCGATCTTCATCATCGTACTTATAACTGGTTGGTCTTCTTGATTATCGCTTAGGTCATGCTTGGCAGCTTTCTTCTCTAGTCGGTCTAGACGCTTCTTGGGGCATTCGCGAATAACATGTTCTTCATTTTTGCAGTAGTAGCAAGCACCTCTTGCTTTGAGTTCTTTGCGAGTCAACTTTGCTTGACCAACCGGGAATGAGGGATGATTGGGGGTTTGTATCTCATATAGTTGAGTCTGGCTTGACTCTTCTGTTTGGGTATCCCTGTGTTTCGGGGCTTTTGCTTGTGGTTGAGGTGGACTACTCATGTATCCAAACATTATTCTATTCCTTTTGTTGTTCTTCACGATGTTGATGGAAGTTTCTGTGCATTTTGGTTCATATCCAACGTTTGGAGACTGAGATAGCTTAATCTCAGAGGTGTTCGGTAGTGAACTCTTCTCAGGACAGTTACGAAGGTAATGATCTTCACGTCCACATAGATAACAAACTTTCTTGAAGTTATTTCTTGACTTTTTCCATGTTTCCATTTTTGTTTCTTGGACCTGATGTGACGATGAGGCTGAAATTGTGTGCAGGTGATAGTTCATCCATCAATGTAACACTCATGTGCTTCTTTTTGGAGTTGGGCATCCTTGTGATGTTTCCTTTTTGAAATACCTGACAATTCATCGTTTGGCAGTGCATCTGCTATTAGTTGTTCTTGGGGAGACCATTGACTTTTTATGCCAGAAAATAAAATCCGGTTCTTCTGTTTTGTAGTTTCACTTTCGTTCGTACTGATCTGGCGACAAGGAATTCCATAGTACTCAACAACAACATGTTCCAAGATCATTTCTCTATTGGTGTGCATCCTTTTGTGTTTGTTCATTAGTTGTTTCACTTCTAGTGACGTTTCGACTTGCCAACACTTGTTGGTATGAGGAGGTGAGTTGAGATGCTTTCTGTATTATCAGAGCTTGTGCATGTAACATCTTCTCTAAGTCAACTATTGAGGGTGATGTTGTGGTTGATGTCATATGGTTATTGGTAGTCTGCTCATGTGCTATAATTTCTGCTAAATCAACTTGTTGGAGTCTAGCTACCACTTGAGATGTTGCTTGTAGAAACTGAGCATGTGCCTTCTTGAACTGTTCCATTTGATCCTTAGCTGGAGGAGTTACCAACACAATGTATTCTTTGCACTTAGTGACATCATTTGTAGTTGACATTCCAAGGTCTGACATCTGTATGGGTATGGAAGAATGGAAGGGACGAAAGGGTTGAGCAAAGACAGATTATAGAGAGCAGAGAAAACCCATCTATCTAAGGATTTACCTAGCTAACTGATGTCATTGTGGACAAAAGTCACACAATACACCAACAATCATTTCAAAGAAGCAAATCAAACATGAACACAAAGGACAATGAATTCAAGCATACCAGCACAACACAATCCAATTCTACTCATTCAACCAAAACAAAAGGTGAGACAAGGTTTGGAATAAGAAAGATATTATAAAGTCACGGAGTCAGGTAAGAATTATCAAGGAGTTAGACAAGACCAACACATTATTGTTAATGACCAATAATGAAATAAGATAACCACTAACTGGTGAAGCGAGGATAAATTATACAACCAAGGATATGAGAAAGTTTTTTTCCTTTTTTTAAGGATACAAAATACAAGGGCATTATCAAGTAAAGAGACAAAGGGTTCAATATCTCGAGGTAGATATTGTCCAAGGATGACAATACAATGGCAAGAAAACAAAAGTATAAGAATTCAATAGGGAGAAAGTATTATCAAGGAGAAAAGTAGAGAGGCCAAAGTTTAATATATCAAGGTAGATATTGCCTAAGGATGGCAATACAATGGCAAGGAAACAAAAGTATAAGAAGTCAAGGGTTTTATAGCAATATTAGGGATTAGAAAACCACTATAATATAATATAATATCGCCATTACCGATCTAGTCGAAAATCTTAATACTAAAGAACAATCCTATCAACCTAACCAAGAAGTCAAATAATATATCCAAGGGATCCATAGCAAAACTTCTTGCAGAGTGGGGATAAGACAGAGAATAGGGCATCGTCGATAGCTACGAAAGGGTTTCTTCTGGCAATCTTCGCTTCAAGTTCCGCAATCCTAGCTTGATCATCTTGCAATGCTTCTCATCAGAACCTTCTGATAGATGAAGAATCAGACAAGAAGGGTTGAAGATAAAAGAGATGAGTTTTGATATAAAGTAAGTTTTTGTGGAGGAAAATATATCAGGCTTTGAAAGACTGACTGGGCTTTCCATTTCTAACTAATCTAGCGACTTACGGTCACATTGCTTTGATACCACTTCTGTCACACCCGTTTCCAAGGGGTAGAGCCGGGTGCATCGCATATGTGTGCCAGGATCTATTTCCACACATATGTTGACGTCACAAGTGTAATATATCAAAAGAACAATGCATAAAAGCGTAAATAACGATTGTATTAACATATTACACTTCGAATAGACATAATGTATTAAACTTTATTCATCAAAGTACAGCGAAACAGGGACATCCATCCACAGGAAGATGACCGGGGGTATCACTAGACTAGCACCCATGGAGCTCAGCATCATAACTTCATCTGCAAACTTCTGATCAAAATTAAGCAAGGGTGAGCTCACTTATGGTCGGGGCTCAGCAAGTGGGGGAAAAACTAATGCAAGGTAACAAGGTGAGGCTAAGGTTGAGCAGTAAGCATTTTAGTTGGTCAACATTTTATTAACAACACCTGTCTTACTAATAAGTGTGAATCCCAAGTATTCCCATTAAGCAAAGGTATAAGAGTATATCAAAAACACTTAAGTGAAACCACTTAAGCAAACCATTGGCAGATCGTCGGATCTCGATTTATTTCCATCTTCAAGTTCAATTATCATGTGAGGAGTCTAGGCTGCTCATAACCGTGAGCACGGCTGATATATCAGTTTTACACTCTGCAGAGGTGGCGCATCTTTACCCATGAGTCGCGATTCCCTTCTAGCCCGGGTTAGCTAGACCCGTATTCACTTCCGAGGTGAATGGCCAGGGTCTCACTACGAGGCTTCTCCCTAGAGTCCTCATTACGCAAATGCTGGAAATGGTCAAACTGCATAAGATACACCTACCGTAACCAACTTATAGTCCAGACTACAGGGTAAAGCTTTGGGAACTATGCCCGTATCCAATCTGCCTGAGCCAAAACTATAAGAGCTTGCTAGATGCCCCCGTTCCTGTCGACCACGACCAGCACCCAACATAAGTCTTCCCTAGTTATTTAGCCAAGACCAGAGCCATGATAGTTCTCATGGTAGCACTGTTTTCCCGGGTGGTCACTCCATGTTCCAATTAATATGCAATAATCTTGTTTAACCATCGGCTTAACAACAATAAAGTAAACTCACCATTTGGAACATTAGTATCATAAATATGAGTGACTGCATAAATTTAAAGTTGTAGCAATAGCATAGCTACTAAGGTATAGTATAATTCTCGGGTTTGATCAAGGAATCAGGTTGGAAAGGTTATCTAAATAGGTAACCCATCAAATTATGCATATATATCCAAAAGAATAAACTTTATTAAATGTATTGTTTGGGATCAAACAGAGTATGCAGAGGGAGAAGTCCACTTGCCTTGCTTATTGAAAACTTGAGGTTCTTCCACGGATAGGAATAGATCTTGATTCTTAACTACTAGATCAACCACTGAATATCACACAAACAAACAAGAAGAAACAAACACACTCAATAACATACAACATTCACCATACGTAAAGCTAAAAGAAAGCCTAACGAAAAGAGCGTTCGTTTTTCAAGAACGTCGCAAGTAATGGTTATAATAAGAAGGTATTCTTTTCAAAAAATTGTGATCTTATAAAACAAGACATGAGCTTAAAAATCTTAATTAAAATATACAAATATTAGGTTCACCAAATTAATCTTTTATAAAACGTCATATGTGATATGTCTAAGATTAAGGGTTTATAAGACGGTAAAACACATTATAACATTATTAAACCTTTTAACTATTTAGAAAAGATATATTCTATATGTCTATGGTTAATGAGTTATGAAACATTGATTTATGAAACATTACAAAACATATTGTAAAACATTTATTGATGAAAAGTTATTATACAAGCCTAATCGAGTTTTATGTGGAAGCGTGATTAAACAAATAATTATATTTATTTTCATTAAGGAAGTACATGGCCTAGATAGGTTTTTATGCCATAGATAATTAAACAATTAATTATATTCACTTTTACTTAAGAAAACACTACCTCTATTTTTATTAAGAATGTTATATACAAAACAACATATAAACTAATATTTTAATTATAAAAGAACATGAACACTAATTACATCATTTTTAACATTGTGAGGCATATTATATCATCATTTATAAAAACTTTGAATATAAGACTAAATCATATTTATGGGAAAAAGATAATTAAATAAATAATTATCTTTATTTTATTGAGAAAATGTGACCTACGTTTTCTTTTACCTTTTTATTTGGAAAAGCTATTTTAAAACAACTATAATAGACTTTATTAAAATTTAATTAGAAAACACGAAAACTATTGTGATTACCGATTTAGAATATTTGGCACATATTTATGAAGTTAATGAAACAATTTACATTTTATGTGGATCTCAAATTTATATTTTATGATAAAAATTGTAGCAGGAACTAAAACATAATTAAAGGTAGACTATGAGGGGTGGCCGATAAATTTGTATTTTTTGCACATATATCATTATAAACAACTATCTTTTTATAAAAAATATATAAAGGCTATAATTCTTTTTAATTTTAATATTAGAAAACTATGCATAATTCAATTATAATAGTCACAAATTAGATTTAAATTAGGAAACATGTGAACAGTCGCAAATACTGATTTTGATGTATTTAGAACAGACTTATGAAACTAATAAAACAATCGATTTGAATCTCAATCACATGACTTATAAAATAAAAATCATCGCATGAATTTATATGAAATTATTACTAGACTTTTATGGTGTAGCATTCAAATTTTCACCTTCTTCAGCATGAGTGGAACAACACGGTCGGCGCTAGGGAATGGACAGGGCTCGGGTGCACGACTACGCACCGGCGACGAGGTTCGATTTGGATCTCTCGTCGACAACAACGTACACAGTAAGGCATAAACAGCAGGATGATCAGACAAGCTGCGGCGAACGGCGGATGGAAGCGAACTGTCCGTCGACGAGCTTCACGGCGGTGAGCTGAGCAGGGCGTGAGCAGGGGCTCGATGGTGGGTGCACGTGAGTAGAGCTGCGGCGTGAGCGTGGTCGTCAGAGTGCTGCGCGGGCGAGCTCCGGCGCGGTGGCGTCGACTCCAGCGAGGTTCCGGCGAGCGCGAGCGAAGGAGAGAGTGTGGGGAGTGCGAGCGAGCTTCGGGATGAAGAGAGGAGGAAGGTGCTCGACTTTTATAGAGGGAGGGGAGAGATAGGGGCGCCGGGAGGAGGAAATGGTGGCCGGTGGCCATTAATGGCGGGCGGTGGCCATTAATGGCGGGCGGCGGCCATGAAGAGAGGGAGGTAATGGAGGAGGGAGAAACAGACGGCATTGAAGCTCCATTAACGACGAAGACGAACGGTCGTGGGCGGGTGGCTCGGTCGTGGCGTCATGGTGCTAAACACGGTGCTCGGTAGCACGCGGTCGGACGGGGCGTGCAGGGGCGCGGTCGGCCTGGGCGCCTGGGCTGCTCGGGGTCGGCGCGTCGTGACTGGGCGGCGATGGGCGCAAGGTCTTCGGGCGTGGAAGGCCGGGTCGCGCCCTGGCGCGTGGGCTCCTGGCGGCGTTGGGGCGGGTTGTTCCCTGGCTGCGCAAGAGAGAGAAGGGGAGGGGAAGAAGAGGAGAGCGAGGACGCCGGAGAGAAAGAACGGTTGCGCCAGCCACCAATAATTACGCATGAAGCAGTAAATGCAATGTGGGAGACGGACAGCCAACACGACAGTTGAGCAGAGGAGGCAAGCGGCACTAGCGAGCATCAATGGTGTATGGCAGTTACTAGCAGCGCATGAGTGCGGGAGAGCAGAGGACAGGACGAAGCACACTGGCGTGCTCCACAGAAGCGAGGAGACGCGCACGGAGACGAGGAGACGGCTAACAGGCGAGCTAGCGTGGTGTCGAGGCAGCAGAACAGGTGGCGGCGACGTTCGAATGCAAGAACGAACAGCCAAGTGAACGGATGAAGGTGATGTGCTCCGTACCCGTACCCACACGTAATAGGCTGAAAGAAAAGAAAAAAAAGCTGGGGCGAGCGTCCGACGTTTGGTGTTTTTGTTTTTTTAATTTCGAAATTCTTTTATAATAGTTAAATGTGAATATATAAAAATATTTCAAAAATTATAATAAGTTTAAAAGATAGTATTTTATAAATAAAAATAACCAATTTAAAGAATAAATTATTTTAGTCAAAAGTCTATTATTTAAATAGTTTGGGCTTCATGAAAAGGAAATCAATTAAATGAAGTACCTACAAACGAACATTATTAATCTATGTATATTATTTTAACAATTCATTATTACTCTATAAAATAAAGTTTTCTTCACAAAATTAAATCCCAGAACTAGATTTGAAAATGGAATCAAACAAAACATATGCTTCGGCATGAATGCATTCAAACACTCTGTAAAATTTTATCTATTTAAAAATTATTCGACTTATTTATATCACCATTTGATTATTTTAAAACATAAATAGTTTCCTTTCTACTAAAAACTAATAATTCAAACTAGATTGTTTTCAATCGATAGATTTAGGGTGTTACATCGACCCACAGCGGTCGCCGAAGCTGTAGCAGCCAAAATTGTTATGGTATTGCTCTTTACCCCAAGGTTTTGTCTCATATAATAACTCATGCATGCTACAGAAACTTTTGGCATTTGGCTCCAAACCTTGACTCTTCACAGCCCATACGAAGATGTCCATTCTTATGATTGCTTCAGGAGTAATTTGATGGAGACAGATTTCAAATATCTTCAAAACTTCCACGACAAAACTGCTCAAGGGAAACCAAAGTCCAGCCTTTAAGAAGCTTCGGAATATCACGACTTCATTCTCCTCGGGAGTCGGACAAGTTTTCTCTCCTTCGTTAGCCCTCACAATAGACAAGTCCTGAAAATATCTACCCCTCATATTGACAAGATGGCTTTGTTTAATGCTTGATTTCCCAAAAACTGCATGGCTTGGTCGCCAAGGTCGATCTTCGGAATCTTCACCACCACTTTCTACATCATAGCTGTCACTATCACCAGTGTCTTCAGAGAGGCCCTCTAAAATCTCCTTAGTAATCTTCTTTGCTATTGATTCAAGGAAGCCGAGATTCATCTCTTCGGAAAGGCTTAGCTTCAACTCAGCGACAGCTTTCTTGTCTTCAGACATCTTCGAAAATGCTGAGAAGGTGCTCTCAAAGCCGAAGCTTAAAAATTTAAAAAGCCAACCAAATGTTGGTGCGCAAGAGCTAAAAATTGAGTAAGCAAGAACAGATGGCAAGAAAGCGTGCCAAATGAACCAGTGGTGAGTTCTTATTTATACGCCTAGCGTGCTGAGAACTGGAGGGTCCCGCTTGTCAGTGACTGTTGCTATTCTAGCAAAGGGAAGGTGTTTTTTCGAACCTTCGGCTTAAGGCCTTCGTCCATGTCGCAATATAAATTCATCATTCTAATAAATTAATATTGCAAGGGGCTACTGTTGGGGCCTTCGGCTTCCGAAGGTCCTCAAAAACATGATTTGACAATGTTTCCAAGTGAAATATGTGAACATGTATCTTCGGAATCGGATCATGAGCATACAAGAGCATGATCAGGACGAAGCTTGAGCGACACAAAAGGTGATTATGACGAAGGACAAGGTGATCACGAAGTCGTGCAGGAAAGCTTCGGCACGACAGCAGAAAAGGGGAACCGACTTAAAGATGAAAAGGCAAATCAGACCTCGAAGAATTACTATAGAGTTATTAGCAAATGTAAAGGACATGAATGTAATTCTACATGGGCTGCGTCCCTTGCCTACAAATAGATGAACAGTACTCCCGTACTGTTCACGCTGACTTGGTATTCGCTTTTTGCATCACGCCTGTACCCTTACTTTCCGTCAAACCGAAGGTACATCTATAATTTGTTATTGTGAACATGGTAATGCAAATAAAAATAAATTGATGATAATGTTTATATTATTTTTCATATTTCATATATGAGTTCTTTCTCATCATTTATTGTGCTTACGAAGGTTTTTCCTTCACAACCTTCGTCCGGAATTCATTATATTCGAAGGGAAATAATGTCCCGAAGGACGAAGGGCATTAACATTTAACACTTTTCGTGTTGCCTTGTTCTTAACTCTTAGCATTTGAGAACAAGTCCCCAACAGAAGGTAAACAAAAATTACATTTTTTCTAGTAGTGTAGTATCCGGCTAGAGTATACATAACTTGCAGAAAATAATTATCTAGCACTGTATATTATAGCAGTATACCATACCACTTAATCTTTTATGTCAGCCATGGATGATCTACAACAAAAGCTTGAATTACTTCAAGTTTTGGTTAGCAAACATTTATAGAGTTCAGTATTGTAGATGTGAATTTGTTTGCCTTTATCTGTATTGCCTAAGCTGCCGGGAACACAATGAATTATTTGGCTAGAGTATACATAACTTGCAGTAAATAATTATCTAGTAGTGTAGTGGCTAGATAATTAATTTTTTATGATTACTTTCCGTTTCTTTTCTTCCTAACTGTTTACGTGCATCTGTTCGATCCGGGGCGAGAAGATTCTGAAAGTCTTGGACCTTGCCGGCGAGCGCAACCACTGATCTGAATCCATTAGCAAGTGTGGAAATAAAGGTACACAATATTTTTCTTTTTTGTTTGCCTTCATCTGTATTCTATAGTACAGTAGAAAAATGATCATTATCATCAGTATATTATAGCAGTAGCACACAACGAAGGTAAACAAAAATTACATTTTTCTAGCGGTGTAGTAACCGGCTAGAGTATACATAACTTGTAGAAAATAATTAACTAGCACTGTATATTATAGCAGTATACCATACCACTTACTGCCAGTTCCGGTTAGAAAACATTTATAGAGTTCAGTAATGAAATGATCATTAGCAGCATTATATTATTTTTGCATGCTATATATTCAAATCAGTGGTATATTCAGAACATATCTTTGAAAGAGGATTATATTGTATACTTTGCCTTTATCTCTATTTTTCGTTTTTGTTTGCCTTTATCTATAGTGAGACATGTTGCCTTCTACTAGCACATTGTTTAGAGTTTTGCTTGTTTTTTTTAGTGGCCAGCTATCCTTTCCTAACCCAATCATGCATTTAACCCTATCAGATGGTACTGTTGCTTTGGTGTATTTTGGTTTTTTAGGGTTATGTAGTGAGACATGTGGCCTTCTGCTGCTACCACATTGTTTAGGGTTTTGCTTGTGTTTTTTAGTGGTCAGCTAGCCTTTCTTAACCCAATCATGCATTTAACCCTATCAGATGGTACTGTTGTTTTGGTGTATTTTGGTTCTTTAGGGTTTAGGGTAGAAAAGGCCAGCAACACTTCTGTTGTTTGGCTTCTTTCCTCAACCATTGCACTACAATCCTTCTGAAACTAGGAAACTAGGATCAACACTACAAGACAAATGGCACCGTCTACACTTAACAAAAATAGGACGGTTGCAGTTCTACATCCCGTCCTACTTAGTCCTCGTAAGTACACATTTCACAATCATTTCTAATCAATCATGGACAACCAAATCTGAACTCACTTTTAATGTAGTTTCGTGCTATTTGATGACGTTGAAAACATTGGCTTACCAAAATTAAGTATCATAGCGAGAATAGTTGTTAAGTTCCCTAGACGTGATGATAGCCAACATTTCATTCTATAGGACATAACTGTAAGTCACTTCATCAAACATTCAAACCAAAATATTCAGTAGTCATCAAATAGCACTATTATTACTCATACGACCTGTATTTTGAAATGACTAGGGATAAAAAATAGAAGCCATTTCGTACCACGATAATGTCCAACGATTCGACGCCTTAATCCAACAAGGATCTACATATACATTATATGGAGTGACATTTAGTGGAAACCGGGGGGCGTGGTAATTTCGAAATTTTGGGCATAGCCTGGAATTGACGTTGGCAACCCATACTATTGTGGAGCTATTCCACGTGCCTATTCAGTTCCCGCCGTATCCAAAACATCTTATGCCATTTCATGAGGTCATCCAACAACCTCATAAGAGGTTTGTAGGTAACAATCCTTCTTTCTATATGAATTCTATACTTATACACGTACTTATACCGTTTTAACCATATAATTTATTCAAATTTAAGCCATCACATGTGAATGGCTCAGATGTAATAGGAATAGTTATTCATTTGTCGCCATTAGAGCACATCGGAGGAAGGTCGTACAAAGAGACCATACTAATGGATTTCAAGTCACAGATACAAAGCTACATTCTTTTTTTAGACATTGAACACTATTAGGTTTTATTCTAACAATATAAGCTTTATTTATAGGTGGGATATAATAGTCATGGGTATATGGCCTGACCTGTTGCAAAGAAATCCTCTACGATGGGTGCTAGCTAGAGATAACAAGAGCATAATTATCGGAACTATGATGCGTCGTAACAAGCAACACAGTAAATTCCACAGTACCCAAAATCTTTCAACACATGCTTATTAATAATTCATGATTTTAAATTCTAATAAAATAATTCTAACTCTACTATTATGACAATAGGATGCTTGCAAACCTTGGACCATACCACCGTTCATTTCGATCCAGAGCGTCACACTAAACAACGACTGCAAAGTGAGTGTTTCTTGCACCAAGTTAAAATGTGAGCATCCATTAATCATGTTAATATTATTTTACATATAATTTACTAAATTGCAGCAATTCGGTGCTCCTTGATCTACAACCCGAGGACTTATTTAATCAACAGATATCTAGAGAGGAGACAAGCATATCTTTCAACATTGATACCGAATGTGTAATGTCATACCTTGTTACATTATAGAAAAGAAATTATGTATGAAATAACGGTGGACAAAAATATTTGTATTTCGCTATTTATGTATTATTAATTATATAAACTGTATCTTTTCTCTTTACACATACGTATGTTGTTGTCAAACGCAAACTACGACTGAAAAATTGATACAAAGATACACATGAGAATAAAAATATTGCAGACAAATTGGAAAAAAGTGGTTGTGAAGACGAAACGAACAAATAAAATAACATACATCATTCTTAATTAATCTAGAGTTAAACATGAAAATGATTTTACCCTCCATAGTAACGTCCAACAATGCAATGAACAAAAGGGACCAATCAAATCTCAATATGTGCATGTTGTTTTGCCTGAGTAAGAAAATGGTTCGGTTTTAAAAAGTGATTGCAATTTTTTACTTCTCAAGTGTAAATGTAAATAAAAAAGCACAATCTACATTAGTATTTTTGGTTGTCTGTGGTCATGTTTGTTTGAGATTTGAGTAAATCGTGTATAATTGTGTGACAACATGCAGATAGGTTTCTGTGTGTCCAAAATAGATTCCTATATAAAATGTGTGCAAACTGATACTAAACTAAATAGTGGGTGTAGACAGAGGACTGTGTGTGAAAACTTAACGAAGCCATTCCAAGGCCCCTATTAGGTTTTCTTTATGGAGAACAGAGAACAAACACAAACAAATCAGATGGGACCTAATGATGCTCGCACACCGTTCGTAGATATCTCAAACACCACTATTAGAGGTAAAGTTTAGAACATGTGTGTACATTAATGATTGCAACGTAGTATGTAGGTGAACACTAATATACAAAGTTACATTGTAGGTGATCAAAATGGATCAAACTCGCTTGGACCAATTGTTGATGCTAAGGAACATAAGAGGCAAAGAGATAAGGAAAGGTATGCCACGATGTCCGTTGAACAGAAAAACGAGAAAAATAAAAAGCATCAAGAAGCACATCTACAAAATAAAGGACTACAAATAAAGCCTGAGTCATCCAGAGGTGACGAAATGTTAAATTCCTAATTGTCATACCTCCATGCCCCTACTATACAAAGTTGAATGTAGCATTTTATATATGATGAAGACGATAATGCGAACCAGACATGTGAGGCGATTAACTTTCAAATAAGTGGAAATATGCATCTTGGTTCAAGTAGATGATTATTTAACAATAACTTCAACAAATCCTCTTGTGGATCAATGACCATATATTAATCCTATTTTTTGAATAAGAACCTGGTTTCACATTTACCTTTTCAGATGGCTGTAGCACCATTGATCTCACAAACTTTGCAACACAAGACGTTGCAGGTAAAACAATCACAATTGTTTTCTATTGTATTGTTTTATTGGACTGCTGCTGGCTGTCTAACTGCATTTCTAGCCATGAAAATCATTTTATCGCTGTTGATTTGGCTAATGCCTAGGATGCTATCATGGCAGGTCCTAAAATAACATGAAACTGGATGATTGTTTGATTGAACGAAAGACGCAAAAGCAAAGAGAAAGACGTGCAAAATTATCAATTCAACAAAGTAACGAGTTGAATGAGAAGCGTCGTGAAGCGTGTCAACAAAACAAGGGCCAAAATATGATGCCCAACGCGCCAAAAGGTGATGAAATACGTCAAATTTATAGTAATTTTCTGTGCATAAACCTACTGCTGAAAGTAATGTGTTCATATTTTGTAGGTGGAGACAAAAGTAAACGTTGATCCAGATCATGATTCCGATTAATTGCATATCAATTATGCATTCCAGGCAAACGACATTGTCGCAACGAGAGAAGTTCTGACACCAGGTACATGACTGTTCATTTGACTAAACATGCAATAAACAATCAGGTTTCATGCGGTTTAACGTAGATATGCCTTATTCCAGGCAGTCTGCACAAAACTGTTGGTCACACACCTAAGCATACTAGGCAAAGGATCGCCTACTTTAGCGAGCGGTACAAAAACATAACTCCCGTCGAGAGGGAGTTTAGGCGTGAATGCCTTAGGTTGTATAATAGAACACCAAGGCGAAAAGAGGCAAAGGTAGATGACAACAGGAAACGTAGAGTTATGAAAGCCGACAATTTGAATCAGGCCTCCATCGCCAGGGAGGACCCAACGTATACCCCTGAGTTTGTACACCCTATAGCAGATGCAACGGAACCTGATGGATCCACCGTCTATGACTTGGTTATCCCTGAATTTGTCAAAACACCTTTGTTCCCAATTTCAACACAGACTGAGGATTTCACTTCACCTGATATGTCTATCATTCCACTAAAACGTAAACATCATGTTCCATGTGGGGAAAGACAAGCTATATTAGCTCATCGAAACCAGCAATTTGAAGCAGCCATTGCAAGGAAGGTGGCTACTTCGATTGAGGATACTAGCGGTGACGCTTGTGAAGGGGACGATTGGACACGATGCCATACGACTATGAAGATCACAAACAATGGTAATTCCTATCTAGTTTTAAATGGATCTTGCAAGACAACGATAGTATGTAGTCTGATTAAACATGTGCTTACATCATATTGAAACGTTCCAGGTGATGATGGTGTCATATTTGAAGACGACGATGATGAGAACGAGGGATACCTATTCGTTGGGCAATGTACTTATTTCAATCTTTTTATGCTAGCAAGGCTTATATAAATACACATGTTTTACTCATTGTTTTCAAAAAGTATATCAGATGAGGATACCGATGAGGATATCGAGATTGATGGTACTCAAGATGAATCTACTGCCACTGATGTTCTTGACTCGTACGACAAGGTGTACAACAATATCCTTGAAGAAACACATATGCTCAAGACAGTTCCCAACTGCGGTTATTGAACCGCGAAGAAGTTTGAGTATGAGCCACCTCGTTTTTGCTGTCGTGGTGGGAAGGTTGAGATAGCCCCACTGGAGACCCCTCCCCAACTCAAGAGGTTGTGGGATAGTGCAGACTCTGATGCTAGGCACTTTCATGATAACATTAGGTTTTTTAATGACCATTTCTCTTTCACTTCCCTATACTATTGCCTCGATAGTATGATAACTAATGTAACAGACTCTGGTATATACACATTTCGAGCACATGGCATGATGTACCACAATATCAAGTCATTTGGTAGGGAAGGTGGGGCAGAGCAAAAACACCTTGAGCTTTACTTTTTATGATGATGATCCTAGTATCAAGCATCGGTACCATAAGTGCCACGAACAGCATCAACAGAAAGACAAAGAGGTTATTAAAGAGATAGTCAACATACTACATGGAAACCCGTACTCCGAGCACCTTAGGGCCATGGGACACGTTGAGAACCTTGATGACTATCGTATCGCATTGAACCTAGACCAGACGTTAAACCAGAAGACATATAACACACCTCTCACTTCAGAGGTGGCCGTTGTCTAGATCGAAGGGAGCGAAGGGCGAGGCCAGTTCAGCAAGAGTGTTATGCTCCATGGGAAGGACAGTTCAAGCCACTGCATCCGCTCATACCATGGATGCTACAATGCACTATCATATCAACTGTTCTTCCCTAGAGGCGAACTTGGATGGCATGCAAATATCCCAAAGGTTGGAGTACCCATGGACGAAGTGGATGCATACCTTGCGACACATAGGGCAAGTAATGCAAATGATGAAGATGCGGGTTAGTTGTTTCTTTGTAATTTGAGATATTTTCACATTATTAACTATCCTTTTAGCATCACTCACTTTTCAATCCTTGCATATGCAGAATCTCCTAGCCATTTATGTGTGTCTGTACGTGACTACTACTACTACAAATTCTAGATCCGTCCCGGGGTATTCAATCCAATACTTCATGGAAAGCGGCTTTTCCAGCAGTTCGCGGTCGACACATACATAAAGATTGAGAGCTCTCGTTTAGATTTCATATGCAAGAATCAGGATCGGTTAAGGGCAAACCTATACCAGGGCTTGGTGGATAGCATGCTAGATGGAGATATTAGAGCAGAGAAGGTTGGCAAGCGAACTGTGCTATGGACGTCGTTTATTGGGGGTCATCGTGACATGAGGCGTCGGTATATGGATGCTATGACTCTGGTGCGGAAGTTTGGTAAACCAGACATATTTTTTACCATGACATGTAACCCTAACTAGGATGAGATAAGGAGGGAGCTTCTCCCTAGGCAGACACCACAAGATCATCCGGATCTTGTAGTGCGTGTCTTTCATGCGAAGCTACAAGAGTTAAAGCATAGGCTGACTAAATAAGATATTCTTGGTAAGGTCCGAGCCTACGTCTATGTCGTGGAGTTTTAGAAGCGGGGTTTGCCGCATGCCCATTTTCTACTCATAATGCAGAGGAAGTACAAGCTCACATGTCCTGAGCAGTACGACCTTTTGATCTCAGCCGAGATCCCAAGCAACAAGTACCCTGAACTACGAAAGATGGTTATCAAGCATATGATGCATGGCTCGTGTGGGTCGCTAACCCTAACTGCCCATGCACCAAGGGTCGTAAATCATGCAAGAATCATTACCCTCGGCCTTTCAGTGACACAACCTTGTAAGGGAAGGATTCGTACCCTATTTACAGATGTCATGACGATGATCGTAAAGAAAAGGTCCGAGGGTGCGAACTGGACAATAGATGGGGTTGTCCCTTACAACCCATACCTCCTTCGTCTCTTCAACTGTCACATCAATGTTGAGGCATGTGGGAGCATCAAGGCTATTAAATACTTGTTCAAGTACATATACAAAGGCCATGATCGTGTGTCTGTTGTTATGAGAAATGCGAGCAAGGCAGATGAAGATGTAGATGAGATCAAGCAGTACAGAGATGCATGGTGGGTGACTCCTCCAGAAGCCTTATGGAGGATATATGGCTTTGATCTTGGTCAGATACCTCCACCTGTGATGCAGCTGCAACTCCATCTTCCAAACATGCACATGGTGGCGTTTCACGAGCGGCAAATGGCCGAGCGAGTCCTCAACCGTCCAGGTGTTGATAAGTCGATGCTCACATCATATTTTGAGGCGAATAGGCTACACGAGGAGGCTCGTGGCATCATATATCATGACTTCCCTGAGTGGTACACTTGGCAGAGTGGTAAGGGCAAAGTATGGCAATGGAGGAAACGAGATACGAGTGGACAAGTCGATAGAATAGTCTCTGCTCATCCGGTCGAGGGGGAGCACTACTGTCACACCCGATTTTAGAAGGCAAACCGAATGCGAACCATGTACGTGCCAGGATCAGCAATTCACATACACAACAGTTACATAACTGGACATCATCACACAGTGCTCAAATAATGACATAAAAGAGGGTATAATAGTCGATAACATCATGATGTCCAAGACATCCACATAGTCTTTAACAATAATCAAAGTGCGGAAAAGAAACGTAGATACACATGGCCTACACAGGCAGCCAACTGGGGGTTTGCCGCTAACCCACGCCTAGAACTCATCGTACTCTTGGAACTCCTGGAAGTCCTCCTCCACGACTTCATCTTCACCTGAGCAGTGGTTGCAACGTGGACAACCTGGCGGGTTTGATGTGTAAAGCAAGGGTGAGTACACATCAACATACTCAGCAATATGTCCCGTTTGGCTATAGTGGACTAGCTTTATGTGGAGTTAAGTCAAGCAATTGCTTTTAGTTGGTCAGGTTATTATTACTAGTAGAAAGTCAGGTTTTAACATTAACCCAAGTTATTGACCTAAAGTACCCTTTCCAAACGAAAAGAATACCACTTACCATTAACATAGTCATAACCAAAACCATCATCCTCATCACCACCTGTAAACCAAACATCTCTGATCAAGTATCTCTAATCAATGGAGCTCCCTTGGCCGCTCATAACCGCGAGCACGACTGATATATCAGTTTCATAACACTCTGCAGAGGTTGCACACTTTGCCCACAAGCCGTGATTCCCTCTTGCCTCGGGCCGATCAAACCCTTAAACACTACCAAGGTGAATAGGCAGGGTCTCACTACGTAGCCTTTAAAAAGATTCCCTAGGGTTGTAGCCGCCCGTTAGGTTTCCTAAATGTACCGCACTCCTCCCTAAGGGGCGAACCAACCTTGGCAGAGCGAGCTGCATACACCGAGCCCTATTAACGACACGACGGTGAAGCGAACTACACCCCAGTTCCTCTAATTACTCAGCTAAGGGCGTCCCACTCCACCCTCATGGTTGCACTGTTTTCCTGGGTGGTCATCCAACGAACCAGTCCTTACGGAGAGGCACTCAAGAAACAGCTCGAGTCCCCTTAAATGTCACAGTACCATCATCATAATCAAAAGCGAAAACAACGTATCATAGATAATCTCATCATGTTCATTGATTAATGTGAAGCACTAGCATATAGCTAAACCAGAATAATCCAACCAAAATAGGTAAACAAGGACAAGATAAACAAAAGCTAGTCAATCCATAGGTATAAACTGTGTAAATGCGGGGAGTGAATTATAAAAATGAGTAGGACATAGATGGGTCAAGGGGCACTTGCCTTCACCAACCAGCTGCTGCTCAGGGTCTTCACCTGCAATTCCTTCGGGCTCCACCAACTGATCGTTATCTATATGAGTTTAAACATACATTCCACACATTTAATACAAAAGAACAGTACACCATACAATAGAATGTTATAAATAAACAGACACTCGGCGCAGGGCTCACACCTACGACTAAGCGAGAAAGAGAGAGTAACGGTCGAGGTTACGGTCGAAGAGCGATCTGTAGGATTACGGGGATGCTACACTAGCGCAAAACAAAATTTTCGACCCCATAATACCAAGAACTACTGCGGTTATAGGTCATGGAATTACCACTAGACGCGCAGAGCAGCGGAAGACGTCTCGATGTAGACGAACGCGTCGAGCAGTGTCGTGTAGTCGCCGGCGTCCTTCACGTCCTCGCACGGTTCGTCCAAGTGCTCCAGATGCAGCACCTCCGAGGTATCCACACGTACAGGGAGGAAGCGCCGCGTACCGAACTGCTAGGTTCGCGACGGCGGCTTGGCGAGGGCGAGAGGCGAGCGGCGGCTGCTGGTTTGCAGGTGGCTAATTAGGTTATATCTTAACCGCGCCCCCGCCCCTCATTATATAGGCGTTATGGTGGGCTTCTGACGCCGAGGCCCATCATTAACCCTAAAGCCCAGTCTAATTTCGGATCTAATCCGAATTAGGCTTCCTTCCCCTTAAGTGTGTGACCCTATAGGTTCACGTACAAATAGACATAGCCCGAGTACTCTTACTTGGTCCAATAATTGACAGCGGCCTCTAGCAAGACATGTCAACTCCTATGTGTACGTAAAGATCATATCAGACGAACTATTGCGACATTAAGTACATGTTGTTCCCTTTGTCTCACGATATTTGGTCTGGCTCAAAGCTGACCTCTCTTTCTCGATACTGTGAATTGGAATCCTTTCAATGGTTAACTCTTAACCCTAGCACGGCCATGCATTTCTTGATCCAATCACTCGAGGGGCCCAGAGATATCTCTCTCACAAAGAGAGGGACAAATTCCATCTTGACTGACCATGCCTCATAGCATGCTTCCTGACAAACCCAAAACTACCTTTATAACTACCCAGTTACGGGATAGCGTTTGATAGTCCCTAAGTAAGTCAATTCACATCTTGAGAACATGCGACAATCTCAGGTCTAAGGATACAGTATTCATGTTGCAAGAAGAGAACTATATTACAATATCTCACGTTGGGTCGGTCCAGCCTCATGTCATACATGCGCCCACATTATTAATTTAACATCTCCATGTTCATGACTTGTGAAATGTAGTCATCAACTAATACATGTGCTAGTCATCGACTCTGACTAGGGACATCATTTAGAATAACCATATAAGTAAAGAATCTCACAAACAATTCACATAATTGCTAATCAATACAAGGTGCCTTCCATGGATATTCAATTAAGCAATATATATATCATGGATACAAAGAAATATGCTCATCTCTATGATTATCTCTAGGGCATATTTCTAACAGTCTCCCACTTGCACTAGAGTTAATCTAGAAGATATCTAATACCCATAGATCTCACGTGTGCCTCATGCTTAGGTTGTGGAAGAGGTTTTGTCAAAGGATCAGCAACATTCAAATCCGTATGTATTTTGCATATCTTTATCTCACCCCGCCTAATGAATTCCCGTATGAGGTGAAACTTCCGCAGTACGTGTTTGTTTTTCTGGTGGTTCCTTGGCTCCTTAGCTTGCGCAATAGCCCCATTGTTGTCACAGTAGAGGTTCAATGGGCTAGATGCATTAGGAAACACACCAAGCTCGATGAGGAACTTTCTTTTTCTTATCCAAACACCTTCCTTCGCAGATTCAGAAGTTGCAATGTACTCGGCTTCTGTTGTAGAATCAGTCACAGTCTCCTGTTTGGAACTCTTCCAACTAACAGCACCACCATTTATTGTGAACACAAAACCTGATTGCGATTTTAACTCGTCTGGGTCAGTTTGGAAGCTAGCATCGGTGTAACCAGTTACAACGAGCTCCTCCTTACCCCCATATACCAGGAACATATCTTTAGTCCTTCTTAAGTACTTAAGAATGCCTTTTACCGCTGTCCAGTGATCCTCACCTGGATCAGCCTGGTATCTACTCGTAGCACTTATAGCGTATGAAACATCTGGACGTGTACTTATCATGGCATACATGATTGAACCAATTGTTGAGGCGTATGGTACCTTACTCATGCGCTCCCGCTCATTAGCCGTTGCAGGACATTGCATCTGGCTAAGGTGTTTACCATGTGACATAGGTATGAACCCTTTCTTGGACTGTTCCATGTTGAATCGTTTCAAAACCTTGTCAATGTACGTATCTTGACTTAATCCTATAAGCCTCTTCGACCTATCTCTATAGATCCTTATGCCCAAAATATATGCTGCTTCCCCTAAGTCCTTCATAGAAAAACTCTTTTTCAGTGAAGCCTTGACGGACTCCAGCATAGGAATGCCATTCTCAATCAATAATATGTCATCCACATACAAGATTAGAAATACAACAGCGCTCCCACTTTCCTTCTTGTAAACACAAGCTTCTTCTTCATTCTGATGAAAACCAAGCCCTTTGATCACTTCATCAAAACGAATGTTCCAACTCCGAGATGCTTGCTTCAACCCATAAATGGATTTCTGAAGTTTGCATATCTTTCCAGCATTGATCGGATCGACAAAACCCTCGGGCTGTATCATATACACGTCCTCATCTAGGTTTCCATTAAGAAAAGCTGTTTTGACATCCATCTGCCAAATCTCATAATCGAAATATGCGTCAATAGCTAGAATGATCCGAATAGATTTAAGCATCGCTACTAGCGAGAATGTCTCGTCATAGTCAACTCCTTGAACTTGTCGAAAACCCTTTGCAACAAGTCGAGCCTTATAGATGTGAACATTTCCATCCATGTCTTTCTTCTTCTTATAGATCCATTTGCATTCTATAGGTCTAACACCATCAGGCGGGTCAACCAAGTTCCAAACTTGATTTTCTCCCATGGAATCTATCTCGGATCTCATGGCGACATGCCATTTCTCGAAATCTGGGTCCATCATCGCTTCTGAATATGTTGCAGGTTCGTCATTGTCTAACAACAACACTTCCCCATTGCCCAACAATAGCACTTCTCCTCGTGCCTCGTGAAGCCTTGCTGACCTTCGTGGTTGTGGTGGTGATTCTCTTGCCATAGACGTCTCAACTTGTTCTGCTACATTAGCATCACTTGTTGAATCTTGTCCCACTGGCTCATCCTGAACTTCTTCAAGATACACCTTTTGTTTACTTTTCTCTCTTTTGAGAAACTCTTTCTCTAAGAACACACCGTTCCGGGCGACAAACACTTTGCCCTCTGACCGGTGGTAAAAGTAATATCCTAAAGTTTCCTTTGGATATCCCACGAACATGCACTTGTCCGATTTTGGAGTGAGTTTATCCGACTGTAGTCGCTTGACGTAAACCTCACAACCCCAAATCTTCAGAAAAGACAAGCTGGGAGTCTTCCCAGTCCACATCTCATATGGTGTCTTAACTACGGACTTAGACGGTACCCTATTTAGTGTGAAAGCTGCTGTTTCTAGAGCGTATCCCCAAAACGACAAAGGTAGGTCCGACTGGCTCATCATTGATCGAACCATATCCAATAAAGTCTGATTACGTCGCTCAGACACGCCATTCCTCTGAGGCGTTCCAGGCGGCGTAAGCTGTGGAACAATTCCACAACTCTTTAGATGATTGCTAAACTCATGACTCAAATATTCACCACCACGATCTGATCGTAGTGCTTTAATTTTCTTGCCACGCTGGTTTTCTACTTCATTCTGAAACTCTTTGAACTTTTCTAAGGATTCAGACTTGTGTTTCATTAAGTAGACATACCCATATCTACTAAAATCATCAGTGAAGGTTATGAAGTATTGGAATCCTCCCCTAGCTGTCGTACTCATTGGTCCGCACACATCAGTATGTATGAGTTCCAATAAATCTAACGTCCTCTCAGGTAAACCCGTGATGGGCGCCTTGGTCATCTTACCAAGTAAGCAAGCTTCACATGTCTCGTATGATTCAAAATCAAACGAAGTTAAAAGCCCATCAGAATGAAGCTTCTTCATGCGATTCTCACTTATATGACCCAAACGACAGTGCCACATGTAGGTAGGACTTAAATCATTAGGCCGAGGCCTTTTAGCACTAATATTACAGATAGGTGCATCATCAAGATTTAAAATGAATAACCCATTCATAATGGATGCAAAAGCCACAAACATGCCATTCTTAGAGATCACACAACCATTGTTTTCACTCGCAAATGAATAACCATCCTTCATCAAACATGAAGGAGACATAATGTTTCGACTCATACTAGGAACTAGATAACAATTATTTAACTCCAAAATAAATCCTGATGGGAGGTGGAGTTGCATTGTCCCGACGGTCAACGCAGCAACTCTTGCATTATTGCCTACCCGGAAATCAACTTCTCCTCTTTTCACGCTTCTACTTCTTATCATTCCCTGCATCGAATTGCAAATATGGGCAACCGATCCGGTATCAAATACCCAAGAATTAATATAAGAATCAGCAAGAAAAATTTCTGTAATGTGAATAGCAAGTGTACCTGCTGCGGCTGTACCCTTACCGCCGCGATCCTTAATAGAGGCCAAGTACTGCTTGCAATTCCTTTTCCAGTGACCAAGTTCTTTGCAATAAAAGCACTCTGCATCTGCAGCTGGTCCAGCCTTGGGCTTTTGATTTGGCTTGGATACTGTATCCTTTGCCTTGCCCTTCTTCTTTTGAGATTTACCCTTCTTCTTAAAGTTGGGTTTGTTTTGGACCGCCATCACATGGCCGCTGCTGCCAGCGCTTTTCTTTATGTCCCCCTCTGCTGTTTTCAGCATGCCACATAGTTCATTGAGGCCCCTCTCCGCCCCATGCATATGGTAGTTCGTGATGAAGTTTCCATAGCTGGGCGGAAGAGATGCCAAAATGAAGTCAGTGGCCAACTCTTGGCTTATTGGGAAGCCTAGCTTCTCCAACCTCTGACTGTAACCAACCATTTTGATTACGTGTGGCCCAACTGCTGCGCCTTCTGCTAGCTTGCATTCCAGAAAGGCTTTGGACACATTGAACCTTTCTGTCCTAGCCTGAGTCTGGAACATATCCTTGAGCGCCACGATCATATCGTGCACCTCATGGTTTGTCTCAAACTGCATCTGCAGCTCAGGCTCCATGCAAGCAAGCATTAGGCAACTCACTTCAAGATTAGTATCCATTGCTTTCTTGTAAGCGGTTTTAGCTGTAGCAGTTGCATTTTCACCAGGATCCTCTGGTAGTGGGGTGTCTAGAACGTCTTCCTTTTTTTCAGCCCTGAGAACAATTCTCAGGTTACGGATCCAATCCGTATAGTTTGTTCCATTTAACTTATCCTTTTCAAGAATTGATCGCAAAGTAAATGTTGGTGTGCTAGGTGCCATTTATCTACAACAAAATAATGCAAAATACTAAGACAAAAATATCCATGACAGAGTAAATCATATTAAACATTTAATAGTCTACTCCCACTAAAATCAATATCCCTCGATTGATACTTAGTGATTCAGAACCCACAACTAACAAGTCTACTAGTGAGCTTTAGCATCACCGCTAGAAGACAAGGTAGATCGGTAAGCAACTCCTTGCTAATCATATCATATATATGACTCCTGTTGTTGGGTGACATCTCTATGTCTCGGCTCCCAACCTTATGCCTCAAAGTCCTTAACCATTAAGCTGACTTTGTTTAAGTTAACCAACCCTTTCTGCAGTTCGTATCCGATACAAACCTATCTAGTCAAGGAAAACTGGTGGCACCCTAATTTCATAGACCCACCACCAATTGTACAAGACTTATGATAGTGCAAGGTTTGGAGAGGCATTAAAGCTTAAACATTTATGAGGGATCGTCCTACTTATAACATCGCACGCAAGGACATATATGCAATATAAACAAGTAGAACAATAAGAATGGCATTCACACAACAGTTGTGATTCGGTATGGCTTGCTGTCACATGGTGATCCCCATCTCCAATAATCTGTCCATCACGATGATCTCCATCTCCATGATATACGTATGCCATCCTCCAGGTGATGAGTCCTTCAAGACCTATCTAACGTATGCTGGTAAACAAATTACATATATGCTTTGGATCATCACATGTTGACACGCAGGTCATTACATTAAATTTGGACAATACATGTGGCTCCAGCCGTATTGCCCTGGTCACGACACGCAGGTCATGAATAATTTATTAACATGCATCATATACACAATAGCCATACCGATCACAAGATGTCCTGCAAAAACAGGTTAGACAAACACGTTTCTATACGTTCGCCACTTCAGCAGATAGCCACGGGTCTCAGGGCAGCGCCCTGAAAACCTCACAGGATTCCATGCATCGTATGTATGGAAATTCCACTGGAAATCTCATGCGGTTGATCAAATCAACCCAAATCCGAGACTTTCGACCCGAAGAAGATTACACTCATGACGTTGATCTGTTACATCAATCTGCTAGTTGTGTACGCAGTTAGCCCCGATGGTGATTCCAGCCGGTAGGGGCAAGTCGCGCACATAACAGAGAAGGACGAACTGATCTCTCCAGTCATATCCGATGTAATCTACTTCAACCCTTTATAACCAATTGATCTAATCAAACCGTGCATCAAGTAGATTCATCTCATGAACCTAGATCTAGACCTAAAACTACGCAGAACCTGGCTCCGATACCACTGTAGGATTACGGGGATGCTACACTAGCGCAAAACAAATTTTTCGACCCCATAATACCAAGAACTACTGCGGTTATAGGTCATGGAATTACCACTAGACGCGCAGAGCAGCGGAAGACGTCTCGATGTAGACGAACGCGTCGAGCAGTGCCGTGTAGTCGCCGGCGTCCTTCACGTCCTCGCACGGTTCGTCCAAGTGCTCCAGATGCAGCACCTCCGAGGTATCCACACGTACAGGGAGGAAGCGCCGCGTACCGAACTGCTAGGTTCGCGACGGCAGCTTGGAGAGGGCGAGAGGCGAGTGGCGGCTGCTGGTTTGCAGGTGGCTAATTAGGTTATATCTTAACCGCGCCCCCGCCCCTCATTATATAGGCGTTATGGTGGGCTTCTGACGCCGAGGCCCATCATTAACCCTAAAGCCCAGTCTAATTTCGGATCTAATCCGAATTAGGCTTCCTTCCCCTTAAGTGTGTGACCCTATAGGTTCACGTACAAATAGACATAGCCCGAGTACTCTTACTTGGTCCAATAATTGACAGCGGCCTCTAGCAAGACATGTCAACTCCTATGTGTACGTAAAGATCATATCAGACGAACCATTGCGACATTAAGTACATGATGTTCCCTTTGTCTCACGATATTTGGTCTGGCTCTAAGCTGACCTCTCTTTCTCGATACTGTGAATTGGAATCCTTTCAATGGTTAACTCTTAACCCTAGCACGGCCATGCATTTCTTGATCCAATCACTCGAGGGGCCCAAAGATATCTCTCTCACAAAGAGAGGGACAAATTCCATCTTGACTGACCATGCCTCATAGCATGCTTCCTGACAAACCCAAAACTACCTTTATAACTACCCAGTTACGGGATAGCGTTTGATAGTCCCTAAGTAAGTCAATTCACATCTTGAGAACATGCGACAATCTCAGGTCTAAGGATATAGTATTCATGTTGCAAGAAGAGAACTATATTACAATATCTCACGTTGGGTCGGTCCAGCCTCATGTCATACATGCGCCCACATTATTAATTTAACATCTCCATGTTCATGACTTGTGAAATGTAGTCATCAACTAATACATGTGCTAGTCATCGACTCTGACTAGGGACATCATTTAGAATAACCATATAAGTAAAGAATCTCACAAACAATTCACATAATTGCTAATCAATACAAGGTGCCTTCCATGGATATTCAATTAAGCAATATATATCATGGATACAAAGAAATATGCTCATCTCTATGATTATCTCTAGGGCATATTTCTAACACGATCACGTCACACGATTATAAATTAAAATACTTGTTTAAACATAATAGTATTAATTTATCCATCGCGTTTAGCATAGGGTAAAGTCATATTCCATGTTTAATTATTATGAACAGATAAAGGTAAATAAAAAAGGATTGTCGCGCGGCAAAATGCGCGACACAACACTTAAATTGAATTAAGAAATAAACAACTCGTCGCGCGATGGAGCGCGCAACGAGATACTTGCATTAATTATAAAGAGACGTTAAGCGTCGCGCGACGAAACGTACGACGACATATGTCATCAAAACTGAATTTAAAACGAAACGTCGCACGACTAGACGCCACACATTAAATAATATGAAATTAAGACGAATCGTCGTGTGACGAAGCGTGCGACACAACTCATTAATAAAGATGAATTTAAAATGAATCGTCGCGCAACGAAGCGCACGACGCAGCGCATTCATTAAACTAAATTCAAAACTAATTAAACTGAAAATCGATCGTCGCGGGAACGCGTTGCGCGTGCCGGGGCGCGCGAGGCCGCGCCGGGGACACGCGAGACCACGCGAGTCACGCCGGGGGCGCACAGCCGCGCCGGGGAAGGGCCGAGCAGGGGCTGCACGGTGGCACGCGCGAAGGGCCGCCAGGGGGCCGCGAGGGGCGCACGCGAGGGCCACGCAGGGGCGCCGCCGGGGGCCACGCAGGGGCGCGCGGGGGACGCGGGGGGGGGGGGGAGCGCCGCCGGGGCCGCGCGGGACGCGTGCCAGGGGGCCATGGGGGAGCGCGCCGGGGGGGCCTCGAGGGGAGCGCACCGGGGGCCGCGCGGGACGTGCGCCAGGGGGCTGCGCGGGAGGAAGAAGAAGAGGAGGGGGAGGAGAAGAGAGAGAGGGAGAGGGAGAGGGAGAGGGAAGGGGAGAGGGAAAGGGAAGCTCACCTCGTGGTCCAAATCCGGCGATCACAGTCTCCAAAACCTAGGCCATCACGGGGAGAGAGAGAGGTGGAGGAGAGGAGGTTGTTGCGCGGGAAAATCAAATGAGAGAAAGGGAGGGGGCTCGCATGGGGGAGGGGCAGGGCGCCGGGGGCGCGTGGGCCAGAGCGGGCTGGCTGGGCCGTGCTGGGTCGAGCTGGGTCGCGTCGTGGGGCAAAAACCCACGACACGCACAACCACCGATCAGAATCCGATTCGCGAAACGAAATGGAGCAACAAACGCGATTAAACACGACATCAGACAAGAAATATGCCTCGGCATGATGCAACACCCATGACAACTTAGGTTTTTGTTCACACGCAATACGGACACCCGTCGCTATACTGCTTTGAAATTGGGAAGAAGGAGCGAAACGGGAAGAGAAAAGAGAGTAACGCCTGAATTTGGTGAGTAAAAAGAAGAAAAATTCTACCTCCAAATTCAGGGCGTTACAAATCTATCCCCCTTAAAAGAATCTCGCCCTCGAGATTCAACGTTGGCCAGCAAAGAGTTCAGGATACTTGGCCATCAGATCATCTTCACGCTCCCAGGTTGCTTCTTCCTCAGAGTGGTGATCCCATCTGACTTTGCACATTCTGATAGTTTTCCTCTGGGTGACCCTATCTGCAGTCTCAAGAATCTGCGTTGGCTTCTCTATGTAGGTCAAGTCCTCTTGGACCTCCATACCTTCCACTGGCAACTGCTCTTTTGGCATACGCAGACACTTCTTCAACTGAGACACATGGAAGACATCGTGCACCGCTGACAATCCTTCTGGCAGACTGAGCTGATAGGCCACTTCTCCACGCTTTGCGAGAATCTAATACGGACCAACATAGCGGGGTGCTAGCTTGCCTTTGACTACGAATCTTCTGACTCCTCTGATAGGCGACACTTTCAAGTAGACAAAATCTCTGACTTCGAAACTCAGCTCTCTCCTTCTTGTGTCTGCATAGCTTTGCTGCCTTGATTGCGCTATCTTTAGATTCTCCCGAACCATCTTGATGTTCTCTTCAGCTTCGAGCAAAATGTCTGGCCCAAACACTTGCTTTTCTCCAGGCTGATCCCATTGCAACGGAGTTCTACAGCTCCTTCCATAAAGCGCCTGAAATGGTGACATCTTCAAGCTGGCTTGGTAACTGTTGTTATAGGAGAATTCTGCATAAGGTAATATCTTGTCCCATCCGAACTGATCTTGCAACGTGCAAGCTCTCAATATATCTTCAAGGATTTGATTGGTTCTTTCAGTCTGACCGTCTGTCTGCGGAAGATATGCTGAACTGAAATTCAGATGTGTACCCAAGGCTTCATGCAACTGCTGCCAGAAATGAGAGGTGAACTGTGTTTCTCTGTCTGACACTATCTTCTTTGGTACACCGTGAAGACAAACGATCCGGGACATGTACAACTCTCCCAATACTGCACTGCTGTAGTTGGTCTTGACAGGTATGAAGTGGGCTGACTTGGTTAAGTGGTCCACTACTACCCAAATAGAATCGTAGCCAGCTCGGGTGCAAGGCAATCCAACTATGAAATCCATCCCGATTTCATCCCATTTCCACTGAGGAATTCGCAACGGTTGCAACAATCCAGTTGGCCTCTGATGCTCTGCCTTGATCCTTTGACAACTGTCACATATTGCCACGTGCTCTGCGATCTCCCTTTTCATTCCGTACCACCAGAATTTCTTCTTCAGATCTTGATACATCTTCTCACTTCTAGGGTGTATAGAATAAGGTGACTCATGAGCTTCCTTGAGGATCAACTCCTGAATGGACTGGACATTGGGAACACACAAACGGTCCTTGAACCATATCACACCTTCTGCATCCTCTCGAAAATCCTTGCCTCTGCCTTCTAGAATTAGCTGCCGGATTTCACTGATCTTCTCATCATTCTTCTGTGCTTCTTTGATTTCCCGCTCTAAAGTGGGCTCTAACTCAACTGTTACTCCTCGCATGCTATTCAGAAATCTGAGGCTCAACCTGTCAAACTCCTTGGCCAACTCATAAGGCATCGGATGAGCGACCATCATATTGACTTGACTTTTCCTGCTCAAAGCATATGCTACCACGTTCGCTTTGCCTGGATGGTAATGAATCTCCAATTCATAGTCTTTGATCAACTCTAACCATCTTCGTTGCCTCATATTCAACTCCGACTGAGTGAATATGTACTTCAGACTCTTGTGGTCTGTGTAAACATTGCATTTCTGCCCATACAGATAGTGCATCCATGTCTTCAGTGCATGAACCACTGCTGCCAACTCTAGGTCATGGATTGGGTAATTCTTCTCATGAACCTTCAGCTGTCAGGACGAGTAGGCCACAACTCTTCCCTCTTGCATCAGCACGCATCCCAAACCAGTGTAACAAGCGTCGCAATACACTGAGAAGAGCTTGTGCACATCAGGCAAGACTAAGACAGGCGTTGTAGTCAACTTCTCTTTCAGTGCTTCAAAGGCTTCTTGCCATTTCTGGGTCCACTTGAACTCCACTTTGTTGCCTAGCAAAGCTGTCATCGGTTTCGCAATCTTCAAAAACCTTTCAATGAATCGCCGATAATATCCGGCCATTCCAATGAAGCTCTTGATTCCTCGAGCATCTGTTGGCGCTTTCCAGTTCAGAATGTCTACCACTTTCTTCAGATCCACAGCCAATCTATCTTTGTTAACTATGTGACCCAAGAACAGGACTTCATGGATCTAGAACTCGCACTTACTCAACTTTGCATACAACTGGTGCTCTTGCAATCTCTGCAATACCATCTTCAAATGATCCACATGCTCCTCCTCACTTTGAGAATATATAAGAATGTCATCAATAAATACCACCACAAACTTGTCAAGAAAATCCATAAATACATTGTTCATCAGATTAATGAAGAAGGCTAGTGCATTCGTTAGGCCAAAGGACATCACAGTGAACTCATACAACCCATACTTGGTAATGAATGCCGTCTTCGGGATGTCTGAGGGTCGAATCCTGAGCAAGTGATAACCTGACCTCAGATCTATCTTTGAGAACACATTGGCTCCTCTCAACTGGTCGAGCAAATCTTCTATTCTAGGCAAGGGGTACTTGTTCTTGATTGTGACCTCATTCAGAGCTCGATAATCGATACACATCCTTCTGGTGCCATCTTTCTTCTCCGCAAACCGGACAGGGGCGGCCCAAGGCGAGGTTCTTGGCCTTATATAACCCTTCTCTGACAGCTCATCGATCTGCTTCTTGAGTTCAACTAACTCTGGTCTAGATACTCTGTAGGCTCTTTTAGAAATGGGGGCGGTGCCAGAAAGAAGCTCTATGGCAAACTCAACTTTCCGCTCAGGTGGCATGCATGGTAAGTCTTCCGGGAACACATCTAGGAATTCGGACACAACCTTGATAATCTTGAGTGAATCTGACTCCTTGCTATCAATAGCCATCTGATAACAACTCCCCTTCCTTGGCTCAGGTGAGACTAACTCAGCTACCACTTCTTCTCCTAGTGGGGACACCAATTTAATTGTCCTCTTATCACAACTGATAATTGCTTGGTACTTATCTAGCCAATTCATCCCTAGGATGACATCTATTCCTTGAGTACCCATTACTATGAGATTAGCGGGAAATACTATCCCCCTTATTTCCACACTTACATTCAACCAAATGCTATCGACTCGAATTCTACTACCGGCTGAGTCAATTTGGATGGGGGTTGACATGGTAGTGATTGGAAGATTATGTGCTTCTACCCATGATGCAGTAATAAATGAATGCGTTGCTCCAGTATCAAATAACACTTCTGCAATATGGGAGTCGACTGGAAACATACCTACTGTCATGCCGGGTGTTTCCTGAACTGCTTCAGCCTCCAAGTGATTCAATCTCCCATGGTTGTAGCGTGGCTGGGAGCAGTTCCCTGCTCCAGGCTAAGACACATTCTGCTTTGCTGGGGCACTGGGGCCTAACTGCTGCTGGGCTGCCTTCTTCGAGCATTGCATAACCCAATGGCCTTGCTCTCCACAATGGAAACATGCTCTGCTTCCGCCATGGACTGGGGCTGTTTGACTACACTGGTTGGTTGCTGGGCGGGAAGACGAGGTGCCTGCTGATTCTGCCTCTAGAACTGACTTCCTCCTGACTGATTGTTCTAGCGATTCTGCTGGTTCTGAGGGTACTCTGCCTTTGAAACTGCTGCTGCTAGGGTGGGTGCTGGTTCTGTCTGAACTGCTGAGGTGGGTTGCCCGAGAAACGAGGGCGATTGCTGCTCCCAGGCTGAGGTCCACCAATCTTGCGCTTGCGATCCTCCATCTCTTTGCGCTTCCTCTCCGTCATGATCGCTCTATCGATCAGGTGCTGAAATGTGGGGAAGGTATGATTCATCAACTGATACTGGAGAGGATCAACTAAGCCTCTCAAGAAGCGATACTGCCTCTTGGCATCTGTGTTGACATCCTTAGGAGCATAGCGGGACAGCTGCAG
Source organism: Zea mays (assembly GCF_902167145.1). Lineage (NCBI taxonomy): Eukaryota > Viridiplantae > Streptophyta > Magnoliopsida > Poales > Poaceae > Zea > Zea mays. The sequence goes on from NC_050097.1 coordinate 147,862,010, forward strand.
AAACTTGTCTCGGTACTCACTAACAGACATAGGCCCTTGCTTGAGCGCAAGGAACTCCTCCTTCTTCACTGTCATCAGACCTACGGGGACATGGTACTGGCGGAAATTGTCTCTGAATTCCTCCCAGGTGATAGTGTCGGGGTTGGCATGGGTGGCAAGATAGGACTCCCACCAAGACTGGGCTACTCCTCTCAATAGACGGAGACCATACATAACTTTCTCCCTGTCGTCGCACTGAGCAGTGTGCAACTCCCGCTCCACAGTATGCAGCCAATCTTCAGCATCCATGGGGTTAGAAGAGTGAGCGAACACTAGGGGATGACCTCTCATGAATTCAGCACGCTTGTCTTTGGGCATCTAAGGCATCTGAGGTTGGGGTGGGGGCTGATGCTGCATGGCGGCCAGAGTCCGACCAATGGCTTGAACTGCCTGAGTCTACATTAGGAACATCTGCTCGATCGTCATCGGGGGCGAGAGTGGCAGCTGCTGATGGGGTGCCTCATCTTGCGGGGCTGCCTGCTCCTGCTGAGCACGCCTTCCTCCTCTGCGCCTGTTGTCTGACATCTGTAGAATGCAATCACACATCAGGACCGATCTTGCAAATTGCAGCATAAGAAAAGAGTATAGAATTCTTCCACAATTCTGAACAGATGAACATCTTCACTGATTTCCAACACAGACAGACACATCTTCTCAGATAAAGAGGAAAGTAGAACAAAAGGGCTTCCCAACTAGATAACTAATTTTATTAACATTTAACAGGTAAACCAAAGTGCAGAGGATACCCAAACACTGACGACAGTCATTACAAAGATCCAAATCTAACATAGTTCATCATGACAAACAAAAGGCACAGGATAAGAAAACTACCCTGGCTAACTAAGACTAACTAAGAGTAAGACTAATGCTAAGACTATAGCTTCTATATATATATTTTTGCATTAATTACAAGATCTGACGCTGACGACCTATGGTTCTAAATTTATCTTGGTCCTGCAGTCGGGGTTACCATAAGCATGGTGTCCACGCTGAGGTGAGCGGTACCGGTGCTGAGTCTTGACGGGAGCGGGGAGCCATCCTTCAGGTGACGATGCTCCGCGCGCTCAGCCCGCAGCTGGGCGATCTCAGCACGAGCCCTACTCAGCTCATCTAATGCATGGTCCAACTCTGTGTTTAGCACGGCGGCTAGGTTGACTGTGCTGCTCAACCTAGGATTGTCCTCACCAACAGGTGAGACAACCACGCCTTCTGTGTTGCTAGATGGGCGGCGGGGGTAATACTTCAGGTTGAGACCATCGGCTACCCCACCGAGCACTGAGCAGTAGTGTGAAAGCGCACATCGTGTGGCATCTTGCATGGCCGCCTCAGTTGAGTCCCGCTTAGAGATAGAATAGTGCTCTGAGTAGATCTCCGCACCCTGGAGACTGTTCTCCGGACGGCGCACCAAACAAGTCGCCTCCCAGCGGTCCAGGTAAACCCCGTGACTGTGCTGGAAGACAACACAGCGATATTCGATAGACCAAGTGCGTCGGTCGAGTGCCTGGCGTAGCAAGGTGTCGAGTGCATCGTGAAAGTGACACCCGCGAGCGGCGTCACGAGTGACGGGCCAAGCAACCCATCCCTCCGGCTCCTGGTCGGTTGAAAGTTCGGTGCTATGGCTCGAGCTCCTGTCGTCGACGCTCCTGCTCCTCATGCAGGCGGTGGTGCAGCCTCTCCAAGTGACTAGACTGACCGGTCACTGGACGGCAAAGCGGACGCGCAGCGAGACGAGAAGGCAAGAAAGGAATGACGGACTTCCGTGCAGTGTGTCTAAGACGAGCCATCTACAAAAGACACCGTAAGCATAAGAGTGAGAACATAACTAATATGACTAGCAAGTAAACCATAAATAAATAAGGGATTAGAATAAAACAAGATTTTCAGCAAGGTATAATATATATATATATATAGTAGAACATAGGTTTGGTCGATATGACCAACTTTTGAAGGGGTACCAGACTCAAGGTGAGAATAGGGGTCTATAATCCTTAGAACGACCAATGAACTCTAAGTTAGCGGTCCTACAGTCAGCACGGCTCTGATACCACCTATGTCACACCCGGTTTTAGAAGGCAAACCGAATGCGAACCATGTACGTACTAGGATCAGCAATTCGTGTACACAGCAGTTATATAACTCGACATCATCACACAGTGCTCAAATAATGACATAAAAGAGGGTATAATAGTCGATTACATCATGATGTCCAAGACATCCACATAGTCTTTAACAATAATCAAAGGGCGGAAAAGAAACATAGATACACATGGCCTACACAGGCAGCCGACTGGGGGTTTGCCGCTAACCCACGCCTAGAACTCATCGTACTCTTGGAACTCCTGGAAGTCCTCCTCCATGACTTCATCTTCACCTGAGCAGTGGTTGCAACGCGGACAACCTGGGGGGGTTGGTGTGTAAATCAAGGGTGAGTACACATCAACATACTCAGCAATATGTCCCGTTTGGCTGTAGTGGACTAGCTTTATGTGGAGTTATGTCAAGCAGTTGCTTTTAGTTGGTCAGGTTATTATTACTAGTAGAAATTCAGGTTTTAGCATTAACCCAAGTTATGGACCCAAAGTACACTTTCCAAATGGAAAGAATACCACTTACCATTATCATAGTCATAACCAAAACCATCATCCTCATCACCACCTATAAACCAAACATCTCTGATCAAGTATCTCTAATCAATGGAGCTCCCTTGGCCGCTCATAACCGCGAGCACGGCTGATATATTAGTTTCATAACACTCTGCAGAGGTTGCGCACTTTACCCACAAGCCGTGATTCCCTCTTGCCTCGGGCCGATCAAACCCTTAAACACTACCAAGGTGAATAGGCAGGGTCTCACAACGTAGCCTTTACAAAGATTCCCTGGGGCTGTAGCTGCCCGTTAGGTTTCCTAAATGCACCGAGCCCCATTAACGGCACGACTGAGAGCACCTAAAGGGGTGGTGAATAGGTGATCCTGTAAAAACTTGAAACTTAATGCCACAAAACTTGATTAGGAATTAGCACAATAAAGCCAAGTGGCTAGAGAGGAGTTCTTGCAAGACACGATAACCACAAGAAGATCAACACAGATAGGCTCAGTGGTTTATCCCGTGGTTCGGCCAAGTCCAACACTTGCCTACTCCACGTTGTGGCGTCCCAACGGACGAGGGTTGCAATCAACCCCTCTCAAGCGGTCCAAAGACCCACTTGAATACCACGGTGTTTTGCTTTGTTTTACTATATCCCGTTTGCGAGGAATCTCCACAACTTGGAGCCTCTCGCTCTTACAATTTGATGTTCACAAAGAAGCACGGAAGTAAGGCTGGGATGAGCAACGCACACAAGACACAAAATCAGAGCACCAACACGCACACAAGTCACAACTCGAGCTCACAACACAACCCGAAGAGTTCTCTACTCAAATGGAGCTCTAGTTGTTATCACAAAGAATTGAATGCGCGGAATTGGAGTCTTGGTGCTTAGGAATGCTTAGAGAATGCTTGGTGTGTTCCTCCATGCGCCTAGGGGTCCCTTTTATAGCCCCAAGGCAGCTAGGAGCCGTTGAGAGCATTCCAGGAAGGCAATTCTTGCCTTCTGTCGCTTGGCGCACCGGACAGTCCGGTGCACCACCGGACACTGTCCAGTGCGGATTTCTTTCCTGTTTTGGCGCAGCCGACCGTTGAAGATCCAGAGCCGTTGGCGCACCGGACAGTCCGGTGCCCCCTTCTGACCGTTGGCCTGCCATGCGTCGCGCGCGAATTACGCGACCGACCGTTGGCCCGGCCGACTGTTGGCTCACCGGACAGTCCGGTGCACACCGGACAATCCGGTGAATTTTAGCCGTACGCCGCCGATGAAACCCGAGAGCAGCCAGTTCGCCAGAGCCAGCCTGGCGCACCGGACACTGTCCGGTGCACCACTGGACAGTCTGGTGCACCACCGGACAGTCTGGTGCACCCAAACTGCGTAGAGTCTTGGCTGCTCAGCCAAGTCTTTTCCAAATTGGTCTTTTCCTGTTTCTAGCACTTAGACACAATACATTAGTCTCCAAAACAATGTACTAAGTCTTAGAAACATACCTTTACTCTTGATTTGCACTTCTTAAGTCTTTGGCACAAATATTACTCAAAGCATTTGTGTGGAGCACTTAATCACCAAAATCTTATAGGTACATTTCCCTTTCAATCTCCCCCTTTTTGGTGATTAATGCCAACACAACAAAAAGCAACTAAAAGAAGTGCAACATAACTTCAAATGAGAACACAAATTTGTTTTGATTCAAATTTGGCATATTTGGATCATTCTTTGCCACCACTTGGTTTGTTTTTGCAAATCAAACTCAATTTCCTATCTCTAAGTCAAACTCACTTGTTGAGGCATAGAAAAAGATATTCCAAGAGAAATTGATCACTGATTCAAAAACTCCCCCTATTTCCCATAATCAAACCTTCTCCCCACAAGAGACCAACTTTTGACAAAAATAGACATTTTAGAATTTTGACAAATCAAAAGTCCTAACTCTACTATTTTCAAAACTCTCAAGTGGTAGTTGATCCATTTGTTGCTTTGGCCTTATTTTCTCCCCCTTTGGCATCAAGCACCAAAACGGGATCAATTTTGGCTCTTTAACCCCATTGCCTCACCAAAATCTTCAATTAAGGGTAAAAAGGCAATAAGAGCATGAAGATGAACATGGAGTTAGTTACTCTTTCATCGGAGTGCAGTGGAAGTCTTTCATGGTCCAAGTCCAACATTCCCTTTCAATCCACCTTTGAGACTAAATCAAGCAAACTCAAGCACACAGTTAGTCTCAAAGGGTCAAGTTATAGCACATCTCCCCCTAAATATGTGCATCACTTGCAAATGGACTTGTAAGGTCCGGGGAGTGTTTGTACAACTTGAACACCACAAATACATAACAAAATGCATAAAGGAACATGATCAAAGCATAAGACACATGCATGCTACAAATCAATCCAAGTTCCACGAATCTAAGACATTTAGCTCACTACGCAGCCTGCAAAAGGTCTTCTCATCTAGAGGCTTGGTAAAGATATCGACTAGCTGGTTCTCGGTGCTAACATAAAACACTTCGATATCTCCCTTTTGCTGGTGGTCTCTCAAAAAGTGATGTCGGATGTCTATGTGCTTTGTGCGGCTGTGTTCAACAGGATTATCCGCCATGCGGATAGCACTCTCATTATCACATAGGAGTGGGACTTCGCTCAGATTGTAGCCAAAGTCTCTGAGGGTTTGCCTCATCCAAAGTAGTTGCGTGCAACACTGTCCTACGGCAACATACTCGGCCTCAGCGGTGGATAGGGCAACAGAAGTTTGTTTCTTAGAACTCCACGACACCAGGGACCTTCCTAAGAATTGGCACGTCCCTGATGTACTCTTCCTATCGACCTTACATCCAGCATAATCGGAGTCTGAATATCCAATCAAGTCAAAGGTAGACCCCTTTGGATACCAGATCCCGAAGCACGGCGTAGCGACTAAATATCTAAGAATTCGCTTAACGGCCACTAGGTGGCACTCCCTTGGATCGGATTGAAATCTAGCACACATGCATACGCTAAGCATAATATCCGGTCTACTAGCACATAAATAAAGTAAAGACCCTATCATAGACCGGTATGCTTTTTGATCAACTGACTTACCTCTTTTGTTGAGGTTGACATGTCCGTTGGTTCCCATTGGAGTCTTTGCGGGCTTGGCGTCCTTCATCCCAAACCGCTTTAGCAAGTCTTGTGTGTACTTCGTTTGGGAGATGAAGGTGCCGTCCTTGAGTTGCTTCACTTGAAACCCAAGGAAGTAGTTCAACTCGCCCATCATCGACATCTCGAATTTCTGCGTCATCACCTTGTTAAACTCTTCACAAGACTTTTGGTTAGTAGAACCAAATATTATGTCATCGACATAAATTTGGCACACAAATAGGTCACCATCACATGTCTTAGTGAATAAAGTTGGATCGGCTTTCCCAACCTTGAAAGAATTAGCAATTAGAAAGTCTCTAAGGCATTCATACCATGCTCTTGGGGCTTGCTTAAGTCCATAGAGCGCCTTAGAGAGCTTACACACGTGGTCGGGGTACCGTTCATCCTCAAAGCCAGGGGGTTGCTCCACGTACACCTCCTCCTTGATTGGCCCGTTGAGGAAAGCGCTCTTCACATCCATTTGGAACAACCTGAAAGAATGGTGAGCGACATAGGCTAACAATATGCGAATTGACTCTAGCCTAGCCACAGGAGCAAAAGTCTCCTCAAAGTCCAAACCTGCGACTTGGGCATAACCTTTTGCCACAAGTCGAGCCTTGTTCCTCGTCACCACTCCGTGCTTGTCCTGTTTGTTGCGGAACACCCACTTGGTTCCCACAACATTTTGCTTGGGACGCGGCACCAGTGTCCAAACATCATTACGCTTGAAGTTGTTGAGCTCTTCCTGCATGGCCAACACCCAGTCCGGATCTAGCAAGGCGTCTTCTACCCTGAAAGGCTCAATAGAAGAGACAAAAGAGTAATGCTCACAAAAATTAACTAATCTAGAGAGAGTAGTTACTCCCTTGCTAATATCACCCAAAATTTGGTCGACGGGATGATTCCTTTGAATCGTCGCTCGAACTTGAGTTGGAGGTGCCGGTTGTGCTTCTTCCTCCATTACATGATCATCTTGTGCTCCCCCTTGATCACATGCCTCCTCTTGATGAACCTGTTCATCGTCTTGAGTTGGGGGATGCACCATTGTTGAGGAAGAAGGTTGATCTTGCTCCTTTTGTTCCTGTGGCCGCACATCTCCAATCGCCATGGTGCGTATTGCGGCCGTTGGAATGTCTTCTTCATCTACATCATCAAGATCAACAACTTGCTCTCTTGGAGAGCCATTAGTCTCATCAAATACAATGTCGCTAGAGACTTCAACCAAACCCGATGATTTGTTGAAGACCCTATACGCCTTTGTATTTGAGTCATAACCTAACAAAAACCCTTCTACAGCTTTGGGAGCAAACTTAGAATTTCTACCTTTTTTTACTAGAATATAATATTTGCTCCCAAATACACGAAAGTACGAAACATTGGGTTTGTTACCGGTTAGAAGCTCATACGAAGTCTTCTTGAGGAGGCGATGAAGCTACACCCGGTTTATGGCGTGGCAAGTCGTGTTCACGGCTTCCGACCAAAATCGCTCGGGCGTCTTGAATTCTCCAAGCATTGTCCTCGCCATGTCTATGAGCGTCCTATTCTTCCTCTCTACCACACCGTTTTGCTGTGGTGTGTAGGGAGCGGAGAACTCGTGCTTGATCCCTTCCTCCTCAAGGTACTTCTCCACTTGAAGGTTCTTGAACTCGGACCCATTGTCGCTCCTTATCTTCTTCACCTTGAGCTCAAATTCATTTTGAACTCTCCTTAGGAAGCGCTTGAGGGTCCCTTGGGTTTCAGATTTATCCTGCAAAAAGAATACCCAAGTGAAGCGGGAAAAATCATCAACAATTACTAAACCATACTTACTTCCCCCGATGCTAAGGTAGGCGACGGGTCCGAAGAGGTCCATATGCAGCAGCTCCAGGGGTCTTGATGTGGTCATCACATTCTTGCTGTGATGCGCACTTTCCACTTGTTTACCTGCTTGACAAGCTGCACAAGGTCTATCTTTTTCGAAAGTAACATTTGTTAGTCCTAACACATGTTCTCCATTTAGAAGTTTGTGAAGGTTCTTCATCCCCACATGTGCTAAACGGCGATGCCACAGCCAGCCCAAGCTAGTCTTAGCAATTAAGCATGCATCTAGACTGACCTCCTCTTTTGCAAAATCAACTAAATAGAGTTTGTCGTCTAGTACACCCTTAAAAGCTAATGAACCATCACTCCTTCTAAAGACAGACACATCTACATTTGTGAATAAGCAATTATATCCCATATTACACAATTGACTAACGGACAACAAATTATACCCGAGCGATTCAACTAAAAACACATTAGAGATAGAATGCTCGGAAGAAATAGCAATCTTTCCTAACCCTTTAACCTTGCCTTGATTCCCGTCACCGAATATGATTGAGTCTTGGGAATCTTTGTTCTTGACGTAGGAGGTGAAAATCTTCTTCTCCCTCGTCATGTGGTTTGTGCATCCGCTGTCGATAATCCAGCTTGAGCCCCGGATGCATAAACCTGCAAGGCAATTTAGGCTTGGGTCTTAGGTACCCAACTCATGTTGGGTCCTACAAGGTTAGTTACAATGGTCTTAGGGACCCAAATGCAAGTTTTATCTCCCTTGCATTTTGCCCCTAATTTCCTAGCAATCACCTTCTTATCCTTTCTACAAATTGCAAAGGAAGCATTGCAAGCATGATAAATTGTAGAAGGTTCATTAATTTTCCTAGGAACATTAGCAACATTTCTCCTAGGCATATGAACATTTCTCCTAGGCATATCTCTACCATGCACATAGGAAGAACTTGAAACAAACATTGCATTTGAATCATAAGCATTACAACTCCTATCATAATGAGCATTTCTAGAATATTTCTTATCACCATAAATAAAAGCATGATTCTTTTGACTACTATTAGACATAGGAGCCTTCCCTTTCTCCTTGGCGGGAATGGGAGCCTTATGATTTGTTAAGTTTTTGGCTTCTCTCTTAAAGCCAAGCCCATCCTTAATTGAGAGGTGTCTACCGATAGTGTAGGCATCCCTTGCAAATTTTAGTTTGTCAAATTCATTCTTGCTAGTCTTAAGTTGGGCATTAAGACTAGCCACTTCATCATTTAACTTTGCAATAGAAACTAGGTGTTCACTACAAGCATCAACATCAAAATCTTTACACCTATTGCAAATTACAACATGTTCTACACAAGAGTTAGATCTATTTGCCACTTCTAGTTTAGCACTTAAATCATCATTAACACTCTTTAAACTAGAAATGGTATCATGGCAAGTAGATAGTTCACAAGAAAGCATTTCATTCCTTTTGACTTCTAAAGCAAGACATTTTTGTGCCTCTACAAATTTATCATGTTCTTCATACAAAAGATCCTCTTGCTTTTCTAACAATCTATTCTTATCATTCAAGGCATCGATTAATTCATTAATCTTATCAATCTTAGTTCTTTCTAAGCCTTTGAACAAACTAGCATAATCTATTTCATCATCGCTAGATTCATTATCACTAGAAGAAGCATAAGTAGTCTTTCGAGTGTTTACCTTCTTCTCCTTTGCCATGAGACAAGTGTGATGCTCGTTGGGGAAGAGGGACGATTTGTTGAAGGCCGAGGCGGCGAGTCCTTCGTTGCCGGAGTCGGATGACGAACAATCCGAGTCCCACTCCTTGCCAAGGTGTGCCTCGCCCTTAGCCTTCTTGTAGGCCTTCTTCTTTTCCCTCTTCTTCTCTTGTTCCTGATCACTATCATTATCAGGACAATTAGCGATAAAATGACCAATCTTACCACATTTGAAGCATGAGCGCTTCCCCTTCGTCTTGTTCTTGTTGGGATGCTCCTTGTGACCCCTTAGCGCCGTCTTGAAACGCTTGATGATGAGGGCCATCTCTTCCTCATTGATCCCCGCCGCCTCAACTTGTGCCACCTTGCTAGGTAGCACTTCCTTGCTCCTCGTTGCTTTGAGAGCAACGGTTTGAGGCTCGTGGATTGGACCATTCAACGCATCATCAACGTATCTTGCCTCCTTGATCATCATCCGCCCACTTACAAACTTCCCAAGTATTTCCTCGGGCGTCATCTTGGTGTACCTAGGATTCTCACGAGTATTGTTTACAAGATGTGGATCAAGGACAGTGAAGGACCTTAGCATTAGGCGGACGACGTCGTGGTCCGTCCATCGCGTGCTTCCATAGCTTCTTATTTTGTTGACGAGGGTCTTGAGCCTGTTGTAAGTTTGGGTTGGCTCCTCTCCCCTGATCATTGCGAACCTTCATAGTTTGCCTTCCACCAACTCCATCTTGGTGAGCATGGTGACGTCGTTCCCCTCATGCGAGATCTTGAGGGTGTCCCAGATCTGCTTGGCGTTATCCAAGCCGCTCACCTTATGGTATTCATCCCTGCAAAATGATGCTAGTAGAACAGTAGTAGCTTGTGCATTTTTGTGAATTTGCTCATTGATAAATATGGGACTATCAGTACTATCAAATTGCATTCCACTCTCTACTATCTCCCGTATGCTTGGATGGAGAGAGAACAAATGACTACGCATTTTGTGACTCCAAAATCCGTAGTCCTCTCCATCAAAGTGAGGAGGTTTCCCAAGTGGAATGGAGAGTAAATGAGCATTGGTACTTTGAGAAATACGGGAATAATCGAAAGAAAAATTAGAGTTAACCGTCTTCTTTTTCTCGTGGTCGTTGTCGTCGTTGTCCTTTTGGGAAGAAGAGGACTCGTCGCTCTCGTCGTAGTAGACGATCTTCTTGATGTGCCTCTTCTTCTTCCCTTCCTTCTTCTTTTGACTCGAGCCGGAGTCAGTAGCTTTGTCGTCCCTTGGCTCGTTGAAGATGGTCTCCTTCTCCTTATCATTGACCACCATCCCCTTTCCCTTAGGATCCATCCCTTCGGGCGATTAGTCCCTTTCTTGAAGAGAACGCCTCTGATACCAATTGAGAGCACCTAGAGGGGGTGAATAGATGATCCTGTAAAAACTTGAAACTTAATGCCACAAAACTTGATTAGGAGTTAGCACAATAAAGCCAAGTGGCTAGACAGGAGTTCTTGCAAGACACGATAACCACAAGAAGATCAACACAGATAGGCACAGTGGTTTATCCCGTGGTTCGGCCAAGTCCAACACTTGCCTACTCCACTTTGTGGCGTCCCAACGGACGAGGGTTGCAATCAACCCCTCTCAAGCGGTCCAAAGACCCACTTGAATACCACGGTGTTTTGCTTTGTTTTACTATATCCCGTTTGCAAGGAATCTCCACAACTTGGAGCCTCTCGCCCTTACAATTTGATGTTCACAAAGAAGCACGGAAGTAAGGCTGGGATGAGCAACGCACACAAGACACAAAATCAGAGCACCAACACGCACACAAGTCACAACTCGAGCTCACAACACAACCTGAAGAGTTCTCTACTCAAATGGAGCTCTAGTTGCTATCACAAAGAATTGAATGTGCGGAATTGGAGTCTTGGTGCTTAGGAATGCTTAGAGAATGCTTGGTGTGTTCCTCCATGCGCCTAGGGGTCCCTTTTATAGCCCCAAGGCAGCTAGGAGCCGTTGAGAGCATTCCAGGAAGGCAATTCTTGCCTTCTGTCACCTGGCGCACCGGACAGTCCGGTGCACCACCGGACACTGTCCGGTGCGGATTTCTTTCCTGTTTTAGCGCAACCGACCGTTGAAGATCTAGAGCCGTTGGCGCACAGGACACTGTCCGGTGCACACAGGACAGTCCGGTGCCCCCTTCGACCGTTGGCCTTCCACGTGTCGCGCGCGGATTACGCGGCCGACCGTTGGCCCGGCCGACTGTTGGCTCACCGGACAGTCCGGTGCACACCGGATAGTCTGGTGAATTTTAGCCGTACGCCGCCGATGAAACCCGAGAGCAGCCAGTTCGCCAGAGCCAGCCTGGCGCACCGGACACTGTCCGGTGCACCACCGGACAGTCCGGTGCACCCAGACTGCGCAGAGTCTTGGCTGCTCAGCCAAGTCTTTTCCAAATTGGTCTTTTCCTGTTTCTAGCACTTAGACACAATACATTAGTCTCCAAAACAATGTACTAAGTCTTAGAAACATACCTTTACTCTTGATTTGCACTTCTTAAGTTTTTGGCACAAATATTACTCAAAGCATTTGTGTGGAGCACTTAATCACCAAAATCTTATAGAAATGTCCCAAGGGTACATTTCTCTTTCAACGACGGTGAAGCAAACTACACCTCAGTTCCTCTAATTACTCAGCTAAGGGCGTCCCACTCCACCCTCATGGTTGCACTGTTTTCCCGGGCGGTCATCCAACGAACCAGTCCTTACGGAGAGGCACTCGAGAAACAGCTCGAGTCCCCTTAAATGTCACAGTACCATCATCATAATAAAAAGGGAAAACATCGTATCATAGATAATCTCATCATGTTCATTGATTAATGTGAAGAACTAGCATATAGCTAATCCAGAATAATCCAACCAAAATAGGTAGACAAGATAAACAAAAGCTAGTCAATCCTTAGGTATATACTGTGTAAATGCGGGGAGTGAATTATAAAAATGAGTAGGACATAGATGGGTCAAGGGACACTTGCCTTCACCAACCAGCTGCTGCTCAGGGTCTTCACCTGCAATTCCTTCGGGCTCCACCAACTGGTTGTTATCTATACGAGTTCAAACATACATTCCACACATTTAATATAAAAGAATAATACACCATACAATAGAATGTTATAAATAAACAGAAACTCGGCGTAGGGCTCACACCTACGACTACGCGAGAAAGAGAGAGTAACTGTCGAGGTTACGGTCGAAGAGCGATCACGTCACACGATTATAAATTAAAATACTCGTTTAAACAGAATAGTATTAATTTAGCCATCGCGTTTAGCATAGGATAAAGTCATGTTCCATGTTTAATTATTATGAACAGATAAAGGTAAATTAAAAAAGGATTGTCGCGCGGCGAAACACGCGACACAACACTTAAATTGAATTAAGAAATAAACAACTCGTCGCGCGACGGAGCGCGTAACGAGATACTTGCATTAATTATAAAGAGATGTTAAGCGTCGCGCGACGAAATGCACGACGGCATATGTCATCTAAACTGAATTTAAAACGAAACGTCGCGTGACTGGACGCGCGACGCCACACATTAAATAATCTGAAATTAAGACGAATCGTAGCGCGACGAAGCGCGCGACACAGCTCATTAATAAATATGAATTTAAAATGAATCGTCGCACGACGAAGCGCGCGACGCAGCACATTCATTAAACTAAATTCAAAACTAATTAAACCGAAAATCGATCGCCGCGAGCACTGGGGCTGCGCGCGCGGGAAAGCGTTGCGCGTGCCGGGGACACGCGAGACCACGCGAGTCACGCCGGGGGCGCACATCCGCGCCGAGGACAGGGTGGGCGCCGCTGGGGAGGGACAGAGCAGGGGCCGCGTGGGGGCACGCGCGAAGGGCCGCCAGGGCACGCGTGGGAGCGCCGCTAGGGGGCCACGAGGGGCGCGCGGGGAGGGCAGGGGAGGAGGCCACGAGGGGCGCCGCCGGGGGGCCACAGGGGAGCGCGTCGAGGGGTGCGGGAGAGCGCTGCCGGGGCCGCGAGGGGAGCGCACCGAGGGGCGCGGGGGAGCGCCGCTGGGGCCGTGCGGGACGCGCGCCAAGGTGACGCGCGAGGGCGCGCCAGAGGGGCCACGCGGGACGCGAGCAGGGGGGCGCGCGGGAGGAAGAAGAAGAGGAGGGGGAGGAGAAGACAGAGAGGGAGAGGGAGAGGGAGAGGGAAGGGGAGAGGGAAAGGGGAGTTCACCTCGGGGTCCAAATCCGGCGATCACCGTCTCCAAAACCTAGGGCACCATAAATGTCCGAACTTCAAGCTCGTGACTTTCATTTTGCGATTATTGGTTCAGTCTCGATTGCATTTATCAATGACCCGATAAGAGAGCTTCAAGCACTCATGCCTAGGACATTGTTTTGGATCCCTTTGCAATCTATAGAGGCAAGATAGGTGTCGACACATTTGTCTCCCACATTTAATAATGATCTTCGTCATTTCCCAAAACGAGAGATTCATTGTTCTGTATTCCCAGCACAATGATATTGTGCGCATTGCTAGGAATTTCATCATCAAGATGAACCTCTTCATGAGACAAATCACCATCAAGGTGAATTAATCGGAGGAGAGTTATCACAGACCATGTGAATCTACAATCAGAACATATGCTTTGACTAAGGCTGATGGATCATATTCGCAGGCGTCCCCGCGGAATAGATCAAATGCCAATAAGTCAAATGTGGATATGATATTAATCCCGGGTACATCCACATCTACATCAGGTAGAAGCATTCAAACCAATATGGTTAATCCTCAACGATTTCTGGCAAACTCCATATACACAGGGGTACACACTAAACGACAGGTTCAGTTTGGCTTTCGTGCGTTTTATAGAATATTGAGGCATTACACTTAGATGGGCACTCCTCCCCCTAATGCCGAAATGTTCTAAAAGCATACAGATAAAATCCCCAACCACAATCATCCAGTTGTGGCCAATGTATGCTATTGTGGTGATTTATTTGGGAAATCTTACGCACATTACAGATAGGGGTTTTATGCAGTGAGCTTTGGACTTAGATTGATGTAGTGGCATGAATACTACATATTTGTCCTTCAACGTGAAGGATTAGTCTCAACTTCCAGCAAGACATGCAACAACAAGGAGCTTTGTGGTTACAATTCTACAAACTTACTGTTATTATCACCAAATATACAGTCAATCATCAGGATTTAGACTGATACGCGCAACAATATGTTAGCCATAAAAACAAAATACTTTAGGGCTCATGCACACCATTTGTCGTTTGGAGCAAGTAGTTGACTTCAGATCTACAAGGACAATGACCATCAGGTCTAGCGCTCACAAGAACATTCATTGGTTGCATTGTGCTTTCAAGCACATAGGAGAATTTGCGCATATATAATGGTGGTAAAGTGCATGACATTAGGCCAATGCTGCCAAGCAGAGATTTTTATATGCATAGATGTATAGTCCAGCTCGTTTTTATCACTGCCCATGGTTTACCCAATTACTCATAATGTTCTGAAATTGGGTATCAATTTGTGCAACATTTTTAGGTATAATAATTTTGAGAGAGAACTTATAACAATAGTTAATTATTTGTGGTGTTGCCAGCAGGGCAAACTTTTCTCCTCATATTATATACCAATTTGTTCTATAAAGCATTATTTCGATCTCTTTGTTGTTCGGCAAAAAGAGAAGCTTTGGAATAGAACAGACAAGGCCAAGAATTCATTTTTATCTGGGAAAAATCACCATATAACTAGCTTTTCATGAAACAAATGATGATAACTGCTTGGCAAGAATGAAACAAGACTGGTATCCGCCTAGGATTCGTCTTCAACAACAGATATTACTGCTCTCATACGAAGAAATCATCAGGAGTAGAGAGCATATAACAGGTCTCTACAAGATCTTCATATTTCTATCACAAATTATCATCACTAGTAGTCTAGTGGTCAAGACATATGGCTCTTCTGGATCCGAGGACCAAGGACATGTTAATGTCTAATTTAGCTTCAAGCTCTGTGGTGATGTGGGATTTCATAGTTATTTGTCTACTCTTCTCACTTCTGGTAGATCAGAGATAGATAATGGTAAGCATGCCAAAGGGTGGAATTCAGTGTAGTTCGACTACATAAACCCCAGGTATGTGTCCATTCAGGAACGACCTTTACCATTTAGCTTATAGTGTATACCAAACTTATCAAAGGACTATACCGAGTCAATGCAGCGATTATAAGTATTTACAATTCTGAGAGATGTATGCAACACAAGCATAGAGGTCCTAGATAGAACGAGTAAAGTGGTTCGATAGGAACACACAATGGTTTTTCACACCAACATTGTGAAAAAAATTCTCAAAATAACCTCTCAGTATACTGCAACTTCGTGTTGCTAACGGTTACATGTCATTTTATCTCATAGTTTGCTTCATGTCATTCAGCGACAAAGAGAGCAATATGCTAACATCTGGTTGAGCAATATATGACTGAGACTTCTGGTCTTAAATTATTTGGTAAGGTCTTTTTGCTTACTAATAGAATCCCAATTTGTGATGTTTTTTATGCAAAAAAGGCTTTCATGCATTATATTATATATCTTCGGGTTACTTCGGGTAAAACTTTATGCATGAGGAGAGAGCAAAGAATTAACTTGTCTGTGTTTTATTGTATTTCAATTTAATTTCCCAGATTTCAAGCACTATAGAGCTTGATATAGTTGTTATGGCCACTTGGCGATATATATAAATATATGATGCCACACAACACAATCAAATAAAATATAGAGCTAAACAAAATTGTTTACGAAGGTTGTGCATAATGTGACTTTGGAGCTTGAACGACCCACCACAATCCACGTGAGTACAAGCTCTATCGTATCTGACGTCAACGCGTGTGTGGCCATCTGGGCTACGACAACGCAACAAGCCTCCATAACAAGCACAGCAGGCGCAGTTGTGGCTCGGTAATTGGGGTACGCGACAAGTCCACACAACGTGCGCAACAGACACAATTGTGGCTCGGTGATAACGACAGACGAATAGTGCCTACAGGGCATGCGAAAAATACGTGACTCGGCGATGCCGGTCCAACTCAACAGGAGTTGTCCGATTAAGCGAGAGTACAACATAGCAATCACATGACGCAACCAAGTTCTTACGACACAAATAATGCGTCGTGTTGCCAGGGCGCAGCCAATGCCATAGCTCAGCCGATTAAAAATGTAGTCTGATCGACGTGTCTAAGTATCCACTATATCATTTAATCGCTCAACGTGAGCCCAAAAGCTCAACGCAACACAAATATTTAGAGCAATTTGAGTATACACAATATAACCTTCACATGCATTTTAATAATTTTCTGCTAATTATTTATTACGGGAAATAATTATTAATGCAGAAAAAATGAACACCATAATGAACATAACACATAGGTGTAAAAGGCATTTTCTCATATTCAATCATACATTTTCTAATAATTATATACTGCGGGAAATAATTAATTAAGGTAGAGAAGACTATATAAAACATGCTTTATTCTATTTATTATTTGCAATAGAAATAAATAGAATAGATAATATGAAGCATGTATACAAATCAAAATTCTACGGAAGTTTATTAATTCCATAAGAATTTATGAAAAGAAAACTGTGTATATATAAATATAAAGCAGTCCATCTGGGGTATTATAGTATGACTAACCAGCGTCTCGAAAAGAAGCACGTAAGGCTTGACCTCCCTTGCCTCGAGTGGGTTCCACCAGTGGGCCCCACCACTTGGCATCCCGTGCGATCTATGCAAGACCAGTTCCTGCCCGGCTGCTGCGCGAGCACGCGAGAAGCGGTCTACCGATGTTGCAAGACCAGTTCACCGTTCTTTGCATGCACGAGATCACACATACGTGTGCAAGGATCAAGGGTACGGTGGGGGCTCTAGAGCTGCATGCGCATGCGCCATGCAAGCCATGCAAGGTTGGTTTCTTTATCACGTAAATGCAAGCTCACAACCGCTCCTTGCTTTTAGCTATCCATTTGACCAGGCTCTTTTTTTTTGCATGGCTGCATCTACTCAAAGCGGTCCAAGCGGCGCACCCCCTCATGGCATGAGTGAGCGCCCAGCGGTCAAAGGAAGTGACTCGTTCTTTTCTCCTGGAAAAACCAGATCTGGCCACGTCTCCACACGCTAGGACGTGGGCCAACTCACCGCCCACCCCGGCCACGACTGGCCCGACGCAGACGCTTCGTGCACAGCGCGGGCGTGACCTCCAACGGTGCGGGGAGTCCGAGTCGATCTCTACTGGAGATGGTGGAGCGACGGCGAGATCTCCAACAGGACAAGAAGGAGAGTGGGGAGCCAGGGAGACAGAGTGTTCGTCTAGGCGAGATCCCCACGAACGAATAGTAGATAAAAATCATACCGTTCGATTGTGTAGAGGGGAATCGAAGCCTCTCGCGTAGGAGAGTTCGGCTAGGCCGGAGACCTGCCGGATTGACGGTGAGTTGATGCAGATCTGATCTCGCAGCAACGTCGAGGTAGAGCATGCTGATAACGTATTGAGAATTACGTCACCACGGATCACCAGATCCGCTCCCTTCCCTCCCGTCAGCAGTAGAGGCGCGAGAAGCTGTAGAGAACTCGTCTCCCTTCCCAGAAGCACGACAGAGTAACACACGAGACACATGATATAGGGTTGGGCCTCTAGCCATTTCTCTTCTCTTACTTATGAGGTGGTGTACAGGTTCTTATATAGAGATGTGAGACCCCTTAGGGGCAAAGCAGGTATTTGCTCACATAACCCTAATTAGGGTTATTTAACACCCAGCTTGTCCTATGAGGCCTCTTCACACACCCAAGATATGGAAACTGGCCTATGACATCTGCTGTTCACGTAACATACATAACCAGTGCAAGAAAGCAATGCAAGAGCACAACAGGTGAGGCAGAACCTCCCAAGTTATTGGGCCCACATGCACCTGTCCTTGTCCCAAGGACCTCAAACGGCTATGCATGTGCACCAAACAACTTAACAGGATTTGTCCGAGTGTCCCAATGACCCCAGATAAACCACTTACCGCCAAGATCGCAGGATTAAGTAAACACAACTCACATACAAACACTTGCAGCGGAAATAAACTCTTTATTGCAAAATGATTACAAGTTTATCAAGATTTTATTATACCTCATCGGAGTGATTACAAAAGAAAGTGTTTCAAAAGAATTACACTTTAAAATGTTATAGAATATTTGTAAATTTGAAATACATGCTAGCTTAAGTGACAATCCTCGTTAAAGAAACTATAGGAGGGATATACTTATATAAGAAGGCCGAGCCCACCGGCACTTAGCACCATCCACAACAGAACAAAATTACAACCTGAAAAACAACAGGGAATAAAACCCTGAGTACGCAATTACTCAACAAGACTTACCCGACTAAAGAAAAGACTCTCAAGGGTATGCTGGTTTGTCGGGAATCAAGGTAAAGCTTATCAAATTTCAAAGACTCATTTTTGCAGAAAAGCTTACTAGTAGTGGATCCTTATGCCAAAATTTTACATCACAAGTTAAGTACTTTTCCTAGATTTGCCTAATCTAGAGCATTCACTTGTCCTATACTAACTTTCTTTTAAATCAAAAGTTTGTTTCGCTAGTTATCTACGATGAAGGGCAGCGATCCAGTCTTCATATCCGAGAAGTAACGGCGATTCGAATCGATTAATACCCAGCTGGGGATCTCCAACCACACGACATATGTAGCACTTAACCCTTGCATATGTCAACCATTCCCACGGATCCTCCACTACATGAACAGGTCCGCGCTACCCGGGAGCACATTACCCTACCATCCAGCCTCTTGCCAGGAGGGTAACTGCTACTCCCACCATCTCCCACGCCCAGTGCGCGGTTGTCTTTTCACGTATGGAATAGCCAGGTTCAGGCTTACCCATGACGAGGTATGTGGCCAGTTAAAATGTCCTAGATCATCAGGCCAACAATCGGTACGGTCCTTAATCGACACAGACGGGCGACCTTTTCTGCTCAACGTCTGGTCCCATTTTAAACTATTTCAAAAATTTGGCGCCTAACAGAGGGGCCATGCCTGGATAATGAATTTATCAACGTCTTGATGCCTTCATTATCCCAAGCCCATTTTCTTTTTTGTAAAAACATGAGTCATATATCAAAAATATGTTTCTTAATCTATCAGCAAGACTAAGCATCTCTAGCTTTTATAAAACGGGTGACAAGGTGTGGTAATCAACCTTTCAAGGATGGTAATGCATCAAGTGTTTAATCACTCAACTCCTATCACCTAATGCAGCATATAAGTGATAAAATTTTGTAAACACAAGGAAGGTGACAAATGCACCGGGGCTTGCCTGGGATAACACTATGTTAGTGTTGTTAGATGATGGCCACTTGACGATCAACTTTTATTCTGACACCCGCTTAGTCCATCTAGCTTCAGGATCATCGGCCGACATCGTCTTGTGGGTTGTTTTGATCCACACCCCTCGCTTCGCACGATTTTCAGCTAGCGTACCTAATTAGATGTACAATGCACATGTATAAACATAAGGAAGAATAACACAACATATTACACACAATAAATAATTAAGCACAATGACGAGGCGCTGCAACACTTGTGAGAAAATACTAGACGTCAACAAATGACTAAGTACAACAAGGACGACCACGGGTTCTAACCCAAACATCGAGAAACTTTAAACGAATACAAGTCCTATCGTACTTAGGTAGAGTATAATACAGAAGATTCATCCGATTAAATTCACTATAACTGGCTTCTAGGACTAACATATGGAGAGAAGCAAACTAACACATTTAACACAATTAGCCTAAACAGACTTATCAGCTAATTATTGAAATGCTACATTTATCTCTCGCATTATTATTTATACCACACATCGCTCATGCAGAACTAATTTAATTTTACTTCGTATTACTGATTTCACCATACTTACACAAATCTAAATAGTCGCAACTCATTTACATTCATCAAAGTATTTACCTCCTCCTTAACTCAATCAAGTCTAAAGCAAACATTTAGAAAGAACGAACTGACCATATATAACAAGGAATTTGGATAAACACTTCATATGCAACAAGTTTTCATCAATCAAGGATTGACTAATCCTTCCTAGACAAACAAAAATGACACCAAGAAATCAGTTTAACACATGCAGATTTTCTAGACAGCAGCACAGCGGTTAACGATTTTATTCATAAAACACAAAATATGCATCCAAAAATGGTAAACTAAGACTTTCTGGAAAGCCTAAGAAATCCTCTACAACTTTGGTATTATAATCACCATGAGATAAGACACTTAGAAAGGTCAATCAGAATTATACGATAATGTTGTCTAGATTTGGACAGAATTCGACTACTCACTTCAAAAATCCATAATCAGAGATGTAGACATCCAAAACATGTGATCCTAGACTTTTTAGAAAGCTAATAAAATTGTCTACAACTCATTTATAATCATCTCAAGGTGATTCAATGTGTATCGAAGTCAGTTAATTCAAACACACATTGCTGTCCACACTTCTGACAGATTCAAACATCACATTTCAAACAGCCATAACTTGACTTCTAGACCACCAGAAAGGGTGCTCCAAAAATTGTTGAAAAGCTTAAGAAAAGTACTACAATTCTTCTATAATTACTAAGGGCTAATTCTTAGTTTAATTTAGTCAAACAAGGCAATTTTCGAAATCAGTACAGAATCTGGACAGATTCGTATACTGTACTTGAAAAAATCATAACTCCTAAACTACTAAACCTATGGTCATGAAATTTTTACGCAAGCAAGATAAAGGAGTTATCTATAACTTTTCTATATAACACTTCTACAGAAAATATGATTTAATTCACTCAATTATTACCCCACAACAGAGAGGATGTGTGCAGCAAAATTTAACTCAGAGACAATCAAGTTCCCTAAGCGAGATTATGACAAACCAAATACGACATATCTACTTATTAACATAATAACCACATCACAGGCGAGGAGACACTTCAACATCACCTAATCTACCCACAATTATCACAATTAAAATACAAACAAGGAGATTCTTCCCTGCACGCTGAGGGGCAGCACACAGGCACGTCAAAAGACCTAGAAATCAATA
This sequence comes from Zea mays, assembly GCF_902167145.1. Lineage (NCBI taxonomy): Eukaryota > Viridiplantae > Streptophyta > Magnoliopsida > Poales > Poaceae > Zea > Zea mays. The sequence goes on from NC_050097.1 coordinate 147,883,442, forward strand.
CCTCGCACCCCTCCTACATAAAAGAAACCATCGTGACTAATATAGCTATTAATCTATTCATCAATTAAATTAGTCGTAAAAAAACAATGTGTCATACCACTACTAAGTTGACTCGGATGAAAGCAAAAACAGCGACGATCTAATGTTTAGACCTTTCGTCGAGCATATGTTGAGCGTCGCACTGGCCTCGCTTCTTCTCCATCAAAAAAAAACTAAATGTCTTCACATATCGTGATCAATACATCTATTCAATCCATCGATCTAATCAATTAACAAAAATAGCGAACTAGAGAACGATTACCGAACCAACTATAACTCCAAGCAAACGTTGACGATTTTGGTTCATGCCATTCACCGAACATCTAGCGAGCAGCGTGTTGGGGCTTTCTCCTCCATACACTCCTAGGATTCCTTTATCCCAAATCCACGCACATATACACATATATCAGCAAGGTACTAGCAAATTTGTGGGTACTAAGAACTAACAAGACAACACAAGAGATCTGGGGATTACTACAGCAAACAAAAATAACAGTGAGAGTGGGCAGTGAGGTTGAAGACCTGCACGGCGAACGTGTCTGGTGTGAGCACACGAGCCGAAACTAGAAGACGAAGGCGGGGTAAATCAGTGGAGCGGTTCGAGCTAGAAGATGTTGTGTTGGCGATGCTTCACAGACGAGGAGACTTGGAGCAGGGCACACGGTTCTAGTGTGTGCACGGCTGGAGGCGAGGTCGAAGTCGAGGACGCACGCCCGACGAGGAACAGGGAGGGGCGATGGCGAGCTGGGGCGCAGGGGTGAGCTCACATCTGGGGAGGTGAGGAGGGCGGCTGGAGATTGAGGAAGATAGAGGCTGGGCGGCTAGTGCTCCATGGGAAGGAAAACAGAGACCGAGGAGATGACGCCCAGGGCACTGGATAAGGCTATCAACCTGTTCAGCGGCGTGGAGAGGAGAAGAATGAATTTTCTTCATTTTTTTGTTAATAAAATATAATTATATCTCTGGTTTCTAGAATTAGGATTTTTGCGATGTGTGAACAGGCCGGACCAAAATTATATGGGTGATTGTATTTAGACAACGCTTGCTGAAGTTTGAAATTGGACAAAAATGTATCTGCGGGAACATATTTAATTTTTTTGCCTTAATGAACAGGGAAACGGATTAATTACGAATACACGGTCTCAGCTCCAATTATCTCGGTCTAGTTTAGTTTTGCATCAGTACTTTTGTCATCGAGGTCTAATATTATTTGTTGGGGACAAATTCATACGACGGAGTTGACCCTCCAAAGTTGCAGCCAATGACACTAATTAATTCTAAATAGACAAGAGACTCGAGACTTGGTTTAACCAGACATAGTAAAATTTCGTGATGCATTTGATTTCCCCGCCACAGATAACTTGCTGAAGAAATAGTTTCTAATTTATTAACCATGTGCACGATTTCTGGGTTGACGAGCACTGTCCAAATTAAAAAAAATGTGGATACGCCGTAAATCCACATTCACCTACTCGTGCGCCGACTGGCTCAGGAGGTAATTAAAATTTCAAACTTGTGAAACATTTGAGATAGTCCAAGTAAATAAAGGTGAAAATGACGCCAAACTCAGGATAGGCTAAGAAAATTAAGACATAGGGACCTTTATTCTTACCGACATTCCAAGCTTAAGTTCATCGTCTCTGTCGAACAGAAGGTAAACATCAGGGGTGTTACAACCCTCCCCCCTTAAAAGAATCTCGTCCCGAGATTCAGAACGAAATACTTTTAAGAGTAGATAGGCGTGTAACCCCGTCCATATCAGTGATAGCATAAGGCTGTTCCAAGCAGAGGCGGGGGTCTCAGGATGTTGTTTCTCTAGTGGGTATAGCATGTATCACTTTTAAGCTGATTAGAGATTTCAATAAGAGAGACGATATCTAACAGAAGAAGTCATAGGGTTCCATATGTGCAGTCACTACCAGGGTCAAGAGAAAAGAGATCACAAATCAAAAAGGTGATTAATTGATTTTTTTTATCACACAATTAGACACAGATGAGTTTTGATTTTTATGGAGATTTCTAAATTGGTAGTGAATTCGTTAAAGAGCACATTAAAGCGGTATGCTCCCTGATCCAATAGAGATGACAGATGTTGCTTGAGTATTTCACACACAACATAGAAATTGTTTCAAGGGAGAGGTCTACGAAAGATAACATATCAATGTAGTTCCATAATGGATCATGACTAGAGACCTTGATACCAGCATCCGACAAGTAGCACAGTCCCGTGTGCGCATTCACAGGGAGCTCTCAGATTCGCTGCGGCACCATAAGTCCTTAACCATGACACCATCACCGAACTGGCACCAATAAAGAATCTCACGTGGCAAAACTAGACATTGTGCCAAGATAACACATTGATATAGTTTCATAATGGATTACAACTACTAACCGCGATACCAGCGCGTGCCGAGCAACACAACCGTGTGTGCGCGCGCACAGAAGGCCCCCGGTTTCGTCGCGGCACCGTCAGTTTTAGTCATAACACCATTACCAAACATAACCAATAAGAAATCTCACGCGACACAAATAGACTGAGCCAAGATGACAATATACAAAAGAGACTCCACCTGTAAGAATGATTACAAGTAGAGAGTCAAATAGATCATGACCCGATGAAGTGAACACGATACAGCCAAAACCGAAAATTGGTTGATAAGGGAGTACGATGGGAGACTGTTACTTTAGCCCCAAGCATATTTCTATGTCCATTGCAGAGATTATTCATGTCAATAATTAGCGTCCAATAAGATATGGAAGGGAAACAATCATAAGATTAAATTGATAAGCCTTCGAGAGATATGAAAAAAATCAAAGGCATTAAATTCAAGAAAATGATTGGGCACTGCTTTCCTAGGTTGGACTGAGAAAGCAACAAGATGATCCTGATGGAGACGCAAACTGACATAGAGATATCAGCTTGCACCAACCGAACAAAGGTATGTTTTAGGATGAAAATATAACCATAAGAGCTACAAGTTGGCTGTTAAGATCAGGGACTCGAGATTATTATTATTTTTTAAAGTTTGAGTGCATCTTAGGTCCAATAAGGGGATTACCTAAACATCTATTTATATGACCTTGATCACAAAGTAACGATGGAAAAATTTAGACTCATCCAATGGAAAAATTTTAGGAAATTAACATCGATTTGGGTCATGGCTCCTAGATGAGGACATGGCCAAATTTTTAGTTTACACAAACATACCACCAACATTCTACCGGCACAAACACACCAGAACAAACACAAGTTGGACTAGTGGTCAAACTAAGAAGAACCATAGGCCACATAAATACATGTCTAAAGGACCCAACAAATAAGACTAGAAATTTGCTTATAGGATAGTAATGCTTCACACATTTTCCAATTATTTATTATCGGAATAAAGATGAGGGAAGCACGTTCGTTCACAATCACCAATTATTAGAATAAAGGTGAGAGAAGCTTATTTGTGCACAAACGACAAACACAATGCAACAATCAGGATGCATGCTCGTCCTATTCGTTCACGAATTTCGCCAATATAATGTGGCAATAGCGTTATATATCGGTGGCATATCTACGTTCTCTCTCGGTATATTGCTAGTCGTCAGCTACACATACGGGTTCGAAGTTAGTGTACCTGTAGAAAATTTCCATCACAGCCCATTTCCCAATGATGCAATTCACACATGACAGTTTATCACAGTTTATACTCCATATATTTCTATATGGTGGCCAGCTCCTCATTAAGCGCCGAGCCACGCATAGGCGCCGCTGCCACACTTTAACCACAGGGCAACCCATTATGGTAACTCACCTTCTTACCTGATCGTAGGTGCGTCATTGCAAGTACATTACATTTCTCAGTAGTCCCATGTCGTAGTCCCATGTCTGTATGCCCAAACACATCCATGGGGTACTGAATCCACAGATAAGTAATTACTCCACATCGCAGCCTTCATATATACATATGTGTAACATGTATATAATCAAGCGCTTTCTATACTCTCCCCTAGACCGACGTTTGTTCGGTCATGCTCTCACATCTCACCTTACCTGAGCGTCGAGTCATTCAAAACTGAATGGCCTCAAAAATAACATTACACATGTATGCAATATTCCCCCCAGTTGTGGGTTAGTGTTTTGAACTAAGCCACCTGATAGTCCTTAATTTAGGGCTTAATAGAGGATGTCGCTAGCATTATAGTTTTTCAAATCTATTTTTCAAAACCAAACAATGTGTTTAGTTGAAAATAGATTTTTGAAACCAAAACTTTGTTTTAAAAATATGTATGTGATTGTATTATACTTAATTCAGCTCTGATACCAGCTGAGGCAGAACCTCCCAAGTTATTGGGCTCACATGCACCTGTCCTTGTCCCAAGGACCACAAACGGCTATGCATGTGCACCAAACAACTTAACAGGATCTGTCTGAGTGTCCCAATGACCCCGGATAAACCACTTACCGCAGAGATCGCAGGATTAAGTAAACACAACTCACACACAAACACTTGCAGCGGAAATAAACTCTTTATTGCAAAATGATTACAAGTTTATCAAGATTTTATTATACCTCATCGGAGTGATTACAAAAGAAAGTGTTTCAAAAGAATTACACTTTAAAATGTTATAGAATATTTGTAAATTTGAAATACATGCTAGCTTAAGTGACAATCCTCATTAAAGAAACTATAGGAGGGATATACTTATATAAGAAGGCCGAGCCCACCGGCACTTAGCACCATCCACAACATAACAAAATTACAACCTGAAAAACAACAGGGAATAAAACCCTGAGTACGCAATTACTCAGCAAGACTTACCTGACTAAAGAAAAGACTCTCAAGGGTATGCTGGTTTGTCGGGAATCAAGGTAAAGCTTATCAAATTTCAAAGACTCATTTTTGCAGAAAAGCTTACTAGTAGTGGATCCTTATGCCAAAATTTTACATCATAAGTTAAGTACTTTTCCTGAATCTAGATTTGCCTAATCTAGAGCATTCACTTGTCCTATACTAACTTTCTTTTAAATCAAAAGTTTGTTTCGCTTGTTATCTACGATGAAGGGCAGTGATCTAGTCTTCACATCCGAGAAGTAACGGCGATCCGAATCGATTAATACCCAGCTGGGGATCTCCAACCACACGACATATGTAGCACTTAACCCTTGCATATGTCAACCATTCCCACGGATCCTCCACTACATGAACAGGTCCGCGCTACCCGGGAGCACATTACCCTACCATCCAGCCTCTTGCCAGGAGGGTAACTGCTACTCCCACCATCTCCCACGTCCAGTGCGCTGTTGTCTTTTCACGTATGGAATAGTCGGGTTCAGGCTTACCCATGACGATGTATGTGGCCAGTTAAAATGTCCTAGATCATCAGGCCAACAATCGGTACGGTCCTTAATCGACACAGACGGACGACCTTTCCTGCTCAACGTCTGATCCCATTTTAAACTATTTCAAAAATTTGGCGCCTGACAGAGGGGCCATGCCTGGATAATGAATTTATCAACGTCTTGATGCCTTCATTATCCCAAGCTCATTTTCTTTTTTGTAAAAACATGAGTCATATATCAAAAATATGTTTCTTAATATATCAGCAAGACTAAGCATCTCTAGCTTTTATAAAACGGGTGACAAGGTGTGGTAATCAACCTTTCAAGGATGGTAATGCATCAAATGTTTAATCACTCAACTCCTATCACCTAATGCAGCATATAAGTGATAAAATTTTGTAAACACAAGGAAGGTGACAAATGCACCGGGGCTTGCCTGAGATAACACTATGTTAGTGTTGTTAGATGATGGCCACTTGACGATCAACTTTTATTCTGACACCCGCTTAGTCCATCTAGCTTCAGGATCATCGGCCGACATCGTCTTGTGGGTTGTTTTGATCCACACCCCTCGCTTCGCACGATTTTCAGCTAGCGTACCTAATTAGATGTACAATGCACATGTATAAACATAAGGAAGAATAACACAACATATTACACACAATAAAGAATTAAGCACAATGACGAGGCGCTGCAACACTTGTGAGAAAATACTAGACGTCAACAAATGACTAAGTACAACAAGGACGACCACGGGTTCTAACCCAAACATCGAGAAACTTTAAACGAATACAAGTCCTATCGTACTTAGGTAGAGTATAATACAAAAGATTCATCCGATTAAATTCACTATAACTGGCTTCTAGGACTAACATATGGAGAGAAGCAAACTAACACATTTAACACAATTAGCCTAAACAGACTTATCAGCTAATTATTGAAATGCTACATTTATCTCTCGCATTATTATTTATACCACACATCGCTCATGCAGAACTAATTTAATTTTACTTCATATTACTGATTTCACCATACTTACACAAATCTAAATAGTCGCAACTCATTTACATTCATCAAAGTATTTATCTCCTCCTTAATTCAATCAAGTCTAAAGCAAACATTTAGAAAGAATGAACTGACCATATATAACAAGGAATTTGGATAAACACTTCATATGCAACAAGTTTTCATCAATCAAGGATTGACTAATCCTTCCTAGGCAAACAAAAATGACACCAAGAAATCAGTTTAACACATGCAGATTTTCTAGACAGCAGCACAGCGGTTAACGGTTTTATTCATAAAACACAAAATATGCATCCAAAAATGGTAAACTAAGACTTTTTGGAAAGCCTAAGAAATCCTCTACAACTTTGGTATTATAATCACCATGAGATAAGACACTTAGAAAGGTCAATCAGAATTATACGATAATGTTGTCTAGATTTGGACATAATTCGACTACTCACTTCAAAAATCCATAATCAGAGATGTAGACATCCAAAACATGTGATCCTAAACTTTTTAGAAAGCTAATAAAATTGTCTACAACTCATTTATAATCATCTCAAGGTGATTCAATGTGTATCGAAGTCAGTTAATTCAAACACACATTGCTGTTCACACTTCTGACAGATTCAAACAGCCATAACTTGACTTCTAGACCACCAGAAAGGGTGCTCCAAAAATTGTTGGAAAGCTTAAGAAAAGTACTACAATTCTTCTATAATTACTAAGGGCTAATTCTCAGTTTAATTTAGTCAAACAAGGAAATTTTCGAAATCAGTACAGAATCTGGATAGATTCGTATACTGTACTTGAAAAAATCATAACTCCTAAACTACTAAACCTATGGTCATGAAATTTTTACGCAAGCAAGATAAAGGAGTTATCTATAACTTTTCTATATAACACTTCTACAGAAAATATGATTTAATTCACTCAATTATTACCCCACAACAGAGAGGATGTGTGCAGCAAAATTCAACTCAGAGACAATCAGGTTCCCTAAGCGAGATTATGACAAACCAAATACGACATATCTACTTATTAACACAATAACCACATCACAGGCAAGGAGACACTTCAACATCACCTAATCTACCCATAATTATCACAATTAAAATACAAACAAGGAGATTCTTCCCTGCACGCTGAGGGGCAGCACACAGGCACGTCAAAAGACCTAGAAATCAATACCTCGCACCCCTCCTACATAAAAGAAACCATCGTGACTAATATAGCTATTAATCTATTCATCAATTAAATTAGTCGTAAAAAAACAATGTGTCATACCACTACTAAGTTGACTCGGATGAAAGCAAAAACAGCGACGATCTAATGTTTAGACCTTTCGTCGAGCATATGGTGAGCGTCGCACTGGCCTCGCTTCTTCTCCATCAAAAAAAAACTAAATGTCTTCACATATCGTGATCAATACATCTATTTAATCCATCGACCTAATCAATTAACAAAAATAGCGAACTAGAGAACGATTACCGAACCAACTATAACTCCAAGCAAACGTTGACGATTTTGGTTCATGCCATTCACCGAACATCTAGCGAGCAGCGTGTTGGGGCTTTCTCCTCCATACACTCCTAGGATTCCTTTATCCCAAACCCACGCACATATACACATATATCAGCAAGGTACTAGCAAGATTGTGGGTACTAAGAACTAACAAGACAACACAAGAGATCTGGGGATTACTACAGCAAACAAAAATAACAGTGAGAGTGGGCAGTGAGGTTGAAGACCTGCACGGCGAACGTGTCTGGTGTGAGCACACGAGCCGAAACTGGAAGACGAAGGCGGGGTAAATCAGTGGAGCGGTTCGAGCTAGAAGATGTTGTGCTGGCGATGCTTCACCGACGAGGAGACTTGGAGCAGGGCGCACGGTTCTAGTGTGTGCACGGCTGGAGGCGAGGTCGAAGTCGAGGACGCACAGCCCGACGAGGAACAGGGAGGGGCGATGGCGAGCTGGAGCGCAGGGGCGAGCTCACATCTGGGGAGGTGAGGAGGGCGGCTGGAGATTGAGGAAGATAGAGGCTGGGCGGCTAGTGCTCCATGGGAAGGAAAACAGAGACCGAGGAGATGACGCCCAGGGCACTGGATAAGGCCATCAACCTGTTCAGCGGCGTGGAGAGGAGAAGAATGAATTTTCTTCATTTTTTTGTTAATAAAATATAATTATATCTCTGGTTTCTAGAATTAGGATTTTTGCGATGTGTGAACAGGCCGGACCAAAATTATATGGGTGATTGTATTTAGACAACGCTTGCTGAAGTTTGAAATTGGACAAAAATGTATCTGCGGGAACATATTTAATTTTTTTGCCTTAATAAACAGGGAAACGGATTAATTACGAATACACGGTCTCGGCTCCAATTATCTCGGTCTAGTTTAGTTTTGCATCAGTACTTTTGTCATCGAGGTCTAATATTATTTGTTGGGGACAAATTCATACGACGGAGTTGACCCTCCAAAGTTGCAGTCACTGACACTAATTAATTCTAAATAGACAAGAGACTCGAGACTTGGTTTAACCAGACATAGTAAAATTTCGTGATGCATTTGATTTCCCCGCCACAGATAACTTGCTGAAGAAATAGTTTCTAATTTATTAACCATGTGCACGATTTCTGGGTTGACGAGCACTGTCCAAATTAAAAAAAATGTGGACACGCCGTAAATCCACATTCACCTACTCGTGCGCCGACTGGCTCAGGAGGTAATTAAAATTTCGAACTTGTGAAACATTTGAGATAGTCCAGGTAAATAAAGGTGAAAATGACGCCAAACTCAGGATAGGCTAAGAAAATTAAGACATAGGGACCTTTATTCTTGCCGACATTCCAAGCTTAAGTTCATCGTCTCTGTCGAACAGAAGGTAAACATCATGGGTGTTACAACAGGTATGCAAACTGCGCTCTCTTTTTTTCCTTTTCGCGCGTCAGGAGTGCTCGAATGTGACAGCAGACGGCACAGACGACTCGGAGAGCTGCAGCAAGAACAACAGCCTAAACCCTAAACAACCCCTCCTCAGATCACCTCGGACTTGGTCACTCGGAGCAGCAGCAAACATGGCGAGCCAGTTGGACCAAGCTTCACAACAGCGGCCACAGCAACTTCAGCACAAGGTAGGCATTTCATTCTGTGATGCTCATGCAGTCATGCAGCTAATAGGGCTATTCACAATGGGAGTTCCGTGGCACTCTTTCCAACACTGACACGTCATTATAAGTGCTATAAAATTATGAATGAAACTGTCTCTCAATGCAATATTTCACGTCACTATTTCATAGGCTAACATACCAATTAAATGTCGCAACTCAATGGCCAATATAAGTTAGTAAATTATGTGAATATAAAACAAATCACTCACAATTGAGGTTTCACATGGTTTTTAAGATCTTGGAAATGAGTTGATATGGTTTCATCCTCATAAACTCAATACTCTTAAATGCTATGCCATGTCACCAAAAAATCTGATGTGACACAATATTAAATGTGCATGAAACCACCATTGAGAATAGCCTAAGCTAGATACATGCTCCTGTTGGTAGAAAAAACTCATTTTCCAAGGGCATTTATGATCTTGCTGCTCTTAAGATCACCAATCCCAACATGTTAGGTGAATCTTCTGGGCCCTATAGAAATAGCGACAATTTCTTTCTACTTGCTTCTTCCATTGTGCTTCTTGGACTAGACTAGTATTGTTAGATACTTAGATTAGGGATGAAAACAGACGGAAAACCCCTCTCCCGTTTCCGTATCTGTATTTTATCATCGGAAACGAGATCGGGTCCAGAATAGTCGGGAATGGAAACGGGAACGGGATAAACGGAATTGTGAAAACAAACGGAAACGGAATACTAACGAAAACTCATAATTTAATACAAATAGAAATGGTATTGATATTTGACTAGTGATTGATTGGTAGCACAATAACATAAAACAAATGGAGGCAACATTCTATGGTAGTTTGGTTGCTAATAGTGTACATTTAGCTACATCCGATGTTGTTTAACACTTTAGACCATTTGTCATTGAAAAGAGTCGATGGTTACAATGGCCACTTGTGCTATAACTTATCACCTAAAGATAAAAACGGGATCTCGCAAAAACGAACGGAATAAACACTCACGTTTCCGTCTTGTTTCCATATTTTTCCGTAAATATAGAAACGGTCGGAACAAATGTAGAAAACGGCACGGGTTGGGACGGAATGTTACCCATCCGTTTTCAACCCTAATTTAGATGATCTGAAAAAGAATTTGTTTTAGTCGAGCTTTATATAATGATGATGATGGACATCTTCCAGCAAAAAAAATAGTAGTTCATCTAAACCAAGAACTAGTCAATCTATAACAGCGGCATTGTGCTATAGGGTGTGGATAAGAGTGGGTGGATTCCATCAAATGCACACATGTGTTTTTTCATTTCAACTCGGATCCTACTATATATTTTTACACCCTAGGATGAACAGAAACGTTGTTGATTGATTTCTCCTTTAGAGATGTTTGGTAACTAGGGATCACGGGGATCTATGGGGGACTGGTTTCGTGACTAGTCCCCCATTTGAATAGCAAGGGGATTTCTTTTCTATGTATCCCTTCATGATCACTGGTCACCAAATCAGTCCTTATTGTGCAATTGTGCTAAGGCTTACTAATTTTACATGTTCATGTCTGCTTTGGTACGCAGAATATGGCTAAAGTTCCACACCAAGAGCTGGCAACACACTCGATCCAAAGGTATTTTCTCTATTGCTTATTGCAGCTACATTTTTACAGTAATCCATATTTATCACGGTGCTGCAGCTTACAATCGTGAAGCTGCAAGCAAGAGCCGGCTGCGAAAGAAGGTAATCCATATTTCGTTTTTTTGCCAATGCACATAGGCTTACATTCAGCAGCTTGAGAGCTGTAGGCTGAAGCTTTCTCAGATGGAACAGGACATGCAGCGAGCCCGTTCGCAGGTTCACTTTCTACCACTTCTGGTTTTCTGCCTGCTGAACTGTAACCGGACACCTGAGGTTCTGAATCAGTGAAAATCTAAACTTGTGTGTCCTGTTCTTTCAGGGCATCTTTCTTGGAGTAAGCACCATGCAGTTCCTACGTCAGTCCCCTATCTTTATTTGATTTAGAAAGAAGTGCCCAACCTCTAGTTGTTGAAGGTAGTATTCAATAATGAATGGACAAATTCAAGGCTTATTAAAAATATTAATTCAAGAGTGAGCTGTACAGGCATGCTAAATTAATACCAAGACGTGCCCTACTAAATCAGCAGGGAATGGAGCGCTTTTGTTCGAACCAGAAATGAGTCGGCGGACTGTCCGGCCCTGAGGCCGGACGGTCCGCGGTCCGGACGGTCCGCGCCTGTGGGCCGGACGGTCCGCGCGTGCGCAGAACAGATTAGGGTTCCGAGTTTTGTGCTACGGTTGTTAGCTATATTCGCGGGATTAGCTCGGAATCAGTTGTGTAAAGGGTCCAGCCCCCCTCCTCTATAAATAGAGAGGTCTACGGCCGATTTGTAATCAACAACAATCGAATCAATACAACTTTTATTCGCATTTTATCCTAGGAGTAGTTCTAGTCTAGTTTAGGTTTAGCCTCTCAATCCCCAAATTCTCCGCCTCTCCTCGACTCTACGTCGATTAGAGGAGTCTAGGTCGGTCTACCCGAGCCTAGACACCACCTAGGATCTCTCCTCCCCGACGGGGTCCCTCCTGGGAGCGAGATCCAGGCGCCGCCGGCGACTTCCGCCGCCTCTGCGTACGCGCGGACCGTCCGGCCCCAGGGCGCGGACCGTCCGGCCGTCAGGCAGAGAAGCCCTAGCCGCGCACCAGGCCGCGGACCGTCCGGCCCCAGGCCGCGGACAGTCCGCCCCTGCGCAGAGAGTACCACCGCGCCTCGCACCAGGCCGCGGACCGTCCGGCCCCGCGCGCGGACCGTCCACCCCTGTGCAGAGAGCACCACCGCCGGTTCTTCTTGAGTATTTGGCGCTCCGAAAAGGCGTCAACATACTTTTTGGCGACTCCGCTGGGGAAAACATATCTAAGCTTATCAAATCGGCCCTCAATGGCCGGTTCAAGGGATAGCTCTGATATTTCTCCAAGCAACATCATAGAGCCGACTTGGGAAACCTTGCCGGCTGACGAGCAGCTCCAGTTTGAGGAGCACAAGGAGCGGATGATCCAGGAGGCGAAAGCAAAGTTCTTGGCCAACTTCAAAGTGGACAGGAACAACAAGGTCGTCCGACATCGGGCGACGGATCCGGCTTCGCTCCAACCCACGCCAGATATCCCCAATGTAAGTAATACCAACAATCTGCAATCTCTTAGAAATTATGTAGAAGATCAGCGTGAACAAATGCAGAACATCATAGGGGGTATGCAAAGCGATCTTAAGAGACTAGTACGTGCATTTGATAAATCTAGTACCGCAAATTTTCCTTCGCACGAGGTTGAGTTAGGAGATAACGCGTGTAACACATCGGCTACAGGTTGTCACGACCAGTCACAACCCCTTTATGGGATGCCGATGGACACATACCCTAAGCAACCGCAAATCGGCAGCAAACCAGCCGATCTGCACATGCCCGGACCGTCCGCACGTGAGCGCGGACCGTCCGGGCCAGCAACAGTCGGGCCTAGTTTTAATGAGTTACCTAGATATGCGCCCGAGCTACCACACACGGCACAGAACCCAAACTACCCAGTCGGACGGTCCGCATACAACGACGGACGGTCCGCATATAACCACGGACGGTCCGGGTACGTATCCGGACAGTCCGTGCATGAGTCTTTTGAGGAAGATTATTACATGAACCCTCGCCCGTCCCAGCAACACTTCCCATCACACTATGCGATGCACCAGCCCATTAATTCAGGATCTAAAGCCCAGGAAAGCTTTCCGGCCCCACCTAGAAGGCCGGAAAGCAACGATCAAACCTATGACCCATATAGGGCAAATGAAAATGCACCACGTAACTCAAACCAATGGGGGGAAAGACAACGTGCTAATGTCCAGCCAACCCCACCTATGTTTGACCAGAGAGCCGGTGGTCTCGCACCGGCTGCCATTGATATAGTAAGGGAAGAAATAGCCGGGGCGTTCCGAGATAAGCTCGGAGTAAGCATGGTCCCTGGGGGGCAATCATATCGGAAACCTTATGACAGCCGATTTGATCACCACCCATACCCACAGGGAACCAGGATACCCGAATTCGCAAAATTTTCGGGTGATTAAGGGAAAAACACACGTGAACATATAGGCTAGTTCTTAGCACAATTGGGAGAATTGGCCGACACAGAGGCGTTTCGCGTACGTTTATTTTCATTATCGCTAACAGGAACCGCGTTTGCATGGTATGCCACTTTACCTCCTAATTCCATTTCATCATGGGGGGATCTAGAACAAAAATTTCATAATCATTTTTTCTCCGGTGACTATGAGTTGGATTTGGTAGATTTAGTGTCGTTGCGACAGACAAAAGATGAATCGGTTAATGATTACATCCGGAGATTCCGAGATACAAGAAACCGATGCTTTCAAATTCATTTAGCAGAGAAACAGCTAGTAGGGTTAGCCTTTAATGGTCTGCGGTATTATTTAAAAGAAAGATTAGAAGGCATCCAATTCTTTACACTAGCACAATTACACCAGAGAGCTTTGGCTTGTGAAAGCCGAAGCAAAGAAACTGCTAAAACAATTCGTCACAACGTACATGTAGTAGAATGCGACCAAAGTAGCTCAGAAGACGAATCAGCAGAGGTGTATGCTGCTGAAATGGTTTGGCCAAAGCAGGCCAAATCTTCGGCTTGTGCCTCCTTACAGCCGGTTCAAAAGAAACGGCAAGAGGAGGTTAAGTTTACATTTAATGTTGGTAAATGTGATAGAATATTTGATGAATTATTTAAAAATGGCAACATTAAAATAAATCACATTGTTCCATCCGCCGACGAGCTAAAACGTCGTGCATATTGCAAGTGGCATAACTCATTTTCTCATGCCACTAATGATTGTAATGTATTCCGTCGACAGATTCAATCGGCCATTAACGAAGGACGATTGAAATTTCAGGAAATGCAGGTGGATACAGAACCCTTTCCGATGAACATGATTGACTTCGAGGGCAAGAAAGTCCTAGTTCGGCCAAACACAGCCGATAAAGACAAAGGCAAAGAGACAATCATCGGCAATGCTAAAGAGGCCAATGGGGATCGTAAAGTTTCTTGCAGGAAAGTGGTGGCCGAGAAGACTCCCGATGGAGGGGAGACCCTAAAGGTAACCATCACAGCCTCCAGTGCTGGGGGGCAAGCGCAGACAGGGAGACAGATGCAGGAGCCCGTGCTGCGTATCTCGGACGGTCCGGCACGTAGGCGCGGACGGTCTGAGACCCCACCGGACGGTCCGGAGAGCTCCGGCGGACAGTCCGGCCATACTCAGGACTCGCAGCGACCACGTACCTTCAAACCACGACGACCAGAGATAGGTACGTGGAAAACAAATACATTTAAAGCAGCTGGTCGGCTGATCAAGCCTGGCCCAACTTTCGATCATTTGTTGTCTAAATATGTGAAAAAGAAGGCCGGCCCCAGTGACCGGCCACCGAAGCGACCCCGCTCACCCATTCATGAGCAACGTCAGGTCAGGCCGATTGGACCACCTCACCAATCGGAAGAAATGAAAGGTCCTATTGTACAATTGAGACCTAACATGCCGACATGGACCCCTCCACCTCCTTATCCATCTATGCCATATCCATACGCATACTTACCTCCACCATATGTCCCAAAACAAATGTGGGACATGCCACCATATCCATTTGGGATGCCACAGTACCCCGCCTGGGGGGCACCCCAGACGTCCGTTTTTGATAGGTTGGCGCCGCCAGTACAAGACCGATTGAGCGCTGCTGAATCAGGTCACCAGGCACAGGCCCAACAAGATTGCCGGACTACTCGGCCTCCTAGGCCGACCAATCCGGCAGGGGGGCATATGCCTGTAGCAACTCAAAAAACAACAAAAAAGGACATCATCAAAATAGGCACCGCAGATGTTGTCATACAGGGAGACAATAAAGGGCCGATGATTTTCGGCGAATCGGCCAACACAACCGAAAAGGATACGGCTACCATCAAAACAGCCGATCCAAAATACTCCATGCCTCGATGGTGCCCAGCGGGATTGACACGATCTCAAAAGAGAAAATTACAGCGCCTAAGAGCAAAGGAGAGCCAGGAGAAGGAGGCAGAAAAGACATTCAATGACACACATCCACTATACCCGCCACCGCAAAAGAAATGGAGACCGAAGGCCGTTGAGAAAAAACAAACGGCCACAGAAATAGAAAGTCAATCTGCACCAGGCGCGGACCGTCCGGCCCCTGCGCGAGGACCGTCCGCCGTTCACCAGGAAGTCTCTGGACAACCTGCACCAGGCGCGGACCGTCCGGCCCCCACGCGCGGACCATCCGCCGTTCAACAGGAAGCCTCCAACGACACGACAACATCAATGGAAGAGGACGACCTGCTGGGAGAAGACCTGGTCGACTACGAGGCTTCTCCAGAACGCCCAGGTATGGATGTAAATGTTATCACATTTTCTGCCGATTGTACTATTATCAGCGACGATGAACCTGTTGTTGCCCAGTTTGATTTTGGTCCTAAAGAAGCCGCCTTTACTAAACCAAAAGAATCGGTAAATCATTTAAAGCCGCTCTTCGTGCGCGGCCACATTGATGGGATACCGATTGCTAAGATGTTGGTAGATGGAGGGGCGGCTGTAAATCTAATGCCTTATTCGTTATACAGAAAATTAGGTAAACAAGACGACGAACTTGTCAAGACCAACATGACCCTCAGCGGTGTTGGAACTGATAGTTCGATCAAAGCCAGGGGAGTCACGTCCGTTGAATTAACCATCGGGACTAAGACCCTTGCTGCTGCATTCTTCGTCGCTGATGTAGAAGGAAATTACAGTTTAATCCTAGGTAGAGATTGGATTCACGCCAATCAATGTATACCTTCTACATTACATCAAATGCTGATACAATGGGTAGGCGATGATATAGAACAAGTACATGCTGATGTATCGGCCTGCATCGCTGTGGCCGATGCCCCTGTACTCTGGACGTATGAGACCGCTACATGTCTCACAGGAGTAGACTTTTCTGATTATCAATTCATAAGTATAGATAAGAAAGGTTTCATTCCTGTAATGCTAGAGCCGATAGAAAATCGGCTAAATCCTAAATAAAGTTAAATGATGAATACACACAAAGTTCATGAGTCTTTGGTCACGGACAGCTCGGCCGCCAAGGCCGGATGGTCTGGTCTTTCACAAAAGAGTTCGGACTTTAAGACCGAACATCTACCACAACGAAAAGACAGCATTACGGATGATCCGGTCCCCGAGACCGGACAGTCCGCCATCACACAAAGATCATCTGATTCCTCTGTGGGGGACATGATAGAGGAATTCAGAGATCTTGATAAACTAGGACAGGAGTTTACATCGGCCGATCCTTTGGAGGAGATTGACATAGGAGATGGTAAAACTCCAAGGCCGACTTTTGTAAACAAGACCCTGGAGACCGATTCTAGAAATGAGATGATCGGTCTATTAAAGACATATTCAGATTGCTTTGCTTGGAATTATACTGAGATGCCTGGATTAAGCCGAGAGATCGTAGAGCATCGGCTGCCTATTAAATCTGGTTTCAGACCTTTCAAGCAAAAAGCTAGAACATTTCGTCCAGATCTTCTCCCACGCATCAAGGACGAAATCCACCGGCTGCTAGAAGCTGATTTTATCAGACCTTGCAGATACGCAGAGTGGGTCTCCAATATTGTGCCGGTGGAGAAGAAGGAGACAGGTAAACTTAGAGTATGCATTGATTTTCGCAATTTAAATAGAGCAACTCCTAAAGACGAATATCCCATGCCCATAGCCGACACATTAATCAATAATGCATCAGGAAATAGAATTATTAGCTTCCTTGATGGTAATGCCGGATATAATCAGATTTTCATGGCCGAAGAAGATGCGTCTAAAACGGCCTTTATATGTCCAGGCTTCATTGGTTTATTTGAGTGGGTTGTCATGACATTTGGTCTAAAAAATGCTGGTGCTACTTATCAGAGGGCTATGAATTTGATCTTCCATGAATTGTTAGGAAACACTGTGGAAGTTTACATTGATGATATTGTAGTCAAATCGGCTGAGTTTAGTTCTCATATATCTGATTTGCGCAAGGCCTTTGATAAAATGCGTCAGTATGGTTTGAAAATGAACCCACGTAAATGTGCTTTTGGAGTGTCGGCTGGGAAGTTTTTAGGATTTGTCATACATGAACATGGTATAAAGATAGACCCTGACCGAATCAAGTCTATTCGGAATGTGGGGCCTCCGACCTGTAAAGTCGAGGTACAAAGGTTCCTCGGCAAGGTGAATTATTTACGAAGATTTATTTCTAACCTAGCCGGGAAGATTGATGTGTTTACCCCTATTCTTCGGCTTAAGAATGATGCTGAATTCACTTGGGGGGCAGAACAGCAAGAGGCATTTGATCTCATCAAAAAATACTTATCTTCGGCTCCCGTATTAAAAGCACCACAAGCAGGAGTGCCATTTCGATTATACATTGCAGCTGAGGATAAGGTCATTGGGGCTGTTCTGACACAAGAAACTGAGGGGAAGGAGCATGTTGTGGCATATCTAAGCCGAAGATTGGTGGATGCTGAAACAAGGTACACTTTTATTGAAAAGTTATGCTTATGCTTGTTTTACGCATGCACCAAATGTAGATGTTATTTACTGTCTAGTCATTGCACTGTTTCTAGTCAAGCCGATGTGATCAAATACATGTTGCATAACCCAATTATGAGTGGTAGAATTGGTAAGTGGGCTAATGCACTAATAGAATATGACTTGGCCTATGAACCATTGAAATCTATGAAAGGCCAAGTCGTAGCGGATTTCATTGTAGAACATCGGGTTAATGATATTCATGAGCTAGACATGTCATACCTCACTATTACTCCTTGGACTTTATATTTTGATGGATCGGTTTGCAATGAAGGGCAAGGAATTGGCATTGTACTTGTTTCACCAAGTAATGTCTCCTTTGACTTCTCTAGCCGATTGGAAACTTATTGCACTAATAATCAAGCTGAATATGAGGCCCTCCTATTCGGTTTAGAACTTTTAGATGGTATGGGAGTAAAACATGTGATGGTATTTGGTGATTCTCAGCTGGTTGTCCAACAAGTGTTAGAAGAATATCAATGTCTTGATGGTACTCTAAATAGTTATCTTGAGAAATGTTGGAGCATAATCCATTCTTTTGACGAATTCAGTATTCGGCATATCTCTAGAGTTGAGAATCATAGAGCTAACAACTTGGCACAAGATGCATCGGGTTATCGGATAAAGAGAGGGAAATTTCACAAAACTGAAAATCTGATAACCAGTGCAGAGCCAAATTCCCAGGTCGCGGACCGTCCGCGTGTTGACGCCGGACCGTCCGAGGTTACCAGAAAGGTTCTCTTAATCGATTCGGCTGACAATGAAGCCGATACAAGTGATTGGAGGACACCTATACTTAATTATTTGCAAAATCCCAATATCAGGACAGATAAGAACATTCGGCGAACAGCTTTCAAGTATGTTTTGATGAGTGATGAACTTTACCGCCGAACGGTTAATGATGTCCTGCTTAAGTGCTTGGGCCCAGATGATGCTATATTAGCCATGGCCGAAGTACATGAAGGAATTTGTGGTACCCATCAATCAGCTCCAAAGATGAAGTGGTTGTTGCGAAGGTCTGGTTTTTATTGGCCTAGTATGACAGCTGATTGTTTCAAGTACTACAAGGGGTGCCAAGTGTGTCAAAAATTCGGCGACCTACAGTTGGTCCCTGCAGCCGAATTACATCCTATCATCAAGCCTTGGCCATTCAGAGGATGGGGATTAGACTTTATTGGAGAAATTCATCCTTCATCATCAAAGGGGCATCAGTTTGTGTTAGTTGCCACTGACTATTTCACCAAATGGACTGAAGCCGTTGCTCTAAAGAACATGACGCACAAGGAGGTAATTGAGTTCATAACTGAGCATATTATTCATAGATTTGACATTCCCCAGACCTTGACTACAGATCAAGGTACTTCTTTTATGTCAAAAGAGGTACGTGAATTTGCTGAATTATACAGAATTAAGCTACTTAATTCGTCTCCATATTATGCTCAGGCCAATGGACAGGCCGAGTCTAGTAATAGGACGTTGATTAATTTGATAAAGAAGGTGTCTGATAATCCTAAACATTGGCATAAGATTTTGTCTGAAGCTTTATGGGCTCATAGAATATCTAAACATAGTGCTACTAAAGTATCTCCTTTTGAGCTTGTCTATGGGCAGGAAGCAGTGTTACCTGTGGAAATAAGTTTGAATGCTGTCAGGTTTGCCAGACAAAATGATCTAACTGCTACTGATTATTATAATTCAATGATGGATAATATTGATGAGGTGACTGACAAGAGGATGATAGCTTTGGGAGCAATAGAAAAGGACAAGATCATGGTAGCCAGGGCCTACAACAAGAAGGTCAAAGCAAAATCATTCCAAGTAGGAGACTTGGTGTGGAAGACCATTCTACCTCTAAGGAATAAAGACCGAAAGTTCGGGAAATGGTCGCCAAGCTGGGAGGGTCCTTATAAAGTGAAGCAGGTGATGTCTGGTAACGCTTATTTACTACAAACATTACAAGGCCAGGATCTACCTAAGGCTTTGAATGGGCGTTTCCTCAAACAGTACCATCCTAGTATGTGGCAAGATGCCTAAGAAAACCGATGTGATCACATCGAGTTAGTTGCTTTTGGTTCGCCCAGCTCCACCAAAAGGCAGGGGGGCATATGTTCGAACCAGAAATGAGTCGGCGGACTGTCCGGCCCTGAGGCCGGACGGTCCGCGGTCCGGACGGTCCGCGCCTGTGGGCCGGACGGTCCGCGCCTGTGGGCCGGACGGTCCGCGCGTGCGCAGAACAGATTAGGGTTCCGAGTTTTGTGCTACGGTTGTTAGCTATATTCGCGGGATTAGCTCGGAATCAGTTGTGTAAAGGGTCCAGCCCCCCTCCTCTATAAATAGAGAGGTCTACGGCCGATTTGTAATCAACAACAATCGAATCAATACAACTTTTATTCGCATTTTATCCTAGGAGTAGTTCTAGTCTAGTTTAGGTTTAGCCTCTCAATCCCCAAATTCTCCGCCTCTCCTCGACTCTACGTCGATTAGAGGAGTCTAGGTCGGTCTACCCGAGCCTAGACACCACCTAGGATCTCTCCTCCCCGACGGGGTCCCTCCCGGGAGCGAGATCCAGGCGCCGCCGGCGATTTCCGCCGCCTCTGCGTACGCGCGGACCGTCCGGCCCCAGGGCGCGGACCGTCCGGCCGTCAGGCAGAGAAGCCCTAGCCGTGCACCAGGCCGCGGACCGTCCGGCCCCAGGCCGCGGACAGTCCGCCCCTGCGCAGAGAGTACCACCGCGCCTCGCACTAGGCCGCGGACCGTCCGCCCCTGTGCAGAGAGCACCACCGCCGGTTCTTCTTGAGTATTTGGCGCTCCGAAAAGGCGTCAACAGCTTTCCTACCAGCAATCAAAACTAAAAAGTCAGCAAGCAACCATAATACAAAAAATGAAGTCCATATTCCCTTAAAAAAGGGGCCACGACATGGCATAAGAAACAACGAATAAACATGACTCCTGATACTTTCAATATGCTTCCCTGATGGCCTGATGCCTGTATTTATTAGCTGAACAGATATAGCAGAGACTTCCAATATGCTTCCCTGATGTATTTATTATTGCTGGTGCCTGTATTGCTGGCAGGATACTGGTGACCGATGAAGGCAATTGTGGGGAGATAAGCATTGCAGCACAACCGTCCCAAAGCCATTTTTCAGGCTTCTGATTGAAGCATGTTGTGGAACTAACCTTCAGCGTAGGAGCAAGAGAAAAATGACGAAGAAGAGAGGTTTTTTTTATTGTAAGTATCTCTAGCTACCTTCCTATCTCACTCATTATTTCAAACTCCACTTTATAAACAGTGTAATTATTATGGTCGCTAGATCGGTGAGAAATTGGAAAGGGGTATCGATGGACAGGAACGTTGGCCGAAGGCCTCTGCCCACGGCCGAGCAAAAGGAGTGTTTCTCTCTTCTAATTCTTTCTTACTTTATTTCTCATCCATTGATTACATAAATAGGTCAACTGGCTGCCCCTATCTAGCTAGAGATCCTTATCTCCTTAAAACTCTCCTAAAAATTATCAACAACTACTAACTGATAACCTTCCTAGATAATCTCAACTAATCTCTTAGATAATCTCAACTAATCTCTTAGATAATCTCAACTAATCTTCTAATCTTATCTCTAACTATCCTTATCTAATCGCCCTTGAAGGGCCCATGGTTACTGCTGCCGCAGCCCTTCCGCGGGCCTCCTTAAGCCCTAACACTACAACTCTCTAGACAAGCAGCTCGTCCTCGAGCTGCAGCATCCAACAAACGACCTGTAATGACCTAACCTATCACCGAAAAATGAATCTTTTACATCTCGACTCATCTTTTAATTATTCTAGATATACTGCAACTGCAAGCATCATCATGTGTCCCAAGGAAACGTTGCACAACGAAGAGGAGGGCGCGAGCTGGAACCACGGAGGTAAAGACACAACAGTCTTTGGAGGCGGGCCCGTGGAGGCCAACGTTGTTGTTGCTTGCAGCAAGTGAATCCCATGCAGTGCAGCCCCTCATGGTCCTACGACCATCAGTCGCAAAGGGTGGTGAGGCTGGAGCAGATGGCGGCGAGGCCAGCAGACCCCCTTGTACGAAGGAGAGTAGTCGTGGTAGTTGCCCGGTCGCCGTAGATGAGGGCCAGCACCGGACGGAGCGTTGCAGAGGGGCGCCATGTCTTGCAGGCTCTTGTACGCGGAGGTGAACAACCACAACGTTGCTCGGGCACGCTGGTGCAGCTACGACTCCCACAAAATGGAGCACCCCCATCATTTGCTTCACCCGCCAACGCGCTAGGAAATCGTGTGCTGCAGCCTGCAGGTGGACAGCCTCCGCCGTCTATCGTGGAGCAAGCACCCTCTCCTAGACATCGCTCTTGGGTTCAAGGGTAGCGGTGATGGCTGCCCCTGATGACAGGGGCGGTGTCGGCGATGAGGGCACGACAAACGTGGTAGCAGAAGTCGCCACTGGTGCGAGGGAACCAAAGCGCTGCTGGCACATGATCTTGAAATGTGGCCACGTGACCTCACGCTCGTCGCGTTCCAGCCGCCAGAACCACGTATGTGCATGGCCAATGAGGTGATACGATGCCAGCCAGGCCTTGTCGGACTCCAGAGTGTGCTGGCTCTAGAAGAACTGCTCACAGCCATTGAACCACCCTAGAGGGTCACCGCTGCTGTAACACCCCTAGTGTTACTTCACTAAAACTTGAGCATAACATCATGTGCATTGACATTTCATGTGTTTGTTACACCTAGAGTGCATTCACGAGGTAAAATTTTCAAACAAGTTGTGATGATAGGACTTGATGTGTGCTTAACCCTAGGGTAGGGTACTTAACCCTGAATTAGGGCTTATGGAGGAAAGTGAAGCCCAAATAAGTAAAGATATTATAAGTCATTAGAAATGTTCATAAGATATCTAGAGTGTTGGGTTTGAGTGGCACAAAAACCCTAAACTACTCAAAACCCTAAAAGAAACCCTAGAAAACCCAAATTGGAACCCTAGGGGGTTAAATGTAAATTCTAGGCACTTTTGGACCAAAGTGTAAATAGCAAAGTGATAAAGCATCACAAACCAAGTAACTTTCATATTGAAGGATTCTCAAGTAATGTGGAAGAATTTGGACTTAATTGCAAAAGAACCCCATGAACACCATATGGTTAAGTCTAAATTTCAGTTGAATGGGGTCAACTTTGGAGCTCTATATCTCTAAATCTACAAGGATTTTGCCTTAGGTCAACACATCAAATTTGTAGAGCTATGGTAGGAGTACAACTTTGCTTAAGTGACTAAGCCTTCGTGACATACAAAATTTGGAGTAAAATAGACTTAAAGTCTGGCTGTCAGTCAACCCTGATGACTGAGCTATGGCCACCAGTGACCTTGGCAGAACTTTGAGATCAAATTGGAGTAGGATCCAGTGATTGATTGGGTATGGTTACTATAACCAAGTTAAAGCTGGATTATAGGACAATAACTTTGATACAGGAAGATTAGTAAGTTGTCACATGGAAAATGGAGAACAAGGCTCCTCAAATCGCGCTGTCATAACGACTGAACAAGATGGCCATGGTACAATACACGAAAAGATCTTCAGGTTCACTGCACTTCACCGCTGGTGACCTCCGCGCCGGGATTCGCGCCGGCCGCCACGATTCATGCCTCGGATGAGTGGATTACGCTCGACAATGAAAAGATCTTCACCGTGGATGAGTTTGGGGCACTGTGGCCGCCCTGTCGCCGTGCCCACTTGCCGGCGACGTGGCTGCATGGTCTTCGTCGTGGTTGTCGCCGTTTACTTGGTCGCGCCACGCCTTAGGCTGTCTTACCACATCGTCGCGAGTCGTGGTGATTACCTAGTGACCACCGTAGCTCATTCCCCAGTGACCGCCACGGTAGATCGCCACGGTGACTCATCCCCTCTTCTCGGCCGCCAGCGTGATTTCTTCAAATTGGGCGCCACCGCTGATGGACCCTATAAATCAATGCCCCAGTGAGATCCGTTAGGTTGTTACGCGTCCAGTGCACCAGCCCTCACCTCCGATTAGCCACTGTAGCTCGCGAATTCCAAACTTCCCCCAAATCGGGTTTCCGCGCCATCGTGAACACCTCGCCGTGGCCAGCCCTCCGCAGGTCAGTTCAAGCTTCTTTGCTTGATGTTCTAGCCTCCCTTGAGCCCCTGCTACTCGTAGGCCTGTTTAATTGAACTAGACTGCCCTGGATCACCAAGAACACGTCGGATTGTTCTCGGTTTTCGCCGTCGTCGTGGACAAAGAGATTCTGACCCGGATTAGTGCAATTAGTTGAGGGATTAAGGTCGTCGGGGGTGGAATTAGGTGTCAGCCAAGCTAGAGCGCCGACAATTGCGTATCTTGGCCGGTACAGGCTCGTCGGAGGTATGCTCGTCGCAGTCCACCGTCGTGGACCGAGCGCTGCGAAGGAATAGAAATCCGGGGGCCTCCGAGTAAATGTCAGTGAGACATTGGAATAGTGTTCAGGGGCTCTTTACCGGTTATTCAAATGGCCAAGGGCCTCTGCGCAAATCCACCAGCGCGGGCATGGGCGCGCGCGTGGTTCTCCCGTCTGCGGGCCGTCTTGGACTCAATTGAGCCCATTACTATTCATTGTTTCTCTTTTTCTTTTTGCTGACAGATTAAGGAATTTATAGAAAATTCTAGAAAAATGATAAAAACATGAGACCAATTTTACTAGACTCCTAAATTCTTCTAGTATTTGATAAAAATAGTTCCAAGATTTTTAGTCCCAACTATGAATTATTTAGTATTTAAAAGGGCCTAAACCTAGACTTTTGGAATTTTAGAAATTAATTGATAATTCCAAAAATCACCAAACTTTTTGGGTAAGTCTAATTTAGTAATTAGAGCCCATGGGTGAAGTTTTACATGTTTTGGACAGTGTTTGATTCCTAAACCCAAAACCCTAGCTTTCTAGGTAATATTTGTCTTATTCTAGTAGAATACTGACTCAGAAAACCCTAGTTTCCCTGGTGTACCGTGAAGGAAAGTTGTATTCAAGATACAACTTGATGTATTTCTATTATCATTGCATATTCATAGCATCACATGAGCATTCATGTATATGTATGGTTATATATAGAAAACGAAGAAGTAAGTGTTGAAGAAGAAGAGACTGCACCACCCACTGAAACTCCACCTGCCGAGAATTGTTTTTATATTGATATCTGTGGAACAGATCCCGACTCCCTTACAACATAAGGCAAGCCCCAGTGCATTTACCTTTTCCTTGTGATTTTAACTATTTATCACTTGAATGATGCATTGGGTGATAGGAGTTGGGTGCTAAACCAATTACTGCATTTGCTTCCTTGGAACTGTTTACCATTCCTTAATTACTTGTTTTATTAAAAGGTTTCCTGATGCTTAGTATTGCTTTAGAAAACAAAATGTTTTGGTTTTAACAAAAGATGATGCTTCAAGATGGAATGGGGTGTTTTCAAAAACAAAACTTGATGGTGGATCCATCATGGCCGTGATGGATTCAACATCAGACAAGATGTACCTCTGTCAGGTACCAAACTTTGGGATTGTAAATAATAAAGAGGAGACCGGGCGGGTGACTTGCACGAGAAGGAAGTCTCGGTGTAGTGTCTCCGTCTAAGTCGATTAAGAACCATACCGATGTAGGCTTGATGATCGAGTACCTTTTAACTGGCCACATGGCTCGTCATGGGTAAGCTTTCCCTCGGGCAGACTAATACCAGAAAGGTCAACACGCAATGGGAGTGGAGAGATGGCGAGAGTAGCGTGTACCCTTCGTGGCAAGAGGCTGGACGGTGGTGTATCTGTGCTCTCGGTTGGCGTGAACCCGGTGGCGAGTTGACATATGCAAGGGTTAAGTGCTACATATGTCGTGTGGTTGGAGATCCCCAGCTGGGTATTAATCGATTCGGATCGCCGTTACTTATCGGACATGAAGACTTGGTCATTGACTTACACGTAGCATTCCAGTGAACTGAAAGGGTTGTTAAAAGACAGCTAGAGTAGGCCAAGTGCTTGAACTAGGGTAGAAAGAACTCTAGATATAGGTAATGACTTAACGTGATAATAAAACTGGATTTTTAAGGATCCACTATTAGTAAGCATTTCTACAAACAGAGTTCTTGATTATTGAATAGCCTTACCTTGACTCCCTCAAGCCAGCATATCCTTGAGTCTTTCCTTTTGTCGGGTAAGACTTGCGAAAGTACACTCCGTACTGAGGGTTTTCGAACCCATGTTGTTGTAGGTGAGGAAACAACAGACTTTTGGTGTTTTTGTTCAAAGGTTGTACCCAAGGATGAGCCCCAGCAGTGAAGTCTATCGCGGGAGGATGTTGGCCTCCCACTTTAAAAACAATATACTTTTGTGCGGGAGGGTGTTTTGCCTCCCGGGTCTGTAATAATAATACTTTATGCACTCATAGTACCCTGGTATTGTAATAATAATAATACTCTCTCTATATATTGGATGAATGTAAATTAAGTGTTGTAATTTGCTTCTGCTTATTCTTTCCTCCGATGTGATGTAATATCTGCGTGACGGGTGAAGCGCTCTTGGGCGAAATGATGAGGATACAGTTACCGAACTTGTCGAGTGATTAAGTGCATCTACAAGGTTGTCCAAGTTCCTTAGGACAAGGACAACCGTAGGTGGGCCTAATACCTTGGGAGGTTCCGTCACAGCTGCCGTCGTAGATGGGGAAGGGGGGTGCTGCAGTCGTCAACATGGTAGCAACAACGAGGGTCAGCGCCAGGGGCTGGTACACCGGTCCTGGTATGGTTGCCCCTGACATCGTCAGCCATGCAACTGGTGATGAAGACGGCCCTGAGGGCGCAACGCAACTGGTAGGCATCACCGCCCACAAAGATGTAGGTGCCGGAGCGGGCGACGACGGCCAGGCCGCTGGCGTGCTGCTGGAGAGCGCCATGTTGATTGCATTGGGCTTCACAAACAGATCATCGAAATACGCCTGGTCAGGAACCCAAGGACCCACGAGAGGCAGAGGTGCAGTCGTGGGCCGCTCGTACTGCGTGACGTTGGTGTAGGGGTTCCAACAGTAGAGGTAGCCGGTGATGGCGTCGACGAGGCCGCACCACGGCTTGGGCAGCGACGGGTCTTCCGGCGCGTACAACGGGGCTACGCGCCCGGACGAGCCACTACCGCTCGACATCGGGTCCGGTTGTGTCTAGGCAACCCGCAGTGCCGCCCACAGCGTGGTGCGAAGGTAGCGTCCCGGCGGCGCGGGGCAAAGGCGTCCCAATGGCGCGAAGGGTGACACAACCTGCTGGTGTGGAGGTGGAGGCCACGGCGGCGGACCCAGAGCGGCGAGGCCTCCCGCGTGGAAGTGGCCTGGCAGGGGGCGCTAAGTGGGTCGTCGGGTTGCGCGTGAGGGATCGTGCGTCGGCGCTGGTGGTCGGTTGTACACGCGCTGGTTGAGGTGTGGTGGTGAGCGACGACGTAGATGTGGCGGACACAGGACGGAGATGTGGTGGTGGCTGCGTGTTGTGGGCGAACAGCGCATGAACAGACGAGGTGAAAGGGCGATGGGAAAATAATTAGCTCTGAATACCGAGTGTTAGGTCGCTAGATCGGTGAGGAATTGGAGAGGAGTATCGATGAACAGGAACGTCGGTCGAGGGCCTCTGCCCACGGCGAAGCAAGAGGAGGGTCTCTCTTATAATTTTTGACTACTTTATTTCTCATCCATTGATTACATAAATAGGCCAGCTGACAGTCTCTATCTAGCTAGAGATCCTTATCTCCTTAAAACTGTCCTAAAAACTTTCATTAACTAGTAACTGATAACCTTTCTAGATGATCTCAAATAATCTTCTAGATAATCTCAACTAATCTTCTAATCTTATCTCTAATTATCCTTATCTAATCCCCTTGTAAGGCCCATGGCTGCTGCTGCCGTAGCCCCTCTGTGGGCCTCCTTAGGCCCTGACAGTAGTCTACAATGCAAACCAATGTTTTACACGCACATATACACACACTGGAGATAGCCACTAGCACACAGCTGAGAGCCACAGAAGAGAATGGGGAAATGGAGAAAGCTTTAGAAC
Organism: Zea mays; assembly: GCF_902167145.1. NCBI lineage: Eukaryota > Viridiplantae > Streptophyta > Magnoliopsida > Poales > Poaceae > Zea > Zea mays. Next base: position 147,911,695 of record NC_050097.1, read on the forward strand.
AGGAGTGTTTCTGGAACTTTCGTTGTTTTGGAAAACAATTTCTGAAAATGTGTGGTGAACAAGAAAATTCAAGGGAAGTGAAATCGTTTCGTTCACTGCAGCCAGAAGAGGAAAGAGAAATGCCAGAATTTGATGCCCAGCACTATGTGTTCTTTTGGTTCTGTCCAGCCGAAATTCTTTAACAGCTCTTCCTATGATGGAATAATCCATTCAGCAATTCCACCGATGATTAATGGTTAAATCATTAGCTATGTCGAATAGGATGTTTGAGCTATCTATTAATTTGTATGACTATGTTTATCCACAATCTACCACTATATTTGGTTAGTACAATGTGATATTTATCTATATATATGCACCTATATGGTTACATGAAGAAACACGTTTAAGCTAATGCCTGCTCACATTCAATTAGCCAGGTGGACAAAAAAATAGTACCAAATCTGGATATAAATCAAATATGTTTAAAGGTAGAAACACCGAGAAAATAATAATAATAATTTCACAGACATTACACTTGGCCTAAGTAGATATGCCATTGTATGATGTTTCAAACAAGCTTTAACACCACAAACAAGTTTATCTCTAAGGAAAATGTTACACTTACAACTACTTAGCCTTTTTCTGAGAATCCCGTTGTTTGGACCACTCTTCCAAGGTTTTCCTGTGAAGGGCGTTCATTTTTATCTTTCTTCTTTCACGGATGATGTTCTCAGCCTCTTTCCAGTTCTCAGCAATGCCCAGCGCTACTAGAATTGCACACACGACACAAGCACTTCTTCCATGACCTAATGTGTCCATCACGAAGAATAAACATGACAATTAATATACTGCATAAAATAACAGAAAATAGAATTATAATATGAACATCAAGATACAATCCTGCAATTAATTATAACAAAAGGTGGATTACTAACCAAATGCGCAATGGACATAAACCGGCTTCCCCTCAGATCTCTTTCCACAAGCCCAACGTGCAGCTTTTTCAATTTGGTATGGTGTTGGAGCTCTGGTATCCCAAGTTGCAAGACAAAGATACTCGTCTGCTGGAACGAAGGAAATTCTTGGAAGCTCACAAGTGCAGTCTATGACAGATGGGTTTCCAGGGGGCAAATGTTTCAAGAGAAAGGGCCATCCTCCAAGATATAGGCCATCCACAATCTTGTCATACACGGACTCTTTCCTCATGTATCTCTTAACCATTGCATATGTCCGAGCAAGCGTCAAGAAAGGACCAAACAGTATAACTGACCAAAGAGGAAACCTTCCCACTGAGTTCTTCCCCAGGATCCACGGTAGGTTGATGGCATCATGGGATGCAACAGTGACAACAGAAGCAACAATACTGGTGGCTAGGAAAGGAAGCACAATAATTCTCATGCCGAGCTGGTACAGACCAACAGATGTGACAAGAAAAGCTGTCGCAGAGATGCCGGTCACCTTGGATATCCCCATTGTTATCTTTTATGATTATAAGATCACTTCTTCTGCATTGCTAGAATGCCAGGCCTAAATCTGCACCAAAGTTTCGATCAGCAGTTGTTTTCTTTAGCAGAGTGGTGAAATTGGATTTCAATATGTGAAAACACTTGCTCTGTGTGGCGTAGAGAATTAGGTATATTCAATCTAGAAAGCAACATATGCTAAGCGTGTCAGCAGCTCTCTTCGGCATGCGAAAGAGAAGGGGGTGATGCAATGCAAATTTTCGGAGTCGATTTTTTCGATGTGAAAAACAAGTAGTAGTTCCTAACAGGTCAGCATTAAACATAGTTGAACAGCTTGACACTAGCATCCTAACTCAGGGCCATACTGAAGAAAACAACAAAACCCACAAACACGGTTTACTTAACCATTGGATCAGGTAGATTCACTCGTTGATCAACGCTGATGGGGGAGGGCAATCGAATTAGCAAGAATGTGCGTTTGGTAACGTGAGATGCTTCCAGCTTCTTCTTTTTTAGTGCAGAAACACGGTGACGACACTGACGATCAAGGCATAAAACGCGGTCAGCCGGTCACCCCTGTCTGGCTGCCTCAGTTTTGTGGCTTAGAGAACAAATCGGGTAACTAAATCCTACCTACATCAAAGCAGTGGGCCAAGATCCATCCGATCCAAACATTACAAATACAACAGATCAAGATATATCAGCAAAATCGTTCATCATAAAACATATCGACAGTGAGATGCGAACGAGCTAACCACCACGGGACAGAAACGAAAGCGCGTCGTGTCTGCGCGCGAGGGGATCGCAGGTCTCCAGATTACCTCGGCAGGCAAAAGGCGAGGGCGGGCGGGGTGGTGCCGGCCGGTGAGGAGCGCGACTGGGGCCGTAGCGAGCGGGAATAGGAACCGAAGCGGGCAGTGGTGGTGGCAAGCCAATGGGATCCATCCGTTCCTCCCGGCGGCAGCGGCATCGTCGGGGAAGGCCGGAAGGAGACGTGCGGCTCCAATGAATTATTCTTTTTTTTCATCTTTTCTCTCTGACCACCACACTGACGGACTGACCCACCCACCTGGTGGGCCGTCGAAGGGTCCTGTTATGCCCCGCTGGGTCGTCATCGGCACGATGCACCTCGCGGACCCAAAATCCAATCCTGCAAATCAGCACATGGTACGATCTCTTGTCTCGCGTTTCCTCCCGCGCATGGGCCGGCCCACTCCGCAGCTTGCGCGCATTCGCTCATCAAAACTACTCCTTCACATGGGCCGAACAAGTGAAAAATAGTGAGTGTCAAAACTTGAACACAAGACAGTCGTTCTCCACAATTATATTTATACCATGTAACCACCTTGTTTCAGTTAAAAAAATTTGTATTAATAACCCGTATTAGACCATTTAAATCAAATAAAATGATATCACGCTCTTATAATAATAATATTGCACACCAAAATATACCATTAGACCGTCTCATGAAATATTGAAAAAAGGCTACATAGTAGATAAAATAAAATCTCTACTAACTATTAAAAGGCTAATGTAGACCACAGCCGTGCCCCCGCTTCATCCTCTGCGCGCATGTAATCCTGTGCACGGCGTCCCGTGCGCCACGCATGTAACCGGCCCCAATCTACATGCAATCCTCTACGCGGCGTCTGTGCGGCATCCCCGTGCGTGGCCACGCATGCAGCCGGTCCCAGTCTGCATGCAACCTCTAAACCCACACACGCATTACGCATGAAAATATGCAACTAAACTGGTGCATGCAACCATGCATGCAAACGCCTTCGCTCCATGCAAAGCTTGCATGTGCACAGCTGTGCAAGTATGTAAATGTGAATATCATTTGAACCATGGTTGTTTGCTTTAAACTCACATCTATCTAGCTAACATGACACATATTTTTCGTTTTATATTTTATACTAAGTATAATATAGACTTTTATAAAAAAAATAAGGGAAAAATTAAAACTGGGTCGTGTTCCGGCCAACCATGATACTTTTTACGTGAGTTTGCTACCTCGATGCTCTGTATGATTTTCTTTGCGTTTAATATCAATTATAACTATGATAACTAATTTTTAGTCGTTTTGTAACGAAAATATAGATTGGTCAAGTCGTTTAGTAAAACAACATATCACACATACTTGCAAATTGTTTTCACATCATAATGAAATATAAGTCCATATGTGTTGGGGACTTGTTCTCAAATGTTATGAATTAAGAACAAGGCAACATAGAAATTGTTAAATGTTATAGTCCTTCGTCCTTCGAAGCATTATTTTCCTTGGGATATAATGGATTCCGGACGAAGGTTATGAAGGTCATACCTTCATAAACACAACAAATAACGAGGAAGGGTAAAAAATATGTAAAATAATTTAAACACATGATTATTATTATTAACTCATTTCTATTTCATTATCGTAGAAATGATAACAGGTTACAAATGTACCTTCGGCTTGAAGGAAAGCAAAAATACCAACGTGAAGCAAAAGCAAATGCCCAATGCGTGATTATAGGAGAGCACGTGAACAGTACAGGGGTACTGTTCACCTATTTATAGGCACAGTTCACAGCCTGTATATAATTACATTTATACCCTTTACAATGGACTACAACAATGACACATAATATCATGGGTCTTTGAGTAATTTCATCTTTAAGTCGGTTCACCCCTTCGTCTTGAGACATGTCACTGTGCCGAAGCTTTATAGTCGATAGCTTCGGCGCTGCTTTGGAGAGGATCTGCCGAAGGTGTTTATTTCTTTAGGATCTTCGGCTACGAAGCATACCCCCAACAGTAGCCCCTTCGTGGCACTAGATCGTTTTTCGTGACGAGCTTAATCCGTGAAAAATCTTCTAAGCTTCGGGATGCCGAAGATCCAAAAAACACCTTCCCTGAGCTCATTGGCGAGAAACGATTAAAATAATCGTCGGACGCGCGACCCATCTTGCACCAATTACACGCTCGCCAGCGATTCGCCTTCTCGAGCTATGTGGCCCACCGTTCAGTGAGTGCGGGTGACTGTTTGTTCGGTGCTGGAGGCCTTGCCGATTCACCTTCCCACCTGCAGCACTATATAAACAGACGGGTAGGTGTGAAGTTATCACAACATTCATTGCTATTGTACTGTTTTGCTGCCAAATTTTTAGTCATAGCTGAAGCTTGATCATAGCGCTCAAACGATATCTGCTTCGGCGCAAGTGTAAGAGCTTCGGAAAAGACAAAAAAGCCAACACACAAAAAATTTCAAGTAAGTCATAATCAAATGGCCAGAGTTCGCTCTACTGCAAGAGTCGATAGCGAGGGAGACGAAACCGAAGCTGTGGAAACTGTTCCTATCTCGGAAGCAATGTAGCGATCTGGGTTGGTAACACCGGAAGACGCCCCTGCTGCTGAAGCAGAGCAAGCAGATATTGAAGAGACCGATTCTAAAGATGATTACAATATCGCAGTGCCTAGCAAGCCTAGCCACCTGGACTTCGGAAAGTCGACTATCTCCAAAGCTGATTTTCCTAAGATGGTGAAGTCGGGCTATTTTAGCGAAGATAAGAAAGAGCTGATTCGCTTTGGTGGAGAAGAAACTACTCTGAAACCACAGAAAGATGAAATAGTAATTTTCAAGAGTTTCCTCAAAGCTGGTTTGAGATTTCCTTTGAATAGGATGATTGCCGATGTGCTAAAGAAGTTTGGGATCCACTTTCATCAACTAACTCCTAACTCTATTGTTAGGCTTAGTGTTTATATTTGGGCTCTCCGAAGCCAGGGGGTGGAACCGTTTGCCGAAGGTTTCTGCCGGGTGCACGAGCTACATTACCAAACCAAGGCCAGAAAGGATGGGTTACATGAAAATTTTGGTTGTTACAATTTTGCCTATCGAAAAACTACAAAATTCCCTGTGATCAGCTACCGAAGCAAGTGGCCGACAGGCTGGAAATCGGAATGGTTCTACGTCAAAGTTGACGATGACAAGGAGAAGCTGGTCCAGAGTCCGCTTGAACTGATCTTCGGAGAAACCAGACCCCAATGCAATATGACACCAGAAGGTCCAACCCAAATTGCGTTGGCTGAATTCAGGATTATCGCAGAGCACATTGGCACTAGAGATTTTTAGTGCAGGAATTTCTGGCTTTCAAAATATTTCCAACTATGAAGGAATGGGCTATGCCGAAACTTGAAAGAGAGAAGAAAGAGGGGGAGCTTGTCTGACTGCCCTACCACTATAAGTTCAAGAAATATTTCAAAGCACCCTGCCAAGAATGGCTCGAAACAATCGAAGTAATGTGCACTGAAATTCTTGGGAATTATTCTAAAAAAGAGGATCAATTGATGACAGCAGCCTTCGGCACCCGGCCGAAACGAAGGTTAAACAGAGTGCTGGATGCTATAGGCTTTGAATATTCTGATTATGAGCGACTCGACAAGGGTGCCGAAGGGCAGAAAAGAAAAAGAGTAGCTGGCGCTTTGATCAAAGACGACGAAGATCAATCAAAAATGAAGAAACAAAAGTTTGAATCGAAAGTGTTAACTTCGAAGAAAAGAAAAGACTCAATCCCGGAACAAAAATCAATTGATGAAGAAGAGAAGACTTCTGCGACATCTTCTGATGCTGAAATAGAGGAAATTCTAAAGGTAATGACTGAAACTCTGCCTGTCAAACTAAGTCCATTGGGGCTTCATCTGACGAAGCTTTTTCATAATGAAAAGGAGCCCACAAAGACAAAGGCATCTAGGCCAAAAAGACAAAGGATTGTTACCGTGACAGAAGTGATTGAAACAACACCACCAAGAGCTCCAGCTCCGAAGGTGCCGGCAATTGAAATCATGACAGCTACTGAAGCTGTACCTTTGGAGGCTGCCGCAGAAGAGGCCAGAGCCGAAGATGCTAACTCCGAAGGTATTAATTTAGAGAGCATAACGCTGATATAGATAAAATGCTGCTAAACATGGGCGCTGAAGAAACTGTTGCAGCCACCGAAGAGACCACAGCTGCCAAACCCGAGAAAGAAGGAATAACCGAAGATACTTCGGAAGATGAAACTTTTGACTTCCGAAACTTAGTTGGCCAGGAGCTGACTGAAGCTGAAAAAGAGGAATTAAAAGAGTATGCTATATCTTGCGGATATCGGCCGGGGGCGCTTCTCTTCGGTGGTATTGATGATGAAGGGTTAGGCTGCATACGAGACCAAACCGGTGCGAAGGTTGTCGGTACTTTATCAAAGAGTATCGGCTTCCCGAAGCTTGAAGCGGATATCAGCCGCTACCGTCGACAACATATTGTCGGCAGTTTATTCTATTCTAATTTCAAGGTAAACATTTTGTGTCTAACTCTTGTTACTTGTTGTACGAAAATATTTTCTAACGAAGGCTATTTGTCCACAGAGCATACTTTTGAGCAAGGCATTAAAAATGCAGCAAGACTTAGAGGATAAAAGGCAAGAAGTTATAATTGAAAATTTAGAAAACAAAATAAAGGAGCAATCTGCTGCCATCGAGAAGAAAGACCTCGAGCTACAAACAGCCGAAGGCTTATTAGTGGATGCTGAAGCAAAAATAACAGAATTAAATTCGAAGCTTCTTTCCCAATCAGAAAATTTTGAACAAGAGAAACTGAAGCTTGATGCAAAGCTTGAAGCCGAGGCTCAAAGAAACTTGGAACTGAAAGAATCTTTGAAAAATCTTCAAAATAAGTGTTTGGAGTTCTGCACTCGATGCATTCATCAGTTAAAGCAAGTGTTCCATTTTGTTGGAGCCAGTAGTGAAGAGTTTACTCCTTCGACCGAAGACCTGCCTGGTGCCTTCGAGCACATTGAAGGTGAAATTAATGATCTTGACGAAGTTATAGCTGGGCTAGCGACTTCTGTGCCCTGGCAGCTTCTCGGGGCACAGCTGTTGCTTTTTTGAAGTCTGGCTGTGAACACGACAAGATTGTTAATAGACCCAACTTCAGCCTGTCACCAGCAGACCTAGATGATGTTCCCAATCTGGCTCGGAGTATTGCAAATAGATTTATAAAGTTAGTATGGACAAAGGGTGGTCGGAGCAAAGCTGGTGACGAAGCTCGGAGCCACCTCAAGCTGGTAACAAAATCATACCTTATACTTACCTTTTCCTTTGAATTTTTGAATTTGGCTTATAATACTTTCGTACAGATTGACCAGGCCGAAGCTGCACCTGCAGAGTAGAAGAACGAAGCTCCAGAGATAGTGTCGAAGCTTGAATAATCTTGTAAAAGTAGCTCAAAAAACTCCTGTAATAACTTGTATAAAATATGATGTAATCTGAGTTTTACTTTGTAATATAATCTTACTTTTCCGTACATGTATGAAATGCTTTGGTGTGGCGAAATTAATACTTTTGAGCCATAGGCGAAAAACACCTTCCCTTCTTTGCGTGCACAGCGAAGCATAAAATTGCCTTCCTTTCAGGACCGAAGCATGATTGTACGTTATGCTGATGATGATCCTATGTATGTCTAAGTGAATGTTTATGAATGCAAATGTCATGATGTAATGTATCATGCAAATGAATGTTCAAATACATATTCGAAGCCATATTCCCTTGGGAATGACTCAAATCTTCTTTGCCGCTTATTTTTCGGCTTCACCGTTTATTTTTTGGTGTATCAGCGCTGACTTTTCGCTGTAAGCCTCCCTTAGGAGCTTCTTCGCCTTTTACTTCGGCGGAATCAACGTTGACTTTTCGCTGTAAGCCTCCCTTAGGAGCTTCTTCGCCTTTTACTTCGGCGGAATCAGCGTTGACTTTTCGCTGTAAGCTCTGCATTCCCTTGGTAACGACTTTTGAGCTTCTCCCTGTTTCCTTTTCTTTTTTCTTTGCACTCGATGGTGCTTTCTCAGCTTTTACATTTACATTTTTTGGGGGATTTTGCTCTTATAGAGCTAAAGTAAGAAAAAGAGAAATTACATGCTATGGCCCCATTAAAAACCTTTCTCCCCCTTTGGAAAGGAAAATGGTGCCATTAAAAAAGAATATAAAAAATTACATCAAGCTAGACATAATATCGCCGAAGCTCATCCGCATTCCATGATCTAGGAATGTCGTTGCCGCCCATATCCTTCAATCTGTAAGAACCGGGTCTTGACGAAGATACTACCAGAAAAGGTCCTTCCCACTTCAGCTGTAGCTTGCCTAATGTGTCTGGGTTGGCGACTCTCCGAAGTACCAAGTGTCCTAGCTTAATATTTTTAAGCCGAACCTTTCTGTCACGCCATCTTATTGTTTCGGCTTGATATTTGTTGATATCTTCTACAGCTTGAAGCCTGATCCCTTCTATAGCATCCTTTTCCACAGAGTAATCAGCTTTAGCTTTGTCTTCTGTCGAAGCTACTATTCTTATTGAACCTGCTTTTGCTTCTTCCGGAGTTATTGCTTCGTCACCAAACAGCAATTTAAATGGTGTAAAACCTGTTGATCTTGATATTGTTGTGTTGTGGCTCCACACCACTTTGATTAATTCATCTGGCCACTTTCCCCTGGGCTGATTGAAGATTAACTTCATTATTCCTGTCATTATAATGCCATTAGCCCTTTCAACGAGTCCATTTGACTCCGGATGCCGAACTGATGCGAAATGAATCTTCGTGCCAATTTGTTCACAAAACTCTCTGAAAGCTTCGGAATCAAACTGCGTTCCATTGTCCACAGTGATGGCCTTCGGCACTCCGAAGCGACATACAATATTTTGCCAGAAAAACTTTTGAATAGTAACCGAAGTTATTGTGGCTAGGGGCTTTGCCTCAATCCATTTAGAAAAATATTCCACTACCACTACAACATATCTTAAGTTCCCTTATGCTGGTGGTAGCAGACCTAACAAATCAAGACCCCACCTTTGCAATGGCCAAGTGGGTTGTATTAACTGAGTTAGAGACGAAGGTTGTCTTTGATCTCTTGCACATTTCTGACAACCTTCGCACTTCTGGACTAATTCCGCTGCATCCGAAGCTGCATTTGGCCAATAAAATCCTTGACGAAAAACTTTTCCCAGCAAAGGCCTAGATCCAATGTGAGATCCACACAGGCCTGCGTGTATTTCCTTCATCAATTCTATACCTTCGGCTCTGGATAAACATTTGAGTAGTGGAGAACAGACCCCATGCTTGTACAGCTCCCCTTCTATTATGACATATGGTCGAGCTCTTGCCTCTATTCTCTTGTTATAAGCTTCGTCATCTAAAAGAAAGTTACCCTGAAGGAAAGAGATGATCTCAGTTCTTCAATCTTCACTATAAACAGGAGATATATTGAGGACTGCTCTTTCAAGAAGTTCAACCGAAGGTGCTTTTATTGTTTCAAAAAATACTTCCGAAGGTAAGGGCAGCCCCTGTGCTGCTGACTTGGCTAGCAAATCAGCATGTTCATTTTCTCCTCGAGGGATATTTCTCACAGAAAATCCTTCAAAGGAAGCTTCGATCCTTCGAACCGTGTCTAAATATTTCTCCAGCTTTGGGTCTCTTGCTTTGCAACTTTTGTCAATATGACCAGAAATAACCTAGGAATCAGTTTTAAGAATGGCCCTTCTAATTCCCATTGCCTTTAACTTCTGAAGACCCAAAAGCAAAGCTTCGTACTCAACAATGTTATTTGTGCAGCTGAAATCAAGTCTTGCTGCATAGCAAGTTTTGACCTTGGAGGGTGCGACCAACACAGCGGCTGCTCCTGCCCCGAAGGTTCCCCAAGAACCATCGCAGAATACTATCCAGACTTCGGCATCTTTACTCGCTTCTTCTTCCTGAGCCCCTGGCGTTCAGTCAGCAATGAAGTCTGCTAACGCTTGGGACTGAATCGAAGATCTATGCACATAGTCAATGCAAAATTCATTGAGTTCCGCAGCCCATTTTCCAACCCTTCCAGTAGCTTCTCTATTTCTCATAATATCCTTCAATGGTTGTGAAGAAGGAACAATTATGTTGTATGCTTGAAAGTAGTGCCGAAGCTTCCTGGAGGCCATCAAAACAACGTACAACACCTTCTCCAGTTCTGTATAATTTTTCTTTGATAAACTAAGGACTTCGGAGACAAAGTATATTGGGGCTTGCTTTTTGACTTGCTCCTCAAGCTTCTCTTGGACAAGTGCCGCACTTACCGCTGAGTGCGAAGCTGCCACATATAGCAACAGAGGAGCCCCTGGCGTTGGTGGAGTTAATGTCGTTAAGTCTATCAAATACTGCTTCAGCTCGTCGAAGGCTTTCTGCTGAACTGGCCCCCATTGAAAAACTTCGGCTGACTTCAACACTTCGAAAAATGGTAGATTTCTCTCTGCTGATCTAGATATGAATCGGTTTAGAGATGCAAGTCTTCCCGTCAATCGTTGAGCCCCTTTCTTTGTGCTAGGTGGTTCCATTCGAAGAATAGCTTTAATTTTATTTGGATTAGCCTCAATCCCTTTTGTTGAAACTAAGCAACCAAGGAATTTCCCCTTCTTTACTCCGAAGACACACTTTTCTGGATTCAGCTTTAGACTGGCCTGTCTAAAATTAGCGAAAGTCTCCTGCAGATCAGCAATGTGATTTTCTTGCTTCGTGCTTTTTACAATGATATCATCAACATAAGTTAGCACATTTCTGCCTATCTGAGAATGAAGAACCTTCGCTGTCATTCTGCTGAAGCTTCCTCCAGCATTCTTGAGCCCCTCAGGCATCCGAAGGTAACAATATGTTCCACTAGGGGTTATGAAGCTAGTTTTTGGCTCATCCTCCTTCTTCATCCAAATTTGATGATAGCCTGAATAACAATCCAGCAGACTCATAAGCTCTGATGAAGCTGCTGCATCAACTAGGGAATCTATCCTTGGTAGTGGAAACTCATCTTTCGGACAAGCCTTGTTGAGATCAGTAAAATCAATGCACATCCTCCATTTGCCATTGGCCTTTTTTACCATAACAGTGTTGGCTAGCCATTCTAGGTATTTTACCTCTCTGATGACTCCAGCACTAAGGAGTCTTTTTACTTCATTGCGAGCACCTTCGGCCTTGTCATCAGACATCTTCCGAAGCCTCTGCTTTCTGGGTCTAAAGGATGGATCAACATTGAGCGAGTGTTCAATAACATCCCTGTTGACTCCGCAAAGATCATTAGCTGACCATGCAAAAACATCTTTGTTGTTGAACAGAAACCTTATCAAGGTTTTCTTCTGTTCTTCGGACAGTTGAGATCCCAATAGCACCTTCTGCTCTGCTATGTCATCGCATAAGAGCATGGGCTTCGGCTGATCAGCCGAAGCAGCTTTCTCCCTTCTGTACTTGTATTGCTCACAAGCTTCAGCTCCATCTATGTTATGGATTGCTTTTGAGTCTGTCCAGTTTCCTTCGGCCCTTCTGGCAGCTTCCTGACTTCCATGAATAGCGATGGGCCCTTGGTCCGAAGGTATCTTCATGCAAAGATAAGCTAGATGAAGAATTGCTTCAAAAGCATTGAGAGTACCACGACCAATGATTGCATTGTAAGGGTATTCCATGTCAACAATATCAAACACAACTTGTTCAGTCCTTGTATTGTTGATAAATCCGAAGGTTACTGGCATTTGGATTTTGCCAAGTGCTACAATCTGCCTTCCTCCGAAGCCACAAAGGGGATGTGTGGCATCATGGATCTTGTCTTCGGGCTCTTGCATCTGTGTGAAGGCCTTGGCAAATATGATATCAGTTGCACTGCCTGTATCAACCAAAACATTGTGGACCAGAAATCCTTTGATCACACAAGAGATAACCATAGCATCATTGTGCGGGTAATCCTTGAGCTGAAGATCCTCTTGAGAAAAGGTAATTGGGATGTGAGACCATCTTGACTTGATGAAGGGTCCTTGCACCCCTACGTGTTGTACTCTTCTCTGTGCCTCCTTCTTCTGTTTCTTGTTGACCGGCTCTGAGCATGAACCGCCTGTTATTGGGAGGATCAGCTTCGGAGCCGAAGCAGTTCCATTTTGGTTCTTGAACAAAGCCATCAGCTCAAAAAGTGGAAGTGAGTTCACCGGAGGTGGGCGCCAATGTTGGGGACTTCTTCTCAAATGCTATGAATTAAGAACAAGGCAACATAGAAATTGTTAAATGTTATAGTCCTTCATCCTTCGAAGCATTATTTCCCTTGGGATATAATGGATTCCGGACGAAGGTTATGAAGGCCATACCTTCATAAACACAACAAATAATGAGGAAGGGTAAAAAATATGTAAAATAACTTAAACACATGATTATTATTATTAACTCATTTCTATTTCATTATTGTAGAAATGATAACAGGTTACAAATGTACCTTCGGCTTGAAGGAAAGCAAAAATACCAACGTGAAGCAAAAGCAAATGCCCAATGCGTGATTACAGGAGAGCGCATGAACAGTACAGGGGTACTGTTCACCTATTTATAGGCACAGTTCACAGCCTGTGTATAATTACATTTATACCCTTTACAATGGACTACAACAATGACACAGAATATCATGGGTCTTTGAGTCATTTCATCTTTAAGTCGGTTCACCCCTTCGTCTTCAGACATGTCACTGTGCCGAAGCTTTATAGTCGATAGCTTCGGCGCTGCTTTGGAGAGGATCTGCCGAAGGTGTTTATTTCTTTAGGATCTTCGACTACGAAGCATACCCCCAACAATACGCAAATTAGCAAGTCAATTTTTAGAATAGTTCATAGCCATCAGTTCAAAACTTTATGCGAAAGAATGTTGGCTCTATGTCTGCTTATACGAAAGAATATTGTATCTTCCCTTTGCTATAGGAGGGTGAAATAAGTTTTACTAGCAGCGTCGTATCGTAGGTGCCAGTAGCCTCAGTGTGCCAGTCGCTTCTCAAGATGGCCTCACTGGCAGCAAAATGTTCTCTGATGAGTTGACTCGCGTGCTTGACTAGGATTGTACTTTATCTCTTCTGTCAGCTAAGCTCTGGTGAATTCCTCCGGCATCAACATTAGCACGATGGTTCGCCCAACCGAGGATGTCCCCGATTCACAAAACTATATAGTTGGGAACCTCATAGGTAGATTCATAGTAGTTAACAGTTTGCTTAAACAAACTGACGTGGTTGTTTGATCTATGCAAAAGATGGCACTGGTTGTTGGTTTTAATAGTGAAATGTCATCCTAACCATTTAACTAGCTATGTCCAACATATTATGTATTTATTTCTCTAAATATTGCCTGCTGCTCTCCAATACAAATTACATGGTTGCCTCACTATCCGTTTCCAAAAAACTTTTTGGGGGTAAAATCAAACTGAAATTCGGCGATGGCCCGTCCCCTTACAATCGGTCTTCTACCTTTCAATTCCTACTCCTTAGCGTGGTTTTGCATCAATCTATGCAGAGAATTAAAGCAGATGATGTCTCCTCTGATCTTGAGAATTTTTTGGATGACCTGATATGTTATGAGCTAAACTTTGCTAGCATTTTATCCTTTCCTCAGTTTCTCTACATGTAATTTCAGCTCGTCACGAAATGAAGGAGGCGATGAACCACTACCACACGCGGGGCTCCTCGCGCGGCGACGGCGGCACCACTACCGAGCGCGACCTGGTGTTACAGTGGGGCAACCGGAAGCGCCTGCGCTGTGTCAAGGTGCAGCGCCGCGACGAGGCTGCCACCACCGCGGCCGCCGAGAAGGCCGCCATCAGCCAGTGCCGCGCCGTAGCTGCCCATCACCACCCAACCGGCCACACCCACCAACACCACCGTGTTCTCAGGTCTGTGCCTTTTTCTAATTTGTTTCTTTTTTTATCGTTTGTGCCTTCGTGGTGTCGATATGCCTATTGCGTGTGCCGGCTCTCAGCATGATTGCTTTGTTTTGATGGCTACCTATCTTTATGTAACTAATGTAGAAATCATGCCAAAACACATTTCCCCACAACATAAAAGATAACAGAGCCATATTTGTGAGCTAAAATAATTTTGATAGTCACAACTCACCATCTCCTTTCGATAGCCTTAGGATCTCCTTTTTATAATTTTGACCCTACAATGCAAAATTGTTCTATGGAGGTCATGGTATATCATCATATCATGTATTTAACTTAGGGTTTACCTATTTCGATTAATAGTTACATTGAACCAAATTTTGGTCGTTCAAAATGGCATATTTCGACATTTGTTATGATTGTTGAGTTGATTCTTGATAGCATCACTAAACAATAACCTATGTGTATACAAGTATACCCCGTTGCAACGCACGGGTATATAGCTAGTAAACATAAAAAGAGTGTAATAAATTGATGATAATAAAACATACTAAAAATAAGATATAACATAGAACAAATATATACCATATGAACATTCCAAAATACATCAAAGAGCATCACACATATACTAACTGGACATCACAGGTGTGTCATGTAAATATAGAAAATAAAAAACATGAAAATGAGACAAAAATATGTTAGTGTAAAATAAAGAATGAGAATAAAAAGAAATAAAATGGAACAAATGCTACAAATATAGAAAATAAAAAAATAAATGGTTTAGATATAACCTAACTTAATGAAAGGTTAAACAAAATATAAATAAATACAAAATAATAAAAAGGAAGAAAATACATGTAACGTATAAAAATAAAATAGAAATCACATGGATATTGCTTAGAACAACCTAAGATATTAAACAAAACATTTCATGTGTACTAGTTGGTCTCTCTCCTATATAAATAGAGGGTGGTCGGTCATTGACATAGAGAGCTTCTTGGGAATGCACTGTTCACGTATTATGTTTCATTTTGGTCCTCTACTTATACTAGCATAGAGCCTTGCTAACACTATGATCCCGTGGAGAGGAGTCGAAGCGGCGTAAGTGGAGGGGTTGACGGTCGCGGCGGCGGCAACACGAGTGAGGGGAGGGGACAACAGAGACATGGGGAGGGAGAGAGGGAGGGTAAAGAGTGAGGGACAATCCAAATAATATTGTCCATTAGATTTGAGTGAATAATGAACGTGGGGTTTTCTAGTGATCTGAACTGTTGATTTTGATGGTGTGTTAAGTCTGGGTGCAATTTGTTTTGGCGAATTTAGTGGAGGTTATGGATGTGGGTGATTTGGTTGGGTGGGTTTTGCAAAGTTTAAACTGGTGAATTATATAGTTATATAGATTGGTTTGGGTACATTTTGTTTGATTGATTTAGCGGAGGTTATGGGTGCAGGGTGATTTGGTTGGGTGGGTTTTGCAAAGTTTAAACTGGTGGATTATATAGTGATATATAATAGATATGATTGATAGAGAATACATCTAAGTGTGTATGAGTGATTTCCAATGTGTTGCATTGATCTGTTGCATCGAGTGGCACTATCTGGTCAAATTGCACTCCCTTCTTGGTATCTTGATCCTTGTAATAACTTCATATAAGTACATGCATAATTATGTTTACAAACTGTCGAGTGAAGGCTTTTGGCATAAGGTCCGCATTTGATGAAGAATTTTATTTTAGTCTATTTTTAGGAGAATGCCTTCGAACATTTGTTCCAATTAGAAGCTTCAGTTGGCTCTCCCTTAGTGAATGACAAGCTGAAGGAGGAAGAGGCAAAACCTGAACATGATTGAACCACCTTCGGATGTAACTACAAGGAGGTTACGAAGGAGGGCACTTCTTCCTACAAAAGGACATAATTGTCCATCCTCACTAGTATAGAGTCTTCATATAAAGGAATGGACATTTTTGTAATTCAGAGTTGAGATGTATGTAATCTCAACCCTATAAATAGGTGTGCAGTGTCAATGCTATAGGGGTCAAAGACTTAGGGTGTATTTGGTTTGGCTTTTGGCTTTGGCTTTTGTCCCCTAAAAACCAAAAGCTAAACCAAAGGGCTGGATCCAGGAAGCAACTTTTTCCAAAAGCTAACTTTCTCACAGTGCAAAATTGAAAGCACCTTTAGACATGCTTTTAGTAGCTTTTGAATAGAACTGTGAAAATATATATCGAAGAACTTTTAACAGCTTTTAGTGGTTTACACCAAACAATTTTTAGCTTTTTAACAGCTCACGACCCACAGCAGCTTTTTCCACAGCTCACAGCCCGCAACAGATTTTTCCACAGCCACAACCCAACCAAACGGACCCTTATAAGCCCTGAGTTTGTATCGCCTTCGTACGCAAGAACCTTTAAAGGTCTGTCACCTTTGAGTGCCTTGGGTTGCTTAAGAGAGCTTGAACGTATAATATTTTGAAGGTCTTGTAAGCCACTTTGTATTACTTATCTCTGCTTTATGCAAAAGAATGAAAAGAGAAAGATGAGTAAACCCTTGCAGACTAAATGCATGATTCATTTATGTTACTTGGTCTGTTAGGCTGTCCGCAGCAGATCGTGTAAAATAGGGGATTTGCACTATATATTACACTGTTTACAGAGTGAAATTTGAAATAGGAGACGAGATCGATGGGGATCTGATAGGATAGCTACTAGAGACAACTTTAACTAATGATTTCATCGCTTGTTTTTAGCTTGCCCCCATCTCCATTTCACCTTCGAATCCACCGAAGGTGAAAGGAGATGGAGTTTTACTTTAATTGTGTTGCCTTATTGTGGTTCCTTGTAGGAGCTTTGATAGGTCACCAACATTTGGCAGCCACCTCTAATGGACTCACTGACCACCACCCTCATGCCTGCACGAAGAGACATGGACAAAGTTTTCATTGCTAGCTTAGCCACCAACCCACAATACAACTCATGGATTCCCTAGTGGATGCAACGACAAGTTTTAAAATGATGGGCTTGCTTGATTTCTATTGTGAGTATCATCAGATTTGGATCAGAAATAAAGATGAACCCAATACTAGCTTCGTCATGCCTAATGGAACATATTTTTACCTTCAGATGTCAGATGGGTTGAAGAATTGCGGGAGTAGTTTTAGTCAGATGATAACCAATGCCTTTAGCAGTCAAATTGGAAGAAATGTCATCACATATGTTGACAACATCATAGTCCAAAGCACAAAATAGCAACATAATATAAGTGACTTGCAGAAAACATTTGCTAACTTCCAAATGGTGAGCCTAAAATTAAACCATAAAAAATGTGTCTTTGGAGTAAGAAAAGGATTTTTTTAGGATATCTCATTTCAACAAAAGGCATAGAAGCAAATCCTACCAAGTTTGATGTTATATTTTAGATAGAGCCATACAAAACAAGAAAAGGGGCTCAAAGACTAATTGGCAGACTAGCTTCGATAAGTAGATTTATAGCAAGATCAGCTGAGCGAAGCCTTCCTTTTTTGAGTTCTAGGGTCAACCGAAGTATTTCAATGGGTCCAAACTAGCAAAAAGCCTTTGAAGAACTAAAACAATAATATCACCAGCTGAGCTCATAACTTTGTATGTAGCAAGATTGAAATTCAAATGCAAAAAAGCACGGTTGAATACAAAGCTATACTGCCAGGCCTTTGTAAATTGAAGGTGTGAGAGTCAAAAGAGTTGTCATCGAACTCAAAGATAATCACAAAACACGTAGACAAGAGTTGCAAGGCAAAAAAAAAACAATCCTAGAGAAATATTTGCATACTTTACGAAGGGTGGAAGAAGTGTTCTTTAAAGGTTTCTTGATAAAAATTATACCAAGCGGGGCAATAAACACGCAGACCTGCTTGCCAAGTCGGTGGCTTATGTAATTTAGAACCATACTAAAAATATTTTAAAAATAAATTCAGATACAAATTTGATTCTAATATATATATTACAGACGAATATGAATACAAATATCTATATTACAGGTCTTATATTCAGATATTTCAATTTACGGACGACTATTTCCGCCTCATAACGGCTTTGGCTGCAAAAGAATTGGAGATGATTGAGAAGAAAAAAAATCCTTGCAACGAAACAAGTCCTAAATGCATCACACGCAGGTACACCGTCATCTTCACTACACGCAGCAGCAGGTTGCCAGCAGGCTCGCGATAGCAAGGAATTCCGACACAGAACCTTTCTCGGATGTGCCGGGTTGGAGGTAAGATAAACATAAAACATACTTTACTTTGGTTTCTCTGGATAAGCACTAACTGAACTTGGAGACGATAAACACAGGCAGAAGATCACTCCAGTGGGGTAGTGCCGTAATGGTGTATCGGTCTTATACTACACTGGTATATCAGTTTTCCTGAGTCTGAGATCGTCGCATTTGGCTTCGATTGTTGCAATCATTGTAGCACTTCCACAGCTAACCTCTGCCTCTCGACGCCCCATCGCTCACCGCACGATCAATCCAATCCCACATTGACCATGTGGTAGAAACTTTTGAATAAAATCAAAATAGTTTTATTGGTCTTTGAAAACTACTTCACAAGAGCTTGTTCGGTTAGCTCTCAATACATGTAGATTGAGTAAAATTTGATGGGCCCAAACAAATCAAAGTTCTTTTAAATTTTTTGTAATCTCATTCAATTCATGTATAATGGGAATAACCGAACAAGGGCTGAATGGGTAGAACTTGTATGGTTAGACTTGGATAGTTAGTTATTTCTATGTATGGTTGGAACCTCTTTGAATCTTTTATTACTATATATATAGTGATGTGCTGATATCTTACTTGTTCTCTTAATTGCAAACACACAATACATTAGAGCATCTCTAACAAGATGACTTTAAATAGTGCCCTAAAAATTGAAATACTATATCATTTAAAGTGTTTATAGCACTAAAAACGAATTACACTCTAATAGTTAAGCCTTAAATCATGTATTTTAGAAAGTAAATTACAATATTAGGGAATAAAATGATGAGGATAATACAAAAAACAAGGATAAGGCACTAGTCTGGGTTTAGTACTTTTGGGTCATTTTATGATGTGCCCTATACTTTTTTGATAAAAAAAATGTAAAATAGAGTACTGTCGGAGTTCTTTTTTTATGTGTTGATCCCGTTGTATGTTCATAGAAAGATACATGTTGCCATTTATTTTTCGAAGTAAACTGACAACTTTCATACAGTGATACATGTTCCAACAACAAAGATACACAAAGTTACATGAACAAGTTCAACAAACTAAAACGACACCGAGAAAAAACTAGAAAAAACAAGAAGCTTCACTCGCTTGTTCAAACTTTTCTTATTACCAACCATGGCACTTGTTGGTGTCGATCTGGCGCCAAACACTAGGGGTGTATCGCCTGTCGGTGCTCCCTACGGAGGCGAGGACGGTCCGTGGCATAGGGTCGGACGGTCCGCGACCTTGGCGCAGGAGCGGATCCTCCTCTGCATGCTTTCGGATGGTCCGCGCCTGAGGACGGACCGTCCGTGGTGGCGCAGAGGGTCTTCTTCTCCTCGAAGAACCCTAGAACTCGCCCCCGGGAGAGATCCCCTCGAGGGGGAGAGTTCCAAGGCATTGCTCCGGGTCGTCAAGCCGTCCGGTGCTTCTCTAATCGACGTAGAGTCGAAGAGAGATTGTTGTGGAAGACTAAACTAGATCTAAACCTAAGGCTAGAATACTCCTACTCCTAGGAGTTGGAAGAACGATGCAAATAAGGTAAAATTTATAAGTAGATTTGATTGCATTGATTGTGGGGGGGGGGTTCTATCGCTTATAACCCTTCATCTATATAAAGGGAGGAGGTCTGTTCCCGTTACAAGTTGGTTCTCGAGTTCATCCCGTGGGTTTAGCTAACAAACCCTACAAGAAATCCGGAACCCTAACAGATTCTGTGCACGCGCGGACCATCCGCGCTGCCACCGCGGACCGTTCGGCCCTAGGGGTGGACAGTTTGCATGCCAGTTTCGGTGTTCAATATATGCCCCTGCCTTTTGGTGGAGGTTGAAGAACCAAAAGCATATATACTACTAGCATCATTTGGGAAACAATAGATCTCACAAGTTACTTTGTTCCCGAAGTAAGAACTAAGTCTGATGCTAGTCACCGGCTTTTTAATCCGGTAGGGTGATCGTTCAATAGAGCTTCGATGCATAAAGGTCGTTTTGGATTACATCTTTCTCAGCTATGACCATCTGATCAATTGGCCAAAATGTATAGAATGGAGGTGCTCTCCAGCCTGAATAGGTAAAGGGACTATGCATGTACCATGGGTTCATCATCGTACCATTCCACATTTGAACAGGATAACATATCGATGATGGGTAGGCAGGTGGAAAGTATTCTAGCATCACTAGAGATGGATGAATAGGTGTAACACCCGCTTCTAAGGACCAAAGCCAGGTGCATCTCATACATGAGCCAAAGAAGACAACATATATAATAACAGAGTGTATAGAGATAAATGTCACAATATAATCAGAGTACTTATTACATAGAGGAAGTCTTACAAAATAAAAGATAAATATAAAAGGATAAAAAAATCTATCCTTGGGGTCGGAAAGTCAACTGGAAGACGCCACCTAGATCGAATCGAACTCCTCGATATGTGGCTCCACTTGAACCACCTGTACTTCTCCTGTGGGGGGGGGGTGTGAGACAGCAAGGGTGAGCTCACACATGATCATAGCTCAACAAGTTGTGGGGAATAATGTGTATGAACTCACCAAAGGTGGGAGTTCATGTGAAGTGTAAGGCTGATTAACAAAATAAAGGTTGAAGCTGAGCATTGCTTTTATAAGTTGGTCAAAATTTTATTAGCAATTATTAAGTATAAGTAAATACCAGCAATTATTAAGTATAAGTAAATACCAAACCTTAATAATAATAAATAAAAGTAATAATAAAATAATCCCAATGCGATGCAAATGACAAATTGAGTTTTAATTCCATAGATTAATCATGTGAGGGTCCGAGCTGCTCATGACCGTGAGCACGACTAGTATACCAGTTTTACACTCTGCAGAGGTTGCACATCTTTACCCACAAGTCGTGTTACCCATCTGCCAAGGGGTCATGAATCCCATACACCTCTACCGAGGAAGCGAGGCAGGGTAACACTATGAGGCATTTACAAAGTTCCACTAGCTTCAGAAAACCCGCTACAGTTTATAGGAAGCTCCAATGCAGGGGATCCCTCGCCTGACTGCCATCGCAGCAAAATCAACCCAAGGACCTCCCTACACTGACCACTCCCCTACTGCCCTTGCCCCTTTCGGGTAAGGTAGTCATCCACTAGCTTTCCTAGTTAATCAGCCAAGGGCATCCCATACTACCCTTGTGGTAGCATTGTTTTCCCGGGTGGTCGCTCCATGTTCCCATTAATATAATGATCTTATCATGAACATAAATATCATAACAAAATAATAGGAACATGGATATAATGAAATATTAACCAAAAAAACCATGTAAAGCAATAGCATAACTACCCAATGATTCAGGGGTAAACAAGGTAAATAGATAAACAGTCTAGGGTGACCTATTAAGTCCCATCAAAATTAAACATATGCATGAATAGTGATAATAAAGAATATTATTGGGTAACAAAAGTGGATCAAGGGCACAACTTGCCTGACACTTGAGATTCCAGGTACCAGGGTGATTCTTCAAATCCTCGTTACCTCACTGCTCGTCGTAGCAATACAAACAAACATGGTATAGACAAAATTAACATCACATCAAACATAGGAACAAACTGCATAATAATAATCTACGCGTTGCTACTAGATCGTGGGATCGAAAGCTACAAAGATCAGAGTCGTGGTCATCAAGTTATGATGGGATTAATTGATTAAAACTAGGTTTTATTTTTATAATTTCAGAGAAAATATAACCTAAAGTAGTAATTAATTCAACTTTAATCTACATTATAAATTGACCATAGATCATATTTTAGTAGATTATAAGGGTAACTAGATTAACAAGACTAACCAACATAAGTTAAATAAGGACCTAATTATAAAAGAATGAGACATGTTATAATAAGTGTTGTTATTGCATAGTAAATATTTGTACAAGACTAATGCAACTTGAACGGATCGAATCAGAGTTGAAATGGAGAAGTTATGAATTTCCAAAGTTTTTTTTGTATTTTGTACAAGATTAAATAGGATATAAATTTCAATTTGACTTTCATGTCAAAACAGGGGCACTAATTGATGAACAATAATATTATAAAATTATAGAAATTGGAATGAACTAATTTGGACTTCATATTAATTTTCTAGGAATTATACAAGTTTTAATAGTTATTTTTACATTAAAAATCAATTATGAAATGAATTTTACTATCTCTGGTCTGCGCGCATGAAATCTGGAAAGCGCAGGGGCTCATACGTAAGTTCCCAGAGACTCAGTAAGCAGTTTCAGCGGACGGCGGGTTAGTTTCTAGAAAACACATGGGCTCTTTAAGAAAAGTGCACGACGAAGGGGTATCGTCTAACACGGGTTGTTGGATCTCGTGCGGGCGGCACGGATTAGATCTCGCCGCACCTGAGACAGCAGACAACGTGAACCGCACGTTTCACCCTCTACGCTCTAGATTCAAAACCCTAAAATAAACTCTCATTTGTCCGATCTAAATCGGACGACCCTCATCTCCCCAACCTGAATCGATACGCCCAGAGTAATCTGATCCATCCATTGGCCATCCAATGGCTGGCCAGTTGTCTTCCCGATCTGCACCTACTGACGGCAAAAAACAGCGGCGCCAGCACCCTGCGACGGCACCCTCGCCAGCGTGGAGCCTAACTACTCCCCAACCCCACCTTCTCGAATCTACCTGGTGCATGAGAGAGGGTGTACAAAGGCGAATGCGAGGGTGGGTTCCTTACCGGCGGTGGGTACGACGACGAGGCTGCCCACGGTAAGGTGCGGCCGCGGCGGCAAATCGGACACCGACGACGAATTCCCACGGCCCTGTTTGATAGCCTTGCCCGAGGAGTCCATCAACACCCGTAGAGAGAGACAACGAACACCCAGCTTGGTCTGGCGCTCCGATTCCCGATGATGGCAGAGAATCGCGTGCGGCCCGCTAGTTGCTGCCGCAAGAATTCCTCCCCCTCACGCACAGTGGAAATGTGGTGTTTGGGCGTGTCACACCCGGTTTTAGAAGGCAAACCGAATGCGAACCATGTACGTGTCAGGATCAGTAATTCACGTACACCGCGATTACATAAATGACTCATCATAGCACAATGCTTCGAATTACAATAAAGAGTAAGTAATAATATTACAGACTAGAGCCATTTACATAATATAAATCAAAGTACATAGAATCGAAATGTAGCCAACATAAACAACCCACCACATGCAGCTGACTGGGGGAGGTCGCTAGCCTAATCCTCGAACTCTTCGACATCCTGGAACTCCTGGAGATCCACCTCGACGCATTCTTCTCTTTCTTTACCTGAGCATAGATTGTACCAAAGGCAACCTGGTGTTTTGTGAAAGCAAGGGTGAGTACACATCAACGTACTCAACAAATGTCCCGTTTGGCTGTAGTGGACTAGCTTTATGTGGGGTTAAGGTAAAGAAGTTGCTTTTAATTGATCAGATAATTATTACTAGTAGAGAGCCAGGTTTTAACATTAACCCAAGTTGTTAACCCAAAATTACTCTTTCCAAACGGAGAATACTAGAAACCATAATCATAATTGTTGGGGACTTGTTCTCAAATGCTAAGAGTTAAGAAAAGGCAACATAAAAAATGTTAAATATTAAAGTCCTTCGTCCTTCAAGACATTATGTCCCTTCGGATATAATGAATTCCGGACGAAGGTTGTGAAGAAAAAAACCTTCGTAAGCACAATAAATGATAAGGAAGAATTCATATACGAAATACGAAAAATAATATAAACATTATCATCAACTTATTTTTATTTGCATTACCATATCCAGAATAACAAATTATAAATGTACCTTCGGTTTGTCGGAAAATAAAGGTACAGGCGTGATGCAAAAAGCGAATGCCAAGTCAACGTGAACAGTACGAGAGTACTGTTCATCTATTTATAGGCAAGGGACGCAGCCCATGTAGAATTACATTCATGCCCTTTACATTTATCAATAACTCTATAGTAATTCTTCGAGGTCTAATTTGCCTTTTCATCTTTAAGTCGGTTCCCCTTCTCTGCTGTCATGCCGAAGCTTTTCTGCGCACAGCTTCGTGATCACATTATCCTTCGTCATAATCACCTTTCGTCTCGCTCAGACTTCGTCCTGACCATGCTCTTGTATACTCATGACCCGATTCCGAAGATACCTGTTCACCTATTTCACTTGGAAAACATTGTCAAATCATGTTTTTGAGGACCTTCGGAAGCCGAAGGCCCCCAACAGTAGCCCCTCGCAATATTAATTTATTAGTGATAAATTCATATTGCGACATGGACGAAGGCCTTAAGCCGAAGGTCCGAAAAAACACCTTCCCTTTGCTAGAATAGCAACCGTCATTGACAAGCGGGACCCTCCAGTTTTTAACGCACTAGGTGTATAAATAAGAGCTCACCACGAGTTCATTTGGCACGCTTTCTTGCCATCTGCTCCTGCTCACTCGACTTTTAGCCCTTGCGCAACAACACTTGCTTGGATTTTTAAATTTTTAAGCTTCGGTTTTGAGAGCACTTTCTCAGCATTTTCGAAGATGTCTGAAGATAAGAAAGCTGTTGCTGAATCGAAGCTGAGCCTTTCTGAGGAGATGCATCTCGGCTTTCTTCAATCAATAGCAAAGACAAATACAGAGAAGATTACTAAGGAGATTTTAGAGGGTTTATCTGAAGACATTGGTGACAGTGACAATTATGATGTGGATAGTGGTGGTGAAGATTCCGAAGATCGACCTTGGCGACCAAGCCATGCGGTTTTTGGGAAATCAAGTATTAAACAAAGCCATCTTGTCAATATGAGGGGTAGATATTTTCAGGACTTGTCTATTGTGAGGGCTGACGAAGGAGAGAAAACTTGTCCGACTCCCGAGGAGAATGAAGGCGTAATATTCCGAAGCTTCTTAAAGGCTGGACTTCGGTTTCCCTTGAGCAGTTTTGTCGTGGAAGTTTTGAAGATATTTGAAATCTGCCTTCATCAAATTACTCCTGAAGCAATCATAAGGATGGACATCTTCGTATGGGCTGTGAAGAGTCAAGGTTTGGAGCCAAATGCCAAAAGTTTCTGCAACATACATGAGCTATTGTATGAGACAAAACCCTGGGGTAAAGAGCAGTATCACAACAATTTTGGCTGCTACAGCTGCGGTGCCCGATCTGGGTCAAGCTGTCCCGTGCCAACCTTTCGAAAGAGATGGCCCGACGACTGGATGACAAAATGGTTTTATGTGAAGAATGATTTGAAAACACGGGAAGATATTAAAGATATCATTATGCGCCCTATCTGGCAACGCTTCGGCCTCCGGAGACCGAAGGTGGAAATGGATGAAGCAGCCAAAGAATGCCAGAGAGCCTTCGGCGCAGTTTGCTCTTTTATTGGGACAAGGGATTTGATGCAAGAACACATTGCCTTCAGAGTATGGCCACTTGCAGAAAAGTGGGAAATGCCGAAGGAAACCGTCAGGGAACCTGACGAAGGTGGACTAGTTAGGCTAAAATACACATTCAAATACAGAGATAAGTTCGTCGAGCCAGATGATGACTGGCTGAAAAGTATTGAGGCCATAAGTGATGAACTGCTTGGATCATACTCGAAGGCCGAAGACACTGCACTATCAGCGGCCTTCGGAGGCCGAAAGAAGAAAAGACTCAACCGAGTATTTGATGCAATTGGGTTTGTCTACCCCGACTACCGTTACCCAACACGGGGTCAGAAAAGGAAAAATACTACTTCAGCGAAGGAAGTTACTTCAGCCGCTCCTAGTGAGCCAGGGCCGGAGAGGAAAAAGATAAAGGTTCTTACGCACCGGCCACGCTATATTGAACCGGCCACAGTGCCTGAATATGTCGGTGAAACCTCTTCGGCCACCGAAGCCAAGGAGCCGACCCCCCTACCGAATGTTGAAGAGCCAGTCATAATGCCGGAAATGGAGAAAATAGAAGAACCGAAGGCTACAGAAACAAGGACATATGAAATTTTAAGTCCTTCAGCAAAAGTTGAAGCACCAAAAAGCCAAAAGGGTCCATCAATGATCCCCAAAAGAAAAAGGATGGTTAATGTACTGGATGTTTTGGAGACAATAAAGTCTTCAAGCACTACTTCGAAGAAAATTGTTGAAACTTCCGAAGTGCAAATTGAAGCCTTTGGTGCTGAAGCTTCAAAGCACCAATCTGAGACTGAAGTTGGGTCTTCAGAGCCCACCAAGGTGAAATCCTTGGAAGCCGAAGAAACAGAAACAACAGAACAAATTATGGCTGAAGAAACTGGCACTGCCGCCCCCGAAGCATTTTCCGAAGCTTTCAATTATATTTTACGACATGCTTCGGGGAAAAAGTTGACTGAAAAAGAAAAGCGAGAGGCCCAGTTTTACGCCCAAAAACTGAAATATCCAAAGGGGGCGTTGATATTCAACGGCAGCGGAGAAGAAGACTTCTTGTATTGTCTCCCTGACAATAAGGAGATTTCTGTTTGTCGGGAGATGAGCAAGAGCTTCGGATTCCCAACATTAGAAGACGGGCTCTCGGTGTTGTCGAAAAACGAGCTGGCCGACAACTTGGCGTACAATAGCTTAAAGGTGCGAAAATGAGGTCTTTGTATTATTTCTTGAAACCAAAATTTTTCGTTTGCTTAAACTTATTAACACACATTTTTTTTCTAGGGCCTTATACTTAGCAATGCCCTCAGGGCCCAAAAAGATGCCGAAGATGAAGGGTGTGTTATGGCCCTGAGCAACCTTCGTTCCGAAGTAATTGAACTAAGGAACGAAGGTCTCAAAAAAGATAAAATATTACATTCATTGGTAAATAGAATAAAAGAAGACGAAGCTACTTTTAAAGCTCAAGCTGAGGCTCAGAAGCGTGAAATTTAAGATCTTCGAAAACAACTAGCCAGAGCTAAAGAGGAATGCACACTTGAAGAAACAAAACGAGAAATTAGTGAACAATGGGCAAATCATTTGGAAAAAAACGTTGAAGAGCTTCGTGCATCTAGGAAAAGATGCTATGAAAAATCTATAGAATGTGTTAAGAAAGTAAGAACCATCTTCGCCAGCGTTGGCGCTTTCTCAAGTGAAGAGAACTTCATAAGGGGTGACCCCAAAGGCCCAATTGGATGGATCAGCCATGAAGCTGAAGCCTTTGAAGAAAATTTGAATAGTCGTGGAGACATATGTGCCTTTTCAGGTGCCAGGGGGATTGCTACCATTTTGGAGAGGAAAGGCTGTGACCATGTGAAATTCTTGGCACAATCCGAAGCCACCCTATCCTCTGAAGATATAAAAGACCCCTCGGCCGAAGCGAGCCTGGTCGGTGGAAAATTTTTCACCGACATCTGGGACAATGGTGGCCGGGAAATGGCCCAAGAAATTATATGAAAAAGCGAGAAAGGCATACATGACGCTAGAAAAGTAGCAGAGGCCGCTGAGAAAAGTGCTGAGCTCGAAGGGCAAATAGGTATTGACTAGTGGTTTTTGGCTCTTTGTTGTAATTTTTTGGTTTCGAACTTGTTTACGGTTTGTAATATAGCCGTATCTTCTCCTCCCTCAGAACCTGCTGAGCCATCGGCGGACCCCCACGCGAAGGGGGACGACGAAATTAGGAAACTGGCCGAAGCCATCATGGATAAAGTTGTTGATCAGCTACTAAACGAAGCTACAGAAGTAGTTCTAAGGGAAGATTAGATGTTGTTGTAAAAACATTTAAAATGTGATATCTATTGAGAAACATGTGTAATATTTTGTAACCTTGAATGTAATATATAAGCTATTTATGGTTCTATTCTTTACGATGCATGAAACTTCATATACATACCGTTTTTGAGCCTTCGGCGAAAAAAACACCTTCCCTTCTTTTCATGCTTCGTAAATAATATCCGTGTTCTCATTTCAGAGTTTGACGAAGGTATAATTCCTCAATAGCTATTTTTGTGCCCTGTCACTATTTCTTCGAAACAATCTTCGAATATCAATACTGAGACCCCCTTCTTGCGTTGTTGATGCAATATGATGTATGATGTTATGCTATGCAAATGATGTAATGATGTGATGTTATGCAAAATGATATTTGCCGAAGATCGACGTTTTTTCACTTCAAGCCTCCCTTAGGAGCTTCTTCGCCTTTTACTTCAGCGGAATCAGCGTTTATTTTTCGCTGTAAGCCTCCCTTAGGAGCTTCTTCGCCTTTTACTTTCAGCGAAATCAGCGTTTATTTTTCGCTGTAAGCCTCCCTTAGGAGCTTCTTCGCCTTTTACTTTCAGCGGAATTAGCGTTTATTTTTCGCTGTAAGCCTCCCTTAGGAGCTTCTTTGCCTTTTACTTTCAGCGGAACCAGCGTTTATTTTTCGCTGTAAGCGCTGCATTCCCTTCGGAACGACTTTTGAGCAGAAAACTTACGTTGCGCTCCTTTAGGAACGACTTTTTGCTGTTTCGAAGAAATTATACTACGTTCCTTAGAACAAATTTTTGATAATTCGAAGGTCCTCCTTGCCACTATAAGTTCTTATGCTTCGGCAACTTAAGCCTATGGAGAAGATATATTTTCATTATGGTAAAAAGCGAAACTATTACAAGAGATTGAAAATGACAAAAAGCACTTAAGCCTCCCATAATTGTTCCTTATTAAAAAGAAAATAATACTGAATGCGAAAAGCTGCTGTCGGGTAGGATATTTGTCAGTAAATATGCTTCGACTCTGGCACAGTACTATTGACTGTGCGAGCTTCGGACTCTTCTCTGAAGTCCCGTTGGAGGTGAGTGTGCTGACTCCCTTCTGGCTGCTGGCCTCGTTGCGTTGGTGGTGGAGGTGGAGGCTGTTGCCAAGATGCCTGAGGTTGGCTTGCCGAAGCAACAGAAGCTGCAGGGTGGTTGCCTACATACTCTGGAATGTAAGGCGAATGGTACGAAGCAATATGCATGACTTGCTTCGGCTGACTCTGTTGTGCTGCAGCTTCTGCTATCTCCTTTTGCTTCTGGATGGTAACATGGCACATCCAGGTGGTGTGGCCCTTGTCCTCACCACAGAATAGACAATAAATTTTCCTGGGCTGATCCCCAAACCTTCCTCCGAAGCCCTTGGCGCCTCTGCCCCTTGGAGCTGGCGGCCGGAAAGAGCTTTGCTGCTGCCCCGAAGCTTGCGAGGAATACTGTGGCCTCTGTTGTTGGCTTCCTCTGTCATCACTCTAAGTAGAGTTGTGAATTGACCTGACGTGCCTCGGGTGGATTCTTCCTCCGAAGCCCCTGGTCATTTCAGAGAACCTGTATGCTTCCTCCCTTCTTTGGCGGAAGTCATTGTCAGCTCGAATATACTCATCCATCTTCTGGAGCAGCTTCTCCAAAGTTTGAGGGGGTTTCCTGGCAAAATATTGGGCTGAAGGTCCCGGCCGAAGCCCCTTAATCATGGCCTCAATGACAATTTCATTGGGCACCGTTGGTGCTTGTGCCCTCAGACGCAAGAACCTTCGGACATACGCCTGAAGGTATTCTTTGTGGTCCTGGGTGCACTAGAACAAAGCTTGAGCAGTGACCGGCTTCGTTTGAAATCCTTGGAAACTGGTTATCAGCATGTCCTTCAGCTTCTGCCATGAGGTGATTGTTCCTGGCCGAAGAGAGGAGTACCAGGTTTGTGCAACACTCTTGACAGCCATGACGAAAGACTTTGCCATGACTGCAGTATTGCCACCATACGAAGATATGGTTGCTTCATAACTCATCAAGAATTGCTTCGGGTCTAAATGTCCGTCATACATGGGGAGCTGGGGTGGCTTGTAAGATTGGGGCCAAGGTGTAGCCTGCAGTTCTGTTGACAGAGGAGAGGTATCATCAAAAGCAAAATTTCCATGATGGAAATCTTCATACCAGTCGTCCTTGTTGTAGAAGCCCTCCTGATGTAGCTCTCTGTGCGGAGGCCTTCGGTTCTGCTCATCTTGAGCAAGATGACGAACTTCTTTAGAGGCTTCGTCTATCTGCCTTTGCAGGTCAGCTAGACGAGCCATCTTTTCCTTCTTCCGTTGGACCTGCTGATGGAGCATCTCCAAGTTTTGGATTTCTTGATCCAAGTTGTCCTCCTGAGGCGTTGGACTGGTGGCCTTCCTCTTCTGGATTCGGGCCTCCCTAAGAGAAAGAGCATCCTGATTGGGATCCAGTGGCTGCAGAACGGCAGCCCCTGTTGCTGAAGCTTTCTTCGGCGGCATGACGAAGGTTGATGCTTGCCGAAGGTGTTCAAAACTCAAAAATGGAAGTGAGTTCACCGGAGGTGGGCGCCAATGTTGGGGACTTGTTCTCAAATGCTAAGAGTTAAGAACAAGGAAACATAAAAAATGTTAAATATTAAAGTCCTTCGTCCTTCAAGACATTATGTCCCTTCAGATATAATGAATTCCGGACGAAGGTTGTGAAGAAAAAAACCTTCGTAAGCACAATAAATGATAAGGAAGAATTCATATACGAAATACGAAAAATAATATAAACATTATCATCAACTTATTTTTATTTGCATTACCATATCCAGAATAACAAATTATAAATGTACCTTCGGTTTGACGGAAAATAAAGGTACAGGCGTGATGCAAAAAGCGAATGCCAAGTCAGCGTGAACAGTACGAGAGTACTGTTCATCTATTTATAGGCAAGGGACGCAGCCCATGTAGAATTACATTCATGCCCTTTACATTTATCAATAACTCTATAGTAATTCTTCGAGGTCTAATTTGCCTTTTCATCTTTAAGTCGGTTCCCCTTCTCTGCTGTCATGCCGAAGCTTTTCTGCGCACAGCTTCGTGATCACCTTATCCTTCGTCATAATCACATTTCGTCTCGCTCAGGCTTCGTCCTGACCATGCTATTGTATACTCATGACCTGATTCCGAAGATACCTGTTCACCTATTTCACTTGGAAAACATTGTCAAATCATGTTTTTGAGGACCTTCGGAAGCAGAAGGCCCCAACAATAATCATAATCATAATAGAAACCAACATTATCTCCATCATTATCTGAGAACAAAGCATCTCTGATCAAAATATCTCTAATCAATGGAGCTCCCTTGGCCGCTCATAACCGCGAGCACGGCTGATATATCAGTTTCATAACACTCTGCAGAGGTTGCACACTTTACCCACAAGCCGTGATTCCCTCTTGCCTCGGGCCGATCAAACCCTTAAACACTACCAAGGTGAATAGGCAGGGTTTCACTACGTAGCCTTTACAAAGATTCCCTAGGGCCGTAGCCGCCCGTTAGGTTTCCTAAATGCACCGCACTCCTCCCTATGGGGCGAACCAACCTTGGCAGAGCGAGCCGCATACACCGAGCCCCATTAACGGCACGACGACGAAGCGAACTACACCCCAGTTCCTTTAATTACTCAGCTAAGGGCGTCCCACTCCACCCTCATGGTTGAACTGTTTTCCCGGGCGGTCATCTAACGAACCAGTCCTTACGGAGAGGCACTCGAGAAACAGCTCGAGTCCCCTAAATGTCACAGAACCATCATCATAATCAAAAAGGGAAAACATCGTATCATAGATAATCTCATCATGTTCATTGATTAATGTGAAGCACTAGCATGAAGCTAAACCATAATACCAACCGAAATAGGTAAACAAGGACAAGATAAACAAAAGCTAGTCAATCCTTAGGTATAAACTGTGTAAATGCGGGGAGTGAATTATAAGAATGAGTAGGACATAGATGGGTCAAGGGACACTTGCCTTCACCAAATAGATGCTCAGGATCTTCAACCTTGTGGAACTCGAAGAGCCTGATCACTTGGTCGCCAATGCCTGATCGTCGATCCCTCGAAGCTCGAAAACGGATCGCAATCTAATCGCAGAGCGAAGACAAATAGGCACAAAAAAACATATATATATATATATATATATATGTATATATATATATATATATATATATGCATAAGAACATTACACCATGCCAACGAAAACATAATAAAAACATGTTATACGAAATAGAGCTCGCTTCTACGGTCACGCGAGGAAAGGAACCGCGATTGTCGGAGCTACGGTCGAGAGGTTATCACATTTACACTAAATAAGTATTATATTAGAATATTTAAGTCAACATACTCGCATTATTCGACATTATTATATTAATTGACCTCTATCAAATGTAAATTAGTACTACTACTTAGTTTTAGCTGACTTACTATTTTAATAGTGGACGATTAATCAAGTAATTTAATTAATATGAGCGATTATAAGCGAGGCGAATTAATGACGCGCGATAAGGTGCACGACGTGCAAAAACAATGTGCGCGACACGCGGACACAAACGACTTAGTGCGCGGACAACGCGCAAAACAACGCACGAGACAGTACGCGCGACTAGAATAACACGCAAAACAACGAACGATTAAAAGCGACATAGTTTAATTACGCGCACGGACAGTGCGCGACGCGCGACAAGCGAAATAGCACGCGCGATACGCGAAACAGCACGAATAACATGCAAACAACACGATGACGACGAGCGCCACACGTGTGGACAACGCGACATACGAGTACTGCTAAATTATGTCGTTCTTATATCAGCCAAATATTAAATATAACATTTAAGTCATCATAATCACGCTAACAGGTATCTACAAACGCATAATTAAAATCATTAATTAGATTCGATTGAATTGTTATTTTAATAATACACAACTAAACAAGTAACCAATTATTTAACATGAACGATATGGCAAAGCGATTTTATTACAGCGTGCAAATCATGACTCGCACGAACGACGACACGTGCACAGCATGCACGAATGTCATGCGGATGGGACACGCGATACACGCAGAACAGAGCACATGACACACGCGGAACAATTTAATAACGCGCGTGACAACACACGAAACAGTATGCGCCACACGCACCAACGACGCGCGACAACGCGCGCGAACATCACGAGAATAAAGTGTGAACCGGACGCGCGGCGTGGATGCATGCAGGGGTAGACATCTCACCTTCGCGACAAACTACCATAAGGTGAACGTGGCGTGGCTCCCTCCTCGATGGCGAGAGGGCAATGTCGTCGACGAGCTCGACGATGGCGAGGCTCGGACGCACGGCGAAGGTGCTGCGCAGGCTCATCGCGTCTCTCCTCCTGATGACGACAACCTTGCATGGTGGGGCATGGTCGGCGTGCCGATGGCGAGGCTGTGCAACTCCTCCGCGCAACGACCGGGCGCGCGCGGGGACGCGTTGGCGAGGCATCCGCACTGGGTCGCCACGCTGGGCTGGCCGCGGGCTGCCGCGCTGGCTGCACACTAGGACGCCGGGACCTAGGGCTAGGGTGGGGATGAGGCAGGGCTACACGTGCTGCGCGGGTGGCTGGAGCTGGGCGAGAACGAGCGGGAGGAGCGCGTTGGGCGAGATCGTGGTGGCGGTTTCCGTTTCCTGTGCGCGCACGAACGAGCAGGAGCCGGATCGAGTGGAGTCAGTTTTTCTGAAGAGGAAACATATGACAGGTGGGCCCAGCATGCAGAGCAAGGAGCGATGTCTAGGCCAGAGACGTGGTCAGGTGCGGCGGCGGCTGGGCATTGCCCTCGCGCGGCCGCCTGGGGCTGAGCGAGCCGGCCATAGCCGACTGGGCCGAGGGCGTGGGACGTGGGCCAGGGTGAGGGGGCGCGTGGCGCTGGGCCTCAGGTGGGCTGCGCGCTGCGTTGGTGGGGCGCGCCCGCGGCGTGGGCCGACCAGGGGAGGGGGCAGGCTGCGATAGGAGGAGAGCGAGGGGGAGGAGCTGGGCCGGGATACCTGGCAGCCCAGGAGGTGAGGGGGGGGGGGTCTTGGGCCGGCGCGGGGCAGGCCGAGGGAAGGGGGAAAGAAGGTGAGTGGGCCACGCGAAAGGCCGGCTAGGGGGCTGAGGGAGGTTTTCTTCTATTTATTTTTCCTTCCTTTTATTCTTTTTGAAAACATGTTTTAGATTTGAATTCAAATTCAAACATGCTTCCTAAGTTTGAATAAATGCACCATCACAAAGGAAAAAATATGCCTCGACATGCTATGCAACAATCAAGGACCCCTTTGAGGGTTCTATTTTTACTAGGCTTACACATATATAAAACAAAATGACTCTCCACTATTTAGAAAAAAAGTAGAAAAGACGGAGAGTAAGATGGTAACACCTGAATTTGGTGGATATCAGAAAAGAAATTTTATACCCCCAAATTCAGGGTGTTACAAATCTAACCCCCTTAACAGGAATCTCGCCCCCGAGATTCAAGAAAAAGATAGCGAGAAAGACAAGGTTGGTTCACTTCGATTCGATTTTGACACTACCACTTAACTTGCGGACATGTTGCTTTGACCTTCAGATGCTTGAGACCGACCGATGCAATTCTTGAGGATCTCTTGGACCTGTGGGTTAGGACCCACACACGCTTTCGCTGTGCCACTCTGATCTTGTTAGTTGATGTTGGTCGCATTGTCTTCATTGGGGTTTATGGCTAACCCCCTTAATAGGAGCATTTATATGCACTTGATGAAGATGTTGCCGACTCTGATCTTGACTGATTTGGAGGAGTTGGAGGTTGCCAAATGGACAGGTGCAAGAGGAAAGAATAGCGAGAAAAGGTAAGTATAGACGAATTAGAGAGAGTAGGGGCAGAACCCAACTACTTAACTCTATGGTACTCAGCTAGTAAAAAATGCCATTGCGGACCAAGGGCCACAACACATCAACACTCAGCACAAAGAAGCAAATCAGTCATAACACAAGGACAAACAACACAAGCATACAACAACACACATCTCGTTGCTACACGTTAATGTTAACTAGATGGTGGTCTTTCCTTACCAAGGGAAAACTACTCTAAGGCCATCGAAAGGAAAGGGGAATGATAAGCCATGCAGGATAGGGGCATGAGCATAATAAAGGATGAAGCTAAAGCAAGAAATGTAACCATGAAGGGAGAGAATGCAACCAAGCTCAAGACAGGTAAAACACCATTCTCAAATCGAGATGGAAAAGATGATATTTCAAAAGGTAGGCATA
The DNA here is from genome assembly GCF_902167145.1 of Zea mays. NCBI lineage: Eukaryota > Viridiplantae > Streptophyta > Magnoliopsida > Poales > Poaceae > Zea > Zea mays. Next base: position 147,947,022 of record NC_050097.1, read on the forward strand.
GGATAAGCATCATGGAAAGATCTAGAGATTACAAAGGTAAGGGAAGTAACATGCAAAAGCACACCAAAAGATCAAGTTAAGGAAAGACTTGCAGCGTGACATAGGAAAAGGGAACGAACAAGAACATGATGGGTAAGACAACACTATTGAACTGAAATGGGAGGGGAGGCATTAAAATGCAAGTACAAGATAAGCATTAAGGTAAAGATTGAGGGATGACAAGGGTTAAGGTGATAATGGGGAAACAAACAACAAATGATGTATTTGAGGAAAATCTGGCAAGGTGTTAGAGAAGGGGGAGCAGTCAATGATGAGATAGATGAGGCATTATTCTCGAACAATGATGGAAAAGATGAGGCTTCAAAGGATAGGTTCAAGATAAGCATGAGGGCAAGGGCATAGATATCATGAGGGTTCTAAAGGTAATAACAGACAAGGATGTAGGATAGGAGGTAAATAGGCATAAGACAAAAGTTATAAGTACCATAAAGGATGGAGTTAAGACAAGATCAACAAATGGAAAAGGAGAGGGTGCGTCCAAGGGCCAGATAGGTAAATTGCCACTCTCAAATTAAGGTGGAAGAGAGAAGATTTTTAAAGAGCAGGCATAAAGATAAGTATCAAGGTAAGGTCAATGATTGACAAAGGTAATGGTGACAGTAAACTGAAACAAGTCGAATGATGGAATTAAGACAAAACTTGTACGACGATGAAGAGGGGAAGCGATCAAGGGAGAGATAGGTAACTCACCGCTCTCAAATCGGATCGAAAGAAAGGGAGGCTTTTAAAGGGTAAGTTCAAGGTAAGAATTTAGGTAGAAGACATAAATATCACAAGGGTCGAAGGCGATAATAGACAAGGGCATAAAAGAAAAGACGAAGGCACAGAAGAGCCAGTGGTAAAAGTACAACAAAGAATGGAGTTATGTCAAGGCTTGCACACGGTAAAGAAGAGGAGATTGCCAAGGGTGAGATAAGTAAAGCACCGCTCACAAATTGAGATAGAAGATTGGAGATTTTAGATAACAGATATGACGTAATCAACAAGGTGTGGGCGAGAAATGGGAAAGGTAAAGGCGACAACAAACAAAAGCACAACGAAGGATGGAGTTGCGAGGAAGAGGAAAAGGTGATAAACATCAAGGTAAGATATAGAGGCGATAAGGGCAAGGTGATAACGATGAAAAGCATAATCCATGGACAGAGTTAAGGCAAGACTCGCAAAGTGATGAAGTGGAGAAAACAATCAAGGATAAGATAAGTGAGATTCTGACATAAGAGTTGAAGTAAAAGTTCATTATCAAAGGAAGTTACAAGGAATTAACGAGATCACCAAGGATGTGCAAAATAAAAATGACCGCTCATGGATTATTAGGAAACAAGGGTGGTCAAGGGCATGTTAACTGAAATGTCTTGAATAGTCATTAGGGTATGAAGGTAAGCATACATGAAAATATGAGAGTACGCAAGACTCCAAGGATACGAGCATACCAATACCAAGCGAATAGAAATTGCCGAAAGATAACGACTTAACAACGGAATGGGAAAGGATCTCAAAAGACAGGAATGTCATGGTCATATAAACTGAACTGTTTAAATAGGCAGCAGAGGTACAAGGGTAAGTACTTTGAATTAAGGAATAAGGATATTAAAAATACAAGGATATGAGCATGTCAATACCAATGGAATAGATATTGCGAAATGATAGCAACTTAACGATGGAAGAGAAAAGAATCCCAAAAAACAAGAAGGTTATGGCCAGGGGCATCTACAAAGATGTCGCAAGCACAAGAGTGAGATCAGATCTAATGGATTGAGAGAAGTATACACCATACTAGAATAAAATACTTTTAGCAAGGGGACATATAGGAGCACAACATAGAATTAGTCGAGGTGACTAATATTTTGAAGCAGAATCAAGGATGGGGTGAAGTAATAATCAATAAGTCCTTAAAACGGCCAATGCTACTCTAGGCTAGCGGTCGTACAGTCAGCACGACTTTGATACCACTTATGTCACACCCGGTTTTAGAAGGCAAACTGAATGCGAACCATATACGTGCCAGGATCAGTAATTCACGTACATAGCGATTACATAAATGACTCATCATAGCACAATGCTTCGAATTACAATAAAGAGTAAGTAATAATATTACAGACTAGAGCCATTTACATAATATAAATCAAAGTACACAGAATCAAAACGTAGCCAATGTAAACAACCCACCACATGCAGCTAACTGGGGGAGGTCGCTAGCCTAATCCTCGAACTCTTCGACGTCCTGGAACTCCTGGAGATCCACCTCGACGCATTCTTCTCTTTCTTTACCTGAGCATAGATTGCACCAAAGGCAACCTGGTGTTTTGTGAAAGCAAGGGTGAGTACACATCAACGTACTCAGCAAATGTCCCATTTGGTTGTAGTGGACTAGCTTTATGTGGGGTTAAGGTAAAGCAGTTGCTTTTAATTGATCAGGTAATTATTACTAGTAGAGAGCCAGGTTTTAACATTAACCCAAGTTGTTAACCCAAAAGTACTCTTTCCAAATGGAAAGAATACTAGAAACCATAATCATAATTATAATCATAATAGAAACCAACATTATCTCCGTCATCATCTGTGAACAAAGCATCTCTGATCAAAGTATCTCTAATCAATGGAGCTCCCTTGGCCGCTCATAACAGCGAGCACGGCTGATATATCAGTTTCATAACACTTTGCAGAGGTTGCGCACTTTACCCACAAGCTGTGATTCCCTCTTGCCTCGGGCCGATCAAACCCTTAAACACTACCAAGGTGAATAGGCAGGGTTTCACTATGTAGCCTTTACAAAGATTCCGTAGGGCTATAGCCGCCCGTTAGGTTTCCTAAATGCACCACACTCCTCCCCAAGGGGCGAACCAACCTTGGCAGAGAGAGCCGCATACACCGAGCCCATTAATGGCATGACGTCGAAGCGAACTACACCCCAGTTCCTCTAATTACTCAGCTAAGGGCGTCCCACTCCACCCTCATGGTTGCACTGTTTTCCCGGGCGGTCATCCAACGAACCAGTCCTTACGGAGAGGCACTCGAGAAACATCTCGAGTCCCCTAAATGTCATAGAACCATCATCATAATCAAAAGGGAAAACAACGTATCATAGATAATCTCATCATGTTCATTGATTAATGTGAAGCACTAGCATGAAGCTAAACCATAATAACCCAACCGAAATAGGTAAACAAGGACAAGATAAACAAAAGCTAGTCAATCCTTAGGTATAAACTGTGTAAATGCGGGGAGTGAATTATAAGAATGAGTAGGACATAGATGGGTCAAGGGACACTTGCCTTCACCAAACAGATGCTCAGGATCTTCAACCTTGTGGAACTCGAAGAGCCTGATCACTTGGTCGCCAGCGCCTGATCGTTGATCCCTCGAAGCTCGAAAACTGATCGCAATCTAATCGCAGAGCGAAGACAAACAGACACAAGCAAACAAACACACACACACGCACACACACACACACACACACACACACATATATATATATATATATATATATATATATATATGCATAAGAATATTACACCATGCCAACGAAAACATAATAAAAACATGTTATACGAAATAGAGCTCGCTTCTATGGTCACACGAGGAAAGGAACTGCGATTGTCGGAGCTACGGTCGAGAGGTTATCGCATTTACACTAAATAAGTATTAATCTAGAATATTTAAGTCGACCTACTCGCATTATTCGACATTATTATATTAATTGACCTCTATCAAATGTAAATTAATACTACTACTTAGTTTTAGCTGACTTACTATTTTAATAGTGGATGATTAATCAAGTAATTTTATTAATATGAGCGAGTATAAGCGAGGCGAATTAATGACGTGCGATAAGGTGCACAACGTGCAAAAACAATATGCACGACACACGGACACAAGCGACTTAGTGCGTGGACAACACGCAAAACAACGCACGAGATAGTACGCGCGACTAGAGAGAATGGCGCGCGAAACAGCACGCCACCGAGTGCGGAACCGCACGCGCGACAGGCGAGAAAAACTAAATAGATGACATATTGATACTAAACAAGTATCGAATCCAAACGTTTAAGTTGGTAATAATTAAGTTAGTACTTATTTGAGTTGGTATTAATCATTTTAACATATATTTATAAAAGCATAGATTAGAACTATAAATTAGTTTAAATTGAAAGGTCGATCTAATAACCACTGAATGAATAATTAATTAATTATAACACGAACGATTAAAAACGACATAGTTTAATTACGCGCACGGACAGTGCGCGACATGCGAAACAAAACGAATAACATGCAAACAACACGACGACGACGAGCGCCACACGTGTGGACAACGCGACATACAAGTACTGCTAAATTATGTCGTTCTTATATCAGCCAAATATTAAATATAACATTTAAGTCATCATAATCACGTTAACAGGTATCTACAAACGCATAATTAAAATCATTAATTAGATTCGATTGAATTGTTATTTTAATAATACACAACTAAACAAGTAACCAATTATTTAACATGAACGATATGGCAAAGAGATTTTATTAAAGCGCGCAAATCATGACTCGCACGAACGACGACACGTGCACAGCACGCGCGAATGTCATGCGGATGGGACACGCGATACACACAGAACAGACCACGCGGCACACGTGGATCAATTTAATAACGCGCGTGACAACACACGAAACAGTATGCGCCACACGCACCAACGACGCGCGACGACACGCGCGAACATCACGTGAATAAAGTATGAACCGGACGCGCAGCGTGGATGCATGCAGGGGTAGACATCTCACCTCCGCGACAAACTACCATAAGGTGAACGTGGCGTGGCTCCCTCCTCGATAGCGAGAGGGCGAAGGCGTCGACGATGGCGAGGCTTGGACGCACGGCGAAGGTGCTGCGCAGGCTCATCGCGTCTCTCCTCCTGATGACGATGACCTTGCCTGGTGGGGCATGGTCGGCGTGCCGATGGCGAGGCTGCGTAGCTCCTCCGCGCAATAAAAGGGCGCGCGCGGGGATGCGTCGGCGAGGCATCTGCACTGGCGAGCCGCGCCGGGCCGCCACGCAGGCGAGCCGCGACAGCTGCGCGCGGCGCTGGCCATGCTGGCTGCACGCCAGGACGCCGGGACCTGGGGCTAGGGTGGGGATGAGGCAGGGCTAGACGCGCTGCGCGGGTGGACGGAGCTGGGCGAGAACAGGCGGGAGGAGCGAGTTGGGCGAGATCGTGGCGACGGTTTCCGTTTCCTATGCGCGCACGAACGAGCTGGAGCAGGATCGAGTGGAGTCAGTTTTTCTGAAGAGGAAACATATGACAGGTGGGCCCAGCATGCAGAGCAAGGAGCGATGTCCAGGCCAGAGACGCGGTCAGGTGCGGCGGCGGCTGGGCGTTGCCCTCGCGCGGCCGCTGGGGCTGAGCGAGCCGGCCACAGCCGACTGGGCCGGGGGCGCGGGACGTGGGCCAGGGCAAGGGGGCGCGTGGCGCTGGGCCTCAGGTGGGCTGCGCGCTGCGCTGGTGGGGCGCGCCCGTGGCATGGGCCGGCCAGGGGAGGGGGCAGGCTGCGGTAGGAGGAGAGCGAGGGGGAGGAGTTGGGCCGGGATACCTGGCAGCCCAGGAGGTGAGGGGGGTCTTGGGCCGGCGCGGGGTAGGCCGAGGGGAGGGGGAAAGAAGGTGAGTGGGCCGCGCGAAAGGCCGGCTAGGGGGCTGAGGGAGGTTTTCTTCTATTTATTTTTCCTCTCTTTTATTCTTTTTGAAAACATGTTTTAGATTTGAATTCAAATTCAAACATGCTTCCTAAGTTTGAATAAATGCACCATCACAAAGGAAAAAATATGCCTCGACATGCTATGCAACAATCAAGGACCCCTTTAAGGGTTCTATTTTTACTAGGCTTACACATATATAAAACAAAATGACTCTCCACTATTTAGAAAAAAGTAGAATAGAAAGAGAGTAAGAGGGTAACACCCGAATTTGGTGGATATCAGAAAATAAATTTTATACCCCCAAATTCCGGGTGTTACAGGGCGAGATGGGTGAGAGTCGAAGGGAGAGGAGAGCAGGGCAAGGGCGCGAGGAAAGGTGCTTATACCCGAGGAGTAGCAGGCGGGCAGTCCCGGGATCCACGCCCGTTGCACGGCGGTCGGAGTTTGTTAGCCGAGCGCGGGACGCGGAGAGGGGATAACTTCATCCGGTGGGGGATAAGCTTCCGAGCGAGATTGGGCGCCCGCATGTGGAAGGAAGGCTCGTCCACGATATCCTCCACGAGTGCCCCGCAGAAGAGGGGGAGGTTGCGCCACACCCGTAAGATCCGCGCGGCAGCTTCGGTCTGGGAGGTTGAAGACACCATGACGCCGTGGACCCACACGTCAGCGAGGAGAACGTTTCACGTGTGTGCACGGCCTCAATCACTGATTACCTGGCCCCACATGTAAGCGTGACAGAACAAAAGAAAAGGAGCTCTAAGTGGGCCGCTCGGGGTGGAAAGCATATCTGGGCCGAGCGCAGGATGCCGGCGCTGGGCTAGAATGGGGAAGTTCGGCCCGAGAGCAAGTTACCCCTTTTTTCTATGTATTCTGTTTTACTTCCCTTTCTTTTCTTTTTCTAAATTTTGATTTCAACTTGAATTCAGGTTTCATACTTTGGTCACCTGTGCAAATTCAAATCCTAGTGCAAATAATATTTATTCATATATTTTATTGTTATTTACATAGGATTTTTTTTCTCCTTATATTTTCAAATCCTTTTTTCAAAGATTTAAACACCATTGTTAAAATACAAAAACTTCAACAAGAGATGCATATTTCTTCATCCACTTATTTGTTAGTTGAATAGTTTAATACCATTAATTGAGTATGCACAAAGAGAAGAAATCTAGATAACCTCTAAAGGTTACATGATCCCAACACACTTTTATATATGTATTTATTTATTTTATCATTTTTATCTTATTCAAATTTTAGGGCTTTACAAATCCTACCCCGCTTAACAGAAATTTCGTCCTTGAGATTTGTAAGAAAAGGGTGTATATCCATGTTATCTCAGAACATATGCACAAACAAAATCTCAGCATGATGCATAATTTATTAGCAACACATGGGGTCAAATAGACCTTATTATTCCTCCTAAAGTAGTATCATACCATCTACTAACTAAAGTAGCATTTAGGTCTTACAAATAGTAGTATATATATATTTATGTGTATTGGTGGAGGATCTGAAGGACTCATTTCTGTTTGCTGTTGCCTGATAATCTTCCCTTCCTGGTATTGACCATGAGAGTTAGAAGCATATGGCAAAATAGTTTTGCAAGAGAAATTATTCAATAAGCGGAATGATTAAGCTAGTAGCTGGTTATGATATGAAGATTCTTTAGTAGGGCTTAATCTTTGTTTTATATCCAGATTGGGGTAACTAGTCGTATAAGGTGAATATCCAAGGTAGGATAGCATTTTGTCAAGATGAGATAGTCTACATGATGTAGGTTAAAAGTTTGTTTGCTGTTAGGTGGGGACAGATAATTAATCAATTCGTCATGACACTATTGGTTGGGTTAGCTCAGGGTTGAGTTGATCCAATGTGCTAAGTTAAGTTAACACATGGCTGGAAGGGTCCAAGTACCAATAATCTGTTTAAGCAGACCACATTAGATTAGATCACACTAGATTCCATAATCCTATTTAAGAATACCATTTAGTTGAGCTTATTCCGCTGACTTTATCTTTATGAACTTCCAGTATATATATTTTTTCTAAGTGGAACTTCCAATTGGTATTTATTTTTTTATACCCCTAAAATTATTTATGCCATTAGCAGGTGAGGCTTAGAAAACAAGGGTACCTCAGGTTTTAACTATTTGGTGAGTGCAGAGGAGATTTAGGGTAGAAGAAGGTTTGGTAGGATAGATTTTTTTTTCTTTATTCCGGGTGGTGGATCTTGATTCATTAGAGGATCTGTTTCTACTCATATCCTTCATTGTCAAGGTTAACTTTCTTTTTGGGTTGGATTTAGGGATCATCAGTTGTGGTGTTAGATGCCTTTATATGAGTTAGGATAACAATTGCGGGTACATGGTAAGTATATTGAACAGAGTTTTACTTCGCTTGTAAGAGAAATGGGTTGAGAAACTTATAACATAGACTAAGTCATGATTTCATGGACAAGTTGGTCTTAAGACACCAATTTAGATTTTAAAACGCATTTATAGGAATATGGTTTAGTTAATACTTGTAACATAGATTAGACCACATTAGATTATGTAGGGTCTATATTAGATTGGATATAACTGGATTAAACTTAGTTTAAGTTAGATAGATCTACCAGGGTAGAATATGTATTATTAATATGTGTTAGAATCCTTTGAGATAGGATGAATTATATAGTTTAGGTAGGTCAGAATCTCTGTCGGTTAAACAGAGGAATTATGCAACTATCGGGTGGTTAAGGTAGTTGCATAAGGCCAGGTTGGATTAAGTTTCCAATTTAGATTAAAACATATTTATAAGAGTAGGATTCAATCTTATTTTACCAGTATTATCAACATGTTCGTCCGTTAGCTTAGACTCGATATAATCTACTTAATTTATTTTGGAATAGATCATGTTGGTTACACTAATATGAGATAAGCAAAGTGGTTGTGGATAAGTATGCTCATTAGAACAAGATGAGTCTCTTAGGAATAAGATAGAATCTTTTCGGGCTAAGATGGATCTATTGAGATAAGAGAGAACCTTTTAGGATAAGATGGATCTATTTGATACATTCTAGCGGGTCTTGTTTATCTTACAAACAATTTAAGAGGATAAGAATTTTTTTAGTCACAAGATGAACCTATTAGGATAGGATAGATTACTTTAAGTTAAGAGGGATCCATTAAAGTAAGAAATAAAATCTTTTAAGGTAAGAAGGATCTATTTAAAATATATACACTTTAATGAAGGATAATCTAAGTTGTTTAGTTATCTCATGAATTTTATTTATTTATATCTATACGTATAGGCAGATGTAATTGCAGACATTACTCCATGACTAATCACACTCAATCAAAGATCCAAATCAGACAGGTATCTTAAGAACAAACACTCAAGCGTATTGTAACATCCCTGGTGTTTATATTCTGCTCGACAACGAGTATGGATCTAAGCACGTAATATCAGTGGATAAAACAGATGCTAAATTTTAAACGTCTTCGCCTATCGCGATTTTAATATCGCATCTGTTTTGTCTGTCGTGAGTTCGACATCGTCTTTATCTATCTGGGCTCTTTTTAAATTTTCGTGATGTTCGGAACATAGCTGTTCCGAAAATCGGTACGTCCGGTGATTATTTAAAATTCATCGCTCGCGCGAATACGAATTTGGAGCCTCGATCCACTCTTGAGATTTTTGTCTCGGGCAAATGAATTTGAACTCGACGACAAAAGTGTTAATGCAAAATTAAATCGGACCACACCCGGAATCCAAGAAAAACCAGGCGTAGAATTATAAACTGAGCCGTTTCCTAGTCGAATCTGATATCGTTTAGCTTGATCCGTTAACATCAAACTAAAACTCGAACCTTGGTAATTTAATCTATTCCTTACCAGATAAATTTTTGTCTGACTTCTAAGTAAACCAAAGCTGACTACAATATCGAAGTTGAAATCAGTTCAATTCAGGTTGTCGTTTCTCGCCCTGATTCAAAACTTCGGATATAAATAACGGGTACAAATTCATCTGACACCGGGGTTTTATCAAATCAAATATTATCTAAATACTATAGCCTGATTTAATTTGGCTCTTTCAAACTTTAAATTTTAGATCCGGGATATTTTGACAAGTGCTTTTGTGAGAGAGAAAATGGAAAATATCCAGCATCTCTATCCTTTATTGCTTTCTCTTCCCTTCTGATATTTTCACCGTGGCGCAGCCCGTGGAAAAATCCCACCGCTGAACGCGGCTTCTTATCCCCAGCCGCGCAGTCCTCCCCGCGCCTAGCCGAGGTTTCTTCAATGGACGACGCTTGGACTTCTCCTTCTCGGCCATCTCTAGCGCGCCCCATCACCCTTTGCTCGGACCGTGCCTCTCTGCTCGCTGACGACTTGTGTCTTCTCCAGCCAAGCCGCTCCTAGCACTGTTCGTGTCGCCGTCGCTCACCGTGGAAACCAGCTTGCCCATGCCAAGCTCATGAGCGACCCGACCGTCGTTTCTAGTGTTCGGCCTCCCCTGCAAGCTGCTCGCGCCTCTGTTCCTATCCATGGTGGTGTTGTGGCGTAGCAACATTGTGTGTGTTGCGGCAGCTGTCCTGGCCCGGAGCAGTCCGCGCCGTAGAGTTCGCCCGGCCGCGACCTCGCTTTACTCCTCGTGTCGTTGCTCGTCGAGTTCTAGGCATCTGCACGCACGTCTTAGTTGGCACCAAACATTCTCATGCCGCACACACTCATCTTTGCTAGCTGGTCGTGCACCTCACTTCGTCGTTCCGTGTTCGCCAGTTGCCATTATTCATCCACGTCAAGACATCACTCGCCATGGTTCAGCTTGCTAGTTCGTCGTTGTTCCATTGTCTCGTATCAATTCCAGTTCCTACGTGACGTCTCCGACTGGTGTTCGCGCCGACAAAAGGATCCCAAGAGAATGTGGAGAAACAAGCCCCAAGTCGATGCCCCCAAGTGCTCGACAGAAGGCTTGAACAAGAATCAGCAACGTTTGCTTGGAATTTTAATTGAATCGGTAACCGTTCTCTAGTTCCCTATTTCTTTAATTGATTGAGTCGGTGGATGTTATAAATTAATGTACTAGTATGATGCTCACTAGGTGCTCGATAAATTGTGTGATTCTCAGGACTCTCGTCGACTTCGTGGTTCTCGCGATTATCGAGCCAGATTCAGTTATGGCGAGTTATTTCGCTATTCCTGTCAATTAGATAGATGGTTGGATTAAATAGATGCATTTATTGTGATGATTCTCTTGTCTATTATTTGATGTGGAGGTTAAAGTTGAATTTCTGGTTTATGTGATCAGTGTATTGGTAAAATATATGTTATGTGATGATGCTCTGCTTGATAGATTAAGTATAGTGTGATGTTTTATTAGTTAGGATATTTTAAGGATTAGTTCAAAAGAATGGTTTAAATAGTTAGTTAAGTTATTTCGGTCCATACTTCGAGTTTCGTGTCTTAAAATAATGAGTCTAAGTAATTAGTCTTTCGGTATTATGCTTTAGTCAAATAGAAAGGTAGAACTCATATGGTCTATAGTTTTTCCTAATAAATGAATCTTGGTTTGATAGTCTTCTGGTGTTGGACCTTAGCTAAGGAAAATAGGCGTGCGTATAATTTATTGTTCTTTGATGTTTGAGTTAAATCTGGTAAAACTAAAAGATCGTGATTGTTGTGCTTAGTGAGTTATCGGTGTCTAGTGTTTGCGTAAGGTTGTGTCGATGTCTTGCCGCTAAGTATTTGATTCTCTTTTCTATATCATCTGGTTTACTTTATGCTCATACATGTGCATTGTGCATCTCATGAGGTACGATAATTAATCGCGTGATGCGTAAGATGAGCCAAGTCGACCCCAAGCGCGGGCTACTTCGCATGGTGATGTTGATGGACGAACCTGCCTGATCAAGTGCTAGGACAAGGATGATCGTCAAGTGGACATCGTCTAACAAACACTAACCTAGTGTTATTCAGGCAAGCCCCGGTGCATTTGCCACCTCCTTGCTGTTTTAAAATCTTTATCACCTTGTTTGATGCATTATGTGATAGGAGTTGTGTGCTAAACCGTTGATGCATTCCTTCCTTGAAAATTGATTACCCTTCCTTGATACCCTTTTTGAAAAGAAATTTATGATGCTTAGCCTTGCTTTACCAAACAAAAATGTTTTGTTTTAAAAACAAAAGGTGATGCTTCAGTGGGTGGGAATGTTTTCAAAAAGAAAAACTTGTGATGGTGGATCCATCAGGGCCTTGATGGGTTCAACATCGGAAAAGATGTACCTCTGCCAAGTACCAAACTTTGGGTTAAAAATAATAAAGCTGAGACCGGGCGGTTGACTTGCACGAGAAGGGAGTCTCGGTGTAGTGTCTCTGTCTGAGTCGATTAAGGACCATCTCGATGTAGGCTTGATGATTGAGGACCTTTTAACTGGTCACATGCCTCATCATGGGTAAGCTTTGCCTCGGGCAGACTAATACCAGAATAAGATAACACACAACGGGAGTGGAGAGATGGCGAGAGTAGCGTGTACCCTCGTGGCAAGAGGCTGGACGGTGGTGTATCTGTGCTCTCGGTTGGTGTGAACCTGATCTGGTCTTAAGAACCTCAGTGGCGAGTTGACATATGCAAGGGTTAAGTGCTACATATGTCGTGTGATTGGAGATCCCCAGCTGGGTATTAATCGATTCAGATCGCCGTTACTTCTCGGACATGAAGACTTGGTCACTGCCCTACATGTAGAAATCCAGTGAACTGAAGGGTTGATAAAAAGATGGCTAGTATAGGCCAAGTGCTTGAACTAGGGTAGAAAGAACTCTAGATGCAGGTAACTTTACTTAACCTGACAAGTAAAAATGGATTTTTAAGGATCCACTCATAGTAAGCTTTTCTGCAAACAGAGTCCTTGATTCTTGATAAGCCATACCTTGAATCCCTTTTGAAACTAGCATACCCTTGAGAGTCTTTTCTTTAGTCGGGTAAGTCTTGCTGAGTACTTGCGTACTTAGGGTTTTACCCATTGTTGCTGCAGGTTACGAGTCACTTGTTTGTGATTGGTGTTAAGCGCCGGTGGGCACGACCTTCTTATAAGTCTGAGTAACCCTTCTATACTTCTTATTGAGGATGGTCACTTGAGCTAGCATATATTTCAAACTTATACTTTTGTAATCACTCCGATAAATACAATGTAAACTTGTTGTAACTTGTAAAATTTGGTAATAAAATTCCGCTGCAAGATGTTGGTGTGTGATTTGTGTTACTTAATCTTGCGATCCTGGTTGTAAGTGGTTTATCCGGGGTCCTTGGAACACTCGGACGGATCCTATTAAGTTATCTGGTGCACATGCATAGCTGTCTGAGGTCTTTGAGACAAGGACAGGTGCATGTGGGCCCAATAACTTGGGAGGTTCTGCCACAACTGGCATCGGAGCAGGATTAAGTATATACGGTCACATACGTATTTTCAAAACAAAAGTTTTGGTTTCAAAAACCTATTTTCAACTAAACACATTGTTTGTCTTTGAAAAATGGTTTTGAAAAACTATAATGCTAGCGACATCCTCTAGTAAGCCCTAAGTTAAGGACTATCAGGTGGCTTAGTTCAAAACCACTAACTCACAACCGGGGGTATTCCATACATGTGTAATGTTATTTTTGAGGCCATTCAATTGTGAATGGATCGACGCCCAGGTAAGGAGAGATGTGAGAGCATGACCGAACAAACGTCGGTCTAGGGAAGTGCTTAATTGTGGTGCTTGACTATATACATGTTCTACATATGTATATACGAAAGCTGTAATGTGGAGTAATTAATTTTCTGGGAATTCGGTACCCCATGGATGTGTATGGGTATACAGACATGGGAATACTGAGAAGTGTATTGTACTTGTAACGACGCACCTACGCTCCGGTAAGAAGGTGAGTTACCATAATGAGTTGCCCTATGGTTAAAGTGTGGCAACGACGCCTATGCGTGGCTTGGCGCTTAATGATGAGCTGGCCTCCATATAGCAATATATGGAGTATAAACTGTGATAAATTGTCATGTGTGAACTGCATCATGGGAATTGGGCTGTGATGGAGTTTTCTGCAGGTACACTAACCTCGAAAACGTAGGTGTAGTTGACGACTAGCAAAATACCGTGAGAGTCATAAATATGCCACCGATATAGAATGCTATTGCCACATTATGTTGGCAAAATTTGTGAGGACGAATAAAGACGAACATGCATCCTGATTGTTGCATCATGTTTGTCACCTATACACCCAAAATGCTTCTCTCACCTTTATTCTAATAACCGGTGATTGTAGATCATGTGGTGTAATGTTGAATTATGAACTTCGATGAAATAGCTATCCTCCGTTCTTTAGGTAACCTATTTAGGTGTTATATATGTGTTTGCTTTGGCACTTGATGTGCCGATAGAAAGTTGGTAATTTGTTTGCCTAAACCCAAAACTAGGCCATGTTCTTATTTAGTGAACCCTGACCCAAAATTTGAATTTTCCGTTATCACTCCACGACGAAACCCATGCAACTAAATGCTTAGATAATTTATTTGCTGGACCTAAAGTGTACTCAAGCTTAAAATAAGAATCTCGAGTCATATTTCCATCTTAAACCATGCCCTTGTTCGATTGGCACAAGCTGATGTCTCTTATCTAGTTTGCCTGTTCTTAAGGATCGCCATGTTGCTTTTTCAACCTAACCTAGGAAAGGCATGTCCGACCATTTTCTTGAATTTGATGCCTTTGGTTTCCTCATATCTATTGAAGGCATACCAACTCAATCTTATATTGTTTTCCCTCCGTATCTAATCTGATACTAATCCTTGACCTTATAATCTCTATGGTGAGCATAGAAATGTGCTTGGGGCTGAATTAACAGTCTCCCATCGTACTCTTTTCATCAAGTTTAGGTTATGGCCATGTCGTGTTCATTTCATCAGGCCATGATCTATTTATCTCTCTACTTGTAATTATTCTTACAGGTGGAGTATCTCTTTGTATATTGTCATCCTGGCTCAGTCCATTTGTATCTTGTGAGATTTCTTATTGGTTACGTCTAGTAATGGTGTTATGACTAAAACTAACGGTGCTGCGACGAAACCGAGGGCCTTCTGTGTCTGCGCACGCACGGTTGTGCTGCTCGGCACGCGCTGGTATCGTGATTAGTAGTTATAATCCATTATGAGATTATATCAATATGTTATCTCTCCACAAATTATTCTTACCACGTGAAATTCATTATTGATGCCAATTCGGTAATGGTGTCATGATTAATGACTTATGGTGCCACAGCAAAACTGTGAGCCTCCTGTGAATGCGCACACAGGACTGTGCCACTCGTCGGATGCTGGTATCAAGGTCTCTGGTCATGATCCATTGTGGAACTACCCTGATGGTTATCTTCCGTGGACCTTCCCTTGAAATAATTTCTATGTTGTTTGTCAAGTGATTGAGCAATATCCATCCTCTCTGTTGGATCAAAAGGGGCATACCCCTTTCATTTGTGGTCTCTTTTCCCTTGACTTTGATAGTGACTGCACGCATGCAAGTTCCCTTTATGTTCTTTGTGTAAAGGTGAAGCCTGGGAGCTTTTTAGTGTTGAGAGACAACTGATTAGCTCTCAAAATGGAGATTGGCTTTTCTTGCTGTTGAGATGCAGGAGTTTGTTCATTCGCTCTCTTATTAATCCCTATATTCCCTAACCAAGTGGATAATTCATCTCGCATGAAGAAATGGATAAACAATCTGACCAAATGGATTTCTACCCAAATGCATGATCAACTGTTAATAAGAGTGAACTCTCAACCCTTGGCTTACCGAAGGTACTGAGAGGACTTGCTCAATGTCAAAAGTAGTTCAACAAGTTGGTTTTACTAACTTGTAATTGTCCAGTGAACAAAAGTTGAGTTTAGAGATCGTTTTGTCGAGTTGTCTAAACTCACTTTTGTATAACCCCTCATAAGGAAGTGTTTATAAGAATCAAGATTAAGTCGGCCAGTAACCACCTAGTCATCGCTCTAGTCATGCCTCGACCGCCTCACTGTGCTTTTCCAGCATGTGTGATCAAGTCGAGCCATGCTAAGTATTTGATGAAATGGGTTGGTCGTGAAGTCAACATCAACGGATCTCTTCATTGATATTTTTCGAGTCTCTATCATTTTCTTGGATTCGGATTCTCTGGCTAACACGGGTTAACTGTGATGTTATTCGACGTTCACACCCGTCTCGTGTGCTATGAATTTACTGTAACCACTTGTTGGTAAACCTCTTTCTATGTGTTTTACCCAAGAGGTTGCAACTGATTCTGTTTGGGTAAAGTTGCATATCTACCGCTCGCCCAACAGACTCAGATAGTACAGTGTCATCAGAAAAAGCAAACTGCACACATGGAACCTTATGTGTTCTTCTGGTAGACATTGTCTCAACTAATGGACATCTCTAAATTAGCTCAAGGCAATGCATGTTATGTCCACTAGAGAAATAATTTCCCGAGACACTCGCCTTTATTTGGAAATGTCTCACGATTATCGCTGATATGGACATGGGTTACATGCTTCTCTACTCTTAAAAGTCTTTCGCTCCGAATCTCAGGACGAGATTCTTTTAAGGGGGGAGGGCTGTAACACCCCAGGTGTTTATATTCTGCTCGACAATGAGTATGGATCTAAGCACGTAATATCAGTGGATAAAATGGATGCTAAATTTTAAACATCTTCACCTATCGCGATTTTAATATCACATCTGTTTCGTCTGTCGTGAGTTCGACATCATCTTTATCAATCCGGGCTCTTCCTAAATTTTCGTGATGTTCGGAACATAGCTGTTCCGAAAATCGGTGCGTCCGATGATTATTTAAAATTCATCGCTCGCGTGAATACGAATTTGGAGCCTCGATCCACTCTTGAGATTTTTGTTCCGGGCAAATGAATTTGAACTCAACGACAAAAGTGTTAATGCAAAATTAAATCGGACCACACCCGGAATCCAAGAAAAATCAGGCGTAGAATTATAAACTGAGTCGTTTCCTAGTCGAATCCGATATCATTTAGCTTGATTCGTTAACATCAGACTAAAACTCGAACCTTGGTAATTTAATCTATTCCTTACCAGATAAAATTTTTTTCTGACTTCTAAGTAAACCAAAGCTGACTACAATATCGAAGTTGAAATCAGTTCAATTCAGGTTGTCGTTTCTCGCCCGGATTCAAAACTTCGGATATAAATAACGGGTACAAATTCATCTGACACCGGGGTTTTCTCAAATCAAATATTGTCCAAATACTGTAGCCCGATTTAATTTGGCTCTTTCAAACTTTAAATTTTAGATCCGGGATATTTTGGCAAGCGCTTTTGCGAGAGAGAAAATGGAAAATATCCAGCATCTCTATCCTCTATTGCTTTCTCTTCCCTTCTGATATTTTCACCGTCGCGCAGCCCGTGGAAAAATCCCACCGCTGAACATAGCTTCTTATCCCCAACCGCACAGTCCTCTTCGTGCCGAGCCGAGGTTTCTTCCATGGACGACGCTTGGACTTCTCCTTCTCGGCCATCTCCACCGCGCCCCATCACCCTATGCTCGGACCATGCCTCTCTGCTCGCTGGCGACATGTGTCTTCTCCAGCCAAGCCGCGCCTAGCACTGTTCATGTCGTCGTCGCTCACCGTGGAAACCAGCTTGCCCATGCCGAGCTCATGAGCGACCCGACCGTCATTTCTAGTGTTTGGCCTCCCCTGCAAGCTGCTCGCGCCTCTGTTCCTGGCCATGGTGATGTTGTGGCGTAGCAACGTCGTGTGTGTCGCGGCAGCCGTCCTGGCCCGGAGCAGTCCGCGCCGTAGAGTTCGCCCGACCGCAACCTCGCTTTACTCCACACGTTGTTGCTCGTTGAGTCCTAGGCATCTGCGCGCACGTCTTAGTTGGCGCCAAACATCCTCGTGCCGCACACACTCATCTTTGCTAGCTGGTCGTGCACCTCACTTTGTCGTTCCGTGTTCGCCAGTTGCCATTACTCATCCGTGTCAAGACATCACTCACCGTGGTTCAGCTCGCTAGTTCATCGTTGTTCCGTCATCTCGTCTCAATGCCAGTTCCTACGTGACATCTCCGACTGGTGTTCGCGCCGACAAAAGGATCCCAAGAGAATGTGGAGAAACAATCCCCAAGTCGATGCCCCCAAGTGCTCGACAGAAGGCCTGAACAAGAATCAGCAACGTTTGCTTGGAATTTTAATTGAATCGGTAACCGTTCTCTAGTTTGCTATTTCTTTAATTGATTGAGTCGATGGATGGAATAAATTAATGTGCTAGTGTGATGCTCACTAGGTGCTCGATAAATTGCGTGAGTCCTAGGACTCTCGTCGACTTCGCGGTTCTCGCGATTATCGAGCCAGATTCAGTTATGGCGAGTTATTTTGCTATTCCTGTCAATTAGATAGATGGTTGGATTAAATAGATGCATCTATTGCTATGATTCTCTTGTCTGTTATTTGATGTGGAGGTTAAAGTTGAATTTTTGGTTTATGTGATCAGTGTATTGGTAAAATATATGTTATGTGGTGATGCTCTGCTTGATAGATTAAGTATAGTGTGATGTTTTATTAGTTAGGATATTTTAAGGATTAGTTCAAAAGAGTGGTTTAAATAGTTAGTTAAGTTATTTTGGTCCATACTTCGAGTTTCGTGTCCTAAAAAAATGAGTCTAAGTAATTAGTCTTGTGGCAGAAATGCCCGAATTATTCCAGCTTAAGTGCTTAAGTCATGCCTCAGGGGCCGCAACACACTTAAATCTGAATAACCCGTTAGTCCCTCAGATCTAGTCTGATAGAGCCACTTAACTAGGATCAAATACCACAAGCTCACTCGAAGGTGAGTCACAGAAGAAATACAATAAAGCAGGAAAACCTCAAATTGAAGTACTGGAATTATTACATAAGTTAGAGTTTTTCAAGTAGCTGATATGAGTTCATAAAATAAACTACAGCGGATAATCGATATCGTCAAAAGCGAGGAATAGGGCAAGGCCAAGCCCACTACTCCTCCTGCTCCTCTCCTGCCGGAGCAGCATCCCACTCGACCGTCCAACCCGGTGGCAGGGTGGTAGGCCAAGTTACACCATCAACCATATCCTAAATCGTACCTGCAAAAATTATGCCACAAGCAAGGCTAAGTATACTAATACTCAGCTAGACTTACCCGGTGTGAGGAAACTACTCCTCTACCTCTAGACCACGCAGCTGTTTGGCTGAGGGGTTTGGTTTGCCAAAAGCACTAACTGAGTCTAAAATCAATTTTTAGCTTTTCAATTTCTAGCATCATTATCTTAGCTAAGTTTGCTCCTTCTAAGCAAACATGGTAACAAGCAATTAGTACAATCAACAAGTTATCTCATGTAAACCTCATTTCACTTCTTACTCAATGTAGTACAAGGGGTCAAGCAGTCTCATTAGCTACGAGAAGCAGACGATTAGAATCGAGTTTTTAAAACCTTGCAAGGTAAACCTAAACACACGACATGTAGGGGCACTCCGTCGCCACACACGTCAATCGTCCCCATCCATTCCCCGTTCGCGGCCAGGGCTCACCGCCTTGGCATACAATGCTCCACTGACCCCGGCTACCGCCGTGAAGTGACCGCACTTGTACCCACCATAGCTAGCATGGGAGACCCAGTCTCAGGACGAGTGAGGAGAAAAGTCCGCGCCCGGCTTCACTCAGGTACTAGGTTTACCGGTTACCATATTTCCCGACATGTGTTTAGTATGTTCAAACGCTTGACTCAGGTATCCACACATTAATCCTTAATTCCTTTTCCCGTCTCATGGACAAGGCATCCACCCTGGATCCAAGTCCAAGGACCATCATAGATCCCGTTATCAAGATGAATACAATCAATTCCTGACCTCGCGCAAGTGCTAGAAAAATCACTCGACTTCTACTGAGATCCTGATATAGCAAAGCAGCTACTTGACCTAGCATACTAGTATTCATCCCAGAAAGGAATCCTGAATTCATGCAACTAATGGTTTCAAGCAACTCCTACACTTAAGTGCACATTACAAGCCTACAAACATTAAGTGTAGTAAAGTAGCATATATATATATATAACTTGGTTATGCATAAAACCGGGACTTTCCTTCAAATGCTGGGGCTACGGGGAGATCCTCGATGGCAGTCTCGGGAGCTTGCTCCTGGTCTTCCTCGTGGACAGCTCCTTGCTCAGGGATGAGCACGTACTCTCCGTCAGCGAGATTGCAATCTAATGAATGCAATGAGTAAGATACATGCATGGCATGATATGCAATTTAGCAATTAAACTTTGATGGTGAATGATCAAATTAATAAGGTAGAGCTTAATCTTACTACTGAAGATTTTTGTGGTACACTTAGCAAATTAGGGTCAAGCTTGGTTAAGCTAATTGGTAAGTTCATTTCGGTGTTCCATTGATTTCTTTTTAATGTCTTAGTGAGAGTTTATTAAGATTCCTAGCTGAATTTATTGGAGTGAGATTTTATTATTCCCTCTCTTCTTTTCTATTTCTTTTATGCTTTTAAGATGGGTTTGAACTACAAGATAGCTTAATAAATTTCCAAAAATTCTGCAAAAATTATAGTGGCTTCTTACTGGTGTATAATTCTCGGTCTCAAATTTTGGGGCTTAAAAAGTGAGGGGGTTCTCTCTACACAAAATTATCAAATGTTAGGGCAGAGGGGTGTTTTGAATTACAACCTTATTTTAACAGGGGGTTATTTTCTGAGGCTTATTTTTGCTGGCATTTAGATGTTATAACATGACTTTGTACAAATTTTTAGCTACTAATACTTATTAGTTATTTTATTATGATTTTCTAAAGTTTCTAGCCAAAGGGGTGCTTTCTACTACCACTATATTTGAAAAATATCAAACAACAGATTTCTAATTTTTCCTATCTTCTTCTTTGTGCAAGAGCAATCATTCTAAAGTTTGGTAACCTTTTGCTTAAGGAAAGGATGGTAGGAATTTCTTGAACTAAATGGCCTTTCTCATAAAGTAGGAGCAATGGGTATTACTTTGTAGCTTTCAATTGGGTTTTGTATTTTTCTCTGGTGGCCTACTTCATTATTAATCTGGTAATAATTTATTTGCCCACTATTGCACACTTTTTGGCTTGCTTATGATTTAATTGAAATATGGCTCAATATCAAGTTTTATTTGTTTACCCCACTTAAAATGATGGACTAGGGTATTTATCATTTTTGTAGTGGTGTCCTAGTGGCTACAAGTCCACTGAATTTTTCTTAACAATTTTGAAGTTGTTTTCATAATTCTAATAATTGTCTTTCTAGTTTGAATAGTGCCTAATAAACCATTTCACCTTGAATTTGCTCTGGACTAGGGTTCCTTTTATTTTTCCTAGGTTCTCTATTACTTAAGTGAACTAGGAAAAATATTTGCATCCACTGTTCGTTATTTTCTAATACCTTTCTTATTTTCCTATGTTTTGGGCAATTATGGCTTTTAATAGATAACCCTATTTAAATCTTCAATACTGGGGTGCTCAATATTTTTAAACAATGTCTAACTGGGGTTTGAACTTCTACAATTTTTCTTAAGTTCAGCACAGAAGCATAACTAATTTTCTTCATTTTAATAAGGTTTGGTCAGTTTCTTTAATTAATTCCAAACTCTAAAATTTAAAACAGAAAGCACAAAGTTCAGTATTTTTATGTGATGGTTCATAATATTTTGAATTCAGCAAAATTGGTTTGGCTAAATTTGGTTGAATATTACTCAAGATATAAATTTTCTAAGTTCTCTGCTGAATTTAAAAAGAATAAATAGAAAATGGATAAAGGAAAAGGGTTTTGCACTGGGTCCCTGACGAAAGGTTTTAAGTGTATTACAGATAGGTCCTTGGTTCACTATTCATCTGAGTCTATGACTCTGTAGAAAACCCCTAGGGTTTTACGAAATCGAACCTGCGATCCTTCCCCTGATGGAACAGTGACCGCGGCGGAAGAAAAGGGCAGAGGGGCTTACCGGCGGCGAGGTTGCTACGGTGAGGGGTCGGGTGAGGTCCGAGGGTCTCTGGCGATCACGTCGAGGTACGGATCGTCGGCGATGGTGGTCGGAGTAGGTCGATCCGCTTGTGCAGGCGGGGGAGCTCATCGGCGGTGAGGAATCCGGCCTGCTCATGGCACCATAATCTAATTGAATGGGTCAGGGAGCTTTACCAGAGATCAAGGAAGGTATGCGCGCGGGGAATTTGAGAATGGCTCACCGGATTACTCGGTCTACGCGCGACCGCGGGCGACCGAAGTCCGGCGAGGACGATCTCGGGTCTTCGATGAAGTTCTACTGGGTCCGAGGACTTGGAAAGCTTCACGGGCTACTGGCGAAGCTAACCGAGTGACTGGCGCGGCTTGGAAGTGGCTGGGGGAGCTGGCCGCGGTGGCCGAGGCTCGGACGGTGAAGGCGGGCGGAGGAGAGCTCACTGGAGTTGGAGTTCTTGCTCGGTCGTGAGGCAGAGTGAAGGGCAGATCGTTGCGCACCCGTGGTACTTATAGGCACCCTCGGGCATGGCTGGACGCAGGCGCGGGGGACAGAAGCCGACCGTGCGCGGCGCGCGCAGAGGGCAACCAGTGCGCGGCTGAGCGCTTGGGCACGCGATCGAACACGTGGAAGTGTGATTCTGCCCGAGTTCAAACGTCCGTTGGCCGACCAAAACGTGCATATCTTGCCAAGGATCCTGTGTAGCTTCTCTTCACCGTGCTAAGGTCTTCCTGTCGTGTGTGAGTCCCGAGTGAAGATATGGCCTGGGTGAGAAGATATGGTGGCCTGAAGATTGCTCTGTCAGCACTGTCCAAATCGAGACAAAACCTGTGTCAAGTTGTGTCAAATGATTTGGGTTTGATCTCAAACTTCTCCAGAGTGTTCCTAGGGTATTTTGGCGCCACTTTGATATTTGGACTTCGAGGATTTGAGTTTTGGAAAACAGGGAACACATCTGAACTTTAGGAAGGGTTTGAAATTTAGTTTTCTGAATTTCTGAATTTTTCCATAGGGCATGGGTTCAAGGGCTGATTTGGGGATTTTGGAAAATTCAAATGACAAAACTTTCTTACTATATTTTGTTGGTTATTTAGTGCACTACAACTTTGTTATTTGGTTCTTACCAAAATCTTGTATTTTTCCCAAGTCTTTTCCCCAAATTCCTTTTATGTGCTTAAATGGTCCACTTAGGATTAATTAGGGTTTGAGAGTTCTTCTTACCTTGAGGTTTATGGCATGACTAAGGAGAATTTCTTAAGATGAAAAAGACTCACTTTAAACCTTTGTTATTAATTTTTGATGTTCATTCCTCTATTTGGTTCACATGTGATAATGGTTTGAGTTAGCTTAAAGAAGAAACCCTAGGTGACACTAGGGTGTCACAGCCTTCCCCCCTTAAAGGAATCTCGTCCCGAGATTCGGGTCGGAGTCCTTTCGAGGTGAAGTGAGGGTTAAGGCTTGGTTGAAGCGGGTGATTTATTTGTTAAGGTTCTTCTTAGTAACTGCTCTTCGAATGTCATTCTCTTTGCAACTTCAGAAGGAAGTCCTTTTAACTTTAGTCTCATAATTAACTCTTTCTATATTAAGATCATTTTTATTATATTTAGATTCAAAGGGCAAGTGGAGGGTTGGGCATGATTACGTACCAATTTCCTTAGGTCGGCAATCGGGGAAGTTGGAACGCAGAAATTCCTCAGTCTCCCAAGTAGCCTCTTCCTCTGAGTGATTACTCCATTGGATCTTATACATCTTGATCGATTTAGCCCGAGTTGATCTTTCTTTGCAATCCAGAACCTTGGAAGGGTACTCTTGGTACGATAGATCCGGCTCTATCTCCAATTCTGGTTCTGCTATGATCTCAGTTGGCAATCGAACACACTTCTTCAGTTGGGATACATGGAATACATTGTGGATGACAGACATTTTTGGAGGTAACTTCAATTGGTATGCCACGGGTCTACATGCTTCTATGATCTCATAAGGTCCAACGTAACGAGGGGCTAACTTGCCTTTGATCCCAAACCTCTGCACTCCCTTGGTGGGTGATACCTTCAAGTATACAAAATCTCCCACCTCGAACTAGAGAGGTTTCCTTCTCTTATCATGGTAACTCTTCTACCTGGCCTGAGCAGCTTCTAAATTCTTTCTGATTAGTTTGACCTTTCTTTCGGCTTTAGTCACTAAGTGAGGTCCAAAAACTTCTCTTTCTCCAGGCTGAGACCAATTGAGAGGTGTTCGACACCTTCTTCCATATAGAGCTTCGAAGGGTGCCATCTTTAGGCTGGATTGGTAACTGTTATTATAAGCAAACTCTGCCAAGGAGAGGTGTTTATCCTAGTTCTTGCCACAATCGATCGCATAAGCCCTCAGCATATCTTCAAGAATTTTATTTACCCTCTCGGTCTGACCATCAGTCTATGGGTGGTAAGCCAAACTTCTGATTAGCTTGGTTCCCAAAGACTCTTGTAGTTGTTCCCAAAATCTGGCAACAAATTGGGCTCCTCGGTCAGAGACAATGGTCCGCGACAATCCGTGCAAACACATGATTCGATCAATGTACAACTCTACATACTTCTGAGCCTTATCAGTGGTGTGCACTGGAAGAAAATGCGCCACTTTTGTCAATCGGTCCATAATAACCCAAATTGAATCATGATGATGAGAGGTGTTGGGCAGACCCACAATAAAATCCATGCTGATGTCATCCCATTTCCATGAAGGTATAGATAGGGGTTGCAAAGCTCCAGCTGATTTCAAGTGGCTTGCCTTTATCCTCTGACATGTGTTACATTCTGATACATATTGGGCTATCTCCCTCTTCATTCTGGTCCACCAATACAAGGGCTTCAGATCATGGTACATTTTGGTGCTTCCTGGATGCATGGAGAATTTGGAGAGATGGGCCTCATCCAAGATTCTCTTCTTGAGATCTTTATTTTTAGGAACCACCAATCTGCTTTCGAACCACAATATACCCTTTCCGTCTTGGTGGAAACATTTATACTTTTCTGTCTTCTGATGGAGGTTCTCCTTAATGTTTTGTACTCCCTTGTCACTGAGTTGGGCCATAATGATCTGGCCTTGCAAAGTTGGCTCAACGGAAATGTGAGACAAAGCACCAGAAGGAATCACTTCAATCTTTATTTTGCTCAACTCATCACACAGGGTGTTGATGCGAGAATCCATCATAACATAGTTGCATTGCAATTTCCGACTCAAGGCATCTGCCACCACATTGGCCTTCCCTCGGTGATAATGTACCTCCAGGTCATAGTCCTTGATCAGCTCTAGCCATCTTCTCTGCCTCATGTTGAGATCAGCCTGAGTAAAGATGTACTTAAGGCTCTTATGATCAGTGACTATGTTGTAGTGGGTTCCCATCAAATAGTGTCTCCAGATTTTCAATGCATGGACCACGGCTGCTAACTCCAGGTCATGAGTGGGATAATTTTGCTCATGAGGTCTGAGTGCCCTTGATGCGTAAGCAATGACTCGGTTGTATTGCATCAAGACACAACCCAGTCCAGTGCTAGAGGCATCACAGCACACATCAAATGGCTTGCTGCTGTCGGGTTGCGCTAACACTGGTGCTGTGGTCAGATGTTGCCTCAATGTATGGAAGGCATCTTCGCACTTCTGATCCCAAACAAACTTGGCTTCTTTCTTTAACAATTCAGTTATGGGCTTCGCAATTCAAGAGAAATCCGGAATGAGTCTTTGGTAATAACCAGCCAATCCCAGAAAACTTCGAATCTGACGGACGGTCGTTGGCGGCTTCCAGTTCATTACCTCTTGCACCTTATTAGGATCAACAACTATGCCTGCCTGAGAGATACTGTGACCCAAGAATTTGATTTCCTTTAGCCAAAAAGCACATTTTGACAATTTGGCATAAAGACGATGCTCTCGCAGACGTTGAAGCACTACATGCAAATGACCGGCATGTTCTTCTTCGTTCTTCGAGTACACCAAGATATCATCGATGAAAACCACTACGAACTTGTCCAGTTCAGGCATGAAATCAGAATTCATCAGATACATGAAGTATGCTAGTGCATTAGTCAGCCCAAATGACATCACCAAAAATTCATATAGCCCATATCTAGTTGAAAAGGCGATCTTCGGAATATCACTTGCCTGTATCTTGATCTGATGATAGCCGGAGCGAAGGTCTATCTTGGAAAATACTTTGTCTCCGACCAATTGATCGAAAAGAACATCAATACGAGGCAAAGGATACTTGTTCTTGATAGTCACCGCATTAAGTGGGCGGTAATCTATGCATAGCCTCAAGCTTTCATCTTTCTTCTTCATAAACAAGGTTGGACATCCCCAAGACGAAGTACTTGGGTGAATAAAACCTTTGTCCAACAATTCTTGCAATTGTTTCTTCAATTCTGCCAACTCAGCGGGTGGCATCCGGTAAGGCCTCTTGGAAATAGGTGTCGTTCCCGGTTGCAACTCGATGGCGAACTCGATGTCCCGGTCTAGGGGCATTCCTGGTAATTCATCGGGAAAAACATCTGCATACTCACAGACCACTGGAATCTTCTTCAAAGGTGACTCCACCATAGCAAAATCACATGATCGAGTAGAATCTTGGCTGGGTAGATACAACACCAGGTCTTCGGATGTAGGAGAACGGATCTCCAGAGCTCTGGCAGCTACATCCAACACTACTCGGTGTTGAGTCATCCAGTCGGCTCCGAGAATGATGTCCATTCCCTCTAATCCCAAAATTAGGAGTGTGGTTTTGAAGATTTTACTTCCCATAGAGATAGGCACAATTTGGTTTAATTGGTTGGTTGCAATTTTACCCCCAGGTGTGGCTATCATGAATGACCCTTTTGTATGATAGAAAGGCAGTTGACATTTAGCACTGAACTTCTGGCTAATGAAACTATGAGATGCACCAGAATCAAACAAAATTAATGTAGGTTGATTAAAAACTGAAAAGATACCAGTCATGATGGGGGCTCCCTTAGGTAACTCCTCCATAGTAGTGAAGTTAAGCTTCCCTTGCCTGACTTGCACCTTCTGCTTTCTTCCCTTGTCTTGATTTGGTGCTGGCATCTGCCTCTGCTGATTTCTTGGGCAATTTTTGGCATAGTGGCCCACATTGCCACAAGTGAAGCACTTGTTCCCATTACCCTGGCGGAACTGCTGCTGCTGAGGTGGCCTAATCACCCATCTGCATGCCTACTGCTGAAATCCCCTGCTCTGGTTGTGGGAAACAATCATGAACCTCTGGGTCTGAGCGGAGGGTGCTGCCATTGGTGCCTTTCTCTTCTTCTCTGCCTGGTGAGCTACAATACAATCCTCCTGGGAGATGGCCAAGTTGACCAACTCATTGAAGCTATTAGCCCGGACAGTGTTGAGACGCTCATGCAACTTGGTATTGAGACCCCTGCGGAAGTGGTCTCTCTTCTTCTCATCGGAATCAGCATGATATCCTGCGTACTGGCACAGGTCGTTGAAGGCCTGAGCATACTGCAATATCGTGTGGGTTCCTTGATTGAGTGCCAGAAACTCATTCAGCTTGCGATCAAGAATTCCAGCTGTGATATGGTGCCCTTTGAAAGCAGTCTTGAATTCCTCCCAAGAGACTTCACGATCAGCAGGTAGCATAGCACGGAAATGGTCCCACCAAGTCCGAGCAGGGTCGCGAAGCTGCTGCGCGGTGAAGCGAGCCTTGGTATCATTAGGGCAGTCTCCCGTGAGGAGGGGAAACTTGGACTCCACGACGTGTAACCACACGTCAGCGTCCAACGGATCCTCTGCCTTTGTGAATAAGGGTGGCTACGTACTCAGGAACTCCTGGTAGGTTGCCGCTGCCGGAGGTTGCTGCGGCTGGCCTCCACCATACTGCTGAGGGTGGGGCTAGCGCTGCAAGAGCTATCGCAGAATCTCGTTCTGCTGGGCCATCAGCTCCTGCACTGTGGGAGCTGGAGGAGGTGGCGGGGGAACTTGCTCGTTTTGCCCGCGACGCTGCCTAGATGGCATCTGAAAACAGAGATTGTCGCCATTGTTATCCCAATTCACAATTTTGAAAAACATGCTATTATCTCATATGGAAGGAAATTTTCATAATCATAACATTAAGTTCGAACGAGGATAACATGGTTACAAACATCCCATAGATCTCAAAAGTTCACAAGGGTTACATCAATTAGGGGAAAGTACCCGTAAGCCTAGTCCAAAATCTGCCATTACTAAGCTTGCGTAGGTTTCTATCTGCCTAAAGCATCAAAACGACTGATCAGCCCTGAGTAGTGGAAGCGACACTGGATGCGGGTGAAGGGGGCATCTCGGAGGCAGTCACATTGGTACTAGGGGCTGGTCCTAACTCCTCAGGAGCCTCTTCTCCCTCGCTTCCGGCCTCATTGGCCTCCATCTTTAGGTGGTGCATGTCCAGGTGGTCATTAGCTTCCTCGAGCTCCTGCTGCACATCGTGGAGCTGGTTTTCCAAGACATCAATGGTGTTGTCTCGGATCTCCACCTGCTGCTCCAAGGTGGTGATGCGCTGGCTCAGCCTTTCCACCTGTAGGTCCTTCTCTACCAACTCGGAGGACAAGTCGACCACAAAGTCTTCTCGGCTGTCGAGGGTGAGCTTGGTGGTTTGAGCGAGGTTAGCAAGATGTGCCATAGTGTCGTTCTGTAGGGCCTGAAGGCGGTACAACACACTCATGCACTAAACAGTGACCCTCCCAACCAAGTCAGGATACATTGCCCACACGTCCTTCACATGGCTCACACGGATGCACCACATGGGGTCATCCTTCTTCTCAGCAGGGAAGAGTCCCAAGGGGTGCATCACCATCTCCAGGGGATGGTAGCCATAGAAAGTCATCAGGGTCTTCATAGCTGCCGCTTCAGTGGTGTCGTCCGTCCTGAATTCAATCGTCTCGGAGTTAAGAGAATGCCAACCCGGCTGAAGGGGATGAGCCTCTAGAGTCA
Organism: Zea mays; assembly: GCF_902167145.1. Lineage (NCBI taxonomy): Eukaryota > Viridiplantae > Streptophyta > Magnoliopsida > Poales > Poaceae > Zea > Zea mays. The sequence goes on from NC_050097.1 coordinate 147,975,737, forward strand.
GCCAGACTCGGCAATGTGGTACCCGATGCTCCTCGTACAGCTGTACTGTGTACAAAGGGGGCGTAGGGTAACCGGCGGAGTTAAGCACTTCCCACAAGATGGAAGGAAAACCATCATGAGAAAGGAAGTTAGAGCTGAAACGAGTGTCTCCTCCACTGGCGGGGGTAGGTGAGGTCATCTGTGGAAGGGTATCAGATGTAAGAATTATGGTGGAAGAGGAAAATAAAAGAACCTGAGTGGTTTAAAAGGAAGCGGGTTAGCTCAAATTTTTACTTCTTTAGTTCCTATTCCTTTAGTTTTTTATAATGCATGCATGCTGGAAATAACGTCTCCTTTCCGAATAAAAGGGTGCTCTTAGGGCATCCTTTAAAAAGCTAAGGACTGGCCCACAGGGCCTACTCACTTAGCCACCTATTTCTCCCTCTATTCCTAAGGCCTTTCGTCCTAGGTCTAACGTTCTAGTCCTGACGATTCATACTAGTTTCTAAGCAAGTTTTAGATTTTTGAAAATTGGTATTCATGATTTATTGCTCTTCTCTGTGGTGGTATTTTCTCCGATACCAGCTGTGGCAGAATCGCTCGAATTATTCCAGCTTAAGTGCCTAAGTCACGCCTCAGGGGCCGCAACACACTTAAATCGGAATAATCCGTCAGTCCCTCAGATCTAGTCTGATAGAGCCACTTAACCAGGATCAAATACCACAAGCTCACTCGAAGGTGAGTCACATAAGAAATACAATAAAGCAAGAAAACCTCAAATTAAAGTACTGGAATTATTACATAAGTTGGAGTTTTTCAAGTAGCTGATATGAGTTCACAAAATAAACTGCAGCGTATAATCGATATCGTCAAAAGCGAGGAATAGGGCAAGGCCTAGCCCACTACTCCTCCTGCTTCTCTCCTGCCGGAGAAGCATCCCACCCGACCGTCCAACCCGGTGGTAGGGTGGTAGGCCAAGTTACACCATCAACCATATCCTGAAGCGTACCTGCAAAAATTATACCACAAGCAAGGCTGAGTATACTAACACTCAGCTAGACTTACCCGGTGTGAGGAAACTACTCCTCTACCTCTAGACCATGCAGTTGTTTGGTTGAGGGGTTTGGTTTGCCAAAAGCACTAGCTGAGTCTAAAATCAACTTTTAGCTTTTCAATTTCTAGCATCATTATCTTAGCTAAGTTTGCTCCTTCTAAGCATACATGATAACAAGCAATTAGTATAATCAACAAGTTATCTCATGTAAACCTCATTTCACTTCTTACTCAATGTAGTACAAGGGGTCAAGCAGTCTCATTAGCTGCGAAAAGCAGATGATTCGAATCGAGTTTTTAAAACCTTGCAAGGTAAACCTAAACACACGACATGTAGGGGCACTCCGTCCCCACACACGTCAACCGTCCCCATCGATTCCCTGTTCGCGGCCAGAGCTCACCGCCTTGGCATACAATGCTCCACTGACCCCGGCTACCGCCATGCAGTGACCGCACTTGTACCCACCATAGCTAGCATGGGAGACCCATTCTCAGAACGAGTGAGGAGAAAAGTCCGCACTCGGCTTCACTCAGGTACTAGGTTTACCGGTTACCATATTTCCCGACATGTGTTTAGTACGTTCAAACGCTTGACTCAGGTATCCACACATTAATCCTTAATTCCTTTTCCCGTCTCATGGACAAGGCATCCACCCTGGATCCAAGTCCAAGGACCATCATAGATCCTGTTATCAAGATGAATACAATCAATTCCTGACCTCGCGCGAGTGCTAGAAAAATCACTCGACTTCTACCGAGATTCTGATTTAGCAAAGTAGCTACTCGACCTAGCATACTAGTATTCATCCCAGAAAGGAATCCTGAGTTCTTGCAACTAATGGTTTCAAGCAGCTCCTACACTTAAGTGCACATTACAAGCCTACAAACATTAAGTGTAGTAAAGTAGTATGTATATATATAACTTGGTTATGCATAAAACCGGGGCTTGCCTTCAAATGTGGGGCTACGGGGAGATCCTCGATGGCAGTCTCGGGAGCTTGCTTCTGGTCTTCCTCGTGGACAGCTCCTTGCTCAGGGATGAGCACGTACTCTCCATCAGCGAGATTGCAATCTAATGAATGCAATGAGTAAGATACATGCATGGCATGATATGCAATTTAGCAATTAAACTTTGATGGTGAATGATCAAATTAATAAGGTAGAGCTTAATCTTACTACTGAAGATTTTTGTGGTACACTTAGCAAATTAGGGTCAAGCTTGGTTAAGCTAATTGGTAAGTTCATTTGAGTGTTCCATTGATTTCTTTTTAATGTCTTAGTGACAGTTTATTAAGATTCCTAGCTGAATTTATTGCAGTGAGATTTTATTATTCCCTCTCTTCTTTTCTATTTCTTTTATGCTTTTAAGGTGGGTTTGAACTACAAGATAGTTTAATAAATTTCCAAAAATTCTACAAAAATTATAGTGGCTTACTGGTGTATAATTCTCTGTCTCAAAATTTGGGGCTTAAAAAGTGAGGGGTTCTCTCTGCACAAAATTATCAAATGTTAGGGCAGAGGGGGTGTTTTGAATTACAACCTTCTTTTAACAAGGGGTTATTTTCTTAGAAGCATAACAAATTTTCTTTATTTTAATAAGGTTTGGTCAGTTTCTTAAATTAATTCCAAACTTTAAATTTAAAACAGAAAGCATAAGGTTCAATATTTTTATGTGATAGTTCATAATACTTTGAATTCAGCAAAATTGGTTTGGCTAAATTTGGTTGAATATTACTCAAGATATAAATTTCCTAAGTTCTCTGCTGAATTTAAAAAGAATAAACAGAAAATGGATAAAGGAAAAGGGTTTTGCACTGGGGTCCCTGGCGAAAGGTTTTAAGTGTATTACAGACAGGTCCTCGGTTCACTATTCATTTGAGTCTATGACTCCGCAAAAAACCCCCTAGGGTTTTACAAAATCGAACCCGCGATTCTTCCCCTAATGGAACAGTGACCGCGACGGAAGAAAAGGGCGGAGGGGCTGACCGGCGACGAGGTTGCTCCGGTGAGGGGTCGGGTGAGGTCCGAGGGTCTCTAGCGATCACGTCGAGGTACGGATCATCGGCGATGGTGGTCGGAGTAGGTCGGTCCGCGTGTGCAGGCGGAGGAGCTCGTCGACGGCGAGGAATCCGGCCTGCTCACGGCGCCATAATCCAATCAAATGGGCCTATGAGCTTTACCAGAGATCAAGGAAGGTATGCGTGCGAGGAATTTGAGAATGGCTCACCGGATTGCTCGGTCTACGCGCGGCCGTGGGCGATTGAAGTCCGGCGAGGACGATCTCGGGTCTCCAGTGAAGTTCTGTCGGGTCTGAGGACTTGGAAAGCTTCATGGGCTACTGGCGAAGCCAACCGAGTGACTGGCACGGCTTGGAAGGGCTGGGGGGAGCTGACCGCGGTGGCCGAGGCTCGGGCAGTGATGGCGGGCGGAGGAGAGCTCGCCGGAGTTAGAGTTCTTGCTCGGGCGTGAGGCGGAGTGAAGGGCAGACCATTGTGCACCTGTGGTACTTATAGGCGCCCTCGGGCATGGCTAGGCGCAGGCATGGGGGACAGAAGCCGACCGTGCGCGGCGCACGCACAGAGGGCAGCCAGTGTGCAATCGAACACGTGGAAGTGTGATTCTGCCCGAGTTCAAACGCCTGTTGACCCGAAGCGCGAGCTACTCCGCATGGTGATGCTGATGGACGAACCTGCCTGATCAAGTGCTAGGACAAGGATGATCGTCAAGTGGACATCGCCTAACAAACACTAACCTAGGTAGTGTTTGGTTCACCATGGGTAATGGTATCGCAATGGAAATTAAAAAACGGTGGATTCCAAATCAATGAATGCCATTGCATGATTTGCTTGGTTGAATTTTGTAACACTTTTTGATTCCAATACACTGTTTTGAAAACCAATGTAACGTAATGAAATTAAGAATGTGAGTTTTGTAACACTTTTTCATTCCAATACACGTTTTAATATAAGAAACCATTCAACATCATTCGTGAACATAAAAATTCAGTATTTACCTTCATTCAGCATTATTCCCTTCGTGAACATTAAACAACATTCAAAACTCATAAAAATTCAGTTTTTACCATATTGAAAGGTACCAATATTCAACAAACCACATTGAAAGCTACCCACAACTACAATACCATATTCAACATCATTCATGAACATTCAACATCATAAAAATTCAGTATTTCTCATCATTCACTATCATTCAACAGCAACATGAAGAACACTAAAGGTAAACAGATTGAGACCAACTAAACTAACAACAACTTCCAAAGCTCCATCATTCAACATCTAGACCAGCACCTTCACTTTGACCTCTCTCTCTCTCTCTCCTTGCTGCTTCATCTGGAATAAATGAAATAATTAGCGAATTAAACCAAGATCAAAACTAGCCATGTACATTTCTACAAACAAAATTCTAGTTACCACGTAGCATGTCGACAATGTATTCCTACCTCAGTGGTTCTGGAAGTGCAAACAACATCCCCATTTGATCTGGCATCCTGACAAACACACCAGCTGCTTTGATAACTTCTGAGCTAGTAAATTCAAGTCTCTGGATCTCATTGATCGCCTTCTCTCTTAGCTTTTGTTGTGGATCCTCATCTCTTGCCTTCTCTTGGTTGGATGCCTCACGATCCATAGCTTGCGCCATTTTTCCAATTGACATGGTGGCCACCTTGAGATCACCACTCACTTCATTGAACACATCAAGAAGCGGGTCACTTGATGAAGTCTTCATTCCTTTCCACTCTTTCTTCCGCTTCTTGGAGCTAGATGATGTTGAGTCAACAGAACGCCTTGGTGTCTCTACAGATGTCATATGCTCTCCATCCTCTTCATCATTAGCATTTACACGAACTAACTCTTCTTCCAAGTTTTGAACAGCATCTGTCATGTCTTCCGCACCTTCACCTGTGGCCATGTCCTTGGAATATACCATTGAAAGTTCATCATAGTAAGGAAAGGACACTCCATACAACCCTTTTGCATCTGGATTATTCTGTAAAAAACAAAGACACATCAACACTGAAAATAGCTTGATGTCTATCACAAGAAATTTGGAGGAGCTGCAGATCTAGAAAACAAATGTACGGCGTCGTGGAAAAGGAAGTATAATAATAATAATAATAATAATAATAATAATAATAATAATAATAATAATAATAATAATAATAATAGAAGAGAAAGGCAGAATGCAGATCGTGACCATTCTTCCTACCACTTGGACAGATTTATACATGCATATCCTGTTTATATATCCCTTGCTTGTTTTCTGGTTTATATATGCATGCTAATCTTGAGTTCTGAAAAAATAGACAGATTTATACATGCTTATCCTGCACTACAAGCTAACAGACGGACAACAATCACAAATGCTGAAATGCATATATAAGCTAGACATCAACTGCACCATATATATATCACACAACATCGATGGAGATTGATGCTGTTAAATGGCTGAACCCATAGCTGCCTTCTGTTAAATGGCTGAATCTAACGTTACAACTTACAGGACACTTCTTTAGGCAACCAAAAACCTGGATTGTAGTTAAACTCAAACCCAGCTGCTAAAATCCACAATTATCAAGTATCCAACAATGCACAATTATCAATTATCCAACAACCTCACTAAACTGTTGCAATAATTATAAAGCAACTGTTAAATGGCTGAAAAGTACCTTGCAATGTGTCTCATATTGTTGTTTCTCGCACTGAATCATCTTCTTGGTCGGATCCCATGTGAACCCACTCTTGTTCAACATCTGCTCCAAAGCAAAATACTTTGTCTTGAAGTATCTTAACCTTGAATCGATATGAGGAGTTGCAGAAATTCTTGAATCAGGTAGCTTTTCAGCGAGGCGAGCTTCAAGTACTGAAGTGTAACCATTCTTGAAACTCCCATCACTCCTCCACCTCGGATCCAAAGAAACATCAACCAATGCTTTGATCAGTTCATCATCTTCAACAGGAATCCACTTCCTTTTGTTTTCCCCCTACCACGAACAGCAATAGAGCCCTCCAAAATGTCCATTCTGCATACAAATGATGACAAGTCATAAACACATATATAGTAAAAAAATAGTAATAGAGCCATGAACAGTACTTAAGCATCAAAAGTACCATGAAATAATCAATGAGAAGCCCTATAAGCATTATACATCCCCTGCGCAAGAGTGTCACGAAAAGTACTCCACGCATTTGTTGTGGAGATACCCATAATGAATTCTGGTTCACCAACTTCTCCCTCAGGCATTTCAGAATCTACCACCGATTGTTCCTCACTTTCCATAGGGTCTCTAGACATTTTTTGCAAAATTAGATTGTGCAAAAGGGCACATGCCATTATTATACGACATTGCGTCTTTATAGGAAAATATGAAGGGGATCTAAGAATCGCCCATCGCTCTTTAAGCCTTCCAAAAGCCCTCTCTATGATATTTCTTGCTTACTCCTCAGCACTATGTGGTGGATTCTGCGCTGTCCAACCACCCAAATGGTATCGCTGACCTCGATAAGGTGCTAGAAATCCATTGGCGTTTGTATAACCCGCATCAACAAGATAATAACAACCTAAAAGGATATTTTCAAGTTAATATACACACTTAAAACACTATACCACCAAACCAAATGGAAGTTATTGAAATAAAACTCGCCTTGAGGGACACGCAATCCATTCGGCCTCGAGATAGCATCACGCAGCACACGACCATCATGCGCTGAACCCTCCCAACCAGGTAGCATATAGATGAATTGCATATCGGGTGCACAAACACCCAATACATTTGTCACAATGTCCGCTTTCCTCGACCTATATCTTCCTTTTAGATGTGTTGGCACAGTTACCTTGATAGCGGTTCCGTCTAATGCACCCAAACAATTCTACAGACATGTCATAAAAGAAATATCACTTCAATGCGTCTATTTATAGTTGAAGAAAAACTAAAGAACCCTATAGGTCTTATGTATTTACCTTAAAGTTTTTCCAAGTATTATCCGTGCTATTCTCTGGAATTGGCTCAGGGGTTTTAAGAAGCAAATGTTGCAACTTTAGAACAGCCAGAAGGCATAAGTTGAACTGCCTACTAACTATCTCGCCGCTTCGAAAGAAAAACCTTCCAATTGTTCGGTTCTTCAAACGATGAGCCAACGTATACAAAAAATGAGCCACTATCTCCTCTAGGGTCATATTGCGTGTGGCCTTTAACCCACCAACATCTCTAAGCATCTCGCACAAAATAAAGAAAGCTCTTCTATCCATACGAAGCTCACTAATACATTTTCTATTGCTCTCACGAATGAGTTCATTTAAATTCTCCATCCTACGCTCCCTATTTCTTAACCTTCTTTCTATTCTCAGACATTTTCTTCTATATGCTAATCCCATGAGCAGCCAGACATAATAGTACGTGACAAGGAGAGAACTCAAGATACCCCTAAATGCCATATTTCTTCGCCGAGTTCAAATCTGCATACAAAAACTGAATGCATCATGAACGCTGCAGATAACATGTTTCTGAAGCTTTAGCTGATGGCAAGTTCAAATCTGCATCGTTCAAAGTGGCCAACAAAAAACAAATGTTGTTACGAAGTCTTTTGATCAACTATTCGAATCAATTACAGTGCTAACATGCTTGCATATGTCCGTTCGGTTTCGATCTGTGCGGTCGTGATTGTTTTGTTTCGAATAGCTAGCCAGCTACTATCTTGTGACTATTTCAGAAAGAAATGGACCAGGGGACTAAACAGATCTGGTATAAGAACTGGGCCAACAACGTGTGCCAGGAAGACCTGCTAGAAAAAAGAAACGGAACATCTGCCAGATCTTGAACTCTGCCATGTCCATCTTATAAAGAAACATGCTGATAAAGGACGGACAGAGCGTAATTTCCAAGTTGGCGACTGCGTGTTGCTGAAACTTCAACCTTACTGTCAGTCTTATGTGACTGAGCGAGTGAATCATAAATTGGCGTTTCGGTTCTTTAGACCCTTTGCTGGCAAGGTTGTTTCTCAGGTACTAATACACGCTGGACCGGGTGGCCTAAGGAGTTAGCTACTTAGGAGGGATGGAGCTGTGATCGGGCAAAAGACTTACCGTTTGCTATTGCTTGCTAGAAGGGGGTAATGTCAGTGCTCCTATCTCTCTACTACGACCACATCGGAGGAAAAGGCCAACACTGACAGGCTAGGGAGCAGCCCAGGAGGAGTACGTACGTAACAGAGTCATCAAGCCTGTTTTGTTATGTTGCAGGATCGGGCTGCTAAGGAGACGTATGAGTAACGATCTCTGGTACGTAACAACCTGATCGTGCAACATAATACAAGAACAGGCTGGCAGTAGAGAACGAAAGAATGGCCTGACGTTCGTCGCCGCTCCTGACCCTGAGCAAATTCCCTGTTCTTCGCCTCTTCTCAACCCCGCCACCACCAATTCCCACTCTGCGAGGGCGCTAACAAATTTACCTGTGGGTTGTCACTAGCTAGTTGCTGGTTCAGGAGATAAGGTGCCGACAAATCTTCGCCGACGACGACGGTGATTTAATTAATTAAAAAAGAAAACACTGGTATAAATCTACACGGCAGGCAGTCAGAAACAACATAGAAAACATTGGTAATTAATTAGGAATTTAGGATATACCATGACTGCTAGCTAGTACGGCATCGACGTCTTCCTGCGCGACCGGTCGCCGACTCGCCGCTCGCCATCTTCTCAGCCTAGCGGCTCTACCTCACCATGCTCGCCGTTGGCACGCAGCTTTACTTCCTCGCTGGGTACCAGGTGCCGTCGGGCGATGACAGCTTCAGAACAGGAAGAGGCGTCTGAGGAGCAAATGCCTATCTTGTCGGCTCCGAACGACCTCCTGGCTTTAACTCGCCCCCGCCTAAATCCTACCTACTCGGCTGCTGCTCCGGTCCCTCGTTTGCTGGGCTAACGTCGGCGCTAGAGATACTGGAGAACTGAAGAGAGGAAGAGGCGTTGGGGGATTACCTCGATGGCTAGATACTCGAGAATGGCAGATCTGAAGACAACGCCGACGCTAGCAGATCTCGTCGTCGGCGCTGGCAGGCGTCGTCGGGGATGGGGTAGGTGTGGAGGAGGAGGGAGGCGTCGGGGAGGGAGGAGTCGTTGGGCTCACTGGCGGCGCGGCGGGTGGCGGCGTCCAGGATGCCCCATTATTGAGGACTGAGGAGGAGGGTGGATCGGGATGACTCGCGTTGATTCCGGCTGGAGTGAGAGGGATTGAGGTTTCTATACGAAGGTATCTGATTCCAATGTATTCGATTCCAATGAAACCCATAACAAACGCATGTAACAGTATCAGATACCCGAAGGAATCCGATATCGTTACATGCCGCCGAACCAAACACGTCGCTAGTGTTATTCAGGCAAGCCCCGGTGCATTTGCCACCTCCTTGCTGTTTTAAAATCTTTATCACCTTGTTTGATGCATTAGGTGATAGGAGTTGTTTGCTAAACCGTTGATGCATTTCCTTCCTTGAAAATTGATTACCCTTCCTTGATACCCTTTTTGAAAAGAATTTTATGATGCTTAGCCTTGCTTTAGCAAACAAAAATGTTTTGTTTTAAAAACAAAAGGTGATGCTTCAGTGGGTGGGAATGTTTTCAAAAAGAAAAACTTGTGATGGTGGATCCATTAGGGCCTTGATGGGTTCAACATCGGAAAAGATGTACCTCTGCCAGGTACCAAACTTTGGGTTGAAAATAATAAAGCTGAGTCCGGGCGGTTGACTTGCATGAGAAGGGAGTCTAGGTGTAGTATCTCCGTCTGAGTCGATTAAGGACCGTCTCGATGTAGTCTTGATGATTGAGGACCTTTTAAATGGTCACATGCCTCATCATGGGTAAGCTTTGACTCGGGCAGACTAATACCAGAATAAGATAACACACAATGGGAGTGGAGAGATGGCGAGAGTAGCGTGTACCCTCCGTGGCAAGAGGCTGCACGGTGGTGTATCTGTGCTCTCGGTTGGCGTGAACCTGATCTAGTCTTAAGAACCCCAGTGGCGAGTTGACATATGCAAGGGTTAAGTGCTACATATGTCGTGTGATTGAAGATTCCCAGCTGGGTATTAATCGATTCGGATCGTCGTTACTACTTGAACATGAAGACTTGGTCACTGCCCTACACGTAGAATCCAGTGAACTGAAGGGTTGATAAAAAGACGGCTAGTATAGGCCAAGTGCTTGAACTAGAGTAGAAAGAACTCTAGATGTATGTAACTTTACTTAACCTGACAAGTAAAAATGGATTTTTAAGGATCCACTCATAGTAAGCTTTTCTGCAAATAGAGTCCTTGATTCTTGATAAGCCATACCTTGAATCCCTTTTGAAACCAGCATACCCTCGAGGGTCTTTTCTTTAGTCGGGTAAGTCGTACTTAGGGTTTTACCCATTGTTGCTGCAGGTTACGAGTCACTTGTTTGTGATTGGTGTTAAGCGCCGGTGGGCACGACCCTCTTATAAGTCTGAGTAACCCTTCTATACTTCTTATTAAGGATGGTCACTTGAGCTAGCATATATTTCAAACTTATACTTTTGTAATCACTCCAATAAATACAATGTAAACTTGTTGTAACTTGTAAAATTTGGTAATAAAATTCTGCTGCAAGATGTTGGTGTGTGATTTATGTTACTTAATCTTGTGATCCTGGTTGTAAGTGGTTTATCCGGGGTCCTTGGGACACTCGGACGGATCCTGTTAAGTTATCTGGTGCACATGCATAGCCGTCTGAGGTCTTTGAGACAAGGACAGGTGCATGTGGGCCCAATAACTTGGGAGGTTCTGCCACACGTATAGATCCTATAAAAATAGTTTTTTTGTTCCTAAGAGTAGGTCTCCTATTCCTTTAGGCACAAGATTTCAAAGTGTGAAATCCACATTTGTCTTTAGAAGGAAAAATAAGAATAATCACAGTAAAGTGGAAATAGATGAGAAAAGATTAAGATAAGTTTAGAAAAGAATCAGAGTAGCAGATGTAAGTAGGTAAGGGTTGTCCAGTTCTATCTAGGTTTCGTCCTACAGTCAACATTCCTCTGATACCACTTCTGTAACACCCGGTTCTAAGGACCAAAGCTGGGTGCATCTCATACATGCGTCAAAGAAGACAACATATATAATAGCAGAGTGTATAGAGATAAATGTCACAATATAATCAGAGTACTTATTACATAGTAGAAGTCTTACAAAATGAAAGATAAATATAAAGGGATCAAAAATATATCCTTGGCGCCAGAAAGTCAACTGGGAGACGCCACCTAGATCGAATCGAACTCCACCTAGATCGAATCGAACTCCTCGATATGTGGCTCCACTTGAACCACCTATACTTCTCCTATGGGGGGGTGTGAGACAGCAAGGGTGAGCTCACACATGATCATAGCTCAACAAGTTGTGGGGAATAATGTGTATGAACTCACCAAAGGTGAGAGTTCATGTGAAGTGTAAGGCTGATCAACAAAATAAAGGTTGAAGCTAAGCATTGCTTTTATAAGTTGGTCAAAAATTTATTAGCAATTATGAAGTATAAGTAAATACCAAACCTTAATAATAATAAATAAAAGTAATAATAAAATAATCCCAATGCGATGCAAATGACAAATTGAGTTTTAATTCCATAGATTAATCATGTGAGGGTCTGAGCTGCTCATGACCGTGAGCACGGCTAGTATACCAGTTTTACACTCTGCAAAGGTTGCGCATCTTTACCCACAAGTCGTGTTATCCATCTGCCAAGGGGTCATGAATCCCATACACCTCTACCGAGGAAGCGAGGCAGGGTAACACTACGAGGCCTTTACAAAGTTCCACTAGCTTCAGAAAACCCGCTACAGTTTATAGGAAGCTCCAATGCAGGGATCCCTCGCCTGACCGCCATCGCAGCAAAATCAACCCAAGGACCTCCCTACACTGACACTCTCCTACTGCCCTTGCCCCTTTCGGGTAAGGTAGTCATCCACTAGCTTTCCTAGTTAATCAGCCAAGGGCATCCCATACTACCCTTGTGGTAGCACTGTTTTCCCGGGTGGTCGCTCCATGTTCCCATTAACATAATGATCTTATCATGAACATAAATAACATAACAGAATAATAGGAACATGGATATAATGAAATATTAACCCAAAAAAAACGTGTAAAGCAATAGCATAACTACCCAATGATTCAGGGGTAAACAAAGTAAATAGATAAACAGTCTAGGGTGACCTATTGGGTCCCATCAAAATTAAACCTATGCATGAATAGTGATAATAAATAATATTATTGGGTAACAAAAGTGGATCAAGGGCACAACTTGCCTAGCACTTGAGATTCCAGGTACCAGGGTGATTCTTCAAATCCTCGCGACCTCATTGCTCGTCGTAGCAATACAAACAAACATGGTATAGACAAAATTAACATCACATCAAACATAGGAACAAACTGCATAATAATAATCTACGCGTTGCTACGAGATCGCGGGTGTTGGGACCATGCTTCGTCGCCGAAGGTCCTGCAAAAAGAAACAGCTTCGGCTGAAGTTGCTCGTACGTGACGCCGAAGGCATCATTCATGAAGCTTCAGTACTATAACATATCCGAAGATGAAGTGTCGAACCGACTTAAAGATAGAATGACCTTTTAGCCCATATGGGTCTGAGTCATTGTGGTAAACTTTTATGCGGGGCATGATTGTAATTCCTCACAGGCTGTGTTCTATGCCTATAAATAGTGAACAGTATTCCTTTACTGTTCACAGATTCCTGTAATTTACAACGCATCACTCGGGAATTATTGTTTGTCAAGGCAAAGGTATAAATGTACCTAAACGTTGTATTCAAATATCATTCATTTTTAATATATTTATCTTTAATGTTTCGTGTTCTATCTTACTCTGTATTATCTTTATAAGTTTAATTACGAGGGTGAAACCTTCGTAATATTATGCTCGTGACCTTCGTCCGAAGTTTATTATATCCTAAGGGAAATAATGCTTCGAAGGACGAAGGACGTTAACCTTTAACATTTTTGTGTTGCCTTGTTCTTAATTCATAGCATTTGAGAACAAGTCCCCAACATTGGCGCCCACCTCCGGTGAACTCACTTCCACTTTTTTGAGCTGATGGCTTCGTTCAATAATCAAGCTGGAGCTGCTTTGGCTCCGAAGCTGGTACTCCCGATAACAGGCGGTTCATGCTTAGAGCCAGCCAACAAGAAGCAAAAGGAGGCACAGAGAAGGGTACAGCATGTCGGGGTGCAGGGACCCTTCATCAAGTCAAGATGGTCTCACATTCCAATTACCTTCTCCCAAGAGGATCTTCAACTCAAGGATTACCCACACAACGATGCTATGGTTATCTCTTGTGTGATTAAAGGATTCCTGGTCCATAATGTTTTGGTTGATACAGGCAGCGCTGCTGATATCATATTTGCTAAGGCCTTCAGACAGATGCAAGAGCCCGAAGACAAAATTCATGATGCCACACATCCCCTTTGCGGCTTCGGAGGGAGGCAGATTGTAGCACTTGGCAAAATCACAATGCCAGTGACCTTCGGATTTATCAACAACACAAGGACTGAACAAGTTGTGTTTGATATTGTTGACATGGAATACCCTTACAATGCAATCATTGGTCGTGGTACTCTCAATGCCTTCGAAGCAATTCTTCATCCAGCTTATCTTTGCATGAAGATACCTTCGGACCAAGGGCCCATTGCTATTCATGGAAGTCAGGAAGCTGCCAGAAGGGCCGAAGGAAATTGGACAGACTCAAAAGCAATCCATAATATAGATGGAGCTGAAGCTTGTGAGCGATACAAGTTCAGAAGGGAAAAAGCTGCTTCGGATGATCAGCCAAAGCCCATGCTCTTATGTGAGGATATAGCAGAGCAGAAGGTGCTATTGGGATCTCAACTGTTCGAAGAACAGGAGAAAACCTTGATAAGGTTTTTGTTCAACAATAAAGATGTTTTTGCTTGGTCAGCTAATGATCTTTGCGGAGTTAACAGGGATGTTATTGAGCACTCGCTCAATGTTGATCCATCCTTCAGACCCAGAAAGCAGAGGCTTCAGAAGATGTCTGATGACAAGGCCGAAGGTGCTCGAAACGAAGTGAAAAGACTCCTCAGTGCCGGAGTTATCAGAGAGGTAAAATACCCAGAATGGTTGGCTAACACTGTTATGGTGAAGAAGGCCAATGGTAAATGGAGAATGTGTATCGATTTTACTGATCTCAATAAGGCCTGTCCGAAGGACGAGTTTCCATTGCCAAGGATAGATTCCTTAGTTGATGCAGCAGCTTCATCAGAGCTTATGAGTCTGCTGGATTGCTATTCAGGCTATCACCAAATCTGGATGAAGAAGGAGGATGAACCAAAAACCAGCTTCATAACCCCTAGTGGAACATATTGTTACCTTCGGATGCCTGAGGGGCTTAAGAATGCTGGAGGAAGCTTCAGCAGAATGACAGCGAAGGTTCTCCATTCTCAGATAGGCAGGAATGTGCTAACTTATGTTGATGATATCATTGTAAAAAGCACGAAGCAAGATAATCACATTGCTGATCTGCAGGAGACCTTCGCTAATTTTAGACAGGCTGGTTTAAAGCTGAATCCAGAAAAATGTGTCTTCGGAGTGAAGAAGGGGAAATTTCTTCGTTGCCTAGTTTCAACAAAGGGAATTGAGGCTAATCCAAGCAAAATTGAAGCTATACTTCGAATGGAACCACCAAGTACAAAGAAGGGGGCTCAAAGATTGACAGGAAGGCTAGCATCTCTCAACAGATTCATATCTAGATCAGCAGAGAGAAATTTACCATTTTTTGAAGTGCTGAAGTTAGCCGAAGTTTTTCAATGGGGACCAGTCCAGTAGAGAGCCTTCGAAGAACTGAAGCAATATTTGATAGATCTAACAACACTAACTCCACCAACGCCAGGGGCTCCTTTGTTATTATATGTGGCAGCTTCGCACTCAGCGGTAAGCGCAGCACTTGTCCAGGAGAAGCTTGAAGGCCAAGTCAAGAAGCAGGCCCCAATATATTTTGTATCTGAAGTTCTTATTTTATCAAAGAAAAATTATACAGAATTGGAGAAAGTACAGTATGCTGTTTTGATGGCCTCCAGGAAGCTTCGGCATTATTTTCAAGCTTACAACATAATTGTTCCTTCTTCACAACCGTTGAAGGATATTATGAGAAATCGAGAAGCTACTGGAAGGATTGGAAAATGGGCTGCAAAGCTCAATGAATTCTGTATTGATTATGTCCATAGATCTTCGATTCAGTCCCAAGCGTTGGCAGACTTCATTGCTGACTGGACGCCAGGGGCTCAGGAGGAAGAAACGAATAAAGATGCCGAAGCATGGACAATGTTTTGCGATGGGTCTTGGGGAACCTTCAGAGCAGGAGCAGCTGCTGTGTTGGTTTCACCTTCCAAAGTTAAAACTTGTTATGCGGCAAGACTTGATTTCAGTTGTACAAACAATATTGCTGAATACGAAGCGCTGCTCTTGGGTCTTCGGAAGTTAAAGGCAATGGGAATCAGAAGGGCCATTCTTAAAACTGATTCCCAAGTTATTTCTGGTCATATTGACAAGAGCTATAAAGCAAGAGATCCGAAGCTTGAAAAATATCTAGATACAGTCCGAAGGATTGAGGTTTCCTTTGAAGGATTCTCTGTTAAAAGTATTCCTCGTGGAGAAAATGAATATGCTGATCTATTGGCCAAGTCAGCAGCACAGGGGCTGCCTTTACCTTCGGAAGTATTTTTCGAAACAATAAAAGCACCTTCGGTTGAGCTTCTTGAAAGAGCGGTCCTCAACATATCCCTTGTCTATAGTGAAGATTGGAGAACTGAAATCATCTCTTTCCTTCAGGGTAATTTTCTTTCAGATGACGAAGCTTATAACAGGAGGATAGAAGCAAGAGCTCGACCATATGTCATAATAGAAGGGGAGCTATACAAGTGTGGGGTCTGTTCCCCGTTGCTCAAGTGTTTATCCAGATCCGAAGGTATAGAATTGATGAAGGAAATACACGCAGGCCTGTGTGGATCTCATATTGGATCTAGGCCTTTGCTCGGGAAAGTTTTTCGTCAAGGAATTTATTGGCCAAAGGCAGCTTCGGATGCAGCGGATTTAGTCCAAAAGTGCGAAGGTTGTCAGAAATGTGCAAGAGATCAAAAACAACCTTCGTCTTTAACTCAATTAATACAACCCACTTGGCCGTTGCAAAGGTGGGGCCTTGATTTGCTAGGTCCATTACCACCAGCACAGGGAAACTTAAGATATGTTGTAGTGGCAGTGGAATATTTTTCTAAGTGGATTGAGGCAAAGCCTCTAGCCACAATAACTTCGGTTACTATTCAAAAGTTTTTCTGGCAAAATATTGTTTGTCGCTTCGGAGTGCCGAAGGCCATTACTGTGGATAATGGGACACAGTTTGATTCTGAAGCTTTCAAAGAATTTTGTGATCAAATTGGCACGAAGATCCATTTTGCATCAGTTCGACATCTGGAGTCAAACGGACTTGTCGAAAGAGCTAACGGGATCATAATGACAGGAATAATGAAGTCAATCTTCAATCAGCCCAGGGGAAAGTGGCCAGACGAGTTAATCAAAGTGGTGTGGAGCCATAACACAACCATGTCAAGATCAACAGGCTTTACGCCATTCAAACTATTGTTTGGGGATGAAGCAATAACCCCGGAAGAGGCCAAAGCAGGATCAATAAGAACAGTAGCTTCGGCAGAAGGCGAAGACGAAGCTGATTGCTCTGTGGAAAAAGATGCTATAGAAGGGATCAGACTTCAAGCTGTGGAAAACATCAATAAATATCAAGCCGAAACAATAAAATGGCGTGACAGGAAGGTTAAGCTGAAGAACATTGAACCAGGACATTTAGTGCTTCGAAGAGTAGCCAACCCTGAGACAGTAGGCAAATTACAGCTGAAGTGGGAAGGACCTTTTTTGGTAGTATCTTCGTCAAGACCCGGTTCCTACAGATTGAAGGATATGGACGGCAACGACATTCCTAGATCATGGAATGCGGATGAGCTTCGGCGATATTATGTTTAGTTTGATGTAATTTTTTCTATTCCTTTTTGTGGCACCCTTTTCCTTTCGAAAGGGGGAGAAAGGTTTTTAATGGGGCCACAACATGTAATTTTTCTTTTCCTTATTTCAATTCTATAAAAGAGATATCCCCAAAAAATGTAAATGTAAATGTAAATGCAAAGGGAAAAGAAAAGAAAACAGGGAGAAGCTCAAAAGTCGTTCCTAATGGAATGCAGAGCTTACAGCGAAAAGTCAACGCTGATTCCGCTGAAAGTAAAAGGCGAAGAAGCTCCTAAGGGAGGCTTACAGCGAAAAGTCAACGCTGATTCCGCTGAAAGTAAAAGGCGAAGAAGCTCCTAAGGGAGGCTTACAGCGAAAAGTCAACGCTGATACACCGAAAAGTAAACGGTGAAGCCAAAAAGTAAACGGCAAAAAAGATTTGATTCATTCCCAAGGGGATGAAGGGCTATGATTATGGTTTATGAACATGTGTCCCAATATTCATTTGCACAATACATTTCATCATCTCATTTGCATTCATAAACATTCATTTAGACATATATAGAATCATCATCATACCACACAAAAAAGATAGGTGCTTCGGCAATGAGGAAAGACTTCGAAAAAGGAAAAAAAATTTATGCTTCGTTGTGTACGAAAAGAAGGGAAGGTGTTTTTCGCCTTCGGCTCAAAAAAGAAGTTTCATCCACAGCAAAGCAGATTGTACACAGATAGTGGAAACAAAATATATTACAAGGTATGTACAAATTTACATAAGTTTTTTCCATAATGATATTACAAAAGTCTCTCAAGAATTTTTGCAGGAAAGAATATTGTAGCAACTATCAAGCTTCAGGTCGTCATACTTCAGCTTTGTCATACTTCAGCTTCGTCATACTTCAGCTTCGTCATCCTACGTATATTAAAGAGCAGAATAAGAAAGGTTTAAATTTCAAGGAGAAGGTAAAAGTAATAAATATAAGTTTCTTACCGGCTTAAGATGACTTCGAGCTTCGTCACCCGCCATTTTCCGCCCGCCATTCACCTAAATCTGGGTCATAAATCTATTTCCGATGCTTCGGGCTAGACTTGGAATATCTATCAGATCTGATGATGATAAGCTGAAGTTTGGTCTATTCACAATTTTTCCATGCGTACAACCAGCCTTCAGAAAAGCGGTAGCTGTGCCCCGAGAAGCTACCAGGGCGCAGAAGTCGGCATGGCCACCAATAACTTCGTCAAGAGCATCAACCTCGCCTTCAATATATTCTAATGTGCTGGGCAGGTTTTCAGCTGAAGGTGTAAATTTTTTAGAGCTGGCTCCGATAGATTGAAACACATCCTTCAGCCGCTACACGCATCGGCTGCCGAAGCTTAGGCATTTCTCTTGAAGTTCCTTCAAGGATGTTTGCAAATTTGAATTCTTCTCCATCTCAGTTTTAAGACTTGCTTCAAGGTGTTTCTTTTCCTACTCAGCTTTTTCTGATTGTTTGAGCAACTCATTCTTTAAACTGTCATTCTCGGCTTGGACCTCAGCCAAGGAGCCTTCCATAGACTGAATAACAAAGTCTTTCTTTTCTAATGCACCTTCGTGTTCTTTAGTCATGATTTCAAGGTCCTGGATGGTGAAGTCCTTCTTTTTCAGAACAGCTTCGTAATTTTCAACTTTTTCTTCCAAATCTTTGATGATAGTTTTGTTCTTCTCCTCTTCGAGATCTTGTTGCATTTTTAGAACCTTACTTAATAGTATACTCTGCCAAAACAATCTTCGTCAGAAAATGACCTAAAAAATAAAAAAATATATAATAATAATAATAAAATTTGTTACCTTAAAATTAGCATAGAGCAGGCTTCCGGCGATATGGTGTCGCTGGTACCTGCAGAGGTCCGCTTCTAGCTTCGGCAGGCCAACGCTTTTGGAGAGGGTTCTAACAACTTTGGCCTCGGTGCGGTTCCGAAGGCATCTTAGCTTCCCTTCGTTGACCCCACCAAATAGCGTAGCCCCTGGCTTATACCCGCAAGATATGGCATATTTTTTCAACTCTTCTTTTTCGGCGCCTGTTAGCTCTTGTCCAAGCAAATCTTGAAAGTTAAAATTTTCTTCTTCTAAAATGTCATCGATCTGCTCTTTTCCCTTTTCAGTTGTCGTGTTTACCACAGCCACAACAGCTTCTTCTTCAGCCATTTTCAGGAGAATATTGTCAATAACTTCAAGAGTGGTTTCCAGATTCGAACCTTCCGTGGTCCCGGCTTCGCCGGTTTCAGCTTTGGTGGTTTCCACTCTGGTAGCTTCGGCTGTGACGCCTTCGGCTTCAGCGGTCTCGGCAAAAACAATTTTTGACACTGTCGCCGGTGGCGGCGTCAGATGAATCACATCTGCTATTTGAATAATTCTTCGTTTTTTTGGCAGTGCAGGACTTTCTGCTGCCGAAGCTTCTTTGTCCTTCTGAAAAAACTTCGTCAGTTCTGGCGCTAGCGGACTTAGCTTGACAGGCAAGGGTTCAGTCATTACCTTCAGAATCTCTTCTACTTCGGCAGCAGAAGGTGTCGCAGGAGTGTCTTCTTCTCGAACCAACGTTTTTGGTTCTGGAGATGTAGTTTTCCTTTTTCTTGCAGCAGCCACCTTCGGCTCAGGGCTCAGCTTTTCAGAAATCTCCTTTTTCTTTTTGGTCACTTTGGTGCTTTCTTCGTCAACGGCACTGGCAATTCTTTTTCTCTTCGGGCCTCCAGCATCTCCGCCCAATCGCCCATAATCAGGATATTTAAAGGCTATAGCATCAAGCACTCTGTTTAGCCTTCGTTTCGGCCGGGTGCCGAAGGCTACTGTCATCAATTGGTCCTCTTGTTTAGAGTAATTTCCAAGAATTTCAGTACTCATTATTTCGATTGTTTCGAGCCATTCTTGGCAGGGTGCCTTAAAATATTTCTTGAATTTATAATGATAGGGTAGTCGGACAAGCTCCCCCTCTTTCTTCTCTCCATTAAGCTTCGGCATAGCCCATTCCTTCATAGTTGGAAATACTTTGAAAGCCAGAAATTCCTGCACCAAATCCCTAGTGCCAATGTGCTCTGCAATAATTCTGAATTCAGCCAGCGCCGTTTGGGTTGGACCTTCTGGTGTCATACTGCACTGGGGTTGGGTTTCTCCGAAGATTAGTTCAAGCGGACTCTGTACAAGCTTCTCCTTGTCGTCATCAACTTTGACGTAGAACCATTCCGATTTCCAGCCTGCTGGCCACTTGCTTCGGTAGCTGATCATAGGAAATTTTGTAGTTTTCCGATAGGCAAAATTGTAACAACCAAAATTTTCATGTAGCCCATCCTTTCTGGCCTTAGTTTGGTAGTGTAGCTCGTGTACTCGGCAGAAACCTTCGACAAATGGCTCCACCCCTGGCTTCGGAGAGCCCAAATATAAACACTAAGCCTAACAATAGCGTTAGGAGTTAGTTGATGAAAATAGATCCCAAACTTTTTTAGCGCATCAGCAATCATCCTATTCAAAGGAAATCTCAAACCAGCTTTGAGGAAACTCTTGAAAATCACTATTTCATCTTTCTGTGGCTTCAGGGTAATTTCTTCTCCACCAAAGCGAATCATCTTTTTCTCATCTTCGCTAAAGTAGCCCGACTTCACCATCTTCGGGAAATCAGCCTTCGAAATGGTCGACTTTCCGAAGTCCAGATGACTAGGCTTGCTCGGTACTGCGATATTGTAATCACCGTCAGAATCAGCCTCCTCAATATCTGCTTGTTCTGCTTCAGCAGCGGGGGTGTCTTCCGATGTCATCAATCCATATCTCTTCATTGCTTCAGAGATAGGAACAGTTTCCGCACCTTCGTCTTCGTCTCCCTCGCGCTCAACTCTAGCAGTAGAGCGCACTCTAGCCATTTAATTTTGAATTTCTTGAAAAATTTCTTGGAAATTAATAACCTTTTCTTCCGAAGCTCTTCTTCTGACGAAGCAAACACCAAACTGGAGCTTCGTTTGAATGCGAAAGTCAAGCTTCGGCTATGGTTAAAAATTTTGGCAGCAAAACAGTGCAATAGCAATGAATGCTGTGGTAACTTCACACCTACCTGTCTGTTTATATAGTGCTGCACGTAAGAAGGTGAATCGTCAGGATTTTTACACCAGGCAAACAGTTGCTCGCACCCACTGAACGGTGGGCCGCAAAAACCAGAATAGTGAACCTGCATGGTGGGACCGCTACGCGCTCGAAAGCTGTATCGTTTCTCGACAACGAGCTCAGGGAAGGTGTTTTTCGGACCTTCGGCTTCCTGAAGCCTAAGAGACTTTTTTCACGGATCAAGCTCGTTACGAAAAACGATCTAGCACCGCGAAGGGACTACTGTTGGGACCATGCTTCATCGCCGAAGGTCCTGCAAAAAGAAACAGCTTCGGCTGAAGTTGCTCGTACGTGACGCCGAAGGCATCATTCATGAAGCTTCGGTACTATAACATATCCGAAGATGAAGGGTCGAACCGACTTAAAGATAGAATGACCTTTTAGCCCATAGGGGTCTAAGTCATTGTGGTAAACTTTTATGAGGGGCATGATTGTAATTCCTCATAGGCTGTGTTCTGTGCCTATAAATAGTGAACAGTATTCCTTTACTGTTCACGGATTCCTGTAATTGCCAACGCATCACTCGGGAATTATTGTTTGTCAAGGCAAAGGTATAAATGTACCTAAACGTTGTATTCAAATATCATTCATTTTTAATATATTTATCTTTAATGTTTCGTGTTCTATCTTACTTTGTATTATCTTTATAAGTTTAATTACGAGGGTGAAACCTTCGTAATATTATGCTCGTGACCTTCGTCCGAAGTTCATTATATCCTAAGGGAAATAATGCTTCGAAGGACGAAGGACATTAACCTTTAACATTTTTGTGTTGCCTTGTTCTTAATTCATAGCATTTGAGAACAAGTCCCCAACAGCGGGATCGAGAGCTACTAAGATCAGAGTCGTGGTCATCAAGTTATGATGGGATTAATTTATTAAAACTAGGTTTTATTTTTATAATTTCAGAGAAAAGATAACCTAAAGTAGTAATTAATTCAACTTTAATCTACATTATAAATTGACCATAGATCATATTTTAGTAGATTATAATGGTAAGAAGATTAACAAGACTAACCAACATAAGTTAAATAAGGACCTAATTATAAAATAATGAGACATCTTATAATAAGTGTTGTTATTGCATAGTAAATATTTATACGAGAGTAACGCAACTTGAACGGATCAAATTGGAGTTGAAATGGAGAAGTTATGAATTTCCAAAGTTTTTATGTATTTTGTACAAGATTAAATAGGATATAAATTTTAATGTGACTTTCATGTCAAAACAGGGGCACTAATTGATAAACAATAATATTATAAAATTATAGAAATTAGAATAAACTAATTTGGACTTCATATAAATTTTCTAGGAATTATACAAGTTTTAATAGTTATTTTCACATTAAAAATCAATTATGAAATGAATTTCACTACCTCTGGTCTGCGCGCATGAAATCTAGATAACCTCTAAGGGTTACATGATCCCCAATACACTTTTATATATGTATTTATATATTTTATCATTTTTATCTTATTCAAATTTTAGGGCTTTACAATAGGCGATGCTTGCTTCCCCGCCTTTTGAGCCTTTTATTCGCCCGTTTTGTTTTAGCGGGTGACCGGGGTTTATTTGTTGGTCAATCGCATAAAACGACCTTCTTGCTAGCGTATTTGGAGAGCAACTGATAAAAAGTAGGGCCGACTTTGACCAGCCGACCATGTGCGTTACATGTGCTTTGCCCTTGCATCCCCTTCCTCGCTTTGTGTGGAGGCCGACGCCTCTGGCCATGGGCGGACTATTCGGCTGAGTCAGCCGAACCGTCCGCATGAGCACTGGACCGTCCACACGCAAGTGCCAGACAGTCTGCGATGCTCGATTCAGGGAGCTTTGCTCGGCTGCTCTATTGAGCCTGCCCCCCGACGCCTCCAGACTTGTTAGTCTTTCTGTCTGGAGCTTTTCGAGCAATCCCTCCTTGTGATATATTCGACGTGTGAGGATCACCAATGATGATGTTTTTGTCTTTGCCTTTATCGACCACTTCTGATCGAACCAAGACCTTTTTGCTTGCTAGCTCTATTATATTGATAGGAAATGGTCGCGTGTCCACTTGCATCGCCTAAAAACTCAATCGACCCTCATTTATGGCCTAAAAACACGTCTTTTTAATTCATCTAGAGAAGGAATATATGCGTTAATTTAATGTTGCCATTTTTTAATAGCTCGTCAAATATTTTATCGCATTTGGAAAGATTAAAAGTAAATTTAACTTCTTCTTTGTTGATTCTTTTTAATCGGCTGCAAAGAAGAACATGCAGAAGGTTTAGCCTGTGCTGGCCAAACAAGTTCGGCGGTATATACATATGTGGATTCATCATCTGAATTATCGCGCCCCACTAGATGCATCTTATGGCTAGCCGATTTTGATGCTTCTTTACTTTGACTTTCACATGCCAAAGCCCGCTGGTGCAAGTGCACTAACGAAAAGAACTAGGTGCCATCTAATTTCTCTTCTAAGTAAGGTCGCAACCCATTAAAAGCCAGTCCTGCTAGTTGTTTTTTGCGACATGGATCCGAAAGCATCGGTTTCTAGTGTTTCGGAACCTCCGGATATAGTCATTAACCGATTCTTCGTGCCCTTGTCGGACTAAAGCTAAATCAGCTAATTCTAACTCATGTTCTCCTGAGAAGAAGTGTTCATGAAATTTCTATTCTAATTCCTCCCAAGAGTTAATAGAGTTAGGTGGCAGGGTTGTGTACCATGCGAATGCGGTACCAATCAGAGATAGCGAGAATAAACGAACACGGTAGG
Source organism: Zea mays (assembly GCF_902167145.1). Classification (NCBI taxonomy): domain Eukaryota; kingdom Viridiplantae; phylum Streptophyta; class Magnoliopsida; order Poales; family Poaceae; genus Zea; species Zea mays. The sequence continues at coordinate 147,999,703 of NC_050097.1, forward strand.
CTTCCCTATCAATCAATTCTCCTAGGTGTGCTAACAACTGGCTTATGTGCTCATGCATGATTTCCTGTCTTCACTTGAAAAATTGGAGATATCTGGTATCCTAGTCTCTTGCAGATATGGCACGCTGTCAAATCGATGACTATAAGGTTTCTGATACGACTGCCCTATGCCTGATACACTAACACCGAGATTTTCTCTGAAAAATCTGTCTACCTCATCCCTAATTTTTTCCACCACATATGGCGACCATCCATTAAGTTTGCGGGTGGAAATCTCATGTTGCCTGACATCATTCTGTTAGCTTTCCTCCTAGGGATGTTCGGAATGTGCGTTAGGTGTCCTATTAATGGCACCATCTCCTGCCCTATATCTCTCGGGCTCTCTGGTGGCCGAAGAATACTCGACCCTGTGTATAGGAGGTGGCACGACATGGTTATGATGTGCTGCCGGTGGGGCACCGTAGTGCAGTTGTGATGGGTGCGAGAACTCCGCATATTGTGTAGCTCCTGGTTCTATGTATGCATACCCGAATCGTCCGGCGTAAGGGGCCCGACGGTCCATGACTGTGCCAAACGGTCCGAGTGCGTATCCGGACTGTTCGGTCGTATATTGCGCTGCCTGGGTAGTTCTGTGCCTAGACGGTTCGACATGAGGGGCCGGACGGTCCGCGACCTGGTCAAATTGTCCGGGGTTGTACCCATATAGTTCTGCCATGTGTGGCGTGACCTGGGTGGTCTGCGCACGGATTCGTGCAGGGTCGGACGGTCCGGTGAAACATGCCAGATGTTCCGTGACGTATCTAGACAGTTCGGCGTAAGGGGCTAGGTAGTCCGTGACCGAGCCGAACGATCCGGGGGTACACCCGAATGGTCTAGCCGTGTATGGCGCTACCTGTGTGATCTGTGCACGAGCTTGAGTAGGGTCGGACTGTCCAACAAAATACGCTGGACAGTTTGAGATGACTCGTGGACGGTCCAATTGTGTCTAGAGCCGGTCGTGTGCCTGGCTGCAGCGGTTGTGATGGTGACATGAATGTGTGCTTCGGCATACCATACGATGGCTAGGCCAAGGGAGACCCATTTGTAGCTGATGTGTTTGGCGTGAGTGATTCCATATTAGGTTCACATGAAGGAAAACTAGGGGCAGTAGGTTTCTCATATGAAAGCACACAATTTTTAATAGATTCATCTACGTATTATTTTAACAGTTCCCCTCGTTGTTCCATGAAAGCCTCAAAAGATGGATATGGGGTACTTACATTGGGAGCCTGAGGCCGAGGTAGAAGAGATGTCATATCAATCTCCCCTTGATGGTTGATTTTCTGGTGGCAATCCACTGTGAAGTATGATAGGTACTTTTCTGTCGCCTTTTCACGTCGTACCTTGAGTTGTCGCCGCACCTCCTCCTCCTCTTTGTCGTGTTGTTTGGTGAATTTTTGCAACACCTCCCCCTCCTTGCGTCTTATGAGGTCATCGAAGGGATGTTGGTCATCAGCAGAGAGTGCCTCCATGGTCGGCTTGATGATGTTGGTGGTGGATACCTTGGTGTGATCTTTGGAACCAGCCATCTGGGGGCGATTTTTGATAGATCTAAACACCCTCGTCCCTAGCAGAGTTGCCAAAAAGTATGTTGGTATTGGTGTAGGTGTCAAACACTAGGCGTGTACCGCCTGGCGTTGCTCTCTACGGAGGCGCAGACGGTCCGTGAGTGGATCCTCCTCTGCACGCTTCCGAATGGGCCGTGCCTGGGGCCGGACTATCCGCGGTGGTGCAGAGGGTCTTCTTCTCCGCGAAGAACCCGCCCCCCTAGAGAGATCCTGTCGAAGGGGAGAGTTCCAAGGCGTTGCTCTAGGTCGACAGGCCGCCCGGTGCGTCTCTAATTGGTGTAGAGTCGAAGAGAGATTGTTGTGGAAGACTAAACTAGATTTAAATCTAAGGCTATAATACTCCTACTCCTAGAAATTGAAAGAACGATGCAAATAAGGTAAAATTGATAAGTAGATTTGATTGGATCGATCGTGGGGTGGGGGGTTCAATCGACTGTAACCCTTCATCTATATAAAGGGAGAGGTCTAGACCCGTTACTAGTTGGTTCCCGAGTTAATCCCGTAGGTTAAGCTAACAAACCCCATAAAATTCCAGAACCGAACTGATTCTGCACACGCGCGGACCGTCTGCGCTGCCACCGCGAATAGTCTGGACCTCGGACCGTCCAGCCCCAAGGACGGACAGAACGCATGCCAGTTTCGGTGTTCAACAACACTATTCTAAACTAAAACTAAATATTTCTCTCCTAAAAGCCCTACTTCTCCCATTATTCTCCTCCCACCAGGAACCTCAATCAGCCCACCCAACACCAGCTCTATAAAATATGGCCTTTGCAATCTAGAGTACACACATCTTCCTTACATATGCATAATATGAACACAAAGCATCAATCGAACCTTAATCTTATTTTACTTGATAGTGAACCAAGCAACCAACGAAATGCTAAAAAGACCAAAAGGAAACCCACCCCAGCAATATTCATTGGACCCCATGTATATGTATAATAAATTTTTTAGTATACATATATATAATCTTATTTTATAGTGCTAACAATTAGGTGTTGTTTGGTTCACAAAATGTAACGTAAATGGCAACAACAATGATTCGCACTTGAGTATCGGCGGTAATAAGTGTGAATAGGCTGGTATTAGTTTCTAGCATGGTATCTGATTACATTTGGACTTAAACAAACATGGTTTAACATTATCAGTTAACCATCACATTACAATTATGTGAACCAAACAACACCTTAATGTGATGTCAAAATATTATACCAAATAAATTTTATAATACATCAAAAGTTTCTTCTAACATTTCTTGAGGCAAAGTCATCAATAAACGTGTTGATATAATCTTATCTAATAATTGTTTTTTCAATACGTAAGGTGGCCAAACCATTAATTCGTTCTTGAGATATTGTGGATCTCAAATAGTTCTTCAATAATTTCATCTTCGAAAAGCTCCTTTCATCTCATGCCACCGTGACACGTATAGTAAATAAGATTCGATAAACAATAGAAACATTAGGATAGGAATCCATCTTATTGACAAACTCAAAAAAACTCTTAGGAGAAATGGGTGGTTCTTGCAAGCTTAATTCAAAACTCTCAACTCAAAGATGAGATTATTTAACTCAACATCAGTTATCCTATTAGCTACACAATTAACTGCGAGGGATGGGGGGCCTAGGATTTGGGGGGCCAGGGCGGCTGCTCTAGTGGCCCTATGCCCAGAGCCAACTCTTTATGCATGGTTTATAGGGTTGGTGTTATTCTACGTGGCTGCTTTTGGGGGTCTTCTTCTCCCGAAGGTCCTAAAAACATTCACTAAGTGACCATTCCTTATGTTTTGTTATGTGTATACCGCAGCGAAGTACTAAAGATGAAGGTATAATGCCGAAGTTAGGTTCCATGCAGAACAAAGTGTGAAGGCTTCAAGTGACCGTTATGTACATGCGTCAAACGAAGCTAATTCCAGAAGACCTTCAAAGAGAAAGATAAAGAAAATACATTATTGACCTTGTATCATTTGTAAACAGTGTATGTAAAGTCTTGATGGGCATTATTGTAAATTTGTACAAAGGCTGTTCGTCTCCCCTATAAATAGATGAACAGTGCCCTACATAATTTCACCTTTTTAGTGGGAGCTATAGCTTTGTATTGCTTGGCTTTCGAAATACCTTAACGCTATCTTGTGCCAAGAAGCCGAAGGTATGATTGTAAATTTATTTTATACAAGGAAAGATAGAATAAAATGCTAGGGCGAATAAGATGAGCCCTCGTATCTTACCTTTTACATTGTAATCTCATCCAGATATACTTTGTCTTTGTTCTACATCAAAACCTTTATCCTCAAGCTATTATGCCGAAGGTGTATTATCTTAAGGATGAAGGTTCTTGTCTCTTAATCTTATGTTGCCTTGTTTTTGATGCCATGTAGCAATTGAAAACAAGCGACCAACAGTGGCACCACCAAACAGCCTAGGACCCAGCCCCAGGGCCAACAACGTACCACAAGAAGCAAAATCCATTGTAATTAAATAACAATCAATGATCATCACACATACTTAGCAACATATTATCATAGATATCATTTATCAACAACCAAATCCTTCAAAGTTTTCAAAATAGGCATCACGTAGAGAGCATCAAAGTACAGTATCAAAACGACATAGCAAAATCAGGTCCATAGAGTAGCAATATGAGATACCAGGGCCACACAAAAATGAATGGACCTACTACCTATTGAGGCTAATGAGGCAATGAAGGAGAGCATTGGTATCATCTGTTCCTTTTTGTAGATCATTAATCTTTTCTAACCTCCTTAGCCCTTGCTTTTTTATTCCTCTACCTTTTTCTTGTGGGCATCTAACTGAGCTCTAACTTCTAATGAGTTTTGCTTCTCTACCTCAAGTTCTCTTACACATGTAGGATCACCATCATTGCCGCTTTTTCTTTGTGGCAGGTACAAGACCAACATTTTGAAGAAATTTTGATGAAGCCAACACTTGAGCAACTGCTTTTGTAGGGTTCTTAGATTCTTTTCCTTGTACTCCAGGCTCAGCCATAAGTGCTTCCGATGTGTTTTGTCAATAGGAAGGCACAAAAATAAGACAAGAGATATGGATGAAATGAAACCAGTAGCATATCCGAATGCATGTCATTTATACTATACAAACGATTCCACACTTCATACCAGCAAATCAATCTAAAAAGAATGAACTTAACAACTATCTCGATGCAATGAAGCAGTGAAAAAACTATTTGATTTGGTTGGACCAAAGGTTATGGTAAGTGGGCTGATTTGGCACTAGATTGTGTAGATAATTCATGTGCATAGCATTATAAAGAATATGATTTAGATAATTCACATTTTTTATGTCAAGACCCAATGCAAGTTGCAACATAATTTTATTTTTGAACTGAGTTAGCAATTTGGAAAAGTAAGGAACAAAAACAACCACAACATCGTAGAATATTCAACATGTTTGATTTATTGGTGACAATATCTTCATTCGATATGTTATGTAACAAATTTGTATAGCATGATATGTAGTCAAACATTTAGCACATGCCAAGCAGATGATTAGTTACTTCACACTGCAATTGAAAAGGGAGCATTCACTTATAATTGCTTCCTTTATTTACGGGCTCAGCAAAACCGATCTTCCTCCTACAATTGCACTCATTAAAAAGATCAATCACAGTTGGTGTTGCATCTTCATATTTGGCTTGCTTCTAAAATGCATGCAAACAATCTCTAAATATAAGCTTGTAACATGATGATAGGTGAGGAACACACATTGTTTATGTATAGCAAATTTGTTAAACTCAGTAGTAGCTTATCTAACTCTACATTGTTGAAGAACAATACGAGAACTAAAATTCTCTTCAATCAGGGCGGAGGACCTGTGCATTATGGTGCCATCACACTCTGACAAAAATATTTTTATAGATAGATGTGCATTTGTAGCTCAGTGACAGTGATAGTGTTTAAAGCATTAGGTCTTGAGTTCAAACTGCAAGTAAGGCAATGCATTGTCATTCATGTTTTGCCTTTTCAATTTGTTAATGCTGCCATACCTATTTTTTGTCCGTCCTCCATCATTGTCTTCATTAGTAATCTATGTCATAAGCACCATATAGCGTGGAATAAAAAATTGATCTTAGCAAAATCATCGTTGTACTGGAGATTACTAAAATTGTGCCCTCACCAGGATTAAAAAATCACTCAAAAACCACAAAAACTGGTCTGGTTTCCCGTTACTGAACCAGAACGATAACAATTTTCTAGCTGTATTTTTAAATTTGTCCAAAATTCATTTTTTGGAAAAAATTTAAAAAATGAAACTGGTACAAACAACGAAAACGAAACCGATAAAAATAGTGGTTTCTAGCCGAGAAATCTGAGAAACGGTTTTATTTGAATTTGAAATGCAAACGAGACAAAAAATTTGAAAACCGATTTCTTAGTCGGGAAACGGTTTCTCGTCAGGATTCAAGAAAATCGTTTTCTTGAATTTAAACTTGCAAATCGGTTGGTTTCTTCGAAAACTGGCGGTTTTCGAGCGGTTTACCATTGTCCATTTTCACTGAAGATTGTTTTTAGTTTAAAAATGGTTTGATTAAACCTTGTCCTAGCTCAGTAACACTAAGCTTTAGTAGCTTTCCAATCAAGCCTTATATGATTACTAGGGGTATGCCCGTGCTTTGCTACAGAGTCAATATATAATGATAAAATATATTGAGATGCAGAAGCACTATGATTAAATGCATTTGTATATAGAAACACTAATTGTTATGTTTCATATATATCACATATTTGTTCAAAAGAGACAACTATTGAAATATGACTCAGACCTTGACAATAATAAGAAAAATATTTCTCTTGAAAGTGAATGTCGCAATCAAAATTCATAGCTTGACAACCAGCCTTTTTGGGAGTACTTGGCACCAATTGCATGAAGTGCCATATCCTATAGTTTTACAAGATTGAAAAGATCAAGAACCACTAATATTTCACACAATAAGAAGACAAACTAATTAGTATAGGAAAAGCAACAACAATTCCACTCTATTATCCCTTTTAAAAAAACAAGAAAGAAAAGACGTAATATAAAGTGAGTTGTTGATAGATCTCTTCATAACCAAAATTTACTTGTGAGTTCAGTACCATGAGTGGCCCATCACTGCTCACACCCACTCCTCTGCGTCGTCACCCACCACGAGCAGTGGCCCATGCCGTGTCGAGCAACAAGCCAAGCTGTTGTTGCCCAGCCTTGCCTCCCCCTCCCCACCCCACCGCCCCACAGTCGTCTGACCTGACCTTCACCTCCCTCTTCCTGTAGCACAGAGCGCTGAGGAGACAGCCATGGCTGCATAGTAGGTGCCAACAAAGAAGATGCATGTTTTACTAAAAAAGCCCACAACGAATAACGTAAATATTCTCATATGTCTTGTGTCTAGTTAGCCTTTCAAATAAGGCCCAAGTTCCTTTAAGGTTCACAAGGCACATGTTTTTATATCAACATCAACTTTGACTCAAGGGTAAAAGGTCATTTAATACCGAGGACAGAAAATCTATGGACAATAGTCGGGGTGTGGGGGATAGATATCCCCCGGGTCCACTAAAGGAGTAAAAGACCTCACGAAAGGCCCAAGGGCCCAATAAATCGTAAGGTCATTCTTTTGTGGGCCTGGGGAGAAACAACCAACAAAGCAGAGCGACGTGAGACCGGATTGGTGCAAACCCGGACGGCCCACAACGTCGAGCGAGTAAATCGCAACAGAGACCCGACTTTCCGGCGCTGAAGCCCCCCATGCAACGGAGCCATGCGAGGATAAGTCGGCGAGGGTTACGTAGGGATAAACTCAAGAGGTTCACTACCTTTTAGCTACTTGTTGTTATCATATCCACGTGTACTGCCCCACGGTCGAGTATATAAGGCCTAGGGGCACCCCTTCAGAACGATCGACCCTATCTTACTTAGCCACCCACATCCACTCTCTGTGTCTTCAATCCAGAGAGCCCTCTTGTAACCACGCTCACCAAGCATACTCACTAGGACGTAGGGTGTTACGCATCTCTAAGCGGCCCGAACCTGTAAATCTTGTCCACTGTCCCTCGTGCGATCGGCACGAACCATTTTGCTACAGTCGTCGACACCGTCCTACTCCTAGAAACACCTCGAGGGGCAACCCCAGGTGTGCGGTCGGACCCAAAACACCGACAGCTGGCGCGCCAGGTAGGGGGTGTGTCGACGATCCAAGCTAGCTCAATGGCCGTCACCTTCTATGGCAAGATCACCATGCGTTCCGGATCCGTATTCTGCTTCGGGACAATCTCATTTGTAGCGGATGAAGAGGGAATTTTACACCGTATCACGGATCCGCCGGAAAAAAAGTCTCCTCCAACGAACTCCGAAAATGCCGGAGAGGCGCAACCTCCAGCTCTTCGGAAAAAGATCGTCTCCGGAAAGTCGGGGGCCGAGGGCTCGCTGACCCGGAAGACTCCGCTGTCTACTTCCCCGACAAAAGAATGGACACGGATCGCGAGGAAGAAGGAGACCAGGGAAAAGCAAGTCGTTCTTTCCGTTCCTCCGGCCTCAAAGGAGAACGGAAAGAAAGTCGCCACGACAGCAGCTCCATTCTACCCCGACGTCCTCTTCATCGGGAGAGTGGAATCGCCTACCGTCTCCGACGACGAGCTGACCGCACCCGGAGAAGAACCGCCTCAACGAGAATCCCGCCGACGGAGGAATCGGCGCAGGAACGTTCGACAACATCACGCGGCCGGAGAACAGGATCCGGAGCAGCCTGTCTCGCGAGACGAGGTCTCGGAGATAGGAGAAACTCCGGAAGAACGCGTCTTCAGAGAACGAAGGAACTCCCGACGACGTGATCGCCGACGGGCTCAGGAACAAGCCGAGCAAGACGCAAGGCAACGCCGGGAGAATCCGCTCTTCGGGCGCAACCTGAATCCCGACTTCGCCCGAGCGATGAACACGCCAAGCGAAGTCGGAGGGGTACTAGCTCGGATAGCTGATGGACTTCCTCGGACTCCCGACGCCGAGGGATACCGACGCCTGTTCACCCAGGCAGTCAACCATCTTCTACCGCTCGCTCACCCGCCGAACGATCTACGACACGCCATCAACAGTCGCCGAGACGCGCGAAGCTCCATCAATGCTTCGCGCGAACGGCGGCATGAGAACGAGATTCGCCGTCGGGAGGAGTACGACCGGGATCATGGCATCCCGACTCAGAGCCAGGCCACCAGGACTGAGTCGGCAACGGCCTCAACTAGCGGTACCACCCGGGGACGGTCGAGGAACCACAATAACAACTCCCCTCCCCGGGACAGACATCGTCCCCGACGACAGGAGGACACGTGCGGAGTGTCCGCTCTTACTCTGCGCCTTAGGGCCATCCAATGGCCTCCCAACTTCAAGGTATCCAATGTCGACAAATATGAACCTAAGCAGGATCCAGGGGGTTGGCTAGCCGTCTACACCACCGCTGCTCGAGCTGCCGGGGCATCTGAGGATGTTATGACCGCGTACTTGCCCATCGTTCTTGGGCAAGATGCGCTACAGTGGCTACGACATCTACCCCGACACTGCATCGATGACTGGGGAGACTTCAGTCGACGTTTCACCGCCAACTTCCAGTCCCTCTCCGACAAGCCAGCGCAACCATGGGACCTCAAATCTATCAAGCGCCGGGGGGATGAGACTCTCCGGTCGTACCTCAAAAGGTTCCAGACCATGAGAAATCGCATCCCCGAGGTCACGGAGGCGGCCGTGATCGAGGACTTCTACAGAGGATCCAACGACTCGGCTTTTGTCCGAGCCATACTACAGAAGGCGCCGACTACTTCCGAGGAGCTGTTCCAGGAAGCCGACCTCTACACCACCGCCGACGAGCGAGCTCAGGACCTCATCGGAGGAGCAAAGCCTGCACCGGCAGCACCACGACGCGACGTGAACCAGCCACCCGACAAACGTTGGGAGAAGAGGCCTCGCGAAGAAGTACACGCCGCCGGACCACCTGCCTCTCGCGCCCGAGGAGGACCTCGCGGAGGCGAGCGCACGCTGGACGACATCCTCGACGCCCAGTGCCCATACCACAAGGACATGCGCCACACTCTTCGCAACTGTCGGGACTTCAAGCACTCCGTTGGGCATGGCCGACCCTTCCAACCTCTACCTCCTCCTCCGCCGAGGGGAGGACCGGATGAACCACGACAACCTCATCAGCCGGAGGAGGGAGGAGGAGGAGCTTTCCCACGCGTCGACAGGGAGGTCAACGTCATCTTCGGCGGACATGGGTCGCAGGAGAACAAGAGACAACAAAAGCTCAACGACCGCCAGATACTGGTGGCGATCACCGGTCCTCCCGCCCCATACCGGTGGTCAGAACACCCGATCACCTTCACTCGGGAGGATCAATGGCTCAACTTCGACCATCCGGGCAAATACCCGCTCCTCGTCGATCCGGTGATCCGAGAGAGCCGGGTGAAGAAGGTGCTAGTGGACGGGGGGAGCAGCATCAACGTCACCTTCCCCCGGACACTTCAAGGCTTGGGGGCTCACCTCAAAGTGCTCCACAAGTCGGACACTCCTTTCTTCGGCATCGTGCTGACGGAGGGGGAATACCCGCTGGGCCACATCTACATGCCGGTCACCTTCGGAACTCCGGAGAACTACAGAACCGAGTTCCTGAGGTTTGAAGTGGCGAACTTCGACTGTGGGTACAACGCCATCATCGGAAGGCCCAGATTGGCCAAATTCATGGCCATTCCGCACTATACATACATGATACTGAAGATGCCAGGACCGCGAGGGATCATAAATGTGCGCGCCGACTTCCAAGGCGCCGCAGAATGTTTCCGAATGGCCATCCAAGCAGCCCTCACCACCAAGCCGTCAACGGTCCCTTCTACACTGGTGAACTCTAAGCCTGAGGAGGACCTCGCAGTACCGGCAAACGAAGCTCAGGCCGCGACCTCTATGCGGCCGACTGAAGAAACCAAGCGAATCAACCTGGGGTTCGCTGATGAGCGCAAGACAGCCATCATCAGCTCCAGCCTGGACGACAAATAGGAAAGTGCGCTCGTCCAGTTCCTGCAAGATAACCGAGATGTATTCGCATGGCAACCTACGGATATGCCGGGAGTCCCAAGAGAACTGGCCGAGCACAAGTTGAAGGTTTATCCCCAGGCGAGGCCGATCCGGCAAAAGCTACGTCGTTTCACGCCCGACAAGAGAGAGGCCATTCGCGCCGAGTTAGCTCGCTTGGTTGCGGCCGGATTTATTAGAGAAGTATTACACCCCGAGTGGTTAGCCAACCCTATTCTTGTACTCAAAAAGAATAAAGTGGATTGGCGCATGTGCGTCGACTATACTGATCTCAACAAACACTGTCCGAAGGACCCCTTCGGGCTCCCGAGGATAGATCAGGTGGTGGACTCTACCACTGGATGTTCTGTGCTGTCTTTCTTAGATTGCTATTCCGGGTATCATCAGATTAGTTTGGCAAAAGAAGACGAGGAAAAAATGGCGTTCATCACTCCGTTTGGTGCTTTCTGTTATACCTCCATGCCGTTCGGCCTCAAAAACGCTGGAGCGACTTATCAGAGAGCCATTCAAACATGCTTAGCCGATCACTGGGGCAAGCGTGTGGAGGCTTACGTAGATGATGTGGTAATCAAAACAGAGAATTCGGAAAACTTCATCGAAGACTTACAGCTGGTTTTCAATAGCCTGAGACGATATAGATGGAAGCTCAATCCCGAAAAGTGTGTTTTCGGGGTACCAGCAGGAAAGTTGCTCGGGTTTATTGTCAGCCACCGGGGAATTGAGGCTAATCCAGATAAGATTGAAGCTATCATGAAGATGGAAGCTCCTCGGTCACAAAAGAAGGTTCAGCGACTTACTGGATGTATGGCAGCTCTGAGCAGATTTATATCCAGGCTGGGAGAAAAAGGTTTGCCATTTTACAAGCTACTCAAGAAGGTGGATAAGTTTCAATGGACTTCAGAAGCACAAGAAGCTCTAGATGCACTGAAGAAATTCTTGACAACACCACCAGTACTGAAACCACCCCGGTGAGCTACGTCGACTCAACCGGCTGAAGATTTGATACTGTATATCTCTTGCACGACTCACGTGGTAAGCACCGCGTTGGTAGTCGAGCGAGTAGAAGAAGGACATGCCTATCCAGTACAACATCCTGTTTACTTCATCAGTGAAGTTCTAGGCCCCTCGAAGAAAAAGTATCCTCAGGTTCAGAAGCTATTATACGCAGTACTTCTAACTGCCCGCAAGCTGCGTCACTACTTTGACGACCACAAAGTCATAGTAGTCACTGGTTTTCCAATAGGGGATATTCTTCACAACAAGGAAGCCATTGGCCGAATAGCCAAGTGGGCTTGCGAGCTGGGATCCCACGACATCGAGTTCCGACCTCGCACTGCCATCAAAACTCAAGCACTGGTTGATTTCGTATCAGAGTGGACAGAACAGCAAGTACCGGATAATCCAGAAACTGCAGAAGTATGGCGAATGTATTTTGATGGCTCGCTGAAGCTGCAGGGAGCAGGAGCAGGGATTCTCTTCACCGCACCTGGAGGCGAACACCTCAAGTACGCCCTCCAGTTGCTATTCCCGGCCTCTAACAATGCAGCCGAGTATGAAGCTTTGATACACGGATTCAACATCGCCATATCACTGGGCGTCAAGAGATTGATGGTATACGGAGATTCTCTGGTAGTCATCAGCCAGATAAACAAAGAATGGGATTGTTCAAGCGATTCAATGGGAAAATACTGCGCTGCCGTCCGAAAGCTGGAGGATAAATTCGAGGGTCTGGAATTTCATCATATAGAAAGAGATCGGAACACAGCAGCCGATGTACTGTCCAAGCTCGGATCCAGTCGAACTCAGGTCCCACCAGGAGTCTTCGTGCAAGAAATTCTGCAGCCGAGTATCTCAATAGATCAAACAGAAGAGTGCAACATCATAGATCAACCCGAGTCAGACTCTGATGACTGGAGAAGGCTGATTATTAAGTATATAAAGAATGAAGAAGAACCAGACGACAAGAACTCGGCAGAGCGCATTGCCAGGCAGTCGGCTCACTATACACTCATTGGGGAGATATTGTACAGAAGGGGCGCATCAGGCATCCTCATGAAGTGCGTCCTCCCGTCCACTGGGAAGCAACTTCTGGAGGAGGTCCATGCAGGGCAATGTGGAATACATGCAGCATCCAGAACACTAGTCGGGAAGGTTTTCAGGTCAGGATTCTATTGGCCGACAGCAAAGAACGATGCAGCCGAGTTAGTTCAGAGGTGCGAAGCTTGCCAATACTTGTCAAAGCAACAGCACATGCCAGCACAGCAACTACAGACCATACCAGTAACCTGGCCTTTCGCATGCTGGGGACTGGATATGATTGGACCTTTCAAGAAAGCTCAAGGGGGATATACTCATGTATTAGTGGCGATTGACAAATTCACTAAATGGATAGAGTTCAAGCCCATTGCTTCTTTAACCTCTGCTAAGGCCGTGGAATTCATACAAGACATAATATTCAGGTTCGGGGTACCAAACAGCATCATCACTGACTTAGGATCCAACTTCACCAGTTCAGAATTCTTCGACTTCTGCGAGCAAAAGAGCATTCAGATCAAGTATGCATCTGTAGCACATCCAAGAGCCAACGGGTAGGTTGAGCGAGCCAACGGAATGATATTGGAGGCACTCAGGAAAAAGGTCTTCGATAAGAATGAAAAATTCGCAGGAAAGTGGATAAGAGAATTGCCTTATGTTGTTTGGAGCCTAAGAACCCAACCTAGCCGAGCCCTGCATGGAAACACTCCTTTCTTCATGGTCTATGGGTCGGAGGCAGTGCTACCTGCTGATCTCAAGTTTGGGGCGCCAAGGTTGATCTTCGAAAGCATAGCAGAAGCTGAGGCCACCAGGCTGGAGGACATTGATGTACTTGAGGAAGAACGGCTGAATGCGGTAATCCAATCAGCACGGTACCAGCAGACTCTAAGGCGCTATCACGACAAGGCTGTGCGGCAACGGTTCTTTTTCAGTAGGAGACCTCGTCCTCCGCCGAATTCTAACGGGGGAGGGACGGCACAAGTTATCACCCTTATGGGAAGGACCCTTCATAGTAGCAGAAGTCACTCGGCCCGGATCGTATCGCCTCACTCAGATGGATGGCACAGAAGTTGGGAACTCCTGGAATATAGAGCACCTCAGAAAGTTTTATCCCTAGTTGTATTTCAAAACTGCTGGGGCGACAATGTATTCTGTAAAGTGGAAATATGTCATCAATAAAGAGAGATTTCAAAGATACTCAGCTCGTTTACGATTGACTTGCATTCTTACTTAACTCGGGGTGACCACTATGCCCTACAAACGGAGCAATCGACTTAAGTCGGCAACGACTTAAGGCGGTGCAACATGCTCACGCTTACTTAACTCGGGGTGACCACTATGCCCTACAAACGGAGCAATTGACTTAAGTCGGCAACGACTTAAGGCGGTGCAACATGCTCACGCTTACTTAACTTGGGGTGACCACTATGCCCTACAAACGGAGCAATCGACTTAAGTCGGCAACGACTTAAGGCGGTGCAACATGCTCACGCTTACTTAACTTGGGGTGACCACTATGCCCTACAAACGGAGAAATCGACTTAAGTCGGCAACGACTTAAGGCGGTGCAACTTGCTCACGCTTACTTAACTCGGGGTGACCACTATACCCTACTAACGGAGCAATCGACTTAAGTCGGCAACGACTTAAGGCGGTGCAACATGCTCACGCTTACTTAACTTGGGGTGACCACTATGCCCTACAAACGGAGCAATCGACTTAAGTCGGCAACGACTTAAGGCGGTGCAACTTGCTCACGCTTACTTAACTCGGGGTGACCACTATACCCTACTAACGGAGCAATCGGCTAAAGTCAGTGGCGACTTAAGCCGGAGCAACATACTCGCGCCTATGTAATTCAGGGGATGACTTCCATATCCCGCAAACAAATTTCATAATCATCATGCGTCATTTCATTACCGCAAATTTACGAACCAATAAATTTTGATACAATAAGAGAATAATTATGTCATTCGAATGATAAACTGATGTCCTCTAACAAATACTCGATCATGCTAACCGCGCGCTCAGAGCACGCAAAATGTTTCTCTATTTAGCAATGTCTTTCTCAGGAGCGACCAACGAAGAAGGGCGACTCGAGGAATCAGGGGCAGCATTCACGTCAGCCTTTATGTCTTCAGGAACAACCACGCCGGGTCTCCTCATTAAGATTCGTCCCGCCCGAATAGCCTTGTCCATGGCTTTATCGCGCTGGGCTTTGAGAGTAGCAGCAGTTTCTTCGGCAACTTTAGCAGCCAGCCGAGCAGCCTCTAACTCCTGGGCAATGGATTTCTTGGAAACTCGGAGTTCTTTGATGGTGGCATCCTTTGCTGATATCAATTGCTTAAGGCGGGTCACTTCGTCCGCAGATTCCTGCAGCTTACAACGTTGATTGTCCAGTTCCTCCATTGTAAAGCGGTGACTCCTCTCCAAGATTGACAGCGAGTTGCTAGAATCACGATACAATCTGTCAAGATTATCACGAGAAGCAGCAAGGATACGCTTTTCTTCCTGCAAACAAAAATCAACTCCTTCAGAAACCAAGCAAGTGATAGGAACGTAGCAAGGCAAGGCACAGTTTTGTAAGTTACCTTTTCAGAGTCAAGCCGAGCATGAAGAGAAGAACTCAAGGCATTGGCGTCATCCAAGGCAGCGGAGACCTGATCTAGTTCAGTTTGGCTCTGAGAGTACTTCTCCTCGAAGTCAGCGCACCGTTGAACCATTTCAGCCTGATCTCGGGAGTGTTTTTCCTCAATAATTGCAATCTGCCGAGTCATTCCTAGCAGGAGGTAATCAAACAAAACGAGGTCAGAAGGTAAAACAGTCCACAACAAAGGCGAAGAGAAGAAAAAGGGCACTAACCAGCGTTAGTTGCCTCCAACTCGGATACACGACGATGAAGTGATACTGGATTCCAACATGCAAGAGACGAGGCCACTTCTGGGACGGAAGCACCCTGCAATCTCAGCTGGCTGGCCATCCCATCCACCAAAGCCTGATGAGAAGAACAGATGAACATAATGACAAAAGTTCATGCAACGTAAAGATCAAGCTAAAATACAGCACAGTACCTGGAGGTTGGAAAAGAACGAAGGGATCCCCAAATCAGGAGAAATCAGCTGATAACCACGCGCAAGGCCACCAACCGAACCAGCTTGCAACGGACCAGTAGGAATCAGCTCAGTGCCTTCAAGAGAGCCAAACGCCCGATCAACGGGGACGCTGCCCTCTAAAGCGACTTCCTGGTCCAAAGTTTGGGCTACCACCATGCAGCCAGAGTGTGGAGGTGATCCCGCGTGAACGTCCATGGAAGTGCAGGAAGGAGACCCTGCTTGGGCACCCTCGGGGGCTGGGTCATAGTTGGCACTGCCCACTTGAGCCGGATCATCCCCGGCAGCACCCTCGGGGGCTGGGCAGTGGCTTACACTCTTCACCCGAGCTAAGTCATCCCCGGCGACATCCTCGGGGGCTGGGCATGTGTTAGCACCATTCTTGAGGTCCAGGCTCTCCGCAGTAACCACCTCTAAGGTTGACGGGCCTTCAGCCACTTCCATGGGACCAGGACAATCCAAGTCAGCATCCCGACCCTCGAGATCGCGCTCTAAGGTCGACGAGGCTCGGGATGACCTCAACCCAGCATCAGGCACTGCAGCGCAAGCCTCCGTTGCATCATCATCCACTGGCTCTGATAACAAGTCCTCTGGGACCATATCCTCAAGAGTTTGATCAAAGTTGGCCAGAGACAGTTCTTGCAGACCAATGAGGGCAGACAAAGCAGGAGAAGGAACTCCACTACTTTCACCGCTGGCGATGAACTGCCGACTGTTTTTCCGAGTTAAAGGAGCTTCATTTTCTTCCTCCTCATCTTCCACAGTGACAACACAAGCAGCACCCCCATTGGGATCAGCAACAGATGGAGCACCCACATTGGGATCAGTAGCAGTTTGGGTACACCCATTGGGGTCAGCGTCAGTAAGTCCAATCGCAGGCACTTCTTCAGTAGCAGGAACTGAGGTACCAGCGTCCTCATCAAAACTGGATACTCGCCGGAGGCGTCTTCTTTTCTTCTTTTGCTCATCAGCAGAAGGCTCGGGCTGACTGGTTCGGCTAGGGCGCCTCCGGCGAGTACTGACAGGTTTCTGGACATCCAAAGTTGTATCAACCTCTGGAAGGGGCACCACTGCCAACGTACCAGTAGGAGCAGCGTCGGAGGAATCCTCAGCTAGCAGATCAAGCATGGCATTTATATCTGCATCATTAGGGTTCAGGGGCACCTCAAAATGGACCTGCCGTTCGTCATCAGGAATCTCCCCAAGCGAAGCAACCAAAGTACTGACTTCTTCAACAGAGGGTCGCACTCTAAGGCCCAAATTGCCATCAGTCACAGGCGGATTTGACACAAAAAGGGTGAAGGCTTTGGGAGGAGGCAGGTTCCAGGCTGAGTATGCCACTGGAGCACCAACATTTGACACCTTACCCCTGAGGATCATTTCAAGTCGGCTTACCAAGTCTACAGAAGGAATTCTCCTATTGGTAACCCGAGTTGAGTCGGCTAGCCCTCGATACAGATATGCTGGATAGGCCCTGTCTTTCAGTGGCTGAATGTTCTTGAAAACAAAGTCAGCAACCACAGCTTCAGCAGTTAGACCTCTCTCTTTCAGCAGTCCAACTTCAGTTAGCAACACACCTGCCTCAGCCACTTCCTGATCTGTGGGAGACTCGGTCCAGCTCGGAGTGCGAACGTCTGGCTGTCTTCCCGACCGGGAGGGGAGAGAATTTCCATAATTATCAACTATGAACCACTCTAGACGCCACCCCTTAATACTGTCCTTGAGGGGAATCTCAAGATACTCAGTTTTCCGCCCGCGACGCATCTCCAAACTGGCACCTCCGACCAACTGATGTTGTCCCCCGGCCATCCCAGGGCGACAATGATACAAATACTTCCATAAACCGAAATGCGGCAGCACGCCAAGAAAAGCTTTGCATAGGTGAACGAAAATGGAGATTTGCAGAATGGAATTAGGGTTCAAATGGGTCAAGTTAATGTGGTAGAAATCAAGGAGGCCACGGAAAAAGGGAGAGATGGGAAGGTCGAGGCCGCGGAGAAGAAAAGGAGCGTAAACTACAGACTCGTGGGTATCCTCTGTCGGGACAGTAGTCCCGTGGCAAATCCGCCAAGAACAGAGTTCCCGTGGAGGAAGAACCCCGATGGATACGAGGTGGAGAAGTTCAGCTTCGGAAATGATGGACATATGGTTACCTGCGAAAGGCAACTGGCTGTTGGGGTCGATCGGAGGGATTACCGCAGCAGACGAGCTCGCAGTCTTCCTCTTGGGCGCCATCTCGATTTCACCAGAGAGCAGAGTAGGAGGCGAATGGCAGAGAGGATTCGGAAGCGGGAATGCAAGAACTAGGGCACGGAAAGCAAAGGCGGCTAAAAGCGCAGCTCTTATGGGATATTCTCGAGCCAGATACCGTTTCAAAAAGTGCCCAGTCATCACCCGGCGGTTATTTCCAAAACCCCAGCATGCCACGTGGTCATCCGACAGTTATTTCCAAAAAGCCGATGCGCCATGTCATCACTCGGTTATCATCCTCAAAATAGCTCATGCGGCCTGCTATCACTCGGCGTTGACTCTAAAACGCTGATTTCATATTCAGTCACTCGGCATTACCTCTAAAATGCCGACGTCACCATCCAGTCACTCGGCGTTGACTCTAAAACGCTGATTTCATATTCAATCGCTCGGCATTACCTCTAAAAAGCTGACGCCGACCTCCAGTCACTCGGCGTTGCCTCTAAAACGCTGTTTTCGTATTCGGTCGCTCGACATCACCTCTAAAATGCCGACATCACCCTTCAATCACTCGGCGTTGCCTCTAAAACGCTGATCTCGGGTTCAATCACTCGACATTACTTCTAAAATGCCGACGGCGACCTTCAATCACTCGGCGTTGCCTCTAAAACGCTGATCTCGTGTTCAATCGCTCGGCATTACTTCTAAAATGCCGACGTCGACCTTCAATCGCTCGGCACTACTTCTAAAAAGTCGACGTCGACCTTCAATCACTCGGCATTGCCTCTAAGACGCTGATATAGCGTTCAGTCGCTCGGCATTACTTCTAAAACGTCGACACAGACTACAAGATTACTCGGTAGCTACTTCTGGAAGCGTCAGTGTGATGCCCAAGTTATTCATCTACTGTCTCAAAAGAATCAGTTTTATAATCAAGCAAAAGCGAGTCATCAAGAAGAAGCCAACGTCATTCTTTCATTAGGGGAAGACAATAAGCTTACAAATCAACTCTTTGCGAGTTGATGCTTCCCTACTATTACTACATTACATTACTGCTACTACTATACTACACTATACTACTCTACATTACTACTACATTATTCTAACTACACTATACTAATATCTAAAGACCAGTGGCGTTTAGCCACTAGCCTTGCTGCTGCTGCCACCGCCACCGCCTCTGGTGCTGCCCTTGCTGCTGCCTCCTCTGGTGCCGCCCTTGCTGCTGCCGCCTCTGGTGCTGCCCTTGCTCTCGTCGCCGCCGCCGCTGCCCCCGCCGCTGCCGCTGCCGTCACCGTCGCCACCGTCGTCGTCGTCGCCGTCGTCGTCGTCGTCGTCCTCGTCCTCGCCGCCGTCCGAGTCCTCCTCATCCGAGGAGTACTCCGACTCATCCGAACCCTCGAGCCCGGAGCGCTCGACGGCCCGGATGTACGTCCAGACTTCCGCGGCAATCCCCTGAGAGTCGTCTGAATCATCAGACGACGCCGGAGGAGAGACGGGAGCCGGAGACCCCTCGAACTCGGAGGAGAACTCCTCCTCCGAGTATTCCGAGTCGCCGAAGTCCTCCGACGGAGGAGTCGGCTCGCGCTTGCGTTTGTTACTCTTGCCCATGGCGGAAGCAGACGGGAGAGAAGAGAAGGATGCAGTAAAGAACAGCGAAGAGATGTGAAAAAACCAGAGGGGCAACGGCGTTATTTATAGAAGGGAAAGGCAACCGCTCACCTCCAACCGTGGTCACTGAACAGTCGCAAAGCATTCAATAAGCACTTCCACCCGTCTGAAGACACGTCAGACGGCTGATGCCATTTCATGCAACACTACACCCATTGGGACTCCAGTCAACAGCGCAAAGGATATGATTACACTCGCCGTCCCATCACATTACTACTCAGAAGCAGCCGGCTAAAACACTTAGCGTACCAAGCCGTCCCTTGCCCACACCCATTGGGGGGGGACGCCCAGGAATTATCAGTATATTTTTCAAAACGGTCACATCTGTGCAGGGCACGCAGTGAACACCTCAAGACAAAAATGAGATATCAATAAGGATCAGAGGAAAGCCAAATATAGCCAGCGAAGTACAAGAAATGGCCGACAGAATCGACGTGAAGACTAGACAGAGAACGTCCATCAAACGTCCAATCAGTCGCAGAAGCAAATAAATTGCACTACCTAGCAAGATATGGATGGATTGCAAACTCGGCTGCTAAAGACAAAATATATGCTGACCTCTGCAGCAAAATATTGATGACATAATGCTGACCTCCAAAGCATAATGCAAATAGCTTCATGCCAATTACTACAGACGAAAGGGATAATTTTCAGCAAAGAGGCACGAAAGGAAGACCTTCGAATGGATTATCCTTAAAAAATCCATTTGAAGGTCGGGGGCTACACCCATTGGGTGCACATCCGGTGCACCCCATGGATTATCATTCCAAGCCGAGATAGTGCCGACTTCTAAGGCGTGGGACAAGATTAAAAGACCAACCCTCAACCAAGATGCAGGAGCACAAATGGAGATAATTTCTGGGGAAGACCTTCGAGTAGATTATTTTCTAAAATCTACTCAAAGCTCGGGGGCTACACCCATTGGGTGCACCTCCGGTGCACCCAATGAAGTTCAGAATCCTACAAATTGAAATGCCGACCTCTAAGGCACAAACATGAAACTAAGCTTCGGTCAAATGAGTGATCGGAGCAAGAGAAAACAGCAGGAAGTCGTTTTTCTTCAAAAACACCCGCAAGTTGGACCTGGGATCTTTGGGCTGATTACCTCTAAATTAACCCAAAGATCGGGGGCTTGTTGGGGATAGATATCCCCCGGGTCCACTAAAGGAGTAAAAGACCTCACGAAAGGCCCAAGGGCCCAATAAATCGTAAGGTCATTCTTTCGTGGGCCTGGGGAGAAACAACCAACAAAGCAGAGCGACGTGAGACCGGATTGGTGCAAACCCGGACGGCCCACAACGTCGAGCGAGTAAATCGCAACAGAGACCCGACTTTCCCGCGCTGAAGCCCCCCATGCAACGGAGCCATGCGAGGATAAGTCGGCGAGGGTTACGTAGGGATAAACTCAAGAGGTTCACTACCTTTTAGCTACTTGTTGTTATCATATCCACGTGTACTGCCCCACGGTCGAGTATATAAGGCCTAGGGGGCACCCCTTCAGAACGATCGACCCTATCTTACTTAGCCACCCACATCCACTCTCTGTGTCTTCAATCCAGAGAGCCCTCTTGTAACCATGCTCACCAAGCATACTCACCAGGACGTAGGGTGTTACGCATCTCTAAGCGGCCCGAACCTGTAAATCTTGTCCACTGTCCCTCGTGCGATCGGCACGAACCATTTTGCTACAGTCGTCGACACCGTCCTACTCCTAGAAACACCTCGAGGGGCAACCCCGGGTGTGCGGTCGGACCCAAAACACCGACAGATACCAAACACATAGATTCTACATACTGTAGATTGTTTGGACCACAACATTATCAGAAAATCACAATCTGATTAAAATCAACACAAATAAGCAGTTCCAAACAACGTTTAGATATTGCGACAATTTTTTCACAGGAAACCTGTAGTTTTTAATGTTTCCATAGTATATCTTAATAGATAAAATCCAGAGGATGGAAAGAAACATAGTATATAGAGACAAAGTATAATGAGTAGATATTTAACAGTAATATACCATATTTAGCTCTTTAACCAATTGAGGAACAACACAACAATGAGCAAGACCATGGTAAGCATGTTAAGCACGAAACGATGAACCAATTATTTAAGCAAGTGTGCTCAATCTAGAGTACAAAATGTTGCAGCTAGAATTTAATTTCTTGACATACAGGTAGAGTCTAGAAGAATTTTTCCTCAAAAGAAAGTGCTTGAGGCTTCGATTGATGCTGATATCTTATTGCAATCAGCTAGTTAAAGTAAGAACATAAACCTTTAGAAAATTAGCTAAGCTGGTACCAAAACCCTGCTTCTAAGATTAAGATCATAAAAAGAACAAAATGTAAAAACAAAAGAAGACTTCTAATATCTGAAATTTAATTTCTCATTAATACATCCTAATGATCTCCACGGCTAGTTCCTAGTGATTGTAGACATCAATCTAGCATTATGTGAGGTCGTAGAACCAACGAACCAACAATAACAAAGCTTTTTATCCCAACCAAGATGGCATTGGATGGCTATAGAAATAACTACTATTGTGAAAAAACACAAACTGGCAATTAAACTTTACAAGGCCTACGGTTCGGCAAAAAAATATACCTCTTGGTTGCGATTTACAACACCTGCATAACCAAACTTGAGTGGAATCACATTTCCCAACAAGAAGTTACAAGAATCAGTGCTCATGTCCATGATATCTAACTAAAGACATTAAAATGATGTTATCAAAATGACCATACAGTGATAAAAGGACCATAAAACATTAGCTAAGTACAATAAATAAATACCTTGCTGATAACACGGATTGTACGAGACCCTGCCAGTAAAACAACAAGCAGTTAAAAGGTTGACACTTAGCTAGTAGTCTACTACAAAGAAAGTAGTAATTAAATTCATTATGTAAGTTGATTAAGAATCATCAGGATAAGCAAGCCTTGCTAGTTGGAGCGCATCAGAGTTAGCTAAATCAGAATTTGCAGGAGAAACAACCAAGATAATACAACTTGGATGCTTAATGTATTGCATGATCTTTGCTCGCATTCTTGATTAAATATCACTGGGCTAGTCTCCAACTGGCATCCGTGTTATTCCAAGGAAGTCAACCAAGGTGATGTCTAGGACATTTGGTGAGAAGACTTTCAAACGAATTTGTTTCTCAATAATCCCTTTGTTATCTCCAACTTTGTGCGCTTCAAGCTGAAAGCAATTAACTTCTTTCATCACATGAGACATAAAACTTTAATAGAAGATTTTATTTTCAAAAATGATACTGATGTAAGAATAGAATAAGGCAGAGTGACATGGGAGTACAGTAAAGTGTATAGTAACTGTAAGAATAAATAGACAAAAGAGGAGTGAAGTAAAATGTTATGAATTTAAGTTTTATTGTAGAAACTCTTAAAAAACTAAAGAATGACGCACATTCAGAACTAAGGAGGAGGAGATGGGGGCGGCTGGCCCAGTATAAGGTTTTGACGGGGGAGGGCACACGGGGAGTTAGGAGCGTCGGCCCAGGGCGAGGGGGAGGGTGTCTGCGGCGGCGAAGGCGGAGAGAGGGAACGATTCTAGGGTTTTGGAGGAGAACAAGTGCTGAGGGGTCGGGAAGGACAACACGCGATACATGCGGGGCGGGTGCGGGCCGACGCACGACGCACGTCTATGATGTACGATTGTTGAAAGTGGTGCTTTAAAATAGTAGAGATGTGAATGGACTAGATAGTTCATACGAAATCAATATTTTTTTCAACACTATTGTTAGTAAGACTTTCCTGTTGCTAGCCTTATTGTCCATAGCTTTTCAGTTTTTTGTTATGCAATGTGGATGGGCCAGATGGCCTCTACACTTCAGAGTTCAGACAAAATTAGTATTTTTGTTTTAACACTATCATTGTTTGATAATAATTGGCAGCTGAGATGTTTAATATGAATTTATGTTTCTTCATAAGCAAGCATTTTGCCAGTGTACCGGAATCAAGAATTAAGTGTCTAATGTGAACATTATAATGTTTTGTATGCCGACTCTTTTTCCTTCAAGCATGTATGCTCATGGTGGCTAGAGGTAATATGGTGTGTTAATAGTGTCCAATCTTCTAAGACTGGATCCAACAGACCATGTAAAGGGTTGTGTACTCTAAATTGTAGAGAAGATTTATGTCATCTACTCCCTCGAGAAGCATCCTCTAAACGGACCTCTAAATTTAGAGGACACGTTGGATCCTCTATGTTAGAACTGTATTAGGGTTTAGGGGGTCTTCCCTGTACATTTACCATCTCACCCCTCTGTTTGTAATGGGTCAGGCCCAACTCTCAGTCTATTAATATACAGACACACCCTAGTGTAGGGTTAGGTTTTTTCCCATTCTACATGGTACCAGAGCCAAGTATTTCCAGCCCCGGCCGCCAGCCTCCTTTCCTTCCTTCCCTCCCACATCCGCCGCCGGTCCTCTGCTCCCTGCCGCCGGCCTTCCCCTTGCCCGCCGTCGGCCACCTCTGCTCCCTACCCGTCGGTCTTCCCCCTACCCGCCGAGGCCAGCTCTCCCTCCCCTCCATGGTGTCTCCCGCAACCCCTGCAGGGACCGCCGCTACCGCCGCCGCCGCGGGTGCGAACCCTGCGGCCGTCGTCCCCACTGGCGCGGGCTTGGCCCCCCACGCGACCATCGGCCTCGCGCCCATCGCCGCCGCCACCTCGGTGAACTACTAATGGGGTGTTTGTTTGAGATTATAATCTGCCCAGATTATATAATCCAACAACTTTTTTACTAAGATCCAACAACTTTTTTACTAACACTTAGTAAAAAATTTGTTGGATTATATAATCTGGTCAGATTATAATCCCAAACAAACACCCTCTAAGTTGATCTGGAGATAACTAAAAGTGTGTCCTCACCAGGATTGATGAATCGCTCGAAAACCACAAAAACTGGTCTGGTTTCCCGTTACTGAACCAGACCGATAACAATTTTCTAGCCTATTTTTAAATATGTCCAAAATTCATTTTTTAAAAATAAATATAAAAAATGAAACTGGTAAAAACAACGAAAACAAAAACCGTTAAAAACAGTGATTTCTAGCTGAGAAATCTGAGAAACCGTTTCATTTGAATTTGAAATGCAAATCGGGCAAAAAAAATTGAAAATCGATTTTCTTAGTCAGAAACGGTTTCTTGTCGTGATTCAAGAAAATCTCTTTCTTGAATTTAAACTTGCAAACCCGTTGGTTTCTTTGAAAACTGGCGGTTTTCGAGCGGTTTACCATTGTCCATTTTCAGTGAAGACCGTTTTTTATTTAAAAATGGTTTAATTAAACCTTGTCCTAGCTCGGTAACACTAAGCTTCAGTAGCTTTCCAATCAAGCCTTACATGATTATTAGACATCAGGGAAGAACACCCAAGTGTCCAAGTCGCATGCGTGCCGAACGTGACACCTCCCTTGGCCGAAACTGTCACCAGTAGAGCTTCACCGGCGGCAACACAAAGCCTGGCGCCTCGCCAAGGAACGGCACCGCCTCCGGGCGCGCCTGAAGGTCGCCGTAGAACTGGTACTCGGCCTCGTAGTCATGCACCTCAGTCTCCTTGCTCCGGTTGGTGTGGTAGTGGTGCTTTACCCCCGCCTTCTTCCCGAACCCGAACATGGACACCCGGTCGCACACCCCCAGCGCCATCACAACGGCCTGCAGCCCCGACGAGTAGTGGAAGTACGGGTCCCTCCCGTCGCGCCTCCGCGTCCACACGCTCGCCGGCTCCCCCGTGGCGGCCACGAACCGCCGCAGCGAGTAGTACTTGGCGACGCGCGCGCACAGCGCGTCGAGGCGCGCGTCGGTGAGGAGCAGCCGGAACGGGGCCGCCGGCGTGGACGTGGCGTTGCAGGCGAGCACGTGCAGGAGGTGCTCGGGCCTGCTGACGTACATCGCCAGCGGCGCCGCGCGGCCGTTGGGGTGGCAGGCGCAGCCGGGGGTGGTGGCCGCCGAGGGCACGGCGCAGCGGTGTAGCACGAAGGAGTGGGCCAGGGTGAGAGACGTCCTGGTGCCGACGTCGCGCGCGAAGCCCGCGACGGGAGCGTTGTTGAGGCGGATGACGAAGTCGTGCGCGTCGATCTGAGGGCCCCGGCCGGAGCCCAGGAGGATGCCGCTGTTCCCGACGACGGCGCAGGAGGGGAAGCGCCGGCGCCGCCGAGGGCGGCCGAGGTAGCCCGCAAGGTCGCTCATGACGCCGGCGACGTTGTTGTAGCCCCGGCGGCGGTGCTTGTGCGCGAGGAGGAAGGCGCGGAGCGACGCACGGAAACCGGCGAGGAGGGAGCCGTCGTCGGGGAGCTTATTATCGTTGGGGACGCGGAGGCGCAGCATAGTCCTCTGCCGGGGGTCGGAGTCGGAGGTGCCGTTGACGGAGTAAGGGAGGCGGAGGTAGAGGAGGCGGTGGCGTGGGTTGTCATGGCTGGGGGAGGAGGATATCGAGGCGTTGGCCAGCATCGCGGCGGCCTCGGCAACGACCTGGTCCCCGCCGACGTCGATCGCCGCTAGCCGGCGCAGGAGGGCCTCGTCTTCGGTGTATCGGGTTGGGACGGGCCTCGAGGGGAAAGAAGGTGGCGGCAGAACGAGATGGACGCTACCAAGAGCACGGCGAGGAACATGACTGGCGGGAGGTGGCGGCGCCTCATCGTCTCGGCCGAGGTCTGGCTACGGGCTGCCGCCATTAATTACTACTGGGCTGTGGACTGCTCACTGATCAGTGTTCAAGAAAATTTGAGGGACTCCAGCGTCACATGTTCCGTCATCTTGTATTCCAGTTTCGAAACCGTCGAGGAAAACAAGGATGAGAAGGCGAAGGTAGAGTCGTTGCTCGTGCATTTGCAGGCAGTAGCACAGCCCATAATCGACCAGGGGAGTAGGCGACAGGGGGGCAGGTCACATAGGACAAACAAAGCGCATGCCAACAGGCGACACCAGCAGTAGTGAGAAAACGATAATCAAGGCATGCATGCAGCCATGCACGCGGATGATCAACACACAACGCACACCCGACTAGAGATGGCCAAACGGGCCGCCCGGCCGGGCCCGGCCCGAGCATGGTGAAGCCTAACCTGTTTTGGGTCCGGCCCGCCAGGCACGGTTAGAAAACCAGGCCAGACCGTCTAAGCACGCGGACTCAATTTGCTGTCCGAGTCCGACCCGCAGCGGGTCTAAACGGCACGAAAAAAGTGGACCGAAAATCGGGCTAAGCAGACCAGTAAGGACGTTTTAGTGTGAAAAAGCAGGTTCAACAGGCTTCGAGGTAAACGGACCGTGCCGGGCTAGCCCACCGTGCCTAGTTTCCTGTCCGAACCCGGCCCGCTTATTCGTGTCGGGCCGGCCCGAGCCCGCATAGAACCGGGCCGTGCCGGACTCAGACCGAGCCCAAACAGCGGGCTTCGTACTGGACTCGTGGGCCTCATACTTATTGGCCATCTATACACCCAACTTGGATCCTGGGTCTTCCAACACAGCACGTATCTTCATTCCTCTGATCATAATTGTAATTGGTTCATGTCTTCAACTTCGTCATGTATGTATATTCAAAAAGCTACTACGTACGTGAATAATGTGCAAAGTTCGGATAGCAGCGGATGTATATGTCGCTGTTCACACAAATTAATCATAAGAGAAATGAACACCCTGTCACAAGAAATAACTTGTTTGTTTGGCTGATGCCAACAAGAAAATGGGAGACATAGGCCTGTTCCTTTTTAAGGCATGTTTTGTTACTTTAGTCTTCAAACTAAAGTTCAATCTAGAGAGTAAAGTTTACGGACTAAAAGTGTGAACTCATCAAATAACTTGTACTAAAATGCCATATACAATCCCCCACTATCCTTCTCCCTTAGCGACGAATAGGATGTAAACTGTTGGTCACGTGTTCTCAAATACTGTGAATCAAGAACATGACAACACAATTGTTAAGTATTAAGGACCTTCGTCTTCCGAAGCATTACCTCCTCGCGGATATAATGATCATCAGACAAAGGTCATGAAGGACATGCCTTCATCATATTATACATAAATAAGAATACATAAGGATAAATATAATAAATATAACTCATTGATTCATTCATGTTTGCATTCCATAAAGTATGTATGAGTATTAACAGAATTTGTATTACATTGATACCTTCGGCTTCCTCGAAGGTACTTACGCGGGGGTAATTACAATTTTGCGTGAACGGTACGGTGCTACTGTTCATCTATTTATAGGCACGGGACGCAGGCCGGGTAAAAGTACATTTGTATTCCTAACATTTACTTATGATCATAACATAAATCATTAAGGTCTAGCTAGTCTTTTTCCCTTCCGAACATCATCATGTTTGGCCTTCATCACCATTTTAAGCCGAAGCTATTATCCTTCGGCTATAGTTTTGGTGTTCATTCTTATCATCTTCGAATTATATCTTCACTTTGTATGCTTTCGTCGTGGGAGAAAACTTCCATCCTGAAGCCGAAGCCCCCTGTAATAATCCATATCATGCTGAAAACATATGGTTAGTCATGTTTTTGAGGACCTTCGGAAGAGGAAGGCCCCCAACAATAGTCCCTCGCAGTATTAATTTGTTTCTTTGTAACAAATTCAAACTGCAACGTGAACGAAGGCCTTTAGCCGAAGGTCCGAAAAAACACCTTCCCTTCGCTAGAATAGCAAATCATTCTGAACTGTGGGACCCACCGAGTTGTAGGGCTCTGAGTATATATATATATAGAAGGTTGTGTCGTGAATATTTTCCGTGCCATCTAGCTGTTTGTGATGTGATTGCCGTCTTAGCGTTCTCTTTTATGAGCTTGATTGACTTTTGAGCTTCGGCATCTACCGCAACCATCATCCGAATGGCTGAGGAGAAGAAGATCACAGACCCCGCAATGTCTGGGTTTTACGAAGCTATGGAGAAGACCAACACAGAAAAGGTCACCAATGAGATGCTGGTTGGATTGTCTGAAGATTCCAGCGATAGCAACAATTTTGACATGGAGAGTGAGAATGAAGATGTCGAAGATCGGTCGTGGAGACCGAGCCATGTTGTTTTGGGAAGTCGACTGTCAAGCAAGGGCAAGTCGAAGCGATGAAGGGCAAATATTTTCATGATGTTTCTTTAGTGAGGATTGGGGGGAGCACCATTCCCCTTCCCGAAGCTAATGAGGTAGTGATTTTTAAGAGCTTCATGAAAGCTGGGCTTCGCTTTCCACTCCACAAGATGTTGATTGAGGTTCTAAAGACATTCGAGATATACCTTCATCAACTTACCCCCGAAGCTCTTATCAAAGTGGGGGTTTTATATGGGCCATGAGGAGTCAGGGACTGGAGCTGGATGCTAGGTGCTTCTGCAATATTCACGAGCTATCTTACCAGACGAAGGCAACCGGGAAAGAGCAATATCATAACAACTTCGGTTGTTACAGCTTCTTGCCCCGCTCTAAGGCAAATTACCGTGTGCCTACATTTCGGAAGTAGTGGTCGGGCTCCTAGATGAAGCAATGGTTTTACGTATAGAATGATCTGGATCAAAGGGAGGATGTGAGAGGCATCATTCAACGTCCTATATGGTCGTGCTTCGGCATGAGGAGGCCATCAATCACAATTGGGAATGAAGTGCAAGCATGCCTAATGGCTTTCAATACCGTATGCACCTACATCGGTACCAGAGATTTAGTTTAAGAACACATCGCTTTCAAAGTATGGACTCTTGCAAATGAATGGGAAATGCCGAAGGAAGTTGCCGCTGGCTCTAGCCAAGGTGGCTTGGTTTATCTTAAGTACACCTTCCGGTCCAGAAGCCAATTTGATGAGCCAAATGATGACTGACTAGACGCTATAGAGGCAACGAGTGATGAGCTACTTGGAGCCTACTCGAGGACAGAAGACGAAGCCATGATAGTTGCCTTCGGCGCTCGTGGGAAAAAGAGGATGAATAGGGTCTTCGATATATGTTATTGGGTTTGTTTACCTAGATTAATGTTTTCCCGTCCAAAGGCAAGGGGGAAAAGAAAAATTGCTGCTTCAACCTCTTCTAGTGCGCCGAAGCCAAAGTGCGCCAAGGTCTTGACACGTAGGCCAAAGCCTATTGGGACAACCGATGTGCCGAAGCTTATTGAAAGTGCAGAGGTTGTCCCTTTACCCACAGAAACAACACCTGTGTTGTCGATCGAAGCTAGTACAGGCCCGGTTAAAGAGCCGGAATCAGAAAATGCAACAGAACAACCAAAGGTGCTGAGCCCACCAGCTGTAACAGGGCTGCCTAAGCCATCGAGCACTACAACAGCGACTCCAAGGAAAAGAAGAATGGCTACCATTTTAGATGTTGTATTGGAATTCGTGAAAGCGTCAGCTTCTGCTTCTGCCGAAGCATCTGATGAGAAATCTGAAGATAAGAGAAAAGATTACTGCAAGCACGACTACTGCTCTTGGCGAAGCTGAACCTTCGAAAGTTGTGCCAATAGGGCTGGTGGAAGAGAGTGTTCCTGAAAAATATAAATCTCCTGCTCTCGAAGCACCTCCCCATGGTGACTTGGAATACATTGTTCGACACGCTTCGGGAAAGCAGTTATCATTGGAACAAATTGTCGAAGTAGAACACTATGCCAAGGACTTGAAATACCCCCGAGGGTCCTTAGTGTATGGAGGGGATGATGAAGACGACTACCTATACTGTCTTCCTGACAGTAAGGAGGTTAATGTTTGCCGCGAGATGATGAGCAACATGGGATTTCCGAAGCTCGAACTTGGTTTGTCCGCCATGTTAAAGGACCAGCTTGCGGACAGCCTCGCGTACAATAGTTTAAAGGTTTGCACATTTTAGCTTCGTGTTTAGTACTTTTCGAGCTATTTTTCGGTAATTCTTACTTTTATTGTTTGTTCTCTCTTTTGTTTGACATGGTGTAATCCTCAGTAAAGCTCTGAAGGCTCAAAAGGATGCAGAAGACGAGAGATGTCAGATAGCACTTGGAAACCTTCGATCGGAGGTTATAACCTTGAGAAACGAAGCTCTCACAAAAGACAAGATTTTGCTATCTTTGGTCAAGAGACTGAAATCCAGCGAAGCTAAGCTATCTGCTCAATCAGAAGCCCACAAAGCCAAAGTGCAAGAGCTAGAAAAGAAAGTGCCGAAGCAACTGAAAATTTTAATGTGGAGCTAACGAAACATTAAATATGTGGAATTGAATGATCAAGGGCACAAAGAAATGTTGACGAGCTTCGTGCAACTAAAGAAAAATTCTATGATATGGCTATGGAATGCGCTAAGAATCTGAAGAACAGCTTTTCAAAAGTTGGTGCATTTTCTTTAGAGCAAAAATTCATACGTGGTGACCCCAATGGAGTTATCCAATGGATTAATGGCGAGGCCGAAGCCTTCGAAGAGATTCTTAGTGACAGAGGAGATTTTTGTGCTTTTGCCGGTGCCCGCGGGGCCGTGTCTATTTTGGAAAAGGTTGGCTGTGATCATGCCAAGGCTGTGGTTCAGCCAGATTTTGTCTTCTCAGCCAACGATGTTAGAAATCCTTCGATCGAAGCTACTACACTAGGTGGGAAGTTGTATTCTGAAGTATGGCTGAAGGGTGGTCGAGAAATAGCTGATGAAGCCATTAGAAAAATGAGAAAGAGTCTCATGACGCCTTAGAAGAGGCTAAAAAAGGTGAAGAAGCTGCTGAGCGGACCAGACTTATAGGTATATCCTTTATATCTTAGCTTCGTAAATTTTTGTAGCTTCGGCACTAACAGATATTTATATTTTAATGCAGCTGAGCTTTCTCCCCCTACAGAGCCATACGATCATGAAATTGATCCGTCTGTGAAGGGGCGCTTGATATGGTTAGGATTGCTAACGAGGTCATTGACGAAGCTGTCGACAAGCTGCTGAAAGAAGCTGCCAACAAAGTCCTAAAAGAAGACTGAAGTTGTGTATATTTTAGAGTTTAGTGTCCTTGTACGTAGCTTTCATTTTTGTAAGAAACAATTATCAATTATTTGCATGTATATTAATGTAATATATTTCTTTGTGATGCGTGAAACTTTCGTACATACCATTTTTTGAGCCGCTGGCGAAAAAACACCTTCCCTTCTTTTCACGCTTCACAAAGAAAGAAATTCCCCTTCTTTGCCGAGGCAATACTGAATATCAAGTCCTGACTGTTGTATAGCAATACTGTTGCCAAAGGTACCATCCCTATTTAAAAATATGTCTGCCAAAGGCATATCTTGTGTTATTGGTACTTTCTTTCATGAGTTGGCAGGTATATTTGAAGGAGTAATTTTCCTTCTTCTCCACTGCTTTTGTCGATGCAAAATGATGTATGATGTGATGCTATGCAATATGATATGATGGTATGAGGCAAATGATATTTATGCTTAAATCATCAAAGAAAAACCAAGACTATGCATTACCTTAGGAACGACTTTGGAGTCTCTTCACCTTTTACTTAGGTGGCATTTCTGTTGGGGACCATAATTAGGGGTACCCCCAAGACTCCTAATCTCAGCTGGTAACCCCCATCAGCACAAAGCTGCAAAGGCCTGATGGGTGCGCTTAAGTCAAGGCTCGGTCCACTCAAGGGACACGATCACGCCTCGCCCAAGCCCAGCCTCGGGCAAGGGCAGCCGACCCCGGAGGATTCACGTCTCGCCCGAGGGCCCCCTCAAGCAACGGACACACCTTCGGCTCGCCCGAGGCCCAGTCTTCGCCAAGAAGCAACCTTGGCCCGATCGCCGCGCCGACCGACCGTATCGCAGGAGCATTTAATGCAAAGGTGGCCTAACAGCTTTATCCTGATGCGCGCCCTTCAGTCAACAGAGCCAAAGTGACCGCAGTCACTTCACCGCTCCACTGACCGGCCTGACAAAAGGATAGCGCCGCCTGCGCCGCCCCGACTGCTGCGCCACTCGGCGGAGTGAGGCTGACAGCAGCCAAGTCCGGCCTCGAGCGCCATAGGAAGCTCCGCCTCGCTCGACCCAGGGCTCGGACTCGGGCTCAGCCCTGGAAGACGACGAACTCCGCCTCGCCTGACCCAGGGCTCGGACTCGGGCTCAGCCCCGGAAGACGACGAACTCCGCCTCGCCTGACCCAGGGCTCGGACTCGGGCTCAGCCCCGGAAGACGACGAACTCCGCCTCGCCCAACCCCAGGGCTCGGACTCGGGCTCAGCCCCGGAAGACGACGAACTCCGCCTCGCCCGACCCCAGTGCTTGGACTCGGGCTCAGCCCCGGAAGACGACGAACTCCGCCTAGCCCGACCCTAGGGCTCGGACTCGGGCTCAGCCCCGGAAGACGACGAACTCCGCCTCGCCCGACCCCAGGGCTCG
This sequence comes from Zea mays, assembly GCF_902167145.1. Classification (NCBI taxonomy): domain Eukaryota; kingdom Viridiplantae; phylum Streptophyta; class Magnoliopsida; order Poales; family Poaceae; genus Zea; species Zea mays. The sequence continues at coordinate 148,032,712 of NC_050097.1, forward strand.
GACTCAGCCCTGGCCTCAGCCGACGGTCTCTGCCTCGCCCGACCCAGGGGCTCGGACTCGACCTCGGCCTCGGGAGACAGACTCGACCTCGACCTCGGAGTTGCCTCCACCTCACCCAACCCAGGGCTCGGACCGACCACGTCATAGGAGGGGCCATCATTACCCTACCCCTAGCTAGCTCTGGCTACGGGGAACAAGACCGGCGTCCCATCTGGCTCGCCCCGGTAAAACAAGTAATGATGGCGCCCCGCATGCTCCATGACGACGGCGGCTCTCAGCCCCCTTACAGAAGCAAGGAGACGTCAGCAAGGACTCGGATAGCCCCGACAGCTGTCCTTCCGCCAGGCCCCAGCGCTCCTCCGACGGCCACGACATCGCACGAACAGGGTGCCAAAACCTCTCCGGCTGCCACGACGGCATGTACTTAGGGCACTAGCTCTTCTCCGCTAGACACGTTAGCACACTGCTACACCTCCCATTGTACACCTGGATCCTCTCCTTACGCCTATAAAAGGAAGGTCTAGGGCCCTCTTACAGAGGGTTGGCCGCGCGGGGAAGGACGGGACGGCGCTCGCGTAAGCCTCTCGCTCCCTCCCGCGTGGACGCTTGTAACCCCCTACTGCAAGAGCACCCGACCTAGGCGCGGGACAAACATGAAGGCCGCGGGTTTCCCCTTTTACGCCTGTCTCCCTCCGGCTTCTCTCCCCCCTTCGTGCTCCATCTCGCGCCGACCCATCTGGGCTGGGGCACGCGGCGACAATTTACTCGTCGGTCCAGGGACCCCCCGGGTTCGAAACATCGACAGTTGGCGCGCCAGGTAGGGGCCTGCTGCGTGTTGACGAACAGCTTCCCGTCAAGCTCCAGATGGGCAGTCTTCAGCAACCTTTCCAGCCCGAGACGGTGCTCCGTTTCGGGAGTCTTGAGTTCATGTCCCTCGACGGCAGCTACGACATGATACTCCTTCCCCCGCCGCGCGACAGCGACAATGGCGGCCGACAATCCGCCCACCGGCGGCAGAATCGACGACGTCTTCCCCACGTGGCGGAAGAACAACATTCAGGTTTGTCTTGTCGCCTCCCCCACCAACGGAGGAGGAGGCGAGGCAACCAAGGCCAAGCAGGAGGCGGCACCTCATCGGCTGTCGAGCAAGTCGACGGCGCTGGCGCCCCAACGGGGGACACGTCGGGCATCGACCTCGCGTCTGAGACGAAGACGAGCGTCGTTTCCCCGCCACACGCCAACTCCAAGCGGACGGACGACACCAGCATGCTCGCGAGGGACTTGCTGGGCGTCACCCTTGTACCTGAGACGACGGTGCAGTCTACCCCTGACGTGACTTCATCACCGCCCGTCGACCAAGAGGTACCAACCGACTCCCATCTCGTGCCTTTCAGATTCAGCCTCGACCCACCAAGCAACTTCGCTTCGGTGGACGCTCTCGTAGAGGCGAGTCCAAACCCTCCAGGGTATCGTATGCGGTCACCATGGGACCGGCTGACAGCCGTCTCGACCTACGGGCCCTCGGGTTCCGAGGAAGATGACGAGCCCGACTTTTGTTGGGATTTCATGACTGCATGCGACTACTACCTTTCCGACTGTTCCGACGGTAGCTGCAGCTTCAGCGACGAGGACTGCGGCCCAAGTCGTGAATGTTTCCACGTCGATCTAGGGGGTCCCGGCGAAGGCAACCATCTTGGTACGCCGGAAAACGGTGATCCCCCTAGGCCTGCGCCTCGCGTTGACATCCTTTGGGAGCTAGCTGTGGTCCCCGTTCCGGCGGGGGGTCATGACCCATAGCTCGAGCAAATCCGCGAGATGCAGGCCAGGCTCGACGAGGGAGCAGGAACGCTTAAGCCGTTCCGCCGGGACATCGGGCAGGAATGGGCAGGCCAACCGCCGGCCGGAGAAGCGCATCATCTACCCCAGGGCATCCAGCACCGCATCGCCGATGACGTCAGGGCAAGGCCGCCACTGACTTCCAGTGGGGTCGGCCAGAACCTGGCTGCAGCGGCAATACTTCTCCGCGTGATGCCGGAGCCATCAACCACCGAGGGGCGGCGTATCCAGGGAGAGCTCAAGAATCTCCTGGAGGATGCCGCGGTCCGACGGGCCGAAAGCTCTGCCTTCCGAAGGCAGGGGTACCCCTCGAAACATCGTGTCGCGACTTCCCGATTCATGCGGGAAGCCTCGGTCCATACCGGGCGCACGCGCAACACGGCGCCTGCGGCCCCGGGTCGCCTCGGCAACGAGCACCACCACCGCAACCGTCGAACCCACCTCGACGAGAAGGTGCGCTGAGGCTACCACCCCAGGCGTGGGGGACGCTACGATAGCGGGGAGGATCAGAGTCCCTCGTCCGAACCACCCGGTCCGCAGACTTTCAGCCGGGCCATACGACGGGCGCCGTTCTCGACCCGGTTCCGAACCCCGACTACTATCACAAAGTACTCGGGGGAGACGAGGCCAGAACTGTGGCTCGCGGACTACCGGCTGGCCTGCCACCTGGGTGGAACGGACGATGACAACCTCATCATCCGCAACCTCCCCCTGTTCCTCTCCGATACCGCTCGAGCCTGGCTGGAGCACCTGCCTCCGAGGCAGATCTCCAACTGGGACGACCTGGTCCAAGCCTTCGCCGGCAACTTCCAGGGCACGTACGTGCGCCCTGGGAACTCCTGGGATCTCCGAAGCTGCCGCCAGCAGCCTGGAGAGTCTCTCCGGGACTACATCCGGCGATTCTCGAAGCAGCGCACCGAGCTGCCCAATGTCACCGACTCGGATGTCATCGGCGCGTTCCTCGCCGGCACCACCTGCCGTGACCTGGTGAGCAAGCTGGGTCGCAAGACCCCCACCAAGGCGAGCGAGCTGATGGACATCGCCACCAAGTTTGCCTCTAGCCAGGAGGCGGTTGAGGCCATCTTCCGGAAGGACAAGCAGCCCCAGGGACGCTAGCCGGAAGATGTCCCCGAGGCGTCAACTCAGCGCGACACCAAGAAGAAAGGCAAGAAGAAGTCGCAAGCGAAACACGACGCCGCTGATGCGGACCTTGTCGCCGCTGCTGAGTACAAGAACCCTCGGAAACCTCCCGGGGGCGCCAATCTCTTCGACAAGATGCTCAAGGAGCCGTGCCCCTATCATCAGGGGCCCGTCAAGCACACCCTTGAGGAGTGCGCCATGCTTCGGTGCCACTTTCACAAGGCCGGGCTACCCGCGGAGGGTGGCAGGGCTCGCGACGACGATAAGAAGGAAGATCACAAGGCATGAGAGTTCCCCGAGGTCCACGACTGCTACATGATCTACGGTGGGCGAGTGGCGAACGCCTCGGCTCGACACCGCAAGCAAGAGCGTTGGGAGGTCTGCTCGGTAAAGGTGGCGGCGCCAGTCTACCTAGACTGGTCCGACAAGCCCATCACCTTCGACCAGGGCGACCATCCCGACCGCGTGCCGAGCCCGGGGAAATACCCGCTCATTGTCGACCCCGTCATCGGCAACGTCAGGCTCACCAAGGTCCTCATGGATGGAGGCATCAGCCTCAACATCATCTACGCCGAGACCCTCGGGCTCCTGTAGATCGATCTGTCCTCGGTCCGGGCAGGCGCTGTGCCTTTTCACGGGATCATCCCCGGGAAACGCGTCCAGCCCCTCGGACAACTCGATCTACCCGTCTGCTTTGGGACACCCGCCAACTTCCGAAGGGAGACCCTCACGTTCGAGGTGGTTGGGTTTCGAGGAACCTACCACGCAGTGCTGGGGAGACCATGCTACGCCAAGTTCATGGCCGTCCCCAACTACACCTACCTCAAGCTCAAGATGTCGGGCCCCAACGGGGTCATCACCGTCGGCCCCACGTACCGACACCCGTACGAATGCAACGTGGAGTGCGTGGAGTACACCGAGGCCCTCGCCAAATCCGAGGCCCTCATCGCCGACCTGGAGAGCCTCTCCAAGGAGGCGCCAGACGTGAAGCGCCACGCCGACAACTTCGAGCCAGCGGAGACGGTTAAATCCGTCCCTCTCGACCCCAGCAACGACGCCTCCAAGCAGATCCGGATCGGCTCTAAGCTCGATCCCAAATAGGAAGCAGTGCTCATCGACATTCTCCACGCAAACGCCGACGTTTTCGCGTGGAGTCCCTCGGACATGCCCGGCATACCGAGGGATGTCGTCGAGCACTCGCTGGATATCCGAGCTGGGGCCCGACCCGTGAAGCAGCCTCTGCGCCGATTCGACGAGGAAAAGCGCAGAGCCATAGGCGAGGAGATCCACAAGCTAATGGCGGCAGGGTTCATCAAAGAGGTATTCCATCCCGAATGGCTTGCCAACCCTCTGCTTGTGAGAAAGAAAGGAGGGAAATGGTGGATGTGTGTAGACTACACTGGTCTAAACAAAGCATGTCCGAAAGTTCCCTACCGTCTGCCTCGCATCGATCAAATCGTGGATTCCACTGCTGGGTGCGAAACCTTGTCTTTCCTCGATGCCTACTCAGGGTATCACCAGATCAGGATGAAAGAGTCCGACCAGCTCGCGACTTCTTTCATCACACCCTTCGGCATGTACTGCTATGTTACCATGCCATTTGGTTTGAGGAATGCGGGTGCAACGTACCAACGGTGCATGAACCACGTGTTCGGCGAACACATTGGTCGAACGGTCGAGGCCTACGTCGATGACATCGTAGTCAAGACGAGGAAAGCCTCCGACCTCCTTTCCGACCTTGAAACAACATTCCGGTGTCTCAAGGCGAAAGGCGTAAAACTCAATCCCGAGAAGTGTGTCTTCGGGGTCCCCCGAGGCATGCTCTTGGGGTTCATCGTCTCCGAGCGGGGCATCGAGGCCAACCCGGAGAAGATCGCGGCCATCACCAACATGGGGCCCATCAAGGACTTGAAAGGCGTACAGAGGGTCACGGGATGCCTTGCGGCTCTGAGCAGTTTCATCTCGCGCCTCGGTGAAAGAGGCCTGCCTCTGTACCGCCTCTTAAGGAAGGCCAAGTGCTTCACTTGGACCCCTGAGGCCGAGGAAGCCCTCAGGAACCTGAAGGCGCTCCTCACGAACGCGCCCATCTTGGTGCCTCCCACCGCCGGAGAAGCCCTCTTAATCTACGTCGCCGCTACCACTCAGGTGGTTAGCGCCGCGATTGTGGTTGAGAGACGAGAAGAGGGGCATGCATTGCCCATCCAGAGGCCAGTCTACTTCATCAGTGAGGTACTGTCCGAGACCAAGATCCGCTACCCACAAATTCAGAAGCTGTTGTACGCAGTGATCTTGACGCGGCGGAAGTTGCGACACTACTTTGAGTCTCATCCGGTAACTATGGTGTCATCCTTCCCTCTGGGGGAGATCATCCAGTGCCGAGAAGCCTCGAGTAGAATTGCAAAGTGGGCGGTGGAAATCATGGGCGAGACGATCTCGTTCGCCCCTCGGAAGGCCATCAAGTCCCAGATCTTGGCGGATTTTGTGGCTGAATGGGTCGATACCCAGCTCCCGACAGCTCCGATCCAACCGGAACTCTGGACCATGTTTTTCGACGGGTCGCTGATGATGATAGGGGCAGGCGCGAGCCTGCTCTTCATCTCGCCCCTCGGGAAGCACCTACGCTACGTGCTACGCCTCCACTTCCCGGCGTCCAACAATGTGGCTGAGTACGAGGCTCTGGTCAACGGGTTGCACATCGCCATCGAGCTAGGGGTCCGACGCCTCGACGCTCGTGGTGACTCGCAGCTCGTCATCGACCAAGTCATAAAGAACTCCCACTGCCGCGACCCGAAGATGGAAGCCTACTGCGATGAGGTTCGTCGCCTGGAAGACAAGTTCTACGGGCTCGAGCTCAACCACATCGCCCGACGCTACAACGAGACTGCAGACGAGCTAGCTAAGATAGCTTCGGGGCGAACAGCGGTTCCCCCGGACGTCTTCTCCTGAGACCTGCATCAACCCTCTGTCAAGACCGACGACGCGCCCGAGCCCGAGGCACCCTCGGCCCAGCCCGAGGCACCCTCGGCTCAGCCCGAAGCACCCTCGGCCCCAGAGGGTGAGGCACTGCGCGTCGAGGAGGAGCGGAGCGGGGTCACGCCAGTCGTTCGTCTTGCTAGGGGACGGGAAGGAGCTCTACCACCGCAGCCCCTCAAGCATCCTCCAGCGGTGCATATCCATCGCTGAAGGCCAGGAGCTCTTGCAAGAAATACACTCGAGGGCTTGCGGTCATCACGCAGCGCCTCGAGCCCTTGTTGGAAACGCTTTCCGACAAGGTTTCTACTGGCCGACGACGGTGGCCGACGCCACTAGAATTGTCCGCACCTGCGAAGGGTGTCAGTTCTATGCGAAGCAGACACACCTGTCCGCTCAGGCTCTGCAGACGATACCCATCACCTGGTCGTTTGCTGTGTGGGGTCTGGACCTCGTTGGTCCCTTGCAGAAGGCACCCGAGGGCTACACGCACCAGCTGGTCGCCATCGACAAATTCTCTAAGTGGATCGAGGTCCGACCTCTAAACAGCATCAGGTCCGAACAGGCGATGGCGTTCTTCACCAACATCATCCATCGTTTTGGGGTCCCGAACTCCATCATCACCGACAACGGCACCCAGTTCACCGGCAGAAAGTTCCTGGACTTCTACGAGGATCACCACATCCGGGTGGACTGGGCCGCCGTGGCTCACCCCATGACGAATGGGCAAGTAGAGCGTGCCAACGGCATGATTCTGCAAGGACTCAAGCCTCGGATCTACAACGACCTCAACAAGTTCGGCAGGAGATGGATGAAGGAGCTCCCCTCGGTGGTCTGGAGTCTGAGGACAACGCCGAGCCGAGCCACGGGCTTCACACCGTTCTTTCTAGTCTATGGGGCTGAGGCCATCTTGCCCACAGACTTAGAATACGGTTCCTCGAGGACGAGGGCCTACGCCGACCAAAGCAATCGAGCTAATCGAGAAGACTCACTGGACCAGCTGGAAGAGGCTCGGGACATGGCCTTACTACACTCGGCGCGGTACCAGCAGTCCCTACGACGCTACCACGCCCGAGGGGTTCGGTCCTGAGACCTCCAGGTGGGCGACCTGGTGCTTCGGCTGCGACAAGACGCCCGAGAGCGGCACAAGCTCACGCCTCCCTGAGAAGGGCCATTCGTCATCACCAAGGTTCTAAAGCCCGGAACGTACAAGCTGGCCAACAGTCAAGGCGAGGTCTACAACAACGCTTGGAACATCCGACAGCTACGTCGCTTCTACCCTTAAGATGCTTTCAAGTTGTTCGTACACCTCATTCACACACGAAGTCTAGTCATCAAGGAAGGGTCAGCCTTGCCTCGGCAAAGCCCGACCCTCCCTCGGGGGCTAAAAGGGGGGAACCCCCTCTGCGTCAAAATTTTCCTCGGAAAAAGATCTTTTCTGCCAGAATGTCTTTCATGCTTTTCGACTACTTAGAAAGTGGATCCTGAAAATGACGGAGTACACGTAAGCAGCCAAGGCTGACCGAGCCGAGGGACTCCTACGCCTCCGGGATACGGATACCTCACTCATCACCTTCTGCGATAAGTAACTCACGCTCGGATAAGTGATTCCGCGGACCGAACAAGTCTTCACGCTCGAAAATTCTTCTGCCGAAACGATTTTTCGGGCCTTCTCGACTACATCGATAGCAGAATTCTACGGATGAGTAAGAGTACACGTAAGCGGCAAGGCCGACCGAGCCGAGGGATTCCTACACCTCCGGGATACGGATACCTCACTCATCACCTACCGTGATAAGTAACTCTCGCTCGGACAAACAATTCTGTTATCGACAAATAAGTCCAGATACTCGAAACAAGAGGAAAAGAAACGCAACTTTACAACACGACGACAGTATGTTTGGGCCTCGGCGGCCGCAGAAAACATACACACACTACAAGGTAAACCGATCCTGCAGGCTCGGACCTTGACGGAGGGGGAGCAACAGCACCCTCGGCGTCAACTACACCTTCGGCAAAGTTCGACCTAGCCTCGTACGGCAACGTGGTCGGAGGATCTCAACTCCGAAGGACGACATCAGCACCGCGCCCGGGCCATCGCCGCCAGGGTCTTCTCGAGGAATCCGGCCCGAGCAGACGGCTCGGCCGGCCACCCTGAAGCCTCAGCTAGCTGTCCCCCGAGGACATCAGCCCGGCTTGTGGCCTCGGCAACTCAACTCCGGCGCTGGTCCCGCCAGTGGACGGCCCGGCCAGGCTCCGGTCGATGAAGTCTTCTTTCCGAGCCAACTCTGCCTCTGTCCATGCCGACATCGCTGCCTCCGGCTTCGGCTCATCGAAGAGCAGCCGAGGATTTCCTTTAACTAAGCAAGAGAAGCCTCGGGCGGCAAGGCCGACCGAGCCGAGGGACTCCTACGCCTCCGGGATACGGATACGTCACTCGTCGCCTTCGCACGAGGCAACTCACACTTGGTTAAGCGGTCCAGTTAGCCGACAGGCGAGTCCTAGTGCTCGAAATGTGGAAAAAACACGGCTCCGTGCCAAAAATACATACATGTTCAGGCCCCGACAGCCACAATGAACAAAAACACCGGCACTCAAGGTGCCGTTACAAACGGAACTCCGGTTCCACCTCCGCAGGTACGAACAACCCCACACGATTGGAGGGCCTGCGGAGCAACAGAAGGCCGACGGATGGCTCGTCGCCGCCCGCTCCAACAGCGACGACGACGACTTCTGCTCCGAGGGGCCGAACAGCAGCAGCGATGACCTCAGGGCGGATGCTGCTACCATAAGGCCCTCGCTCACGTCCTCACTCGAAGAGGCGAGGACGAGCAGAAGGCCGTAGAGTTGGAGGTCAGTCCGCGGGCGGCACCGACTATCTCATCGGCGGAGAAACCTCTTCCGGCTGCCGCGGCGGAAGGTGGCACCGGAAGCGGCGCCGAAGCCACCCAGACCGGAGAGCCGGACACGCGGCAGCTACTAGCGCCACGAACGGTGAACGCCCTTCCCCCCGATCGCTGAGGGAAGGAGCGGGCCGCTGCCTGCGCAGAGACAGACCCCAACTCGGCGCACTCCCCTCCCCAGCACTGATGATGAACATCCTTGAAGCTGAGGGAGGGGCAGAGGCCGCAACCCGGCTTGCTTCTCCCCACCCAGGAGCTGGTGGTCACCGTCTTAGGTGACCACCAGCGAGGGGATGCGGCCGGGCTGCATGATGAAAATCCTTGAAGCCGAACGATGGCTGAAAGGTACCAACTTCCGCGAAGTTGCGTTCCTCCAACGACAAGGCGGAAGAACTGCGAGTGTCCCCCATCCGGGGGCTCAGAAGGTGGAAAGACATGATGCATAAGGGGAGCGCGAAGACATGGTTGCCTTTCAAGGGGGTCACCCTCCTTTTAAAGGCAACTCTCCCCACTTGCGTCCTCAGCCATCGCGGGCTGAGTCTTCTCTAACACGCTCCAAGGTCCTCCCCCTACGACCCGGGGGCTGGGTCCCATGCATCATGCAAGCTGGCCCAGGGCAGAAGAAGCCAAACCGCCGCGCGCGGTGCGCGCAACTACCCAGCGGTTACAAGCATTCCTCCACTTTCACCCAGACCAGCGGGTGAAAGGGCGGACAGCCATGCAGGCGGCATGCGACCGCGCCAAGTGGGCGCACCCCTTCGACTCCAACGCGCCCAGCATGGAGGCCCAGGCCCACACGTCATGCAACCGGCGCGCCGATTGCTACGTGCGAGCAACTGCACCGCCACTCGCGCCACTACCGCACCTCCTCGACTGTGGAACCAATACCGCGACTCGAGGCAACCCTGTGTATGACCCAACAGTGCTAGCCAGGCACATCGGTCACGGGTCAGTCAGCTGCGGGAGAAGGCGCGACGGTCAATACGACCAAAAATGGGCCGGCAGTAATGGCGGTGGCAGGCGGGCGGAAGCAGCGGTCACGTCGTCAGCCAAGCTCACGTCCCATCCAGGGACAGCAAGGGAACCCTCTCTCGCGGCGTGAAGACGGCGCGCCCGTGTTCCGTTCCTCGAACGGCTCGCACGCGCGCAACGGCTGCCCCGTGAACCACTCGTCCTGTCGCATTAACTCTGCGGCAGGACAGGCGGCACCTTTGGCAGGAGAAGCGGGCGACGCTTCACCTCCGCCATAATGACCGCGACAAAAAAAGGTGCACCACGTCATTCGATTTCGTATTCTTTTCCTCTTCCTGTTTCTCTCTCTTACAATAGGGACCGGGAAAGGGGATACCCCGAAAGGGATCCTTCTCCGTGAAGGAAACGGGCCCCGAGCCCCCCTACTGATTAGAGGTTCGAAGGCTGGCCCCTCGGAGGGGTTCAACAGCCGCCTCAGAGCGCTCAAGCTCCGCGCCCACTACTGGTCAGAGGTTCGAAGGGCGGCCCCTCGGAAGGGTTCAACGGCCACCTCAGGCCACTCGGGTTCCACGCCCACTACTGATCAGAGGTTCGTAGGCTGGCCCTCGAAGGGTTCACAGCCGCCTCAGACGCAGAGCGAGGGATGACCCTGGATACGTTCGATACATAACCAAGGCTCGGGCTACGCTCTCGAGGTACCCTAGGACATTTCCGAGACCAGCGGGAACGATCTTGTAACGGAATCCCATCAGAGGGAGGCATTGAGCCCTCGGACCCCATCAAAAGGGGACCGGGTCCGGCAGATCACCCGCAGGTACTTTTGGAGCGCGCCTCCGGGCCTCTAGCCGACCCCTAACAAATGGGGCACGAGCGTCCACTCGGATTACCCGTCAGCAGCTCACTGGAGACACCATGTTCGGCGCCCTCCAAGGGCAACATGGCGCTTTTCCCCTCTCCTCCTTGCGGAAAGGCGACGCAGGGGCGTATGTAAAAAAGTCGAGTCTGTTCTTGACCGTCCTCTCGCTCTGTGCGGAGGCTCGGGGGCTGCTCTCGCAAACCCAGCTCCGGCCAAACCGTTGACAGTGTCAACATACCAGCCCGAGAACTTGGGACCCGACCGTGCACCTGGGCTATGGCCAGCTCGCATGAGGGAACAACCAGACCGGCCGAAGCATCGCGAAACGCATTAAGACCTCGAAGGAGTCAAACCACTCCTCCGAGGCCTCGGGGGCTACACCCGGTGGGTGCACTCGCGCGCACCCACCGGAACAAAATGCAACCGAGAAAGGCCGGTCCCCTTGCAAAAAAGTGCGACAAAAGCCTCCAAGCGAGTATTAACACTCCCTTCGAGGCTCGGGGGCTACTGTCGGGGACCATAATTAGGGGTACCCCCACGACTCCTAATCTCAGCTGGTAACCCCCATCAGCACAAAGCTGCAAAGGCCTGATGGGTGCGATTAAGTCAAGGCTCGGTCCACACAAGGGACACGATCTCGCCTCGTCCGAGCCCAGCCTCGGGCAAGGGCAGCCGACCCCGGAGGATTCACGTCTCGCCCGAGGGCCCCCTCAAGCAACGGACACACCTTCGGCTCGCCCGAGGCCTAGTCTTCGCCAAGAAGCAACCTTGGCCCGATCGTCGCGCCAACCGACCATATCGCAGGAGCATTTAATGCAAAGGAGGCCTGACACCTTTATCCTGACGCGCGCCCTTCAGTCAACAGAGCCGAAGTGACCACAGTCACTTCGTCGCTCCACTGACCAGCCTGACAAAAGGACAGCGCCGCCTGCGCCGCCCCGACTGCTGCGCCACTCAGCGGAGTGAGGCTGACAGCAGCCAAGTCCAACCTCGAGCGCCATAGGAAGCTCCGCCTCGCCCGACCCAGGGCTCGGACTCGGGCTCAGCCCCGGAAGACGACGAACTCCGCCTCGACCGACCCAGGGCTCGGACTCGGGCTCAGCCCCGGAAGACGACGGACTCCACCTCGCCCAACCTAGGGCTCAGACTCGGGCTCAGCCCTGGAAGACGATGAACTCCGCCTCATCGCCTGACCCCAGGGCTCGGACTCAGGCTCAGCCCCAGAAGACGACGAACTCCGCCTCGCCCGACCCCAGGGCTCGGACTCGAGCTCAGCCCCAGAAGACGACGAACTCCGCCTCGCCCGACCCCAGGGCTCGGACTCGGGCTTAGCCCCGGAAGACGACGAACTCCGCCTCGCCCGACCCTAGGGCTCGGACTCAGCCCTGGCCTCAGCCGACGGTCTCCGCCTCGCCCGACCCAGGGGCTCGGACTCGACCTCGGCCTCGGGAGACAGACTCGACCTCGACCTCGGAGGAGCCTCCGCCTCGCCCAACCCAGGGCTCGGACCGACCACGTCACAGGAGGGGCCATCATTACCCTACCCCTAGCTAGCTCTGGCTATGGGGAACAAGACCGGCGTCCCATCTGGCTCGCCCCGGTAAAACAAGTAATGATGGCGCCCCGCATGCTCCATGACGACGGCGGCTCTCAGCCCCCTTACGGAAGCAAGGAGACGTCAGCAAGGACTCGACAGCCCCGACAGCTGACCTTCCGCCAGGCCCCAGCGCTCCTCCGACGGCCACGACATCACACGAACAGGGTGCCAAAACCTCTCGGGCTGCCATGACGGCATGTACTTAGGGCACTAGCTCTTCTCCGCTAGACACGTTAGCACACAGCTACACCTCCCATTGTACACCTGGATCCTCTCCTTACGCCTATAAAAGGAAGGTCCAGGGCCCTCTTATAGAGGGTTGGTCGCGCGGGGAAGGACGGGACGGCGCTCGTGTAAGCCTCTCGCTCCCTCCCGCGTGGACGCTTGTAACCCCCTACTGCAAGCGCACCCGACCTGGGCGTGGGATAAACACGAAGGCCGCGGGTTTCCCCTTTTATGCCTGTCTCCCTCCGGTTTCTCTCCCCCCTTCGCGCTACGTCTCGCGCCGACCCATCTGGGCTGGGGCACGCGGCGACAATTTACTCGTCGGTCCAGGGACCCCCCGGGTTCGAAACGCCGACAATTTCAGCTCTACATTCCCTTAGGAACGACTTTGGAGCTAAGCTCTGCATCCCCTTAGGAACGACTTTGGAGCTTCTTCACCTTTTACTTAGGTGGTATTTTAGCTTTGCATCCCCTTAGGAACGACTTTGGAGCTTCTTCACCTTTCCCTTAGGTGGTATTTTAGCTCTGCATCCCCTTAGGAATGACTTTGGAGCTTCTTCACCTTTCACTTAGGTGGTATTTTAGCTCTACATCCCCTTAGTAACAACTTTGGAGCTTTATCACCCTTCTTGTTACACTCGATGGTGTAACCACAAATTTATTACAACAGGCCGAAGGTTAAACCTCCTTATATTGTCTTTTGGAAGAGAAATATAAAGACATAAAAGTAAAAATACATTGAAGTTGGGAACTTTTTGGTCGAGCCCCTGTGATGCTTTAGTAAATATGTCTCGATTCAGGCACAGTGTTGTTGATTGTGCGAGCTTCGGACTCCTCTCGAGTGTCGCATTGTTGTTGTGCCTGGCGATGCCCTTCTGGCTGATGATTATGAACCAAGGTAGATGCTAGTGGTGGTGGTGGTGATAACTAAGCCCAAGCATCTTGAGAATGACTTGCCGAAGCAACTGATGTCGTGGGTTGCTGGTTACCCACATACTCAAGGATATATGGCGAATAGCATGAGGCAGTATGGAAGACCTTCTTCGGCTAATTCTGTCGTGCTTCAGCTTTAGCTATCTCCTTCTGCTTTTGGATCATGACTTGGCACGTCCTTATTGTGTGTCCCTTGTCCTCCCCGTAGAATAAGCAGAACAATCTCCTAGATTGAGTGCTGAACCTTGCTCCGAAGCTTCTTCCCCCTCTGCCTCTTAGAGCTGGTGGCCTGTAAGAGGTTTGTTGTATTCCTGAAGATTGTGAGCTTTGTTGGTTGCCTTGAGTGTGGCTTGCCCTATCATCATTTGTGGTGGGATTATGGATTGTTCTGACATGCCTAGGGTGGAATCTTCCTCCGAAGCCCCTAGGCATGTCAGAATACCTGTAAGCCTCCTCCCTTCTCTGGCGAAAATCATTGTCAGCTCGGATATATTCATCCATCTTCTGGAGAAGATTTTTCAAAGTTTGCGGTGGCTTCCTGCAAAATACTGCGTTGTTGGTCCTGGCCGGAGCCCCTTGATCATAGCTTCGATGACAATCTCATTTGGCACCGTTGGTGCCTAGGCTCTGAGTCGCAGGAATCTTCGGACATATGCATGCAAGTACTCTTTGTGGTGTTGCATACACTGGAACAATGCTTGGGCAGTTACTGGCTTCGTCTGGAAACCCTGAAAGCTAGTTACCAGCATGTCCTTCAGCTTTGCCACGACATGATCATTCCCGGGCGAAGGGAAGAGTACCACGTCTGAGCTACACTCATGACCGCCATGATGAAGGTTTTTGCCATTACAGTTGTGTTGCCCCCATATGAAGATATGGTTGCTTTGTAACTCATGAGAAACTGCTTCGGATCCGAGTGCCCATCGTACATGGGAAGCTGTGGTGGTTTGTAAGATGGTGGCCATGGGGTAGCCTGCAACTCTGCTACTAGAAGAGAAGCATCATCAAAAGCGAAGTTACCATGATGAAAGTCATCATACCATTCATCAACATTGATTGGACTTTCTTGATGAAGCACTCTGTGTTGAGGCCTTCGTCCTTGGTCATCTTGGGTGATGTGACGTATTTCTTCAGCAGCTTCGTCGATCTTCCTCTGAAGGTCGGCTAGCCGAAGCATCTTCTCTCTTTTCCTCTGCACTTGTTGATGTATGGCTTCCAGGTCTCTGATTTCTTGGTCCAACTCCTCTTCCTATGGTGTTGGGCTGGTAGCCTTTCTTTTCTGGTTTCGAGCTTCTCTCAGTGAGAGTGTCTCTTGGTTAGTGTCCAGTGGCTGCAGGGCAGCCTCTGGCACTGTTGCCTTCTTCGGCGGCATGACGAAGGTGAATGCTTGCCGAAGGTCGTGGAAGTGAGTTCACCAGACGTGGCGCCAATGTTGGTCACTTGTTCTCAAATGTTGTGAATCAAGAACAAGGCAACACAATTGTAAAGTATTAAGGACCTTCGTCTTCCGAAGCATTACCTCCTCGCGGATATAATGATCATGAGACGAAGGTCATGAAGGACATGCCTTCATCATATTATAGATAAATAAGAATACATAAGGATAAATATAATGAATATAAATCATTGATTCATTCATATTTGCATTCCATAAAGTATGTATGAGTATTAACAGAATCTGTATTACATTGTTACCTTCGGCTTCCTCGAAGGTGCTGACGCGGGGGTGATTACAATTTGAAAGGGAAATAGGGTTAACCTTTTCCCAGTATTAATTTTGGTGGTTGAATGCCCAACACAAATATTGGACTAACTAGTTTTCTCTAGATTATATGTTCTACAGGTGCATAAAGGTTCAACACAAACCAATAAAAGATTGAAGTTAGGGATCAAATTCAAAGGAGCAAAGAAACCGAGTGTGCTCTAGTCTAGCGCACCGGACTGTCCGGTGTGCCACCGGACAGTGTCCGGTGCACCAGGTCCGTACAAGGATGAACTAGCCACTCTCGGGTTTCTTCATGCACTCTCCGCTATAATTCACCGGACTGTCCGGTGTACCACCGGACTGTCCGGTGTGACAGCGGAGCAACGGCTACTTCGCGCAACGGTCGACTGCAAAAGTGCGGTGATCAGAGCTACGGTGAAGAACAGTGCACGCAGAGTCAGAGCCGCGGGTCAGAGGCGCACCGGACACTGAACAGTGTCTGTCCGGTGCGGCACCGGACTGTCCGGTACCACTAGAGGACAAAGCCTCCAACGGTCAAAAGCTCTAGAACTCTGACGGTTGGGTGATGTGGCTGGCGCACCGGACAGTGTCCGGTGGTGCACCAGACTGTCCGGTGCGCCCATCGACGACAGCCTACCCCAACGGTTGTTTGGTGGTTGAGGGCTATAAATACCCCCAACCACCACCACCACAAGCATCCAAGTTTTCCAAGGTTCTCATTCAATACAATAGCTAGTGCATTCACTCCTAGACACAAATCAAAAGAATCAAAGCCTCTCCAAGTGCCAAATCCACTCCAACCATTTAGTGACTTGAGAGAGCGTTTGTTCGTGTCTTGTTGCTTGGATCGCTTTCTTCCTTCCTCATTCTTGTTCCCAAGTGAATTGTAATCAAAGCAAGAGACACCAAGTGTGTGGTGGTCCTTGTGGGGTCCAAGTGACCCGTTTGATTAAGGAGAAAGCTCACTCGGACTAATTGACCGTTTGAGAGAGGGAAAGGGTTGAAAGAGACCAGGTCTTTGTGACCACCTCAGCGGGGACTAGGTTCTTTAGAATCGAACCTCGGTAAAACAAATCACTATGTTCATCCGCTTTATTTCTTGGTTGATTTGGTTTTCCCCCTCTCTCTCAGACTTGATATTTGTTCTAACGCTAACCCCGGCTTCTAGTGTGTGTTTAAAGTTGTAAATTTCAGATTCCGCCTATTCACCCCCCTCTGTGCGACTTTCAATTGGTATCAGAGCCCGGTGCTTCATTAGAGTCTAACAACTCGAAGTGATGTTGGGAGGATCTGCCAAGAGGGAAATGGAAACCGGCGAGAAGGCCACAAGCCACGGGAAGGCTCCATCAAGGGAGTCCAGCACCAAAGCCAAGGAGGGATCCGCGTCAAGTTGCATCGGAGTGGCGACAAGAAGAAGAAGATGAAGAAAGTGATCTACTATGAGACCGACTCTTCGTCGCCCTCCACATCTGGCTCCAACGCCTCGTCCGTCACTTCTAAGCGCCATGAGCGCAAGAAGTATAGTAAGATGCCACTTCGTTATCCCCGTATTTCTAAGCGCGCTCCTTTACTTTTCGTTCCATTAGGAAAACCACCATATTTTGATGGTGAGGATTATTGTATGTGGAGTGATAAAATGAGGCATCATCTAACCTCACTCCACGCAAGCATTTGGGACATTGTTGAATTTGGAGCGCAGGTACCTACCATAGGGGACGAGGGCTACGACTCGGACGAGGTCGCCAAAATACGACACTTTAACTCCCAAGCAACTACTATACTCCTCGCCTCTTTATGTCGAGAGGAGTATAATGTAACACCCCTGGTGTTACTGTTAATAAAATTTGAACATAACATCATAAGCATTGGCATATCATGTGTTTGTCACACCTAGAGTGCATTCACTAGGCAAAAATTTCAAACAAGTTGTATTGATGTGGCATTTTGTAGATAAAACCCTAGAGTAGGGTACTCAACCCTAGATTGGGTTTAATAGAGCAAACAAGGCTTAAATAAGAGAAAACTTCAAAACTCAATTGAAATAGTCATAAAGTGTCACCATGGATGAACTTAAGTGGTATTCAAACCCTAGGAACATCAAAAACCCTAATTAGAACCCTAGAAAGCTCTAGACTTAAACTCTAGGGGGCTAAATGCAAAATTAGTGCACTTTTGGGCTAAAGTGCAAAAACCATGAAAGTAAGGTGTCTTAAGTTATATGGTTCACAATTATGAAGATTTGCAACCTCAACCTTGAGTATTGGACTTATTTGCAAAAGAGCCCCACTCATACTCCAATTGCTTAAGTCTAAAATTAGTGATATTAGCTCAACTTTGGGGCCTTGTAACTTTCAAACCATAAGGGTTTTGCCCTAGGTCACCACATCAATTCTGTATATATATCAAAGGAGAACAACTTTGTTTAAGGGATGCAACACTGTTGTTATGAAAAATGTGAAGAAAAATACACCCAAAGATGGGCTGTCAGGCTGTCTGGAGACTGAACCTGGTCTGACAGTATGATGAGGCAATCTTTGAACCCAGATTTGAACATGATCCGACGCAAGTTTGGGCATGATCCCCATAGCAAGATTGCAGTTGGTTAATTGGGCTATAACTTTGATGCAGTGGGATGATGGGGTTGTCACATGAAATGAGGAGAAAAGTGGCTCTAATTTTGCTCTGACAGACTAACTGCATGGTAATCACCATGGTACAGTGAATGGGGGGGATTAGGTTTAGAGAACCTTGCCGCGGACAAGCCGCGCGCAGATTCGTGCCTTTGCCACCGTGATTCGCGTTCGGATCGACTGGATAACGCTCGGGGTTGAGTAAGTATCATCGCCATTAAACTACTCCGGCCACCGTACCGAGCTTGCCACGGTCGCTTCGGATGAGCTCGCCGGTGACAGCCGCTTCACGGCCTTGCGCCACGTACCTGGGCACATTCACCGCATCGCCGTGACTCACTTCGGCCGTCTGATCATCGCTAGTGAGGGCTGCCACGGTAGATGCCACGAATACCTTGCGCCAGTGACCTCCCACTCATCCGACCGCCGCGCGTCATCGTCCGATTCAATGGCCACCACTCTTGCCTACTATAAATTGAGGCCACCATGAGCTCCGTAGGGTAGTCAAGCACCAAGCCACCCAAACTGTGCCCTCCATCGATCATCAGAGAGCTTCAATTTTGGATTTCCCCCAAGAACACTCAAGAACACCGTGACAAAGACCTCGTCGTGGTCAGCCCGATTCAGGTCCAATCTCGCCCTCGGTTTCCTTGTTTCAACACCCTTGCTTGCTCTTGATGCTCACCGACCCATCCAATTGAGCTAGAACCTCATAAATCACCGGGAACGCGTTGGATTGCCCGTGGTGCTTGCGGTCACCGTGGGCAGGGCGCTGTAGGGCTTCAATCCAGAAATTAGTTGAGGAAAACATTTATTAAGGTTCGAATTAGGTTGCAGTCATCAGGGAGCACCGGTCTTGGCGTAACCCGGCCAGTAGTGGCTCACCGGAGCTCGGCTCCCCGCCAGTCACCATCGTGGATTGAGTGTTGTGAAGAGATAGAACTTGAGGGGTGTTTGTGTGAGGTGTCAGTGACTGAGTTAATAGTGCCGTGACCCCACTTTAGGTTATTTAAGAAGCCAGGGTTGTTCTTGCAAAAGTCGACGAGGGCGCGTGCGCGCGGGCACGTTTCTGCTGTTATTGGGCTGACTTGGGCCTAATTCGGTCCAATACTATTCACAGTTTTTCTTTTTCCTTTTCTACGAGAGCTAAAACAATTCTAGAAAATTGTAGAAAAATCCTAAAAATGTAAGACCAATTTTGCTAGATTCCTAATTTTCCATAGAATTTAATAAAAATAGTTTTAGGATTTTTAATCCAAACAGGAAATTATAGAGTATTTAAAACAGCTCAAGACCTTGCTTCTGGATTTTTAGAAAATAAATAATAAATCCAAAATCCACTAAATTTTTAGGATAATCTCTAAATAATATTTAGAAGCATTGGGTAGATTTTGGTATGATTTGGACCTTGTTTGATACTTAGAACCCAAAACCCTACCCATGCCCTATGAACTTCACTATTGACTCCGGAAACCCTAGGTTCTCGGAAAACCGTGAAGGAAAGTTGTACTCAAGACTTTAGATAACAAACTTCTATTATTTTTGCATCTTCATGAGCACTACATGAGCATTCATTACTATACTTGGCTATATATAGCAAACGAAGAAGAAGTTGAAGTTGAAGAAGAAAGGGCACCACCACCACCACCACCTGAGGAACATCAGGCAGGCAGCTGTTTCTATTTTGATATCTGTGGGACCGAGCCTGAATCACCAGTAACACAAGGCAAGCCCCGGTGCATTTGCCACCTCCTTGTTCCATTTTAAATCTTTCTCACTTGCTTGATGCATTAGGTGATAGGAGTTGAGTGCTAAAACAATTCCAGCATTTCCTTCCTTGAATTTGATTACCTTCCTTTGAATCCCTGTTTTACAAAAGGTTTTTCCTATGCTTAGTCTTGCTCTAGCAAAACAAAATGTTTTGTTTTTACAAAAGATGATGTTGCAAAGTGGGAGGGATGTTTTTGAAAATAAAACTTGATGGTGGATCCATCATGGCCATGATGGGTTCAACATCAGAAAAGATGTACCTCTGCCAGGTACCAAACTTTGGGTTTGAAATGATTAAGCTGAGACCGGGCGGGTGAGTTGCACGAGAAGAGAGTCTCGGTGTAGTGTCTCCGTCTGAGTCGATTAAGGACCATGCCGATGTAGGCTTGATGACCGAGGACCCTTTAACTGGTCACATGCCTCGTCATGGGTAAGCTTTGCCTCAGGCAGACTAATACTAGAATAAGATAACACGCAATGGGCGTGGAGAGATGGCGAGAGTAGTGTGTACCCTCCGTGGCAAGAGGCTAGACGGTGGTGTATCTGTGCTCTCGGTTGGCGTGAACCTGATCTGGTCTTAAGAACCCCGGTGGTGAGTTGACATATGCAAGGGTTAAGTACTACATATGTCATGTGATTGGAGATCCTCAGCTGAGTATAATCGATTCGGATCACCGTAACTTCGCAGATATGAAGACTTGGTCACTGCCCTATACGTAGAAATCCAGTAAAGATGAAGGGTTGTTAAGAAATTGGCTAGTGTAGGTCAAGTGATTGAACTAGGGTAGAAAGAACTCTAGATACATGTAATCTTACTTAACCTAACAATTAAAACTAGATTTTTAAGGATCCACTTTTAGTAAGCATTTCTGCAAACAGAGTCATTGATTATTGATAAGCCTTACCTTAACTCCCTTAAAGCCAGCATATCCTTGAGAGTCTTTTACTTTGTTGGGTAAGTCTTGCGAAAGTACACTTCGTACTCAGGGCTTTGTCCCATGTTGTTTTAGGTGAGGAAGCGACAAATTTTGTTGCTTCTGTTCAAAGGTGGTACCCAAATAAGAGAACCAAGATTAGAGCTGCGGGAGGGAAGGCCCTCCGTTAAAAACTTTTTACTGCTTTTTGGGGAGGAGTTTTTGCCTCCCATGGTTTGTAATAATAATAATACTCTGCACTCGTATATTATGTTCTGGTCTATAAATATTTAACTCTGCCTTACTTTTCAATAAAAGTAATTTATTGTAACTGCTTCCACACTTCCGCATCTCCGATGAATTGTAATGTCTGCGTGACGGGTAAAACGCTCTTGGAAAGGTAAGGGATTCAGATACCGAACTTGTCAAGTGATCAGGTGCACCTGCAGGGTTGTCTGAGGTCCGTTGGACAAAGACAACTATAGGTGGGCCTAATGACTTGGGAGGTTCTGTCACATATAATAAGGTGCAAGGGTTAAAAAGTGCCAAGGAAATTTGGGACGTCCTAAAGACCGCGCACGAAGGAGATGAGGTGACCAAGATCACCAAGCGGGAGACGATCGAGGGGGAGCTCGGTCGATTTGTCCTTAACCAAGGAGAGGAGCCACAAGCAATGTACAACCGGCTCAAGACCTTGGTCAATCAAGTGCGCAACTCAGGAGCACCAAGTGGGATGACCATGAAATGGTCAAGGTTATTCTTAGATCACTTGGTTTTCGTAATCCCACTCAAGTGCAACTAATCCGTGGAGACCCTAGATATAAACAGATGTCTCCCGAGGAAGTAATTGGCAAGTTTGTGAGCTTTGAACTTATGATCAAAGACTCCAAACACATTGTCAATTTGGAGCAAGGCGCCACCTCAACACCCAAGGTGCAACCCATCGCATTCAAAGCGACGGAAGAGAAGAAACAAGAGTCTACATCAAGTAGGCTCCCCATCGACGCCTCCAAGCTCGATAACGAGGAGATGACGCTCATCATCAAGCGCTTTCGCCAAATCCTCAAGCAAAGGAGGGGGAAAGATTACAAACCCGGCTCCAAGAGGGTGTGCTACAAATGTGGTAAGCCCGGTCATTTTATTGCTAAATGTCCCATATCTAGTGATAGTGACAGGGGCGACGACAAGAGGGGGAAGAAGAAAGAGAAGAAGAGGTACTACAAGAAGAAGGGCGGCGATGCCCATGTGTGTCGGGAATGGGACTCCGATGAGAGCTCCACCAACTCCTCCTCTGACGAGGATGCCGCCAACATCGCCGTCAACAAGGGCCTCCTCTTCCCCAACTTCGGCCACAAGTGCTTCATGGCAAAGGACGGCAAAAAGAAGAAGGTACAAACTAGAACCGCCCCCAAGTATACTACATCTAGTGATGACAGTAGTTCTAGTGAAGATGAAGATGACTTGTTTACTCTTTTTGCCAACCTTAACATGCAACAAAAGGAAAATTAAATGAATTGATAGGAGCCATTCATGAGAAGGATGAACTTTTGGATAGCCAAGAGGAATTCCTTATTAAAGAAAACAAAAAGCATGTTAAATTGAAAACCACTTACGCTCAGGAGGTTGAAAATGTGAAAATTTGACTAAGGAGCTTAGCATGTGCCATGATTTAATTTCCAATCTTAGAAATGAAAATGCTAGCTTAAATGCTAAGATTGATAAATTGAATGAATCAATTTCTAGCCTTAGAACTGAAAATGCTAGTTTAATTTCTAAGGTTAAAAATTTAA
Source organism: Zea mays (assembly GCF_902167145.1). Lineage (NCBI taxonomy): Eukaryota > Viridiplantae > Streptophyta > Magnoliopsida > Poales > Poaceae > Zea > Zea mays. Next base: position 148,054,974 of record NC_050097.1, read on the forward strand.
ATGTTTGCAATGATTCTATTTCATATCTTAGAGATGAGAATGCAATTTTAAATGCTAAGATAGAGGAACTAAAATCTTGCAAACCCTCTACATCCACTGTCGAACATGTTTCTATTTGTACTAGATGTAGAGATGTTAATGTTGATGCTATAAATGATCACCTTGCTTTAATTAAACAACAAAATGATCATATAGCTCAATTAACGGCTAAAATTAATGAGCATGAAATTGAAAATGAAAAGTTTAAATTTGCTAGAAGCATGCTCTATAGTGGGAGACGCCCTGTCATTAAGGATGGCATTGGTTTCCAACAGGGAAGCAATGTCAAGCTTAATGCCCGTAAGAAATTGTCTAACTTTGTTAAGGGCAAGGCTCCCATAGTTCAGGATAATGAGGGCTATATTTTGTATCCTGTTGATTATCCCGAACATAAAATTAGGAGAATTTATGCTAAGAAATCTCATTCTGTTTCTCACAATGCTTTTATGTATAAGAATGAGGCTACTAGCTCTAGGCATTCCACTCATGTTAAAATGCCTAAAAAGAAAACTCCTACTGCATCAAATGAGCCTAACATTTGATTTAAGACTTTTGATGCATCTTATGTGCTCACTAACAAATCAGGCAAAATAGTTGCCAAATATGTTGGGGGCAAACACAAGGGGTCAAAGACTTGTGTTTTGGGTACCCAATGTGCTTGTTTCTAACGTGAAAGGACCCAAGACTGTTTGGATACCTAAGAACAATGCCTAAGTTGTTTTGCAGGTTTATGCATCCGGGGGCTCAAGTTGGATAATTGATAGCAGATGCACGAACCACATGACAAGGGAGAAAAGAATGTTCTCCTACAAGAAAAACAAAGATCCCCAAAGAACTATCACATTCGGGGATGGAAATCAAGGTTTGGTCAAAGGACTTGGTAAAATTGCTATATCATCTGACCATTCTATTTTCAATGTTTTTCTTGTAGATTCTTTAGATTATAACTTGCTTTCTATATCTCAATTATGCAAAATGGGCTACAACTGTCTATTTACAGATGTAGGTGTTACTGTCTTTAGAAGAAGTGATGATTCAGTAGCATTTAAGGGAGTATTATAGGGTCGGCTATACTTAGTTGATTTTAACAAAGCTGAACTCAATACTTGCTTAATTGCTAAGACTAATATGGGTTGGCTCTGGCATCGCCGACTCGCCCATGTTGGGATGAAGAATCTTCACAAGCTTCTAAAGGGAGAGCACATTTTAGGACTAACAAATGTTCATTTTGAGAAAGACAGGGTTTGTAGCGCATGTCAAGCAGGAAAGCAAGTTGGCACCCATCATCCACACAAGAACATAATGACAATGGACAGGCCACTAGAACTACTCCACATGGATCTATTCGGCCTGATAGCTTACATAAGCATCGACGGGAGTAAGTACTATCTAGTAATTGTGGATGACTATTCTCGCTTCACTTGGGTATTCTTTTTGCAGGAAAAATCACAGACCCAAGAGACCTTAAAGGGATTCTTAAGACGGGCTCAAAATGAGTTCGGATTAACGATCAAAAAGATAAGAAGCGATAATGGGACAGAGTTCAAGAACTCATAAATCGAAAGCTCACTTGAGGATGAGGGCATCAAGCATGAGTTCTCTTCTCCCTACACACCTCAACAAAATGGTGTTGTGGAGAGGAAGAATAGAACTCTACTGGATATGGCAAGGACCATGCTTGATGAATACAAGACTCCGGACTGGTTTTGGGCTGAGGCGATTAACACCGCCTTCTACTCCATCAACCGACTCTACCTTCACCGAATCCTCAAGAAGACATCTTATGAACTCCTCACTGGTAAAAAGCCCAATGTTTCATATTTTAGAGTCTTTGGAAGCAAATGTTTTATTCTTATTAAACGAGACAGAAAATCTAAATTTGCTCCTAAGGCTATAGAAGGCTTTTTACTAGGATATGACTCAAACACAAGGGCATATAGAGTCTTCAACAAATCCACTGGATTAGTTGAGGTTTCTTGTGACATTGTGTTTGATGAGACTAATGGCTCCCAAGTGGAGCAAGTTGATCTTGATGAATTAGATGATGAAGAGGCTCTGTACGTCGCGCTAAGGAACATGTCCATTGGGGATGTGTGTCCTAAGGAATCCGAAGAACCCACACAAGCACAAGATCAACCATCATCTTCCAACCAAGCATCTCCACCAACTCAAGATGAGGATGAGGCTCAAAATGATGAAAATGAAGATCAAGAGGATGAGCCTTCTCAAGAGGAGGACAATGATCAAGGGGGAGATGATAATGATAAAGACAAGGAAGATAATCAAGAAATACAGGGTCAAAGAACGCCACACCTAAGAGTCCACCAAGCAATTCAATGATATCACCCCGTCAACTCCATCCTCAGTGATATTCAGAAGGGGGTAACCACTAGATCTCGAGTTGCACATTTCTGTGAACATTACTCTCTTGTGTCCTATATTGAGCCATACAGGGTGGAGGATGCACTAAGAGATTCGGATTGGGTGCTGGCTATGCAAGAGGAGCTCAACAACTTTACGAGGAATGAGGTATGACATTTAGTTCCACGTCCTAACCAAAATGTTGTAGGTACCAAGTGGGTATTCCGCAACAAGCAAGATGAGCATGGTGTGGTGACAAGGAACAAAGCCCTACTTGTGGCCAAAGGTTATTCACAAGTCGAAGGTTTGGACTTTGGTGAAACTTATGCACCCGTAGCTAGGCTTGAGTCAATTCGTATATTAATTGCCTATGCTACTTACCATGGCTTTAAGCTTTATCAAATGGACGTGAAAAGTGCCTTCCTCAATGGACCAATCAAGGAAGAGGTCTATGTTGAGCAACCTCCCGGCTTTGAAGATAGTGAGTACCCTAACCATGTGTATAAACTCTCAAAGGCGCTTTATGGGCTCAAGCAAGCCCCAGGAGCATGGTATAAATGCCTGTGAGATTTCCTTATCTCCAATGGCTTCAAAGTCGGAAAAGCCGATCCTACACTCTTTACTAAAACTATTGCAAAAGATTTTTTTGTATGCCAAATCTATGTTGATGATATTATATTTGGGTCTACTAACAAATCTACTTGTGAAGAGTTAAGTAGGATCATGATACAAAAAATTGAGATGTCTATGATGGGGGAGTTGAAGTATTTTCTAGGATTTCAAGTCAAGCAACTCCAAGACGACACCTTCATCAGCCAAACAAAGTACATTCAAGACATACTTAACAAGTTTGGAATGAAGGATGCCAAGCCCATCAAGACACCCATGGGAACAAATGGGCATCTCGACCTCGACATGGGAGGTAACTCCATAGATCAAAAGGTATACCAAACGATGATAGGATCTTTACTCTATTTATGTGCATCTCGACCAAATATTATGCTTTCTATATGCATGTGTGCAAGGTTCCAAGCCGATCCTAAAGAAGTTCACCTTAGGGCCGTGAAAAGAATCATGAGATATTTAGTTTACACTCCTAAGTTTGGACTTTGGAACCCCAAGGGATCTAATTTTGATTTAATAGGTTATTCAGATGCTGATTGGGCAGGGTGTAAAATTGATAGAAAGAGCACATCAGGGACTTGTCAGTTTCTGGGAAGATCCCTGGTGTCTTGGGCTTCAAAGGAACAAAACTCAGTAGCTCTTTCTACCGTCGAAGTCGAGTACATTGCCGCAGGTCATTGTTGTGCGCAATTACTTTGGATGAGGCAAACCCTCAAGGACTATGGCTACAAATTGAGCAAAGTCCCTCTCCTATGCGATAATGAGAGTGCAATCCGCATGGTGGGTAATCCCGTTGAATACAGCCGCACTAAGCACATAGACATTCGGTATCACTTTTTGAGGGATCACCAACAAAGGGGGGACATCGAGATAGCTTATGTTAGCACCAAAGAACAATTAGCCGATATCTTTACCAAACCATTAGATGAGAAAACCTTTAGCAAACTTAGGAATGAGCTAAATATTCTTGATTCTCAAAATTTTGATTGAGACATTGCACACATAGCTCATTTATATACCTTTGATCATATCTCTTTCATTTGGTACGACTAATGTGTTTTCAAGTGTATTTCTATACTAAGTCGTAGATTGAAAGGGAAATGGAGTATTCGACGAAGACAAGGCTTCCACTCCACCCTAACGGTATCATTTACCCTTCGTCGCTACTCCACATCACTCTCAAATTGGTATAATATTCCACTCATATTTAATTGTACCAATGGGGCAAAAGTAAAAAGGGCTCTCAAGAGTCTCCGTTTTTGGCGATTAATGCCAAAGGGGGAGAAATATTAAGCCCAAAGCAAAAGGACCGCACCACCAACTTCAAAAATTTTCGAAATGATGATTTATTTGGTTTTCACAAAAGTTTGTTTTTCAATTGGTATCTTGTGATAAGAAATTTCTTCAATTGGTATATTTTCAAAATTGGTATCTATTAAAACCCTCTTGAAAACTAAGAGGAGAATTTCATTCAGGGGGAGTTTTGTTTAGTCAAAGGAAAAGCATTTGAAACAGGGGGAGAAATTTCAAATCTTGAAAATGCCTCGTGCAATCATATTCATATACCTTTGACTATTTACAAAAGGATTTTGAAAAGACTTTCCAAAAGGAATTTACAAAAACAAAACAAGTGGTATAAGCGTGGTCCAAAATGTTAAATAAAAGAAAGCAATCCATGCATATCTAGTGAAACTATAAATTGGTTTAATTCCAAGTAACCTATGCGCTTACCTTATGCAAACTAGTTCAATTCTGTACTTATATATTTGCTTTGGTTTGTGTTGGCATCAATCACCAAAAAGGGGGAGATTGAAAGGGAAATAGGGTTAACCTTTTCCCGGTATTAATTTTGGTGGTTGAATGCCCAACACAAATATTGGACTAACTAGTTTGCTCTCGATTATATGTTCTACAGGTGCATAAAGGTTCAACACAAACCAATAAAAGATTTAAGTTAGGGATCAAATTCAAAGGAGCAAAGAAACTGAGTGTGCTCTGGTCTAGCGCACCGGACTGTCTCTTGTGCCACCGGACAGTGTCCGGTGCACCAGGTCCGTACGAGGATGAACTATCCACTCTCGGGTTTCTTCAGGCGCTCTCCAGTATAATTCACCGTACTGTCCGGTGTACCACCGGACTGTCCAGTGTGACAGTGGAGCAACGGCTACTTTGCGCAACGGTCGACTGCAAAAGCACGGTGATCAGAGCTATAGTGAAGAACAGTTTGCGCAGAGTCAGACCCACGGGTGAGAGGCGCACCGGACACTAAACAGTGTCTGTCCGGTGCCACTAGAGGACAAAGCCTCCAACTGTCAAAAGCTCCAGAACCCTAATGATTAGGTGACGTGGCTGGCACACCAGACAGTATTCGGTGGCGCACCGGACTGTCCGGTGCGCCCATCGACAGCAGCCTACCCCAACGGTTGTTTGGTGGTTGAGGGCTATAAATACCCCCAACCACCACCACCACAAGCATCCAAGTTTTCCAAGGTTCTCATTCAATACAAGAGCTAGTGCATTCACTCCTGGACACAAATCAAAAGAATCAAAGCCTCTCCAAGTGCCAAATCCACTCCAACCATTTTGTGACTTGAGAGAGTGTTTGTTCGTGTTCTTTGTGCTCTTGTTGCTTGGATCGCTTTCTTCCTTCCTCATTCTTGTTCCCACGTGAATTGTAATCAAAGTAAGAGACACCAGGTTTGTGATGGTCCTTGTGGGGTCTAAGTGACCCGTTTGATTAAGGAGAAAGCTCACTCAGTCTAGGTGACCGTTTGAGAGAGGGAAAGGGTTGAAAGAGACCCGGTCTTTGTGACCACCTCAGTAGGGACTAGGTTCTTTAGAACCAAACCTCGGTAAAACAAATCACCATGTTCATCTGCTTTATTTCTTGGTTGATTTATTTCCCCCTCTCTCCTGGACTTGATATTTGTTCTAATGCTAACCCCGGCTTGTAGTGTGTGTTTAAAGTTGTAAATTTCAGATTCCGCCTATTCACCCCCCCCCCCCCTCTAGGCGACTTTCACAATTCAACGTGAACAGTACGGCGCTACTGTTCATCTATTTATAGGCACGGGACGCAGCCCGGGTAAAAGTACATTTGTATTCCTGATATTTACTTATGACCATAACATAAATCATTAAGGACTAGCTAATCTTTTTCCCTTCCGGTCAGCATCATGTTTTGCCTTCATCGCCATTTTAAGCTGAAGCTATTATCCTTCGGCTATAGCTTCGGCGTTCATCCTTATCATCTTCGAATTATATCTTCACTTCGTACGCTTTCGTCATGGGAGAAAACCTCCATCCTAAAGCCGAAGCACCCTGTAATAATCCATATCATGCTGAAAACATATGTGTTGGAGAGGAAATTCTCCGGCCGGGTGGCGGAACACACCCGCCCTAAATCCTAAGATGAGGAGGGGCTTAAGCGTTTTGCCTGTCTGCTAGGTGGTCGAAGAACACGAATGGACACGAGGATTTAGAGTGGTTCAGGCCGCCAGAGCGTAATACCCTACTCCACTGTCTGTATGTTGTATTGAGTCTGTGAGCTTGTCTGAGGGTCTGAGTGAACTTTAGAGCTTGCCTTGTAACGTTGTGTGCCCTCCCTTTTATAGCTCAAGGGGGGCACATACAAGGATGCTGAGCCACGACATGTGGGCCCAGGAACATAATGGAAGGAATACATTATAGGTGTAACTAATGCCAGTAACACCTGGGCAATCTCCGGGCGTCATGATGTCCGTAGTCCACGCAGTACTGATATGCGGCAACTGCTTCCATGGTAACGTGCGAGTAATGATGAGCGTAGTGTACGCGGCAGTATGGGTGTACCGCCTGCCAGTCGAATGGAGAGGCACGCCTTCTGCGGAATGGACAGGTCGCCGCCTGCCAGGGGAATGGCCAGGTCGCCGCCTGCCAGTGGAATGGACAGGTCTTAATAAATGCAGGGGCGGCACACCGCCTGCCAGTGGAATGGACAGGCGTCGCGCCTTACCCTCAATAAATGCAGAGCCCGCGTAGCCCAGAGGCCTTACGTCAGGCTCCGCCTGTTGGCTTACGTCACGTGCAACATGCCACATGGCAGCATCGGGGCTCCGCCTGAGCGGGGAGCAGAAGTGTATGCGGATAGGTCCGGAGCGCACCAGAGCAGGTTTGGACACGTGTCAGCTCCGAACTCCCACCTGGGCCTTAAGTAAGGCCTTGGGATCCCACTTTGAGCGGTCCGGACCCCATATGGGGGGTCCGGATCCCATTTTAGGGACCCAGTCTGTACACGTGGGGGTCCTGGACAGGTCCTGGACCAACTAGGAGGTCCGGACTGTATATCCAGGGGTCCGGTGCCCTCCCATGGGGGTCCGGGTTCACTGTTGATATCTTGGAGAACATCACTTTCTCTAGACATGTGGCGGTTCTGGACCCGCCCATGTGACGGGGTCAGATGCTGTTGTGGACCCAGAGTAATCACTCGAGGTTGGAGCGAGTCATGGCCTGGTCCCACACACAGCTCCTTTACCACGCGACTAAAGATAGTCGTGTGGGTACTGCGTCTTCATACTGTAGTAAGGGGTACCATAGTTTCAGGGCACCGACAGTGGCCCCCGGGCCCACCTCAGGGGAGGATGCGAGCCTGCAGGTGGGGCCAAAGCTTGATTGGTGATTGGCGCGCCGTTTCCGTGCGTCTGCTGACGTACTCACCGCCAATCTGCCTTTGGTCACGCCAACTGCCATTTTTGTATCCGCGACTGACTGACCCACAGCCCCCACGCCTGGTGGTTTCGTCGGGCCACACGCGGGGCGCCTCGATACCACTGTGTTGGTTTAAAAAATTTCCTTCTGTCTTCTACCGTGGCCCCGAGGAGGCGCAGTACCAGCGCGAGTGGCGGTTCGCTCTTTCCGCACCCGGGATCCGCCACCCAAGGAGTATGACTCGTGGGCCTGGGCCCCCGTGTCATAGATTGGGTTGTTGTTTCTTGTGGCGGAGATGAAGAGGCGCGCTACCGCGCGTGGCGGTTCGCTCCCCGCGTGGTGGTCCGCCTTTTCCGCACTCGGAGACTAGCACACCAGTTGTATGACTTGTGGACCCAGGCCCCCGTGTCAGAGACTGGGCCGTCTAGGCGTCAGGTGTGCGTCGGATGGGATTTCCTGTAGCGTCTCGGGGTGTGAGCGAGAGAGTTTGCCTTGAAAAGGGATTCACTCCGCGTGCAGCAATTACGCTTTTGCATTCTCTCCCAATCGCTGCGCCCTTTCGCCTTCGAGCTCTCTGCGCCCCTTTGCATTCGCGCTCTTCTGCTTTGTGCCGCCGTAGTTGCCATGGCTTTGCTAGGTCATCTCAAGTGTTTCCAGTCTGAGGGGGCGCTCAACCTGGTGCGCAACCTGCTCGGATGGAGCGCGCCGTTGTTCGCCGGAAGGATCCGCTCCGGTGTTCGCCGGAAGGATCCGCGCCGGCACCACTCCCCTCGGTGATCTCGCCGCCGGGGAGTTCGTGTTGTTCGTCTCCTACCTCTCCTGCGGGTTGGCGCTGCCGATCTCGCCTTTCTTCTTCCTGCTATTGGAGGAGTTCGGGCTCCAGCTTCAGCACCTTATGCCCCACTCCATCCTCCAAGCAGCCATCTTTGTCCACCTCTGTGAGATGTTTGTAGGGGTGGCCCCCTGTACTTCCCTCTTCCGGCATTTCTTCGTGCTGGTGAAGTTTGGGAAGGCTAAGGACCACCTCAGCGCCTACTACTTCCAGACAAGGCTGTATTCGGCCGTGGCCTACATCTCCACCCTCGGCGGCGCAAGGTGAGAAAACTGGCGCGCCGAATGGGTGATCGTCAGCGTCGAAGCCAGCGACCGCCTCGTGCTGCCGAGCAACGGACCAGCCCTCGACCGCAAGCACTAGAGGACCAAGTTGTCCCTAGCGCCGGAGTTCCTGTCCGTACTGGACAGGATCAATACCTTGGCAACCGGTGATCTGACGTCGATGCATGTGGTCGGTGACTTTCTGAAGCGCCGGATCGCGCCGCTGGTTCACCGGCCCGAACGACATCGGCCGGATCCAGCGCGGGTCGGGACCGACCTGTCCTGGGAGGAGCTGGAACTTCTGGTGAAGGGGATTACTGGTGAGTCCTTCGTCCCTGAGTCCTTAATCCTCCCCCAGGGCATCCTTCAACTCTGCGACGACCCAGGATTGAGAACGGCGATCTTGGCCATGCTGCCGACCCTCGACGAGAGCGGCGTGGCGGTTCACCAGACCGGCGGCCGGGACCCCCATCGTGGGATCCGGATCTCCGATGTGCCGGCTGGAGGCCCCCAGCCGACCGACGTGGCTCTCGGCGCCCCCACCGCGGTCCCCCGCCCCTTAGACAAGGGCAAGGGGGCTGCAAGCAGTTCCTCCGCCCCAGGTGGCACCGGGGGGTCGGAGGAAGAGAGGCGACGCCGGCTGCACCGCGCCGACGGGTCCTTTGTTTCGGACCCCCCTAGAAGCGTCAGAGGACCATTAGTGGGGCCGAGGAGGCCGGCTCCCAGGCCCAGGGCACGTAGATGCGCTTCAGTCCTCCGCCGCCACCACCATCGGGTCCACCGCCATCACAACCACCACCACCATCGGTCCCGCCGCTGCCACCACCACCTAGGGTGATCTCCCCCAAGGGCACCAGCAGCAGCAGCAACAACAGCAACAGCAACAGCAGTGGTAGTAACAACAGCGGTCGCCCCGCTTCCAGGGTCGCTGGAAAGTCCAGGGCCCCAAGTAAGTGTAATCCCTTTTTCCATTAGTCTATTTATCATGCCGATGGGTCTTAACCCATCCTTTGCTTGTCAGGGCTTCCTCCCCCTCTGCTCCCAAGGCCGCGCCTCCTCCGCCAGATACCATGTCCGGCGGGTCTAGCTCTCAGCAGTAGGCGTCTGCTGGGAGTGGTGCCGGTGATCCGCCCTCGGCTGCTGCAACTCCGCCGACGGCTACCGCAGCCTCAATGACGACGATGTCGTCGAGTACACCATCGGCAGCGGCGGAGGAGGTCCCAACTGCGCCTACCCCCGCCATCGAGGTTGACGCGGGGGGCGCTTCCAGCTCCATCCCGCCGCCCACTCCGGAGGAGGTGAAGGTGATTTTTGGGCGGCTGCTCCGGTCAGGCGCCGAGCCGGACGTGGCGCCAATCCCCCTTCCCTGGGTGGTGTCTCGTGCCCGCCAAGCCCTCAATGAAACTGAGGCAGCTATCCGGCGGGAATGGGAGGCGCTGGAATCTGAGCACTAGTGCCTCGGCGACTAGCGCACCTAGCTGGAGGAGCGCACCAAGGCGGCATCCCGCCAGTTCGCCTCCGAGCGGTCCGAGCTCGAGCGAGACCACAAGGATTACAAAAGGGACCTCCAGAAGGTGTTCGCCAGGGAGCTAGAGGCGTCGCGTCAGGAGAAGAGGCTGGCCAAGAGGGAGGAAGCCCTAAGCGAGAGGGAGGCCCTCACAACAGAGCTCTGGGCCAAGATGAAGGCCCTGGACCAGACCCTGGAGGCCCAGCGGGCCTAGCAAGTGGAGGCCATAGAGAAGATCCAAAAATGGGAGCGGGAGCTGGAGGACAAGGCTAGCAACATTGCCCTCGCTGAGGAGAACCTCAAGGAGAAGGATGCGTCCCTGGATAGGCGGGAGGCGGATCTCGCCTGGCGGGAGAACGATCTCGCCTTCAGGGAGGAAATGTTTGAAAGGCGGGAGAAGTTGCTGGCCGAGCATGAGCTCGAGGCGGAGGAGAAGGAGCGGCAGTTGGAGGAGCGGGTCCACCAGTTCGAAGCGGCGCAGGCGACGCCGGGTCCCTAGGCAGCGGAGGCTGCCAAGAAGGCCCTGGAAGATCTCTAGGCAGAACACCGCGCTGGGGTCCAGCGGATAGCTGAGTGGGCCGGCGAGGCGAGCACGACGCTGGTGCCACTGGGGATAAGTCTCATCCCAGTGTCGGGGCCGCCAGCGTCGATCTCCGATGCCCTCCCGGTGCTGGACTTCGCCGTCGAACGCCTCCGTCGCCTAGACCAGATCTTCGGCGCCCGCCTGGAGGCAGAGGGCAGCAAGCTCTCCAGGCGGTGGTCGATTACGTGCTGACGTGCTTCCGGAGCCATGACCCGGCTATGTCCTTGGCGCCGGTGCTCGACGGTCCGGTGGCCGCCATAGAAGACGCCGCCCGGAAGAGCGTCCAAGACACCGTGGAGACGGTGGCCGCGTGCTTCCAGCGCGACCCTGCCGATGTCGAGTAGTTCCTACCTGCAGAAATGAGGCTAGGGCTCTGCTTGAAGGCGGATGTAATAACTTTTGGTTTTGTACAATACTCTTGAGAACCATTAATTAAACACTTATCTGTATGCTATTTGTCCTCGCTGTGTGTAGCGTTACCAACTTCTCCCTGGTACTTGCCCCCCTGGAATGTAGGCTCGATGTGTCGAGGCTGGATACCAGTATTCATAAGGGAAAATTAGTTGGTGACCCGGCCCCCAGGATTCAGTCTGGACTGGGACCTGGACCTGTACACAGCTTCGGCTAGGAAGTGTTAGTAGCACACCGATAGGAACCATCGTCTGGTATCTGCCACCCTTTGATTCATGCAATAGGACCTGCAGGATTTAGTCTGGGAAGCCAAGCCGCATGCCCAGATCCTTTGGATCACAGTTCCAAATACTAGGACGCCCGTCGTAGAGTGGTGGAGTGTGCAGGCTTAGGGTACAGGACCATGCTAAGCAGCTACACAGCTCCGGACCACCCCAAGAGACGTGTGTCCATTCTCTAGAACCGGACCCTAGGTTGCCGGACCCACAGATTTATAGTTCCAAATACAAGGGTGCCCGTCCCAGAGCGGTGGAGCATGCAGGCTTAGGGTACGGAACCAAGCTAAGCGGCTACATAGCTCCGGACCACCCTAGGGAGCGAGCGCCCATTCTCTAGAACTGGCCCCCAGGCTGCTGGACCCCCTGCCTTTGTAGAGGGGTCCTAAACTTCAAACCTGGCTACTCAATTCACATGTTATCATACCAGCAAGGGTGGGAAACTGTATGGGTGGGTTAGATAAAAAGTAACGGTTGTGAACTGAAGCAGAATAAAACCATCATAAAAGCTCCTCTGGGGGTAAATTCTTTCCTTATAACTTGATATACGTGGGCGCAGGCCAACAGGCCGGGCTTACGAGGACGGACCTCACCGGATTGACGTACACATATGCACAACCTAGTTATGAAGGAAGAAAACTCAACCCCCTAGCTTCGCTTCTATGGGAAGAACTTACAGAGGTGCTCTATGTTCCAGGGATTGGGAAGAGGCACTCCTTCAGTTGTGGCAAGGCGGACACACCCGGGTCGGCATACTTCCATCACCTTGAAGGGTCCTTCCCAACTGGGGAAGAGTTTGTGGAGCCCTTCTCGGTTCAGTACTCGCCTTAGGACTAGGTCCCCGACCCTGAGCTCCCTACTATGCATGAACCGTTGGTGGTAGCGCCTGAGCGCTTGGTTGTACTGTGCATTTCGGATCGCCGCTCGCCATCTGCGCTCGTCGATGAAGCCCACGTCCTCACGCCGTAGTTGTTCCTGCATAGACTCATCAAACGATTGGACCCGTGCGGAGCCCATAATGATTTCCGGGGGAAGACAGGCTTCAGCCCCGTAGACCAGGAAGAACGGGGTCTCCCCGGTAGCTCGACTGGGTGTGGTCCGGTTCCCCCACAGCACAGACGGAAGCTCATTGACCCAATTTGCACCATGCTTTTTCAAGCAGTCATAGGTGCGTGTCTTGAGTCCCCTGAGGATTTCTGCGTTTGCCCTCTCCACATGGCCGTTGCTCTTGGGATGAGCTACAGACGCAAAGCAGAGTTGGGTGCCAATACCCTCGCAATACTCCTGGAAGAGCTGACTTGTAAACAGGGTCCCGTTGTCCGTAATGATACGGCTTGGGACCCCGAATCTGCAGACGATCAACTTGAGGAAGGCAACAGCAGCACCCTGGGTTATGCTAACCACAGGGGTGGCCTCAGGCCACTTTGTGAACTTGTCGATGGCGACGAAGAGGAAACGGTACCTGCCGACGGCCCTGGGGAATGGTCCCAGGATATCCACCCCCCATACGGCGAATGGCCAGGATGGTGGAATCATCTGTAGAGCTTGAGCCGGTGTGTGTATCTGCTTTGCATGGAACTGGCATGCTTTGCAGAACTTTACCAGTTCAGCTGTATCCTGGAGGGTGGTTGGCTAGTAGAAGCCATGCCGGAATGCCTTACCGACCAGTGTGCGAGATGAGGAATGACTTCCGCACTCACCTCCATGGATCTCCATGAGCAACTCACGGCCCTCCTCCTGGGTAATGCACCGCATGAGAATGTCATTGGCGCCACGGCGATAGAGATCCCCTTCCACCACCGCGTATCGCTTAGCCAACCGCACTATGCGCTCCGCGGACACATGATCTTCAGGAAGGATATTTTCCTTCAGGTAGTCCCGGATCTCGGAGATCCATGCATCAGGACCACCCTGAGATACTAGATGTGACGCTAAGGGGCTGGCAGGATCCCCTGTAGCACACACAGCCTTCGGTGGGTTCTGTAGATGGTACGCCACCGGGACCGCTAGCTTCGAGGTGCTAGTTTCGCCCCCTTCGCCCAGTTCGGCAGGCTGGGCGGTGGGTCTCAGCAGCCGTGTTTCGAAGACACCCTCGGGCACGGGTGCCCAAGTTGATGCCCTCTGGGAGAGTTCCTTTGCTGCCGAGTTGTCAGCCTGAGGAACATGTTGCAGTTCCAGGGCCGTGAAGTCTTTTCCAGCTTCCTTACATGGAGGAGGTAAGCTGCGAGACTAGGCTCGTTGCAGCTACATTCCCTGCGGACTTGCTTGATGATCAGCTGGGAGTCCCCCTTCACGTGGAGCTAGCGGATCCCCAAGGATAGGGCGGCCGACAAGCCAAAGATCAGTGCTTCGTACTCTGCCATATTGTTGGTGGCCTTGAACTCAAGGTGCACCATATACTTCACTTGATCTCCGTTGGGGTCGATGAGGACCACCCGAGCTCCGCCAATTTGTTGACGGGCGGATCCGTCGAAGAAGAGTGTCCAATGGGGCTCGGTGAAGACCGGACCCCTGGACTTCGCAGGTGTGGGGTCCGAATTGGGATCCGGACCCCCAGGAGCGCTCGGGGGAGGTGTCCATTCCATGATGAAGTCAGCCAGGACCTGGCTCTTGACGGTGTGGTGAGGTTGGAAGTCCAGTTGGAACTCAGCGAGTTCCGCGACCCACTTGGTGATGTTGCCTGTGGCGTTAGAGTTGTGAAGGATGGCCCTTAACAGAAAAGAGGTCACCACCACGACCCTGTGTGCCTGGAAATAGTGGCGCAGCTTCCTGGACGCAACAAGCACAACATAGAGCAGTTTATGCATTTAAAGGTACCTGGCCTTTGCTTCATGGAGGACCTCGCTGACGTAGTAGACCGACCTCTAAACGGTCCGGACCCCTGTAGCTGATTTAGAGCCCTCAGGTTCCTGGTCTTCTTGTGCCGTCCTTTCGACGACCAGCACCATGCTCACCGCTTCTGCAGCTGCCGCGATGTATAAATACAACGGCTCCCCAAGTTCTGTAGCTACCAGTATTGGTAGGGACACCAGGTCCTGCTTCAACTCTTGAAAGGCTTGTTCTGCCTCTTCGGTCCAAGAGAATGGGCCGGACTTCCGCAACAGCTTGAAGAAGGGCAGCGCCCTCTCAACTAGCCTTGAAATGAAGCGGCTAAGGGTGGCTAATGACCCCGTAAGCTTCTGGACGTCCTTGATACGGGCCGGAGGCCTCATCACCTCAATCGCTTTGATCTTCTCCGGGTTTGCTTCAATGCCCCGGTACGAAACCAGGAACCCCAGCAACTTTCCGGCGGACACACCAAAGACGCACTTGTTCGGGTTCAGCTTCGTGCGTGTTGCCTGCAGCTTGTCGAAGACCAGGGTTAAGTCTTCCACTAGGGTCGACCCTCTCTTAGTCTTGACCACGATGTCATCGACGTATACCTCCACCTTGTCCCTAATCAGGTCCCCGAAAGTCTTACTCATCGCCCCCACAAATGTCGGCAAGGCGTTTTTCAGACCGTAAGGCATCACGGCA
The DNA here is from genome assembly GCF_902167145.1 of Zea mays. Lineage (NCBI taxonomy): Eukaryota > Viridiplantae > Streptophyta > Magnoliopsida > Poales > Poaceae > Zea > Zea mays. Next base: position 148,070,071 of record NC_050097.1, read on the forward strand.
TAGCAGTAAAGCCCATCCAATGTTACAAAATCGGTATGCTTCCTATCTTCCCTAGACACCTGTATTTGATGGAAACCAGAGTAAGCATCTAAGAAGGACAAGAGGTCGCACCCGGAGGTAGAATCCACGATTTGATCTATACGTGGAAGTGGATACGGGTCCTTTGGACAAGCTTTATTAAGGCTGGTGTAGTCGATGCACATCCGAAGCTTCTCGTTTGCCTTTGGAACAATGACTGGATTGGCCAGCCACACTGGGTGATGAACCTCTTCGATGAAGTCGGCGTCCAGCAGCTTGCGGACCTCCTTTCGGATGAAGTCTTGCCGCTCAACGGACTATCTTCGAGGCTTCTGACTCACTGGTTTGGCGTCAGGGTGGATCTTTAGATGGTGCTCGATCACCTCCCTGGGGATCCCAGGCATCTGCGACGGCTCCCATGCGAACACGTCGGTATTTGCCTGGAGGAAGGCGACGAGCGCGAGTTCCTATTTTTCCTCCAGATTACCCGCAATGCGAGTGGTCTGGGGGGAATCTGCGCAGAGCCGGATGGCCTTGACGGGGACGTCGTCCGCTCCAGATGGCCGCACCTTTGGCACCTTGGTAGGCGCCTTGGTACCGGAGGTCGAGGGGTTCCTCCCTCCGTCATCCAGGCGAGCAGTTTCCGCCACCAAGGCGTGCAGCTTCTCCACATCCGCAAGCGCAGCGGCGCGGTCGCCCCACACGGTGAGGACCCCGACTGGGGACGGCATCTTGAGGACCAAATACCTGTAATCGGAATGGCCATGAAGCGGTACAGGGCCGTCTTGCCGATGATGGCATTGAACGGGAGGTTAACCTCTGCAACGTCGAACTGGACGTTCTCTGTGCGGAAGTTTTCCTCTATCCCGAATGTAACCAGGAGCGTGATGCTCCTAAGGGGATACACCGGTTGCGCGCCCACTCTGGAGAATGGACGAGAGGGTCCCAGTCGGGACCCTAGGATCTGCAGGTGCCTGAACGCAGTGTGGCTGATGACGTTGAGCCCAGCCCCACCGTCGATCAGAACATGATGCAGCTTGATGTTGGCAATGACAGGGGCGGTGATGAGCGGCAGTATGCCGGCCCCTGCCATGTTCTCGGGGCAGTCAGATGCCCCGAAGGAGATAGTGGTACTCCTCCACCGCTGATGTGGAGCAGCCTTTGGGACCCCTAGGACCGCCGAAAGGACCTCTCGGCGCAGGGACTTGACGTTCCTGCGGGAGGTGAGCTCCCAGCTCCTGCCGTACATCACGTACATCGTCTTGCGGTGGTCGTTGTCATCACCAGGGTCAGAGTCTCCAGTGAAAACGTCCTTGAGGACCCCCTCAGGTCACTGATACCCGATGTCCCGTTCTCCCGCAGCCACATCACCGTCGTCGACCCTCTCCTTGCCAGGCCGGCGACGAGGTGGGGAGCCATCCTTGGAAGTCTGCTCACGCCGCTCGCTGACGCGCTTCGCGAGCTTGATGATCTCGCGGCACTCTGAGGCGCTGTGGCGACTGTTGGGGTGCACAGGGCATGAGCCGCTGTTGCCTCCCTATGGTCGTGGGCGCTTGTTGTGCTCGTTCCAGCCCCCAGTCGCGGCTGCAACGACCGAAGCAGCAGACGGTGGCCTCTCGTGGCCGCGGTTCTTCTTCTTCTTCTTTTTGCCGTCCTAGGTGACGGCACCCGAGCCACCTGTCTGGGCAACTCCGGTTTGTGGTGCCGAGTGCCATGCACGGCCCTCAGTAGCTCTGGCACACTTGTCAGCCAGAGCGAAGAGCGTGGTGAAAGTTTCCACGTCATGTGTGGCCAACTTCTCCAGCATCTTCTCATCACGTACCCCCTGGCGGAAAGCGGTGACGATGGAAGCAACGGAAATATGAGGTATAGTTCCTCGTACCTTAGTGAAGCGGGAGATGAAAGTCCGGAGAGTTTCCCCGGGTTCCTACCTCACTGCATGGAGGTGAGCCTCCACGCCATGCTGCTGATAAGCGCTGGCGAAGTTCGCTGTGAACCGTGCACAGAGCTCTTCCCAGGAGTAGATCAATCCTGGGGTGAGGTTCATGAGCCAGGTCCGGTTCGGCCCACACAAGGCTACATGGAAGTATGTTGCCATTACGGTATTGTCTCCACCTGCTGCCGTAATAGTGGTGACGTATACCTGCAAGAATTTTGATGGGTTTGACGTACCGGCGTACTTTTTCCGGCAGGTGTGGCCAGAACTTGGATGGCCAAGTCACCGTGCGGAGATGATCCGCTAGTGCGGTGCAGCCCACGCCGGCCATCGGGACACCCACCTGAATTCGGTCACCCCTTGGAGTTTGCGGCGCAACCGCGGTGAAGTCTAGGTCGAGGTTGCGACCCTCGATGTTCTGCCGGTGCTCACGCACCCTCTCTAGAGAGACTCGGGCATCCTCGCCCGTATGCCTACGGTTGAGTTCTGTCCGCAGGTCATCAGGCCTCTCCAGAGAGACTGGAGCGTCCTCTCCCGCACGCCTGTGGTTGAGCTCCGCCCGCAGGTCCTCAGTCGGTGCAGCCTTCACCGAGGGTGAGCGCACTGACGCCGACGCCTCATGTTGACGCCGGGATGACCGAGGCCTGGGCCTGGCTGAGCCAGAATGCGCCATGCCGAGCAGACGGTCGACATCCTCACGCCACTGCTTCATGGCCCCTGGCGAGGCCGTGGAGCTAGGAGGGTGGCGTAGCAGCTCCCTGGCTGCAGACAAGGCCCCAGGCGCAGCCCTTGACGCTTTGGATGTCTGCGCAGGAGTGTGCTGCCGCACAGAGCGCACGGCAGCAGCACCAGGCACAGGGCGGCTGGAGGCCCGTGGCATGGAAGACGCAGCCTCTTCCTCCATCGGGAAATCCTCGGGAACGAATTCATGGTGCTCGACGATCTGGACCATGGTGTCGAGCAGGAAAACAAGCAAAAACCTAATGCCAAGGTCCCCTACCTGGCACGCCAAATGTCAGAGAGGAAATTCTCCGGCCGGGTGGCGGAACGCACCCGCCCTAAATCCTAAGATGAGGAGGGGCCTAAGCATTTTGCCTGTCTGCTAGGTGGTCGAAGAACATGAGTGGACACGAGGATTTAGAGTGGTTCAGGCCGCTGGAGCGTAATACCCTACTCCACTGTTTGTGTGTTGTATTGAGTCTGTGAGCTTGTTTGAGGGTCTGAGTGAACTTGAGAGCTTGCCTTGTAACGTTGTGTGCCCTCCCTTTTATAGCTCAAGGGGGGCCCACACAAGGATGCTGAGCCCCGACATATGGGCCCAGGAATATAATGGAAGGAATACATTATAGGAGCAACTTACCCTCAATAAATGCAGAGCCCGCGTAGTCCAGAGGCCTTACGTCAGGCTCCGCCCGTTGGCTTACGTCACGTGCAGCATGCCACGTGGCAGCATCGGGGCTCCGCCTGAGCGGGGAGCAGAAGTGTATGCGGATAGGTTCGGAGCGCACCAGAGCAGGTTTGGACACGTGTCAGCTCCGGACACACACCTGGGCCTTAAGTAAAGCCTTGGGATCCCACTGTGAGCGGTCCGGACCCCATACGGGGGGTTCCGGATCCCATTTTAGGGGTCCAGTCCGTACATGTGGGGGTCCTGGACCAACTAGGAGGTTCGGACTGTATATCCAGGGGTCCGGTGCCCTCCCATGGGGGTCCGGGTTCACTATTGATATCTTGAAGAACATCACTTTCTCTGGACATGTGGCGGTTTCGGACCCGCCCATGTGACGGGGTCAGACGCTGTTGTGGACCCAGAGTAATCACCCGAGGTTGGAGCGAGTCACGGCCTGGTCCCACGCACAGCTCCTTTACCACGCGACTAAAGATAGCCGCGTGGGTACTGCGTCTTCATACTGTAGTAAGGGGTACCCTAGTTTTAGTGTACTGGCAATATGGTTAGTCATGTTTTTGAGGATCTTCGGAAGAGGAAGGCCACGACATAAACGGTACGGATATTATCCGAGCATCCAACCGTTCGAAGAGGCCAATTATCTGGTTGGATAGTTTTTTCGATATCCACAACATATTAAGATTTTAGATCTGAATAGTGTAGTTCAGAATTTGGATATGAAAATAAGATGTCTGATATTCGTCGGATTTCAGATTTCCAGATACCTTCCCGGATAGTTGTGTGCATTTTGATTTTTTTCTGTAAAAATAAATTAATAATATACAAATAGCCTTGGAAATTCATGAAATTTTATATCGGCACAACATATGTCCACTGTCTACATATAATCCTCAAAAAATATTTGGACCATAAAATCCACAAGATACCAACATTTCTTTCATTTCACTTCCATCTGTTGCGTGAGTTACACGTGAAATCACTCTAACTATCCATGTTTCAACATAATCGGTACTTCACTTTATCATTTTCATGTTGGGACTTGATGTTATCTTCTTATAGATTGTTTATTAGTCTTAGTAACTTATTAGCATTTTTGGTTGGCACTAGAATATTTTATGAATTTGATTGTATTTTGATGATTTTCTGCAGAAAAAATAATAGTACACAAATAGCCTCAGAAATTCATGAAAATTTATAAAGGCACAATATATGTCCATATATAATCCTAAAAATGTTTAGACCATAAAATTTACAAGATGTCAGTGTTTCTTCCATTTCACTTCTAGTTGTTGCATGAGTTACATTTGAAATCACTCTAAGTATCCATGTTTCAACATAATCAATACTTCACTTTATCATTTTCATGTGGGGACTTTAGGTTATCTTCTTATATAATGTTTATTAGTCTTAGTAACTTATTTACAATTTTCGATCGACAATAGAATATTTTATGAAATTAATTGTATTTTGATGGTTTTCTACATAAAGAAATTAAAAAATAAATAGCCTAAAAAATTCATAGAATTTTATGGAGGCACAACATATATCCACACATAGTCCTAAAATGTTTGGACCATAAAATCCACAAGATGCCAGCATTTTTTATTTCACTTTCACTTGTTGCGTGAGTTACACGTGAAATCACTCTAAGTGTCCACATTTCAACATAATCAATATTTCACTTCATCATTTTCATATGGTGATGTGAAGTTATCCTTTTAATAATATTTAGTAGGCTTGGTAACTTATTTGCAATTTTTGGTTAACACTAGAATATTGTATGAATTTAATTGTGTTTTGATGATTTTCTGCAAAAAGGAATTAATAATACACAAAAAGCCTTAGAAATTTATGAAAATTTACGGAGGTGCAACATATGAACACGTATAATCCTCAAAAAAACTTGGACCATAAAATCCACAAGATGCTAGTGTTTCATTCATTTCACTTCCACTTGTTGCATAAGTTACACATGAAATCACTCTAAGTATCCATGTTTCAACATAATAAATGCTTCACTTATCATGTTCATGTGGGGACTTGAGGTTATATTCTAATATAATGTTTATTAGTATTGGTAACTTATTTGCAATTTTCGGTCGACACTAGAATATTTTATGAATTTAATTATATTTTGATAATTTTCTGCACAAAGAAATTAATAGTGCACAAATAGTCTCAGAAATTCATGAAAGTTTCTAGAGGTGCAACATATGTCAACATATAATCCTCAAAAATATTTGGACTCAAGGAGTAGCTAAATGATTATGACAACAACCATGGTATGTGTAGAATGATGTCTTACATGATATCCGACAAAAAAATTCGTTCCGACAATGTATGTGTTTGACTAGCTCTGTATTTGACGCGCGACTATCAGTATTTGTATCCAAGAATATTTGTATTTGTATTTGTATTTGTATTTGTATCCGAAGCTATCCATATTTGAATGCAAATTCGAATAAAAATATGAACTAAATATGATTTCAGTGATATCCGTCCATATTCAATTCAATTACACACCGAACAGTGAAAAAAATAGCAACTGATAAAATCAATATAGTTTAGTTCCTTTTAGTCGCCTTTTAAAAGACTAGAGACTTAAGGAGTTTAGTTTCATTGTTTGACAATGAGACTATGATGCAATGACCCTGTAGTAAGCAAACAGACCCTTAGGGTACCAAAAGATGAAGCATAATTCGTGGCGCGCAATTTCAACTCCAATCTAACATACTAGTCCATCAATCGAGATTAACATATCAATTAGGCCACGTTTGTTTCCTTTCATTTTGAGAATTGAAATCTAACTAATGGAGTAGGCTATTTTTTTAAGAATGTGGCATTACACAACTTTCCAATGTTTATATATAAGCACATTTCAAATTCATGGGATGAGAGATAGAAACTATAGATTTACATTGTAACACCCCTGGTGTTACGATTACTAAAACTCTGACATGTCATCATCAGCATTTGCATTAACTTGCTTGATACACCTAGAATGCATTCACTAGGTCAACAATTTGCAAAATTGTGATGTTTTGTATTGAGTGTAGGGCTTAGTATTAGGGCTTTGCTTGAGCTAAGTAGGTGAGAATCATCTCTTAGGCGAGTGACAAGTTGACTTGGAGTCTTAAGTATTAAAGGTAAACTTAGAAGCTAGAGTAACTTTACTTTTGAAGTGTAAATCAAGTGGAAGGATAGCTTGAGGAGAGGGATCAACTTTAAAACCATAAATTGAGCCCAAGAGTGAAATGGTGCATAAACAAAGAAACTCAAAAAACAAGGGCCTTTTTGGCCATGATTTCTGAGTACCAAAGTTGAATCTTAGATTAAAGAGTAACTTTGCTTTTAGTGGTGGATCAAAGTTGAGAGGCGGTTTGGAGAAATAGTAGTCACATTTGAAACTCTAAACTAGTCCCAAAAGTGGAATTTAAAATCCATTGAGAATTTGTCAAAAGTCCATATACTAAAGTTGTAGAGCTTGGAAAATTGAACAACTTTCTTATTTGGAGATTTCCATGTTGCGTGGAAAAAATTAGAGTAATTGCATAAGTTCAGATTGGGGTTAACTTTGGAATTCTAAAAATTATTACGATGAGCTGACTTTGGAACTCTATATCTTGTAATCCATGAGCTTTTGGTAAAAGATCACTATAGTAAACTTATAGAGTATCTATAGGAACAATGTTTATGAAATGTGGTAGCCGTAAAACCATATAAAACTAGGTGTAAAACTGGTCCAAAGTGGGGATGTAAAAATCTGAATTTCAGACTGCAGTATCTGAAACTGAAGATTTTATATTCTGAAGCAACTTTGGAAGCATATTGGTGGCTAATCCATACAGCTCTGGGTTAAAGTTTATGTACCAAAGTGTAAGACCACATGTTTGAGTATAATTTTAGTTAAGGTTCATATCCCTAAAACTATTTGGAATTGGTAGAAATAGTGGTCCCAATAGTGTAGTGTTTAATTCTGGATTTTCAGACTTAGTGAAAAACCAAAGTCTGAATTTGTGTGTTTAATGCCAAATTTGGGCTTTGGTGGTTTGGAATCCATGGGGTTCTAGCTAAATATCATTGTACCAAACTTGTGGAGCAACATGTGGATCGCCAATTTGATTAAGCCACTTGGCCTTACAAGTATTTGGAACTAGAAGAAAAAGGTGACCAAAGAGGGGCTGTCAGACTTCTGGATTTTCAGATTTTGAATAGTTGCCCAAGTCTGAAATCAGTGTTTTTAGTGCCATTTTGGGGTTGTGTGTTGCCTGTTCTAGGCAGTTTTGGACCATGGTTGCTATAAAAGAGTTCAAGAGAATATGTCAGTGAACAAATTCCATTGTGTGAGTTAGGCTTGATCGGACCCAGAACATGGAGTATAAGTTACTCAAAAGTGGGCTGTCAGTTTACATGGGCTGAACTTTTGTTCAGTTAACAGACAACTGAATTTCAGCGATTGGTGCCCTGTTAAGAGCACTTGTGTGGCCATTCCATTAGGTTTTAAACTATGAATTATATAGAAAATTTGGAGATCATAAGTTAGTGAGCAAGTTTTCTTAAGGAGATTTGGCTTAGTGGTGCACCAAATTTGGAGAGAACTAGGTCTAAATTTGTGCTGTCAGTTAACTGAAACTGCGTTTTCAGTATTTTTCACCTCACTTTGGAGCACTATAATCCTTGATCTATGCATTTTCGGTTTTGGAATGCTGCAACAAATATGCAGGGATATACTTGGTGAATAAATTTGGCTAGGAGAAGTCGACCTAGTGTTGCTTAAAGTTGGCAGAAAATTTGTGTTCCAAGTTGGGCTGGCAGGCAATTGGATGATGAATGTATTTCAGCTAGCTAAATCTGGAATTGGCTTGGGACTGAAGATGAGATATCCTCTCTCTGTTGTACCACATGTGTGTTCAGTTGGAGATAAGAATGGAGTACGTGATTGAGGGTCTAGAGGCCTCAGCTCCCGCTGTAAATATCCAAGCTTTATCTGCTAGCTCATTGCTAGAGTGAACCAGACAAGGTGGATATTTGTGTTGAGTTTGTGGGTTGACCTAGTGTTTGTGCTTATTGGCCATGTGTGCTTGCCCATGAGGTGCTGGCACCCTTGGGACCCTTCTTCATCAAGCTATGGCTGAGCTCGATGCCTCTGTCCTCTTATCCTGTGTACTGCAGATCTTGGTCCAGTGCAGCCTTCCCTTGCCCTCGAGTTCTAGCCAGTGTTCCTCACGAGATAGAGGTAGTTCTTGTGTTCAAACCAGTGTTCGCTCCTCTTCTCAGTTACCAGGTTGCTCTGCCTTTGTGCTGCGTACGCCAGCCCCGGCCCTCTTCCTTATGTCCCTCTGCTCGCCCTCATCTCAGGCCAGTCGAGCCCCTCTCCTGTCTCCTCCCTTGTTCTTGGTGCCTGACGCTCTCTTTCATGGAGTCCTGGACGCCAGCCCTCCTTTTTATTTTTGGTGGCCGAACTCCTCCCCACAACAGCAACGCCTTCATCCATGGTGCCCAGCTGCTCCTTGGAGTCTACGGTGGTGATCTCTAAGTCCCTTTGTTGTTTTAGTAGTTCTTGTTCATTTAGGTTCTTGTTAATACCCTGCTGATGTGATGTTCTATGTGTGCAATATGTTGTAAAATCCTTGGAGAATTAGGTGGAGAAGAAGGTTAAGTTCAACACTCCTTAGGTGTTCGATGGAATGGTCGTAAGAAGTTTTGTGTTGTGTGTAGCCTCGAATCTGCGCAGCCCCGGCCTTGTTGTCGACCTCAGTGAGCACCTGCTGCCCTTGTTGTTTTTGCGCTCCATGTGTTTGATAAAATGAAAGTCATGTGAATTGATTGTGTGCTTGATTATGAAGTATGCTAGTCTATATATGTGATTAAGTAGATGGTTTTAGCCATAATCAATGATACGGTGTTAAAGTTTTATAAGTATCAAGAACATGATAATTGGAGAAGTTAAATAGGAACTGAATTAGGTTTCTTGCTGTTGGGCTGCAAGTATAGTTTTAGTTATGCAGCTAGTTCAATGAAGTAAACCATGTTTTCTGTAGAAATGTTATATAAGAAAGTTGTAGCTCACTTCTTTATCTTGCTTGTGTAAAAATTTCATGACCATAGATTTAGTAGTTTAGGAGTTATGATTTTTCCAAATCCAGTACCTGAATATGTCCAGATTCTGTACTGATTTCGAAAATTACCATGTTTGACTAAATTAAACTGAGAATCATCCCTTATTAATTATAGAAGCATCGTAGTACTGTTTCTAATCTTTCCAAAAAGTCTTAGATCACCCTTTTTGGTGGTAAAGAGACCAAGTTATAGCTGTTTGAACTATAGAGTCTGAATCTGTCTAAATCTGGACAGAGAAGTCTATTTGTATTAACTGACTTTGATATTCATTGAATTAACCTGAGATGTTTATAAATAAATTGTAGACAATTCTACTAGCTTTCTAAAAAGTCTAGGATCACCTGAATTGGATGCTTGAGACTTCATTATGGATTTTTGAAGTGAGTAGTCAAATTCTGTCCAAATCTGGACAGAATTTATGTTTAGTTCTGTTTGACCTTTCTAAAGGTCGAATCTTGTTGTGATGGTAATACAAAAGTTATAGAGGACTGTTGGGGACTTGTTCTCAAATGCTAAGAGTTAAGAACAAGGCAACATAAAAAGTGTTAAATTTTAGAGTCCTTCGTCCTTCGAGACATTATTTCCCTTCGGATATAATGAATTTCGGACAAAGGTTGTGAAGGAAAAACCTTCGTAAGCACAATAAATGATGAGGAAGAATTCATATGCAAGATACGAAAAATAACATAAACACTTAAACATTATTATCAACTTATTTTTATTTGCATTACCATATCAACAATAACAAATTATAAATGTACCTTCGATTTGAAGGAAAGCAAGGGTACATGCGTGATGCAAAAAGCGAAGGCCAAGTCAGCGTGAACAGTACGGGAGTATTGTTCATCTATTTATAGACAAGGGACGCAGCCCATGTAAAATTACATTCATGCCCTTTACATTTGTTAATAACTCTATAGTAATTCTTCGAGGTCTAATTTGCCTTTTCATCTTTAAGTCGGTTCCCCTTTTCTGCTGCCATGCCGAAGCTTTCCTGCGCACAGCTTCGTGATTTCCTTGTCCTTCGTCATAATCACCTTTCGTCTCGCTCAGGCTTCGTCTTGACCATGCTCTGTATGCTCATGATCCGAATCCGAAGATACATGTTCACATATTTCACTTGGAAAACATTGTCAAATTATGTTTTTGAGGACCTTCGGAAACCGAAGGCCCCCAACAAGGACTTTATAAGCTTTCCAAAAAGTCTTAGTTTACTATTTTTGGATGAATATAGTGTGAGTTATGAATAAAACAACTGACTGATGTACTGCTGCCCAAAATCAGCAAGCATTAAGTTGATTCCTTGAAGTTACTCTTGTTTGGCTAGGTTGGATTAGTCAATTTTTGATCCTTGATTGATGATAACTTGTTGCATATGAAGTGTTTATTGAAATGCCTTGTTATATTGGAGTAATTCATTTCCTTCTTACTGTTTGATCTAGGCTTTAGTAATTGGGAATGAAGTAAATACTTTGGTGAGTGCATTTGAATTAGTGACATTGATGCCTTGTCTTAGGAAGTATTGTCTTCTATGTAATCACTGGCGTTAATAAGTCATGAATGGTTGTTGATTTCCATTTCGAGTATCTGGGATCAAGTAGCACTGATAAGTCTAATCCAAGAAAAGTATGAAATCTATGTGATACTAGATGTGCATGAGGAGTTTAGGTTGAAATGTCAATTATGTGTAGAGTGGTAAGTTAGTAATTTGAATATTTTGCAGGTAAGTGGTATCGAGGTTAATGTGATGATTTAGTTGTTTGAGTGAATATGTATGTGATGGATGCTTTACCTACTAGCTCACAATTGTGATGTCTTAGCTAGTGTATGATTCAAGTCATTTGGACATGGTGGTTTAGAAAGTTAATAGATTGCTTCTATCCATATTTTGTTCTAGATGTCTGTTAGTGAGGAACCTAAGGTTATTAGTTTTTCGATGAATGCTTAATCCTAGGAGAATATAGAACCCAAGTAAAACATGTTGCTAGATGTTTGGTTTAGGTCCATTTGACTTGAAGGTCATGTTGGTGTAAAGTCAAAAGCATCTAAGTAAAGTTGAAATGTCTTGCTTTAAGTGCTTAATCTACTTTGAGTAGCATTATATGGCTCGTGCTATTTATACTCGTGCTCATTCATGTGCATCTTTCATATCACATAGGTACGTTCATTGATCACGTAATGCGGAGGACAACAACTGGAATGATCTCAAGGTGGGACTGATGAATGAACCCAAAGCTGAATGATCTGATCGTGCTGGAATAGGAGGTGCTCGCCAAGCGAGTATCATCTAACAACACTGACTTAGTGTTTATCCCAGGCAAGTCCTAGTGCATTTGCCCCTTCCTTGTGTTTTAAATGTTTTATCACCTGATATGATGCATTAGGTGATAGGAGTTGTGTGATAAACAATTGACGCATTACCATTCCTTGGAAATTCCTAAATCCCTGTTTTATAAAAAGAATTATTACTGCTTAGTCCTGCTTAGAAACTCAAAAATCATTTGTTTTTCAAAATAATGAGAGGTGTAACATTGGTTATGGGCTTTTGATTCAAAAGTGAAAGCAAACTTATGATGATGAGTCCATCAGGGCTCCAGATGGATTCATCATCCGAAAAAAGTACCCCTACCAGGTACAAAAAATGGGAAAATGGTTTGAATAAATGGAGACCAGAAGCTGAGCAGACAAGGTCGTCCGTCTGTGTCGATTAAGGATTGTACCGTTGACTAGCCTGTTGTGGTTGAGACTTTACAACTAGCCGCATACCCTGGTATGGGACAGGGTAAGCTTGAACTCGACTATTCCATACGTGAAGAGACAATCGCGCACTGGGAGTGGAGAGATGGCGGGAGTAGCATGTACCCTCCTGGCATAGTAGCACGCCTAGTAGGGTAATGTGCTCTCGGGTGGCGCAGACATGTTCATGTAGTGGAGGACTCCGTAGGAACGGTTGACATATGCAAGGGTTAAGTGCTACATATGTCGTGTGGTTAGAGATCCCTAGCTGGGTATAATCGGTTCGAATCGTCGCTGCTCCTCGGTTATGGAGACTCACCCCGGTGACCATCATCGTAGTTAGCAAGTGAAATATGAGTATGAATAAAATACAGCTAGTATAGGCCAAGTGCTTGAACTAGATTAGGCAAATCTAGATTCAGGTAAATATCTAACTTGTGAAATAAAACTTGGTTTAGGGATCAACAAGTAGTAAGCTTTTCTACCAAAAAGGGTCTTCGATAATTGATAAGCTTTACCTTGAGTCCCAAATCCAGCATACCCTTGAGAGTCTTTTTTTAGTCGGGTAAGTCTTGCTGAGTAATTGCATACTCAGGGTTTTATTCCCATTGTTGCTGCATGTTACGAGTCACTCTGATTGTGATTGATGTTAAGTGTCGGTGGGCTCAGCCTTCTTCTATAAGTATATCCTGTCTTTAGCCTCTTTATTGAGGATTGTCACTTAAGCTAGCATGTATTTTAAAACTTATAAATGTTTTATACATTTTAAAGTGTAGTTCTTTTGAATCACTTTCTTTTGTAATCACTCCGGTAATTGTATAATGTAAACTTATTGTAATATGTAATCATTTTGCAATAAAGAATTTATTTTCGCTGCAAATGTTTGTATGTGAGTTGTGTTTACTTAATCTTGCGATCTTGGCGGTAAGTGTTTATCCGGGGTCCTTGGGACGCTCGAACAGATCCTGTTAAGTTATTTGGTGTACATGCATAGTCGTCTGAGAACTTTGAGACAAGGACAGATGCATGTGGGCCCAATAACTTAGGAGGTTCTGTGACATACATGCTACTTTTCTAATGTACAACTTATGGTACACTCTTCTACTTGCTTCTCTATAGCATAAGTGTAGTGTGTAACTATCTCTCATACGATTTAAGATAACATACAAATATATTAACTTAATTAGTTTGTGTCTAAATTATGATTATTAGAATGGAATTCAATTTTAATGAAACAAACGGGGCCTTATTGACCCATACATATTTACCTTGACTATGTCGTTGAGGGATGTAGTGTGTTACTCGTGGACTGACCATCGATGAAAATATTTATGGATTATCTTTCATACTCCGATAGGCTATATGTCGAAATAGTATATGAGTTATGCACCGTCTCAAAATAGTATTTGTTTTAGAGTATTAATGGATTCATACAATATTTGATTAATGTGTATTATATATATGTGTCTAGATTCATTAATATTCACCTGAATATGGACAAAAGAAGAAGCAACTAAAACGAATAATAAAATGGGACAGAGAGAGTAGTATATAAATTGGTTGGACTTCACATACTATATGAGAAATGGTGACAGACTATGGTGCTTGACCAAAAACAATTCGCTCTAGATTAGAGAGAAGTGCCATAAACTTTTTGATGGTACTCATCGGACTCTCTAACAAGGCTGGTGTCAACTCGAGCGACAGGTCGCTCATGTTATACGTCTGGAGGCACGAGGGAGGGCCCCGGGCGATACCGCTTGCGTCCGATGAGAGCGGGCGATATCATCTCGCTCTCGCTCACGTTGGAGCACGTGTCTAGACAAGAGGTGGGTGACACGGTGGCGTGGGTGGTGTGTGGACGAGAGCGTGGAGCGAGAGCGAGATGGTGTGTTCTGATTGGTCCACCTGGCCACGTCAGCACCACGTGTATTAGTTGTTGCAATTAGCCATTTTTGACCGTTTAGAGTCAAAAAATCAAAAAAATACAAAAAATACAATTTTCATTCTCAATCCATCTATAAATATCCCTACCCAAGTGGAGCTCAATCCACACACCATTTCATCTCATTTCTCTCCTGCATACTCCTCTCTTAACATAATGTCGGGTTGGTCCCAAAATTTCAATACCTTCACGGATCTCTTGCATTAGTGAAGGTCAAGCTTTTGAAGTAATAAAACATCCTAAAGAGTCGATGAACCAGGTATATGTAACATCCTAAATTATTATGTTGTGTGATTTCTAAGCGTTGAAACACATCTATGTGAATTACTTAATTCTGAAATAGAAAAGTTGATGTGGCTGTGGACTGACGCTATAGCATGTTGTAAGATGTGCACTAGAGCAGTAGGGACGAGAGTGGAGTAGAGAGTTGATGTGGCAGGGGTGAGAGGGGGATGATCCACTGCCACTAGCCCCAATAATGTGTATGTGAAAGTCGCCTAGAGTGGAGTGAATAGGCAAAACCTAATATTTAACACTTAAAATGAAAAACTTTGATTGAGAAGTAATATAGAGTAAGGGAGAGTAGTTGCTCTTGCATGTGTTGCTCTTATGAATGCTGAATTTACTTTTGGAGCAACATAAAATGATTTAAATGAATATCAAGCAATAGAACTTAAGAGAGAGGGAAACAAATCTTAAACAAAACAAACACAAGAACACATCGATTTGTTTACCAGAGTTCGGTTCCAAATGAAAGATATGTCTCTATTGAGGTGTCCTTAAGGATCGAGTCTTTTTCAACCCTCTCAAGTGATTCCATAGATCGAGCTTGAGTCCTCTCGATTTAGTCAATCAAGAGATTGAAGTCTCTACGAGGTACTTCAAACATTGTAACCTCCCACTAGCTTTACAATGAATAGAAGTCAAAACTCCAATCACAAGGGCACAAGATCACAACACTAGAATGGCACTTGGGAGGCTTTTGGTCACTTGGAGTGTTGCTATTGAATGTTGGAATGAATTCTCTAGCTCATGTGTATTGAATGGACTGGTTGTGGTGTATTTATAGCCTCCAACCACCCACATGGACATTAGAAGTTTTCTGCACAATATGTGTGGTCACGGACGATCCACACTTGGAGTCTGGATGGTCCGCTCCAATAAGGTCAACGACTAGATTGCAACGGTCATCGTCAATGGCTATATTTGCATTTAATGCCCTTTTAGAATTTAGAAAAGTGATACATGGGTAGTTCAGTTATAAGTCCCAGACAATTCAAGGTGCACAGTGTCGATCATACTAGAATGGTGTGCAATTTGATTATCTGCGGTTGGAGGATCCACCTTTCGACTACGAATGGTTCGTGGAAGGCTTCAGACAGTCCATACTTGAACTCAAACTATCCTCTAGTTGATATGTTGATTCACACAGTTCCTATTTGTAGCTCATGTATATAATGTGGACGAGCCACCTATAATTTCCACACGATCTGCAATAGCCACAAAAAAACAATCTAGGAACTCATCACCTTCGGGTAGAAGTATTGCTGACCTATGTACGGTTTGCCCCTAGAATCGGATGGTATGAGACCCGAGCTAGACTGTCCGAGGCCTGGAGTCAGACGGTTTGAGCCCTAACCGTGTCTGAAACTTGACTTTCTGCTCTCTGAAAGTTCTCTGTGTATACCAAAACAAGAAATCCATGTTGTGTCTCTAATGCACCTCCTTTGAGATATGTCGAGGTAATTTTAAAGAAGGAGGTGCTTGAGCAAAAGGAGCCCTCAATTGGTGACAACAGGTGCTCTCACTCCACACTACCTAAAAGAGTGGATCTCATGGTATTCAGGTAAAAGGCAAATGTATGGAGTAGGGAACTATGTAATTTATTGAAAATCTTGAAATTCCATTGATTGTGATCATAATTGTTTTCTTGCCTTTCAATTGGTAGTATCTTGGCTTAGGTGCTTTATGCTTTAATATGTTGTTTCCTTTCATTTGGTGTACCTAAGATAATTTCTTCTTAATCATGGTATTCTTAGATATTGTGATTCATATGTATGATCTTGCCTTTTTCAATTGGTATATGTGTTGCAATGATCATCATGTGTGTAGCATGCCTAGGTTGCTTTTAAAGTGTTATATATCTTGGGGCATGCATTGTTTCCACTAGGCATAAGTTGTATTATGTCATTTTTTTCAATTGGTACCTTTTTGTGATGCAATTGCTATATTATGCCTAGACCAAGGTATGTTGTGATCCCCTCTAGTTCTGAGGATGCTAGAATGTGCAGGGTGCAAGTCATTCAAAGACTTCATGCACAACTTTAGAGGGAGTACGCATAACTTGTGTCTTTTTAGACTAACTGTTTCTTGAGTGATCCTATATAGTCTCAAGGTGGAAAATGGAAGATGAGCAAGAAATGGAGCAATCAGGACTTGGGTACCTCTGCAAGTCGAGTAATTGTTATGTGTATTTAAAGATTGCTCGTGCTCTATAATAGTTGGTGATCCTAGATGCTTGTCTTTAAATATCATGGAGCTATGTTAGTGATGATCTTTCAATTGGTAGCCTTGGTAGTGTGCACCAATTGGTATCTTTTGGTGCTCACTAGAATAGAAGTTTCCTCTTGTGCCACAATGCTATAACTTGTACTAAGTTGTTTGTCTTAGTAACAAGAAATGGTCAAGATAAAGGATCAGGCACAAGTGTGAAGGAGCTCCCTGGAGATAAAGCTTTCAAGGTGGAAATCTTAAATTGATGACAAAGGGAACTCTACCAACCTAGATGGAAAGGACATCATCACATGGTAAAGGTACAAAAGGAGGTATTGACTTTCTTATATTAAGTATTTGTACCTTGATTTCCCTCCGATACTGGTATTGCATATGTTTAATATGTAAGGGGGGTAATGTTAGTGTGTTGCATTTTCCCTGCTTCATACCCTGATGTCCCTTGATATCATCCTATGTTCTTGTCTGAATACGGTTTTGGTGCTTGATGTCAAAGGGGGAGAATTTGTGCATTAAAGGCTACTTCGACCTAAGAGGAAAGCTTATCTTTAGGGTGAAGATTTTTGTGTGCTAAAGGGTTCAAAGCTCAACCTTGTAATGAGGGGTTTCCTTGAGTTCCTTTTGATCTTAAGGCGGAGAATGCTTTAGTTTTGTTAATAATGCTTATCACAAGCTTCTTGTTGTATTATATGGTGATAATGCATAATTAGTGCTTATGTTGCTAATTAACGCTTTAGTATTGATATCATCTTGTGTTTGTTGTGTAGATCGATCAATTGGTATCTATCGTGCTTGATGTTTGTCTTGCGATAGATATTCATGTTTACTTGTATTTATGGTGCTTTAATTTGGTATCTTGATGGTGAATAGTGGTAGGCTCATATCCCTATGGTATATCTGTTTAATTGGTGTTTAACTTTGATTTTGTGCATTTGTGTGCCATGCGCATCACAGTTTGATTCTTGACACTTTACACCCCATGGATGCTAAGTTGTAATAATGCCTCACACTTAGCCTAAGTATGTGCTATTTGGCATATGAGGGCAAAGTTAAGATTTTCATGTAAGCACATATTTAGGGGGAGCATTCTACAACTTAGAATTCAAAATTGTGCTTTAAATCTTAATCTTGTGCAAGCTTTAATTGTGTTGCCACCAATCACCAAAAGGGGGAGATTGAAAGCTCTCTTATGGGTTTTGGTGGTTTGGATGACAACCTAATTAAAGGGCTAACATGTGTGCTAAGTGTTGAATAGGTGCTTAATGTAAAGCTTACAGGGTTCAACACAAGTGAACAAGTGTGATGGTCCAAAGACTAGAATGTCTATGGATAATGGACATCACAAGTAATATGGACATTGCTTAAGTGAGACTCGGTGTGCGTAACTCGAAGACAACTAATCAAGCCAAGGATGGAGTCAAGAGGAGCTTCGAGGTATCGAGGACACGGGAGAAGGTCAAAGAGGCCGAGGAACCAAAAGCCAGGGGTGAAGAAGAAGACTTGCAAAGTCCAGGTTGATCGAGTTGAGAAGAGATATGGTGCATCGAGGATCACAACATAAGAACGTGACTTATAACCAATGAGGTAATACTATGGTTATGTGGTGTAAGTCACAAGGTTCAAGATGAAGTTCGAGAAGTGAACAAGGTCACTAGAAGGAAGAGTAGTGTCAAAGCCAGAACCTAGAAGCAGCCCAAAAGAGCTAAGTTCACTTTGACCTTTAGTTTGGGTTGTTCCTATGTTTGGATATGTTCTATGTGACCTTTGCAGGGTGTTGGAGCTCATATATGTCAATCTAGATCAAGTCAAGTTGACTCGATGGTTTAGAGTCCAACATCGACCTCAAACAGGATAAATGGGTAAAACAATGAAAAGATTAAGTATGTAAGGTTTGAGTGTTCACCTATGTTGCGTACACCTTGTATTATAGGTTTGGTGCTTTGGTTTGCTCTCTAACTCTTTCTGTAGAGAAAGTGCCATTCTGAGCTCTGTTTGAGGAGAAACAGAAAAGTTGTGAGAAGAAGGGAAAAGAGGTAAGTTTCTAGGACAAAGTCAATTGGATTATACTCTAAATATGTTTGTCTAAGTCTTAGGAAAATCCTCTCAAAAGTTGAAGTCAAATAGAGAAAGAATGGAGGAAAAAGCACTTAGTGTGCTGTTGGCTGGTGCACAGGATAGTGAATAGTAACATGTCTGGTGCACATGACAGTGAATAGTAACTTGTCTGATGCACAAGATAGTGAATAGTAACATGTCCGGTGCATATGACAATGAATAGTAACTTGTTCGGTGCACCAACGACTAGTCCTTTCAGAGAAGGAAACTATCAATCAGATCTATTACTGTGAGTTGTCCGGTGACGCACCGGACAATCCGGTGCACCCACAGATAGGGAAGGCTGGGAGCTTCCAAATGAAGCTCCAACGGCTCCTAGGCCCCTTGGGACTATAAAAGGGACCCCTAGGCGTCTCCAACAAGTGTACAAGAGCAGCCAACAAGTCCATAAATCATTTAGATCAATTTATTCTCTCCCTCACTTGTGTATCTCTCTACTTTGTGTAGAGGCGAAGTTATAAGCCTTTAGAGAGAGGGGAAGTGCTGCTGGGAGCTAGAGCAAAATCTTGAGCACATTGTTACTCTGCCGGAGTGCTATCGAGAAGATTGTAAGCAGCCACAACATCGTTGTAACTGATATCAACATAGTGGAAGGCTCTATCTATCGCACTAACAGATCTGAGTAAATGGAGGAAGGATTTGAAATAGGCTCCAAGCCAAGGTGTGGCTAACTCCAATGAGGACTAGGCAAGCATTTCATGCTTGGCCGAATCTCAGGATAAATCCATGTGTCTGTGTACTCTGCTATGTGTTGTGTGTTGTTTCTGTGTCTTATTTGCTTTTTATACTTGCACTTCAATACTTATCTGTGGTACAAACTGTCTTTGAAGTGCATGGTATTTTAAGATAGGAACTTCAATTCCGTAGTGACCTACTCGAAGGGTCTTTCATTCCACTGTGATCCAGTCTTCAAGTAGAGTAAGAATTTCTAGTTTTTAAGTGTTAGTTTTATTCGCATATTCACCCCCTCTAGGTGACATCTAGATCATGTTCCCGAACAAATGGAACTTTCACTCTCCATGAGTTATCCTGTCAAGTTCGGATCCTTCTCTACCTTTTCTTCCCTTATGAACATGTAATACTTTACGTGGAAAACTAGTTAGTTCCCAAGGTTATGATGTTCATCAACTACTACAACAATTATAGAAATGGCTTTAAGGCCCATTTCCTTTTCAATCTTCCCCTTTTTGGTGATTGATGCCAACACAATCAAAACAAATATGAAGCTTGAATATTGTAAGTAGTTTGCTAAATCTCAAGTGTTCATAAGACAATGATTGAATTTGATCAACACTTGATAGAGAATGAGTTGGCAATAATATTAAAATTGTGGACCACATATGCAACCACTTTGCTTTTGGTTTTGCAAAAACAACAAGGTTTTGAAAATTTTCTCCCCGTTAGTCAAAATCTTTTTGTTTCGACCATTCAAAACTTGTTTTCAATATTCTCTCCTTTTGGCAAGCAATTTCTGATTTTCAAAATCCTTCCTATTTTCAAATGCCTTTGCCTTGGCCAAAAAAATTTTCTCCCCTATTAGCATAAAGGAGTTCTCCTCTTAGCTTTTAAGTGGATTTTTACAAGTTTTGGAAATATCGATTGAAAAGGTTTTAAGATTCAAAGTGGTGCAGTACAATTGTTTTGGCTGAATAAATTCTCCCCCTTTGGCGTTACCACAAAAAACGAAGAACTTCAAGTGGCCTTTGTCTTTACTAAGAGCACCTAGAGGGGGGTGAATAGGTGATCCTGTAAAAACTTAAAACTTAAAGCCACAAAACTTGATTAAGAGTTAGCACAATGAAATCAAGTGGCTAAAGGAGAGCTCTTGTGAAACACAATAAACACAGTGAGAACAAGCACAAGAGACACGAGGATTTATCCCGTGGTTCGGCCAAGTATAACACTTGCCTATTCCACGTTGTGGCATCCCAATGGACGAGAGTTGCACTCAACTCCTCTCAAGTGATCCAATGATCAACTTGAATACCACGGTGTTCTTCTTTCTTTCACTATATCCCGTTTGCGAGGAATCTCCACAACTTGGAGCCTCTCGCCCTTACAAATGATGATCACAAAGAAGCATGGATGTAAGGGAGGGAAAAGCAACACACACAAGTCTCAAGCAACAGCTCAAACACGCACACTAGTCACAACTTGAGCTCTAAGTTCACACACAGAGTTCTCAACTCAAAAGGAGCTCAAATTGCTATCACAAAGAACCAAACGCGCTAGAATGAAGACTTAGTGCTTAGAGATGATCAAAGAATGCTTGGTGTACTCCTCCATGCGCCTAGGGGTCCCTTTTATAGCCCCAAGGCAGCTAGGAGCCATTGGAGAGCAATCCAGGAAGGCAATTCTTGCCTTCTGTCGGGTGGCGCACCGGACAGTCCGGTGCTGATTGCTTTCCTATTCTCGCGCAGCCGACCGTTGAAGATTTGGAGCCGTTGGCGCACCGAACACTGTCCGGTGCACACCGGACAGTCCGGTGTCCCCATCAGACCGTTGGCCCGGCCACGTGTCACACGCGGATTGCGCGACCGACCGTTGGCTCACAGGACAGTCTGGTGCACCACCGGACAGTCCAATGAATTATAGCCGTACGCCGTTGATCGCTTCCCTAGAGCGACGACTTCGCCGTGGATGGCTCACCGAACAGTCCGGTGCACCACCGGACAGTCCGGTGATTTATAGCCGTACACCACCGTCGAGTCCCGAGAGCAGACTGTTCACCGAGACTGGTGCTGGCGCACCGGACACTGTCCGGTGCACCGCCGGATAGTCCGGTGCACCCAGACCGAAGTTGTCTTTGTCCAAACTATTTTCTCCTGTTTCTAGAACTTAGACACAATACATTAGCCTTCAAAACAATGTACTAAGTCTAGAAACATACCTTGCACCTTGATTTGCACTTCTTTAGTCTTTGGCACAATTTATCACTTAAACCATTTGTGTTGGCCATTTAATCACCAAAATACTTAGAAATGGCCCAAGGGCACATTTCCCTTTCAATCTCCCCCTTTTTGGTGATTTATGCCAACACAACAAAAAGCATTACATAGAAGTGCAACATCAATGCAAATGAGAACGCGAAATGTTTTTGATTCAAATTTGGCATATTTGGATCATCCTTTGCCACCACTTGGTTTGTTTTTGCAAATCAAACTCAATTTTCTATCTCTAAGTCAAACACACTTGTTGAGACATAAAGAGAGGTATTCCAAGAGAAATTGATCAAATATTTAAAAACTCCCCCTTTTTCCCATAATCAAACATTCTCCCTACAAGAGACCAATTTTTGACAATAAGAAACAATAAGAGTATTTTGACAAAACAAAAGCTCTAACTTAACTTTTTCAAAATTCTCAAGTGGTTAGCTGATCCATTTGCTTTAGCCTTAATTTCTCCCCCTTTGGCATGAAGCACCAAAACGGGATCATTTTTGGCCCTTAAACCCCATTGCCTCACCAAAGTCTTCAATTAAGAGTAAAAAAGGCAATAAGAGCATAGAGATGAACTTGGAATTAGTTACTCTCTTATCAGAGTGCAGTGGAAGTCTTTCTTGGTCCAAGTCCACCTTTCCCTTTCAATACACCTTTGAGACTAATTTAAGAACACTCAAGCACATGGTTAGTCTCAAAGAGTCAAGTTGTAGCACATCTCCCCCTAAATATGTGCATAATTCACACATGGACTTTTGAGGTCCGGGGATTGCTTGTATAACTTGAGCACCATAATCAACAAAATCTCATAAATGCATAAAGTAACTTGATCAAAGGCATAAGACACATGTATGCTATAAATCAATCCAAGTTCCATGAATCTAAGACATTTAGCTCACTACGCAGCCTGCAAAAGGTCTTCTCATCTAGAGGCTTGGTAAAGATATCGGCTAGCTGGTTCTTGGTGCTAACATAAAACACTTCGATATCTCCCTTTTGCTAGTGGTCTCTCAAAAAGTGATGCCGGATGTCTATGTGCTTTGTGCGGCTGTGTTCAACAGGATTGTCCGCCATGCGGATAGCACTCTCATTATCACATAGGAGTGGGACTTTGCTCAGATTGTAGCCAAAGTCCCGGAGGGTTTGCCTCATCCAAAGTAGTTGCGCGCAACACTGTCCTGCGACAACATACTCGGCCCCAGCGGTGGATTGGGCAACGGAAGTTTGTTTCTTAGAACTCCAAGACACCAGGGACCTTCCTAAGAATTGGCACGTCCCTGATGTAGTCTTCCTATCAACCTTGCATCCAGCATAATCGGAGTCTGAGTATCCAATCAAGTCAAAGGTTGACCCCTTTGGATACCAGATCCCGAAGCAAGGCGTAGCAACTAAATATCTAAGAAATCGCTTAACGGCCACAAGGTGACACTCTCTTGGATCGGATTGAAATCTAGCACACATGCATACACTTAGCATAATATCTAGTCTACTAGCACATAAATAAAGTAAAGACCCTATCATAGACCGGTATGCCTTTTGATCAACGGACTTACCTCCTTTGTTGAGGTCGACATGTCCGTCGGTTCCCATTGGAGTCTTTGTGGGCTTGGTGTAACACCCCAGGTGTTACTCAGGGTGTCCACCCAGGGCTATACCATTTTGAGCTACTATCACATGTGGGATAGTTGAGAAAAGTACATCAAACTTAGAATTCAAGGTCCTAAGCAAGTGCAACCCATCTTGGATATCATACCCTAGCTTGTCATGGACACTTAAAGGAGAGAATTGCCCAAAACCCTAAAGCAAACCCCTTTGGATAATGGGAACCCTAAATGTAGGTAGGATCAAAAGGTCATGTAAACCTTATGATCATGGCTTGGGCCAAATATAAAAGTTGTAGTACACTTAATAACTTACAAGTAATAGTAAGGAAGTAACCCCAAAAAGATTTCAGAAAAGCCCCAAAAAGTTCACCAAAGGTTGAGCACAAGAGAAAATTCAGAAATTGCCTAAGTCTAAAAACTAACCTTTGAACAAAGATCCCACATGTTCACCCTCATCCAAAATTCAAAACACTTCGACCCAATTGACAAAGTGGCGCCAAATTAACCCTAGAATGCCCTGGAAAGAGATGACACCTACCCTAGGGCGTTTGACACGACTTGGCACCATTTTTGTCTCGGTTTGGACCTATCTGACATAGCCAACTTCTCACCCCTCTATCTCCCTACCCCGACCATATCTTGACTTGGAACTCATAGGAAAAAGGTAGGATATGGAGCAGGGAAGAGACCGTACACAGTGGTTTTTCCAAGATACGCACGCTAAGGTGCTCAAATCTGTCGTTGAACCATGGCAGAAGCGAGCTCCCACGTGTTCGACGCGGGCTGACACCCGGGGGCACGCTTAGAGCACGCCCGTGCGCGAACCCCCGCGCGCCCGCGGCCGCCCGTGACCACGCCCGCGCCACGGCTATAAAGCCCGTCCCAGTGCCCGGCTGCCTTCCCCGTTGCCTCCTCCGTACCACGCCTAACTCCCCCGAGCCCGCCCTTAGCTCCAGTGACCTCCCCGCGAACCGCCAGAGCCGCCCGAGAGCAACCACCGTGGCCAGCCCCTTCCCTGTCCTCCTCCGTTCGATCCAAGCCTTCAGATAGCTTCCTTGAGAGGCCGTGAAGCTTACACAAGCTTGAACCGAGGACCTGCGTCACCGGAATAGCGAAACCGTGCTCGTCGGAGTTCATCACCCCGTCGGCGCACGTGGACTGGGTAAATCACTGCGCCATTTTTCGATTCAATGCACAAATAGCCTCTACATCACCCCGGGAAGCTCACCGTGCCGTTGGATTGGACTAGGTCGCAGTGGTTTGGCCGGCACACCCGCCGCCGACGAGGACACCCGCCTGCGCACATGGACCGAGCGATTCCGGCCATCCCCGCCGTCGAGCCGTACATCGTTGTGACCGCTAGAACCTCCCCGAGCCAACCCTGCCCCTCGCCGGACCTCTCTCACCGCCGGTAAGCCGCGCCGCCCCTTTCTTCTTTGCGGATACTGTTTACACCTGGGAGGGACCGTGGGGGAGAGGAAGAGAAAGTCAGGGGGTTTTGCGCATTGTCAGTCACACAGAGGAATAGTGGCGCAAGGGTAGAACTGCGAGGATTAATTAGGAAAGACCCTGGGGACCTCAGTGCAAAGTAGTTTTTCAGGAAACCTTTATTAAATCTGATTTAAATTTGGAACAGAACTTGAATAATTCATAACTTCTGTTTTATTCATCCAAATTTAGTCAAACCAATTTTGTCAGACTTTAAATAATGTGAACTATTTAGGAAAAATATAAAACCCTTATGTACTACAGAAAACTTTAGGGTTCTGATTTAATTATAGTTTTGGCCAAAAGCTCAATAATAGGAAGAAAAATAGTTGCACTATTTGACTAGGGTTAGAAACATTTGGAGAAGTTTATGTCCACCTACTGACCTAATTAAAAATGCTAAACCTCTCTGTCCACCCCATTAAGTTAGTTATTGCCACTTATTTTACAATATGCTTAAGGTTAAGAAAAATAGAAAAGGTGATTTAAATAATGAACCAGAGGGCACCCCTATTTTTGTTAAGGTACTTATCCAATTTAGTTTACTAGAAAAATCTATCCTACCCTGGTTTAGTATAAAATGAGTAGGATACCTTTTATTTTAATAAAACAAGGAAAACTTAGAAAAACCCTACAAAAATAACCCCAAGGTGAAAACACCCCAACCCTTGGGATAATTAATGTTTTGTTAATAAGAACTTAGGAAAAATATGAAATATGTTGTTTGACATTTTTCAAATAACAATGTAGTAGAAAGTGCCTTTTTGGCATTTAACTTTAGAAAATCATAACTAAATGACCATCCCTTAGCTTTCTGTGATTTTTGGCACAGAAGCCTATTATTACTGTTAGATACCAACAAAAATAACCCTTAGGGCAGAACTCACCCCTAATTAAGAGATGTAGTGTAAAGTAGCCCATTTTACACAACCCTTGTTATTTTTGTCTAAAGCATAGACTTTATATTTTAAGCCTCAAATTCTTAAAACAGACTAGAATAGCAAAGGGCAACACACTGTAATTTTTACAGAATTTTTGGAAAATATTAAACCCCTGTCGTAGTTCAAACCTACACTAGAAACCATAAGTAGAAAATAAAAAAAGGGAAAAGTGAATAATAGGAAATTAGTGTCATCCTAAAACTCTTTATAACTTGCCCACTGAAGTATATAAAGGCAATACCCATTTCCCTATGCCTATCCCTAGCAAAACCTAAACCTAGAAGTAATAAGCATAAACCATTACAAGCCACGTATAACCCAGAAACCCTAAATTGCTCATTAACTTAGTTTTTCTTCTCTCAGCATAATGTTATTAAATCTTGCATAATCATGACATACATGTTCATTGCATTCGATAGACTGTAACCTTGCTGACGGAGAGTACGTCCTCGTGCCGGAGCAAGGAGCTGCTCAGGAGGTAGCCCCGGATCCAGCACCAGAGCCTGCACCAGAGGATCTGCCTGCCACAGCTTTGGAAGGCAAGCCCCGGTTTTATGCATAACCTGTTATTTATGCTATTTTACTACACTTATTGATTGTAGGATTGATTGTGCACTTAAGTGTAGGAGTTGTTTGAAACCCTAGTTGCATGATCTCAGGAATCCTGTTGAGATGAATACTAGTATGCCAGGTCGAGTAGCTGCCTTACTAATTACGATCTCGGTAGAAGTCGAGTGATTTTTCTAGCACTCGCGCGAGGTCAGGAATTGGTTGTACCCACTCTCATATCATAATGATGTTGGTTGGTGGACAACAATCCATGGGGATTGGTTGTCCACGGGATAAAAATTGGAATAAGGATTAAGGTGTGGTACCGTGTGTCAAGCGTTTGAACGTACTAAGCACATGCCGAGAAATATGGTAAATCGGTAAGCCTAGTACCTGAGTGAACCTGGCAGTGGACATATCCCCTCACGCGACCTGAGACGAGGTCTCCCATTCCGGTTATGGTGGGTACAAGTGCGGTCACTACACGACAGCAGTCGGGGTCAGTGAGGCATTGTACGCCAAGGCGGTGAGCCTTGATCTGCTGACGGGGAATCGATGGGGACGGTTGATGTGTGTGGGGACGGAGTACCTCGCCACGTCGTGTGTTTAGGTTTACCTTGCAAGGATAAAAACTCGATTCGAATCGTCTGCTTCTCGCAGCTAATGAGACTGCTTGATCCATGCTGCTACATTGAGTAACAAGTGGAAATATGATGAGTTGATATAAGATGTTGATTGCTAATAATGTTTGCTACTATGTATGAGTAGATAGTGCACATTTAGCCTTAAGAGAGTCACACTTAAATTGGCAAAGTTAAAACTTGACTTAGAAACTCAGCTAGTGCTTTTGGCAACCAAACCCCACAGCCAAACAGCTGCATGTCTAGAGGTAGAGGAGTAGACTCCTCACACCGGGTAAGTCTAGCTGAGAATTAGTATACTCAGCCTTGCTTGTGGCATAATTTTACAGGTTCTCTGGAGGACATGGTTGCTGGAGTGACTTGGCCGTCCATCTTGCCACCGGGTTGGACTGTCGAGTGGGACCCTACCTCGGCTGAGGAGGAGCATGAGGAGTGATGGGACAGGCTTCCCCATCTCTCTGTTTATTTACCGTTAGTTTAATTCCGCTGCACTTCGAACAATGATTACTACTTTTGCAAAAACTCCGATGGTGATGTAATAATTTAATACTCCTTAATGTATGGTTTTATGCTTTATTGTATTTGCTCTGTGACTCACCTTCGAGTGAGATTGTGGTACTTGATCCTGTCAGTGGCCTAGTCGGACTAGATCCGAGGGATTGACGGGTTATTCCCATTTAAGTGTGGTCTAGCCTCTAAGGCAGGACTTAGGCACTTAAGTCGGAATAATTCGGGCAGTTCCGCCACAGCTGGTATCGGAGCTTGTACCACCACAGAGGAATCAATAAAATATAAATACCATCTTTTTTTCGAAGTAAAACTGGATAGAAACAATGTTGGATAGATCATAGGACGAGCAGGATAGACCTAGGACGTGAAGCCTTAGGATGATAGAAGGGTAGCTAGGTGGCTAAGTGACTAGGCCCTAGAGGCCACTTTAGGGGATGGGAGTTCTTCCCTATTCCCTTTACATTGCTGTGAGGTCGTTTAGGACGAGCATGCATGCATTCTTAAATTAAACAAATGGATATTTGAGTAAAGACTTAAAAACAAGATGATAACCAACTAAGTTTCCCAGTACCATTTTATTTAACTAGAGAAAGGCTGAGTCTTATTTTTCTTGTTCTTTTTATAATTCTTTTCTTTTACTTACGCTTAACCGTACACAGATGACTTCCCACGGATCCTCAGACGACGGGAATGCACTGTCCCACACTGACGGGCTTGCACGAGAGGGCTTTCCCCGCATTTTGTGGGAGGTACTTCAGGGGGCCGGATACACGATGCCTCCTCAGTACGCGGTGCAGCAGTTCGAGAAGCACCGAGTGCCCCGCTGTCGGGTGAGGATGACCCTGGAGCCTCATCCCCTACAGCTAGGCTGGCGTTCATTGGACTCTGAGTCTTTTGGATACCGGGCTGAGGACACGATCGAGGCGATTGCTCTACACGGATTAACCACTTTCTGTGGATTCCATCCCTTGGAGCTGGCTACCCACCCCATTGGCTTGTTCCCCGCCGAAAGGGAGGACGACCCAATGTGGAAGGATCGGGTGGAGCATGCCAAGGATATCTGGGCCATCTACCCAGGTCAGACTGCGCACTTGACTGTACGGTGCATGAATGCTCTGTACCGTTTGCAAGTGATGCATGGTGAGGCGATGTCCCATCTGATAGCCTTGTTAGAGGCAACAAAGATCACCCTGGACAACAGAGAAGAGCTCGTGGTTGATTTGTCCACTGAGATGGTGGAAAAGGATTTGTAGGTGGAGCAGCTATCCAATGAGATCCAAGAGCTGGAGGAATTAGTGGGTACCAGGGAGAACACCATCGAGTTTCTCGAGGATCAGCTCATTAACACCCAGCAGCAGCTTGCCGAGGCTAATGAGCACCTGGATATGCATCACCAGGAGATCCAGGATATGAAGGCCAACGAGGACGTCGACATCGAGGGAGGAGAGGAGCTTGCCTCCAGTTTGGACACAGCTGGCTCAGGGAGACCACCTTCCCCCGAGTCGAGTGTTGCCTCGTTCACTCGCTAGGTGTCTGGGATAGAGTTAGACGTCGGTGATGGTAGGACTCCTCGCAGCTAGCTTAGCTTTTGCACCCTTGGGGTACTAGGCTAGATAGAGTTGAGTCTTTTTGGGATCCTTGATGTAATCGTGCTAAACTCTTTTGGAAGCATGGCTGATGGATGTTATCAGTTTTAAATTTGGAAGGAAAAATTATGCCTTTTTAAATCCTTTTTGTTTAAGTCGGAATCTATCAATTTGCTTTTGACTCTTTTTGCCGCAATTAAACCTTGAACTTGGAAATATGGTGTTAAGTATATATGTGGTTTTTCAGATGGCCGGGAGGCAGCGTCGTGGCCAGAATGAGCGCGTTCCTCCACCGCCGCCACCGCCTCCCACTCTGCAGGAGCTAATGGCTCAGCAGAATGAGATCTTGAGGCAGCTAGCTCAGCGTCAGCCACCACCTCAGCATTATGGTGGTGGAGACCATCAGCATCACCCCGCGGCAGCTACCTACCAGGAGTTCCTCAGTACCCAGCCACCATTGTTCACCAGGGCAGAGGACCCACTTGATGCAGATGTGTGGTTGCGGGTAGTGGAATCCAAATTCCCGCTACTCCATGGAGCTTGTTCAGAAGTCACCAAAGTCAGGTTCGCCACCCAGCAGCTTCACGGACCCGCAAGGACTTGGTGGGACCATTTTCTTGCCATGCAGCCAGAGGATCGAGAGGTGGAATGGAGAGAGTTCAAGGCAGCTTTCCGAGGACACCACATACCAGCCGGGATTATGGACCGAAAGCTCAACGAGTTTCTGGCACTCACTCAGGGCAACAGGACAGTATTGCAGTATGCTCAGGCTTTTAATGATCTGTGCCAGTATGCTGGGTACCATGCAGATACGAACGAGAAGAAGAGAGACAGGTTCAGGAGGGGGCTCAGCACTAAGCTCCGTGACCGTCTCAACACCGTCAGGGCCGACAACTATAATGAGTTGGTCAACATGGCTATCTCCCAGGAGGACTGTATCACAGCTCGTCAGGCAGAAAAGAAGAGAAGACCCCTGTGGCAGGACCCTCAGCTCAGCCACAGCGCTTCAGGATTGTGTCCGACACTCAGAACAGGGGACCCCAGCAGCAGCAAGGGAGATGGGTGATCCGACCACAGCAGCAGCATCAGGCACCCAAGCGCACCCAGTTTCCAGCTCAGAGAAACAATCAGCAACAGCAACAGTATCGCCAGGCAAATGACAACATGTGTTTCACTTGCGGCAACACCGGACATTATGCCAAGAATTGCCCCAGGAACCAGCAGAGGCAGGGGCAGAATGTTAATCAGAATCAAGGCAAGAGACAGAAGGTGCAAGTGAGGCAGGGCAGGCTAAACTTCACCACCATGGCTGATATTCCAGAGGGAGCACCCGTCATGACTGGTATCTTTACAGTTTTGAATTATCCTGCCATTATTCTTTTTGATTCTGGTGCATCGCATAGTTTTATCAGTGCTAAATTTAGTGCCAAGTGCCAATTACCTTTTCACCACACCAATGGGGGTATCACAATTTCAACACCAGGAGGCAGGGTTGCCACCTACCAAATCAACAAGAATGTGCCTATAAAGTTTGGTAGTCTGATAATCAAAACCAACCTCCTCATTTTGGGTTTGGATAGTGTGGATATCATATTGGGAACTGACTGGTTGACCAAACATCAGGCTATGATTGATATTGCAGCTAGGGCCATTGAAGTGCACTCACCGACATGTGGTGAAACAACATTATATTTGCCCGACCAGGGATGCACCCGTTCTTGTGCCTTCGTTATGATAGAATCCCCAGTGGAAAAGATCCCAGTGGTCTGTGACTACCCGGATGTGTTTCCGGATGAATTGCCAGGGATGCCGCCTAACCGAGACATCGAGTTCGCAATCGAGTTGCAACCCGGGACTGCTCCTATCTCCAAGAGACCCTATAGGATGCCTCCCGCGGAATTGGCAGAACTGAAAAAGCAATTGCAAGAGTTGCTGAACAAGGGGTTCATTCGCCCAAGTACGTCACCATGGGGATGACCAGCTTTATTCGTGAAGAAGAAGGATGAGAGCTTGAGAATGTGTGTTGACTACCGCCCTCTCAATGCGGTGACGATCAAGAACAAATACCCACTACCCCGTATTGATGTTCTGTTTGATCAGTTGGTAGGAGCCAAAGTGTTCTCCAAGATAGATCTTCGCTCGGGTTACCATCAGATCAAGATCCGTGCCAGTGATATTCCCAAGACAGCCTTCTCAACCAGATATGGGCTTTATGAGTTTTTGGTGATGTCTTTTGGGCTGACCAATGCCCCGACTTATTTTATGTACTTGATGAACTCAGTATTCATGCCGGAGTTGGACAAATTCGTGGTCGTTTTTATTGATGATATTCTAGTCTATTCCAAGAACGAAGACGAACATACTGAGCATCCGCACATCGTGCTTCAGCGACTGCACGATCATCGTCTTTATGCTAAGTTGTCTAAATGTGAATTCTGGCTGAAGGAAATTAAATTCTTGGGTCACACAATTTCTCAGGATGGGATATCAGTTGATCCTGAGAAGGTACAAGAGGTAATGGATTGGAAACCCCCGACTACAGTGAGGCAGATTTGGAGTTTTCTGGGATTGGCAGGGTATTATCGACGATTTATTCCGGATTTCTCCAGAATTGCCAAACCCATGACTGAACTGTTAAAGAAGGGTGTCAAGTATGATTGGAGCCAAAAGTGCGAAGATGCCTTTCATACTTTGAGGCAGCATTTGACAACAGCCCCAGTGCTGGCTCAACCTGACAACACCAAGCCATTTGAAGTTTATTGTGATGCTTCTGGTACAGGATTGGGTTGCGTCTTGATGCAAGATAACAGAGTCATTGCTTATGCTTCCCGAGCACTCAGACCCCATGAGCAGAACTACCCTACACATGATCTGGAATTGGCAGCTGTGGTTCATGCTCTTAAGATATGGAGACACTACTTGATGGGAGCCCATTGTAACATCTATACTGATCACAAGAGCCTCAAATACATCTTCACTCAGGCAGGTCTGAACATGAGGCAGAGGAGATGGTTGGAGTTAATCAAGGACTATGATTTGGAAGTGCATTACCATCCGGGCAAAGCCAATGTTGTGGCAGATGCCTTGAGCAGGAAGGCTCAGTGCAATTGTATGAGCATGGATGCAAGAGTTACCACCCTGTGTGATGAGCTATGCAAGCTAAACCTGGAAGTTGTTTCTTTAGGTGCCTTAAGTTATATCTCGGTGGAACCCACATTACAAGAGCAAATAGTCAGGGCACAGATTGAAGATAAGGGTGTTCAGATGATCAAGGAAATGATCAAGCAAAAGGCAGAAAAATACAAGTGCTTCCGTCAGGACAGCAAGGGAATTCTATGGTTTGGAGATTGATTGGTTGTTCCCAAGGACCTTGAGCTCAGAAAGAAGATATTGGATGAAGCTCACCTTTCCAAATTCTCCATGCACCCTGGTAGCAACAAGATGTACCATGATCTCAGATCTTTATATTGGTGGACCAGAATGAAGAGGGAAATTGCCAAGTACATATCCGAGTGTGACACCTGCCAGAGGATCAAAGCTAGTCATTTGAAGGCAGCAGGCCCTTTGCAACCCCTTCCCATACCATCTTGGAAATGGGAGGACATTTGCATGGACTTTATCGTAGGATTTCCCAATACCTCCAGGCACCATGATTCCATTTGGGTTATTGTGGATAGGTTGACCAAGACCGCTCACTTCTTGCCAGTACACACCACCCACAGGACAGAGAAGTATGCAGAGATCTACATCGACCAGGTAGTTCGTTTGCATGGGATACCAAGGACTATAGTCTCAGACAGAGGAGCACCATTTGTGGCACGATTTTGGGAACAATTGCAGGAATTACTTGGGACCCATGTCATACGAAGCTCAGCATACCATCCTCAAATAGATGGTCAGACGGAAAGGGTAAATCAGATTTTGGAAGACATGTTGCGAGCATGTGTACTACACTACGGGAAGGATTGGGACAAATGTCTTTCTTTGGCTGAGTTTTCTTATAATAACAGCTACCAGTCTAGTCTGACGATGGCACCTTTTGAAGCCTTATATGGGAGAAGGTATAGGACCCCACTGAATTGGTCTCAAGCAGGAGAGAGGGAAATTTTTGGGCCAGATTTGGTACTTGAAGTAGAGGCAAAGGTCAGAATCATCAAGAAGAACTTAGAAGCTGCTCAAGCCAGGCAAAAGAGCTATCATGATAAAAGGCAGAAACCTCTACAGTTTGAAGTGGGAGACCATGTTTATCTTAAGGTGTCACCCACCAAGGGTGTCCAGAGATTTGGGATCAAGGGCAAGTTAGCTCCTCGTTATATTGGACCCTACGAGATCAAGGAAACTTGTGGACCCGTTGCCTATCAACTGAAGTTGCCACCCAGCATGTCAGCTGTTCATGATGTGTTCCATGTATCTCAGCTGCGGAAATGTGTCCGCCTACCCACTGAAGTGCTACCTGAGCCAGACATTGAGATAGAGCCAGACTTGTCCTATCAAGAGTACCCCGTCAAGGTATTAGATTAGAAGGAGAGATCAACTCGGGCAAGGTCGATCCGAATGTATAAGGTTCAGTGGGGTCACCATTCAGCAGAAGAAGCTACATGGGAGACTGAGGATTTTCTACGCTCTCGCTTCCCCGACTTTCTGCCCAAAGGAGTCGGTACATAACCCAAACACCCCACCCCCACCTGCCCTTTGAATACAATTATAAGAAAAACTTAGGTAACAAGGATAGTCTAAGTTGTGGATTTAACTTAAAAAGGGCTTCCTTCTGAAGTTGCAAGGAGAATGACATTCGAAGAGCAGTTAACAAGAGAAACTTGGGTATAAAGAAAGAGTAGCACACCAACACACCTTCAAGCACCCCTCCAAGGGACTCTACCTAAAATCTCGGGACGAGATTCCTTTAAGGGGGGAGGGCTGTAACAACCCAGGTGTTACTCAGGGTGTCCACCCAGGGCTACACCATTTTGAGCTACTATCACATGTGGGTTAGTTGAGCAAAGTACATCAAACTTAGAATTCAAGGTCCTAAGCAAGTGCAACCCATCTTGGATATCATACCCTAGCTTGTCATGGACACTTAAAGGAGAGAATTGCCCAAAACCCTAAAGCAAACCCCTTTGGATAATGGGAACCCTAAATGTAGGTAGGATCAAAAGGTCATGTAAACCTTATGATCATGGCTTGGGCCAAATATAAAAGTTGTAGTACACTTAATAACTTACAAGTAATAGTAAGGAAGTAACCCCAAAAAGATTTCAGAAAAGCCCCAAAAAGCTCACCAAAGGTTGAGCACAAGAGAAAATTCAGAAATTGCCTAAGTCTAAAAACTAACCTTTGAACAAAGATCCCACATGTTCACCCTCATCCAAAATTCAAAACACTTCGACCCAATTGACAAAGTGGCGCCAAATTAACCCTAGAATGCCCTGGAAAGAGATGACACCTACCCTAGGGCGTTTGACACGACTTGGCACCATTTTTGTCTCGGTTTGGACCTATCTGACATAGCCAACTTCTCACCCCTCTATCTCCCTACCTCGACCATATCTTGACTTGGAACTCACAGCAAAAAGGTAGGATATGGAGCAGGGAAGAGACCGTACACAGTGGTTTTGCCAAGATACGCACGCTAAGGTGCTCAAATCTGCCGTTGAACCATGGCAGAAGCGAGCTCCCACGTGTTCGACGCGGGCTGACACCTGGGGGCACGCTCAGAGCACGCCCGTGCGCGAACCCCCGCGCGCCCGCGGCCGCCCGTGACCACGCTCGCGCCACGGCTATAAAGCCCGTCCCAGTGCCTGGCAGCCTTCCCCGTTGCCTCCTCCGTACCACGCCTAACTCCCCCGAGCCCGCCCTTAGCTCCGGCGACCTCCTCGCGAACCGCCAGAGCCGCCCGAGAGCAACCACCGTGGCCAGCCCCTTCCCTGTCCTCCTTCGTTCGATCCAAGCCTTTAGATAGCTTCCTTGAGAGGCCGTGAAGCTTACACAAGCTTGAACCGAGGACCCGCGTCACCGGAATAGCGAAACCGTGCTCGCCGGAGTTCATCACCCAGCCGGCGCACGTGGACCGGGTAAATCACTGTGCCATTTTTCGATTCAATGCACAGATAGCCTCTA
Source organism: Zea mays (assembly GCF_902167145.1). Lineage (NCBI taxonomy): Eukaryota > Viridiplantae > Streptophyta > Magnoliopsida > Poales > Poaceae > Zea > Zea mays. The sequence continues at coordinate 148,105,238 of NC_050097.1, forward strand.
CATCACCCCGGGAAGCTCACCGTGCCGTTGGATTGGGCTAGGTCGCCGTGGTTTGGCCGGCACACCCGCCGCCGATGAGGACACCCGCCTGCGCACGTGGACCGAGCGATTCCGGCCATCCCCGCCGTCGAGCCGTACATCGTTGTGACCGCCAGAACCTCCCCGAGCCAACCCTGCCCCTCGCCGGACCTCTCTCGATGCCGGTAAGCCACGCCGCCCCTTTCTTCTCTACGGATACTGTTTACACCTGGAGGGACCGCAGGGGAGAGGAAGAGAAAGTCAGGGGGTTTTGCGCATTGTCAGTCACACAGAGGAATAGTGGCGCAAGGGTAGAACTGCGAGGATTAATTAGGAAAGACCCTGGGGACCTCGGTGCAAAGTAGTTTTTCAGGAAACCTTTATTAAATCTGATATAAATTTTGAACAGAACTTGAATAATTCATAACTTCTGTTTTATTCATCCAAATTTAGTCAAACCAATTTTGTCAGACTTTAAATAATGTGAACTACTTAGGAAAAATATAAAACTCTTATGTACTACAGAAAAATTTAGGGTTCTGATTTAATTATAGTTTTGGCCAAAAGCTCAATAATAGGAAGAAAAATAGTTGCACTATTTGACTAGGGTTAGAAAAATTTGGAGAAGTTTATGTCCACCTACTGACCTAATTAAAAATGCTAAACCTCTCTGTCCACCCCATTAAGTTAGTTTTTGTCACTTATTTTACAATATGCTTAAGGTTAAGAAAAATAGAAAATGTGATTTAAATAATGAACCAGAGGGCACCCCTATTTTTGTTAAGGTACTTATCCAATGTAGTTCACTAAAAAAATCTATTCTACCCTGGTTTAGTATAAAATGAGTAGGATACCTTTTATTTTAATAAAACAAGGAAAACTTAGAAAAACCCTACAAAAATAACCCCAAGGTGAAAACACCCCAACCCTTGGGATAATTAATGTTTTGTTAATAAGAACTTAGAAAAAATATGAAATCTGTTGTTTGACATTTTTTAAATAACAATGTAGTAGAAAGTGCCTTTTTGGCATTTAACTTTAGAAAATCATAACTAAATGACCATCCCTTAGCTTTCTGTGATTTTTGGCACAGAAGCCTATTATTACTGTTAGATGCCAACAAAAATAACCCTTAGGGCAGAACTCACCCCTAATTAAGAGATGTAGTGTAAAGTAGCCAATTTTACACAACTCTTGTTATTTTTGTCTAAAGCATAGCCTTTATATTTTAAGCCTCAAATTCCTAAAACAGACTAGAATAGCAAAGGGCAACCCACTGTAATTTTTACAGAATTTTTGGAAAATATTAAACCCCTGTCGTAGTTCAAACCTACACTAGAAACCATAAGTAGAAAATAAAGAAAGGGAAAAGTGAATAATAGGAAATTAGTGTCATCCTAAAACTCTTTATAACTTGCCCACTGAAGTATATAAAGGCAATACCCATTTCCCTATGCCTATCCCTAGCAAAACCTAAACCTAGAAGTAATAAGCATAAACCATTACAAGCCACGTATAACCCAGAAACCCTAAATTGCTCATTAACTTAGTTTTTCTTCTCTTAGCATAATGTTATTAAATCTTGCATAATCATGACATACATGTTCATTGCATTCGATAGACTGTAACCTTGCTGACGGAGAGTACGTCCTCGTGCCGGAGCAAGGAGCTGCTCAGGAGGTAGCCCCGGATCCAGCACTAGAGCCTGCACCAGAGGATCTGCCTGCCACAGCTTTGGAAGGCAAGCCCCGGTTTTATGCATAACCTGTTATTTATGCTATTTTACTACACTTATTGATTGTAGGATTGATTGTGCACTTAAGTGTAGGAGTTGTTTGAAACCCTAGTTGCATGATCTCAGGAATACTGTTGAGATGAATACTAGTATGCCAGGTCGAGTAGCTGCCTTACTAATTAGGATCTCGGTAGAAGTCGAGTGATTTTTCTAGCACTCGCGCGAGGTCAGGAATTGGTTGTACCCACTCTCATATCATAATGATGTTGGTTGGTGGACAACAATCCATGGGGATTGGTTGTCCACGGGATAAAAATCGGAATAAGGATTAAGGTGTGGTACCGTGTGTCAAGCGTTTGAACGTACTAAGCACATGCCGAGAAATATGGTAAATCGGTAAGCCTAGTACCTGAGTGAACCTGGCAGTGGACATATCCCCTCACGCGACCTGAGACGAGGTCTCCCGTTCCGGTTATGGTGGGTACAAGTGCGGTCACTGCACGACAGCAGTCGGGGTCAGTGAGGCATTGTACGCCAAGGCGGTGAGCCCTGATCTGCTGACGGGGAATCGATGGGGACGGTTGATGTGTGTGGGGACGGAGTACCTCGCCACGTCGTGTGTTTAGGTTTACCTTGCAAGGATAAAAACTCGATTCGAATCGTCTGCTTCTCGCAGCTAATGAGACTGCTTGATCCATGCTGCTACATTGAGTAACAAGTGGAAATATGATGAGTTGATATAAGATGTTGATTGCTAATAATGTTTGCTACTATGTATGAGTAGATAGTGCACATTTAGCCTTAAGAGAGTCACACTTAAATTGGCAAAGTTAAAACTTGACTTAGAAACTCAGCTAGTGCTTTTGGCAACCAAACCCCACAGCCAAACAGCTGCATGTCTAGAGGTAGAGGAGTAGACTCCTCACACCGGGTAAGTCTAGCTGAGTATTAGTATACTCAACCTTGCTTGTGGCATAATTTTACAGGTTCTCTGGAGGACATGGTTGCTGGAGTGACTTGGCCGTCCATCTTGCCACCGGGTTGGACTGTCGAGTGGGACCCTACCTCGGCTGAGGAGGAGCATGAGGAGTGATGGGACAGGCTTCCCCATCTCTCTGTTTATTTACCGTTAGTTTAATTCCGCTGCACTTCGAACAATGATGACTACTTTTGCTAAAACTCCGATGGTGATGTAATAATTTAATACTCCTTAATGTATGGTTTTATGCTTTATTGTATTTGCTCTGTGACTCACCTTCGAGTGAGATTGTGGTACTTGATCCTGTCAGTGGCCTAGTCGGACTAGATCCGAGGGATTGACGGGTTATTCCCATTTAAGTGTGGTCTAGCCTCTAAGGCAGGACTTAGGCACTTAAGTCGGAATAATTCGGGCAGTTCCGCCACACTTGGCGTCCTTCATCCCAAACCGCTTGATCAAGTCTTGCGTGTACTTTGTTTGGGAGATGAAGGTGCCGTCCTTGAGTTGCTTTACTTGGAACCCAAGGAAGTAGTTCAACTCGCCCATCATCGACATCTCAAATTTTTGAGTCATCACCCTACTAAACTCTTCACAAGACTTTTGGTTAGTAGAACCAAATATTATGTCATCGACATAAATTAGGCACACAAATAAATTGCCATCACACGTCTTAGTGAATAAAGTTGGATCGGCTTTCCCAACCTTGAAAGAATTAGCAATTAAAAAGTCTCTAAGGCATTCATACCATGCTCTTGGGGCTTGCTTAAGTCCATAGAGCGCCTTAGAGAGCTTACACACGTGGTCGGGGTACCGTTCATCCTCAAAGCCAGGGGGTTGCTCTACGTACACCTCCTCCTTGATTGGCCCGTTGAGGAAAGCGCTCTTCACATCCATTTGGAACAACCTGAAAGAATGGTGAGTGGCATAGGCTAACAACATACGAATAGACTCTAGCCTAGCCACAGGAGCAAAGGTCTCCTGAAAGTCCAAACCTGCGACTTGAGCATAACCTTTTGCCACAAGTCGTGCCTTGTTCCTTGTTACCACCCCGTGCTCGTCTTGTTTGTTGCGGAACACCCACTTGGTTCCTAAAATGTTTTGCTTGGGACGAGGCACCAGTGTCCAAACTTCATTTTGCTTGAAGTTGTTAAGCTCTTCCTGCATGGCCAACACCCAGTCCGGATCTAGCAAGGCCTCTTCTACCCTGAAAGGCTCAATAGAAGAGACAAAAGAGTAATGCTCACAAAAATTAACTAATCTAGAGCGAGTAGTTACTCCCTTGCTTATATCACCCAATATTTGGTCGACAGGATGATTCCTTTGAATCGTCGCTCGGACTTGAGTTTGAGGGGCTTGAGGTGCTTCTTCCTCCATAACATGATCATCTTATGCTCCCCCTTGATCACACGCCTCTTGATGAACCTGTTCATTAGTTTGATTTGGGGGATGCACCATTGTTGAGGAAGAAGGTTGATCTTGCTCTTGGTGTTCTTGTGGTCGCACATCTCCAATCGCCATGGTGCTTATGACGGCCGTTGGAACATCTTCTTCATCTACATCATCAAGATCAACTTGCTCTCTTGGAGAGCCATTAGTCTCATCAAATACAACGTCGCTAGAGACTTCAACCAAACCCGATGATTTGTTGAAGACTCTATACGCCTTTGTATTTGAGTCATAACCTAACAAAAACCCTTCTACAGCTTTGGGAGCAAATTTAGAATTCCTACCTTTCTTCACTAGAATGTAACATTTACTCCCAAATACACGAAAGTATGACACATTGGGTTTGTTACCGGTTAGAAGTTCGTATGACGTCTTCTTGAGGAGGCGATGAAGGTAGACCCGGTTTATGGCGTGGCAAGCCGTGTTCACGGCTTCCGACCAAAATCGCTCGGGCGTTTTGAACTCTCCAAGCATCGTCCTTGCCATGTCTATGAGCGTCCTGTTCTTCCTCTCTACCACACCATTTTGTTGTGGTGTGTAGGGAGCGGAGAACTCGTGCTTGATTCCTTCCTCCTCAAGGTACTCCTCCACTTGAAGGTTCTTGAACTCGGACCCGTTGTCGCTCCTTATCTTTTTTACTTTGAGCTCAAACTCATTTTGAGCTCTCCTTAAGAAGCGCTTGAGGGTCCCTTGGGTTTCTGTTTTATCCTGCAAAAAGAATACCCAAGTGAAGCGGGAAAAATCATCAACTATAACAAGACCATACTTACTTACCCCGATGCTAAGGTAGGCGACGGGTCCGAAGAGGTCCATATGCAGCAGTTCCAGGGGTTTTGATGTGGTCATCACGTTCTTGCTGTGATGAGCATTTCCCACTTGTTTACCTACTTGACAAGCTGCACAAGGTCTATCTTTTTCGAAAGTCACATTTGTTAGACCTAACACATGTTCTCCCTTTAGAAGTTTGTGAAGGTTCTTCATCCCTACATGTGCTAGACGACGATGCCACAGCCAGCCCATGCTAGTCTTAGCAATTAAGCATGCATCTAGACCGGCCTCCTCTTTTGTAAAATCAACTAAATAAAGTTTGTCGTCTAGTACACCCTTAAAAGCTAATGAACCATCACTCCTTCTAAAGACAGACACATCTACATTTGTGAATAAGCAATTATAACCCATATTACAAAGTTGACTAACGGACAACAGGTTATAACCGAGCGATTCAACTAAAAACACATTAGAGATGGAATGCTCGGATGAAATAGCTATTTTTCCTAGTCTTTTAACCTTGCCTTGATTCCCGTCACCGAATATGATTGAATCTTGGGAATCTTTGTTCTTGACGTAGGAGGTGAACATCTTCTTCTCCCCCGTCATGTGGTTTGTGCATCCGTTGTCGATAATCCAGCTTGAGCCCCCGGATGCATAAACCTGCAAGGCAAATTAGGCTTGGGTTTTAGGTACCCAACTCTTGTTGGGTCCTACAAGGTTAGTAACAATAGCCTTAGGGACCCAAATGCAAGTTTTATCTCCTTTGCATTTTGCCCTTAATTTCTTAGCAATTACTTTCTTATTCTTCCTATAATTGTAAAAGAAGCATTGCAAGCATGGTAAATTGTAGAGGGTTCATTACTTGCTTTCCTAGGTACATGAACAACATTTCTCCTAGGCATATCTCTACCATACACAGAGGAAGAACTTGAAGCAAACATGGCATTTGAATCATAAGCATTACAACTCCTATCATGATGAACATTTCTAGAAAATTTCCAATCATAAATAAATGCATGATTCTTTTGAGCAATATTAGCCATAGGGGCCTTCCCTTTCTACTTTGTGAGAGTGGGAGCCCTTTGGCTTGTTAAGTTCTTGGCTTCCTTTTTAAAGCCATGCCCATCCTTAATTGAGGGGTGTCTACCAATGGTGTAGGCATCCCTTCCAAATTTTAGTTTGTCAAATTCATTCTTGCTAGTCTTAAGTTGGGCATTAAGACTAGCCACTTCATCATTTAATTTGGAAATGGAAATTAAGTGTTCACTACAAGCATCAATATTAAAATCCTTACACCTATTGCAAATCACAACATGTTCTATACAAGAGCTAGATTTATTAGCTACTTCTAACTTAGCACTCAAGTCATCATTAATACTCTTTAAGCTAGAAATAGATTCATGGCATATAGATAATTCACATGAAAGCATTTCATTTCTTTTAACTTCTAGAGCAAGAGAATTTTGCGCACTAACCAATTTATCATGCTCTTCATATAAAAGATCCTCTTGCTTTTCTAACAATCTATTCTTCTCATTCAAAGCATCAATTAATTCATTGATCTTATCAATTTTAGTTCTATCTAAACCTTTGAATAAACTTGCGTAGTCTACTTCATCATCACTAGACTAATCATCACATGAAGAAGCATATGTAATGGTACTTCGAGTACTTACCTTCTTCTCCTTTGCCATGAGGCAGGTGTGATGCTCGTTGGAGAAGAGAGACGACTTGTTGAAGGCTAAGGCGGCGAGTCCTTCGTTGTCGGAGTCGGACGAGGAGCAATCCGAATCCCACTCCTTTCCAAGGTGTGCCTCGCCCTTTGCCTTTTTGTAGGTCTTCTTCTTTTCCCACTTTCCGCTCTTTCCTTGTTCCTGGTCACTATCATTATCGGGACAGTTAGCAATAAAGTGACCAATCTTACCACACTTGAAGCAGGAGTGTTTTCCCTTCGTCTTGCTCTTGTTGGGATGCTCCTTGCGACCTTTGAGCGCCATCTTGAAGCGCTTGATGATGAGGGCCATTTCATTCTCATTTAGCCCGACCGCCTCAACTTGCGCCACCTTGCTAGGTAGCGTTTCCCTGCTACTTGTTGCTTTGAGAGCAACGGTTTGAGGCTCGTGGATCGGCATTGGGCCATTCAACGCCTCATCAACATATCTTGCCTCCTTGATCATCATTCGCCCGCTTACGAACTTTCTGAGTATTTCCTCGGGCGTCATCTTGATGTACCTAGGATTCTCACGAATAGAGTTTACAAGATGAGGATCAAGGATAGTGAAGGACCTTAGCATAAGTCGGACGACGTCGTGGTCCGTCCATCTCGTGCTCCCATAGCTCCTTATCTTGTTGACCAGGGTCTTGAGCCTATTGTATGTTTGAGTTGGCTCCTCTCCCCTGATCATCGCGAACCTTCCTAGTTCGCCTTCCACCAATTCCATCTTGGTGAGCATGGTGGTGTCGTTCCCCTCATGCGAGATCTTGAGGGTGTGCCAGATCTGCTTGGCATTATCCAAGCCGCTCACCTTATTGTATTCTTCCCTGCACAAGGATGCTAAAAGAACAGTAGTAGCTTGTGCATTTTTATGGATTTGTTCATTGATAAACATAGAATTATCTGAACTATCAAATTGCATTCCATTTTATACTATCTCCCATATGCTTAGATGAAGAGAGAACAAATGGCTACGCATTTTGTGACTCCAAAATCCGTAGTCCTCTCCATCAAAGTGTGAAGGTTTACCAAGTGGAATGGAGAGCAAATGAGCATTGGAATTATGCAGAATACGAGAATAATCGAAGGAAAAGTTCGAGTTAACCGTTTTCTTTTTCTTCTCGTATTCGTCGTCCTTTTGAGAAGAGGAAGATTCGTCGCTGTCGTAGTAGACAATCTTCTTGATGCGCCTCTTCTTCTTTCTATCCTTCTTCTTTTGACTTGAGCCAGAGTCATTTGCTTTGTCGTCCCTCGGCTCGTTGAAGATTGACTCCTTCTCATTGTCGTTGACCACCATCCCCTTTCCCTTAGGATCCATCTCTTCGGGCGATTAGTCCCTCTCGTGAAGAGAACGGCTCCGATACCAATTGAGAGCACCTAGAGGGGTGAATAGGTGATCCTGTAAAAACTTAAAACTTAAAGCCACAAAACTTGATTAAGAGTTAGCACAATGAAATCAAGTGGCTAAAGGAGAGCTCTTGTGAAACACAATAAACACAGTGAGAACAAGCACAAGAGACACGAGGATTTATCCCGTGGTTCGGCCAAGTATAACACTTGCCTATTCCACGTTGTGGCGTCCCAATGGACGAGAGTTGCACTCAACTCCTCTCAAGTGATCCAATGATCAACTTGAATACCATGGTGTTCTTCTTTCTTTCACTATATCTCGTTTGCGAGGAATCTCCACAACTTGGAGCCTCTCGCCCTTACAAATGATGATCACAAAGAAGCACAGATGTAAGGGAGGGAAAAGCAACACACACAAGTCTCAAGCAACAGCTCAAACACGCACACTAGTCACAACTTGAGCTCTAAGTTCACACACGGAGTTCTCAACTCAAAAGGAGCTCAAATTGCTATCACAAAGAATCAAACGCGCTAGAATGAAGACTTAGTGCTTAGAGATGATCAAAGAATGCTTGGTGTACTCCTCCATGCGCCTAGGGGTCCATTTTATAGCCCCAAGGCAGCTAGGAGCCGTTGGAGAGCAATCCAGGAAGGCAATTCTTGCCTTCTGTCGGGTGGCGCACCGGACAGTCCGGTGCACCACCGGACACTGTCCGGTGCTGATTGCTTTCCTATTCTAGCGCAGCCGACCATTGAAGATTTGGAGCCGTTGGCGCACCGGACACTGTCCGGTGCCCCCATCAGACCATTGGCTCGGCCACGCGTCACGCGCGGATTGCGTGGCCGACCGTTGGCTCAGCCGATCGTTGGCTCACCGGACAGTCCGGTGCACCACCGGACAGTCCGGTGAATTATAGTCGTACGCCGTTGATCGCTTTCCGAGAGCGACGACTTCGCCGTGGATGGCTCACCGGACAGGCTGGTGCACCACCGGACAGTCCGATGATTTATAGTCGTACACTGCCGTCGAGTCCCGAGAGCATACTGTTCACCGAGACTGGTGCTGGCGCACCGGACAGTCCGGTGCACCCAGACCGAAGTTGTCTTTGTCCAAACTATTTTCTCCTGTTTCTAGCACTTAGACATGATACATTAGTCTTCAAAACGATGTACTAAGTCTAGAAACATACCTTGCACCTTGATTTGCACTTCTTTAGTCTTTGGCACAATTTATCACTTAAACCATTTGTGTTGGCCATTTAATCACCAAAATACTTAGAAATGGCCCAAGGGCACATTTCCCTTTCATTTACTCCTCATAAGATATGAGAACTAAACATAAATAGGAGCAATGAAAACATGCATCAGAGCAAAGGATCTTTAACTACGACGGATATGTAGTGGAAGTGCTTGTCTTTGCCTGATTACTCTATTTCCCGCACCTGAAACATCCTTTGCCGGCATACTTTCAGGCACTTGCATATACCTTCTGGGGGTTGCTTTTGCCTTTGCCTCTGCCCCGACCATTGCCACTGCTACTGCCGCTGCCATTCTGCGGTTGCTTCTCAAAATTTCCCCTTGTTGATCCCTGATTATTGCGGCATCCACGACACCTTCCTCTGGAGGAGCCTCTCTTCCCTTGAGATGGGAAGTTTGCATGTGCTTCTAGCATGACCGCATCACCGACATGACACTTTTGGTAGTTTTGCATTAGGAGCTCGTTTTCCTCAGCGCCAAGCAACTCGTTGACGAGATCACAATACTTAGTGTACTTATTATTTTGGTACTGCTACTGGAGCACCATGTTGGAGGGGTGGAAGGTCTAGATAGTTTTCTGAATCATCTCTAGATCTGTGACTATCTGGCCACAGAAACATAACTAAGCGACAATGGGGTGAATGGCGGTGTTGTAAGCCTCCACAGTCTTGAAGTCAAGGAAGCAAAGTGTGGCCCATTCCTTTTGCACATGCGGAATCGTTACATGCTTCTGCACACCGAAGCGCTCACACAGCTTCGTACATAGTACTAGAGGGTCTTTCACCTCCAGATACTCCATCTTTAGGTCTGAATGGATGTGGCGCCTGAGGAAGATCGCAACTTTCGCATTCTCATGAAGCTACAGGCCAATGTCGTTTGGACCCAGCCAAACGATCGCCTTTCCCAGCTGCATCGCCTTTAGGTGAAACTGGTAGTCGTCAGCCTAGGTCACGTAGTTCATGCCATTCAGGGCAAGCTCCGCGAAGTTAGTCTTGCTGCTTTCAGCCATAGTCGTGTTTCTTGATTCGACGAACGGGAGCAGAGTCTGACGCATGGGACAATGCGGCAAGGCCGGGAGACCTACCAGCGTGATGGAGAGTCGGTGCCAATCGGATCCACGAGTCAGGGTAGAGCAGTGTTGATGACGTGTTGAATAACGTAGTTGTCGTAGATCCCCGATCCGGACTATAAACCCTTCCGACAGCATCAGGGGTGTGAGATGAGACCCATTCCCTTTTCCTCTACGACCGAAGAACACAGATGGACACACGAACAAGTGGAAACTCTTTCTCTCTACACTTTATTATGAAGGGGTATGCTTGCATTTTAGAAACTCTAAGGTCTATACCTTTTTGGGACAATTTCAGTATTAGACTATAAAACCCCTTTAGGACATGTTCGGTTGCAAGGGGTAGGAGAGGATTTAATAGGATTAAATTCCCTTCTATTCAATTTTGACTACGAGGGGATTTAATCCCCTCCAATCCCTTTCAATCCCTTCCTAACCGAATAAGCCCTTAGAGTTTTTCAACAGGTTTTTTAGGTAGAAGGGAGATGTGACATTATTAGTTCAGAAGCCAATCTCAATTTCTAAACAAACAACAGGCATGTCCGTCCACAGTAGTTGAAATTTGGGTCGCCGCTAGATGTACAAGAGATTAGTGCTCAGGTTGAGCTACTCAGTTTTAAGCATCGTGGGCTGCTTTCTATTCCCCGACACGGCGCCAGAATTGCTTTATTTCTTGGGCCTTGATCTTCTACCGAACAGCTTGAATCTTATCATCGGCCTTTTCCTTCCGGACCTCCTCATTTCATTTCTTTCCCCGCTTCCTTTTCTCTAGCCCATTTTTTCTGTTTCATTTTTTGTTCGTTTCAACTACGGTGGGACAAAATGATTTTTTCTAATACCTTAGATATTCGTCATGAATATAAGTCACCTACGACATATCCAAATTTCTAAGGACATTTGGTCCGTATATTAACGCCTCCACGTATCATTTTTCTCAAGATTTATGGTATAGAAACAAATGTCACATCTTTAATATATAATGAAGTTATGTATAAAATAGTTAAATAATTACACCATACGAATACAACAATCTAACAACCATATTGGATTGGAAGACGACGACCTAAACCTCTCACGAACTCATCGCGACATCCATCATGCTCCATATCTTGTGATATTTATCCTTGACCTGGAGGAGATGTGAGTACAGCAAGGGTGAGCTCATATACGTTCATCGCTAAATAAGTTGTGGGGAATAATGTGCATGAGCTCACTTACGGTGGTGGCTCATGTGAAGTGTAAAGCTTACCAAAGAAGATGGTTAAAGTGGAGCATTGCTTTTAAAGTTGGTCAAAATTTTATTAGCAGTTACTAAGTATAAGTAAATATCAACCCAATTAAATAAGAGATTACAATTAATAATAAAACCCACAATGCAATGCAAATGATAGATTAAGTTTAATTCCGTAATTTAATCATGTAAGGGTCTGAGCCGCTCATGACTGTGAGCACGGCTGATATACCAGTTTTACACTCTGCAGAGGTTGCACATATTTACCCATAAGTCGTGTTACCCATCTGCCACGGGGTCATGAATCTCATACACCTCTACCGAGTAGGCGAGGCAGGATAGCACTATGAGGCCTTTACAAAGTTCCACTAACTTCAGAAAACCTGCTACGGTTTCTGAGAAGGGCGATATAGAAATCCTTTGTCTAAAAAGCCATCGCAGCATGATCGACCCGAGAACCTTCCTATACCGCAGCTCCTCTACCGCCCTTGCCCTTTTGGGTAAGGTAGTCCTCCACTAGCTTTCCTAATTAGTCAGCCAAGAGCGTCTCATAGAACCTTTGTGGTAGCACCGTTTTCCGGGTGGTTCTCCGTGTTCCAATTAACACAGTAATCTTGTCATGAAGAATAATTTAATCCACAATAAAATTGGAATATGATCATAATTTAGTATAGCATTAATCCCAAAATCAGGAAGAGCAATAGCAAATCTATCCAATAGTTCATTTGTTTGCAAGGTGAGGGATAAACAATACTAGGAAAACCTATTAGGTCTCATCAAACTAATCTGAGCATGTCACAATGATTAACATAAACATTATTAGGTAAAGAAGAGTGATCAATGGCACAACTTGCCTTAGACTTGAGATCCCAAGTACTTCACCAAATTGGTCTTCGGGTGACTCGTAACTTCGTTGCTAATCGTAGCAATACATATAGATAAACAAGAAGTACTTAAAAATAACAATACACCAAACTTGAGAACAAACAACGTAAGAATATTCTACCTGATGCTACGAGATCGTAGGTTCGAGGACGACTAAAATCAGGGTTAAAATGAGAAGGTTATAGCTTTATAAGTTTTAGGTGATTAAACATGAGAATAATATCTTCTATCTTCTAAATCATGTGAGAAACATATTACAAAGAAATAAACAACTCGACCTTAGTATAGTTTATAACTTGATTAGATATCATATTTTAGTTATGTCATAATCATTGATAGGTTACTTTGATTAGTAAGCTTAATATGCTAAACCTAGGTTCAAACAGTTTCCAACTATAAAACTATATGGTATGCCACAAATATTGTTGTCACTGCCTAGAAAATACTTTTATGAAGCCAACACAATTTGAATTGACTAAAAGGATTTAAAATAAGAATGTTGTGAGTTATGCATGTTTCTACTCACTTTTATATAGATTTTATACCCTAAAATAGAGTCCAAGGGTTAAACTGCAAATTCCAGGGACCCCTGCCTAAGCTTCCTACTTCACAGATGCATGACAGGTTTATTATAATAAATCCTAGGGGCTCTTATGCAAAACAAGCTCACCAAAAGGGTATCGACTGACCCTATTTGTTGGATGGATCTCCCTTCAACGACTCAGATTAGATCTGAACCAGTACGAGCTATTGGCCTTTGGATCCGAGATCCACGGTCCAGATTTTATATGGTGTCCGATCTCACTCCATCCACCCGATTAGATCGGACGGCGTAGATTCACTTAGCCAAAGTGTTATCCCGGTCTAATCGCAGTCACACATCATTGATCCAACAGCCAGCACAGCTACCCCCTTCCCTCTCAACCACCAATCCTCACGCACGGCGGCACAGGGGCACCGCGACGGCGCGGTCGCCGGCGTGATGCACACCAGGACCATGGTGCACTATTTCTATGTACGCAAGGTGCTAATTGAAGATGAGATGATGGCAGACCAGAAGAGGAGTTTCTCATCGAAAGTAGAGTAGCAGAGCCGCCTGTCCACGGCCGCACGCAGCGCGGCGGCGAAGAGATGGCTCTGGTGAGCAATTCACGTGACCCGGCGACCCCACAGTGCCCAAATCCGCCTAGTACACACGCAGTGGAGTGGGCCAAAGCTCTCTGATCAAAACCCAGGCATCGAATGATGGCAAGAGCGTGGGATGGTGGTGGCGGCGCTCGTCTCTCCCCGGACGGCGCGGTGGCACGCGATACTGCTACGGCTACGGGTTTGGTTACGGCAAGACCCAAGGAGCCAGGCTACGAGGGAAGGTGCCCGCAGTGCGGTTTTATAGGCTTTGCCTCCGTGAAGATCGGCACCAAGCCGTTGCGATGCCATCCCGGATTCCGCGCGCACGTTTGTTAGGATTGCTGCTCGAGAATCACGAGGAAGACGGACCTGCACGGTGGGCCCCATAAGTCAGTGGTCCAGTGCCAGTTGAGCGCGAGGCGGCGGGAGCTGAAGAGTGGGCCCCGGCTGGCGGTGAGCGGGGGCGCGTAGGGTGACTGCTTTGGGCGGGCATCGTGGGATTCGGCCCAAAGTGCAGGTTTGTGACTTTTCTTTTTTTTCTTTCTTCAATTCAAATTTGAATTCAAAACTATTTTAAATTTAAGTTCAAGTTTAATGCACAAACAAAAAGCTCCGGCATGGAATTCATATATTTTTATTTATATATCAATTATTATTATTATTTTTAATTCTTTATGCGAATGCTTTTAAACATACACACAAAAATATTTTCTTTAATTTCTAAGGTGTAGTATTTATTAAATACTTTAACCTTTACACTCCACATAATATATATTATTCCTTAACTTGTATAAGGATCTCCTCATATTTCTTATCTCCCCCTTTTCTGTAAGAAAATCAAACTTAAGTTTGATCATTTTTAAAGAGTAGTTTTGAAAAGTAAGGGAATTCTTATTAGTAATTATTACTCTTTTTGGTTAGTATATTAACAATCCCAAAATTACGTATTCGTACGAGGGAGATGCGACATTAGTCCAGAAGCCAATCTCAAATAAATCAAATTTGTAACCAAACAATGAACTATGGGCCGCTAGATGTACAATAGATCAGTGCTCAGGCGGTTGGGCTACTCAATTTTAAGCAGGGCATGTTTGGTTCAGCTTTTTTCTGATCAGCTTTTCTGAAAATCTGACTGTGGGGAGAATCTGACTGTGGGGAGAATCTGAGTATTATTATGATTACGTGTGGAGAAAGATAAAATTGTTCATAGGGCTTAAGATCTAGAAAGTGACGGATTCCTACTGTTACAACGACTCAACCGATTATGTGTTTATGTTGATTTTGGATGGTTTTTGCTCCAACAAATTTTATAGAAGCTGGCTGAAAAGCTAAGCGTTTGGCAGTCCGCAGCAGCTTTTGGTGGCCATAATCTGCCAGAAGCCAAAACAAACAGGCCCATAATGTGCTGATTTTTATTCTCCACCACCGTGCTTTGTTTCTTGGGCCTTCATCTCCTGCCCAACGGGCAACGGCCGGCTTCCGGACCACCTCATTTCTTTCTCCATTTCCTTTTCTCTAGCCTTAGTTTTTATTTCTATTTCATTTTTTCTTTGTTTCACCTCATGTGAACCAAATGATATTTTTTCTAATATCTCAGATATTCGTCATCAATGTGCAAGTCACCTACAGTGCATCCGAATTCCTGAGGACATTTCGTCGTATATTAATGCCTCCACGCATCATTTTCTAAAGATTCTCAATTCAGCAGCCAAGCCCTGATCCATTCATCAATTAATGCATCTAAACCTTCCACTGATCTCTTCTAGCGCCATTTAGAGAAGCGCATAAGAGCGATTCACGCTTTCCGTTATCAACGAAGATGATTGAACAATAAGTAGCTAGGGTGCATTTGGTGGCGGGATAGCTGGTCACGTCCCTGACGTCACTTTTCATCCTTACAGTTTTCAGGGACAACTAGGACAACACTAGGATAGTTCTACCTTAACTTTTGATCCCTGAATCAAATTATCTTATTTTGATCATTTCATCATATTTGGTCCTGTCATTTTAACCAAAACGTAATATATCAAATATGTCCAGTGTCCATGCCGCTGCGCGTGCTTGTCACCACCGTACCATATGTTCTACCCGTTTGCCATTTTTTCGTGCTGCTGCGACGTACATCGTCTGCGAACTAAAAAACTGCAATGCGAGGAGAAGAAGCACGTGCTGTAGGGGAGCGCGCATACTATTACGTACGTACGCGACTGATGGATGCGGTGAACTGAAGCAGAGCCAGCGGTGATGGACAAGGCGACCATGGACTGACGGCTGCGTAGAACTGCTCAGTTGGTTTTATTTGCCTTGTTCTTTTGTTCCATAGATAGATAGATAGATAGATAGAAAGAAGACCACGCACGCCCCAATTGGGTTCTAGTGTAGTACAAGAACGACAATATATGCTAAGGAGTATTTTAAGACGGTGCATGTCCAGCTAGCTCTCTGATGGGCCTGTTAATCAGCTGCTCGGGGTACTGTTCCATCTAAGGCCTTGTTCGTTTGTGCCGGATTGGTGGGTCGGAACGATTCCTAACCAGATTGTTTCTCTAATTTATATAAATTTTGATTAACTGGAACGATTCCGGATACAATCCGACGCAAACGAACAAGGCCTAATCATTTGCCACACATCATCTTTTCCTCTTGTCGTTTTTGCCCAGTTACGTTCACAGCTATAAACAGCCACATCAGTTTACGTGTGCTTTTGCCCCTGCCAACCAAATTGCCACACTGCAGCTTCATCTACCAAATTGTCCGGCGGCGGCATCTTTGCAGATGACATTGCCCTGTTTTCATCGATCTTTCGGGCTGTGTGTGGTGGGGTAACAAGAGGTTATAGTCCATCCAGGGTATATGTGAGTTTCATATTAAAAAAGAACAAGTACAGTCAAGGGGTATAAACCTATCTCATATACTGTTGATCACTTGTTCTCAAACGTTGTAATCAAGAACAAAATAACACAATTATTAATTATTACAAAACTTCGTCTTCCGAAGCATTATCTTCACATGGCTATAATGCTCATCGGACGAAGGTCAAGAATGACATACCTTCATTATTTAATATGCGAATAGAAATGCGAAAGGATAAATATAGTAACTGCATCTCATTAATTCATTTATATTTGCATTCCATAAAACATATATGAATATTAACAGTATTAATATTATATTGATACCTTCGGCTTACTCGAAGGTGAAGATGCGAGAAAGTTATTACAAATCAGCATGAACAGTACGGTACTATTGTTCATCTATTTATAGGCACATGACACATCCAGAGTAAAAGTACATTTATGCCCCTAACGTTCATCTATAATCATAACACGAATCATTAAGGACTGAATAGTCTTTGTCCCTTTTCGGTAATCGTCATACTTGGTCTTCGGCTATAGATTCGTCGTCCATTCTTATCACCTTCGGGCTATATTTTCACCCTATTATGAGAAAAGACCTTCATCATGAAGCCGAAGCCCCCTGTAATAATCCATGTCATACTGAAAACATATGGTCAGTCACATTTTTTAGACCTTCGGAAGAGGAAGGCCCCTAACAGTAGCCCCTCGCAGTATTGATTTGTTCCTTTGTAACAAATTTAGGCTGCGACGTGAACGAAGATCTTTAGCCGAAGCTCTTTGGCTATAGATTCGTCGTCCATTCTTATCACCTTCGGGCTACATTTTCACTCTGTTATGAGAAAATACCTTCATCTCGAAGCCGAAGCCGAAGCCCCTGTAATAATCCATGTCATACTGAAAACATATGGTCAGTCACTTTTTTAGGACCTTCGGAAGAGGAAGGCCCCTAACAGTAGCCCCTCACAGTATTGATTTGTTCCTTTGTAACAAATTTAGGCTGTGACGTGAACGAAGGTCTTTAGCCGAAGCTCTTGGGCTATAGATTCGTCGTCCATTCTTATCACCTTCGAGCTACATTTTCACCCTGTTATGAGAAAAGACCTTCATCCCGAAGCCGAAGCCCCCTGTAATAATCCATATCATACTGAAAACATATGGTCAGTCACGTTTTTAGGACCTTCGGAAGAGGAAGGCCCCTAACAGTAGCCCCTCGCAGTATTGATTTGTTCCTTTGTAACAAATTTAGGCTGTGACGTGAACGAAGGTCTTTAGCCGAAGCTCTTGGGCTATAGATTCGTCGTCCATTCTTATCACTTTCGGGCTACATTTTCACCCTGTTATGAGAAAAAGACCTTCATCCCGAAGCCGAAGCCCCCTGTAATAATCCATGTCATACTGAAAACATATGGTCAGTCACGTTTTTTAGGACCTTCGGAAGAGGAAGGCCCCTAACAGTAGCCCCTCGCAGTATTGATTTATTCCTTTGTAACAAATTTAGGCTGCGACATGAACGAAGGTCTTTAGCCGAAGGTCTGAAAAAACATCTTCCATTCACTAGAATAGCAAATCATTCTGATCCGTGGGACCTACCACGCTGCGGGGCTCTGAGTGTATATATAGAGACCTGTATCGTGAGTATTTTTCGTGCTATCTAGCTACTTGTACTGTGCATGCCATTTTAACCTTCTTTGCTTTGTCGAATTCGATTAACTTTTGAGCTTCGGTATTTGCGCAATCACCGTCTGAATGGCTGAGGAGAAGAAGATCACTGACCCCGCACTAGCCGGGTTTTACGAAGCTATGGAGAAAACTAACACGGAGAAAATCACCAATGAGATGCTGGCCGGGTTATCTGAAAACTCCAGCGATAGTGAGAGTTTTGACGTAGAAAGTGGAAATCAAGATGTCGAAGACCGACCATGGAGGCCGAGCCATGTTGTTTTTGGGAAGTCGACTGTTAAGCAAGGGTAGATCGAAGCGATGAAAGACGGCTACTTTCGTGATATTTCTATCGTGAGGACCGGAGGGGAGAGTGAAAGGGAAATATGCCCTTGGGCAATTTCTATAAGTATTTTGGTGATTAGATGCTCAACACATATTCTTTAAGTCCTAATGTGCCAAAGGTTGAAAAGTGAAAATCAAGGCATGAGATATGTTTCTAGACTTAGTACATTTGTTATTGAATACTAATGAGGTTATCTAAGTGCTAGAAACAGTGCTGAGAAGAAGAAAATCGAATTGTAAAAGACTTGGCTGTGTGCAGCCAAATTCCAGTTCGGCCTAGCACACCGGAATGTCCGGTGGTGCACCGGACAGTGTCCGGTGCGCCAGGTGAACTCGCCGCTCTTGGGATTTGACGGCGGCGTACGGCTAAAAATCACCGGATCGTCCGGTGGTGCACCTAACTGTCCGGTGAGTCATCCACGGCGAACTTATCGCTCTCGGGAAAAGTATCAGGGCGACGTGGCTATAATTCACCGGACTGTCCGGTGGTGCACCAGACTGTCCGGTGAGCCAACGGTCGCCAGCGCCAACGGTCGGTCGCGAAATCTGCGGGCGACGCGTGGCAGCTCCAACGGTCGGCAGGGGGCACCAGACTGTTCGGTGCGCCAACGAGCCCGGAGCTGCAACGGTCAATTGTGCCCGATTTGTAAGGAAATCGTGCACCGAACAAGTTACAGTGGCTGTCCGGTGGCGCACTGGACTGTCCGGTGCGCCACTCGACAGAAGGCAAGTTTGGCCTTCCATGTTGGCCTCCAACGGCTCCTAGCTGCCTTGGGGCTATAAAAGGGACCCCTATGTAACACCCATAGTGTTACTGTTACTAAAACTTGAGCATAACATCATAAGCATGGGCATATCATGTGTTTGTCACACCTAGAGTGCATTCACTAGGCCAAAATTTTCAAACAAGTTGTATTGATATGACATTTTGTAGATAAAACCCTAGAGTAGGGTACCTAACCCTAGATTG
Organism: Zea mays; assembly: GCF_902167145.1. Classification (NCBI taxonomy): domain Eukaryota; kingdom Viridiplantae; phylum Streptophyta; class Magnoliopsida; order Poales; family Poaceae; genus Zea; species Zea mays. The sequence goes on from NC_050097.1 coordinate 148,124,653, forward strand.
GGCCTAATAGAGCAAACAAAGCTTAAATAGGAGAAAACTTCAAAACTCAATTGAAGTAGTCATAAAATGTCACCATGAATAGACATACATGGTATTCAAACCCTAGAAGCACCAAAAACCCTAAAGAGAACCCTGGACTAAAACCCTAGGGAGTTATTTGCAAAATGTGCACACTCTTGGACTGAAGTGCAAAAACCATGAAAATAGGGTATATTAACTCATATGGCTCACATGTTTGGAGATTTGCAACTTAAACCCTAAGTTTGGGCCTATTTGCAAAAAGTCACATTTGAGCATTATTGGGATTAAGTCTGAAATTCAAAGAATTGGCTCAACTTTGAAGCTTTGTAACTTCCAAATTAGGAAGAGTTTGCCCTAGGTCAGTACATCAAATTGGTAGAGCTATGTAAGGGGAGTAACTTTGCTACAGAGATTATGCTTGGGTTACATAAGAAATTTGGAGAAAATTTGACTCCAAGTTGACCTGTCAGGCTGTCTTAGGTCTGAAATCAGACTGACAGTGGCCTAGAACTAGGTTTGAAAGCCATTTTGAGCTAGATCTATTGCTCGTTTGGTGGTTGTTGCTATAACAAAATTGCAGCTGGTATGAAGGGCTGCAAGTTTACTACTGGCGAATTAGCAAGTTCTTATATAGAAATTTGTGTTCTGGACGCTACAAGTTGGGTTGTCAGGAGCTCTGAATCGCAGTTCCGATGGTACAGTGTCCCGATCAGGTCGCCAGCTCTGTCCCTCGCCGCTGACGAGCCGCGCGCGGATTCGTGCTTTCACCGCCGTGATTCATGCTCGGATCAGTTGGATAGCGCTTGGGGTTGAGTAAATATCATCGCCGTGGGTATACTCCGGCCACTAAATTACTCCGACCACCGTACCGAGCTAGTCATGGATGCTTCAGATGTGTTCGCCGGAGACAGCCGCTTCACGGCCTTGCGCCACGTGCCTGGGCACATTTACCACATCGCCGTGACTCGCTTAAGCCATCCGATCATCACCGGGGAGCCCACCACGGTATTCTCCACGAATCAACTGCGCCAGTGACCTCCCATTCCTCCGACCGCCGCGCGTCTCAATCCAAATTCACCGGCCATCGCTCTTGCCTGCTATAAATTGAGCCCGTCGTGAGCTCCGTAGGGTAATCACACATCTAAGTCGCCAAGTCTTGTCTTCAATTGTCCACTAACGCCTGTGAATTGCTCAGTTTCCCCAATCCGTGTTTCCGCCACCGCGAAAGAGACCTCACCGTGGTTAGCTTGCTCCAGGTTAGTTCAAGCTCCCTGGACGTTTGTTCTAGTCTTATTAAGACCCCCTAATGCTGTTCGACCCCTTTGATTGAACTAGATCACCCTGGATTACCGTGAATGCCCGTGTTCATCCTTCGTCCGCGCTGTCTCCGTGGACTTGATGATTTAGAGTCGTAGTCGTGAAATTGAGTGAGGGGAAATGATCGACGGGTCTTGAATTTGGTTTCTGCAAAAGTAGGGCGCCAGTCTGCAAGTAATTTCGCCGATATAAGATCGCCGGAGTGCGGCCCAGCGCCGTTCGTCGTCGGGGATTGTAAGCTGTGAAGAGATAGAAAGGAGAGGGCCTTTTCACAAAGCGTCAGTGACTCGGTTAAATAGTGTGCGGGTTTCTTCCGTAGTTATTCAAACAGAGGGGGGGGGGGTTTCTGCTAGACTTGAAGTATGGGCACGCGCGTGGGCTCTTTCTTCCTGTAGTGGGCTGACTTGGGCCGCTTTCGATCCAATACTGTTCATAGCTTTCCTTTTTCTTTTTCTGCCAGAGCTAAAGAAATTCTAGAAAATTGTAGAAAAATCCTAAAAATACCAAACCAATTTTGCTGGGTTTCTAATTTACTATAGTATTTAATAAAAATAGTTTCATGATTTTTAGTCCATATAGAAAATTATAGAGTATTTAAAATAGCCAAAAACCATGCTTCTAGATTTTTAGAGAATGAATAATAATCCAAAATTCATTAAATTTTTAGGGTAATCTCTAAATAATATTTAGAAGCCTTGGGTAGAGTTTGGTATGATTTGGACCAAGTTTGATACTTAGAACCCAAAACCCTAGCCCCTGCCCTATGAACTTCACTATTGACTCCGAAAACCCTAAGTTCTCGGAGATCCGTGAAGGAAAGTTGTATTCAAGACCTTAGATAATAAATTTTTATTGTCTTTGCATCTTCATGAGCACTACATGAGCATTCATTATTATACTTGGCTATATTTAGAAAACGAAGAGGAAGTAGAGGTTGAAGAGACAAGGACTTCATCACCACCACCACCTGAGGAACATCAGGCAGGCAACTATTTCTATTTTGATATCTGCGGAACAGAGCCTGATTCACCAGTAACACAAGGCAAGCCCCGGTGCATTTGCCACCTCCTTGTTACTTTTAAAATCTTTCTCACTTACTTGATGCATTAGGTGATAGGAGTTGAGTGCTAAACCAATTCCTGCATTTCCTTCCTTGGATTTGATTACTTCTCCTTAAATCTTTGTTTTGCAAAAGATTTTCTTATGCTTAGCCTTGCTCTAGAAAAACAAAATGTTTTGTTTTCACAAAAGATGATGCTGCAAAGTGGGAGGAATGTTTTCGAAAATAAAAACTTGATGGTGGATCCATCATGGCCATGATGGGTTTAACATCGGAAAAGATGTACCTCTGCCAGGTACCAAAGTTTGGGTTTGAAATGATAAAGCTAAGACCGGGCGAGTGACTTGCACGAGAAGAGAGTCTCGGTGTAGTGTCTCCGTCTGAGTCGATTAAGGACCGTCTCGATGTAGGCCTGCTGACCGAGGACCCTTTAACTAGTCACATGCCTCGTCATGGGTAAGCTTTGCCTCGGGCAGACTAATACCAGAATAAGATAACACACAATGGGCATAGAGAGATGGCGAGAGTAGAGTGTACCCTCCATGGCAAGAGGCTGGACGGTGGTGTATCTGTGCTCTCGGTTGGCGTGAACCTGATCTGGTCTTAAGAACCCCGGTGGCGAGTTGACATATGCAAGGGTTAAGTGCTACATATGTCGTGTGATTGGAGATCCTCAGCTGAGTATAATCGATTCGGATCGCCGTAACTTCGCGGATATGAAGACTTGGTCACTGACTTACACGTAGCATTCCAGTAAAGTAGAAGGGTTGTTAAGAAATTGGCTAGTGCAGGTCAAGTGATTGAACTAGAGTAGCAAGAACTCTAGTTGCAGGTAATTTTACTTAACCTAACAATTAAAATTGGATTTTAAGGATCCACTGCTAGTAAGCATTTCTGCAAACAGAGTCATTGATTATTGATAAGCCTTACCTTGACTCCCTTAAAGCCAGCATATCCTTGAGAGTCTTTTACTTTGTCGGGTAAGTCTTGCGAAAGTACACTTCGTACTCAGGGCTTTGTCCCATGTTGTTTTAGGTGAAGAAGCAACGGACTTTTGTTGCTTCTGTTCAAAGGTGGTACCCAAAGAAGAGAACCAAGACTAAAGCTGCGGGAGGGAAGGCCCTCCGTTAAAAACTTTTTACTGCTTATTCGGGAGGAGTTTTTGCCTCCCATGGTTTGTAATAATAATACTCAGCACTCATATATTATGTTCTGGTCTGTAAATATTTAACTCTGTCTTACTTTTCAATAAAAGTAAGTTATTGTAACTACTTCCGCATTTCCGTATCTCCGATGAATTGTAATGTCTGCGTGACGGGTAAAACGCTCTTGGGAAGGTAAGGAATTCAGATACCGAACTTGTCAAGTGATCAGGTGCACCTGGAGGGTTGTCTGAGGTCCGTTGGACAAGGACAGCTGTAGGTGGGCCTAATGACTTGGGAGGTTCTGTCACAGCTGGTATCAGAGCAAAGCCCATCTCTGCAGATATTATGAGACATCTTCAAAAAGAATTTTCCAAGACTTATCTAAAAAATTTCTTCCCTTCTTATCTAAGTATCTCTGAAGAGTTTATTTTAAAGACCAGATAGTAAGAGTGCAATGTATAGAAGGTGTGAATCAACTAAGGTTGATTCTGTAATTATACATGCATCATGCTAAAAACTATGCTAATAAGATTTTCCCCTCATGGAGATATGCCACCGCGCACGAGAAAGACCGCGCTCAAGTCTATCGGGCCGTTTTGCGTACCCCGTCATTAACTTGCCCCGAGACATGAAGATAGTAGAAGTGGTAGTAACGATCTAATTGGGGATCTTGAAGCCCAAGTTGATCGGCTTCGATCAGAACTTCATCACAGGAACGATATATGGGTCATGGATGGTGAAAGAATAAACGAATTGAGAACAGACAACCGCCACCTGCAAGGCCAACTAGCGGAACGGGATCTAGCGTTCGACTGGGTTGTGAACTCTCGTTCACTAGCCTGGGCAAAAGAAGCTAGAGTTCGAGCCCACGTGGAAGAGCTTAGCTCAGCCGTGGATAACTTGTAGGTTTATTGTAATACACTACATGAAGAAGTTCATGTATTGTATTCAGAACTGCACCCTAACGTCCCTGCGAGTCCTGTCGGGATGGGAGCTGGACCATCTGGAGCAGCGGGTGAAGCCCTTGGAGGAGAACTAGACCTTTTCAGGCCCCCTCCTTCCATGAATTTGGTCGACTAGTGGTCTCCTACCCCTGACAGCGAGGCTACCAAAAGCGACAAGAAGCAAGAGTAGTATAGTATAGAAGTAGTAGTAATGTGTAATAGGTAATGTAATCCTGTTGTAAATACGAGTCTGTAACATTACCCTTTTTAAGTAATGTGAAATGGATGATTTGTTTTGGCATATCATATTTTTTCAAATGTTCTTTGCCTCAGATGCCGTCTAAAACTCATGCACAGGATGGGGCAGGAACCTCCCGTGGGAGGGAGGCAACCCCGAATCCACCCCCAGTACCTCCAACATTAGCTGAGGCCATCGCCGCCTTAGTTAATGCCACAGCTGACAACACTCGTTTCATGCGGGAAATGGCGGGGCAACAAATGCAGCAACAGGGCGGGCTAGCGTATCCGCAAGGACCCCATGAAACATCCTATCTGGATTTATCAGAGACACGTCCCCCATTGTTTGTCAAGGCGGAAGATCCTCTGCAAGCGGATGAGTGGATCCGCGTTATTGAACAGAAGTTCGGGCTTCTCCGATGTACGGAGACTCAAAAGCCCTTGTTTGCAGCGCAACAATTGCGAGGCCCTGCCAGTACATGGTGGGGAAATTATGTTGCCGTTCAACCGGTCGGTCATCAAATTACATGGGACGAGTTCAAGTTGGCTTTACGGGAACATTATATACCTAAAGGGGTCCTCCATATGAAGCAGGAGGAGTTTATGAAGCTCAAGCAAGGCGGGGATACTGTCACTCAGTATCTCAATAAATTCAACCACTTGTCCCAATACGCAATCGATCAAGTCAACACAGATTTAAAGAAGAGAAATTGCTTCATGAGAGGCCTGAATGATCGAATGCAACGAAAGATGGCCACCTACATTGATCTTTCTTATGGAAGGGCTGTCAGCACAGTGCTGGCAGTTGAGGCTAAATATGCAGGCTCTAGAAATTAAAGGGCAATGGAGGCGACAGGCCCAATCAGGGGTCTGAGAAAAGACAAAGGTTGGTAATCCGACCTTTTAATCAGAATCGTTCTTCATCGCACCCACCCTCCTACCCTTTCAAGCAACCGGTTTTTATCCGTCCTACCGCTGCCCCCACCACTACAAATAAGCCGGGTGCCCTGGCACTCGTTTCCTCGCTCTCCCAAGCTCTTCAACAGGCTGCTTTAATTGTGGAAAGTCCGGACATTTTATTAAGGATTGTCCATACCCGAAGCAGAATCGATCCAATAATCAGCAGAGTTCCGGGAGTTCCGCTCAAACCAAGGGAAATGCGGCAAACAATACCGTGGGCAAAAATACAAGGAAAACGGGACATATTTATTATACTCAAGTGGCCACAACACCGGAAGGCGAACCAGTTATGATGGGTACGTTTCTAGTGGCCAATCACCCCGCAGTTATTCTCTTTGATTCTGGTGCTTCGCATACTTTCATAAGCAAGAAGTTTGTGGAAAAACATTGCATTCCATATACTGAATCAAGGGAAGGGTTTAAAATCCATTCGCCCGGGGGACAAATATTTACTAAAGAAGTGGCTTACCAAGTGCCCGTAACATTGGCTGAACGAGACTTTCCAACAAACATGATTGTTCTAAAAGGCCAAGACATAGATGTAATTTTGGGCATGAATTGGTTAGCCCAACATAAAGCAATCCTCAACACTGATCTGAGAACCATCAGGTTGAGTTATGGCCAAGAAGAGATTCTTTTGTCTATCCCCGTAGCTATTCTAGCTAAACCATATGGCAGAGTATATGAAGCCATCATACCGGAGATCCAAGATATTCCGGTAGTATGTGAGTTCCCAGACGTCTTTCCAGAAGATCTGTCGGGATTGCCTCTAGAAAGAGATGTAGAATTTGTGATTGAGTTGAAGCCCGGTACGACTCCCATTTCTAGAAGATCGTACCGAATGCCTCCAAATGATCTGGCAGAACTCAAGACCCAATTACAAGATCTACTTGAAAAAGGATTTATCCGACCAAGTTCTTCACCTTGGGGTTGTCCAGCCATCTTCGTCAAGAAGAAGGACCAAACACTACGGATGTGCGTGGATTATAGACCCCTTAATGAGGTCACCATCAAGAATAAGTACCCTCTTCCTCGGATTGACATTCTATTTGATCAACTTACCGGAGCTCGGGTATTCTCCAAGATTGACCTCAGGTCGGGTTATCATCAGATCCGTATCCGACCCAAAGATATACCAAAGACCGCATTCACTACGCAGTATGGATTATTTGAATATCTGGTTATGTCTTTCGGACTGACAAATGCTCCAGCCCACTTTACATATCTGATGAACTCGGTATTTATGCCCGAGTTGGACAAATTTGTGGTGGTATTCATTGACGATATCTTAATATACTCCAAGAATGAAGAGGAGCATGCTCAGCATTTGTGGATCGTATTAACGCGCTTAAGGGAACACCAATTATATGCTAAGTTCAGTAAGTGCGCATTCTGGCTGGAGGAGATTCAATTTCTGGGACATGTATTATCTTCCAAGGGGATTGCTGTGGATCCCAACAAAGTCAAGGATATTTTGGAGTGGAAACCCCCAACCACTATACATCAAGTCTGAAGTTTCCTTGGACTGGCTGGTTATTACCGCCGATTCATACCAAATTTTTCCAAGCTTGTGAAACCAATCACAAGTTTATTGAAGAATGATACTAAATTTAATTGGTCTTCAAAGTGTAATGAAGCCTTTGAGCAGTTAAAGATATTACTAACCACTGCTCCGGTATTGGCTCAACTGGATATTGAAAAGCCCTTTGATGTGTATTGTGACGCATCAGGCAGTGGTCTCAGCTGTGTTCTAATGCAAGAGGGCCGAGTAATAGCTTATGCTTCAAGGCAGTTGCGCCGGCATGAGGAACATTATCCAACTCATGACCTAGAGTTAGCTGCGGTGGTTCATGCCCTAAAAATATGGTGTCATTATCTGCTGGGAAATATCTGTCACATTTATACAGATCATAAGAGCTTAAAGTATATCTTTACCTAGTCTGAGCTTAATATGAGACAAAGGAGGTGGCTTGAGCTGATCAAGGATTATAAATTAGAGATTCACTATCACCCAGGCAAGGCTAATGTAGTGGCAGATGCGTTAAGTCGTAAGGCTTTTTGTCATTGCCTTACCATGAAGACTTCTGACATTACATTATGCCAAGAAATGGAGAAGTTGAACCTGGGAATGATTCAACATGGAACTTCAAATCACTTGAAGCTTGAGTCAGTCATCCTGCAAAGAATAATTGACGCACAAAGAAATGATGAGGGAATGAGGCACATTCATGAGAAAATAGAAGCTGGTAAAGCCAATTGCTTCAGAAGAGACGATCAAGGTGTTGTATGGTTTAACAACCGCATAGTGGTGCCTAAGGATAATGAGATCCGCCAGCAAATTCTAGATGAAGCACATCTTAGTCGCTATTCTATTCATCCCGGAAGCACTAAGATGTATCCTGATCTAAAACAACATTATTGGTGGACAAAGATGAAGATTGAGATCGCACGCTATGTGGCAAGATGTGACACTTGCAGACGTGTCAAGGCCATACACATGAAAGTTGCTGGTCCATTACAATCTCTGCCTATACCAACATGGAAATGGGAAGATATAAGTATGGACTTTATTGTGGGATTGCCCAGGACCACAAAAGAGTATGACTCTATTTGGGTTATAATTGATCGACTTACGAAAATTGCTCATTTCCTGCCAGTCAAAACAAATCACCCGGTTACTGTCTATGCCCAATTGTACATTGCTCGTATTCTTAGTCTGCACGGAGTTCCAAAGACTATAGTGTCAGATCGTGGACCTCAATTTGTAGCCAAGTTTTGGGAAGCACTTCACAAATCCTTGGGTACTAAGTTGCTCCATAGTTCGGCCTATCATCCTCAAACCAGTCGGCAGACTGAGAGGGTAAATCAAATACTTGAAGATATGTTACGGGCTTGTGTTTTGGAATTCCCACAAAAATGGGATGATTGTTTACCATTAGCGGAGTTCTCATATAATAATAGCTATCAAGAGAGTATTAAGATGGCACCCTTCGAAGCCTTATATGGACGACGATGTCGTACTCCGTTAAACTGGTCTGAACCTGGTGAAAGAAATTTCTTCAGGCCTGATATGGTAAAGGAGATAGAAGAGAAAGTTCAACGAATAATTCATAATTTGAAGAAAGCTCAAGCTCATCAGAAGAGTTATGCAGACAAGCGACGACAACCCTTGTACTTTCTAGTTGGAGATTATGTCTACCTAAAAGGTTCACCGATGAAGGGAGTATCACGTTTTGAGGTAAAAGGGAAGCTTGCACCTCGATACATTGGTCCTTTTCCTATCCTTGAAAGATATGGACCAGTGGCATACCGACTTCAGTTACCCGAAACCTTGTCTGCCGTGCATAATGTGTTCCATGTATCCCAATTGAAGAAGTGTCTTCGGGTTCCCGATCGAACCATTGAAGTAACAGATGTTGCCTTAGAACCAGACTTGACATATTCAGAGCACCCTATTCGAGTCTTGGATCAAAAGGATAGGATTACCCGAAGAAGAACTCTCAAGTTTTACAAGATACAGTGGAACCAACATTCAGAAGATGAGGCTACATGGGAAACTCAGGACCTTTTAGAAAAGAATTTCCCAGGCTTTCTAGCCTCATGTAATTTGTAAAGTGTATACGATTGTTGTAATAAAGGAGTGAGCCCCAGACCACCCCTGCCTTGTACCAAAAATAAGGAAATAAAAGTATGACATGTTTCCTTTTCCATTACTTGCCTTAGGACTTTTAATCTCGGGACGAGATTCCTTTATGGGGGGAAGGATGTAACACCCCTGGTGTTATTGTTACTAAAACTTGAGCATAACATCATAAGCATGGGCATATCATGTGTTTGTCACACCTGGAGTGCATTCACTAGGCCAAAAAATTTCAAACAAGTTGTATTGATATGACATTTTATAGATAAAACCCTAGAGTAGGGTACCTAACCCTAGATTGGGCCTAATAGAGCAAACAAAGCTTAAATAGGAGAAAACTTCAAAACTCAATTGAAGTAGTCATAAAATTTCACCATGAATAGACATACATGGTATTCAAACCCTAGAAGCACCAAAGACCCTAAAGAGAACCCTGGAAAACCTTGGATTAAAACCCTAGGGAGTTATTTGCAAAATGTGCACACTCTTGGACTAAAGTGCAAAAACTATGAAAATAGGGTATATTAACTCATATGGTTCACATGTTTGGAGATTTGCAACTTAAACCCTAAGTTTGGGTCTATTTGCAAAAAGCCACATTTGAGCTTTATTGGGATTAAGTCTGAAATTCGGAGAATTGGCTCAACTTTGAAGCTTTGTAACTTCCACATTAGGAGGAGTTTGCACTAGGTCAGTACATCAAATTGGTAGAGCTATGTAAGGAGAGTAACTTTGCTACAGAGATTATGCTTGGGTTACATAAGAAATTTGGAGAAAATTTGACTCCAAGTTGACCTGTCAGGCTGTCTTAGGTCTGAAATCATACTGACAGTGACCTAGAACTAGGTTTGAGAGCCATTTTGAGCTAGATCTGTTTCTCGTTTGGTGGTTGTTGCTATAACAAAATTGCAGCTGGTATGAAGGGCTGCAAGTTTACTACTGGCGAATTAGCAAGTTCTTATATAGAAATTTGTGTTCTGGACGCTACAAGTTGGGCTGTCAGGAGCTCTGAATCGAAGTTCCGATGGTACAGTGTCCTGATCAGGTCGCCATCTCTGTCCCTCGCCGCCGACGAGCCGCGCGCGGATTCGTGCTTTCGCCACCGTGATTCTTTCTCGGATCGGTTGGATAGCGCTTGGGGTTGAGTAAATATCATCGCCATGGATATACTCCGGCCACTAAATTACTCCGACCACCATACCGAGCTAGTCATGGATGCTTCGGATGTGTTCACCGGAGACAGCCACTTCACGGCCTTGCGCCATGTGCCCGGGCACATTTACCACATCATCGTGACTCGCTTAAGCCATCCGATCATCGTCGGGGAGCCCGCCACGGTATTCTCCACGAATCCACTGCGCCAGTGACCACCCATTCCTCCGACCGCCGCGCGTCTCAATCCAAATTCACCGGCCACCGCTCTTGCCTGCTATAAATTGAGCCCGTCGTGAGCTCCGCAGGGTAATCACACATCTAAGCCACCAAGTCTTGTCTTCAATTGTCCACTAACGCCCGTGAATTGCTCAGTTTCCCCAATCCATGTTTCCGCCACCGCGAAAGAGACCTCACTATGGTCAGCTTGCTCCAGGTTAGTTCAAGCTCCCTGGACGTTTGTTCTAGTCTTCTTAAGACCCCCTAATGCTGTTCGACCCCTTTGATTGAACTAGACCACCCTGGATTACCGTGAACGCCCGTGTTCATCCTTTGTCTACGTTGTCTCCGTGGACAAGATGATTTAGAGTCGTAGTCGTGAAATTGAGTGAGGGGAAATGATCGGTGGGTCTTGAATTTGGTTTCTGCCAAAGTAGGGCACCAGTCCGCAAGTAATTTTGCCGGTATAAGATCGTCGGAGTGTGGCCCAGCGCCGTTCGTCGTCGGGGATTGTAAGATGTGAAGAGATAGAAAGGAGAGGGCCTTTTCGCAAAGCGTCAGTGACTCAGTTAAATAGTGCGTGGGTTTCTTCTGTAGTTATTCAAACCGAGGGGGGGGGGTTTCTGCAAGACTAGAAGTACGGGCGCGCGCGGGCGCTTTCTTCCTATAGTGGGCTGCTTTCGGTCCAATACTGTTCATAGCTTTCCTTTTTCTTTTTCTGCCAGAGCTAAAAAATTCTAGAAAATTGTACAAAAAGCCTAAAAATACCAAACCAATTTTGCTGGGTTTCTAATTTCCTATAGTATTTAATAAAAATAGTTTCATGATTTTTAGTCCATATAGGAAATTATAGAGTATTTAAAACAACCAAAAACCATGCTTCTGGATTTTTAGAGAATGAATAATAAATCCAAAATTTACTAAATTTTTAGGGTAATCTCTAAATAATATTTAGAAGCCTTGGGTAGAGTTTGGTATGATTTGGATCATGTTTGGTACTTAGAACCCAAAACCCTAGCCCCTGCCCTATGAACTTCACTATTGACTCCGAAAACCCTAAGTTCTCGGAGATCCGTGAAGGAAACTTGTATTCAAGACCTTAGATAATAAATTTTTATTGTCTTTGCATCTTCATGAGCACTACATGAGCATTAATTATTATACTTGGCTATATTTAGAAAACGAAGAGGAAGTAGAGGTTGAAGAGACAAGGACTTCATCACCACCACCACCTGAGGAACATCAGACAGGCAACTGTTTCTATTTTGATATTTGTGGAACAGAGCCTGATTCACCAGTAACACAAGGCAAGCCCCGGTGCATTTGCCACCTCCTTGTTACTTTTAAAATCTTTCTCACTTACTTGATACATTAGGTGATAGGAGTTGAGTGCTAAACCAATTCCTGCATTTCCTTCCTTGGATTTGATTACTTCTCCTTAAATCCCTGTTTTACAAAAGATTTTTCTTATGCTTAGCCTTGCTCTAGAAAAAAAATGTTTTGTTTTCACAAAAGATGATGCTGCAAAGTGGGAGGGACATTTTCGAAAATAAAAACTTGATGGTGGATCCATCATGGCCATGATAGGTTCAACATCGAAAAGATGTACCTCTGCCAGGTACCAAAGTTTGGGTTTGAAATGATAAAGCTGAGACCGGGCGGGTGACTTGCAAAGGGCGAGGCACACCTCAGAAAGGAATGGGACTCCGACTGCTCCTCTTCCGACTCCGACGACGAAGGACTTGCTGCCTCGGCTTTCAACAAATCCTCACTCTTCCCCAACGAACGCCATACATGTATTATGGCCAAGGAGAAAAAGGTACGTGTTCGGGACACACCCAAGTACACTTCATCTAGTGATGAAGAATCCTCTGATGATGAAGTAGATTACTCTAGTTTATTTAAAGGGTTAGATAGAGCCAAAGTAGAGAAAATTAATGAATTGATTGATGCTCTAAATGAAACAGATAGACTTTTAGAAAAGCAAGATGACATTTTATATGAAGAACATGACAAATTTCTTAGTGTTCAAAAATCTCTTGCTCTAGAAATTAAAAGAAATGAAATGCTATCCTCTGAGTTGTCTGCTTGCCATGAATCTGTTTCTAGTTTAAGGAGTTTAAATGATGAATTAAATGCTAAGCTAGAGGAAGTTAATAAATCTAGTTCATGTGTAGAGCATGTTGTTATTTGTAATAGATGTAAGGATTTTGATGTTGATGCCTGTGATGAGCATTTCATTGCTATTACTAAATTGAATGATGAGGTGGCAAGTCTTAATGCTCAACTTAAGACTTGCAAAAGTTATTTTGATAAATTAAAGTTTTCTAGGGATGCCTATACTATTGGTAGACACCCCTCAATTAAGGATGGACTTGGTTTTCGAAAGGAAACCAAGAACTTAACAAGCCAAATGGCTCCCGTTCTCAACAAGGAGAAAGGGAAGGCCCCTATGGCTAGTAGTCCTCAAAGAAATCATGCTTTTATTTATGATAGGAAAATTGCTAGTCGTTCCAATTACAATAATTCACATGCTATGTTTGCCTCTAGCTCTACTTTTGTGCATGGTAGAAGTAGGTCTAGGAAAAATCATGTTGTGCATCATGTGCCTAGGAAAATGTGTAATAAACCTACTACCGTTTTTCATGCTTGCAACACTTCATTTGTACTTTCATGTAAGAATGAAAAAGTAGTTGCTAGGAAGTTGGGATTCAAATGCAAGGGAGACAAGACTTGTATTTGGGTTCCAAAAATTATTGTTACTAACCTTGTAGGACCCAACAAGAGTTGGGTACCTAAAACCCAAGCGTAAATTGCTTTGCAGGTTTATGCATCCGGGGGCTCAAGCTGGATTATCGACAGCGGATGCACAAACCACATGACGGGGGAGAAGAAAATGTTCACCTCCTACATCAAGAACAAGGATTCCCAGGATGCGTTTATCTTTGGAGATGGGAACCAAGGCAAGGTTAAAGGACTGGGAAAGATAGCCATTACATCCGAGCATTCTATCTCCAATGTGTTTTTAGTTGAATCGCTCGGGTACAACTTATTGTCTGTGAGTCAATTATGTAACATGGGCTATAATTTTTTATTTACAAATACAGATGTATCTGTCTTTAGAAGGAGTGATGGTTCATTAGCATTTAAGGGTGTATTAGACGGCAAACTCTATTTAGTAGATTTTTCAAAAGAGAATGCCGATCTAGATGCATGCTTAATGGCTAAGACTAATATGGGCTGGCTTTGGCATCGCCGTCTAGCACATGTTGGGATGAAGAACCTTCATAAACTTCTAAAGGGAGATCATGTGTTAGGACTAACTGATGTCTGCTTTGAGAAAGACAGACCTTGTGTAGCATGTCAGGCAGGGAAACAGGTGGGAAGCACTCATCACAGCAAGAATGTGATGACAACATCAAGACCATTGGAGCTTCTTCACATGGACCTCTTTGGACCCGTTGCCTACCTTAGCATCGGAGGAAGTAAGTATGGTCTTGTAATTGTTGATGATTTTTCCCGCTACACTTGGGTATTCTTTTTGCGGGACAAATCAGAAACCCAAGGGACCCTAAAACGCTTTCTAAGGAGGGCTCAAAATGAGTTTGAGCTTAAGGTGAAAAAGATAAGGAGCGACAATGGGTCCGAGTTCAAGAATCTACAAGTTGAAGAATTTCTTGAGGAGGAAGGCATCAAGCACGAGTTCTCCGCTCCCTACACACAACAGCAAAACGGTGTGGTAGAGAGGAAGAACATGATGCTTATCGACATGGCAAGAATGATGCTTGGAGAGTTCAAGACACCCGAGCGGTTTTGGTTGGAAGCTGTGAACACAGCTTGCCACGCCATAAACCGGCTATATCTACATCACCTTCTCAAGAAGACCTCCTACGAACTCCTCACTCGTAACAAACCCAATGTTTCTTACTTTCGTGTATTTGGGAGCAAATGCTACATTTTGGTGAAGAAAGGTAGACATTCTAAATTTGCTCCCAAGGCAGTAGAAGGGTTTTTACTAGGGTATGACTCAAATACAAAGGCGTATAGGGTCTTCATCAAATCATCGGGATTGGTTGAAGTCTCTAGCGACGTTGTATTTGGTGAGACTAATGGCTCTCCAAGAGAGCAAGTTGATCTTGATGACATAGATGAAGAATAAGTTCTGATGACCGCAATGCGCATGATGGCGATAGGCGATGTGCGACCACAGGAACAACAGGAGCAAGATCAGCCATCTACCTCAACAATGGTGCATCCCCCAACTCAAGACGGTGAACATGTACTTCAAGAAGAAGGGCATGATCAAGGGGGAGCACAAGAAGATCAAGCAATGGAGGAAGAAGCACCACAGGTCCCTCCAACTCAAGTTCGAGCAACGATCCAAAGACATCACCCCGTCGATCAGATTCTGGGTGATATCAGCAAGGGAGTGACCACTCGCTCACGCTTAGCTAATTTTTGTGAGCATTACTCGTTTGTCTCTTCTATTGAGCCTTTCAGGGTAGAAGAGGCCTTGCAGGATCCAGACTGGGTGTTGGCCATGTAGGAAGAGCTCAACAACTTCAAGAGAAATGAAGTTTGGAGCCTGGTGCCACGTCCGAAGCAAAACATTGTCGGAACCAAGTGGGTGTTCCGCAACAAGCAAGACGAGCACGGGGTGGTGACAAGAAACAAGGCTCGACTTGTGGCCAAAGGTTATGCCCAAGTCGCAGGTTTGGATTTCGAGGAGACTTTTGCTTCTGTGGCTAGGCTAGAGTCTATTCGAATATTATTAGCCTATGCTGCTCACCACTCTTTTAGGTTGTTTCAAATGGATGTAAAGAGTGCTTTCCTCAATGGGCCAATCAAGGAGGAGGTATACGTGGAGCAACCCCCTAGCTTTGAGGATGACAGGTATCCCGACCGTGTGTATAAGCTCTCTAAGGCGCTCTATGGACTTAAGCAAGCCCCAAGAGCATGGTATGAATGCCTTAGAGACTTCCTTATTTCTAATGCTTTCAAGGTTGGGAAAGCCGATCCTACTCTTTTTACAAAGACTTGCAACGGTGATCTCTTTGTGTGCCAAATTTATGTTGATGACATAATCTTTGGTTCTAGTAATCAAAAGTCTTGTGAGGAGTTTAGCAGGGTGATGACGCAAAAGTTCGAGATGTCGATGATGGGCGAGTTGACCTACTTCCTTGGATTCCAAGTGAAACAACTCAAGGATGGTACCTTCATCTCCCAAACAAAGTACACTCAAGATCTTCTCAAGAGGTTTGGGATGAAGGACGCCAAGCTCGCAAAGACACCTATGGGAACCGACGGGCATGTTTACCTCAACAAAGGAGGTAAGTCCGTTGATCAAAAGGCATACCGGTTCATGATAGGTTCATTGCTTTATTTATGTGCTAGTAGACTGGACATTATGCTAAGTGTATGCATGTGTGCTAGATATCAATCCGACCCCAAGGAATGTCACCTTGTGGCCGTTAAGCGAATTCTAAGGTATTTAGTTGCTACGCCTTGCTTCGGAATCTGGTATCCAAAGGGATCTACCTTTGACTTGATTGGATACTCAGACTCCGATTATGCCGGGTGCAAGGTTGATAGGAAGAGTACATCAGGGGCGTGCTAATTTCTAGGAAGGTCCCTGGTGTCCTGGAGTTCCAAGAAACAAACATCTGTTGCCCTATCCACCGTTGAGGCCGAGTACGTTGCCGCAGGACAGTGTTGCGCGCAACTACTTTGGATGAGGCAAACTCTCAGGGACTTTGGCTACAATCTGAGCAAAGTCCCACTCCTATGTGATAATGAGAGTGCAATCCGCTTGGCGGATAATCCTGTTGAACACAGCTGCACTAAGCACATAGACATCCGGCATCACTTCCTGAGAGACCACCAGCAAAAGGGAGATATCGAGGTGTACCATATTAGCACCGAGAACCAGCTAGTCGATATCTTCACTAAGCCTTTAGATGAGAAAAGGTTTTGCAGGTTGCATAGTGAGCTAAATGTCTTAGATTCGCGTAACTTGGATTGATCTATAGCATACATGTGTTCTATGTCTTTGATCATGTTACTTTATGCATTTAAATCCATTACTGTTTATTTGTGGTGCTCAAGTTGTACACGTGATCCCCGGACCTCACAAGTCCATATGCAAGTGATGCACATATTAAGGGGGAGATGTGCTACAACCTGACCTTTTGAGATTAACCTGGTTGTTTGAGTATACTTGATGTAGTCTAAAAGGTGCATTGAAAGGGAAATGTGGACTTGGACGATGCAAAGACTTCCACTGCACTCCGGTATTAGTATAATTAATTCCAAGTTCATTCTTATGCTCTAATTGCCTTTTGCTCTGAATTGACATTTTTGGTGAGGAAATGGGGTTAAAGGGCCAAAAATGATCCCGTTTTGGTGCTTAATGCCAAAGGGGGAGAAATTAAGGCCAAAGCAAATGGATCAGCTACCACTTATGAATTTTGAAAACAATAGAGTTAGAACTTTTGATTTGTCCAAAATACTCTTATTGCAAAATTTGATCTCTCATGGGAGAGAATTTTGATTATGGGAAAAAGGGGGAGTTTTTGGCACTTGATCAATTTTTCTCTTGGAATATCTCTCGTTTTGCCCAAACAAGTGTGTTTGACCTAGAGATAGGAAAAAGAATTTGATTTGCCAAAGAGTGATCCAAATATGCCAAATTATAGTCAAAATAATTGGATCTTCAAATTGAATTGATGTTGCTCGTTTTTTGTTGCTTTTTGATGTGTTGGCATAAATCACCAAAAAGGGGGAGATTGAAAGGGAAATATGCCCTTGGGCAATTTCTATAAGTATTTTGGTGATTAGATGCTCAACACATATTCTTTAAGTCCTAATGTGCCAAAGGTTGAAAAGTGAAAATCAAGGCATGAGGTATGTTTCTAGACTTAGTACATGTGTTTTTGAATACTAATGAGGTTATCTAAGTGCTAGAAATAGTGCTGAGAAGAAGAGAATCGAATTGCAAAAGACTTGGCTGTGTGCAGCCAAATTCCAGTTCGGTCTGGCACACCGGACAGTGTCCGGTGCGCCAGGTGAACTTGCCGCTCTCGGGATTCGACGGCGGCGTACGGCTAAAAATCACCGGACTGTCCGGTGAGTCATCCACGGCTAACTCATCGGTCTTGGAAAAAGCATCAGGGCGACGTGGCTATAATTCACCGGACTGTCCGGTGGTGCACCAGACTGTCCGGTAAGCCAACGGTCGCTAGCGCCAACGGACGGCCGTGAAATCTACGGGCGACGCGTGGCAGCTCCAACGGTCGGCACGGGGCACCGGACTGTCCGGTGTGCACCGGACTGTGTCCGGTGCGCCAATGGGCCCGGAGCTGCAACGGTCGATTGTGCCCGATTTGGAAGGAAATCGCGCACCGGACAAGCTACAGTGGCTGTCTGGTGGCGCACCGGACTGTCCGGTGCGCCACTCGATAGAAGGCAAGTTTGGCCTTCCAAGTTGGCCTCCAACGCCTCCTAGCTGCCTTGGGGCTATAAAAGGGACCCCTAGGCGTATGGAGGAGTCATCTAAGCATTCACTAAACATTCTAAGACTCCCACACTCCGCCACCGCGCATTTGATCGATTGTGTTAGTGATTTGAGCTCCGTTCGAGTTGTGAACTCTTTATGCTACGTTTCGAGCTCAAGTCTTGGCTTGTGTGCATGTGTGTGCTATGGATTTGTGTCTTGTGTGTGTTGCTCTCCCAACCTTACTCTGCGCTTTCTTTGTGATATCTATTGTAAGGGCGAGATACTCCAAGTTGTGGAGATTCCTCACAAACGGGGAAATACACTAAAGGAAAAGACTGTGGTATTCAAGTTGACCATCGGATCACTTGAAAGAGGTTGAGTGCAACCCTCGTCCATTGGGACGCCACAACTTGGAAGTAGGCAAGTGTTACTTGGCCGAACCACGGGATAAAATCGCGTCTCTTATGATTGCTTTCTCTGTGATTGTTTTGTCCACAAGAACTCGCCTTAAAACTATTTAGTCCCACTAACAATTCTATAACTAAGTTTTGTGGCTATTTAGTGTTTAATTTCATAGGATCACCTATTCACCCCCCTCTAGGTGCTTTCAGAGAGTATCGTTCCTCTTCCCGAAGCTGACGAAGTGGTGATTTTCAGAAGCTTCATGAAAGCCGGACTTCAGGTCCCCCTGGATAAGATGTTGGTTGAAGTTCTAAAAACTTTTGAAATTTATCTTCATCAACTTACCCCTGAAGCTTTTATCAAAGTTGGGGGTTTTATATGGGCCATGAGGAGCCAAGTGTTAGAGCCAGACGCCAGGTGTTTCTGTAATATCAGACGAAAGCGACTGGGAAAGAACAATACCACAACTTCGGCTGCTACAGCTTCGTGCCCCGCTCTGAGGCCAGTTATCCCGTGCTAATGTTTTGGAAAAGGTGGCCATGCTCTTGGATGCAGGAATGGTTTTATGTGAAGATTGACCTGAGTAAGAGGGAGGATGTGAAAGGGATTAATCAGTGCCCTATATGGTCTTGCTTTGGCATTAGGAAGCCACTCATTGCACTTGAGAATGACGTGCAAGCATGTCAGATAGCTTTCAACATAGTGTGCACCTATATCGGCACGAGAGACTTGGTCCAAGAGCATATTGCTTACAGTGTGTGGCCCCTTGCAAGTGGATGGGAAATGCCGAAGGAGGCTACCGCTGGCTCCAGTCAAAATGGCTTGGTCTATCTGAAGTATACCTTTCAATACAGAAACCAATTTGATGAACCGAACGATGACTAGCTAAATGTTATAGAGGCAACCAGCGATGAGCTTCTTGGAGCGTATTCGAAGGCCGAAGATGAAGCTATGACAACTGCCTTCGGTGCTCGCGGCAAGAAGAGATTGAACATGTGTTTGATGTTATCGGGTTTGTGTACCCAGCCTACTGCTATCCCACGCGAAAGCAAGGGAGGAAAAGGAAAGCCGCTACCTCAGCATCTTCTAGTGTGTCGAGGTCAAAGAAGATCAAAGTTTTGACGCGTCGACCCAGGCACATTGAGACGACCGATGTGCCGAAGCTAAGTGAAAGGGTGGAAACAACCCCCCGGCTATAGAGGTGCCTACTAGAGTTACTGCAGACCTGGCCAGAGAGCCAGAGCTAGTAATAGAAAAAGTACTAGAGCAGCCGAAGATGAAAGTAACAATATTGCCGAAGCTGCCAATCACCACAGGCACTCCAAGGAAACGGAGGATGACAAGCGTTTTGAAAGCTGTTCTAGAATCTTTGAAGACGCCACCTTCTTCTTCTGCTGAAGCCTCAGAGAGTAAAACTAAAGAAGTTCCAAAGATGATTGCTGC
The DNA here is from genome assembly GCF_902167145.1 of Zea mays. Classification (NCBI taxonomy): domain Eukaryota; kingdom Viridiplantae; phylum Streptophyta; class Magnoliopsida; order Poales; family Poaceae; genus Zea; species Zea mays. The sequence goes on from NC_050097.1 coordinate 148,144,688, forward strand.
CAGCACCTCTGCCCACGCCGAAGTAGGGCCTTCGGAAGCCATACCGGAAAATGGCACAAAAGAGAACCTTCTAGAGAAACCTTCGGCACCATCTCCAGAAGCACCTTCCCAGGATGACCTAGACTATATCGTTCGACATGCTTCGGGAAAGCAATTAACAGAAGAGCAGATTGCCGAGGTGCAACACTATGCCAAGGATCTGAAATACCCCCTTGGGTCCTTGGTATATGGTGGAAACGATGAAGATGACTTACTTTACTATCTACCAGACAGTAAAGAAATACATGTCTGCCGAGAAATAATGGACAACATAGGATATCCGAAGCTTGAACTCGGCATGTCTGCAATGTCAAAAGATCAACTTGCAGACAGTCTTGCTTACAACAGTCTGAAGGTGTGTATACCTTGACTTGCCTAAGATTATGGTTTTTCTTGCCATTATTACGTGCTCACTCTTCGTTTTCTAGGGCTTAATTCTAAGCAAGGCTTTGAAGGCCCAGAAGAATGCTGAAAGGGAAATAGGGTCAAACATTTTCCTAAATGATTTTGGTGGTTGAAATGCCCAACACAAATAATTGGACTAACTAGTTTGCTCTATACTATGTATTTTACAAGTGCCAAAGGTTCAACACAAACCAATAAAAAGATCCAAGTTAGGGTTCAAAAGAAAGGAGCAAAAGAAACCGAAGAGAACCCTCGTCTGGCGCACTGGACTGGCCGGTGTGCCACCGGACAGTGTCCGGTGCACCAGGGACGATCGACTCAAACTCTTCACCTTCGGGTTTCTGGAGAGTCGCTCCGCTATAATTCATCGGACTGTCTGGTGGGTCATCAGACTGTCCGGTGTGCCAGCGGAGCAGCGGCTATCGAGCGCAACGGTCAACTCCAACGGTCGCCTGCAAACGTGAACAGTGCGTGGACAGTTTGCGCAGAGTCAGAGCAGCACCAGAAGGTGTACCGGACATTGATAGTGCCTGTCCAATGCCCCAAGATGTCAGAGCTCCAACGGTCAAAACCGTTAGAACCCTAACGGTTGGGTGACGTGGCTGGCGCACCGGACTGTCCGGTGCGCCCATCGACAGACAGCCTCCCCAACGGTTGGTTTGGTGGTTGGGGCTATAAATACCCCCCAACCACCACCACTCCAAGTATCCAAGTTTTTCAGACATCTCATTCAATACAAGAGCTAGTGCAATCAATACAAGACACAATTCAATAGAATCAAAGCCTCTCCAAGTCCCAAATACACTCCAAACACTTAGTGACTAGAGAGAGTGTTTTGCTCGTGTTCTTTAAGATCTTTTTCTTGGATCGCTTTTCTTCTTCCCCATTCTTGTTCTTCAAGCACTTGTAATCAAAGCAAGAGACACCAAGTTGTGGTGGTCCTTGTGAGGGGTCTAAGTGACCCGTTTGATTAAGGAGAAAAGCTCACTCGGTCTAAGTGTCCGTTTGAGAGAGGGAAAGGGTTGAAAGAGACCCAGTCTTTGTGACCACCTCAATGGGGACTAGGTTCTTTGGAACCAAACCTTGGTAAAACAAATCACTGTGTCATCCGCTCTATTTCTTTGGTTGATTTGTTTTCCCCTCTCTTTTGGACTCGGTTTTATTTCTAACGCTAACCCCGGCTTGTAGTTGTGTTTAAAGTTGTAAATTTCAGTTTCCGCCTATCCACCCCCCTTCTAGGCGACTTTCAATTGGTATCAAAGCCGATACTTCATTAGAGTCTAACCACTCAAAGTGATGTCGGGAGGATCCACCAAGAGGGAGATGGAAACGGACACAAGCCGCGGGAAGGCTCCATCAAAGGAGTCCGGCACCAAAAGAAGGGAGGACTCACCTCCACGCGTCAAGTCGCATCGGAGTTGCGACAAGAAGAAAAAGATGAAGAAAGTGGTCTACTACGAGACCGACTCTTCGTCGCCATCTACCTCCGGCTCAGACGCTCCGTCCATCACTTCTAAGCACCATGAGCGCAAGAAGTTTAGTAAGATCCCCTTACGCTATCCCCGCATTTCCAAACACTTAGTGAAGATTATTGTATGTGGAGTGATAAAATGAGGCATCATCTAACCTCACTCCACGCTAGCATTTGGGACATTGTTGAGTTTGGAGCGCAGGTACCATCCATGGGGGATGAAGGCTACGACTCGGACGAGGTAGCCCAAATCCAACACTTCAACTCTCAAGCCACTACAATACTCCACGCCTCTCTATGTCGAGAGGAGTATAATAAGGTGCAAGGGTTGAAGAGTGCCAAAGAGATTTGGGACGTACTAAAGACCGCACATGAAGGGGATGAGGTGACCAAGATCACCAAGCGGGAGACGATCGAGGGGGAGCTCGGTCGATTTATCCTCAACCAAGAGGAGGAGCCACAAGCAATGTACAACCGGCTCAAAACCTTGGTCAACCAAGTGCGCAACCTCGGGAGCACCAAATGGGATGACCATGAAATGGTCAAGGTTATTCTAAGATCACTTGTCTTTCGTAATCCTACACAAGTTCAATTAATTCGTGGTGATCCTAGATATAAGCTAATGTCTCCCGAGGAAGTGATAGGAAAGTTTGTGAGCTTTGAGTTGATGATCAAAGGCTCCAAACAAATTGTCGAGCAAGGCGGCACCTCCACACCCGAGGTGCAACCCGTCGCATTCAAAGCGACGAAAGAAAAGAAAGAAGAGTCTACATCAACTAGGCTCCCCATCGACGCCTCCAAGCTCGACAACAAGGAAATGGTGCTCATCATCAAGAGCTTCCACCAAATCCTCAAGCAAAGGAGGGGGAAGGATTATAAACCCCGCTCTAAGAAAGTGTGCTACATGTGTGGTAAGCCCGATCATTTCATTGCTAAATGTCCTATGTCTAGTGATAGTGACAGGGGCGACGACAAGAAGGGAAGGAGGAAGGAAAAGAAGAAGTATTACAAGAATAAGGGCGGAGATGCCCACGTGTGTCGGGAATGGGACTCCGACGAAAGCACGACCGATTCCTCCTCCGACGAGGACGCCGCCAACATCACCGTCAACAAGGGCCTCCTATTCCCCAACGTCGGCCACAAGTGCCTCATGGCAAAGGACGGCAAAACGAAGAAGGTAAAATCTAGAGCCTCCACTAAATATACAACATCTAGTGATGAGGGTAGCTCTAGTGACGTTGAAGATGATTTGCTTGCTCTTTTTGCCAACTTAAACATGCAACAAAAAGAAAAATTGAATGAATTGATAGGTGACATTCATGAGAAGGATGAACTTTTGGATAGCCAAGAGGAATGCCTTATTAAGGAAAACAAAAAGCATGTTAAATTGAAGAATTCTTATGCTCAGGAAGTTGAAAAATGTGAAAATTTGTCCAAGGAGCTTAGCATTTGCCATGACACTATTTCAAACCTTAGAACTGAGAATGCTAGTTTAATTGCTAAGGTTGAAAAATTAAATGCTTGTAATGATTCAATTGCTAGTCTTAGAACTAGATGCTAAAATTGCCGAGCATGAACTAGAAAATGAAAAATTTAAATTTGCTCGTAGCATGCTTTATAATGGGAGACACTCTGGCATTAAGGATGACATTGGCTTCCAACAGGGAGACAATGTCAAGCTTAATGCCCCCAAGAAATTGTCTAATTTTGTTAAGGGTAAGGCTCTTATGGCTCAGGATAACGAGGGTTACATTTTATATCCTGTTGGTTATCCTGGGCATAAGATTAGGAGAATTCATGCAAAGAAGTCTCATTTTGTTTCTCACCATGCATTTATGTATAAGAATGAGGCATCTAACTCTAGGCATTATACTCATGTTAAAATGCCTAAAAAGAAATCTCCTATTGCATCAAATGAGCCTAATGTTTCATTTAAGACTTTTGATGCTTCTTATGTGCTCACTAACAAATCAGGCAAAGTAGTTGCCAAATATGTTGGGGGCAAACATAAGGGCTCCAAAACTTGTGTTTGGGTACCCAAGGTGCTTGTTTCTAATGTGAAAGGACCCAAGACCGTTTGGGTACCTAAGAACAAGGCCTAAACTTGTTTTGTAGGTTTATGCATCCGGGGGCTCAAGTTGGATAATTGATAGCGAGTGCACAAACCACATGACTAGGGAGAAAAGGATGTTCTCCTCCTACGAGAAAAACGATGATCCCCAAAGAGCTATCATATTCGAGGATGGAAATCGAGGTTTGGTCAAAGGACTTGGTAAAATTGCAATATCTCCTGACCATTCTATTTCCAATGTTTTTCTTGTAGACTCTTTAGATTATAACTTGCTTTCAGTTTCTCAATTATGCAAAATGGGTTACAACTGTCTTTTTACGGATATAGGTGTTACTGTCTTTAGAAGAAGTGATGATTTAGTAGCATTTAAGGGAGTATTAGAGGGTTAGCTATACTTAGTTGATTTTAATAGAGCTGAACTCGATACTTGCTTAATTGCTAAGACTAACATGGGTTGGCTCTGGCATCGCTGACTAGCCCATGTTGGGATGAAGAATCTTCACAAGCTTCTAAAGGGAGAACACATTTTGGGACTAACAAATGTTCATTTTGAGAAATACAGGGTTTGTAGCGCATGTCAAGCAAGGAAGCAAGTTGGTGCCCATCATCCACACAAGAACATCATGACGACAGACAGGCCGCTTGAGCTACTCCATATGGATTTATTCGGCTCGATCGCTTACATAAGCATCGGCGGGAGTAAGTATTGTCTTGTAATTGTGGATGACTATTCTTGCTTCACTTGGGTATTATTTTTGCAGGAAAAATCTCAAACCCAAGAGACCTTAAAGGGATTCTTGAGATGAGCTCAAAATGAGTTCGGCTTAAGGATCAAGAAAATAAGAAGCGACAACGGGACGGAGTTCAAGAACTATCAAATTGAAGGCTTTCTTGAGTAGGAGGGCATCAAGCATGAGTTCTCTTCTCCCTACACACCTGTAACACCTCAAAATTGTGTTGGTGGCATTCATAAAAAAAATCTTCAAAGAGTTTGAATTTGGAATACCTTGTAACAAGGTTTTCCTTTGTGAAAGCATTTCTTAATAGGATTAATAGATAAATAAATAGATGAACAAAATGTTGATGCATCTCATGCTGGAATTTTCGCCTCTGCATTTCATTTTAAAATTTGAGCTTGGGCTTGAATTTGAGTTTGTAAATGTAACACCCCAGGTGTTATTCAGGGTGTCCACCCAGGGCTACCCCATTTAACCTATTATCACATGAGAATTGGTTTGGGCAAAGTACATAAAACTTGGAATTCAAGGTCCTAAACAAGTGCCAACCATCTTGGATATCATGCCCTAGCTTGTCATGCACATCCAAGGGGGGGATTTCCCAAAACCCTAAAGCAAACCCCTCTTGGGCATTAGGAACCCTAATTGAAGCTAGGATCAAAAGGTCATGTAAACCTTATGATCATGGCTTGGGCCAAATATAAAAGTTGTAACATGCTTCATAACCTACAAATAATAGTAAGGAAGTACCCCCAAAAAGTTTTCAGAAAAGCCCCAAAAAGTTCACCCAAGGTTGAGCACAAGGGAAAATTCAGAATTTGCCTAAGTCTAAAAACTAACCCTTGAACAAAGATCCCACATGTTCACCTTAATCCAAAATTCAAAACACTTCAACCCAATTGACAAAGTGGCGCCAAATTAACCCTAGAATGCCCTGGAAAGAGGTGACACCTACCCTAGGGCGTTTGACACGACTTGGCACCATTTTTGTCTCGATTTGGACATGTCTGACACAGCCAACTTCCCACCCTCATATCTCTCTAACCCGACCACATCTACTCTTGGAACTCACATGAACTAGGTAGCTCTAGGTGCAGGGAAGAGATCTCCCACAGGCGATAGGGTAAGATTCGTACGTTTTGGCCGCTCAGCAGAGGGAAGAACACGGGTAGAAGCAACGAGCCACGTGTTCGACGCGCTCTGAGCTCGCCAGAGCACGCCCGCGCGCCCCCGCGTGCCCATTGTCGCGCCAAACGGCCAGCCGACGCCATGGCCCGCGCCCGCGCCTATAAAGCCCACTCGGGCGTCGACTGCACTCTTCCGCGCACCCTCAAGCCTCACTGGAGCTCAGTTCACCGCCGTTTGCCCGTGCGCGACGTGTCCGCGGCCACCCGAGCCACTGCCACCGTAGACCGGCCAGCCCAGCCTTCCCCAACCCTGTCCAACCCTCGGAGACGAGTGTGCACAACTCAGTGAAGCTCCCCGAGCGAGGAATCGAAGCCTGCTTCGCCGGAGAGGCCAGTCCACGGTCACCGGAGTTCACAACCCCGCCGGAGTGCGTGGACCGGGTAAATCACTGAGCCATTTCTCGATTCACTGCACAGATAGCCTATACGTCACCCCAGGAAGCTCACTGTGCCCTTGGATTGAACCAGATCGCCGTGGTTTGGCCGGCACACTCGCCGCCCACGAGAGCACCCGCCTGCGCACGTGGACCGAGCGATTCCGGCCATCCCCGCCGTCGAGCCGCACCTCGCTGTGACCGCCAGAGCCTCCCCGAGCCAACCCTGCCCTTCATCGGACCTATCTCGCCGCCGGTAAGCCGCGCCACCCTTTTCTTTCCCGCGGGTACTGTTTACATTGGGGAAAGGACTGCGGGTGAGAGGAAGAGAAGGTCAGGGGGCTTTTTGAACTGTCAGCGACCCAAGGGAATAGTGGCGCAAGGGTAGAACTGCGTAGATTGATTTAGTTTAAACCCAGGGACCTCGGTGCAAACTGCTTTTTCAGAAAACCTTATTAAACCTGATTTTAAATTTGAACAGAAACTTTGAAAATCCATAACTTCGGTTTAGTTCATCCAAATTTGGTCAAACAAATTTTGTCAGACTCTAAATAATGTAACCTACTTATGAAAAATACAAAACCCCCTATGTACTATAGAAAACTATAAGGTTCTGATTTAATTATAGTTTTGGCCAAAAGCTCAATAATAGAAAGAAAAATAGTTGTACTAATTGGCTAGGGTTAGAAAAATTTGGAGAAACCTATGTCCACCTACTGACCTAATTAAAAATGTTGAATCTCTCTGTCCATTCCATTAAGTTAGTTTTTACCCCTTATTTTACAATATGCTTAAGGTTAAGAAAAATAAAAAATGTGATTTACATAATGAACCAGAGGGCACCCCTATTTTTGTTAGGGTACTTATTCAATATAGTTCACTGCAAAAATTTATCATACCCTGGTTTAGTATAAAATAAGTAGAATACCTTTTATTTTAATAAAACAAGGAAAACTTAGAAAAACCCTACAAAAATAACCTCAAGGTGAAATCACCTCAACCCTTGGGATAACTAATGTTTGGTTAATAAGAACTTAGGAAAATATGAAATCTGCTGTTTGACATTTTTCAAATAACAATGTAGTAGAAAGTGCCTTTTTGACATTTAACTTTAGAAAATCATAACTAAATGACCATCCCTTAGCTTTCTGTGATTTTTGGCACAAAAGCCTATTATTGCTATTAGATGCCAGCAAAAATAACCTTTAGGACAGAACCCACCCCTAATTAGGATATGTAGTGTTAAGTGGCCCATTTTACACAACTCTTGTTATTTTTGTCTAAAGCAAAACCTTCACATGTAGAGCCTCAAATTCTTTAAACAGACTAGAATAGCAAATGGCAACCCACTGTAATTTTTATGGAATTTTTGGAAAATAGTAACCCACTGTCATAGTTCAAACCTACCCTAGAAACCATAAGTAGAAAATAAAGAAAAGGAAAAGTGAATAACAGGAAATTAGTGCATCCTAAAAACTCTTTATAACTTGTCCACTGAAGTATACAAAAGCAATACAAATTCTCTATGTTTATCTTCAACAAAAACCTAAACCTAAAAGTGATAAGCATAACCCACTAGGAGCCCCGCATGACCCAGAAACCCTAAGTTACTCCTTAACTTAGTTTTCTTTTTGGCATAATGTTATTAAATCCTGCATAATCATAACATACATGTTCATTGCATTCGATAGACTGTAACCTTGCTGACGGAGAGTACGTCCTCGTGCCGGAGCAAGGAGTTGCTCAGGAGGTAGCCCCAGATCCAGCACCAGAGCCTGCACCAGAGGACTTGCCTGCCACTGCTTTGGAAGGCAAGCCCCGGTTTTATGCATAACCTGTTATTTATGCTATTTTACTACACTTATTGATTGTAGGATTGAATGTGCACTTAAGTGTAGGAGTTGTTTGAAACCTTAGTTGCATGATCTCAGGAATCCCATTGAAATGAATACTAGTATGCTAAGTCGAGTAGCTGCTTACTATTTAGGGATCGCGGTAGAAGTCGAGTGATTTTTCTAGCACTCGCACGAGGTCAGGACATTGATTGTACCCACTTTCATATCGTACTGATGTTGGGTTGTGGGCAACAATCCATGGGGATTGGTTGTTCACGGGATAAAAAAAATTGAATAAGGATTAAGGTGTGGTACCGTGAGTCAAGCGTTTGAACGTACTAAACATATACCGAGAAATATGGTAAATCGGTAAGCCTAGTACCTGATTGAACCTGGCAGCAGATTGCCCTCCTCACGCGACCTGAGACGAGGTCTCCCATTCCGGTTATGGTGGGTACAAGTGCGGTCACTGCACGACGGCAGTCGGGGTCAGTGAGGCATTGTACGCCAAGGCGGTGAGCCCCTCTCTGCTGACGGGGAATCGATGGGGACGATTGATGTGTGTGGGGACGGAGTGTCCCTACATGTCGTGTGTTTAGGTTTACCTTGCAAGGTTTAAAAACTCGATTCGAATCGTCTGCTTCTCGCAGCTAATGAGACTGCTTGATCCATGCTGCTACATTGAGTAACAAGTGGAATTGTGCTGAGATGATACACGATGTTGATTGCTAAAAATGTTTGCTATTATGTATGAATAGCTAGTACATCTTTAGCCTTAAGAGAGTCACACTTAATTTTGACAAAGTTAAAAACTTGATTTAGAAACTCAGCTAGTGCTTTTGGCAACCAAACCCCACAGCCAAACAGCTGCATGTCTAGAGGTAGAGGAGTAGACTCCTCACACCGGGTAAGTCTAGCTGAGTATTAGTATACTCAGCCTTGCTTGTGGCATAATTTTTTTTACAGGTTCTCTGGAGGACATGGTTGCTGGAGTGACTTGGCCGTCCATCTTGCCACCGGGTTGGACTGTCGAGTGGGACCCTACCTCGGCTGAGGAGGAACATGAGGAGTGATGGGACAGGCTTCCCCATCTCTCTGTTTATTTACCGTTAGTTTTATTCCGCTGCACTTCGAACAATGATGATTACTTTTGCAAAACTTCGATGGTGATGTAATAATTTAATACCCCTTCATGTATGGTTTTATGCTTTATTGTATTTGCTCTGTGACTCACCTTCGAGTGAGATTGTGGTACTTGATCCTGTCAGTGGCCGTGTCGGACTAGATCCGAGGGATTGATGGGTTATTCCCATTTAAGGGCTTGTTCGTTTTGCTCTCAATCCATGTGGATTGGGTGGGATTGGATGGGTTTCAATCCCAAACAAGTCAAAATCTTTCACAATTTTTTCTAATCCCATCCAATCCACATGGGATAGGAATAACCGAACAAGCCCTAAGTGTGGTCTAGCCTCTAAGGCAGGGCTCAGACACTTAACTTGGAATAATTCGGGCAGTTCCGCCACAGCTGGTATCGGATCTTGTACCACCACAGAGGAATCAATAAAATGTAAATACCATCATTTTCCAAAATAAAATTTGATAGAAACAATGTTGGATAGATAGTAGAACAAGCAGGATAGACCTAGGACGTGAAGCCTTAGGGTGATAGAAGGGTAGCTAGGTGGCTAAGTATTAGGCCCTATAGGCCACTTTAAGGGATGGGAGTTCTTCCCTATCCCCTTATATTGGTGAGGTCGTTCAGGACGAGCATGCATGTATTTCTAAATTAAACAAATGGATATTTGAGTAAAGACTTAAAAACAAGATGATAACCGACTCGGTCACCAGTACCATTTTAATTAACTAAAGAAAGGCTGAGTTTTATTCTTTCTTGTTTTTTTATAATTCTTTTTCTTTTACTTACGCTTAACCGTACACAGATGACTTCCCACGGATCCTCAGAGGACGGAAACGCACTATCCCACACTGACGGGCTTGCACGAGAGGGCTTTCCCCGCATTTTGTGGGAGGTACTTCAGGGGGCCGGATACACGACACCCCCTCAGTACACGGTGCAGCAGTTCGAGAAGCACCGAGTGCCCCGCTGTAGGGTGAGGATGACCTTGGAGCCTCATCCCCTGCAGCCAGGCTGGCGCTCTTTGGACTCCGAGTCTTTTGGATACCGAGCTGAGGACACGATCGAGGCGATCGCTCTGCATGGATTGACCACTTTCTGCGGATTCCATCCTTTGGAGCTGGCTACCCACCCCATTGGATTGTTCCCCGCCGAAAGGGAGGACGACCCAATGTGGAAGGATAGGGTGGAGCATGCCAAGGATATCTGGGCCATCTACCCAGGACAGACTGCGCACTTGACCGTACGGTGCATGAATGCTCTGTACCGTCTGCAAGTAATGCGCGGTGAGGCGATGTCCCATCTGATGGCACTATTGGAGGCAACAAAGATTACTTTGGACAACAGGGAGGAGCTCGTGGTTGATTTGTCCACTGAAATGGTGGAGAAGGACTTGCAGGTGGAGCAACTATCCACTGATATCCAAGAGTTGGAGGAATTAGTGGGCACCAGGGAGAACACCATCGAGGTTCTCGAGGATCAGCTCATTAACACTCAGCAACAGCTTGCTGAGGCTAACGAGCACTTGGATAGGCATCACCAGGAGATCCAGGATATGGAGGCCAACGAGGACCTCGACATCGAGGGATGGGAAGAGCCTGCCTCTAGTGTGGACACTGCAGGCTCAAGGAGACCACCTTCCCCTGAGTCGAGTGTTGCCTCGTTCGCTCACTAGGTGTTTAGGACAGAGTTAGAAGTTGGATGGTAGGACTCCTCGCAGCTAGCTTAGCTTTTGCACCCTTGGGGTACTAAGCTAGATAGAGTTGAGTCTTTTTGGGACAATTGATGTAATCGTGCTAAACTCTCTTGGACGCATGTTTGATGGATGCTGTTATCAGTCTAAATTGGAAGGAAAAAAAATTTATGCCTTTTAAATCCTTTTGTTGAAATTGGAGTCTATCATTTTGCTTTTGACTCTTTTCGCCGCGATTAAATCTTGAACTTGGAGAAATGGTGTTAAGTATGTATGTGGTTTTTCAGATGGCCGGGAGGCAGCGTCGTGGCCAGAATGAGCGCGTTCCTCCACCGCCGCCACCGCCTCCCACTCTGCAGGAGCTGATGGCTCAGCAGAATGAGATCTTGAGGCAGCTAGCTCAGCGTCAGCCACCACCTCAGCACTATGGTGGTGGAGACCATCAGCGTCACCCCGTGGCAGCTACCTACCAGGAGTTCCTCAGTACTCAGCCCCCATTGTTCACAAGGGCAGAGGATCCACTTGATGCAGATGTGTGGTTGTGAGTGGTGGAATCCAAATTCCCGCTACTCCATGGGGCTTGTTCAGAGGTCACTAAAGTCAGGTTCGCCACCCAGCAGCTTCGCGGACCCGCAAGGACTTGGTGGGACCATTTTCTTGCCATGCAGCCAGAGGATCGAGAGGTGGAATGGAGGGAGTTCAAGGCAGCTTTCAGGGGACACCACATACCAGCCGGGATTATGGACCGAAAGCTCAATGAGTTTTTGGCACTCACTCAGGGCAACAGGACAGTGTTGCAGTATGCCCAGACTTTTAATGACTTGTGCCAATATGCTGGATATCACGCAGACACGGATGAGAAGAAGAGAGACATGTTCAGGAGGGGGCTCAGCACTAAGCTCCGTGATCGTCTCAACACCGTCAGGGCCAACAGTTACAATGAGTTGGTCAACATGGCTATCTCCCAGGAGGACTGCATTACAGCTCGACAGGCAGAAAAGAAGAGGAAGACCCCTGTGGCAGGACCCTCAGCTCAGCCACAGCGCTTCAGGATTGTGTCTGACACGCAGAACAGGGGACCCCAGCAGCAGCAAGGGAGATGGGTGATCTGACCACAGCAGCAGCAGCAGACACCCAACCGCGCCCAATTTCCAGCTCAGAGGAACAATCAGCAGCAGCAGTACCGCCAGGCAAATGACAACAGGTGTTTCACATGTGGCAACACCGGGCATTATGCCAAAAATTGCCCCAGGAACCAGCAGAGGCAGGGGCAGAATGTTAATCAGAATCAAGGCAAGAGGCAGAAGGTGCAAGTGAGGCAGGGCAGGCTGAACTTCACCACCATGGCTGACATTCCAGAGGGAGCACCCGTCATGACTGGTATCTTTACAGTTTTGAGTTATCCTGCTATTATCCTTTTTGATTCTGGTGCATCGCATAGTTTTATCAGTGCCAAATTTAGTGCCAAGTGCCAGTTGCCCTTTCACCACACCGATGGGGGCATTACCATTTCAACACCAGGAGGCAGAGTTGCCACTTATCAAATCAACAGGCAAGTGCCTATAAAATTTGGTAGTCTGGTGATTAGAACCACCCTTCTCATCTTAGGATTGGATAGCGTGGATATTATATTAGGAGCTGACTGGTTGACCAGGCATCAGGCAGTATTGGATATTGCAGCCAGAGCCGTTGAAATTCATTCCCCTGCTTATGGCAAGACTGTTTTATATTTGCCCGACCAGGGATGTACCTGTTCCTGTGCCTTCGTTATGATAGAGTCCCCAGTGGAAAAGATCCCAGTGGTCCGTGACTACCCGGATGTTTTTCTGGATGAATTGCCAGGGATGCCACCTGATCGAGATATTGAGTTCGCCATCGAATTACAACTCGGGACTGCTCCTATCTCTAAGAGACCCTATAGGATGCCTCCCGCGGAATTGGCAGAATTGAAGAAGCAATTGCAAGAATTGTTGGACAAGGGGTTTATTCGCCTAAGTACTTCACCATGGGGATGTCCAGCATTATTTGTGAAGAAAAAGGATGAAAGTTTGAGGATGTGTGTTGACTACCGCCCTCTCAATGCGGTGACTATCAAGAACAAATACCCACTGCCCCGCATTGATGTTCTGTTCGATCAGTTGGTAGGAGCCAAGGTATTCTCCAAGATAGACCTTCGCTCAGGTTACCATCAGATCAAGATCCGTGCCAGCGACATTCCCAAGACAGCTTTCTCTACCAGATATGGGTTGTATGAATTTTTGGTAATGTCTTTTGGGCTGACCAATGCCCCGGCTTATTTTATGTACCTGATGAACTCAGTGTTTATGCCAGAATTGGATAAGTTCGTGGTCATTTTCATTGATGATATTCTGGTCTATTCCAAGAATGAAGACGAACATACTGAGCACCTGCACATCGTGCTTCAGCGACTGCGCGATCATCATCTTTATGCTAAGTTGTCTAAATGTGAATTCTGGCTGAAGGAGATTAAATTCTTGGGTCACACAATTTCCCAGGATGGGATATCAGTTGATCCTGAGAAGGTACAAGAGGTAATGGATTGGAAACCCCTGACTACAGTGAAGCAAATTCGGAGTTTTCTGGGTTTGGCAGGGTATTATCGACGATTTATTCCGGATTTCTCCAGGATTGCCAAACCAATGACTGAACTGTTGAAGAAAGGAGTCAAGTATGATTGGAGCCAAAAGTGCGAAGATGCCTTTCATACTTTGAGGCAGCACTTGACAACAGCCCCAGTGCTGGCTCAACCTGACAACATTAAACCATTTGAAGTTTATTGTGATGCTTCTGGTACAGGATTGGGATGTGTCTTGATGCAAGATAACAGAGTCATTGCTTATGCTTCCCGAGCACTCAGGCCCCATGAGCAGAACTACCCTACCCATGACCTGGAGTTGGCAGCTGTGGTTCATGCTCTTAAGATATGGAGACACTACTTGATGGGAGCTCACTGTAACATCTACACTGATCATAAGAGCCTCAAATACATCTTCACTCAGGCAGATCTGAACATGAGGCAGAGGAGATGGTTGGAGTTAATCAAGGACTATGATTTGGAAGTGCACTACCATCCGGGCAAAGCAAATGTTGTGGCAGATGCCTTGAGCAGAAAGGCCCAGTGCAATTGTATGAGCATGGATGCAAGGGTTACCACCCTGTGTGATGAATTATGCAAGCTGAACCTGGAAGTTATTTCTTCCGGTGAATTAAATTATATCTCGGTGGAACCCACATTGCAAGAGCAAATAGTCAGGGCACAGGTTGAGGATAAGGGTGTTCAGGTTATCAAAGACATGATCAAGCAAAAGGCAGAAAAATACAAGTGTTTTCGACAGGACAGCAAGGGAATTCTATGATTTGGAAATCGATTGGTTGTTCCCAAGGACCCAGAGCTCAGAAAGAAGATACTAGATGAAGCTCACCTTTCCAAATTCTCCGTGCACCCTGGTAGCAACAAGATGTACCATGATCTCAGAACTTTATATTGGTGGACCAGAATGAAGAGGGAAATTGCCAAGTACGTATCTGAGTGTGACACTTGCCAGAGGATAAAAGCTAGTCACTTGAAGGCAGCAGGCCCTTTGCAACCCCTTCCCATACCATCTTGGAAATGGGAGGACATTTGTATGGATTTTATCGTAGGATTGCCCAATACCTCCAGGCACCATAATTCCATTTGGGTTATTGTGGACAGGATGACCAAGACCGCTCACTTCTTGCCAGTGCACACCACCCACAGGACAGAGAAGTATGCAGAGATCTACATTGACCAGATAGTTCGTCTGCATGGGATACCAAGGACTATAGTCTCAGACCGAGGAGCACCTTTTGTAGCACGATTTTGGGAACAATTGCAGGAATCACTTGGGACCCAGGTCATACGAAGCTCAGCCTATCATCCCCAAACAGATGGCCAGATAGAGAGGGTGAATCAGATTTTGGAAGACATGTTGCGAGCATGTGCACTACACTACGGAAAGGATTGGGACAAGTGTCTTTCCTTGGCAGAGTTTTCTTACAATAACAGCTATCAGTCCAGTCTGAAGATGGCACCCTTTGAGGCATTATATGGGAGAAGGTGTAGGACCCCACTGAATTGGTCTCAAGCGGGAGAGAGGGAAATTTTTGGGCCAGATTTGGTACTTGAAGCGGAGGCAAAGGTCAGGATCATCAAGAAGAACCTAGAAGCTGCTCAGGCCAGGCAAAAGAGCTATCATGATAAGAGGCGGAAGCCTCTACAGTTTGAGGTGGGAGATCATGTTTATCTTAAGGTGTCACCCACCAAGGGTGTCCAGAGATTTGGGATCAAGGGCAAGTTAGCTCCTCGTTACATTGGACCCTACGAGATCAAGGAAGCTTGTGGACCCGTTGCCTATCAACTGAAATTGCCACCCAGCATGTCAGCTGTTCACGATGTGTTCCATGTATCTCAGCTGCGGAAATGTGTTCGTCTACCCACTGAAGTGCTACCGGAACCGGACATTGAGATAGAACCAGACTTGTCCTACCAAGAGTACCCCGTCAAGGTATTAGATCAAAAGGAGAGATCAACTCGGGCAAGGTCGGTCAGAATGTATAAGGTTCAGTGGAGTCACCATTCAGCAGAAGAAGCTACATGGGAGACTGGGGAATTTCTACGCTCTCGCTTCCCCGCCTTTCTACCCAAAGGAGTCGGTACGTAATCCCAAAAACCCCACCTGCCCTTTGAATTCAATTATAAGAAAAACTTAGATAACAAGGATAGTCTAAGTTGTGGATTTAACTTAAAAAGGGCTTCCTTCTGAAGTTGCAAAGAGAATGACATTCGAAGAGCAGTTAACAAGAGAAACTTGAGTAAAGAAAAAGTAGCACACCTTCAGGCACCCCTCCAAGGGACTCTACCTCAAATCTTGGGACGAGATTCCTTTAAGGGGGGAGGGCTGTAACACCCCAGGTGTTACTCAGGGTGTCCACCCAGGGCTACCCCATTTAACCTATTATCACATGAGAATTGGTTTGGGCAAAGTACATCAAACTTGGAATTCAAGGTCCTAAACAAGTGCCAACCATCTTGGATATCATGCCCTAGCTTGTCATGCACATCCAAGGGGGGGATTTCCCAAAACCCTAAAGCAAACCCCTCTTGGGCATTAGGAACCCTAATTGAAGCTAGGATCAAAAGGTCATGTAAACCTTATGATCATGGCTTGGGCCAAATATAAAAGTTGTAATGTGCTTCATAACCTACAAATAATAGTAAGGAAGTACCCCCAAAAAGTTTTCAGAAAAGCCCCAAAAAGTTCACCCAAGGTTGAGCACAAGGGAAAATTCAGAATTTGCCTAAGTCTAAAAACTAACCCTTGAACAAAGATCCCACATGTTCACCTTAATCCAAAATTCAAAACACTTCGACCCAATTGACAAAGTGGCGCCAAATTAACCCTAGAATGCCCTGGAAAGAGGTGACACCTACCCTAGGGCGTTTGACACGACTTGGCACCACTTTTGTCTCGGTTTGGACATGTCTGACACAGCCAACTTCCCACCCTCATATCTCTCTAACCCGACCACATCTACTCTTGGAACTCACATGAACTAGGTAGCTCTAGGTGCAGGGAAGAGATCTCCCACAGGCGATAGGGTAAGATTCGTACGTTTTGGCCGCTCAGCAGAGGGAAGAACACGGGCAGAAGTAATGAGCCACGTGTTCGACGCGCTCTGAGCTCGCCAGAGCACGCCCGCGCGCGCCCCCGCGTGCCCCACGTCACGCCAAACGGCCAGCCGACGCCATGGCCCGCGCCCGCGCCTATAAAGCCCACTCGGGCGTCGACTGCACTCTTCCGCGCACCCTCAAGCCTCACCGGAGCTCAGTTCACCGCCGTTTGCCCGTGCGCGACGTGTCTGCGGCCACC
The DNA here is from genome assembly GCF_902167145.1 of Zea mays. Taxonomy (NCBI): domain Eukaryota; kingdom Viridiplantae; phylum Streptophyta; class Magnoliopsida; order Poales; family Poaceae; genus Zea; species Zea mays. The sequence goes on from NC_050097.1 coordinate 148,161,547, forward strand.
CGAGCCACTGCCGCCGTAGACCGGCCAGCCCAGCCTTCCCCAACCCCGTCCAACCCTCGGAGACGAGTGTGCACAACTCAGTGAAGCTCCCCGAGCGAGGAATCAAAGCCTGCTTCGCCGGAGAGGCCAGTCCACGGTCGCCGGAGTTCACAACCCCGCCGGAGTGCGTGGACCGGGTAAATCACTGAGCCATTTCTCGATTCACTGCACAGATAGCCTATACGTCACCCCAGGAAGCTCACCGTGCCCTTGGATTGAACCAGATCGCCGTGGTTTGGCCGGCACACTCGCCGCCGACGAGAGCACCCGCCTGCGCACGTGGACCGAGCGATTCCGGCCATCCCCGCCGTCGAGCCGCACCTCGCTGTGACCGCGAGAGCCTCTCCGAGCCAACTCTGCCCTTCGCCGGACCTATCTCGCCGCCGGTAAGCCGCGCCACCCTTTTCTTTCCCGCGGGTACTGTTTACATTGGGGAAAGGACTGCGGGTGAGAGGAAGAGAAGGTCAGGGGGCTTTTTGAACTGTCAGCGACCCAGGGGAATAGTGGCGCAAGGGTAGAACTGCGAAGATTGATTTAGTTTAAACCCAGGGACCTCGGTGCAAACTGCTTTTTCAAAAAACCTTATTAAACCTGATTTTAAATTTGAACAGAAACTTTGAAAATCCATAACTTCGGTTTAGTTCATCCAAATTTGGTCAAACAAATTTTGTCAGACTCTAAATAATGTAACCTACTTAAGAAAAATACAAAACCCCCTATGTACTATAGAAAACTATAAGGTTCTGATTTAATTATAGTTTTGGCCAAAAGCTCAATAATAGAAAGAAAAATAGTTGTACTAATTGGCTAGGGTTAGAAAAATTTGGAGAAACCTATGTCCACCTACTGACCAAATTAAAAATGTTGAATCTCTCTGTCCACTCCATTAAGTTAGTTTTTACCCCTTATTTTACAATATGCTTAAGGTTAAGAAAAATAGAAAATGTGATTTAAATAATGAACCAGAGGACACCCCTATTTTTTGTTAGGGTACTTATTCAATATAGTTCACTGGAAAAATTTATCATACCCTGGTTTAGTATAAAATAAGTAGAATACCTTTTATTTTAATAAAACAAGGAAAACTTAGAAAAACCCTACAAAAATAACCTCAAGGTGAAATCACCCCAACCCTTGGGATAACTAATGTTTGCTTAATAAGAATTAAGAAAAATATGAAATCTGCTGTTTGACATTTTTCAAATAACAATGTAGTAGAAAGTGCCTTTTTGACATTTAACTTTAGAAAATCATAACTAAATGACCATCCCTTAGCTTTCTGTGATTTTTGGCACAAAAGCCTATTATTGCTATTAGATGCCAGCAAAAATAACCTTTAGGACAGAACCCACCCTAATTAGGATATGTAGTGTTAAGTGGCCCATTTTACACAACTCTTGTTATTTTTGTCTAAAGCAAAACCTTCACATGTAGAGCCTCAAATTCTTAAAACAGGCTAGAATAGCAAATGGCAACCCACTGTAATTTTTATGGAATTTTTGGAAAATAGTAACCCACTGTCATAGTTCAAACCTACCCTAGAAACCATAAGTAGAAAATAAAGAAAAGGAAAAGTGAATAACAGGAAATTAGTGTCATCCTAAAAACTCTTTATAACTTGTCCACTGAAGTATACAAAAGCAATACAAATTCTCTATGTTTATCTTCAACAAAAACCTAAACCTAAAAGTGATAAGCATAACCCACTAGGAGCCCCGCATGACCCAGAAACCCTAAGTTACTCCTTAACTTAGTTTTCTTTTTGGCATAATGTTATTAAATCCTGCATAATCATAACATACATGTTCATTGCATTCGATAGACTGTAACCTTGCTGACGGAGAGTACGTCCTCGTGCCGGAGCAAGGAGTTGCTCAGGAGGTAGCCCCAGATCCAGCACTAGAGCCTGCACCAGAGGACCTGCCTGCCACTGCTTTGGAAGGCAAGCCCCGGTTTTATGCATAACCTGTTATTTATGCTATTTTACTACACTTATTGATTGTAGGATTGAATGTGCACTTAAGTGTAGGAGTTGTTTGAAACCTTAGTTGCATGATCTCAGGAATCCCATTGAAATGAATACTAGTATGCTAAGTCGAGTAGCTGCTTACTATTTAGGGATCGCGGTAGAAGTCGAGTGATTTTTCTAGCACTCGCGCGAGGTCAGGACATTGATTGTACCCACTTTCATATCGTACTGATGTTGGGTTGTGGGCAACAATCCATGGGGATTGGTTGTTCACGGGATAAAAAAATTGAATAAGGATTAAGTGTGGTACCGTGAGTCAAGCGTTTGAACGTACTAAACATATACCGAGAAATATGGTAAATCGGTAAGCCTAGTACCTGATTGAACCTGGCAACAGATTGCCCTCCTCACGCGACCTGAGACGAGGTCTCCCATTCCGGTTATGGTGGGTACAAGTGCAGTCACTGCACGACGGCAGTCGGGGTCAGTGAGGCATTGTACGCCAAGGTGGTGAGCCCCTCTCTGCTGACGGGGAATCGATGGGGACGGTTGATGTGTGTGGGGACGGAGTGCCCCTACATGTCGTGTGTTTAGGTTTACCTTGCAAGGTTTAAAAACTCGATTCGAATCGTCTGCTTCTCGCAGCTAATGAGACTGCTTGATCCATGCTGCTACATTGAGTAACAAGTGGAATTGTGCTGAGATGATACAAGATGTTGATTGCTAAAAATGTTTGCTACTATGTATGAATAGCTAGTACATCTTTAGCCTTAAGAGAGTCACACTTAATTTTGACAAAGTTAAAAACTTGATTTAGAAACTCAGCTAGTGCTTTTGGCAACCAAACCCCACAGCCAAACAGCTGCATGTCTAGAGGTAGAGGAGTAGACTCCTCACACCGGGTAAGTCTAGCTGAGTATTAGTATACTCAGCCTTGCTTGTGGCATAATTTTTTTTACAGGTTCTCTGGAGGACATGGTTGCTGGAGTGACTTGACCGTCCATCTTGCCACCGGGTTGGACTGTCGAGTGGGACCCTACCTCGGCTGAGGAGGAGCATGAGGAGTGATGGGACAGGCTTCCCCATCTCTCTGTTTATTTACCGTTAGTTTTATTCCGCTGCACTTTGAACAATGATGACTACTTTTGCAAAACTCCGATGGTGATGTAATAATTTAATACCCCTTCATGTATGGTTTTATGCTTTATTGTATTTGCTCTGTGACTCACCTTCGAGTGAGATTGTGGTACTTGATCCTGTCAGTGGCCGTGTCGGACTAGATCCGAGGGATTGACGGGTTATTCCCATTTAAGTGTGGTCTAGCCTCTAAGGCAGGGCTCATGCACTTAACTTGGAATAATTCGGGCAGTTCCGCCACAGCTGGTATCGGAGCTTGTACCACCACAGAGGAATCAATAAAATGTAATTACCATCATTTTCCAAAATAAAATTTGATAGAAACAATGTTGGATAGATAGTAGAACAAGCAGGATATACCTAGGACGTGAAGCCTTAGGGTGATAGAAGGGTAGCTAGGTGGCTAAGTAATTAGGCCCTACAGGCCACTTTAAGGGATGGGAGTTCTTCCCTATCCCCTTATATTGGTGAGGTCGTTCAGGACGAGCATGCATGCATTTCTAAATTAAACAAATGGATATTTGAGTAAAGACTTAAAAACAAGATGATAACCGACTCGGTCACCAGTACCATTTTAATTAACTAAAGAAAGGCTGAGTTTTATTCTTTCTTGTTTTTTATAATTCTTTTTCTTTTACTTACGCTTAACCGTACATAGATGACTTCCCACGGATCCTCAGAGGACGGAAACGCACTATCCCACACTGACGGGCTTGCACGAGAGGGCTTTCCCCGCATTTTGTGGGAGGTACTTCAGGGGGCCGGATACACGACACCCCCTTAGTACACGGTGCAGCAGTTCGAGAAGCACCGAGTGCCCCGCTGTAGGGTGAGGATGACCTTGGAGCCTCATCCCCTGCAGCCAGGCTGGCGCTCTTTGGACTCCGAGTCTTTTGGATACTGAGCTGAGGACACGATCGAGGCGATCGCTCTGCATGGATTGACCACTTTCTGTGGATTCCATCCTTTGGAGCTAGCTACCCACCCCATTGGATTGTTCCCCGCCGAAAGGGAGGACGACCCAATGTGGAAGGATAGAGTGGAGCATGCCAAGGATATCTGGGCCATCTACCCAGGACAGACTGCGCACTTGACCGTACGGTGCATGAATGCTCTGTACCGTCTGCAAGTAATGCGCGGTGAGGCGATGTCCCATCTGATGGCACTATTGGAGGCAATAAAGATTACTTTGGACAACAGGGAGGAGCTAGTGGTTGATTTGTCCACTGAAATGGTGGAGAAGGACTTGCAGGTGGAGCAACTATCCACTGATATCCAAGAGTTGGAGGAATTAGTGGGCACCAGGGACAACACCATCGAGGTTCTCGAGGATCAGCTCATTAACACCCAGCAGCAGAAAACCCACTGGGCGGAGAGCTCTTCATCCAGTGGGCAAGAACGGGGCCCTGCCACCATTAGAACTAGGCTACACCCTTATCCCTACCCAGTAACCGGCCCGGGAGCTTCTCTGAGACGCTTGAGTGCTGGGGCGACCCCTAATTTGGCGTGGGTGGCCACAGTGATTGGTGAATTCCTCGCCAACGTTTGCTTTCACCGCAATGCCGCCCTCCGCCGTGGACAGTACTCCTGCGCGCGTAACGCGTGGTAAGTGCTCTCTTATCCCATGCGCCATCATCCCATGTGCGCGTAGCACCCGTTAGTTCACGGATTAGGGAACCTATGCTTCGGTCGTGGTTACGCCGACGAGCTCGTCGTCTGGGACTGCTCGGGCGTCGCCGCTCTGAGCGCTCGATGGGGAAGACTAGGGATGGCCCTATACTTCGAGATATGCGGCCAAGATTAGGTCCGGGGAGTAATCAGCGTGGGTCGTTGATTTGTCTGCGTGCGGTTGGGATTGGGCTAGGGCAAGGATGCCTCGGGGCCTTCGGATCTCGATCTGGCGACCGCTTGTACACTAGCCGTGGGATTGTCTGTGAATGGCTACGATCAAATTGTGTCTTCACTGAATCTAGACCGTGTGATCGTAATGGACGGACCGGATTAGATCTCACTCGTATCGCTTCAGCCTTATAATCTCAAGCCTTGATTTCTGATCGGGCGGTCCCGAGCTGACCTAATCTAATTAGAATCTCCACCGTTGAATCTAGATCTAGGGTCCAGCATTGCTTACCGACTCGCCTAAGCCGCGATCTGATCTCGTGCGTTTGATTTGGATCGGGCGGCACATATCAGCCCATACCCCTTCGCCATGCCATTTCGCTAAAGAGCCCCCGCAGATCTAGGAATTCAACCCGCCATCCATTCTAAGTGAAAAATAATCGCAGACAGATCCTGTTTTTAGCACTTATCCCCTGGCTTTTTCAGAAATCGGGTTGCAGGCTGAGACCTCGATTTATTTATAAACTAAATACATAAAATAAAATTTTAGTATTAAAATAAATTCAGAAACTTAGATAATTCATAACTTCTTTATTTTAACTCCTTTTTAACCCATTCCAGTTGCAATAATTTTGTATTACTATTGTCTATCAACTAGTAACACTATTTAACCATGAAACTTTAACTAAAATTGTTCATTTGAATTAATCTATTCTAGGTGCTTAAAACTTCAGAAATTCATAACTTCTTTGTTCTAATTCTGATTTGGACCATTCAAGTTGCGTTGGATTTGCAATAAGATTGTCTACACAGTAGCAATATTAATTATGCGATATCACATACTTCTATAATTAAGTAACTAATTGTATTAGCTATTCTAATATTAATAAAGTATTCTGATCCTATAGTTATAATATGACTAAAAGATAATCTTTAATCAAGTTATAATCTAGATTAAAGTGGAGTTAGTTATTTATAGATATTTTCTCATATGATGTATACTAACCAATTTATAATATAGTTTAATACTCAAAAATCACATAGATCTACCATAAATCATAATTCTTTAATCGTTACTCTGATTTTAGTGGTTCGCGAACCCACGATCTCGTAGCAACGCATAGAATACTATTATGCAGTTTGTACTTATGTTTGGTGTAACTTTAATTTTGCCTATACCATGTTTGTCTGTATTGCTACGTTTAGCAGTGAGGACATGTGTCACCTGAAGATCATCCTGGTACCTGGAATCTCAAGTCCCAGGCAAGTTGTGCCCTTGATCACTTCTTTTTACCCACTCATGTTCTAATTAATCATAATGATCTGCATAGGTTAATTTTGATGGGACCCAATAGGTTACCCTAGTTTGATTAACTATATACCTTGTTTATCACTGAACTTTTTGGGTAGTACTTGCTAGTGCTTTATGTGGTTTTGGGTATGAAGATACATTATTCATGATCACACTTCTATTATCTATTTATTATTACTGTTCATGATAAGATCATTATGTTAATTGGAACATGGAGCGACCACCCGGGAAAACAGTGCTACCACAAGGGTTTAATGGGACGCCCTTGGCTGATTAATTAGGAAAGCTAGTGGAAGACTACCTTACCCGAAAGGGGCAAGGGCAGTAGGGGAGTGGTCAGTGTAGGGAGGTCCTTGGGATGATTTTGCTGCGATGGCGATCATGCGAGGGATCCCTGCATTGGAGCTTCCTATAAACTGTAGCGGGTTTTCTGAAGCTAGTGGAACTTTGTAAAGGCCTCGTAGTGTTACCCTGCCTCGCCTCCTCAGTAGAGGTGTATGGGAAGTCGCGATCCCTTGGCAGATGGGTAACATGACTTGTGGGTAAAGATGTGCAACCTCTGCAGAGTGTAATACTGGTATACTAGCCGTGCTCACGGTCATGAGCAGCTTGGACCCTCACATGATTAATTTATGGAACTAAATTCAATTTGTCATATGCATTGCATCGCAGGTGATGTTATTATTTTTCTTAATTGGGTTGGTATTTACTTATACTTAGTATCTGCTAATAAAATTTTGACCAACTTTAAAAGCAATGCTCAGCTCTAACCATCCTCTTTGGTAAGCCTTACACTTCACGTGAGCTCCTATCTTTGGCGAGTTCATGTAAATTATTCCCCACAACTTGTTGAGCGATGAACGTATGTGAGCTCACTCTTGCTGTCTCACACCCCCCACAGGTCAAGAACAGGTACCACAGGATGAGGCGCATGGAGGATGCTGTGACGAGTTCGTGAGAGGTCTAGGCCATCGCCTCCCAGTCAACTTTGGGTTGCTGGACCGTTGTCTCCTTATAATGTAATTATTTATTTATTTTGTATAGAACTCCTATTATATAGTAAAGTTGTGACATTCGATCCTGTGCCATGATTCATCATATGTTTGAGACTTGGTCCCAGCACAACTGGTGATTGTGTACGCGCCCGGGTCTTGGTGCCCCGAAACCCGGTGTGACAGAAGTGGTATCAGAGGAATGTTGACTGTAGGACGAAACCTAGATAGAACTGGACAACCATTCTCTACTTACCTTTGCTACTCTGATTCTTTTCTAAACTTTTCTTAATCTTTTCTCATCTATTTCCGCTTCACTCTGATTATTCTTACCTTTTCATTCTAAAGACAAATGTGGATTTCACACTTTGAAGTCCTGTACCTAAAGTAACTTTTAGGAGTAGGAGACCTATTCTTAGGAACAAAAAAAACTATTTTTTATAGATATCTATGAACTTGAATGGTTGTTCTTATGATATTTGTCTGATTTGGATCTTTGATTGAGTGTGATAGGTTGTGGAGTAATGTCCACAATTGCATCTACATATACACCTAGGCATAAGGAAAAATATTTATAAAATAGACAACACAGAATATTCCCTATTAAAAATACATCAATCCTAATGGATCCATCTTATCTTAAAAAGATTCTCCCTTATCCTAAAAGATTCATCTTACCTTGAAGGATTCATCTTATCCTAACCACGTTACTTATCTCATCCTAAAGTAACAACTAGGATCTAATCCAAAATAATGATATCAGATCTAAGTTATATTTGTTGGACTAAAACCACATGATTTATCCCACCATGATCATGATCTAACCCAAATTAGTTGCATCTTATCTAGTCTAAAATAGTCATACCAATTTATTCTAGATCTGATCCAACCTAATAAGTTAATCTAACCTAACAAAGTCTAATATTTATACTAACCAATTTATAATATACTTCTAAAGTGGAGTTAGTTATTTATAGAATATTTTCTCATATGATGTATACTAACCAATTTATAATATAGTTTAATATTTAAATCACATAGATCTACCATAAATCATAATTCTTTAATCGTAACTCTGATTTTAGTGGTTCGCGAACCCACGATCTCGTAGCAACGCATAGAATACTATTATGCAGTTTGTACTTATGTTTGGTGTAATTTTAATTTTGCCTATACCATGTTTGTCTGTATTGCTACGTTTAGCAGTGAGGACACGTGTCACCTGAAGATCATCCTGGTACCTGGAATCTCAAGTCCCAGGCAAGTTGTGCCCTTGATCACTTCTTTTTACCCACTCATGTTCTAATTAATCATAATGATCTGCATAGGTTAATTTTGATGGGACCCAATAGGTTACCCTAGTTTGATTAACTATATACCTTGTTTACCACTGAACTTTTTGGGTAGTACTTGCTAGTGCTTTATGTGGTTTTGGGTATGAAGATACATTATTCATGATCACACTTCTATTATCTATTTATTATTACTGTTCATGATAAGATCATTATGTTAATTGGAACATGGAGCGACCACCCGGGAAAACAGTGCTACCACAAGGGTTTAATGGGACGCCCTTGGCTGATTAATTAGGAAAGCTAGTGGAAGACTACCTTACCCGAAAGGGGCAAGGGCAGTAGGGGAGTGGTCAGTGTAGGGAGGTCCTTGGGATGATTTTGCTGCGATGGCGATCATGCGAGGGATCCCTACATTGGAGCTTCCTATAAACTGTAGCGGGTTTTCTGAAGCTAGTGGAACTTTGTAAAGGTCTCGTAGTGTTACCCTGCCTCGCCTCCTCGGTAGAGGTGTATGGGAAGTCGCGATCCCTTGGCAGATGGGTAACATGACTTGTGGGTAAAGATGTGCAACCTCTGCAGAGTGTAAAACTGGTATACTAGTCGTGCTCACGGTCATGAGCAGCTTGGACCCTCACATGATTAATTTATGGAACTAAATTCAATTTGTCATATGCATTGCATCGCAGGTGATGTTATTATTTTTCTTAATTGGGTTGGTATTTACTTATACTTAGTAACTGCTAATAAAATTTTGACCAACTTTAAAAGCAATGCTCAGCTCTAACCATCCTCTTTGGTAAGCCTTACACTTCACGTGAGCTCCCATCTTTGGCGAGTTCATGCACATTATTCCCCACAACTTGTTGAGCGATGAACGTATGTGAGCTCACTCTTGCTGTCTCACACCCCCCCACAGGTCAAGAACAGGTACCACAGGATGAGGCGCATGGAGGATGCTGTGACGAGTTCATGAGAGGTCTAGGCCATCGTCTCCCAGTCAACTTTGGGTTGTTGGACCGTTGTCTCCTTATAATGTAATTATTTATTTATTTTGTATAGAATTCCTATTATATAGTAAAGTTGTGACATTCGATCATGTGCCATGATTCATCATATGTGTGAGACTTGGTCCCAACACACCTGGTGATTATGTTCGCGCCCGGGTCTTGGTGCCCCGAAACCCGGGTGTGACAGAAGTGGTATCAGAGGAATGTTGGCTGTAGGACGAAACCTAGATAGAACTGGACAACCATTCTCTACTTACCTTTGCTAGTCTGATTCTTTTCTAAACTTTTCTTAATCTTTTCTCATCTATTTCCGCTTCACTCTGATTATACTTACCTTTTCATTCTAAAGACAAATGTGGATTTCACACTTTGAAGTCCTGTACCTAAAGTAACTTTTAGAAGTAGGAGACCTATTCTTAGGAACAAAAAAAACAAAACTATTTTTTTATAGATATCTATGAACTTGAATGGTTGTTCTTATGATATTTGTCTGATTTGGATCTTTGATTGAGTGTGATGGGTTGTGGAGTAATGTCCACAATTGCATCTACATATACACCTAGACATAAGGAAAAATATTTATAAAATAGACAACACAGAATATTCCCTATTAAAAATACATCAATCCTAATGGATCCATCTTATCTTAAAAAGATTCTCCCTTATGCTAAAAGATTCATCTTATCTTGAAGGATTCATCTTATCCTAACCACTTTACTTATCTCATCCTAAAGTAACAACTAGGATCTAATCCAAAATAATGATATCAGATCTAAGTTATATTTGTTGGACTAAAACCACATGATTTATCCCACCATGATCATATGATCTAACCCAAATTAGTTGGATCTTATCTAGTCTAAAATAGTCATACCAATTTATTCTAGATCTGATCCAACCTAATAAGTTAATCTAACCTAACAAAGTCTAACCTTAAGTTGAGATAACCTAAGGACAGTCACTCAACAAGTTAACACTAGTGAAATAAACTAGATCCAACTCCTATGAACATTGTTCTCCCCTCATGCACTTAAACCTAAATTAGTGCATTAGACCAACTCAACCGTGAGCATAAGAGCTAACCCAACCAATAATGTCATGATAGATTGCATAATCTGTCTATCCCCACCTAACCTCAAACAAACTTTTTACCTACATCATGTAGTCTGTCTCACATTATTCCCCACAACTTGTTGAGCGATGAACGTATGTGAGCTCACTCTTGCTGTCTCACACCCCCCCACAGGTCAAGAACAGGTACCACAGGATGAGGCGCATGGAGGATGCTGTGACGAGTTCATGAGAGGTCTAGGCCATCGTCTCCCAGTCAACTTTGGGTTGTTGGACCGTTGTCTCCTTATAATGTAATTATTTATTTATTTTGTATAGAACTCCTATTATATAGTAAAGTTGTGACATTCGATCATGTGCCATGATTCATCATATGTGTGAGACTTGGTCCCAACACACCTGGTGATTATGTTCGCGCCCGGGTCTTGGTGCCCCGAAACCCGGGTGTGACAGAAGTGGTATCAGAGGAATGTTGGCTGTAGGACGAAACCTAGATAGAACTGGACAACCATTCTCTACTTACCTTTGCTAGTCTGATTCTTTTCTAAACTTTTCTTAATCTTTTCTCATCTATTTCCGCTTCACTCTGATTATTCTTACCTTTTCATTCTAAAGACAAATGTGGATTTCACACTTTGAAGTCCTGTACCTAAAGTAACTTTTAGGAGTAGGAGACCTATTCTTAGGAACAAAAAAACAAAACTATTTTTTTATAGATATCTATGAACTTGAATGGTTGTTCTTATGATATTTGTCTGATTTGGATCTTTGATTGAGTGTGATGGGTTGTGGAGTAATGTCCACAATTGCATCTACATATACACCTAGACATAAGGAAAAATATTTATAAAATAGACAACACAGAATATCCCCTATTAAAAATACATCAATCCTAATGGATCCATCTTATCTTAAAAAGATTCTCCCTTATGCTAAAAGATTCATCTTATCTTGAAGGATTCATCTTATCCTAACCACTTTACTTATCTCATCCTAAAGTAACAACTAGGATCTAATCCAAAATAATGATATCAGATCTAAGTTATATTTGTTGGACTAAAACCACATGATTTATCCCACCATGATCATATGATCTAACCCAAATTAGTTGGATCTTATCTAGTCTAAAATAGTCATACCAATTTATTCTAGATCTGATCCAACCTAATAAGTTAATCTAACCTAACAAAGTCTAACCTTAAGTTGAGATAACCTAAGGACAGTCACTCAACAAGTTAACACTAGTGAAATAAACTAGATCCAACTCCTATGAACATTGTTCTCCCCTCATGCACTTAAACCTAAATTAGTGCATTAGACCAACTCAACCGTGAGCATAAGAGCTAACCCAACCAATAGTGTCATGATAGATTGCATAATCTGTCTATCCCCACCTAACCTCAAACAAACTTTTTACCTACATCATGTAGTCTGTCTCACCCACATCTATCTTAACCATATTCCCTGACCCGATGATATACACTAACCTCGAATCAATGAGACCAAGGCTGGAAAAAAAATCAACCTCGTCAAGAAAGGAGTGAAGTCAAACTCAATATCCAGATGCATTACCACCCAACACGGAGTTCTTCCTTACCATAAGCTTTCTTACCCTGGCTATTCTTGCCCTAACCTACCCATCACTTATATCCTACATAATAAGTAGTAGCTGGATACCTATACTCTCCTAATTACACATTATGGACTAAAAAATGTGAGACTCTGAATTTTTGAACCAATTAGAAATTAAAGGCTAAAAGTATAAACCAATTCTTCTATGTCCCTTTGCTTATAAATCTCGAGGACGAGATTTTTGTTAAGGGGGTAGGATTTGTAACACCTCAAAATTGTGTTGGTGGCATTCATTAAAAAAATCTTCAAAGAGTTTGAATGTGGAATACCTTGTAACAAGGTTTTCCTTTGTGAAAGCATTTCTTAATAGGATTAATAGATAAATAAATAGATGAACAAAATGTTGATGCATCTCATGCTTCGCCTCTGCATTTCATTTTAAAATTTGAGCTTGGGCTTGAATTTGAGTTTGTAAATGCAAAAGAAAATAGGAAAAAAAATAAAAAAAAGAAAAGAAAACCCCCTCCCCATGTTGGGCCAACAGCGCTAGCAGCCCAACACAGTCCGCAGCGGCTGCGCCTGGGAGTGTTCTGTCACGCTGACTGTGGGCCCCGTGGTCAGCGACTAGCACGATTTGGCGCCTCTGCCGTGTGGGTCCACCATGTCAGGTTCGTCCCCTCCAGGGGGCAGCACCAACAAACCCCGCGCGATGCGCGGATGGCGTTGACCTTACAGAATCTGCGAGCTGGGAAAATCTGGGTCGGAATCCCGTCTCCCTTGGGCATATAAATCCATTGCCACGGCCCCGCCATCCTATCAATGTCGAGAGGGCAAAGAAAACCCACTGGGCGGAGAGCTCTTCATCCAGTGGGCAAGAACGGGGCCCTGCCACCATTAGAACTAGGCTACACCCTTATCCCTACCCAGTAACCGGCCCGGGAGCTTCTCTAGGACGCTTGAGTGCTGGGGCGACCCCCAATTTGGCGTGGGTGGCCACAGTGATCGGTGACTTCCTCGCCAACGTTTGCTTTCACCGCAATGCCGCCCTCCGCCGTGGACAGTACTCCAGCGCGCGTAACGCGTGGTAAGTGCTCTCTCATCCCATGCGCCATCATCCCATGTGCGCGTAGCACCCGTTAGTTCACGGATTAGGGAACCTATGCTTCGGTCGTGGTTACGCCGGCGAGCTCGTCGTATGGGACTGCTCGGGCGCCGCCGCTCTGAGCGCTCGATGGGGAAGACTGGGGATGGCCCTAGACTTCGAGATATGCGGTCAGGATTAGGTCCGGGGAGTAATCAGCGTGGGTGTTGATTTGTCTGCGTGCGGTTGGGATTGGGCTAGGGCAAGGATGCCTCGGGGCCTTCGGATCTTGATCTGGCGACCGCTTGTACACTAGCCGTGGGATTGTCTGTGAATGGCTACGATCAAATTGTGTCTTCACTGAATCTAGACCGTGTGATCGTAATGGACGGACCGGATTAGATCTCACTCGTATCGCTTCAGCCTTAAAATCTCAAGCCTTGATTTCTGATCGGGCGGTCCCGAGCTGACCTAATCTAATTAGAATCTCCACCGTTGAATCTAGATCTAGGGTCCAGCATTGCTTACCGACTCGCCTAAGCCGCGATCTGATCTCGTGCGTTTGATTTGGATCGGGCGGCACATATCAGCCCATACCCCTTCGCCATGCCAACAAACCCCGCGCGATGCGTGGATGGCGTTGACCTTCCAGAATCTGCGAGCTGGGAAAATCTGGGTCGGAATCCCATCTCCCTTGAGCATATAAATCCATTGCCACGGCCCCGCCATCCTATCAATGTCGAGAGGGCAAAGAAAACCCACTGGGCGGAGAGCTCTTCATCCAGTGGGCAAGAACGGGGCCCTGCCACCATTAGAACTAGGCTACACCTTTATCCCTACCCAGTAACCGGCCCGGGAGCTTCTCTGGGACGCTTGAGTGCTGGGGCGACCCCCAATTTGGCGTGGGTGGCCATAGTGATCGGTGAATTCCTCGCCAACGTTTGCTTTCACCGCAATGCCGCCCTCCACCGTGGACAGTACTCCTGCGCGCGTAACGCGTGGTAAGTGCTCTCTCATCCCATGCGCCATCATCCCATGTGCGCGTAGCACCCGTTAGTTCACGGATTAGGGAACCTATGCTTCGGTCGTGGTTACGCCGGCGAGCTCGTCGTCTGGGACTGCTCGGGCGCTGCCGCTCTGAGCGCTCGATGGGGAAGACTGGGGATGGCCCTAGACTTCGAGATATCCGGCCAAGATTAGGTCCGGGGAGTAATCAGCGTGGGTCGTTGATTTGTCTGCGTGCGGTTGGGATTGGGCTTGGGTAAGGATGCCTCGGGGCCTTTGGATCTCGATCTGGCGACCGCTTGTACACTAGCCGTGGGATTGTCTGTGAATGGCTACGATCAAATTGTGTCTTCACTGAATCTAGACCGTGTGATCGTAATGGACGGACCGGATTAGATCTCACTCGTATCGCTTCAGCCTTATAATCTCAAGCCTTGATTTCTGATCGGGCGGTCCCGAGCTGACCTAATCTAATTAGAATCTCCACCGTTGAATCTAGATCTAGGGTCCAGCATTGCTTACCGACTCGCCTAAGCCGCGATCTGATCTCGTGCGTTTGATTTGGATCGGGCGGCACATATCAGCCCATACCCCTTCGCCATGCCATTTCGCTAAAGAGCCCCCGCAGATCTAGGAATTCAACCCGCCATCCATTCTAAGTGAAAAATAATCGCAGAAAGATCCTGTTTTTAGCACTTTAGCCCCTGGCTTTTTCAGAAATCGGGTTGCAGGCTGAGACCTCGATTTATTTATAAACTAAATACATAAAATGAATTTTTAGTATTAAAATAAATTCAGAAACTTAGATAATTCATAACTTCTTTATTTTAACTCCTTTTTAACCCATTCTAGTTGCAATAATTTTGTATTACTATTGTCTATCAACTAGTAACACTATTTAACCATGAAACTTGAAGGTCAACGACTAGCACGATTTGGCGCCTTTGCTGTGTGGGTCCACCATGTCAGGTTCGTCCCCTCGAGGGGGGCAGCACCAACAAACCCCGCGCGATGCGTGGATGGCGTTGACCTTCCAGAATCTGCGAGCTGGGAAAATCTGGGTCGGAATCCCATCTCCCTTGGGCATATAAAATCCATTGCCATGGCCCCGCCATCCTATCAATGTCGAGAGGGCAAAGAAAACCCACTGGGCGGAGAGCTCTTCATCCAGTGGGCAAGAACGGGGCCCTGCCACCATTAGAACTAGGCACACCCTTATCCCTACCCAGTAACCGGCCCGGGAGCTTCTCTGGGACGCTTGAGTGCTGGGGCGACCCCCAATTTGGCGTGGGTGGCCACAGTGATCGGTCAATTCCTCGCCAACGTTTGCTTTCACCGCAATGCCGCCCTCCGCCGTGGACAGTACTCCTGCGCGCGTAACGCGTGGTAAGTGCTCTCTCATCCCATGCGCCATCATCCCATGTGCGCGTAGCACCCGTTAGTTCACGGATTAGGGAACCTATGCTTCGGTCGTGGTTACGTCGGCGAGCTCGTCGTCTGGGACTGCTCGGGCGCCACCGCTCTGAGCGCTCGATGGGGAAGATTGGGGATGGCCCTAGACTTCGAGATATGCGGCTAGGATTAGGTCCGGGGAGTAATCAGCGTGGGTCGTTGATTTGTCTGCGTGCGGTTGGGATTGGGCTAGGGCAAGGATGCCTCGGGGCCTTCGGATCTCGATCTGGCGACCGCTTGTACACTAGCCGTGGGATTGTCTGTGAATGGCTACGATCAAATTGTGTCTTCACTGAATCTAGACCGTGTGATTGTAATGGACGGACCGGATTAGATCTCACTCGTATCGCTTCAGCCTTATAATCTCAAGCCTTGATTTCTGATCGGGCGGTCCCGAGCTGACCTAATCTAATTAGAATCTCCACCGTTGAATCTAGATCTAGGGTCCAGCATTGCTTACCGACTCGCCTAAGCCGCGATCTGATCTCGTGCGTTTGATTTGGATCGGGCGGCACATATCAGCCCATACCCCTTCGCCATGCCATTTCGCTAAAGAGCCCCCGCAGATCTAGGAATTCAACCCACCATCCATTCTAAGTGAAAAATAATCGCAGACAGATCCTGTTTTTAGCACTTTAGCCCCTGGCTTTTTCAGAAATCGGGTTGCAGGCTGAGACCTCGATTTATTTATAAACTAAATACATAAAATGAATTTTTAGTATTAAAATAAATTCAGAAACTTAGATAATTCATAACTTCTTTATTTTAACTCCTTTTTAACCCATTCCAGTTGCAATAATTTTGTATTACTATTGTCTATCAACTAGTAACACTATTTAACCATGAAACTTGAATTAAAATTGTTCATTTGAATTAATCTATTCTAGGTGCTTAAAACTTCAGAAATCCATAACTTCTTTGTTCTAATTCTGATTTGGACCATTCAAGTTGCGTTGGATTTGCAATAAGATTGTCTACACAGTAGCAATATTAATTATGCGATATCACATACTTCTATAATTAACTAACTAATTGTATTAGCTATTCTAATATTAATATAGTATTCTGATCCTATAGTTATAATATGACTAAAAGATAATCTTTAATCAAGTTATAATCTAGATTAAAGTGGAGTTAGTTATTTATAGAATATTTTCTCATATGATGTATACTAACCAATTTATAGTATAGTTTAATACTTAAATCACATAGATCTACCATAAATCATAAATCTTTAATTGTAACTCTGATTTTAGTGGTTCGCGAACCCACGATCTCGTAGCAACGCATAGATTACTATTATGCAGTTTGTACTTATGTTTGGTGTAATGTTAATTTTGCCTATACCATGTTTGTCTGTATTGCTACATTTAGTAGTGAGGACACGTGTCACCTGAAGATCATCCTGGTACCTGGAATCTCAAGTCCCAGGCAAGTTGTGCCCTTGATCACTTCTTTTTACCCACTCATGTTCTAATTAATCATAATGATCTGCATAGGTTAATTTTGATGGGACCCAATAGGTTACCCTAGTTTGATTAACTATATACCTTATTTACCACTGAACTTTTTGGGTAGTTATTGCTAGTGCTTTATGTGGTTTTGGGTATGAAGATACATTATTCATGATCACACTTTTATTATCTATTTATTATTACTGTTCATGATAAGATCATTATGTTAATTGGAACATGGAGCGACCACCCGGGAAAACAGTGCTACCACAAGGGTTTAATGGGACGCCCTTGGCTGATTAATTAGGAAAGCTAGTGGAAGACTACCTTACCCGAAAGGGGCAAGGGCAGTAGGGGAGTGGTTAGTGTAGGGAGGTCCTTGGGATGATTTTGCTGCGATGGCGATCATGCGAGGGATCCCTGCATTGGAGCTTCCTATAAACTGTAGCGGGTTTTCTGAAGCTAGTGGAACTTTGTAAAGGCCTCGTAGTATTACCCTGCCTCGCCTCCTCGGTAGAGGTGTATGGGAAGTCGCGATCCCTTGGCAGATGGGTAACATGACTTGTGGGTAAAGATGCGCAACCTCTGCAGAGTGTAAAACTGGTATACTACCCATGCTCACGGTCATGAGCAGCTCGGACCCTCACATGATTAATTTATGGAACTAAATTCAATTTGTCATCTGCATAGCATCGCAAGTGATGTTATTATTTTTCTTAATTGGGTTGGTATTTACTTATACTTAGTAACTGCTAATAAAATTTTGACCAACTTTAAAAGCAATGCTCAGCTCTAACCATCCTCTTTGGTAAGCCTTACACTTCACGTGAGCTCCCATCTTTGGCGAGTTCATGCACATTATTCCCCACAACTTGTTGAGCGATGAACGTATGTGAGCTCACTCTTGCTGTCTCACACCTCCCATAGGTCAAGAACAGGTACCACATGATGAGGCGCATGGAGGATGTTGTGACGAGTTCGTGAGAGGTCTAGGCCGTCGTCTCCCAGTCAACTTTGGGTTGCTGGACCGTTGTCTCCTTATAATGTAATTATTTATTTATTTTGTATAGAACTCCTATTATATAGTAAAGTTGTGACATTCGATCTTGTGCCATGATTCATCATATGTGTGAGACTTGGTCCCAGCACACCTGGTGATTATGTTCGCGCCCGGGTCTTGGTGCCCCGAAACCCGGGTGTGACAACACCTCAGCAAAATGGTGTAGTGGAGAGGAAGAATAGAACTCTATTGGACATGGCGAAGACCATGCTTGATGAGTACAAGACTCCAAACCGGTTTTGGGCTGAGGCAATTAACACCGCCTGCTACTCCATCAATCGGCTCTACCTTCACCGAATCTTCAAGAAGACATCATATAAACTCCTAACCGGTAAAAAGCCCAATGGTTCATATTTTAGAGTCTT
Source organism: Zea mays (assembly GCF_902167145.1). Taxonomy (NCBI): domain Eukaryota; kingdom Viridiplantae; phylum Streptophyta; class Magnoliopsida; order Poales; family Poaceae; genus Zea; species Zea mays. The sequence goes on from NC_050097.1 coordinate 148,180,197, forward strand.
TGGTAGCAAATGTTTTATTAAAAGAGGTAGAAAATCCAAATTTGGTCCTAAGGCTGTAGAAGGCTTTTTACTTGGTTATGACTCAAATACAAGGGCATATAGAGTCTTCAACAAATCCACTGGATGAGTAGAGGTTTCTTGTGACATTGTGTTTGATGAGACTAATGGCTCTCAAATAGAGCAAGTTGATCTTGATGAGCTAGATGATGAAGAGGCTCCATGCGTCGCGCTAAGGAACATGTCCATTGGGGATGTGTGTCCTAAGAAATCCGAAGAGCCCACACAAGCACAAGATCAACTGTCATCTTCCATGCAAGCATCTCCACCAACCCAAGATGAGGATCAAGTTCAAGGTGATGAAAATGAAGATCGAGAGGATGAGCCACCTCAAGAGGAGGACAAAGATCAAGGGGGAGATGACAATAATCAAGACACGAAAGATGATCAAGAAGTACAGTGTCAAAGACAGCCACACCCAAGAGTCCATCAAGCGATTCAAAGAGATCACCCCGTGAACTCCATCCTCGGCGATATTCATAAGGGGGTAACAACTCGATCTCGAGTCGCTCATTTTTGTTAACATTACTCTTTTGTGTCTTCTATTGAGCCATACAGGGTGGAAGATGCATTAAGAGATTTGAATTGGGTGTTGGCAATGCAAGAGGAGCTCAACAACTTCACGAGGAATGAGCTATGGCATTTAGTTCCACGTCCTAATCAAAATGTTCTAGGAACCAAGTGGGTTTTCCGCAACAAGCAAGATGAGCATGGTGTGGTGACAAGGAACAAAGCTCGACTTGTGGCCAAGGGGTATTCACAAGTAGAAGGTTTGGACTTTGGTGAAACCTATGCACCCATAGCTAGGATTGAGTCAAGTCGTATATTACTTGCCTATGCTACTAACCATGGCTTCAAGCTTTATCAAATGGACATGAAGAGTGCCTTCCTCAATGGACCAATCAAGGAAGAGGTCTATGTTGAGCAACCTCCCGACTTTGAAGATAGTGAGTACCCTAACCATGTGTATAAACTCTCTAAGGCGCTTTATGAGCTCAAGCAAGCCCCAAGAGCATGGAATGAATGCCTAAGAGATTTTCTTATCACTAATGGCTTCAAAGTCGAAAAAGCCGATCCTACACTCTTTACTAAAACCATTGCAAATGATTTGTTTGTATGCCAAATTTATGTTGATGATATCATATTTGGGTCTACTAACAAATCTACAAGTGAAGAGTTTAGTAGGATTATGATTCAAAAATTCGAGATGTCTATGATGGGGGAGTTTAAGTACTTTCTAGAATTTCAAGTCAAACAACTCCAAGAAGGCACCTTCATTAGCCAAACAAAGTACATACAAGACATACTTACCAAGTTTGGAATGAAGGATGCCAAGCCCATCAAGACACCCATAGGAACCAATGGGCATCTCGACCTCGACACGGGAGGTAAATCCGTAGATCAAAAGGTATATCGGTCGATAATAGGATCTTTACTCTATTTATGTGCATCTTGACCGGACATTATGCTTTCTGTATGCATGTGTGCAAGGTTCCAAGCCAATCCTAAGGAAGTTCACCTTAGGGCTGTGAAAAGAATCATGAGATATTTAGTTTATACACCTAAGTTTGGACTTTGGTACCCCAAGGGATCCACTTTTGATTTAATAGGATACTCAGATGCTGATTGGGCAGGGTGTAAAATTGATAATAAGAGCACATCAGGGACTTGTCAGTTTTTGGGAAGATCCCTGGTGTCTTGGGCTTCAAAGAAACAAAACTCTGTCGCTCTTTCTACCGTCGAAGCCGAGTATATTGCCGCAGGTCATTGTTGTGCGCAATTACTTTGGATGAGGCAAACCCTTAGGGACTATGGCTACAAATTGAGCAAAGTCCCTCTCCTATGTGACAATGAGAGTGCAATCCGCATGGCAGATAATCCCGTTGAACACAGCAGCACTAAGCACATAGCCATTCGGTATCACTTTTTGAGGGATCACCAACAAAGGGGGGATATCGAGATTGCTTATGTTGGCACCAAAGAACAACTAGCCGATATCTTTACCAAACCATTAGATGAGAAAACCTTTACCAAATTTAGAAATGAGCTAAACATTCTTTATTCTCGGAACTTTGATTGAAACTTTGCACACATAAGCTCATTTATATACTTTTGATCACTTCTCTTTTATGTCTATAACTAATGTGTTTTCAAGTGTATTTCATGCTAAGTCATAGATTGAAAGGGAAATGGAGTCTTCGGCGAAGACAAGGCTTCCACTCCACTCTATCGGTATTATCTACCCTTCGCCGTCACTCCGCACCACTCTCCACTTTTGGTATAATCTTCACTCTTATTACTCATACCAATGGGGAGAAAATGGAAGGGCTCTCAAACGACTCCGTTTTTGGCGATTAATGCCAAAGGGGGAGAAATATTAAGCCCAAAGCAAAAGGACCGCACCACCACCAATTTCAAAAAAATTCAATTGATATATTTTTAAATATATTCAAAGTTTTTTCAATTGGTATCTAAATATTTTTCATATTGGTAAAACCCTCTTGAACACTAAGAGGAGAATTTCATCCAGGGGGAGTTTTTGTTTAAGTCAAAGGGAAAAAGCATTTGAAACAGGCGGAGAAAATTTTCAAATCCAGAAAATGCTTCTCGAAATCTTATTCATGAACCTTTGATTATTTGCAAAAAGACTTTGAAAAGATTTTCCAAAAGAATTTGCAAAAACAAAACAAGTGGTGCAAATATGGTCCAAAATGTTAAAAGAAAGAAAGCAATCCACGCATATCTAGTGAAAGTATAAATTGGTTTATTTCCAAGCAACCTTTGCACTTGTGAAGCGTCCCCAATCCTCTGGGACTCAAATGTGATACAATTACTAGTCCTAGGAGGCTAGTAAACACATTTATACATCATATGATTACAGATCTGCTTAAACAAGACAAACCTGTAAAGGTGGCGATCAACTTTAAGAGTTGGTCCACAACTCGGGACATATCATCAGAGTGGGGCTGAAGCAGCCCAATATACGCAGCGAAGCAAATCAGCGGTCCAACAGCCACAGGCAAGGTTGGGAACAGGCGTAACTCTTACCCGATCTCCTTTTCTGAAAAACAACAAATATGCAAGAGTGAGTACAAACGTACTCAGCAGCCCACCTTCACCCGCGGAATGGGGAAATCATATATAATGCATAGAATATGTGGAGCTCAGGGTATTTTGTAGAAACAACAATATTTTATACAGGGTTGTTTTGTAAAAAAAAATTTGTATTTTTGCAAAGCGCATCCTCTCCCAAAGGAGCAGGAAGTTTTTTTTCAATATAGAACAAAATCCCATGGACTAAACCATCCAGGTATCTCAGCAGTTTCCCATTGGTTTTCATTTTCTAAAACAGCTACTGGACTTCCCGTCCATCATAGCTCACAGCTCAACCGCCGGACCTTTTAAAACCACTTTTCTCAAACGCACCCCTTTTTTTAAACAAAACACTAATTGTCATACCACACCAGACTCATCAATTCCTGTGGACACAGACTATTCGAATAGGTTTTCAAACTCTGCGCAGAGGTGTACACTTTACCCACTAGTTCGGCTCTCCGATCTCATAGCTAGTGAGACCCGAAACTGAATCTCTTTCTTTCCTCGCACGTCCTTACCTTAACGGTTATACCGGAAGGAGTTAGGCCACCACCATGTCCAAACCGGACAAAACATTCCCCCTCCTTATCCTCCCGGTGCTCCCCAGCCTTCATAACCCTGGGGTTTGGACCGTACGAGTTCAGAGTGAGTGACTGCCCATACAGTCTCGAGTGGTTGTACTTATCATGAGTACAGGTAGTGAAGGATGACAAACCGGTCCTTATGTGAGGGGACAATCCTTCTGCTCACACCTAAACCAGCCGGGCCATCACCTTAGGCCCTCCCCTAAACCAGGGAGTCCCTGATCATCCCTACTCAAAGGTGATAAGGGTGAAAACCCTTCATCATACACATTTTGAAAAGCATTTTCTTTTGAAAACTCACACCTTTTCTCAAATCATTTGTAACAAATATATCAAGGATTGATTGCGGCAAGCGGCTGGGTGGCCATAATAACTTGTCTCAAAATCATATCATGCATAAAATAACATGCTGAGGGTTGTGGTTGAAAAATCATAGGTAATTTATGCATCAAAGGGATCCAGTGAGCTTGCCGTGCTTATCCGGCGAAGGGGGAAGGGGAGCTCGCGGAACTGGCTTCTAGCTCCACTACCTGGCGTAGACTTGCAGATCTGGCCTCCATGAGATGGCACGAACGCTCCGATAACTATGCAACATGAATAAGCAAACATACAAACCAGCAAGTATATCAACAGATATTTAGTATAGTGGTCAGAATAGCGATATATGGATGGGTAGAGTCTTGAGTAGAATCTGTGTCATGTGGTGTTGAGATACTACTAGTGGTGGAGCGGAGGTGCTTACCAGAAGGGTGGACTGGAGGCGAAGCGACACTATGCGTGTAGCCGGCAGAGCGGAGTAACTGAGTGGGTGGAGTGTTTGCCTTGGCTGAGGGTGATGAGTGTGTGTGGAGAGAGAGAGTGTAGCTGGGTGTATTTATAGCTGGGTGTATGTGGTGTAGCACAGTGAAGTTCACTGTTGGTGAGAATAGTAACGAATGAATCGTCTGACTTAGTATGAAAGGAGAGTTATAGGCAGAATATGGGACAAGAGTATTTTAGGAGTTTTCTGGAACATGAACCATGCTTAAGGGATGACATGGTTGGATAGGGAATAGTTTGATAAGAATCTAGAAACGAGAATTATTGGAATCTGAGTTTGGAAGCCTGGTTCGAAGGAATCTCAAAGTTAAGCGTGCTCAACTTGGAGAAACCTGGGATGGGTGACCAGATGGGAAGTTCCCTACTAGAAGGAAAATCACAGTCACCGGAGTTCGTATGACTGGAATATGGGTCTGGCTGGTCTTAGGTGGACTGGACAGCATGATGGATGAGTAGTTGAAATTTGGGGTGATCGGATTATCGATGAATAGTAACGGTGAATAGTGACGACAAAAGGTACCATAGATATCATCGATGAATAGTAACGATAATGAATAGTAATGATGGTGAATAGTGTCGACGAATAGTAATGATGGTGAATAGTGTTAATGAATAGTAACACTGATGAATAGTAACAGTAGATAGTAACGATGAAAAGTGATGGTGAATAGTTCGTATGAACGAACGATGAATAGTGACGATGAATGAACGATGACTAAGAACTATGAATGAACGGACGAACGATCGAATGATCGGACGAACGAACGATCGGAATTTCGGCAGCACAACGGCAAGACAAAGATTATCTGGAAGAATGATGAATAGAGACTATGAACGAACGATGAACGATGAATAGGAACTATGAACGAACGGACAAACGATCGAATGATCGAACGAACGAACGATCGGAATTTCGGCAGCATAACGGTAGGACAAAGATTATTTGGACGAACGAACGGACGGACGGTTGAACGATCGGACGAACGAACCATGAACGATCGGACGAACGAACGAACAAACTAAGAACAGGGGGAGGAACGATCGAAGAACGACCGAACGATCCTTGTGCTAGTGTGTGCTTGTGTGGGAGGTGGAGTGGGCGTGTGGGGGGAGTGGAGAGAGTTGCCATGAAATGGCTTGGGGTGGGATGAGAGGAGGCCCTTGCCCCTCTATTTATAGCCATGGTGGGGCGATTAGGGGAGGGAGTAGAGGATTAGTGGGAGGATGAGAGGATTAGTGGGAGATTAGCATGGATTTGTCTTATATGAGTGAGATTAGCTTGTAGAGCTCAACGTATGACACCGGAGGCATACGTATACGTATGAGCTTGTGGAAAGTTATGAAGAAAATATTTGTGGGGACTTGAAAAATGATTCTGAAGGTATTTCTCAAGAGGAAAATATCTAGAGATATATCGGTGGAATATTTGGGCAGTATTTCTGGAAAGAACTTGAAGGGGATCACTAGGGAAATATCTGGGTAGTATTTCTGGAAAGAATTTGAGGGTGATCACTGGGGAAATATTTGTGGATATTTTGAGAAGGATTTTGGAGAGAATATAGACCACTATATTTTATTTGTTGATATCAACTCACAAACAAACATTTTGAAATGAAATTTGAAATTCATTTTGAATTTAGAGCGAGTTTGAGAAAATTTCAAGATTTGAATTTTTGGGATGCTACAAATCTACGCCACTTAAAATGAATCTCGTCCTCGAGATTCGGCTTAGAAGGGTTATGGGTATAGCTTTACTTCAGCTACATATCTTCACTTTGCAGACTCTTCGAGGAGATGGAACTTCAACAAAATCTAGGCTTTGAGGAGCATCCGGTTGCCGATTGCAAAAGCTGATTCTGGCTACTCAAAGATCATCTTCAGGCTTCTAGCTTTCGCTTGGCAGCTAGCTTATTGAAGAAGCAACGATTCCAACACGCAAACCTTTCTCTTGCGAACTCCCACATGGATTCCTTTCTTGATTGGTCTTCTGATGCTTTATCAACAAAACTTTAGTGACCACTTCTCATCCAGAAACTTATATGCTTTGATGATCTGGTCCTCCACAAGCTTGCTACATGCCTTCTTCTTTTTCTCCATAGCAGGAACCTTACTGGAACACTACCCCACTTAAAAAGAATGAGGGTAGAACTCTTGAATCTTGGGGATTTGAACTCCTTGAAGTACCTCATAACAAGGGTGTTACGGGGCCTTCTTCTGCTGTTGCTGCTTGAGCAGGCTGCGGAGAAATGACTGACATAGGGTTGATTCTGGGAGAACCTTCTTCTTATCTTCTCTTCACAATCTTCTTTTCACTTTTCACTGACCTTTTCTTTCTCTTTGCTCTTCCCATTGGAGGATTCTATCAAAGAGTATTACCATCATACAGAGGAGGAAACCGAAGACTATGAACCATGTACAACAGTCTTCAACCCAAGAATCACCAAACATTGTGATCTCAGGGGCGAGGGAGTGGAAAAAATGGAGTTGCTTGCGATTTGGCGGAGGGGATTTTCTCTAGTGTGTGCTTTGCTTGGGATGGGATTTGAGGGAGCTGGTGGGGGAATTTATAGGCGAGCGGCACTGATGGTGGTGCTCGGGGGGGTGTGGAGTGGTGGTGATGGAGTAGGTGACACGAGGCAGTAGGTGCGACATGGAGGGGGGAATGGTGTTGCTGGCGGTAATGGCGGTGGGTGCGCTGCAAAGGGGGTGTGGGCGGCGGTAGTGCGCTGCAAAGGGGGGCGTGGGTGGTGGTTGGAGGCGGGGCACGCGTGCGGGGGGCACGGGTGAGTGGTGGGGTCGATGACCCTGATGTTTGTGGTCTCTGGTTCAAAGAATCTTTGCCTCTTTGTATGGTAATAACTTCTTCTGTTTACTTTGACTCAGGGGCAGTGCTTTGATTCTCATGGTCTGTCCTTTTGACTGAGCAGCTGGATAGGTTCCTTCTGTAGCTTATTCAAGGCTTCAAGGGTAAGCTTCTCGGTATCTTCTTGGGTAAGGTGCTTTTCTCTTGAGATGGGTTAAGATGAGAATGGAAGCATAAGGTGAGGATTAGCTCTAATTTGTGATCTATGTTTTTAGAAAGAACCTTTCTTAAAAAGAAATAAAACACATGAGCTCAGCAATGATAAGCACAAACAAATTGAATGTTTTGAATAAGGGAAGAATAGAGTTTTTCCAAAGCACGGACTACTCAGATTCGGGGGCTAAGCATAACTACTATTGCTTGGCTCCTGAATTGAGAACTATGCTAAATGCAACTTATGAGCACTAACGTTAAAGCATCTCATATGCACTCAAAAGGAGAGAAAACATCAAGCGAAATTCATTTTGAAATGCCATAGGGGGCACACAATTAGAGTTTTGCAAAACACGAGTCTACACGATTACCTCTCATACATGCAGGGCTCTAGCCAAAGTGAAGAAAAACTTCACTACCCAATGCATGCAGAGGACTGGGCATAACTAACTTCAGACCAGGAAGCTTCTCTTCTAGCAAGGCTTGCACACAACTTCAACTTGAGACATCTCCTGGATGGGTTAAGAGGGAGCTGATGTTGATGACTTCTGTTGGGGCGAAGGCGAAGACGCCACCCTTCGCTCGATGCCTTCGCCAGACTCGCTGCACCGATGGAGACAAGACGATTGGCAGATTCTACCCTTCGTCCCACGCGTCGCAGGGCGAAGGCCTATGACGAGGTCGTCCCATTCCGCGGTCTCGTCTAACATGGAGGCCCACGCGTGATCCGGCCCATTATGGTGGGCCCTGCGTGGCCGCTACGCATTACGGACCTAATTTGTAAAGATTTCCCTGTAATTACAGTCTGTAACCCTGCTTTATGGGAATATTCCGGGGATAACCTGGGCGCCTGAGGGCACATGTGTCCTTAACTCAAGACGCTGGGCACTCAGGCACCTATAAATACCCCCGCACAGTGCCCTTGAGAGGCTAGATTAACAGAGCTATTGCCGCCTCGAGTTAAAACCTTGTTTACGTTGCTTTCACTCCCCCGTTGGATCTACTTGCCCAGGAGAGCAAGTTCCAACATTTGGCGCCCACCGTGGGGCCATGGTACGGAAAAACCACCCGCGATGGCACCCAAGAGAGCTAGCTCGAAGGCTGACGAGACCGCGAAGGCAGCACTGCTGGCCGAGAAAAAGGGCAAGGCCCTCGTCGACACCACCCACCAAGAGGCCTACGAAGACGACGCACTCAGCAAGAGGCAGCGCAACGAACAACCCACTTTCGAAGGCAGTCTCCGCACCTGCAGCTCTGGAGGACAACCGCAACTTCCCCAGGCTTCGCTCCACAGGAGGGCGCGGACGTCACCGAGGACGGCGAAGTCATCGGTGTTTCAGCGGAAGAGCAGCTACAATTGCGCGCCTTGCGCATCAAGAACCGCAACCTTCAGAAGCAAAAAGAGATCCTCGAGGCCAAGCGCCAACGTGCGTCTGCACAAGCTAAGGTGCGACAGATGATACGTGACGAAGAGCAGAAGGCTCAGGAGCTCGAACAAGAGATCGCGCTCATGCAGCGCGAAGGCCACCTCGGCCTGCAACACAGCCCACCCCTCCAACAGCGCGCACAAGTCAAAGACCTGTACATCCCTCAGCGTGGCCACGCCATCCCACATGCCGCGGCATTCCAAGGTGTCAACTACCTTGACGAGCGAAGTCCCCTGGCGCCACACCTGCAAGTGTCACCATGACCCGCCAACTTCAGGGCAGGGACCTATCCCAAGTACAATGGCAGCACTGACCCAGCACAGTACATCATGAGTTATCAGGTCGCCGTTGCATCATCCGGAGGGGACGACGCCACGATGGCCAAGTCATTCATCATCGCCCTTGAAGGCCCAGCTCTCACCTGGTACACCAGGTTGCCCCCATTGTCCATCGACTCCTGGAGAAGTCTCCGGGACAAATTCTTGCTCAACTTCCAAGGGTACCGCCCAGACACCGACGCCTTGGCTGAACTTTCACTCTGCAAGCAGCTGGAAAAAGAGACTCTGCGGGAGTACTACGCAAGTTTCTGACCCTCAAGTCACAACTGCCCTCGGTTGATGACCAGATCGCCATCCACTACGCCATCAGTGGCCTTCGAGCCAGCGTCCTTTACAGCCACTCCATCAGGGATCCGCCCAAGAACCTCCAGGAGATGTATTAGCTATTTGAAAAATACGCCAGATCCGAAGAGCTCCACCAGCGCAAAGTCGAGTCTCAGAGGAAACCCAAAGACACTCCACAGTCCAGCCGCACGTGGACGAGGCCCTCGCAGGCAGACTCCGGTCGGGACGGGCACAATCAGCAGCAGGTGCACAACATCGCCAACCAGAACCCCGCTGGCGAGGCCCCTCGCCTCCAGGTGTATCCCCCAGGGCCGCGGAAACGGAACTCGTGGTCGGGGCCGGGGACGCGCGCAGCAGCCGCGCAGATTTTACTGCCTGTTCCACGACGAAGACTGCGTCCACCCTACAAGAGACTTTCCAGAAACGAAGTCCACCAGAGACAGGATGGCATGAGCGCAACCAGCCGACAACCCTAGAGTTGTCGCGCACACATACCAGCAACCCCCTCAGCCATACAACCACGGCCCCGCTCCGCATCCACCGCACCACGCATACCAACACCACCAGGAGGTACAAATCATACTTCCCCCACCCCCACACCAGCAACAGCAAAACGTCCACCACCACAACCACCTCCAAGCCCCAAAGCAAGAAGACTTCGCCGATCAGCCGTATCGCGGCGTCATTCACATGATCACTGGGGGGTCCAGCGCCGACTTCGACACAAAGCGGCAGAAGAGGGACCATTACCGCAGCATCAACCACGTCGCGGTTACCGATCCAGTCGTGCAGACGAAGTGGTCCCATGTGCCATTGACCTTCGACGCCCGTGACGTCGACCTGCGCTGCGCACCACACATCGACGCCATGGTTATCAACTGCAGCATGGCAGGATGGGATCTGCACAAAGTCTTAGTCGATAATGGCAGCTAGGCAGATATCATTTTCCTCCATGCCTTCGATCGCATGGGCATAAGCCACAGCCTGCTCAAGCCTTCGGACAACCCACTGTATGGCTTCGGCGGCAAGGGCACCTTTCCTGTCGGCAAAATAGAGTTACCCCTCTCCTTCGGTGTAGCACCCAATGCCCGAAGTGAGCAAGTCACGTTTGACATCGTCGACATGGTGTACCCGTACAACGCCATAATGGGCCGGGGCTCCATCAACAAGTTTGAGGCAGCCATTCACGGACTTTACTTGTGCATGAAGATTCTAGGTCCGCAAGGCGCCATCACAGTCTACGACAACCAGCACGCTACGCGCAACATAGAAAGGGACTTCGTTCCCGGGCAAAGAAACGTACACTGCCTCACGGCCTAGCGCGAGGTCCCCGAGTCTGCCAGCCCAAACACTAAAGAACATGACAAAGCACAGCTGTAGAGCAACGACGGGACCAAGACTGTTCCCCTCGACCAAGCAATGCCCAAGCAGACGGTCACCATCAGCGAAGACCTCACTCCGCATGACGAGGAAAGACTCCTCTGCTGTCTGTCCAAGAATAAAGACGTCTTCGCCTGGTCCGCCCTTGACATGGTCAGAGTCAGTCGCTCCATCATCGAGCACAGCTTGGGAATTGACCCTTCAGTAAGGCCAAAGAAACAGCGGCTGCGCAAGATGTCTGATGAGAAGACAGAAGCCGCCAAGGCTGAAGTACATCGCCTGCTTGAGGCCAAATTTATCGAGCCAATTGCTTACCCTACATGGCTCGCCAACGTAGTAATGGTGCAGAAGAAGAGCAACAAATGGTGGATGTGCATCGATTTCACCAGTCTTAACAAGGCTTGCCCCAAGGACAACTTCCCGCTGCCTCGGATCGACAAAATCGTCGATAGTGCGGCCGGGTGCGAAGTCATGTCACTCCTTGATTGCTTCTTCGGCTACCATCAAATATATATGAAGGAGGAGGACAAGGCGAGCACCAGTTTCATAACACCCTTCGGCACGTATTGCTTCATCCGAATGCGGAGGGACTTAAGAACGTCGGGTCCACTTTCTCTCGGCTCACCAAAACGGTGCTCGAGGGCCAAGTCGGCAGAAATATATTTACGTATGTGGACGACATCGTCGTCGCCAGTCGAAGCAAGGAAGACCATCTGGCTGACCTCGCCAAAACGTTTGCGAACATGCGGGACGCACGACTTCGCCTAAACCCCGAAAAGTGCGTCTTCGGCGTTCGCCAGGGGAAAATATTGGGCTACCTGGTGTCGCACCGCGGGATTGAAGCCAATCCAACCAAAATCCAGGCCATCATCAACATGACGCCCCCACAGTCAGCTAGAGACGTCCAACGACTGACAGGCAGATTGGCCGCCCTCAACAGATTCATCTCTAAATCTGCAGAGCGAAGCCTCCCTTTCCTTAAAACACTCCTCGACGCAAAAGACTTCGCATGGGGACCAGAGCAGGCGGCGGCCTTCGCTTCATTGAAGCAGTACCTGTCAGAGTTGGCGATTCTTACAAGCCCAGACCCCTCACTACCCCTGTTGCTATACATAGCAGCTTCGCCGCATGCGGACAGCGCAACACTGATTAAAGAGAAGAGCAGAGAGGGCACGGTCAGGCAATGTCCAGTTTACTACGTCTCCGAAGTACTTACGACACCAAAATGCAATATGACGGAACTGGAAAAAATCGCCTATGCAGTTGTTATGGCTTCGCGCAAATTGAGCCATTATTTTGAAGCATTCAAGGTCCGGGTCACCTCAGATAGGGGACTCGGCGAATTGCTTAGAAACCCGGAGGCATTAGTCTGGATTGCCAAATGGGCGGCCGAACTCTCCGGCTACCACATCACATTCGAACCTAGGACAGCCATCAAGTCACAAGTCCTGGCAGACTTCATCGTCGACTGGACTGGGCCAATAACACAGCCAGACCCATTCGCAGAGAAGGTGTGGACAATCCATTGCGACGGCGCGTGGTGCCATGCGGGGGCAGGCACCGCTGCAGTCATTACTTCACCCATAGGGGTCAAGCATAGATACGCAGCATGCCTCAGCTTTGCTTTGGAGTCTGACAGATGCACTAACAACCTAGCAGAATACGAAGCTGTCATCCTCGGCCTTCGCAAGCTAAGGGCACTTGGCGTCACCACCTGCATCATCAGAACAGACTCCAAGGTAGTCGCCGGCCAAGTCAAGAAAGACTACGCAGCGAAGGACCCCGCACTAATGCAGTACCTCGCGGCTATCCGTAGTCTCGAGAGGCAATTCAAAGGTTTCACCTTGCAGCATGTGGACCGAGCCAAGAATGAGGAGGCCGACGCATTGGCCAAGGCAGCCGCCAGAGGCGAGGCCCTGCCCTCCGACGTATTCTACCATGTCATCAGCACGCCAGCCGTCCGCAGCCCAGAGGGGCTCCAAATAACCAATGACAGCGAGGGCCACCGCATAGTCAACCTTATCATGACCGAAGACTGGCGGGCACCAATAACCCTGTTCCTGCAGGGGTACTATCATCCAACCGACATCAATGAGGCCAAGCGCCTCAAACATCGAAGCCGGGACTTCGCACTAATCGAAGGCCAGCTTTACAAGAAGGGGGTCAGTCAACCCATGCTTAAATGTGTCACCGAGACCGAAGGCGTCCAAATTCTGCGCGAAGTCCACAGCGGGACTTGCGGCTCTCACGCAGGGCCTAGGGCCCTAGCCGCAAAGGTAATCCATCAAGGTTTCTACTGGCCCGCCATGACCTGCGCCGCAAATCGGGTCACAAGGTCCTGCGAGGCCTGCCAGTAATTTTCTCCACGCTCGGGAAGCCCTGCAATTCACGAAGCTAATCGCCCACACATGGCCTCTTCAGCGCTGGGGCCTGGACATTGTCGGGCCCCTGCCCACGGCCCAGGGGAACCTCAAGTTCACCTTCGTCGCTGTCGAGTATTTTACCAAATGGATCGAGGCGAGGGCTGTATCCACAATAACATCGAAGACCGCCCAGAAATTCTTCTGGCAAAACATTGTTTGCCGCTTTAGAGTCCCGTCTGAACTCACAGTTGACAATGGCAAGCAATTTGACAACCAAGACTTCAAGGATTTCTGTTTCTCCATTGGCACCAAGCTTGCCTTCGCCTCAGTGTACCACCCGCAATCCAACGGAGTTGTGGAACGCGCAAATGGCAAAATTTTCACAGCCGTCAAAAAGATGCTCCTCGATGACAAAAAAGGCAAATGGGCCGACCTGTTACCTGAAGCCGTCTGGGCACTGAACACAACTGAGTGCAGGGCGACTGGGTTCACCCCTTTCCGCCTTCTATATGGATCGGAGGCCATGACCCCGCAAGAAATCAAACATGGGTCACCACAGACAGTCCGTCAGCCATCCCCGACGTGGACGAGCCTACTTCGAAGGACCTCATCGACGGAGACCGCGTCTTCGCCCTACAGGCTCTAAACAAATACCAAGCTCAAACAAAAGCATGGCGCGACCACACAGTCATCCCGAGGGAATTCAGCGAAGGAGACCTCGTTCTCGTCCGGACAGCACGGACAGAGTCCCAGGGCAAGCTAGAGCCCAAGTGGGAGGGCCCTTTCATCGTCAAGACGAAGGCGTCCCCCGGCGCGTACAGGCTCACAACGCCATCCGGCGAAGACTTAGAACATTCTTTTAACATTGATAATCTCCGCAAATTTTTTGTTTGACTCCTCTGGGTCAGCTCGCCCTTGTAATTCGCAAAACAATTTTATTCCGGCCTGCACTCTTTTCCTCCCGGGGGGTGAGGTTTTTAACGAGGCGGAGCCATGTAATATACACGCGAAAAATCCCCCGCAAAAATCTACATCGAAAAAAGACCGCATCGACGGTCTTCGGCATTCGACCAATACAAAGTCACCGCGAGGGGCAGCGCTGGCTACCCTCGCGTGCAACACTCCGTGCAAAAGTCGCCTAAGGGTGCAGCCGGACTAGCACAACAAGTGCGCAAAATCGAAGTCTTCTCCAAAAGACTATCCGTGCAAAAGTCGCCTAAGGGTGCAGCCGGACTAGCACAACAAGTGCGCAAAATCTAAGTCTTCCTCAAAAGACTATCCGTGCAAAAGTCGCCTAAGGGTGCAGCTGGACTAGCACAACAAGTGCGCAAAATCGAAGTCTTCCTCAAAAGACTATCCGTGCAAAAGTCGCCTAAGGGTGCAGCCGGACTAGCACAACAAGTGCGCAAAAACGAAGTCTTCTTCAAAAGATTATCCGTGCAAAAGTCGCCTAAGGGTGCAGCCGGACTAGCACAACGAGTGCACAAAATCGAAGGCACATTACATCCGTGCAAAAGTCTACATCGAGAAACTATCCGCGCAAAGACCGACTACAGGCGCAGCCGGACCGACATAATAAACGTGCCAGACCAAGTGCGCAACGCCCCTATGAACATAGTCGGATACGCGAAGGCACACAACTTCATCATACAAACTATAGTTACACACGTACAACAAGGGCATGACACCTTACATTGGTTCAACCTTCGGAATGATTCCCATCTCCCTATAGTTAAATAGCATTATCCTCAGCTCCTCACCTTCAAAAAGACTTCGCAACTCCCCCTCACCTACACTCGCCCCAACCGGCGAGGACAACAATTCCCGCTTGCCAGCCCTGCCCACACGAAGCCGACCACCATCCACCTCACTCACTCTACGTTTCGCCACCGCCCTTCGCCGCCTACACCCAGCACTCGGACCAGGAAAAACTTCAGCATCCGTAACACACGGAGAAGCCTCCGCCGCAGCCACATCCAAGGCCGCAAAGTAATCCAAGTCCTCATCCGAAGACTCTTCCGTCCACACAACTGAACTCCCAGAGTCATCAAACTCAAAAAACTTAGACATAGACTCATCTGATTCATTTCCAGCGACCACGGACGAAGCCGCCACAAAATTAGCAGTAGTGATTGCGTGCGCAGGCCCAAAATCCTGAACCTGCGCAGCAACCAAGGTTCAGTAACACAGACAAAATTCTCTAACTACCCCACACCCACTAAGCCACCTGCGAAGACCTAGCCGCCGCCATGGGATCCTCCGCTGCCAGCTCCGTCGCCGCCTTCGGGGGACCCTCCGCCATCGGCACAGTGGCTGGCGACGAGCCTCCACCAGACACAGTAGACGCAGGGGCAGCGAGGGAGCCTTCACCGGTTTCCGGGGGCGGTGCCGGGTCGACCTCAGCCTTGGCCACCACCGGGTTGACCTCCGCTTTGGGCTGCACGCTGTTCAGACGTCTGAAGTCCTCCACGTCCTCGGCACGCGCCATCTACAACACAGCGCACTGATTCAGCAAACCCACGTGTACCCACATTCAACGACACGAAACAAAAGACAAACTTTACATGTTCCCTCGCCCGGTCAGATCGCTCCCTCACCGCCTCCCGACCGTGGGGACCCCACATCCGGTCGAAGAGGGCCCCCGCGGAATCCTTCACCACAGGGTCTTCGACCTTAAAAATTTCACGCCCAAAGTCTTCATCGGATCGGTCGAAGCCCTCATAGTGACTGCACCCCTCGCGGGACAGCGCATTCATGGCCCCCTCGCAGGTGACGAGGGAGGCAAAGGACATGAATCCCTCCATGATGGTCGGGAGCGCCAGCAATTCCTCTTGCAGCCACTCGAGGAAGCGAAGGCCCGCCTCTCGGTCGGGCACCTCGAAGTGAGCAGTCCGCGCACCCAGCTCGCGGTATGAGTCCACGAGCTGTTTGCGCGTCCGCTCAACTTCCGAGCGCGTAGAAACCTCGACCCTCTCCATGCGGGCCTGCAGAGCGTTGAACCGCACCTCCCATTCCTCGGCGCGCTGGCTGGCGAGACTCCCCTCCGCCCGCGCCAATTTGGCCTCCGCCTGCGCCGCCTACGCCTTGGCGATGGCCTGGTTGGCCTCCCTCCTTTTCTCCACCAGCTGGCGTCGGAGGTCCATCCTCTCGCCCTCCAGGGCGGCCACCTTCTCCACCAGCCTGCGGCTTTTGCTCTCCGCAGCCGACTTCTCCCGAACGGCGTCCGCGTGCTGCGCCCGAAGTCTCTCAACTTCGGCAGACACATCTGCAGTAAGGGCACTCGACGCCACGCAGTCGGCGAAGTCGGCCGCCTAACAGACACACATGAGACCACAATCCCCATGAAAGCGGCAAACACCAAAGTCCAGCTCAACTTACTTGACTCAGCTGCTGCGACAGCTGCTGCGACGCCTCCCTCAGCCGGCGGGACATAGTGCCCACTTCGTCCTTGACGGCAGTGGCCGCCAAAATCTCGCTGCCAGCGCTGAAAGCGCCACCCTTCACCCCAAGCACCACGGTAGACGCCGTGGTTGCCACCGCAGGCGGGACAACAACAAGTTGCCCCTCACCCGACCCTGCAACGTATCACCGGTCAAAAAAAAAGAAAAAATGCTTACCAACGAGATAGTCGTCCACGCTAATATTTGTGCCGAAGTCGGCAACGCGTTTCCCCGACGAAGGCAGTTCCCGGACCTTCGCAGGTTCGTCTGGGGCAGACTTGGTTCCGCCGGCGCCGACCGCCTTCGTGCTCTCCGGCACCTTGCTGGACCCAGGGGCGGCCGGCTTCGCAGCCAGCGTCGGCTGGCTACCGCCGGGGACGGTAGCCTTCGCACTCCCCTGCGCCCTCTTCGCTTCATGCCTAGCATCGGGGAGCCTGATGACCGCCCGGCGCTTCTGCGCAGCATCCTGGCGATCCTTGTTCATCACTGCCGACACAACAACAGCAATATTCCGTCCGTAAGGAAACACTCTCAAGTCACGAGCCATGCGAGACGTAAAGAAGTCTTCACCAGCCGCGCGGGGGATAGGAACGTTCTTGGGCCATCGACCCCCGGTAACCTCCAGCATCCGCGCCGAAGACTCCCGGAGCTCGGGCGAAGACATTCTTCCCCCGGGGGCCGCGCATGTCCCCATCAACTCCATAGCAAAGCTATCGGAGACCCCCAGTTCTCCCACCACTGTACCTAGCTTCCTCTTTTTAGTGGCTGGGGCGGCCTCCGACGCGGGGTCGTCTTCAGTCACAGCCGCTGGTTTTTTCCCGCGGCGGTCGACGACGTCTTCCCCGGGATAACCGCCATACGACAAACCATTCAACTCAAAGACCCTATTCAGGCGGTCGTTGGATCCACGTATATCCCAACTCCGCTGGGCCTCCGTCTTCGGCACATAGCGCCCAACAATTCTCACCGCCCCATCCTCCGCCTCACGCACAACCACGGCAGGATCCCGCCCTCGCACATCCAAAGCAAAAAAGCGGACTTTGTCGGTGTTTTGGGTCCGACGCACACCCGGGGTTGCCCCTCAAGGTGTTTTTAGGAGTAGGACGGTGTTGCCGACTGTAGCTCGATGGTTCATGCAGGGCGCATGAGAAACTGTGAACGATGATGTACAGGTCCGGGCCGCTTAGAGATGCGTAACACCCTACGTCCTGGCGGGAATGTTTTATGTGGCGGATTACAAGGGAACTCTCTAGTGTAAGGAACGTAGAGAGTTGAGGTGGGTGGCTGAGTAGTGAGTTCAATCGTTCTGAAGGGGTGCCCCCTAGGCCTTATATATTCGACCGTGGGGCAATACATGCAAATATGATAACAATGTGCACCTAAGAAATAGTGAACCGATTGAGTCTATCTTCCTATAGTTCCGCCGACTCATCCTCGCTCGGTTCCGTTGTACGGGGTTCCAGCGCGGAAAGGTTGGGTCTCTGTTGTGGTTACTCGCTCGAAGTCATTGGGCCGTCTGGGTTCGCGCTGATCCAGCCTTGTGTCAATCCGCTTCACTGGTCATTCCTCCCCAGGCCCACGAAGGGATGACCTTACGATTTATTGGGCCCTTGGGCCTTACGTGAGGTCTTTTATCCTTGCAGTGGACCCGGGGGATATCTGTCCCCCACAAGCCCCCGATCTTTGGGTTGATTTTGAAATAATCGGCCCAAAGATCCTAGGTCTAGCTTGCGGTCTTTGTTTGTGACAGGAAATGCTTTCTGGGTAATCTGGTAAAAACGATTCCTTACTGTCTCCTTCTGCTTTTATCACTCGAAAATTGGTGTTCTGTCTCAGACTCGCGCTTCGGAGGTCAGCATTCCGTAGTGTAGGACTTTGAACTTCAATGGGTGCACCAGAGGTGCACCCAATGGGTGTAGCCCTCGAGCTTCGAGTGGATTTTTGAAAATAATCCACTCGAAGGTCTTCACTTCGAGTATTATCAGAAATCATTTTTTATTTTCCACTTGTACTTTGTTGGAGGTCAGCCTTGTTTTGATCTTGCCCTATGCTTTAGAGGTCAGCATTTTCTTGATTTGAGATGACGATTCATTGGGTGCGCCGAAGGTGCACCCAATGGGTGTAGCCCCCGAGCTTCGAGTGGATTTTTTAAAATAATCCACTCGAAGGTCTTCATTTCGTGCCCTTTAGCTGAGAATCATCCTCTCTTTTTGCCGAATGCCTTAGAGGTTGGCATTATGTCATTGATATTATGCTTTAGAGGTCAGCGTGTATTTTGTCTTTGAGGCCGAGTTCATGATCTGCCCATATCTTGCTAGGTAGAGCAATTTATTTGATCTGTAACTGATTGGACGTTCGACAGACGTCCCCTGGCTAGCCTTCACGTTGCTTTTGTCGATCAGACTTGTATCTCACCGGCTATGTTTGGTTTTCCTTTAATCCTTGCTGATATCTCCCTTTTGTCTTGAGGTATTCATTGCACACACTGCTCGGATGTGACAGTTGTGAAAAATATACTGATAATTCCTGGGCGTCCCCCCCCAATGGGTGTAGGCAAGGGACGGCTTGGTACGCTGAGTATTTAGCAAACTGCTTCTGAGTAGTAACTTGATGTGATCGCGGGTGTAATCATATCGCCCGCGCAGTTGACTGGAGACCCAATGGGTGTTGTGTTGCGTGAAACAGCGTCAGCCGCCTGATGTGTCTTCAGACGGTTTGAATTGCATATTGAATTTTTGCGACTGTTCAGTGACCGTGGTAGGAGGTGAACGATTGCCTTCTTCTTCTTCTATAAATAGTGTTCTTGCTTCCCCGGTATTTTCACATCTCTTACTGCTCTCTGCTATTTGTTCTCTTCTTCTTCATTCCTCCCCACTATGGGCAAGAGCAAGAAAGGTAGCGGTTCTTCACACCATTCTGGCGATAAACGCAAGCGCGAGCTGACTCCTCCCTCGGAGGACTTCGGCGACTCGGAGTACTCGGAGGAGGAGTTCTCCGAGTTCGAGGGATCTCCGGCTCCCGTCTCTCCCCCGGCGTCGTCTGATGATTCAGACGACTCCTAGGGGATTGCCGCGGAGGTCTGGACCTACATCCGGGCTGTCGAGCGCGCCGGGCTCGAGGGCTCGGATGAGTCAGAGTACTCCTCAGACGAGGAGGACTCCTTGGACTCGTCCGAGGAGGGCAGTGGCGGCGATGGTGGTGATGATGGCGATGACGGAGGCGAAGGCGATGGCGGCAGTGACAGCGGCAGGGGTGGTGACGGCGGCAACAAGGGCGGCAACGGCGGCGGCAGCAAGGGCAGCAGCAAGGGCAGCAACAAGGCCAGTGGCTAGGTGCCACTGGTTTTTTAAATGTTAGTATAGATTAGAAGTAGTATAATGAAATAATGTAGTAGTAGTTAGTAGTATAGAGTAGTGAAGTGTAATGTAGTAGTAGTAGGGAAAGCATCAACTCATAACGAGTTGATTTGTAAGTTCGGTAGCTTTCCTTTATAATGAAAAGTGATTTCGCTCCACTTCTGTATGTGTTATGCTGCTTTCTCGCTGTACGCCAATCAATGCGCGAGGAGTGTCTGTGATCATCAAATCACATTTCTGATTGCCTTATTTGTAATGATAGCGCTTTGGTGGTTGTGGCTGAGTCATCCGAAATCCCATCGTTGCTTTAGGAATGACGACCGAGTTACGGTGGGCCGTGTCGTTGTTTTATAGGTAATCAGCCGAGTGATTAATGGCAACATCGGCATTTTAGAGGTAACAGCCGAGTAATTGATGGCAATGCCGGCATTTTAGAGGTAATAGCCGAGTGATTGACGGCACGTCGGCGTTTTAGAGGTAACGGCCGAGTGACTTATTGTGATGTTGGCGTTTTAGAGGTAACAGCCGAGTTAGAATGGGCCGCGTCGGCCGTTTTGGAAATAACGGCCGAGTGATGACATGGCATGCCAGCTTTTTCTAAAAATAACCATCGAGTGATAACTGGGTGCTTTCTGGAAACTGTATCTGGCCCAGGAAAACCCCATACGTACTGCATTGTTGCGCGCCTCTGCTTTCTGTGCCCCAGTTCTTGCTTTTCTGCATCCAAGCTTTCTTTGCGCCCGTGCGATATTGCTTCCGTTCCGCTTGTCAGCAAGATAGAGATGGCGCCCAAGCGGAAAGCATCAAGTTCATCCGTTGCTGTTATTCCCCCTATCGATCCCAACAGCCAGTTGCCTTTCGCAGGTAACCATATGTCTGTTGTTTCTGAGTCTGATCTTCTCCATCTCGTGTCTATCAGAGTTCTTCCTCCGAAGGAGCTCTGTTCTTGGCGGATTTGCCGTGGGGTTACTGTTCCAACAGAGGACACCCACGAATCTGTTGTATATGTTCCTTTTCTTCTCCGCGGTTGTTGGGACCATGCTTCGTCGCCGAAAGTCCTGTAAAAAGAAACAGCTTCAGCTGAAGCTGCTCGTACGTGACGCCGAAGGCATCATTCATGAAGCTTCGGTGCTATAACATATCCGAAGATGAAGGGTCGAACCGACTTAAAGATAGAATGACCTTTTAGCCCATAGGGGTCTGAGTCATTGTGGTAAACTTTATGAGGGGCATGATTGTAATTCCTCACAGGCTATGTTCTGTGCCTATAAATAGTGAACAATATTCCTTTACTGTTCACGCATTCCTGTAATTGCTAACGCACCACTCGGGAATTATTGTTTGTCAAAGGCAAAGGTATAAATGTACCTAAACATTGTGTTCGGATATTATAAATTCATTTAATAAGATAAATAAATGATGTCATTTATTTTCAATGTATTTAACTTTAATATTTCATGTTTTACTTTTCTTTGTATTATTTTTATAAGCTCACTTACGAAGGTGAAAACCTTCGTAGCATTATGCCCGTGACCTTCGTCCGAGGTTCATTAAATCCTCGTGGAAATAATGCTTCGGCGGACGAAGGGCATTGATATTTAACATTTTATGTTGCCTTGTTCTTAATTCATAGCATTTGAGAACAAGTCCCCAACATTGGCGCCCACCTCCGGTGAACTCACTTCCACTTTTTTGAGCTGATGGCTTCGTTCAACATTCAAGCTAGAGCTGCTTCGGCTCCGAAGTTGGTACTCCCGATAACAGGCGGTTCATGCTCAGAGCCAGCCAACAAGAAGCAAAAGAAGGAGGTACAGAGAAGGGTACAGCATGTCGGGGTGCAAGGACCCTTCATCAAGTCAAGATGGTCTTACATTCCAATTACCTTCTCTCAAGAGGATCTTCAACTCAAGGATTACCCACACAACGATGCTATGGTTATCTCTTGTGTGATCAAAGGATTTCTGGTCCATAATGTTTTGGTTGATACAGGCAGCGCAGCTGATATCATATTTGCTAAGGCCTTCAGACAGATGCAAGAGCCCGAAGACAAAATTCATGACGCCACACATCCCCTTTGCGGCTTCGGAGGAAGGCAGATTGTAGCACTCGGCAAAATCACAATGCCAGTGACCTTCGGATTTATCAACAACACAAGGACTGAACAAGTTGTGTTTGATATTGTTGACATGGAATACCCTTACAATGCAATCATTGGTCGTGGTACTCTCAATGCCTTCGAAGCAATTCTTCATCCAGCTTATCTTTGCATGAAGATACCTTCGGACCAAGGGCCCATTGCTATTCATGGAAGTCAGGAAGCTGCCAGAAGGGCCAAAGGAAATTGGACAGACTCAAAAGGAATCCATAATATAGATGGAGCTGAAGCTTGTGAGCAATACAAGTTCAGAAGGGAAAAAGCTGCTTCGGCTGATCAGCCGAAGCCCATGCTCTTATGTGAGGACATAGCAGAGCAGAAGGTGCTATTGGGATCTCAACTGTCCGAAGAACAGGAGAAAACCTTGACAAGGTTTTTGTTCAATAATAAAGATGTTTTTGCTTGGTCAGCTAATGATCTTTGCGGAGTTAACAGGGATGTTATTGAGCATTCGCTCAATGTTGATCCATCCTTCAGACCCAGAAAGCAGAGGCTTCGGAAGATGTCTGATGACAAGGCCGAAGGTGCTCGGAATGAAGTGAAAAGACTCCTCAGTGTCGGAGTTATCAGAGAGGTAAAATACCCAGAATGGTTGGCTAACACTGTCATGGTGAAGAAGGCCAATGGTAAATGGAGAATGTGTATCGATTTTACTGATCTCAATAAGGCCTGTCCGAAGGACGAGTTTCCATTGCCAAGGATAGATTCCTTAGTCGATGCAGCAGCTTCATCAGAGCTTATGAGTCTGCTGGATTGCTATTCAGGCTATCACCAAATCTGGATGAAGAAGGAGGATGAACCGAAAACCAGCTTCATAACCCCTAGTGGAACATATTGTTACCTTCGGATGCCTGAGGGGCTTAAGAATGCTGGAGGAAGCTTCAGCAGAATGACAGCGAAGGTTCTTCATTCTCAGATAGGCAGGAATGTGCTAACTTATGTTGATGATATCATTGTAAAAAGCACGAAGCAAGATAATCACATTGCTGATCTGCAGGAGACCTTCGCTAATTTTAGACAGGCTGGTTTAAAGCTGAATCCAGAAAAATGTGTCTTCAGAGTGAAGACGGGGAAATTTCTTGGTTGCCTAGTTTCAACAAAGGGAATTGAGGCTAATCCAAGCAAAATCGAAGCTATACTTCGAATGGAACCACCAAGTACAAAGAAGGGGGCTCAAAGATTGACAGGAAGGCTGGCATCTCTCAACAGATTCATATCTAGATCAGCAGAGAGAAATTTACCATTTTTCGAAGTGCTGAAGTCAGCCGAAGTTTTTCAATCGGGACCAGTCCAGCAGAGAGCCTTCGAAGAATTGAAGCAATATTTGATAGATCTAACAACACTAACTCCACCAACGCCAGAGGCTCCTTTGTTATTATATGTTGCAGCTTCGCACTCAGCGGTAAGTGCAGCACTTGTCCAGGAGAAGCTTGAAGGTCAAGTCAAGAAGCAGGCCCCAATATATTTTGTATCCGAAGTTCTTAGTTTATCAAAGAAAAATTATACAGAATTGGAGAAAGTACTGTATGCTGTTTTGATGGCCTCCAGGAAGCTTCGGCATTATTTTCAAGCTTATAACATAATTGTTCCTTCTTCACAACCGTTGAAGGATATTATGAGAAATCGAGAAGCTACTGGAAGGATTGGAAAATGGGCTGCAGAGCTCAATGAATTTTGTATCGATTATGTCCATAGATCTTCGATTCAGTCCCAAGCGTTGGCAGACTTCAGTGCTGACTGGACGCCAGGGGCTCAGGAGAAAGAAACGAATAAAGATGCCGAAGCATGGACAGTGTTTTGCGATGGGTCTTGGGGAACCTTTAGAGTAGGAGCAGCTGCTGTGTTGGTTTCACCTTCCAAAGTTAAAACTTGTTATGCGGCAAGACTTGATTTCAGTTGTACAAACAATATTGCTGAATACGAAGCTCTGCTCTTGGGTCTTCGGAAGTTAAAGGCAATGGGGATCAAAAGGGCCATTCTTAAAACTGATTCCCAAGTTATTTTTGGTCATATTGACAAGAGCTATAAAGCAAGAGATCCGAAGCTTGAAAAATATCTAGATACAGTCCGAAGGATTGAGGCTTCCTTTGAAGGATTCTCTGTTAAAAATATTCCTCGTGGAGAAAATGAATATGCTGGTCTATTGGCCAAGTCAGCAGCACAGGGGCTGCCTTTACCTTCGGAAGTATTTTTTGAAACAATAAAAGCACCTTCGGTCGAGCTTCTTGAAAGAGCGGTCCTCAACATATCCCCTGTCTATAGTGAAGATTGGAGAACTGAAATCATCTCTTTCCTTCGGGAAATTTTCTTTCAGACGACGAAGCTTATAACAAGAGGATAGAAGCAAGAGCTCGACCATATGTCATAATAGAAGGGGAGCTATACAAGCGTGGGGTCTGTTCCCCGTTGCTCAAGTGTTTATCCAGATCCGAAGGTATAGAATTAATGAAGGAAATACACGCAGGCCTGTGTGGATCTCACATTGGATCTAGGCCTTTGCTCGGGAAAGTTTTTCATCAAGGATTTTATTGGCCAAAGGCAGCTTCGGATGCAGCGGATTTAGTCCAAAAGTGCGAAGGTTGTCAGAAATGTGCAAGAGATCAAAAACAACCTTCGTCTTTAACTCAATTAATACAACCCACTTGGCCGTTGCAAAGGTGGGGCCTTGATTTGCTAGGTCCATTACCACCAGCACAGGGAAACTTAAGATATGTTGTGGTGGCAGTGGAATATTTTTCTAAGTGGATTGAGGCAAAGCCTCTAGCCACAATAACTTTGGTTACTATTCAAAAGTTTTTCTGGCAAAATATTGTTTGTCGCTTCGGAGTGCCGAAGGCCATTACTGTGGATAATGGGACACAGTTTGATTCCGAAGCTTTCAGAGAATTCTGTGATCAAATTGGCACGAAGATCCATTTTGCATCAGTTCGACATCCGGAGTCAAACGGACTTGTCGAAAGAGCTAATGGGATCATAATGACTGGAATAATGAAGTCAATCTTCAATCAGCCCAGGGGAAAGTGGCCAGACGAGTTAATCAAAGTGGTCTGGAGCCATAACACAACCATGTCAAGATCAACAGGCTTTACGCCATTCAAACTATTGTTTGGGGATGAAGCAATAACCACGGAAAAGGCCAAAGCAGGATCAATAAGAACGGTAGCTTCGGCAGAAGCTGAAGACGAAGCTGATTGCTCTGTGGAAAAAGATGCTATAGAAGGGATCAGACTTCAAGCCGTGGAAAACATCAATAAATATCAAGCCGAAACAATAAAATGGCGTGACAGGAAGGTTAAGCTGAAGAAAATTGAACCAGGACATCTGGTGCTTCGAAGAGTAGCCAACCCTGAGACAGTAGGCAAATTACAGCTGAAGTGGGAAGGACCTTTTTTGGTAGTATCTTCGTCAAGACCCGGTTCCTACAGATTGAAGGATATGGACGGCAACGACATTCCTAGATCATGGAATGCGGATGAGATTCGGCGATATTATGTTTAGTTTAATGTAATTTTTTCTATTCCTTTTTGTGGCACCCTTTTCCTTTCCAAAGGGGGAGAAAGGTTTTTAATGGGGCCACAACATGTAATTTTTCTTTTCCTTATTTCAATTCTATAAAAGTGATATCCCCCAAAAAATGTAAATGTAAATGCAAAGGGAAAAGAAAAGAAAGCAGGGAGAAGCTCAAAAGTCGTTCCTAAGGGAATGCAGAGCTTACAGCGAAAAATAAACGCTGATTCCGCTGAAAGTAAAAGGCGAAGAAGCTCCTAAGGGAGGCTTACAGCGAAAAGTCAACGCTGATTCCGCTGAAAGTAAAAGGCGAAGAAGCTCCTAAGGGAGGCTTGCAGCGAAAAGTCAATGCTGATACACCGAAAAGTAAACGGTGAAGCCGAAAAGTAAACGACAAAAAAGATTTGAATCATTCCCAAGGGGACGAAGGGCTATGATTATGATTTATGAACATGTGTCTCAATATTCATTTGCACAATACATTTCATCATCTCATTTGCATTCATAAACATTCATTTAGACATATATAGAATCATCATCATACCACACAAAAGAGATAGGTGCTTCGGCAATGAGGAAAGACTTCGAAAAAGGAAAAAAAATTTATGCTTCGTTGTGTACGAAAAGAAGGGAAGGTGTTTTTCGCCTTCGGCTCAAAAAAGAAGTTTTGTCCACAGCAAAGCAGATTGTACACAGATAGCGGAAACAAAATATATTACAAGGTATGTACAAATTTACATAAGTTTTTTCCATAATGATATTACAAAAGTCTCTCCAGAATTTTTGCAGGAAAGAATATTGTAGCAACTATCAAGCTTCAGGTCGTCATACTTCGAGCTTCGTCATACTTCAGCTTCGTCATCCTACGTATATTAAAGAGCAGAATAAGAAAGGTGCAAATTTCAAGGAGAAGGTAAAAGTAATAAATATAAGTTTCTTACCGGCTTAAGATGACTTCGAGCTTCGTCACCCGCCGTTTACCCAAATCTGGGTCATAAATCTATTTCCGATGCTTCGGGCTAAGCTTGGAATATCTATCAGATCTGATGATGATAAGCTGAAGTTTGGTCTATTCACAATTTTTCCATGCGTACAACCAGCCTTCAGAAAAGCGGTAGCTGTGCCCCGAGAAGCTACCAGGGCGCAGAAGTCGGCATGGCCACCAATAACTTCGTCAAGAGCATCAACCTCGTCTTCAATATATTCTAATGTGCTGGGCAGGTTTTCAGCTGAAGGTGTAAATTTTTCAGAGCTGGCTCCGATAGAATGAAACACATCCTTCAGCCGCTGCACGCATCGGCTGCCGAAGCTTAGGCATTTCTCTTGAAGTTCCTTCAAGGATGTTTGCAAATTTGAATTCTTTTCCATCTCAGTTTTAAGACTTGCTTCAAGGAGTTTCTTTTCCTGCTCAGATTTTTCTGATTGTTTGAGCAATTCATTCTTTAAACTGTCATTCTCGGCTTGGACCTCAGCCAAGGAACCTTCCATAGACTGAATAACAAAGCCTTTCTTTTCTAATGCACCTTCGTGTTCTTTAGCCATGATTTCAAGGTCCTAAATGGTGAAGTCATTCTTTTTCAGAACAGCTTCGTAATTTTCAACTTTTTCTTCCAAATTTTTGATGATAGTTTTATTCTTCTCCTCTTCGAGATCTTGTTGCATTTTTAGAACCTTACTTAATAGTATACTCTGCCAAAACAATCTTCGTCAAAAAACGACTTAAAAAATAAAAAATATATATAATAATAATAATAAAATTTGTTACCTTAAAATTAGCATAGAGCAGGCTTCCGGCGATATGGTGTCGCTGGTACCTGCAGAGGTCCGCTTCTAGTTTCGGCAGGCCAACGCTTTTGGAGAGAGTTCTAACAACTTTGGCCTCGGTGCGGTTCCGAAGGCATCTTAGCTTCCCTTCGTTGACCCCACCAAATAGCGTAGCCCCTGGCTTATACCCGCAAGATATGGCATATTTTTTCAACTCTTCTTTTTCGGCGCCTGTTAGCTCTCCTCCAAGCAAATCTTGAAAGTTAAAAGTTTCTTCTTCTAAAATGTCGTCGATCTGCTCTTTTCCCTTTTCAGTTGCCGTGCTTACCGCAGCCACAGCAGCTTCTTCTTCGGCCATTTTAGTAGTATATTGTCAATAACTTCAAGACTGGTTTCCAGATTTGAACCTTCCGTGGTCCCGGCTTCGGCCCCGGTAGCTTCGGCTTCGCCGGTTTCAGCTTCGGTGGTTTCCACTCTGGTGGCTTCGGCTGGGGCACCTTCGGCTTCAGCAGTCTCGGCAGAAACAACTTTTGACACTATTGCCGGTGGCGGCGTCTGGTGAATCACATCTGCAATCTGATTAATTCTTCGTTTTTTCGGCAGCACAGGACTTTCTGCCGCCGAAGCTTGTTTGTCCTTATGAAAAAACTTCGTCAGTTCCGGCGCCAGCGGACTTAGCTTGACAGGCAAGGGTTCAGTCATTACCTTCAGAATCTCTTCTATTTCGGCAGCAGAAGGTGTCGCAGGAGTTTCTTCTTCTTGAACCAACGTTTTTGGTTCTAGAGATGCAGTTTTCCTTTTTCTTGCAGCAGCCACCTTCGGCTCAGGGCTCAGCTTTTTAGAAATCTCCTTTTTCTTTTTGGTCACTTTGGTGCTTTCTTCGTCAACGGCGCTGGCAATTCTTTTTCTCTTCGGGCCTCCAACATCTCCGCCCAATCGCCCATAATCAGGATATTCAAAGCCTATAGCATCAAGCACTCTGTTTAGCCTTCATTTCGGTCGGGTGTCGAAGGCTGCTGTCATCAATTGGTCCTCTTTTTTAGAGTAATTTCCAAGAATTTCAGTACTCATTATTTCGATTGTTTCGAGTCATTCTTGGCAGGGTGCCTTAAAATATTTCTTGAATTTATAGTGATAGGGTAGTCGGACAAGCTCCCCCTCTTTCTTCTCTCCTTTAAGCTTCGGCATAGACCATTCCTTCATAGTTGGAAATACTTTGAAAGCCAGAAACTCCTGCACCGAATTCCTGGTGCCAATGTGCTCTGCAATGATTCTAAATTCAGCCAACGCCGTTTGGGTTGGACCTTCTGGTGTCATATTGCATTGGGGTCGGGTTTCTCTGAAGATTAGTTCAAGCGGACTATGTACAAGCTTTTCCTTGTCATCATCAACTTTGATATAGAACCATTCTGATTTCCAGCCTGCCGGCCACTTGCTTCGGTAGCTGATCACAGGAAATTTTGTAGTTTTCCGATAGGCAAAATTGTAACAACCAAAACTTTCATGTAGCCCATCCTTTCTGGCTTTAGTTTGGTAGTGTAGCTTCGGCAAATGGCTCCACCCCCTGGCTTCGAAGAGCCCAAATATAAACACTAAGCCTAACAATAGCGTTAGGAGTCAGTTGATGAAAATAGATCCCAAACTTTTTTAGCACATCAGCAATCATCTTATTCAAAGGAAATCTCAAACCAGCTTTGAGGAAACTCTTGAAAATCACTATCTCATCTTTCTGTGGCTTCGGGGTAATTTCTTCTTCACCAAAGCGAATCATCTTTTTCTCATCTTCGTTAAAGTAGCCCGACTTCACCATCTTTGGGAAATCAGCCTTCGAGATGGTCGACTTCCCGAAGTCCAGATGACTAGGCTTGCTCGGTACTGCGATATTGTAATCACCGTCAGAATCAGCCTCCTCAATATCTGCTTGTTCTGCTTCAGTAGCGGGGGTGTCTTTCGATGTCATCAATCCAGATCGCTTCATTGCTTCAGAGATAGGAACAGTTTCCGCACCTTCGGCTTCGTCTCCCTCGCGCTCAACTCTAGCAGTAGAGCGCACCATGGCCATTTAATTTTGAATTTCTTGAAAAATTCCTTGGAAATTAATAACCTTTTCTTCCGAAGCTCTTCTTCTAACGAAGCAGACACTAAACTGGAGCTTCGTTAGAATGCGAAAGTCAAGCTTCGGCTATGGTTAAAAATTTTGGCAGCAAAACAGTGCAATAGCAATGAATGCTGTGGTAACTTCACACCTGCCCGTCTGTTTATATAGTGCTGCAGGTAAGAAGGTGAATCGTCAGGATTTTTACACCAGGCAAACAGTTGCTCGCACCCACTGAACGGTGGGCCGCAAAAACCATAATAGTGAACCTGCATGGTGGGACCGCTACGCGCTCGAAAGCTGTATCGTTTCTCGGCAACGAGCTCAGGAAGGTGTTTTTCGGACCTTCGGCTTCCCGAAGCCTAAGAGACTTTTTTCACGGATCAAGCTCGTTACGAAAAACGATCTAGCACCGCGAAGGGGCTACTGTTGGGACCATGCTTCGTCGCCGAAGGTCCTGTAAAAAGAAACAGCTTCGGCTGAAGCTGCTCGTACGTGACGCCGAAGGCATCATTCATGAAGCTTCGGTGCTATAACATATCTGAAGATGAAGGGTCGAACTGACTTAAAGATAGAATGACCTTTTAGCCCATAGGGGTCTGAGTCATTGTGGTAAACTTTTATGAGGGGCATGATTGTAATTCCTCACAGGCTGTGTTCTGTGCCTATAAATAGTGAACAGTATTCCTTTACTGTTCACGCATTCCTGTAATTGCTAACGCACCACTCGGGAATTATTGTTTGTCAAAGGCAAAGGTATAAATGTACCTAAACATTGTGTTCGGATATTATAAATTCATTTAATAAGATAAATAAATGATGTCATTTATTTTCAATGTATTTAACTTTAATATTTCATGTTTTACTTTTCTTTGTATTATTTTTATAAGCTCACTTACGAAGGTGAAAACCTTCGTAGCATTATGCCCGTGACCTTCGTCCGAGGTTCATTAAATCCTCGTGGAAATAATGCTTCGGCGGACGAAGGGCATTGATATTTAACATTTTATGTTGCCTTGTTCTTAATTCATAGCATTTGAGAACAAGTCCCCAACAATGGTCTTGCTCTTCTGTTTCCCCCTTTTTCCGCAGTCTCCTTGATTTCTATCATTTGAATCTGACCCATCTGAACCCTAATTTCATTCTTCAAATCTCCATCTTTGTTCATTTATGTGAGGCTTTTCTCGGCATCCTGCCACACTTTGGACTGTGGAAATATTTGTATCACTGTCGGCCTGGGATGGCCGGAGGACAGCATCAACTGGTGGGGGTGCAAGCTTGGAGATGTGCCGCGGAAGGAAGACTGATTATCTCGACATCCCCCTCAAGGACAACATTAAAGGATGGCGCTTGGAGTGGTTTATTATAGAGAATCACGGAAATTCTCTCCCCCCACGGTCAGGGAGACAGCCGGACGTTCGTACTCCATGCTGGACCGAATCCCCCACAGACCAGGATGTGGCTGAGGCAGGAGTTCTGCTAGCTGAGGTCGGATTGTTGAAGGAAAGGGGTCTGACTGCTGAGGCTGTGGTTGCTGACTTTGTCTTCAAGGATATTCAACCATTGAAGGACAGGGCATACCCGGCCTACCTGTACTGAGGCCTAGCTGACTCCACCTGGGTCACCAATAGAAGAATTCCTGCTGTGGATTTGGTGAGCCGGCTTGAAACGATACTTAGGGGCAAGGTGTCAAATGTTGGTGCCCCTGTTGCCTACTCGGCCTGGAACTTGCCTCCTTCCAAGACCTTTACCCAATTCGTGTCAAATCCTCCTGCTGGTGATGGCGGTTTGGGCCTTAGAGTGCGACCCTCTGCCAAAGAAGTTAGTGTTTTGGTTGCTTCGCTTGGAGAAATTCTTGATGATGAACGGCAGGTTCACTTTGAGATGCCTTTGGATCCCAGTGATGCAGAGATAAGTGCAATGCTTGATATGTTAGCCGAGGATTCTTCTGATACCACCCCTGCTAGAACATTGGCGGTGGCACCTCTCCCAGAAGCTAGTAAAACCTTGGATATTCAGAGGCCTATCAGTGTTCTCTCGAAACGCCCTTGCCGTGCCAATCAGCCTGCTTCTCCTGCCGATGAGCAGAAAAAGAAGAAGAGACGTCTTCGGCGAGTATCTAGCTTGGATCGGGATGCTGGTCCTTCGGCTCCTGCTGCTGAGGAAGTGCCTGTGCCTGAATTTACTGAGGCTGATCCCAATGGGTGTGACCAATCTAGCGCTGACCCCAATTGGTGTACTGTCCGTGTTGTTGATGAAAATGAGGAGGAAGAAGAAGATGAAATCCCTCTGATTCGGAAGAACAGTCGGCGCTACATAGCCAGTGGGGAAAGTAGTGGAGTTCCTTCTGCTGCTTTGTCTGCCCTCGTTGGTCTACAAGAATTATCTCAGGCGGACTTTGATCAAACTCTTGAAGACATGGTTCCAGAAGATCTGTTATCAGAACCCGCAGATGGTGGCGCGATGGATGTTTGTGTTGATGTGCTCGACGCCGGGTTGGGGTCATCCCGGGCAGCGTCCCGCGCCTCATCGACCTTGGAGCGCGGTCTTGAGGTCAGGAAGCTGACTTGGATTGTCCTGCTCCCATGGAATTGACTGAGGGACCTTCAGCCTTAGAGGTGGCTGCTGCAGAGAACTCGGCCCTTAAGGATGGTGTTGGCGCTCACCCAGCCCCCGAGGGTGTTGCCGGGGATGATTCGGCTCGGGTGGGTAGCGCAAGCTGCGACCCAGCCCCCGAGGGTGTTGCCGGGGACGATCCGGCTCGAATGGGTAGCGCAAACTATGACCTAGCCCCCGAGGGTGTCCGAGCGGGTTCTCCCTCTTGTACTTCCATGGATGTTCACGTAGGGTCTCCTCCACACTCTGGTTGCATGGTGGTAGCCCAAGCCTTTGGTCAAGGAGTCTCTTTAGAGGCTAGCGTACCTGACGACAAAGTTTTGGGCTCTGCTGATGGCACTGAATTGGTTCCTGCTGGTTCGTTGCAAGTTGCTCCGGGTGGTGATCCTTCGCCGAGCCATCAGTTGATCTCTCACGATTTGGGGGTCCCCTTATTCTTCTCCAACCTCCAGGTACTATGGTCTATTCTAGTCTGACTTTTACACCGGATGAACTGTTGTCATTATACTCATCTGTTCTCAATATCAGGCATTGGTGGACGGGATGGCTAGTCAGCTGAAGTTGCATGGTGCTTCTGTTCCAGAAAAAGCTTCGTCTCTGGCGCGTTGGAATCGGTGCTGCTTCAACAGCATGTTTCTGACTTAGAGGCGGCGAATGCTGGTTAGTGCTTTTCTGCTTCCTTTCAGCTACCTGATTAAACTGCTTCTTACTTTAACCCTTTTGCTTGACTGTTTCTCGCTAGATATGGCTCGGCAGTTTTCTGTTCTTGAAGAGAAACATTCTCAAAGTCAGGCTGAACTGGTCCGGCGGTGCTCTGATCTTGAGGAAAAGTATTCCCAAAGCCAGACTGAGCTGGCCCAGGTTTCTGCTGCTCTGAATGATGCTAACATGCTGAACTCTACTCTTCGCGTTCAGCTCGATTCTGAAAAGGTGACCTGTGAATTTGGGCTTTGTTTTGCTGTGTTCTTATTGCTTGCTTGACGTTTGAAGAAGCTGATTTTTGTTTGCAGGAAGAAAAACGTGCCCTTGTTTCTTCTCGTGACAATCTTGACAAGTTATATCGTGACTCTAGCAATTCACTGGCCATCTTGGAGAGGAGTCATCGCTTCACCATGGAGGAGTTAGACAATCATCGTTGTAAGCTGCAGGAATCCTTGGACGACGTGATCCGTCTCAGGCAGTCGATATCGGCTAAAGATGATGTCATCAAGGAACTGCGTGCTTCCAAGAAGTCCATCGCCCAGGAGCTAGAGACCGCTCAGTTGGCTGTCAAGGTTGCTGAAGAAACATCCGCTACTCTGAGGGCCCAGCGCGACAGAGCTATGGATAAAGCCATTCGCGCAGGGCGGATCTTGATGAGGAAACCTGGTGTGATTGTCCCCGACGACATAAAGGCTGATGTGAACGCTGCTCCTGATTCCTCAAGTCGCCCTTCTTCATCGGTTGCTCCTGAGAAGAAAGTTGCAAAATAGAAAAACATTGCCTGCTTTGAGCACGCGGTTAACGCGCTCAGATATTTTGTTAGAGGACACCTGCTTGATACTGAATGCTACTATTATTCTCCTATTGTTTAGAATTCAGCAGTATCTAAATTTGCAGAAGTAAAATGTTGTGTGATGATTTTGAGAATTCTTCATGGGATATAGAGGCCGCCCCTAGATGAGTAACTGTAAGCATGTGGCACCGTCTTAAGTCATTGCTGACTTAAGTCGATTGCTCCGTTAGCAGGGCATAGTGGTCACCCCGAGTTAAGTAAGCGCGAGCATGTGGCACCGTCTTAAGTCATTGCCGACCTAAGCCGATTGCTCCGTTAGCGGGGCATAGTGGTCACCCCGAGTTAAGTAAGCGCGAGCATGTGGCACCGTCTTAAGTCGTTGCCGACTTAAGCCGATTGCTCCGTTAGCAGGGCATAGTGGTCGCCCCGAGTTAAGTAAGCGCGAGCATGTGGCACCGTCTTAAGTCGTTGCCGACTTAAGCCGATTGCTCCGTTAGCAGGGCATAGTGGTCGCCCCGAGTCAAGTAAGCGCGAGCATGTTGCACCGTCTTAAGTCGTTGCCGACTTAAGCCGATTGCTCCGTTAGCAGGGCATAGTGGTCACCCCGAGTCAAGTAAGAATGCAGGTCGACCATGAACAATTTGAGTATTCTTGAGGTCTCTTTATTGATGATATATTTCCAGTTTATAGAGTACATTGTCGTCCCGATAGCTTTTGAAATACAGCTAGGGGTAAAACTTCCTGAGGTGTTCTATGTTCCATGAGTTCCCAATTTCCGTGTCGTCCATTTGAGTGAGATGATATGATCCCGGCTGAGTGACCTCTGCTACTATGAATGGTCCTTCCCATAGAGGTGACAACTTGTGCCGTCCCTCCCCCGTTAGAATTCGGTGGAGGACGAGGTCTCCCACTGCGAAGGATCGACATCGCATGGTTTTATCGTGATAACGGCTCAAAGTTTGCTGGTATCGTGCTGATTGAATTACCGTGTTCAGCCGTTATTCTTCGAGTACATCAACATCCTCCAGCCTAGTAGCCTCGGCTTCTGCTATGCTTTCAAAGACCAATCTTGGCGCCCCAAACTTGAGGTCAGCAGGTAGTACTGCCTCTGACCCGTAGACCATGAAGAAAGGAGTATTTCCATGCAGAGCTCGACTAGGTTGAGTTCTTAGGCTCCAAACGACGTAGGGCAACTCCCTTATCCACTTTCCTGCGAACTTCTCATTTTTATCGAAGACTTTTTTTCTGAGTGCCTCCAATATCATCCCGTTAGCTCTTTCAACCTGCCCGTTGGCTCTTGGGTGTGCCACCGAAGCATATTTGATCTGAATGCTCTTTTGCTCGCAGAAATCGAAGAACTCTGAACTTGTGAAGTTGGATCCTAGGTCAGTTATGATACTATTTGGTATTCCGAATCTGAATATTATGTCTTGTATGAATTCCACGGCCTTAGCTGAAGTTAAAGAAGCAATGGGTTTGAACTCTATCCATTTAGTGAATTTGTCGATTGCTACCAGTATATGAGTGTATCCTCCTTGAGCTTTTTTGAAAGGCCCAATCATATCCAGTCCCCAGCACGCGAACGACCAAGTTACTGGTATGGTCTACAATTGCTGCGCTGGTACATGTTGTTGTTTTGACAAGTACTGGCAGGCTTCGCACCTCTGAACTAGCTCGGCTGCATCACTTTTTGCTGTTGGCCAGTAGAATCCCGACTTGAAGACTTTCCCAACTAGTGTCTTGGATGCTGCGTGTATTCCACATTGCCAAGCATGGACCTCGTCCAGAAGTTGCTTCCCCGTAGATGAGAGAATGCATTTCATGAGGACGCCCGATGCACCCCTTCTATATAGTGTCTCCCCAATGAGTGTGTAGTGAGCTGACTGTCTAGCGATGCGCTCGGCTGCATTTTTGTCATCTGGTTCCTCTTCATTCTTTATATATCTGATGATCGGCCTCCTCCAGTCATCAGAATCTGACTCTGGTTGGCTCACGGTATCACATTCTTCTGCCTGACCCAGTGAGATGCTTGGGTGTGGTATTTCTTGTACGAAGACTCCAGGTGGGACCTGAGTTCGACTGGATCCTAGCTTGGACAATACATCAGCTGTCGTGTTTCGATCTCTCTCTACATGGTGAAATTCCAGACCTTCAAATTTATCTTCTAGTTTCTGGACGGCGGTGCAGTATTTTCCCATTGAATCGCTCGAACAGTCCCATTCTTTGTTTATCTGGCTTATGACTACCAGGGAATCTACGTATACCATCAGTCTCTTGATGCCCAGTGATATAGCAATGTTCAGTCCATGAATCAGAGCTTCATATTCGGCTGCATTGTTAGAGGCTGGAAATAACAACTGGAGGGCATATCTGAGGTGCTCGCCTCTAGGTGCGGTAAAGAGGATCCCCGCGCCTGCTCCCTGCAGCTTTAACGAGCCATCAAAATACATTCGCCATACTTCTGCAGTTTCTGGGTTATCTGGTACTTGTTGTTCAGTCCATTCTGATACGAAATCAACCAATGCTTGAGTTTTGATGGCAGTGCGAGGTCGAAATTCAATGTCATGAGATCCCAGCTCGAAGGCCCACTTGGCTATTCTGCCAATGGCTTCCTTGTTATGAAGAATATCCCCTATCGGAAAACCAGTGACTACTATGACTTTGTGGTCGTCAAAATAGTGATGTAGCTTGCGTGCAGTTAGAAGTACTACATATAATAGCTTCTGAACTTGAGGGTATTTTTTCTTCGAGGGACCCAGAACTTTACTAATGAAATAAACGGGATGTTGCACTGGGTAAGCATGTCCTTCTTCTGCTCGCTCGACTACTAACACGGTGCTCACCACGTGAGTCGTGCAAGAGATATACAGCAGCAAATCTTCAGCTGGTTGAGTTGACGTGGTCCGCCATGGTGGCTTCAGCACTGGTGTTGTCGTCAAGAATTTCTTCAATGCATCTAGGGCTTCCTATGCTTCTGAAGTCCACTGAAACTTATCCACCTTCTTGAGTAGCTTATAAAATGGTAAGCCTTTTTCTCCCAGCCTGTATATGAATCTGCTCAGGGCTGCCGTACATCCGGTAAGTCTTTGAACTTTCTTTTGCGATCGTGGTGCCTCCATTTTCATGATGGCTTCGATCTTCTCTGGATTAGCTTCAATTCCCCGGTGGCTGACAATAAACCCGAGTAACTTTCCTGCTGGTACCCCGAAGACACATTTTTCGGGATTAAGCTTCCATTGATATCGTCGTAGACTGTTGAAAACCAGCTCTAGATCTTTAATGAAATTTTCTGAATTTTCTGTTTTGATTACCACATCATCCACATAAGCTTCCACACGCTTGCCCCAGTGATCGGCTAAGCATGTTTGAATAGCTCTCTGATAAGTAGCTCCAGCGTTTTTGAGGCCGAACGACATGGAGGTATAGCAGAAAGCACCGAATGGAGTGATGAACGTCGTTTTTTCCTCGTCTTCTTTTGCCAAGCTAATTTGATGATACCTGGAGTAGCAATCCAAGAAAGACAGCACAGAACATCCAGCGATCGAATCTACCACCTGATCTATCCTAGGGAGCCCGAAGGGATCCTTTGGACAGTGTTTGTTGAGATCCGTATAGTCGACGCACATGCGCCAATCCACTTTATTCTTTTTGAGTACAAGAACAGGGTTGGCTAACCACTCGGGATGTAACACTTCTCTAATAAATCCAGCCGCGACCAAGTGAGTCAGCTCGGCGCGAATGGCCTCTCTCTTGTCGGGCGTGAAACAACGTAATTTTTGTCGAATCGGCCTCGCCTGGGGATAGACTTTCAATTTGTGCTCACCCAGTTCTCTCGGGACTCCCGGCATATCCGCAGGTTGCCATGCGAATATGTCTCGGTTATCTTGCAGGAACTGGACGAGCGCGCTTTCCTATTTGTCATCCAGGCTGGAGCTGATGATGGCGGTCTTGCGTTCGTCAGCGAACCCGAGGATGATCCTTTTGGTTTCTTCAGTCGGCCGCATAGAGGTCGCGGCTTATGCTTCATTTGCGGGTACTGTGAGGTATTTCTCAGGCTTAGAGTTTGCCTGTACAGAAGAAGTCACCGATGGTTTGGTGAAGAGGGCCACCTGGATGGCCACTTGGAAACATTCTGCGGCGCCTTGGAAGTCAGCGCGCACAGTTATGATTCCTTGTGGCCCTGGCATCTTCAATATCATGTATGTGTAATGCAGAATGGCCATGAATTTCGCCAATCCCGGCCTCTCGATGATGGTGTTGTACCCGCAGTCGAAGTTCGCCACTTCGAACCTTAGGAACTCGGTTCTGTAGTTCTCCGGAGTTCCGAAGGTGACTGGCATGTAGATGTGGCCCAGCGGGTATTCTCCTTCAGTCGGCACGATGCCGAAGAAGGGAGTATCTGACTCGTGGAGCTCTTTGAGGTGAACTCCTAAGCCTTGGAGTGTCCGGGGGAAGGTGATGTTAATGCTGCTCCCCCGTCCACTAATACCTTCTTCACCCTGCTCTCTCGGATCACCGGATCGACGAAGAGCGGGTATTTGCATGGGTGGTCGAAGTTGAGCCACTGATCTGCCCGGGTGAAGGTGATCGGGTGCTTCGACCATCGGTACGGAGCGGGAGGACCGGTGGTCGCCACCAGTATTTGGCGATCGTTGAGCTTTTGTTGTCTTTGGTTCTCCTGCGATCCGTGTCCGCCGAAAATGACATTGACCTCTCTGTTGACGTGCGGGAAGGCTCCACCTCCTCCCTCCTCCTGTTGCTGGGGTTGTCGCGGTTCCCCTGGTCCTCCCCGCGGCAGAGGAGGTAGAGGTTGGAAGGGTCGGTCATGTATAACGGAGTGCTTGAAGTCTCTACAGTTCCGAAGGGTGTGGCGCATATCCTTGTGGTACGGGCACTAGGCGTCGAGGATGTCGTCCAGCGTGCGTTCACCTCCATGAGGTCCTCCCCGGGCGCGAGAGGCGGGTGGTCCGGCGGCGTGAACTTCTTCGCGAGGCCTCTTCTCCTAGCGTTTGTCGGGTTGCTGGTTCGTATCGCGTCGTGGTGCTGCTGGCGCAGGCTTCGCTCCTCCGATGAGGTCCTGAGCTCGCTCGTCGGCGGTGATGTAGAGGTCGGCTTCCCGGAACAGTTGCTCGGAGGTAGTCGGCGCCTTCTGTAATATGGCTCGGATGAAGGCCGAGTCGTTGGATCCTCTGTAGAAGTCCTTGATCACGACCGCCTCCGTGACCTCGGGGATACGATTTCTCATGGTCTGGAACCTTTTGAGGTACGACCAGAGAGTTTCGTCCCCCCGGTGCTTGATGGATTTGAGGTCCCATGGTTGCGCTGAATTGTCAGAGAGGGACTGAAAGTTGGCGGTGAAGCGTCGACTGAAGTCGCTCCAGTCGTCGATGCAGTGTCGGGGTAGATGTCGCAGCCATTGCAGTGCGTCTTGCCCGAGGACAATGGTTAAGTATGTGGTCATCACGTCCTCGGACGCCCCAGTAGCTCGAGCAGCGGTGGTGTAGACGGCCAGCCAGCCTCCTGGATCCTGCTTAGGTTCATATTTGTCGACATTAGATACCTTGAAGTTAGGAGGCCATTGAATGGCCCTAAGGCGTGGAGTAAGTGCAGACACTCCACACGTGTCTTCCTGTCGTCGGGGATGATGTCTGTCCCGGGGAGGGGAGTGGTTGTCGTGGTGCCTCGACCGTCCCCGGGTGGTACCGCCAGTCGAGGCCGTTGCCGACTCAGTTCTGGTGGCCTGACTCCGGGCTGGGATGCCGTGGTCCCTGTCGTACTCTTCCCGGCGGCAGATCTCGTTCTCATGTCGCCGTTCACGCGAGGCATTGATGGAGCTCTGCAAGTCCCGACGACTGTTGATGGCGTGTCGTAGGTCGTTCGGCGGGTGAGCGAGAGGTAGAAGATGGTTGGCTGCTTGAGTGAACAGTCGTCGATAGCCCTCTGTGTCGGGAGTCCGCGGGAGCCCATCAGCTATCCGAGCCAGTACCCCTCCGACTTCACTCGGCGTGTTCATGGCTCGGGCGAAGTCGGGGTTCAGGTTGCGCCTGAAGAGTGGATTTTCCCGACGTTGCCTTGCTTCCTGTTCGGCTTGTTCCTGAGCTCGTCGGCGATCACGCAGTCGGGAATTCCTTCGTTCCCTGAAGACACATTCCTTCGGAGTCTCTCCTATCTCTGAGACCTCGTCTCGAGATACGGGCTGCTCCAGGTCCCGCTCTCCGGCCTCGTGATGTCGCCGGATATTTCGGCGTCGGTTCCTCCGTCGGCGGGATTCCCGCTGAGGAGGTTCCTCTCCGGGTGCAGTCGGCTCGTCGTCGGAGATGGGGGGCGACTCCACTCTCCCGATGAAGAGGACGTCAGGGTAGAATGGTGCGGCTGTCGTGGCGATCTTCTTTCTGTTCTCCTTCGAGGGCGGAGGCACAGAAAGAACAACTTGCTTCCTCCCGGTTTTATATGTTTCTTTCTTCCTTGTGATTTGTGTCCATTCTTTCATCGGAGAGGTAGACAATGGAGTTCTCCGGGTCAGCGGGCCCTCGGCCCCTGGCTTGCTGAAGGCGATCTTTTTTCGGAGCGCTGGAGGTTGCGCTTTTCCCTGCCTTACTCCGATATTTTTGGAGGTTGCTAGAGGAGACTTCTTCCTTGGCGGATCTGCGATGCGATGTAGAGTTCCTTCCTCATCTCTACGGATGAGATAGTTCCGAAGCAGAACACGGATCCGGGGCGAAGGGTGATCTTGCGCTGGAAGGTAACGGCCATTGAGCTAGCTTAGATCGGCGACACACCCCCTACCTGGGGCGCCAGCTGTCGATGTTTTGGGTCCGACCGCACAACCGGGGTTGCCCCTCAAGGTGTTTTTAGGAGTAGGACGGTGTTGCCGCCTGTAGCTCGACGGTTCATGCAGGGCGCACGAGAAACTGTGAACGATGATGTACAGGTTCGGGCCGCTTAGAGATGCGTAACACCCTACATCCTGGCGGGAATGTTTTATGTGGCGGATTACAAGGGAACTCTCTAGTGTAAGGAACGTAGAGAGTTGAGGTGGGTGGCTGAGTAGTGAGTTCGATCGTTCGGAAGGGGTGCCCCTAGACCTTATATATTCGACCGTGGGGCAATACATGCAAATATGATAACAATGTGCACCTAAAAAATAGTGAACCGATTGAGTCTATCTTCCTATAGTTCCGCCGACTCATCCTCACTCGGTTCCGTTGTATGGGGTTCCAGCG
This sequence comes from Zea mays, assembly GCF_902167145.1. NCBI lineage: Eukaryota > Viridiplantae > Streptophyta > Magnoliopsida > Poales > Poaceae > Zea > Zea mays. Next base: position 148,221,213 of record NC_050097.1, read on the forward strand.
CGGGAAGGTCGGGTCTCTATTGTGGTTACTCGCTCGAAGTCGTTGGGCCGTCTGGGTTCGCGCCGATCCGGCCTTGTGTCAATCCGCTTCACTGGTCATTCCTCCCCAGGCCCACGAAGGGATGACCTTACAATTTATTGGGCCCTTGGGCCTTCCGTGAGGTCTTTTATCCTTCCAGTGGACCCGGGGGATATCTGTCCCTCATAGACTTCGCACCTTTCGTCCACCCAGGGAGGGCATCTCGTGAGGGCATACTTCGCCCAGCGCCCATCCATGCACCAAGGGCCACACCCCATACCCTATGAATTCCTCAACTAAATCGCGCCCACTACTCGTGCGGGCAGCGATCCGAAGGGCTCTTTCATTTTCATCATCCTCCGCCACTTCAAATGGCGGGTACGCCACATAATAATGAGAACACATAATGGCGGCAGGGAGCCCTGGGTGATCTTCGACTTCAGCCTCCGAAACAAAGAACCAGTAGTCCCACCAGTTGCCCCACTTATTTCGGGCACAGGGGACCAGCTCCACAACTTCCATCGAAGTCTTCCCGGACTTCGGCGTGAAAGTGCACGATCCGAATTGCGCAATCTTATGTCCAATTTTTCTTTTCTGCCAGTGCAGACAAAATTGCTTGGCGAAGACTTCCACCGAAGGCTGACCGCCATATGACGTCGTTGCCCAGACATACTTCGCCAACGCCACCACGACGTTCGGTGTCAGCTGATGAACCTGGACTTCGAACTTCTGTAGAACCTCCGACACAAAACGATGTGCGGGCAGACGAAGGCCGACGATGAAAAATGCCTCAAACACAACCAATTCGCCCTCGGGCTCGGGAACCTCCTCTGCCCCCGGGACGCGCCCAACCCCGCCGCCAAAATACCCCAACCGTTGCATATCTTGCACGCAGACCAACAACATCCGTGAAACACCGAATTCCACCGTATCACCCGGTCGTAATTTCGCCACCGCCACAGTGCCCGAGAGATCCTCGGAAGACGCCTCGGTCGTCGGCGTGGTCGCAGCAGACGAGGAGGAAGACGGCATGGCTACGTACCGTCGTCGGTGGCACGCGGTCTGCTTCACGCGGGCCAGTTCTCCGGTGAACAGGAGCAAGGAGGGCAGACGAGCAAGCGAGCAGTTTGAAAAAGGGAGGTTAGGGTTTTTGTGGCACGCAAAAAGGTAAATTTCAATCTGCGCCGCCCCACCCCCTTTTTATACACAGGGCGCGACGCTTCGGGAAGCCCGCAATCCAACAGTGCGGTGTCAATCAACGGTCATGTCAGAAACCCCCGCGGAACCACTTCGAGCGAGGGCAGTGTCTCCACCATCTAGCGACGCCTTCGGCACCAGATGACTTAGTCGAACTGGTCCCTCGGAGGGCAAATGTTGGGGCGAAGGCGAAGACGCCACCCTTCGCTCGATGCCTTCGCTAGACTCGCTGCACCGACGGAGACAAGACGATTGGCAGATTCTACCCTTTGTCCCACGCGTCGCAGGGCGAAGGCCTATGACGAGGTCGTCCCATCCCGCGGTCTCGTCTAACATGGAGGCCCACGCGTGATCCGGCCCATTATGGTGGGCCCTGCGTGGCCGCTACGCATTACGGGCCTAATTTGTAAAGATTTCCCTGTAATTACAGTCTGTAACCCTGCTTTATGGGAATATTCCGGGGATAACCTGGGCGCCTGAGGGCACATGCGTCCTTAACTCAAGACGCTGGGCACTCAGGCACCTATAAATACCCCCGTACAGTGCCCTTGAGAGGCTAGATTAACAGAGCTATTGCCGCCTCGAGTTAAAACCTTGTTTGCGTTGCTTTCACTCCCCCGTTGGATCTACTTGCCCAGGAGAGCAAGTTCCAACAACTTCTTCTGGTGGAGACTGAGATGGCAGGACGGGGTTGAACTCTTCTTCAAGCGGGACTAGCTCTTGTAGCTCCTCAGAGGGCGGCGGTGCTGGCGGGGTGCTTGCGGCTTCTTCCTTGACCTCAAGGGATGGTGCTGGAATCTTCTTCATGGTGAGGGGCTCAAACAACTCTAGCGGTGGATTTTGGGAGGATTCGGGGTGCTCTTGCTTATTCATATCCTTAGGGAAGACTGGAATTCCTTCCAAGACTATGGCTCCTTCCAGGAGTTCCCAAGTCTTCTTCTCTCCTCTGGTAGAGACCGGGTGACCTTCAAGAATCTGGGGATCTTCAGCTCTCATGGGTTGAACTGGGTTGGATGAAGCGGGTTCTTGGATCCGCAGGGCTCTACGTTGGTTGCGGGTTACCAAGTAGGCCTCCATCAACTTATGGACATGCTCATCCTTGGCTTGCTTCAGGGCTTCAACAGCAATGACTTCATGACTTTCCAAGGCAGTTACACGGGCTTGAGCTGTGGTGAGATCCACATGGAGCTGACAGTTGGCGCTTCTCTGCATCTTCTGCTCGGGCAATCATCTGGCGATGGTGCCGAGCCAAGAAATCATACCGTGCATCTAGGGTGAGCAGGTATGCAGTGAGGTACACGACTTAGGGGTTGTCCTTAAGCAGCTGCTGTCCTTCCAATGCACGCATCCTGGCCATCCAAGCAGGACGGTTTCTCTGAAAGGGCGGAAAGAATCTGAGCGATGTGCCGGCCACTTCTTCATAAATCTGAGACAGGTTCCTCAATGCCTTGCGGGCGACGACTTGGCAGGTGTCTCTGAATCTATGCCCAGCAACAGTGACACTCCATTCCACATGGTGCAGACTGGATCCAATGTATACAGTCACGACACACT